>NC_090447.1:697507142-698765542 GCF_031143425.1 Pleurodeles waltl
GGCAAAGGTTCAGTCCCTTCAACCGTTTGTTGTGCTGGCACAGACATATTGATAACCTCAGATGTTTCAGCCATTGCTTAACTGTATTTGTCATTCAAGACTTGATACATTTCAGCCTTCCAGCGGCACAGGGCCATTGTTTTGCTGCAGCAGTTAGACAAGTCTACAAAGGAAGTGGTACTGTGTTTTTTTAGGTTATGGTATGTAACTAAGTACGTGCAAACCTAACTGAAAAGATAGCCAAACACAGTCTGCAGTGTATCAAAGGAAAAGATACCCTTATCTTGCGATAGGAGGGTAACTGCTTCAGAGAGCCAGAGCAAACTGTCACTGCATCATGAAATAGTGTTCTTTAAAGGCTTGTCTTCAACTTTTTCCTAATTTTGCGAATCTGTTGGATACAGGAATGTTGTTCCAGAACCTTGGTGCAAAGATGGAGAAGGCCTGTTTCCTTGTTCCTTTTAAGGTCGAGCCTAGACAGCGCTTGCGCTGTCGCTTGGCAATCTGTTTTGTATACTTTGTGGAGGTCAGTTCACCCAGCGCTTTCTATTTGATTATATCAGTGTCGTTTAAAAATCCTTGCTTGCTAATGGAAAGTCCTTCCTCTTTTTAGGGTCGAGCGCAAAGCGCTCCGTCCCTGGTGGAATCTCTTTCGGCTTGTAACCACGTCCATGCCAAGTCCATCAGTTTGTTTGGTTCCTGGGCTTGCCTTCTAAAATTAGCTTGATTTAATTAGTGAAAGGCATGCCTACGCCCTCCTCGAGCACACTGGTAAACTACTGAAAACATATGAAGCTCAATGTTTTCTGCACTATTTTTCTCTTTATTTCATAGGTAGCACGATCTCGCTGGGCAGTAGTAGAGCGGTTTGCATGACATTGACCCTGTTAAGTGGATAATTGCACTTTTGCCGGTTACATGGATAACTGCACTTTGGCCGATACGTTAAACTGAGAGTGAAGTTCGGTTTCCTTTTTTGTGTTTGCTTTGCGCTCTTGGTGGCTGTCGACTCGCTTACGTGAAACTGTTTTACTTTTCAGTTTGTGGCAAGAAAAGTCCTGTTAGAAGTTTACAAAGCTAATAGCTTTAACTTGAGTAAACGTGAGACCCATCGTATTGCAAATGCTTGTTCTTTTTTGTGTTCTCCCACGGAGATCAGACCAACTACTATATAAATACACTGCTCACCATTTTAAGATGTGCTCAAGAACTACTTTGATCTTTCATCTGGAGCACTGGAAATGAGTGCTTGTCTTTCTGAGCTCTGCTGTAAACAGGGCTGTAACTCTTATCTGGTCACATTTGCTGTGCAGTCAAAGAATTGGATCCTACAGCTATTTCAATCTCTTTTCATTTAATGCCACACTGACCTGACATACAACAATACTCGGGGCACTCTTAAGATCTCATATAACGTGCTGTTTGAGCGTTATATCTGTGTGACAGTTTGTATGTGAAATCTTGATGTACAAGATCTGCTAAGACCCCTGTCTCTCACTGAACATTGAACTGTGTGTTTTATGAATATTGCATTGATCAGTTGCTATTTACAGTAGGCCTTCCAAACCAATGACGATTTCAGTTCATAGAACGCTGTTTGTAAATCCAAAGGGCAAAAACTGTAGAGGGCAGGCAGCCCACCTCATAGGGCAATAACAAAATGCCCCTGCAGGTTAGGGAAAAAATCATAACTAACGCACTTCACAGGCCAAAAATGCATTGACGTTGCAAACCAGCAGACTCTGCAGTAGTGAAGATAATTTGCAGGTCATGAGTTAGTACTTTGTACAGAATGGAGTTGTGTTGAGCTAAACTAATATATTAACTCCATAACCTGATAAGTGGCATAAGATAGGCAGGATGTGCAGCGTGTTCCCATGGCAACTAGTGATAAATACTGTTAAAATTCATGTTTGCCCAGCATAGCTCTCGGCTCACAGAGAGAAGGCAAGTCATTGGACTGACAAGTGTCCTTAAGTAGCAGTTGGCTAGTGACCTAATGCTGTAGCAGTACGGCAGGACGTTGGGAAGTTTTTCCAGTAATTAAAGCAGCATATTTTTTTTTTAAACTGCTGTCCACAAAACAGCTCTTCATTTTTACTGAGAATTTAGTGCGCATCCAGCAAGCACATTGTGTTTCAGTCTTAATTGGACAGTGTTAGAAATGGAGTCTCTAATTGGCAGTCTGTTTGCACCCTGTCCAAGTAGGGACCTTGATTCTAGTCAGGATAAGGGAGATACCCGGTCAGTTAACTCCTGCTCACCCCCTTGGTAGCTTGGCACAAGCAGTCAGGCTTATCTCAGAAGCAGTGTGTAAGGGACTTGCACATTGTAGGAGGCTGGCCTTGCTTATAGTGGGTACCTTGTGGTACTTACACCTTGTGCCAGGTCCAGTTATCCCTTATTAGTAGAATAGAGGTGTTTCTAGCAGCTTAGGCTGTTAGAGGTAGCTATGGCAAAGCAGCTTAGGCTGAACTAGGAGACATGCAAAGCTCCTACTATACCACTTATATCATATAGCACAATATCACAAGAAAACACAATACTCAGAGTTACTAAAAATAAAGGTACTTTATTTTAGTGACAATATGCCAAAAGTATCTCAGAGGATACCCTCACTTAGGAGGTAAGTAATATACACACATTATATGTACACAAACCCAAAACAGGTAAGTAACAGAAAAGTAGTGCAAACAATGTAGAATCACAACAGGATGCAATAGGTAGACATAGGCCTAGGGGCAACACAAACCATATACTCCAAAAGTGGAATGCGAATCACGAATGGACCCCAGGCCTATGGGAGGTTGTAGAGGGTCGCTGGGACTGTGAGAAAACAGTAAGGGTGTCCAAAACACCCCACCCCAAGACCCTGAAAAGTAGGAGTAAATTTACCCTACTACCCCAGAAAGACAGAATAGTCGTGATAGGGGAGTCTGCAAGAACCACAAGCACCAGTAAAACACTGAAGACGGATTCCTGGACCTGAGTCACGAAAGTGTCCAGGGGGGTCAGGAGCCCACTAAACCCCGGATGAAGGTGCAAAAGGGCTGCCTCCGGGTGGAAGAAGCCGAAGATGCTGCAACAACGAAAAGGGCTGGGAACTTCTCCTTTGGATGGAAGATGTCCCACTGCGTGCTGGAGGTTGCAGAAGTATTTCCAGACAGAAATACAGCAAACAGGCCTTGCTTAGCTGCAAGAGTCGCAGTTGAGGTTTTTGGGTGTTGCTGGGGACCAGGAAAGACCAGGATGTCGCCCCTTGGAGGAGGAGATAGAGGGGACGCTCAGCAACTCAGTGAGCCCCTGCAGAAGCAGGCAGCACCTGCAGAAGTACCGGAACAGGCACTTAAAAGATCTGAGGACAGCGGTCGACTCAGAGTCACAAAGGAGGGTCCCACGACGTTGGATTTCAACTCAGCGAATTGGGCAATGCAGGACGGAGTGCTGGGGACCCAGGCTAGGCTGTGCAAAAAGAATCCTTGGAAAAGTGCACAGAAGCCGGAGCAGCTGCAAATCACGCTGTACACAGGTTTGCTGTCTGGCATGGGGAGGCAGGGACTTACCTCCAGCAACTTTGGACAGAAGGGCCAAGGGACTGTGGGAGACACTTGGACCCAGCTCCTGTGTTCCAGGGACCACGCTCGCTAGGATGAGAGGGGACCCAGAGTACCAGTGATGCAGAAGTTTGGTACCCTCGTTGGCAGGGGGAAGATTTTGTCGACCCACGGGACATTTCTTCTTGGCTTCCAGTGTCGGGTGAAGGCAGACAGCCCTCGGAGCATGCACCACCAGGAAACAGTTGAGAAAGCCGGCAGGATGAGGCACTACAATGTTGCTGGTAGTCGTCTTGATACTTTGTTGGAGTTTTGCAGGCGGTCCTGGAACAGTCAGCGGTCGATCCTTGGCAGAAGTCGAAGAGGGAAGTGCAGAGGAAATCTGGTGAGCTCTTGCATTCATTATCTGAGGAATAGCCCAGAGGAGAGACCCTAAATAGCCAGAAAAGGAGGTTTGGCTACCCAGAAAGGAGGCTTGGCTACTGAAAGAGGTAAGCACCTATCAGGAGGAGTCTCTGACGTCACCTGCTGGCACTGGCCAGTCAGAGCAGTCCATTGTGCCCCAACACCTCTGAATCCAAGATGGCAGAGGTCTGGGACACACTGGAGGAGCTCTGTGCACATCCTCTGGGAGTCGCAGGTCAGGGGAGTGGTCACTCCCCTTTCCTTTGTCCAGTTTCGCGCCAGAGCAGGGCTGAGGGATCCCTGAACCGGTGTAGACTGGCTTATGCAGAGATGGGCACCATCTGTGCCCATCAAAGTATTTCCAGAGGCTGGGGGAGGCTACTCCTCCCCAGCCCTTCACACCTATTTCCAAAGGGAGAGGGTGTAACACCCTCTCTCAGAGGAAATCCTTTGTTCTGACTTCCTGGGACTGGGCTGCCCAAACCCCAGGGGGGGCAGAATCCTGTCTGAGGGGTCGGCAGCAGCAGCTGCAGCGGAGACCCCGGAAAGGCAGTTTGGCAGTACCTGGGTTCTGTGCTAGAAACCCGGGATGCATGGAATTGTCCCCCCAATACCAGAATGGTATTGGGGGGACAATTCCATGATCCTAGACATGTTACATGGCCATGTTCGGAGTTACCATTGTGACGCTACATATAGATAGTGACCTATATGTAGTGCATGCGTGCAATGGTGTCCCTGCACTCACAAAGTTCGTGGATTTTGCCCTGAACAATGTGGGGGCACCTTGGCTAGTGCCAGGGTGCCCACACACTAAGTAACTTGGCACCTAACCTTCACCAAGTGAGGTTCGGACATATAGGTGACTTATAAGTTACTTATGTGCAGTGAAAAATGGCTGTGAAATAACGTGGACGTTATTTCACTCCGGCTGCAGTGGCAGTCCTGTGTAAGATTTGTCTGAGCTCCCTATGGGTGACAAAAGAAATGCTGCAGCCCATAGGGATCTCCTGGAACCCCAATACCCTGGGTACCTAGGTACCATATACAATGGAATTCCAGTGTGCCAATGAGAATTGGTAAAATTAGTCACTAGCCTGCAGTGACAATTGTAAAGCAAAGAGAGAGCATAAACACTGAGGTTCTGGTTAGCAGAGCCTCAGTGATAGTTAGGCACCACACAGGGAACACATAATAGGCCACAAACTTATGACCACTGGGGTCCTGGCTAGCAGGATCCCAGTGACACATATCAAACACACTGACAACATAGGGTTTTCACTATGGGCACTGGGCCCTGGCTAGGAGGATCCCAGTGAGACAGTAAAAACATCCTGACATATACTCACAAACAGGCCAAAAGTGGGGGTAACAAGGCTAGAAAGAGGCTACCCTCCTACACACATAACACACAATAATACAGTGAAAACACCACAAAAGGACACCACACCAGTTTTAGAAAAATAGCCAATATTTATTTGTGTAAAAGAAGACCAAAACCTTAGAAATCCAACATACAGTGCTAAAGATATGAATTTTGTAAGATTTATCCAGTTCCTTGAAGTTGATAGCTCCACCTGGGGCTATCACGGCGTTGTGATCAATAAAACCAACAGTTCAGGACAGCCGCAGCGTTGAGGGCCAGCTATGGTGTCGAGAAGACCCGCAAAACAGTACATTTGGAATTGTAGGGGGTCGTGATCCTCGCTGTGAGCTCTGGAGAGAGGCGTCACTGGCGTTGCGATATCAGTTCCCGAGTCAGTGCGGGGTCGTTGGGCCCTTGAAGTCACACGCATGCAGATCGAACTCTGGGCTGATGAAGTCAGGAGTACTGGCATGGATGGTGTCGGGGCTGCATTGCAAAGCGGGACGATGCGACGTGTGGTGCCCACAGGACATGGTGCAGGCAGCGGCTTGGTGACGGCGTCCAGCGGCGTAGGTGAGACCAGGGCTGCGTTGTGAAGCTGGGCAGTGCGGCATGCCGTGTCACGGTGCAGGGAGCGGCTTCGTTGTTTCTGAAGTGCCGTCGTCGGTAGGCCCAAGCCAGTGGTGCGGGACGGGACAGTGCTTCGTGACCCTCATGAGCGGTGTCCACAGGCCACTGTGTGGGCACGGATGCTTGGTGGCGACACTGGAGTCGATGGTGCTGGCGTCGCTGTACCGCGGCTGCGGTGCGGGACAGGATGGTGCTTTGTACTCCTCACGAGCTGTGTCCACAGGCCACTGTGCAGGCAGCGGCACCATTGTCAGCTGGAGCGTCATCTGGGAGGCCGAGGCTGTGGTGTGAGCAGGCGATGCTTGAGTCCGGGGCCCACAGGTTGCAGTGCGAGCAGCGGCTCGGTGAAGTAGTCTGATGATGGCGTTGGTGAAACCATGGTCGCGGTGCGAAGCGGGGCAGTGTGGCTCTGTGCGGCGTTGGCAGGTCATGGTGCGGCCAGTGGCTTTGTTGTCGGCGTCGCTGTGGTTTCTCCTCTTGAAAAGCACAAAACACACAGTTACCAGTGCTGCAGGTCGAGGAAACTGAAGTGTTTGGTGTTCCTGAGACTTCCAACAGGAGGCAAGCTCTACTCCAAGCCCTTGGAGAACTTTCTCAAGCAGGACACACAGCAAAGTTCACCCTTTGCACTCTTTGCAGACAACAGCAGCAACTGCAGGCCAGTCCAGCAAAGCAACACAGCAAAGTGACAGTACTCCTCCTTCAGCTCTTCAGCTCTTCTCCTGGGCAGAGGTTCCTCTTGATTCAGAAAGATTCTAAAAGTCTGGGGGTTTGGGTCTTCTTCTTATACCCTTTCTGACTTTGAAGTGGGCAAACTTCAAAGCAAAGTCTCAAGTGCTTTCAAGATCCTTAATTGTCCAGGCAAGGCCCCAGACACACACCAGGGGGCCAGAGAGTGCACTATGTCATGGCAGGCACAGTTCTTTCAGGTGTGAGTGACCACTCCTCCCCTCCCTTCCAGCACAGATGGCTCATCAGGACATGCAGGCTACAACCCGGCCCCTTTGTGTCACTGTCTAGAGGAGAGTGGTGAAAAGCCCAACTGTCAAACTGACCCAGACAGGCAGTCCACAAACAGGCAGAGTGACAGAATGGATTAAGCAAGAAAATGCTGATTTTCTAAAAGTGGTATTTTCAAACTAACAATCTAAAAATTAAAGATGAATTTTTAAATTGTGAGTTGAGACCCTAAACTCCATATTTCTCTCTGCTCCCAAAGTAAATCTGTGCTTTAAAGTTATTTAAAGGCAACCCCCATGTTAACCTATGAGAGCGATAGGCATTGCAACAGTGAAAAACAAATTTGGCAGTATTTCACTGTTAGGACATGTAAAACACACCAGTACATGTCCTACCTTAAACCTACACTGCACCATGCCCATAGGGCTACCTAGGATCCTACCTTAGGGGTGCCATACATGTATGAAAAGGGAAGGTTTAGGCTGGGCAAGTGGGTACACTTGCCAAGTCGAGTTGGCAGTTTAAAACTGCACACACATACACAGTTACAGGTTGGATCCATGGTTACAGTACTTCTAAAGTGGGTGGCACAACTAGTGCTGCAGGCCCACTAATAGCATTTGATTTGCAGGCCCTGGTTACCTCTAGGCACTTTACTTGGGATTTACCAGTAAATCAAATATGCCAATCATGGATAAACCAATCATCAGTACAATTTCTATACTTGCACTTTAGCACTGATTAGCAGTGGTAAAGTGTGCAGAGACAATAAACCAGCAAAAAACAGACCTGAAAAAATGGGAGGAAGAAGGCAAAAAGTTTGGGGATAACCCTGCAAAAAAGTCCATTTCCGACAGAAAGACAGCTAGAGACATGTCAATCTGGCCTTCAATTCAACATATATAACTCATGAATGATGACAGTAGGTATTTTATGCCTTCTTATGGAATGCTGGCTTGAGAGAAGACTGTTTCCCTAAGGAACAGTTACAGTGTGAAAGCGGAAAATGACTGAACAATCCCTTTTCTTGCTTACAGTTTGGTGGCAGAGGGGTATCCAGGTTCACTTCTTCCTTCTCATGCCAAATCATTATTTACAATATCCTTCCAAGAGCCCTCTTTCTGTAAACAGGCTTGCAAATCTTGTTTCTTATCTTGTCACATTTGCTGTGCATTCAAAGCCAGGGCAGATGTCAAGTTGTGTCTTCCAGGGACCTGGGTGTTTACTTGTGCCTCCAGTGGACTTCAAAAGAGAGTGTTAAGAGGAGAGAGGAATGCAGTTTTTTTTTAACCAGGGAGAGATAAGTGCCTGGTTTTTGTGGGCACTACTTTTTTCTTTTGTTTCTGCATCTGTTTGTGAATGCAGCTTGGCCACCTTCCCCTATGCAAGCTTCGCGTGACGGCTCTCTTTTTTATCTTTAGTTCGGAAACATCCTGCATTTTATTTGTTAACCTTTTTAGTGATTTCTGCTGCTCCTCAATTATGATTCAACCTTTGTTTTTTTCATTACTAGAAACAAACACAGCATAGGCGCCTGGTTTACCAGGACAGGTTGTTTTATAACGTAGTGCACAATGCTTGTGGAGGTTGTTTTGAAGAATGTTTTGCTGAAAATTAGCTTACTGTCGCTGCAGGGGGAAAGATGGATTGTATTTCACATTACAAAGGCAGCATAGTCCCCTCAGCTAGCAGGCCGAAATGTTTTGTTTTACATTTGTGTCCTTTCACAGAAACAAAAGGATTAGATTGCATTTGACACCTCTAAAGCAATAAAGTTATTGCAAACTTTAAATAAACTGCAGTTTGCTATTGCAATACTGTGTTCATTATCAGCATAAAAACTCTGACGGCGTAATTTAACATTTATGTTGACGGCCAACCTCTCTTGTTGCATTTCATTATTTTTTAATACAGTGCGTTATACCACACTTCTGAACGTACTACACACAGAAAATAATAAAAATAAAATATTTCACCCAAATGTTATGTTTAAATATATATATTTTTAAATACAAATAAAGGCAGCACCCACAACTTGCACAAAGAGGAGTGAGCGCTTTGCATTGAAGTGTGCTCAAGTTAGTCAAAAGGCTTGGTGTCATGCAAGGCTCAACTTCAAGCTACATCCCCACCCCTCCTTGCCCATTGCATCTACAAAATGCCAGTGTTCCAGCAAGCGTAAACAGCAGCTACTTGATAACACAAGTGTTCATTGCATTTATAATGGGAGCCCCTTCACCCTCTTTGCAGTCACAATGTTGTTTTCAATATAGGCAATTCGGTTTTACTGTCTGTGAATCTGTGCCAATTCAAACCAGATGCGTTTCATTGTATCCAACACTGCTTTGTGATTGGACTTCCATTTCTTGTGTATGACTGAACAATTTGTGCACTACTTGTTTGGGATATTGAATATGGATGTTAATAATAGCCCAGTTGGTTCGCTTCTGAAAATTTGAAAGCAAATTCCCAGGCATTTCGTACTAGGCCACCCTGTGTGATTGTGGGCACACCTCTGTTTTTCCTAGTGTCCTGTTTAGCAATCAAATAGGAGTAGTAAAAAAATGCTACGACTTGACTAGGCTTCTCAGACTAACGACAACATATACAGGGAGTGCAGAATTATTAGGCAAATGAGTATTTTGACCACATCATCCTCTTTATGCATGTTGTCTTACTCCAAGCTGTATAGGCTCGAAAGCCTACTACCAATTAAGCATATTAGGTGATGTGCATCTCTGTAATGAGAAGGGGTGTGGTCTAATGACATCAACACCCTATATCAGGTGTGCATAATTATTAGGCAACTTCCTTTCCTTTGGCAAAATGGGTCAAAAGAAGGACTTGACAGGCTCAGAAAAGTCAAAAATAGTGAGATATCTTGCAGTGGGATGCAGCACTCTTAAAATTGCAAAGCTTCTGAAGCGTGATCATCGAACAATCAAGCGTTTCATTCAAAATAGTCAACAGGGTCGCAAGAAGCGTGTGGAAAAACCAAGGCGCAAAATAACTGCCCATGTACTGAGAAAAGTCAAGCGTGCAGCTGCCACGATGCCACTTGCCACCAGTTTGGCCATATTTCAGAGCTGCAACATCACTGGAGTGCCCAAAAGCACAAGGTGTGCAATACTCAGAGACATGGCCAAGGTAAGAAAGGCTGAAAGACGACCACCACTGAACAAGACACACAAGCGGAAACGTCAAGACTGGGCCAAGAAATATCTCAAGACTGATTTTTCTAAGGTTTTATGGACTGATGAAATGAGAGTGAGTCTTGATGGGCCAGATGGATGGGCCCGTGGCTGGATTGGTAAAGGGCAGAGAGCTCCAGTCTGACTCAGACGCCAGCAAGGTGGAGGTGGAGTACTGGTTTGGGCTGGTATCATCAAAGATGAGCTTGTGGGGCCTTTTCGGGTTGAGGATGGAGTCAAGCTCAACTCCCAGTCCTACTGCCAGTTCCTGGAAGACACCTTCTTCAAGCAGTGGTACAGGAAGAAGTCTGCATCCTTCAAGAAAAACATGATTTTCATGCAGGACAATGCTCCATCACACGCGTCCAAGTACTCCACAGCGTGGCTGGCAAGAAAGGGTATAAAAGAAGGAAATCTAATGACATGGCCTCCTTGTTCACCTGATCTGAACCCCATTGAGAACCTGTGGTCCATCATCAAATGTGAGATTTACAAGGAGGGAAAACAGTACACCTCTCTGAACAGTGTCTGGGAGGCTGTGGTTGCTGCTGCACGCAATGTTGATGGTGAACAGATCAAAACACTGACAGAATCCATGGATGGCAGGCTTTTGAGTGTCCTTGCAAAGAAAGGTGGCTATATTGGTCACTGATTTGTTTTTGTTTTGTTTTTGAATGTCAGAAATGTATATTTGTGAATGTTGAGATGTTATATTGGTTTCACTGGTAATAATAAATAATTGAAATGGGTATATATTTGTTTTTTGTTAAGTTGCCTAATAATTATGCACAGTAATAGTCACCTGCACACACAGATATCCCCCTAACATAGCTAAAACTAAAAACAAACTAAAAACTACTTCCAAAAATATTCAGCTTTGATATTAATGAGTTTTTTGGGTTCATTGAGAACATGGTTGTTGTTCAATAATAAAATTAATCCTCAAAAATACAACTTGCCTAATAATTCTGCACTCCCTGTAATATGGTAAGCAGGTCACATCACTCAGTCACCAATATTATATAAAATATCTTGATGCTTTTAGTAACCCACAAAGCGTCACATCACATAATTCCACACCATGTCACATAATTCCACTCCAGACAATTTTACTCCTCGCCATACAGTTGTACTCCACGTCACACAATTGCACTCAACGCCAAACAATCCCAGTCCACACAATTCCACGCCACACAAAGCCATGCCACTCCCCAAAAACATTTCCAACCCACTGCAAGTAAGTCTTTGCCACAAAATTCCACTATTCCATACCACATAATTCTATTCAATGTAGATTTTCCTAGTAATTTATGAAGGAAAGTCTTAATTTTATTAGACACGGAGGCGAGTATTATGCATTCTTTTCTTACTTTATTACAATAGCAGTCAAGAACTACAGTTCCCAAAAGGCTGAGCAACAGGCTAGCCAATGGGAACAAATCATAGGCATGTACTGCACCAATAGAATGACACCAAGTACCATAGAGTACACCCTTGACTGCAAGCGGCCCCCTTTTCTTGAGTGAGCAGGTCAAATAGAGTCATGAAACAAAGGAAAGATTGTTCCAATAATAGCCACAGCGAGAATGAAGGAGAAAAAGTCTTGAAAACAGGAAACAAGCCAGGCGTAGTTTGGGGGAAGACCAAGCTGGTGATGGAAAGACGTCCGAGGAATATGTGGTCCGGAACACCATGTAGAAGATGAATGAAGGTTGGCATCATCCTGATGAAGAAGGTAATGCAGGAGTCGGTGGGAGGGAGAAAAAGATACATATTAGTAGAAATAGCGGTGGGATAATCGTCACCTCTGTGTCTTTAATAAAATTAAGACTTTCCTTCATAAATTACTAGGAAAATCTACATTTTA
This sequence comes from Pleurodeles waltl, assembly GCF_031143425.1. Lineage (NCBI taxonomy): Eukaryota > Metazoa > Chordata > Amphibia > Caudata > Salamandridae > Pleurodeles > Pleurodeles waltl. The sequence goes on from NC_090447.1 coordinate 697,519,116, forward strand.
TGACAAGACCGGAGGCTCCTATTATGCAAGTTTAAAGCATATCAGTTACTAAAGAAGTTGCAGTTTTAACAGGTTTACAATAGAACGTTTTAAAGACGTTATCATTGGGCCAATCAGCAGCCCTGAGAATGTCCTCTAAGCTGGAGCCTATTGAAAAAGCTTTGGATGCCATGGCTCCTCTGGAGGATTGGGCTCCAAAGATGGAAACGTCGATACCCGCTAGGGACGTAACCCATTTAACCCAACGGGCCAACGTGGCGGAGGATACAGGTTTATGGTGTTTACGAAAGGAAATGAACAATTGATGGAGAGAGGACATTCTGAGGCTGAGAGTTCTTTTTTCGTATTCTTTTAAGCAAAGGCCCACACAAAGTTTTGGTTTGTAAGGAAAAAAGGGATAGAAAACAGTATGTACATTGGTTTTTGTGCGTTTTGAAATATGAAAAAGGACGCCAGTAGGCAAGAATTGGCGGGAAAAAACATCTAAAGATTTAACATCATACACACGTTTAATGGAAATTAAGCACAACAACATGGTTAGTTTAGCAAAAAGCATTTTTAGGGAAAGATCCGTATTGTCCGGCCGTGTAAGGAACAAATTGAGAACTAGAGATACGTCCCAAAGGTAAGAGTATTTGGAAGCTGGAGGCTTGGATAATTTTACTCCCTTGAGAAGGCGACAGATAAGAGGGTGTTCCCCTACAGGTTTGCCATCAATATGTTGGTGATGCATGGAGATAGCAGATCTATAGAGATTTATAGTTCTATAGGATTTACCAGAACTGGCTTGGGCAGCCAGGAAGTTAATGATTAAGTTCAAATCTGTTGAAAAGGGATCGATACATTTTCCCACACACTAGCCTGTCCAAAGAGACCAGGCTGATTTATAGGCCTTCTTTGTGCTGGGAGCCCAGGCGTTACTAATGAGGTCTGAATCTTCTTCCGAAATAAGAGTGGTTGGTCGAGGCGACCCGAGACCCTCCAGGCTGAAAGAGTTAAAGAATTGTTGAGAACAAGATTGTGGGGAGATCCGGACGGATCCAGAAGGAGGGACTGAAAAACTGGGAGAAGGATCGGGAAGTCCGAGGATAGTTCGAGAAGGGGAGGAAACCAAACCTGGGACTGCCAGAAGGGAACCACAATGACTATAGAGGCTTTTTGACGTCTTACTTGTGCTAAAGTTCTGTTGATTAGATTGAATAGAGGGAAAGCATAATTGAGAGATTGGGACCAATCCTGCAGAAATGCGTCTGTTGCCAAAGCGCGAGGGTCCGGAAGCCAACTGAAAAAGAGTGGAAGATGAGAATTTAGTCGAGAGGCAAATAGATCTATGTGAAAAGGACCCCATTTGTTGAGGAGCATTTAAAAAACAGACGGAGGAAGTTTCCAGTCGCTGGTATCCTTGAGATGGCGGGAGTGCCAATCTGCTATTGAATTTTGTGAACCCGAAAGGTATTCTGCAAGAAGAGAAAATGTGTGGAAGAGGCAGAATTCCCAAAGGCTCTTTGCTGGGAGGGCCAAAGGCTTCGATCTGGTTCCTCCAAGGTGATTTATGTACGGAACCGCGGAAACGTTGTGCATGCGAAGCAGGATAGAACCCTGAGCTTTGTTTTTCGTGAAACGTTGAATTGCAAAGGAGCCGGCAAGCATCTCTAAACAGTTTATGTGCAATTTGGACTCCTCTGTTGACCATATACCGCCAGTCGATATTGGTCCACAGCGGGCGCCCCAGCCCTTGAGGCTTGCATCTGATTCTAACAAAAGATCGGGCGCAGAGGGGAAGATGGTTCTGACGTTCCAGGCGCCTAAATGGTATATACACCATTGCATCTCTAACCGGGATTCTTCGTCTAGAGCAGTGGTCTTCAAACTTTTAATGCCGCGCCCCCCCAGTTGAAAAATAAAAATCATTGGGCCCCCCTCAGAATTTTTCACAATTATTTTAGAAAGATGGCAGTGTTTAAATAGGTCTAAACCTATTTAAACATTGCAGTTAAGTACTGTTACCTTTTTAAAACTGCAATAACATGCTTTTGCTTAAAACAAAGGCATGTTATCTGTATAATATTTTTCTCCAGAGTTTGGTGCCCCCCCTGGGATCACTTGAGGCCCCCCAAGGGGGGCCCGCCCCCCAGTTTGAAGACCTCTGGTCTAGAGCAATAAGGTCGGAAAATGCCAGCCCTTTGCGAAGACGTAGGATTTTTAGGTGCTGAAGGGCGCGGTAATGAAGAGGACCTGGAAATATGGCCTGAATGGAGGAAGAAAGACCTACCACTCTTGCCAGAGATCTGAGAGAGATTAGATCTTTTTGGAGCGTTTGGGAAAGCTCTTTCTTGATGGAGGAAACCTTTGAAGGAGGAAGATGGAGGGTAGCAGAAGTGGAATCTATTTGGAAACCTAAGAATTCTATCTGTTGGGAAGGAACTACTATGGACTTTTCCAGGTTTATAAGAAAACCGAGATCGGTGAGCAGAGAAGACGTAAGGTGAAGGTGAGAACGAAGGGATGACACATTCTGATGCATGATGAGGATGTCGTCCAGATAAATTATGAGTCTGATACCTAGTAATCTGAGATGTGTCACTACCGGTTTCAGCAATTTTGTGAAACACCAGGGGGCTGAGGAAAGGCCGAAGGGAAGAAAACTGATAAGTTTTTGAACGCCATTGAAATTGTAAGAATTTTTTGTGGGAAGGATGGATTGGAATAGTTAGATAGGCGTCCTGGAGATCTAAACTCACTAGCCAGTCGTTTTGAAGTAAGATGTCTCTGAGATGGACAATAGTTTCCATCTTGAAATGCCGATATATTACAAATTGGTTGAATGCTTTGAGATTGATTACTGGCCTGAGTTTTTTGTTTTTCTTGTGAACAAGAAACAGGGACCTCATGAATCCTGATGGATCGGGAAAGGAAGGTTGAATAGCGTTTTTGACTAGAAGAGATTGGACCTCTGTGGTAATGAGGGAAGACATTAGATGAGAACATTTTGGAGGACGCGGGAAGAAAGATTGAAAGGGAGGGGAATCTAGTTTGATGCAATAACCTTGGGCTGTATCCAGAACCCAGGGATCTGAGGTGATTAAATGCCATTTTGGGAGGAAATACTTGAGACGCCCTCCCACGGGAAGGCCAGAACACAGGCTTACCGTGGGAATTATTGGCCCTGGAGAAACTTTGTCCGTGGTTGCGGAAACCTCTGGACCTCTGAGGGTAGAATTGAGGTTTGTACTCTTGCACGCTGTAGGAGGAACTGTAGGAACCTCTTGTGCCTTGATTTCGGTAGGTACAGCCAGTAAAGCGGCGCCTGACTCTACCGGCCCGTGCGAAAACACGCTGATTGAATACCTTATTCAGGGATTGTTGTGCTTTATCGATAGAAGAGAAAGTGGTAACATAGGGACTGAGGTCTTTAATGAAGGAACCCCTGAAAAGTTTGCCGTAATTTTGGATGCCGGGATTCCAAGGAAGCAAGGTATGCCAGTTTTGGGTCTAACTTGAGGAGTAAGTCTTTTCTCCTCTCGTGGATAATAGCCAAATTGGCGTTTCCCAAAAGGCAAAAGGCTCTTTGTATCCAGAGGGAAAGATCCAACGGTTTAATCGGAGAGTCATCCAATCTGGCAGATTCTGCCAGGTCAAAAATCCGAGCAAGTGGACCCACCACGATCCTTACCGAACTTTGTAAAGAAAGTTATTAAGGATTGGTCTATGCAGGGGGTAGCAGTGAAGTTGGATGCTAAAGAAGGTCTTGGACACTCGGATTTTAACTTTGCGCGGGTTTGTTTGTCCAGAGGGGGAAGTAGCTGAGATTAATTGTATTTCCCTACATGAGCCATTCAGTGGAATTGGGGTGATGAATTAGAGTAGGGTCAAACATGGGAACTCCATCAGAATCCATGATGGCAGAAACGTCAACAAGAGATTGTTTAAATCGTTTAGTAGGAGGAGAGGAGTTAAAAAAAACTGTCATCAGGCATATCAGCATGGAATAAATCATCCGTATCATCATCATCATCTGTGTCCAATATATTAGATATAACAATCTTTTTAGGCGCGTTATCAGTGTTCTTTGATTTGAACTTGCATTTAGAATGAAGTGGAGAAGAAATGTTGGTATTTTTTGTGGTATTTTTTGTGGAATTCCCCTCCTTAGAAGGAGGCCTGGTAGGAACCACGTCCTCAATCTGTTGTGAGGAAACCTCACAGCGCCTTTAGAGGCTTTCTTTAAAGACAATTTTCATTTTCTGCTTTCCCCCACAGAATGGGCCATAGAATTGGACACCATATGCTTGACAATTGTTTCGATATTTTTGACATTTTTTCCATTGAAGCTTGTAAAGCTTTATTGACAGAAGCCTGAATAAAAATATTTAAATCTTGTTTAAATATTTCCTCATCCTCATTCAAAGCAAGCATGAGAGGAGAACTGTCAGAATCCATGCTGACGGTAGAAGCAGGAAAATATGGCCAGTAACGAGTTAATATGGAAAGAGCTGCAGGAACACACAGTAGATAAACACTCCCCTCAGGGAAGGAGCCAAGCTCAGGGTGAGGCGGAGGAAAGGACCTGCTGTCCTGGAGGAAACAAAAGTAACTGCCAGTCTGTGCTTGGAGTCAGGAATTGTAAACGAGCAAGCGTCCGACAGACGCACTCAAACCCAAAAAGGTTGTGCCCTTGAGGAGAAGAGTTGGACCGCAGGTAAGGAAAACGGTCAGATAGTGAGGAAGCGAGCGTCAGAAAGGTGCGTTTTGAAGGAGGACCGCAGGTCAATGGCAGCGGTCGGATTAGTGGGCTTTCAGTGCCCGGAGACGCCTTGAGGGAATGCGTAAGCGAAAAACTGGAGAAGGGGAAAGGCTTGTGTAAAGCGCGGTCGCGAACTGCAATGAAGGGCCAAGCGCGCGCGGCGGTTGGAACGACTGTTAAGGGAGACGCCGAAAGGCGTGTAAACGGGAGTGGGGGTAGAATCAACGTTTAAAACACTGGAACAGAAAGCTATAGGATGACAAAACTGAATTAACTATGAAACTGCCAAATATAATCATACAGTTAATACAATATTGGAGAGGATAAAATTAGTACTTATCTTGACTGCGAGCAGCAAGAAAAGAGGACTGCTTTCAGTCAAGGGTGTACTCTATGGTACTTGGTGTCATTCTATTGGTGCAGTACATGCCAATGTTTGGTTCCCATTGGCTAGCCTGTTGTTCAGCCTTTTGGGAACTGTAGTTCTTGACTGCTGCTATTGTAATAAAGTAAGAAAAGAATCCATAATAGGAGCCTCCGGTCTTGTCATAAAATTCCACTCTGTCCCACACAAACTTCATGCTTTATAATTCTGCTGTGTGCCACATAATTTCACACCTCCAGTACAAGCACCTAATTCCACTCCATACCACTTAATTCCACTCCACATAATTCAACTCCACGCTACATAACCACACTCCATGCAACATAAGTCCACTCCAAATAATTCTACTCAAAACGCCACATAATTACACTCCACTCAGCGCAACACAGTTCAACGGTACACAGTGCCATGCCACACAATTACATGCTTAATTCCATTACATGCCACATAATTCCACTCCACATTCTGCCATGCAGCACCACATCATTCCCCACCACGTCACTTAAATCCAGTCAGTGCCACACAATTCCACATCACATACTGACACTCTGTCACACAATTGCACTCTGTCACTCAGTTGCGCTCTGTAACAATTTACACTCCATTTCACACAATTGCACTCCCCATCACACAGTTCTGCTCCATGCCACACAATTCCACTTCACTCCATGTTATTGCACATCTGACAATTATACTCCACGTCACATGATGCAGCGCTACACGATTCCACGACACTCCACATAATTCCACGCCAAATAAATGCCCACCATTCTACATAATTTCCCTCCACAGCATGTATTTCAACTCTGCATAAATCCACTCTACGCCACAGAATTCCACTCCTTGCCAAACAGTTCCACCCTGCGCCACACAAAATAGACTCCATGACACAATTTCGGCTCAGAGCATCAAAACGCCACTCCACACTATTCCACAAAGCACCACGTTTTTTTCACACAACGTAATTCCACTCCACACCATATAATTCAAATCCACACACTAGCACTCCACAGCACACAGTTCTCTGTTTCACAATTCCTCGCCACACAATTCCATGCTACACCACATACTTTCAGACTGTGCCGCATAATTCCACAACACAATTCCAGCCGAAGCCGCACAATTCCACTCCACATATTACCACCCAACGCCACATAATCTCACTACATGCAAAATAATTTTGCTTCACACAATCGCATGCCATATGATTGGATTCCATGCCACAGAATATTGTGCCACATAATTCCATGCCACACAGTTCCAGGCAACATAACTCCAGTGCGTGCCAGATAACCTCAGTGCACACAGCACTACATAATTTCATGCCATACCACATCATTAAATTCCATGCCACAAATTCTGTGCTGCAAAATGCCACTTTATGCCACATACTTTTACTGCACTCTACATAATCCACTCCAGTCTATACCTCATAATTCCATTCACCCAGTACAATTTTATGCCACACAATTTCACATATGTCTACTCCAATCTACATAAATCCATTCCATTCCACATAATTCAACACCACATAATTCCACTACACACCTCATAATTCCAGTTCTCACTCCATGCCACACTATTGCACTACATGCCACATATTTCTGTGCCACACAGTTCCATGCCACATAATTCCACAGCACGTAATTCCACAAAACATAATTTCATGTCATCCCACATAATTGGACTCTACTGCACACAAATCCACTCCACATAACTCCACACAATATAATTCCACATTGCCCCACATAATTCTACCCTGTGCTGCATAATGCCACTTCACATCATTCCATACAGTTGCACTCAATGTCACACAGTTACACTCCACGCCAAACTATTGATCTCTACACAATTGCACTCTGTTGCCACACAATTCCTTGTCTAATAATTTCACTCCATGCCACAAAGTTTTACGCCAAATAATGTCACTCCGTCACCTAATTACACAGCACATAATTCCATGAAACATAATTCTATTCCACATGACATAATTTGTCTCCACTACACATAAACCCACTACACTCTTCATAATTCCACTCCACTAAACATTCCACTCCACTACACATGATTCCACTCAACACAACACGAATCACACACCACACAATTTTACACCACGCCATACAATTATGTGCCATGCCACACAGTTCTGTGCCACGCCACTCAATTCCACATAATTCTAGTTCCCAGCACAATTCCACACCACCTAATCCCACACCACACCACCTAATTCCATACATCCTTATTCCACATCAAGGCACATAATTCCACTCCATGCAACATAATTAATCTCCACTGAATTGCACTTCATGCCTCACAATTGCACACCACACAGTTCCATATCACGCAACACAATTTCACTCAACTTTGTGACACATAATTTCACTCTGCAACATAATTGCACTGTACCCCACATAATTCCACTTTATGGCACATATTTCAACTTCTGTCAATGCCACACAATTCAACACAACCCAGTTGTTTCACTCCACACTGTATAATTCCACATCATGTCAGCTAATTCTACACCATATCATTGCCTAAATATTTCTACTCTGTAGATAAGTTATCACTATTGCATCCTCGTATCAACACATCAATTTATTTTAAACAAAACAACAAATATTACTCGGACTGAGGTTGTAACATAGGCCTTTGACTTTATTTCTTTAGACCACTGCACTCTATACCACTGCACTATAGTCTGCAACATTGCACTCTATTCCAGTGAACTTTTTGTCTCTGCACTCCACATGACTATACTCGACGCTGCTCTGTTCCACACCACTCCACAGCATCCTACTTCATTAAACTGTACGCAAATCTACACTAGTCTGCACCACTCTACTCTACTGCAATCTACACCACAGCAGTGTACTCCCCTACACTTTATGCCACTATAGCCTATGCCAATGTACTCAACACCACTATACATCTGCACTTTACACCACTCTACTCTGCACCACTGCACTCAATGACACTATACTCTCCACTCTATACCTCTGCACTCTCCTCCACGGCATGTACCTTATGCCATTCTACCCTATACCATTGCACTGTGCACTGCTCTATGCTGCAGTATACTCCATACCACTGCACAATACTCTGTGCCACTCCACACCACTCGCCTCACCACTCTACTCTTCAGATTTTAATTCTTAACTCACGCCGTCGCTCATGACTGAATAATGAAACAATAATAGCCATTTCATAGCAGTTAATTATACATTTGTAATACTGTACAACCATAGTGCTGCACATCACAGCTAAAATAAACTGTGCCAATGCTTGTTTGCATTTCCTTTTCCTCCGTCTGATGGTATTCTGGCTAAGGTTGTGCGAAGAGCCAGTGAAGTTGGTGACTGGAGTGTGGCACTGCAGGCTTGTCGATCACCTAAATAATGTCTTAGGTTTGTAATGAAGCGCAAAAGACACATTGGTTGCACTCGCTTTTGAAACTAGCCACGAGTGCGGTAGACCTTGTTTTTGTACCCTCAGTCGTTCCCGGCCTAAGGGTTGCTTTGGTACATGACTGCAGGTTATGTGGGTGCCGGATGACGCACATCTCTTTACAGTTTAGATTACGCCAACCACCAACAGAGTCAACGGTATTGATATTTGTAGCCATATTTTACCACTCACATTCCGTTAGTCTCTGTTACGCTGTGGGTTCGGTTGAAGGTGATATTGTCTCATCTCTGTCGTAAGCTGGGTTTCTTCACCTCTAGACAGTCAGTTGGCTTTTGAGGACGCTCTTTGAGAGTCTCAGAAGTGGTTGGGAGGCATTGTGATGTTGGGTGATTTTGATTCCTCTCCTATGCTGCTTAAAGTCTGGTAGAGCCAGCCAGGAATCACTGGATGTATGGACTTGTAGTTTTTGAACAGGAATATGTTGCATATAATATTCTTCTGGTCTCATGGTCCTGTAACCAGTGTCTTTATAGCATTACTAATTCACGGTCTGATTTCAATTCACGTCTTGATTTTACCCCCAGGATGTCTGAGTCTGATTTATACTTGGTCTCCTTGTATAATGTGAGAGAATATGCTCACATCCTTTGGCTTGCCTTATTGTTTATCTTTTTCTTCTTTTTGGCTGGCCAAGGGATCGGCCAAAAATGAGTGACTGGCGCACAGAGACGTGCACTGGGGTGTGTTGCAATACTCATTTAAACAGTTGTGCATTATCCATTCCATGTCTTTTTTGTTTCTCTAATTCAGGCTGACATTCTCAAAGGCTGTGGATTGCAAGATTTTGGATGAGTATTTGGTGCATATATCTATGACCACCAGTACATTTCTCCCATCAGGAGGGAGGCAGAAGTCTCCTCTGAACTTGATCAAACATGTATCCTCTGTAATTACAGATCGGGTGAACAGCAGAGACGAGACGAGAGAGGAGGAGAGAGGAGTTCGACACACGACGCTGGTCGACGCTGGTGCCGGGTGGCTCGCGTCGCGGCTGCTCACCACGAGTGCGAGGTGCGCGTCCGGCACACGGTTTGCTGCCGCCGCCGCTAGCCGGTGTCTGCAAACAGCAGCGGAAAACAGCTCGGGAAGCCGGAAAAGCCGGGTGAGCTGCTTCTGTGGCGGGCGCAGTCGGGGGCTGCTGCTCCGCTCCGAGGTGCATGGTCCGGGGGCTGTAGCTGCTGGCTCGGGGAGAGCAGTTTCCGTGAGCTTCCGTGAGCAGGCAGGCGTGACCAGGACTGCTGCCTGTTTCTTCACCAGCGCCTCTGGGGGCCCTCAGTTGCGCCGGTTCGCTGTAACGGTGCGGACTACGGCGTGGTCTGGGCACAAGGAAAAGCCAGAAAGAGCACCAGAGGAGTACCGGAGTCCCAGAGTCCCTGAGTCCCAGAGCACCAGAGCACCAGAGCACCAGAGGAGCACCAGAGGAGTACCAGAGGGGCACCAGAGGGGCACCAGAGGAGAGTTTGGGGTTGCCGCCCTACCCTGCTACCATATGGACTAGGTGAGCCAAGGAGGTGAGCCAAGGAGGTGAGCCAAGGAGGGTATCCGTTGTTTTCAGCCACCGTAGCCACCACAGCGGCACCTAGCCATATTTAGTTTCTCTGACCTGACCTGACCTAAGGAAAATTACCTGACCTAAGTGACTTAAGCGACCTAAGTGACCTAAGTGGCTCCTGTGGCCAGTGTCGTGGCCGTGAGTGGATCGAGAATGGGCCACATAAAGTAGCGCATAAAGTAATGCAGTGCATAAGCAACGCATAAGTAGCGCAAGTAGGCGTAAGTAGTCGCCTTTACAACAGAGACAGAGAGGATCAGAAGGGGCCAGATAGAGAGAACCAGAGAACCAGAGGAGGCCATTAATTGACATATTAAACTGCGCTAGAGGGATAGATATCATTCGAACATCACGCTTTTTGTACGGCATACTGTGCATACTGTGCGTCACCACACAGCAAAGCAAGCAAAGCAAGCAAAGTCAAGCTCTACATTCTAGAGAAACGTCCTACAGATCCCGGAAATTGTTGAAGTTGCTGATCCATTCAAACAGTAAGACTTCAAAAATGGTTGGAACAAGAGGGAAAACAAAGAAAGCCAGAGAGGCCAACGAGGCACTCAGTTATCCAGTAAAATCCCAAAGACCAGAGCAGGAACCCAACAGCTTACAAGATCTGGGGCAAGACCTGGGCCCTAGAGCCACTAAATTATCCCAGGGGGAATTTATAACCCAAGGAGTGGTCACAGCAGAGGCCGCAGCAGCAGAGGACGCCCATAATGGGATTCCCAATGATGAAAGCAAACCAGGAGGGACACCCGAAACGGCACCAGGGTCTATGCTGTCTATGCGTCTAGTTCATACCGACTCTGATGATATGGGGCATGTATCACTGAATGCAGGTGAAACGGTGGGGGGCCTTGTTAGTCCTCTGCATAGGAAACAGCAGTACATACCGGCGCACCTGGGCTCAGGTGGGGCCAGGGGAGCAAGGGAAATTAAATCAAAGATAAATACTATTACCAACTATTACAACCATATAAATCTAAATTCTGATTGGCTGCAGAAGCAAACCTTTAAAGCTTGCGACCTCCCATCACAGCCATCAGGGGAAAAAGGTGACAATAATGTGGAGGGCGAGCTGGAGCTCTTAGAGACTGGGCATCAGGATTCCTGTTCATCCCAGCAGCGATCTGTCCGATCATCACGACTACCCTGTGGAACGAACAACTCTTTTGTGGGTAGCAAAGTGGGGTCAATTAGTTCCCCAGAAAGGGGCAGTTTCTCGGAAGAACAAAGACAAAGAAAAAGAAAAAGTAATGAATCACCTCATCCGGAAGCCCAAATGGGACCACTACATTCTGGGAGCTCTCCACTGATATTCCCTTTACTTCATCTAAAACTAGAACCTACAGTCCTTCAAAATGCAAAGGGGCCTGAAACAGAACAATCATTGCAGAAATATTCACATAAGCTCTCAACACCACAGCTTCATCATGGGAGCCAAACTGTAAAAACGAACCTAACGTTGAGCAGATTTGATCATAGTTCTTTTAGTCTGGAGCTCTCCTCGCCTGACAACTTCGTAATTGGTAGTATAGAGCCCCAATTAAACAGTATAACATTGGAAGATTTAAACCTCTTGGAAGGCAGCATAATGCTAGGTCATAGAGGAGAGGACGATAAGAACTCAGAAGGCCAGACAAATAATGAGCAAAGTGAGCAAACCTGGGGAAATAGAGACGATACCTCATTAGATCAACCAATTTTAAGCATCATGAAAGTTATATGCACAACATTGGACTCAATTGCAACAACGATCATGGTCCAGTCTCAAAAATTTGATGATCAACTTGAGCTAACTAAACAATTTACTAACTCATTACAGACCATAGATCATAGGATGGCCTTAGTAGAGGGTGTAATAAGGGAACATCTGTTGCACCAGGCAGTGGCTGAAAAAATGGACATGATGGACAGGCAAGTTTGTGGCCCACTGCTGGAAAAATTACTGGAAGTTCCGAAAGTAATCAAAGACATAATCGAAGATTGCAAATCTAGTCTCAATAACACACAGGCGTGTAATCACGAGTCAGCAAAAACAGAATCTAGAGTAACTGAAAGACCAATAGATAGTGAAGACAAAGAAGGGCCCTTTGGCACGGGACGAGACGAGTGCCCAGACGCAAAAACCCACATAGACAAGACGGAGAGAATCAACAAAAGTCCTGTATCTGCAATCGAAATCTCAAATACAGTAGAAAAAAGGACTCTGAGTAAAGGGCATCAACAAACAGGTAGACGGAAATACACATGGAAAAAAGCTAGAGGAAACAACAAAGTATCAGCAAAAAAGGCTTTAAATATGCCGAAACAGGCAAGCCCAACAGGGCAGATCAGGAACACAGGCGATGAGTTTACTCAACAGCAGCCTAAAGATCAGTGCATCAAGCCCGAGAGTCTCGAGAAACCAACTGACAAAGATATTAGTTTTATAAATAAAAATCCTGGATTATTGTGCGATAAAAGCTGCACCCACCATTCTCATATAAACCGAATCCCCATTGGCCCTAGGGGCTACCAAGCATCTGGGTACGACTTAGACAAAGGAAATAGACCAGAAAAAGACTCAGGTTCAAATCACGGGATCAATGAGGCAAACGATCCCTTAGTCAATGGACAACATAAATGGAGCCCAGAGACAACAAAATCAAGTACCGGCATTGATAAGCACCTCCCAGCCATAAAAAGAGATCACTCAATTCAGGCGCATTATCCAAATACAGTAGGAGTCCATAATGGAAAACGTCAGCAGTCTCTGAACTTTATCATCGAGGGGGTAGAACAAGAAAATAGCAAAAGTGAAAACGGAAGGGCAGAGAGCCCAGAATGCACAAGAAGCGAACAAAGTACAAGAAAAACCATGTGCGTGGATAATACAATAGCCCCGGTTCCCGCACCTCGGTCAAAAGTAAAATACTGCTCTCAGGCTAGCTCTGGAAACCACAACTTTAGTAGCCAGCCAGGGTGGGTTACTGATCCACCTGCTCCACCGCGTCCAGTGCTTGACTTGGAAACTAAAGGAAAAAAGGATAATTGGCCTCCACAAAGGCAACCTTACGATGAACTTAGGAACAAAGAGTTGCAACTCGGGAGGGAAAAAGGCCAGGTAGAACGAACATTGACTAGTTGGGCAGCTACTATTTACAATAAAGCAAAGGAAGATAATCAACCTCAAGGAAGATGGTCACAGGGAGGTGTCGGGCAAACCAAGATTCGCACTGAAATAATTAAAGAGCCTGACGCCACAATTACATTTATTCCCGAGTACTCCTCAAGAGGAAGTCACGACATTCTAAATAGGACTAACATCCTACATTTGGTCAATTCTTTGCCAGCTCTGCAGAACGTAACAACTAAAGACCTCCTCTCAGTAAGATTTATGCAAAGGAAAGAATCGGAGAACGGGGAATCAACAGAAACAGTCTGGGCTTCACCTTGGATAGTAGAACAGATTCTAAAATGTTCTAACATGATGAAGACATGGGGAATATCTACTGCTATTCCACAAAAGGAACCATATCCAACAATATTTCTTGAAAAAGCTCCAAAGCAAAATGTGTCGGGCAGGCAAGAGGCAGAAGGCAATTCTGGTTCGATACTACAGGGAGCAATTAGTTCCAAACAACAACTCCCTGAACGAATAAACCTGAGTAATATGAGGTTCTGCCTGTCTGTTAACTCCCCTAGAAACAGCAGGGGCAATCCCCCACAGTTGCAGAATGATGAAGAGCAACCATCTAGAAATTTGTAGCAACAAATGGGTAGCTCAAATATAAAAAATAGAACTAGTCCCACATTAAAAATCTTAAGCTGGAACATTGCAGGCCTAAAAAGCAAAATGGAAGATAAGGATTGGGTTGAATTTATTAAACAGCAAGACATCAGCTGCTTCCAAGAAACTTGGTCTACCAACGTCATTGACCTAGACGGGTTTTCCACTTTTTACATACCTGCTATCAAACAAAAAAAAGGAAGACCATCGGGAGGTCTGACCATTTGGATCAGAACTTCACTATTGGGAAACTCAGCTGTAACCCATGCCATATTAAGCAAGGAAATCCAGACGCTTGCAGTAAAACATGAGGAGTGGTCACTTGAAATAGTAAACGTGTACCTCCCTCCCGTTAGCCGGGCCCAAGTCATGCCTGGTGTGCGGCTCCTCGAAGATCATATCTCAAATAAAAGATCTAAGGGTTGGAGGAACCCAACACTAGGTCATGCGAATAACCGTCCCCCTCAGTTTTGTAAAACCCTTCTTCTAATATGCGGCGATTTTAACACTAAACCCCATTCTATTCTTTGGGATGAACAAGTAGTAGAGGAAGATCACGCTTGGAATATTCCAACGCCCCTCATCCAACATTGCCAAGATTCCAAAAAAGGGGAACTAATCTTTGAAGTACTAATAGAAGGCGGAATTCGCACAGTAAACGGAAGAACCAACTCAGACAGAACTTTTAAATCTACCTTTCGAACTGGAAAAAGACACAGTATAATTGACTATATGGCAATAAACATCGAAGCCTGGCATTATGTTATCGATATGGAAATAAGGGACAGGATCGAGAGTGACCACGACCCATTGCTAATGGAGATAATCCATCCGGACGCAAGCCTGGGGAAGGTTGAGTTTCCACTTAACGGAAATTGCTTAGCAATAACCATGAGACCAAATAGGAAAAACATACTAAGGTCGAACGTGGACGAACCCTATTTGAGTGTACCTAGTCAAACCTGGTTCCTATCACTTAGTACATTATTAAACCTACCAGTTAATGAAGCTTTACCCCTACTGGATAATTTTAACAACTTGCTACTACAAACAACAAAGGAAAGAACTAAGCATCCCCAAACTAACCCTAATACGATGGAGGGCTGGTTCGATGAAGAGTGTTTGAAACTAAAAAAGACACTATCGCAAGCACTAAAGAATCGCCATCTGAACAACCATAATGAGCAATACTTTTATGAATGCAGGCAACAGTACAAAAAATTACTAAGATATAAAAGGAAGACATTTCCACATAAGCTCTGGAAATCCCTCCTGCAGGCAATATCGGCAGGAAACTGCAAAAAGTTTTGGGAGATAGTCAGATGGGGATGCGAAGGCCCTTCGAAGAACCTAGAATTGAATATCAACCCACAACTCTGGGTAGAGCATTTTACCGCCTTGTACCAGGAAGAGGCCAAGACGGCATCCCGGAGTATGAATAACTCAACCAGCCTCATCCAAGGACTGGAAGGTAGTAACCAAAGATCAAACAAGGGAGTTCCACTTCAAACGACCTATGTAGCATCATCAAAAAGTTTTATTAGATCGTCAAATGGAACCCAGAATGAATTAGTCCCAAACGAACTCCTTGGCACAAATGCCACGCAAGCAACCCATTCTATCCCTCGTGCAATGGAGCTGACACCGGAATTCAGCGAGAAAGAGATTAAACAAGTTATTCTCCTTCAAAAACCGTATAAGGCTGCAGGCCCAGACGGCATACCTTCAGACGTTTATCGTAATCAGTTAACGTTATGGCTGCCTGCTCTAACACGCATATTCAACAGTATTTGGCACCACGAGGTAATTCCGACCTCTTGGAAGAAATCAATAATTGTCCCAATTCACAAAAAAGGACCTCGGGACTTGGTGTGCAACTATAGGCCTATCTCACTGCTTGACAGTGTTGGAAAAATCTTCGCCAAATTGATCCAGCTGCGTTTAGATCAATGGCTGGAGGATGGAGATTTAATATCGACACACCAAGCTGGTTTTAGGAGAGGCCAAAGCACAATAGATCAACTTTTTAAGCTGAATATGATCTGCGCGAAATACGCCACCCTAAAAGATTGTGCATTATATCTGGTCTTTGTGGATCTTCAAACAGCTTTTGACAGCGTCAATCGCCAAATATTATGGCAGTTATTGTCAGAAATGGGCATACAGGGGAAAATTCTAAGGCTGTTAATTCTACTGCACACAGGGAATACTGCTAGGGTTAGATATTCCACGAGAAATGATTATACAGCAGAAATTCCAATCCAGCGTGGCGTAAAACAAGGATGTGTTTTGGCCCCAACCTTGTTTAACTGTTATATAAATAAAGTAAGCCAAGATCTGAGGGAATTAAATCTGGATGTGCCAAAACTAGCCAATGAAAGTATACCTATCCTGCTTTTTGCTGACGACGCTGTATTACTGGCAAGAACAGAGATAGCAATGCATCGTCTACTTAGGGGTTTCGAATCATTTTGCACCTCAAGGAGCATGGTAATTAATGAGGAGAAAACAAAGTTTATGATTCTCAACCCAAAACAAACGATGCATTCGACCTTCAGGGTAAACAACAAGCCCTTGGCTCGAGTGACCACCTATGACTACCTGGGTTGCAGACTGGACGAAAAACAGACATGGAAATCACAAATCTACAAAAGTAACATCTCCTTGGCCCAGCACGCCGGAGCGGTACTTAGATTTGCTAAAGCCACAGGCAACCATTCTGTGAGTTCTGCACTGCTTGCTTATAAAACCAAAGCAAGGACGGCAGCACTTTACAGCGCAGAGATTTGGGGATTTAGAAAGACCCCATTAATACAAGTAACTGAGAATAATTTCCTACGCCGATTACTTTGTTTAGGCACTGCCGCACCAATGAATGCGTTGAGAACTGATTTACAAATGAGAAAGGTCGAGGATTACATTGCACTGGCCCCGATAAGATATTGGATCCGTATCTGGGCAAAAGAGGAACTCAAACCATACAGAGAAACACTCATGGACATCATGAAGCTACAAAATTACCGAAAATTGCCTTGGTTTAAACACATCTCAACTACCCTGGTTGCTATTGGCCAAGAAGACCTCTGGCTTCATCCAGGGAAAATCAGAAAGCCCAGTTTATCTGTCATTAAAAAGGCATACTGGGACCAAAAGACTCAGAGTATGTGTGAGACACTTAGCCCTTTACTCAAGAGGTACATTTTGCTCAACCAAGAGCTTAAACCAGCAATTTTCATAGACTGCATCTATCCGGAAGAAAAAAGGGCTCTCTATTTTAAATTTCGTATGGGTACATTACCAGTGATGGCGGTGACTAACAGATGGCAAGCCGTCTCACAGTGCGGATCAGAATGCTGTCCTTGCCTTCATGGTGGCCAAGAAACATTATCCCACTTCCTTTTATTATGTCATTTTACGCTTAAACTCCGCAAATTGTACTTACGTCCGCTTTTTAGATCATACGGGATCAGGAAATGTAATGAGGCGGAAGTGCTTTGTATGCGATCAGATGAGAAACATATTGTGGCGAAGGTTTCAACTTATATATTGGAAGCGTGGAAGTTACGTTCATCAATGTACTCACAGTTGGCCTAAGTATAATTACTTGTGTTATCCTAGCTATCATTAGTATGAGACATCGCTGAAGGTTGCTGATTAAACCAGGCAAGGTCCTGGGTTATTATTATACTGCTGGCAGGTATCGCAAGAACCCAAATGATTAGTGCAAGAATAGGATATTTAAATTTTAGATCTATAATGTTTTTAGAATAAGTAAAGAGTCTTATGCCAATTATGGCTAATAATCAAGTTTTATGATATTGCAGGGCATATTGGATTCACCTAGGGCCACGTAAAATCAAAAACTCAAGTATAGTTTTTCTTTTTTACAATGTTTTATTTAATGTGATTTTATTGCGTGTGATGGATTGATACTTATTGTGTATTATTGTTATGGCCGGATAGGCTGACAACAATTAAATAAATAAATAAATGGTAAATAAAAAATAAATGGTAATTACAGGTGTTGCACAGTCCCCTTCGTCAGTTCATTGACATTGTAGACATTCACGGATCATCTGCTCTGCGACGTCGTTCATTCCTGGAAACCACTTATTGTCTCGTGGTCTGGCATAGTCTGGCTTTTCTTTTGGACATCCCTTCAAGGCCTTTGTGAGCTACTTTGACCACCTTGTTTCTGAGGTCATGCACAACTACTGTTTCGCATCCTTGTATTATTATTAATCTTTCGCTGTTTCATCCTGGACTCACCACAGCGGCGCTACCATGTCATGCAATGTTTTTGCTTCTTATTCCTAAAAAGCATCTTGTGTAGCCAAGGACTGCAGTTCACACAATACATCCATTGTTTTCTGTGCTTTTCGAGGGACATGACTGTCGGGAATGATGACTAAACCAAGAAGGTGTATTCTTACACATCAGTTGTCTATTGTTTCGCTGTTGTGGTCTGGATTCTCTGCCCCTGGTCTGCATGTCACAATAAAATACAATAAACGAATATATTTGCAGGCGAAATACTCACTTTTCAATGCGTGGGAGGTGGGAGGAGGTGCTGTGACCTGTCCTGGAAAAGGTGTTCTAGACGTTTGTGATCCGGAGTCCCTGTAAATGCATGTTCTTGTAAGTAGAAATGTAAATGGACACACCCCGACTGCAGCCTCTCTTTCAATGTGACAGCATCTGGATTTGGTAGACATAAGTGATCTACTTGTGAAAGCAACGCATGCCCAGATGTCCTGCCTCCGCTCCTGTGGCAGAACTGTGTCCAAGCCTACCAGACTTGTCAACATTGAGCTCAGTCTTTCATAGTTAAAATATTTCATGTTTGTGCCTTTCATCATTTACAATGTATTCTGGTACTATATTCAGTTTCTATGTGGATAGTTTCTTGTTAAGTTAATGGAGTTGTTCTGTCAGAGATGTGAGGCTCTGGAGGAAGCTCCACAGTAGTTAGCTATGCCTAAACATTGTGGACTTCTGACAATGTTTTGAGTAGTGAGGCACTCTAAATATCTTCCACTTTTCGAGATAAACTCTGATGCCTTCTCTTGAGAATATATAGCCAAAGAAATATAGTTTTCTGTCTTTACAGCGCAGAATGAGCCCGCATTTGCTGAATTTGTGGAGAGTAGCTTGCAGGTGGCAATAGTCATCTGTGAAGTTTTCTTCAAAGATCTAGATGTTATCGTTAATATTCGTAACGCCCTCCAACCCGAACAAGACTTCACTGATGCTGTTTTAGAATACCTCTGTGGCAGAGGATATCTTAAAGTTAAGTCCCGAGCCCTGCATGTGTAGGCAACATTGTAATGCTATGGCTGGATTTGTCAGGTAGTATCTGGTGATACCCTGACTTCAGGTCCATCTCCTAGAACCACTTCCCTCCATTAACAACAGCCACAATGGCTGACATTTTTCATGTGAGGTGATACTCTCTCTTAACTGCCTTGTTAGATGATTCCATTTTGATGCGATTTGGACCACCTCTGGTTGTTTGGGCATATCCGTGACTATCTTTGGTGAGAATCAAGGTGTAGAGCCTAACAATTTTTTTATAACGTCTGGCTTTTCCAGATTTTCTGCTTTCACTTGAAGTACTCTTGTGGCATAGGGGAACTGGCTTGACAGTCTGGTTGATAGCTCATGATTTGAGACAGCCAGGTTGATAGTTGAAGATTTGAGGCAGCCAAGCCCTTCAAAACAGGTAAGCTGCTGAGTTGCATGCAGGTGCTTTTCTTCATCACAAAAATCTTCACCTCAATTTTGATTTCGCCATTGGTGATTGTAATGGTGCTTGCCAGCTGCCAAGAGAAGCAGCATTAGACTGTCATACATCTACAAGTGCATTTTTGTGGGTGGGATTTTCGGTCTGGGCCTCGTTTGCAAGAACTGTCTTCATCAGTCACTTTGACGGAAGCTCCTTAGTCTGAGGGCAACTATAAAAGGCCTTGAGCCTGCAGTTTAAAAATAGTCTGAGATCCCCTCCCTTTCACTGTCTTTTGTACAAATGAGATGAGAAATACTTAGTCTGACTCTTTCTATGTTGGAATTTGAGAACTTGTTTGTCCATATTTTCTATTTTTGGGATAAGGCTCCTAGCACCTTGGCTGGTGCTGACGTCTCTGAAGGATGTTGTCACTCGGTGGCCTTTACGAAGTGGTTTGTTTTCCCAGTTTGAACAGTATTTTGCATGCACCAGGTATTTGGATGCCAGGTAAGAATCTGCACTAGAGTACCCACACTACAACATGTATTTTCTTCCTGCTGCTGCTTTTAATGTCTGTCTGTCTCTGAAAGCATGACAACTTTTGGCTTTATTGATCATGATTTTTCTGGTTTGCTTTTGACTGATATTTTGGCTAGGACAGTTTCTTCCTGTCCTGCGTGGCTATTTGACAGTTCCTGAGATATAACTCACCCGCCAACACGGCCACAGCATTCTGGCTGTCACTCATGATCAGATCATGCAGAGGGCATTTGCAAATTGCCCTTAGTGTGTATGTGTATATGAGCTTAAGTTCAGGGTGTGTGTCCGCCTTCTGTCCATTTACTGCATTGACCATTGACAGGCGCTGTAGTGTGGTGCTATGATGTTTGTTGTCTGGGCTCAAGGCCTGGCTATTTGTCCTGGACAGAAATCAAAATCATCGCTTGATCTACTCTTTTTTTCCTGTTGCTTCTTCTTCTTTAGAATAGCACTGGCATGTTCTGCTGCGTGTGGTGAAGTGGAGAAGCATGCACTGTACAGGCATGTGCTGTATACCTTCGAGGCATTGTGTATGGTCACGGTTCACCAAAGGTTCCTGTTTAGTTATATGCATTCCCATTGGAAGGTATTTCTGTCTGTCCTTGGGGGTAAGTGTGAAGAGTGGAACATGTCTCTCTCTCAGCGTGGAGGTGCTGGTACATTGGGTCACATCAAAGGGACCTGCAGGCCGTCCAAGGTGTTCCACAGTAGCTGGGATTGTGTCGATAAAGCTGGGCTGTGGGACTCTACTGTGAGGGTTATTACACGGGGTCTGCAATAGTCACTAATTTGTTGTGCTGTAATGGGCTTGTTCACTGCCCCAAGTGCTCCCTCAGGCTTGTAATGAAGCTCATTGCTGACAGTCTCAGACCTACAGATGAGAGATATAGTCACCCTTTATTTGTAACCTCGGCCGCACCCAGATTAAAGGCTACATTCATTTGTGAGTGCAGGTTACATTGGTGTTGTGTAGCACATACAGTGACCTTGTTAGGCAGATAGGTGGGGATTCTGCTTATGATGGCTTTGTAGATGAGGCAGCTGGTTTTGAAGACTGTGTAGATCCTCAAAGGGAGAATGTTGGGGGTCGTATTTCTTGGTCAAGTCTGTTGTGGCATGTAGGAATGCTTCTATTGCATTACATGGATGGTGAAGCATCTGTTCACTGTAATGAAGGCACTTTTGCCCATTTATACAAACCACCATCACCATGTTGCAGTGTAATTTTAGTATAGGATAACACAGGAAATTCAGAGGTGTTGTGTGATGTTGTGAGCATTGCTGGAATTACACGCCCAGGATGAACAGACCAGCTATAGATAGACATATGGAGCTTGCTGCTGTTTTGTCAAATCGCAACCTCTCTTAATCTCTCTGAAGCTGCTGTCACACAGGCTTACTCAGTCGCTGCCGGGATCCCGCCTGGCAAAACATGGAGCATAAGGTCGAAGGTCGGGGTATCGGCAAGTCTAGTACTACCTCCTGTGACCGATTGGCAAGGCCAGGTATGGAAAGGTAAACCTGAGGCACCAGTGAGCACATGCTAGCAAAGAGAGGTGGCCTCATTGCACTGGGAACCGAGAGCAGTTACTGGCAGAACCAGGTCTGAATGAAGATACGGAGATGTTCAGTTGAGGGCTGTTTTCTTTATATCTCTGTCTTTGATCCCAGCTTCTCCGTTTTCTTCCTTTACTTGTATAACAGAGCATCATTAAAGCAGCAATAAACTGCAGAGTAGATTCCAGAGGAAAGTTCAACAACTTGCAACACTGATTTCTGACCTGGCGCCATCTGAGCTACTAGTGCTGCAATGATGTTTGCTTGCTGCTATATTTTACTTATTACCAAATACTGACACTCACCTTGATGCTATCCATTATAAGGTTCATAGTTTCCAAATCAAGAATTGTACGCCTCTACAAAGGACTGAACTATTGCTAATAAATTGTACGGATGGGTGAAATATTCCATTCCGCCGGCAGCATTATGGCGACTCCGCGTTACTCTTGTAGCACAGAGTTATGGTCAAATTCCTTTTCGCCACGTAGCCAAAGTTTTTCTTGCGCACGGCTCCGGAACAATAAGTTGGCAAGCGCGAGCAAGATTTGGTGTCCCCCTAGATTGATTTCCAGTCACTAGGAGGACATCCAGCAAGACTTTTCTAATGCGGGGAGTCACCAGTGATCGTTACCGTTCGCGGTCAGAAGGCTGTCACTTGAGTAAAAAATCTACTCGAGCAGCATCAAAATCAACTCGTATATATGTGCCCTCTGGCACGCTGCATGGTGCCATTCCCATTGATTTTTCACCTCAGAACACGCTCCCAGCACTAAATATCAGTGCATGCAGTACAACAAGCTATTTCTGCCCATTGGCGGGACTCCACAGAATCTCGCAGACTTTTTAGGTAACTCCCTGGAATTTTGCTGAGTCAAATTTTGCGAGTTCTGCTCACCAACTAATAAATAGGTAGGTTTAAAATAACAAACATAACCCTCCTACAGTGAGCAGCAATTTTAAAACAAACTGTCATAAACTGTATGGTATCTTGATGCAGAGTTGAGGCATAATCTTACTAATAGTCTGTTGGTCTATTTCGCTGAAAGGAGTGACTAGGAAGTATATTAAGCCAAGCTTTCCTTCTAAAAAAATGTCAGGCTTGACTTGATGGCTGGTTATTTTAAATGTGATTAATGTTCTGTTTGGGGAATATATTTGTATAAAATCAAGACATATTCTTTCAAGGAATCCAAAACATGTTTAGTTACAAATTCATGAATTGCAAAACGTCCTCTTGTAATCGAGTATTAACCTGTAATAGTGACGCATTCTATGTTGGAAGCATCCATTTTCATTTAAAGAGCCCATTGTGGAACATTTACATTCCATGATGAAAGTGGCTGAATGTAATTCTTTGGTTCATTATTTCCAATTGCAACATAATCCAGAGCAAAAATGAACCATTTTAAATTAGCTTCTTGGGTACTGAAACTATTTTCCCTCTCAGGAGCGATTTGTGCTAAGGAGCGCTAGGGGCTTTGACCCTCTATTGTGAGTGAGCTGTCACATACGAAAAAAGTTATTTATAGTGTTTTCCCACTGTTTTACAGCTTTACTCAGGTTGCTGCATGGTGGAGAAATAGGCTGCTCCCCAGGCCTGGTGATTAACAGCCAACCTGCCTGTCACTGTGAAATGAAGTGCGCATGTCACTCCGGCCGTTTCTTCAACGACAGCCAACCAGACAGGTGTACTTCAGGTCATGTGATTAGCGCTGTGTCAGTGAGCCTGGAGGAGCATAGACGCAGCCTCCAGATCTCTGTGTGAGCGATGTGTCTGCCCACTCTAACCAATCCGGGTGCTGCTGTCATTCTGTTCACATATGCAAACAGCATGAAAGCAGCATTGGTTTAGATGACGGGCTACTTAGGAGTGCAGCATACACACTTGTTTTTAAAAGCATCCAAGCGTGCCGTAGGGAGAGCGGGCTTTAATACTGTTGAGCAGAACAGCTTGGGTATAGTTTATTCAAGAATACAGGCGGAAAGATTGGAGCAATCTTTGTGCTGTTTAATAATGGTTTAGGGCTGATAAATAATTATGTTAGAAGAAATTATATCAATTAAAGCAGTTAACAGTTAGTGCAGTCAGTGCTGCTTGTGCTCGACATGTTGTGTAAGTGTGCTTTGGTTAAGCCCCTGCAAACCATCGGTTTGCTTACTTCAGTCCCTTTGCTATTGGCTTGAACCATTATTATATATTGTCTCAGCCCAATGGAGTATTTTAGCCTCACTACCATGCCATTGGCAGTTTAGATGTATCATTTCTCCTCCATTGCTTCGCTTTGAAAGCATGAGGGACTATTGTCAAAAGTACCCTCTTTCATGAAACCTTTTGTAATATACTTTTATCTACTGCATGAATTATTTTGAATTCACGAAGGGTTCATGAGCCAAAGCCCACCTCCATCGCTCACCAGCATCACCATGGTCCCCAGCCGCCTCTGAGCAAATGGACCCCCATCTCCATGGAAGACCCCCGAAAGATCCTGAACTCTATCCACTCATGCGCACCCTTGGACCTGTGCCCACACCACGTCCTCAACTGAGCCAGCACCGCCATTGCCTCGAGCTGTGTGGGACAATCAACTGTTACATTGAAACCGCCACCTTCCCGAGTGAGTGGAAGACAGATCAACCCCCTTCTAAAGAAATCCTCCGCCGATCCTAGAGATATTAAAAATTACAGGCCCATCTCTCTTCTCCCCTTTCCAGCCAAGGGAACTGAAAAGGCCATCAACATGCAGATCATGGAATTCCACAAGTCAAATCACATCCTGGACCCCTCCAGATATGGTTTCAGGAGCAACCACAGCACCAAAACTGCCATCCTCGCAGCCACAGCTGACCGCCACCACATTGGACCATGGAGACACGGCTTCCCTCATCCTCCTCGACCTCTCCACCACTTTTCACACCGTATCTCAGACCACCCAATGCACCAGACTTCACTATGTCGGCATCTGCCGCAAGGCCTTGGAGTGGATCTGCTCCTTCCTCACCGGAAGGACCCAGAGAGTCAGACTCCTGCCATTCTTCTCGGAACCAACTGAAACCTACTGTGGAGTACACCAGGGCTCCTCCCTGAGCCTAACCCTCTTCAATATCTACACAGCTCCGCTCACCAAAATCGTCAGACAGCACAGCCTCAACATAGTCTCCTACGCCGATGACACACAGCTAATTCTCTCCCTCACTGACGAACCATCAACAGCCAAGAGCAAATTCCACAACGGAATGAGAGCAGTCACCAACTGGATGAAAAATAGCCACCTCAAGCTCAACTCAGACAAGAAAGAGATCCTCATCCTGGGCCCCACTCCTTCCGCCAGGATGTCTCTTGATGGCCTTGTCTGGTCCATTGTCGTGCTGCTACCCCCTCCTGCCCTTCATGGTCTATTGTCATGCCCCTTCTCCCACCCTGCTCCATTATGCAGCAACTGTCTGGTATGGTGAGTTTGCTGCTCTTGCCTCTTTGCCCTTTGCTGTCTGTTGTCCATGTGCACGGTCCTGTCCACTCCCTATTGCTTTCCATGGTCTGTTGTGTTGCACTGCCATCCCGCTTGCACTGTGTGGTTGATTGTGCTGCTGCAATCCCTGATGCCTGCCCTGTAAGGTCAGTTTGGTGCCCCTGCACAACCCCCACCTGCTCTCTGTTATCTGAGTCCATGTCCCTACCCCATTCCTCATGCACTTGGTGATTCAATGTACCATATTTGCCAATTTTTTGAATTTGGTGAGAGGGAGATTTTTTGGGAAAAAAACCTGTGGAATTGATTTTCTCAGTTAACTTTCCTTTAAGGGGTGTGGAATTTAAAAAATATATACTTGTCCATGGGACATGTTGCTTTTTAAACCTACTTGTCCTGTAAAAAAAAATCTACTTGTCCATTTAGTACAATGTAGTGCGGCGACAAATTATGGCAGCAATCTCATTATGTAAGAGCTCTGATAATAGCCTCCCTGATTATGCCACGTCTCATACTATAGTAGGGCTTGAACACTTGCAATTTCAGTCCCTACTATAGCAATTTCGTTATTGTGGCACCTTTCTGCAGATCTACGTCCTGGGGCTGGAGAAAGCAGTAAGCAATTGTTCCAGGGCTAGAATGCCTTTGAGTTTGTAAACCTAGTAACTTGCATGTTTTAAGGAATTTCACTAGCTCTTCTCTAATCTTTTCCCATACTGAGAAAGGTTGGAACTTTACTCCTAAAAATGGCAGAAGTAAAAGTTCTTCCAGGGCTTGGTAAACAGTGGTTGGATGGAAAGTGAACTTGTAAACGCTCAATAGATTTTCACATTAGCAAATATACACATGCATGTTTGCTCGTGCAAAAAATTCAATTCTCAAATATTTTCTAGAAGTACGATTCCCTGGTGTACTTTTGTAAGGTCTTGTTGTAGGAAAGTACCATCTTGCCTGGCATGTTACCCCCATTTTTCACTGTATATATGTTGTTTTAGTTGTATGTGTCACTGGGACCCTGGTAACCCAGGGCCCCAGTGCTCATAAGTGTGCCTGAATGTGTTACCTGTGTAGTGACTAACTGTCTCACTGAGGCTCTGCTAATCAGAACCTCAGTGGTTATGCTCTCTCATTTCTTTCCAAATTGTCACTAACAGGCTAGTGACCATTTTTACCAATTTACATTGGCTTACTGGAACACCCTTATAATTCCCTAGTATATGGTACTGAGGTACCCAGGGTATTGGGGTTCCAGGAGATCCCTATGGGCTGCAGCATTTCTTTTGCCACCCATAGGGAGCTCTGACAATTCTTACACAGGCCTGCCACTGCAGCCTGAGTGAAATAACGTCCACGTTATTTCACAGCCATTTTACACTGCACTTAAGTAACTTATAAGTCACCTATATGTCTAACCTTCACCTGGTAAAGGTTAGGTACAAAGTTACTTAGTGTGAGGGCACCCTGGCACTAGCCAAGGTGCCCCCACATTGTTCAGAGCCAATTCCCTGAACTTTGTGAGTGCGGGGACACCATTACACGCGTGCACTACATATAGGTCACCACCTATATGTAGCTTCACAATGGTAACTCGAATATGGCCATGTAACATGTCTATGATCATGGAATTGCCCCCTCTATGCCATCCTGGCATAGTTGGCACAATCCCATGATCCCAGTGGTCTGTAGCACAGACCGTGGTACTGCCAAACTGCCCTTCCTGGGGTTTCACTGCAGCTGCTGCTGCTGCCAACCCCTCAGACAGGCATCTGCCCTCCTGGGGTCCAGCCAGGCCTGGCCCAGGATGGCAGAACAAAGGACTTCCTCTGAGAGAGGGTGTTACACCCTCTCCCTTTGGAAAATGGTGTGAAGGCAGGGGAGGAGTAGCCTCCCCCAGCCTCTGGAAATGCTTTGTTGGGCACAGATGTGCCCAATTCTGCATAAGCCAGTCTACACCGGTTCAGGGGACCCCTTAGCCCTGCTCTGGCACGAAACTGGTAAAAGGAAAGGGGAGTGACCACTCCCCTGACCTGCACCTCCCCTGGGAGGTGTCCAGAGCTCCTCCAGTGTGCTCCAGACCTCTGCCATCTTGGAAACAGAGGTGCTGCTGGCACACTGGACTGCTCTGAGTGGCCAGTGCCACCAGGTGACGTCAGAGACTCCTTCTGATAGGCTCCTTCAGGTGTTAGTAGCCTATCCTCTCTCCTAGGTAGCCAAACCCTATTTTCTGGCTATTTAGGGTCTCTGTCTCTGGGGAAACTTTAGATAACGAATGCAAGAGCTCATCCGAGTTCCTCTGCATCTCTCTCTTCACCTTCTGCCAAGGAATCGACTGCTGACCGCGCTGGAAGCCTGCAAACCTGCAACATAGTAGCAAAGACGACTACTGCAACTCTGTAACGCTGATCCTGCCGCCTTCTCGACTGTTTTCCTGCTTGTGCATGCTGTGGGGGTAGTCTGCCTCCTCTCTGCACCAGAAGCTCCGAAGAAATCTCCCGTGGGTCGACGGAATCTTCCCCCTGCAACCGCAGGCACCAAAAAGCTGCATTACCGGTCCCTTGGGTCTCCTCTCAACACGACGAGCGAGGTCCCTCGAATCCAGCAGCTCTGTCCAAGTGACTCCCACAGTCCAGTGACTCTTCAGTCCAAGTTTGGTGGAGGTAAGTCCTTGCCTCACCTCGCTAGACTGCATTGCTGGGAACCGCAACTTTTGCAGCTACTCCGGCCCCTGTGCACTTCCGGCGGAAATCCTTTGTGCACAGCCAAGCCTGGGTCCACGGCACTCTAACCTGCATTGCACGACTTTCTAAGTTGGTCTCCGGCGACGTGGGACTCCTTTGTGTAACTTCGGGTGAGCACCGTTTCACGCATCCTCGTAGTGCTTGTTTCTGGCACTTCTCCGGGTGCTACCTGCTGCTGAGAGGGCTCCTTGTCTTGCTCGACGTCTCCTCTCTCTCCTGGTCCAATTTGCGACCTCCTGGTCCCTCCAGGGCCACAGCAGCGTCCAAAAACGCTAACCGCACGATTTGCAGCTAGCAAGGCTTGTTGGCGTTCTTTCGGCGGGAAAACACTTCTGCACGACTCTCCACGGCGAGAGGGATCCGTCCACCAAAGGGGAAGTCTCTAGCCCTTTTCGTTCCTGCAGAAACCTCAGCTTCTTCTGTCCAGTAGAAGCTTCTTTGCATCCACAGCTGGCATTTCCTGGGCATATGCCCATCTCCGACTTGCTTGTGACTTTTGGACTTGGTCCCCTTGTTCCACAGGTACCCTAGATTGGAAATCCACAGTTGTTGCATTGTTGGTTTGTGTCTTTCCTGCATTATTCCTCTAACACGACTTCTTCGTCCTTAGGGGAACTTTAGTGCACTTTGCACTCACTTTTCAGGGTCTTGGGGAGGGTTATTTTCCTAACTCTCACTATTTTCTAATAGTCCCAGCGACCCTCTACAAGGTCACATAGGTTTGGGGTCCATTCGTGGTTCGTATTCCACTTTTGGAGTATATGGTTTGTGTTGCCCCTATCCCTATGTTTCCCCATTGCATCCTATTGTAACTATACATTGTTTGCACTGTTTTCTAAGACTATACTGCATATTTTTGCTATTGTGTATATATATCTTGTGTATATTTCCTATCCTCTCACTGAGGGTACACTCTAAGATACTTTGGCATATTGTCATAAAAATAAAGTACCTTTATTTTTAGTATAACTGTGTATTGTGTTTTCTTATGATATTGTGCAAGTGACACCTGTGGTACTGTAGTAGCTTCACACGTCTCCTAGTTCAGCCTAAGCTGCTCTGCTAAGCTACCATTATCTATCAGCCTAAGCTGCTAGACACCCTATACACTAATAAGGGATAACTGGGCCTGGTGCAAGGTGCAAGTACCCCTTGGTACTCACTACAAGCCAGTCCAGCCTCCTACACTTGTGAATTCATGAAAGCCACTAATTCAAAGACATATACCATAGGTGCACTTTTCTAACTCTTTAAGAACTGTGTCCCTAATTAGGTCTGGCGCTAACCAAGACATTTTGTTTTTAATAAACTTCTCTTTTGCTCTCTATCTCTCTGTTGGCTGGCTTTACTGTGAGTGATCACATTCTTCTCTTCCACAGGGAGCATATTGGCACACAAGGTAGTTTTGTTCAGAGTCCAGGAACTACTGTGGCAATTAGTGGCGTAACAAAACTGGAGAGGGCCCCCCTGCAAAGAGCATGAAGGGGGTTTCCCTCCAGACTCGCGGAGGGCAGGTGCTGTGCTGATGGCCCCCTTGGAGAGGTCCCCCTGCAACACAGGGGCTGCGGGGGGCTTTGTTACTCCACTACTAGTAGCAATGTGTGCTTTTTCCGAGCGAAAAACTTTTTTTTTTTTTTTTTGCCAGTGTTTGTTACAATGGTAAGTGCCTGGCAGCTCCCACAACAAAAAAGTATTACAAATGCCATGTCAAAACAAGTCACGCATTGATGTAAACAAAAGACTCACAACAAATGTCGGATCGGTTGGCTTTGCCAGTGCTTGTTTATTTTCATGCTTCTGATAATCTTGTTGACAATAGTTACAATGATTTTCCATTAGGAATATTTTTTGGAAATACTAGCAAGCATCAACACATTTTAACAAATGACGCTTCAAAAAAAAATCACCTAAAATTTCATAGTAGCGATACATTTTTTTTTTCTACTTTTTTTCCTGAACATTTTATTTTGAAAGCAAAGAATCATCAATGTTGCTTACAAGCTTCTGCAAACATTTGCACCTAACCAGAGAGCATTCTGGGAGAATTAAACTTCGCCTCATATTTTTTAACTTTTCGAACATGTATAATCTTTTTTTTTTTTTTTTTTTTTTTTTATTGGAGCCACTGTCAGTAGTGCAGCATGACCTTAACATTTTTATTTACAGCACTCACCCTAATAATAAAGGCTTTTCATTAATGAACCATAAATACAAGCTTGAACAGCGTTAACATATATACACATGTTATTTCAACTGCAGATAGTTCCCCTCTCTGTAAACTGACAGCCAAAGGGTTTGTGCTGCAGGGGCTGGGCCTGCTTGTCCTACGGACAAAATGAACATGAAAACTTGTTACCCATGATCCCAAACAATATGTCCTGGGCATCGGGCTATGGGAATTCAACATCCCTGAAAAAAGAGGAGCGTGTAGGCAGGAGCAGATGAAATAAAGCCCTTTAGAGCTTAAAAATATCAGGAGTCTCCATCGGGTCTGTTGGCATGTATGGTTGTACTGCCACTTCCCCTTCCTTCTGCCCTCAATATTCTGTTAAACTGACACAGCCTCTTTTGCATATCCTGCCTGGTTGGTTTGTTGCCACTACCCCCATGGTCCGTTGTGCTGCCACTGTCTCTCCCGTCTGGTCAGCGTGGTCATCTTGTTGCCTCTGCACCCTCCTCCCTGCTATCAATTATCTGGGTCCGTTCCCCTGGCTTCAGCCTCCCCACAGTATTCTAATTAACAACTAGATTGCTAACATTCTATAATTATTACAAAAGTATGGCATGCTTGACGTCATCTTGATGTAATCAAAACTGTAATACGTAAAGCTTTTCCTTTGGAAGTTATAAAAATGAGCGGGTCTTATTACCATAGAAATTATGGTTAGTGTTCTAAAAACTAAAATGATGACAAATTTTCTCTGGTAAATCAACTGTGCAGTAAAGGCTATGTGGTAAAGGCTTCTTCCACATGGGGTGAAACTATTTGATCTCCAGCAGGCTGCTCCGACCGCTCACTTTGCCAAATGCCACACCTTCAGTCTGTACTACGTGTACAGTATAGTTTCAGAATCCACTGTGTGATCAAGTCCCATGGATAAAAGAAGAATCACAAATGTTTATGTATGTCAAGCTACCCAGTATCCGCTAAGGTGTAAGCAAGTAGCTTTGCAGCCCAGGTCTGAGATATCTGTTCCATCTGTGTAGTATTTCACCCACTTGTTACATATTTGTTATGGTTTTTGGTGACATCCTTGAGCCTCTTTTATTGGGATGTCGAGTATTTGCATCTGTCAACACTGTTTCCATACCAAGGCAGTAGGGTGTGTATGATTTCTCCAGTTCTGAGCAATGTCTCCTTTTCCTAAGGAACATCTCTGACCAAAAGGAGACCAGAAATGGGGAGACCCTAACGATGTGCATACATTTCCCTGTCACTGTTCGACAGCATAAGCATTGCAGCCAGCCCCCTTCTGAAAGCACCAGAGTTGCTCAGGAGTCTGGTATATCCTACAGAATAATTTAGATTGTATGAGCCCGAGCCGGGTTGTGATTGATGCTTTTTGTGCGTCATGAGTGCAAACATGCATTCCTCATCATCTAAGAAGCCTATATCCAGTACCCAAGTCTATCTGAGTTGGTTGAAGTTTACTGGTAAATTAATGAAAAGAGTTTTGTAGACACTTTCCCTTTTGAAGGGAGGGGGAATCACCAATTTCACCTCCAGAGGACTGGGCTCCGGGACCCCTTCAGTGTTGGTTATAAAGACATCAGTACATTTCTGAGCTGGAGGTATCTGTAGAACTGAGTCTATACCAATCTGATTTTCTCTCTACATTCCGCAGATGTTTTCAGGTACTCACCACTGGGCTCACCACCTAAATATGAGATGCTGACATGGTCAGAGGCTTCAAAGCTGCCCCTTCTGGAAGAGTGGTAACCACTCACAGTGGTGTCTGTTCTGTGAGCTTACCCGTCCAACCAGTATGTATGTTGGAGGCTTTGCAAGTTTCATATGCACTTGTGCTGCTATTAGTATACCCAAAGATAACCTTCCCCCATATAGGAAGTGGATCGTCAGCTTCTCGCCCATGGCCCACAGCTCCACTACATATGCATTAACTAACATCGATCCTATATTTGCAGAGTGGATTGAGTCATTCACTACTATCAAGTGTGCAGCCATATAATATACTGAAGAATCTATCATTGCTAGGCCCCCCTCAAATATGATTGGCAACATTTCACAGTGGGGATCAGGGGATGACCCTTATTCCATAGGAAGGTTTTCAACTCTGTCAGGGTCTGAAGATATCCACGGGGTGTGCAAAGAGGTAACTGTGTAGGATGTGCAAGATCTTGGGGAGCGTGATAATTTCTCTCCATTATGGCCAAGGATAGCAACATACAGGTCTGTGTGATTTTGTGTGTTCTTTTTAATAAAGAGGTCATGTTTTCTGAGCGAGCTACTTCCTTCCTCTGTGTGAAGTTAATCCCCAAATATTTAATGCAGTGAGTGTTCACCCCAATCCCTTTCTCAAGAACCCACGCCTACAATCATCAGGCCGGGAAATTGGGTATAAAGTTTTGTTCCAGTTATCACTAAATCCTGAATAGTGACTAAAATTGTTGAGCGACACAGATATATAGTTAGATCATCGATGTAGAGCAATATCTTATCCTGTACGGGAGCCGACTTTCTAAAACCTAGGACTCTCAGTTAAACTGACTAATCTGATGGCCCTCGTGTACTGTTGCCAAACAAGCAAAGGGGAAAGAGGGCATATACTGTTGCATCCTCCTCTTCAGCTCAAATCGGCCGGAGAATGAGGCTCCTACTCTAACCTGGACTTTTAGTCATATATATAATATATATATATATATATATATATATAATGATTGAGTGTAAGCAATAAAATGAGGACCCAGTACCACATGGTTCATCAGTTCAAAGTTAAATTCTCTAGATACACCGTCAAACGCATTTTCTAAATCTGTAAATTGCAAGTCAATAGACCCATACTGTTGAGGGCTCTTCAACAACAGATTGAATGCTCAGCAAATGTTATGCCTAGTTGCTCTCTCAGGCATTTTGCCACCTTCATTCAGGTGGATCGAATTAGGCATCCACACCAGTATTTTGGTGAAGACTTTGGGCTCCATGTCAATTAAGGATACTGGAGCAAAGAGCCTGGTTCATCTAGTGGTCTGACTGGTTTAGGGATACTCACAATGTGAGCCTCTCAAAGTTCAATAGTAAAACTGCCTTGTTCTCTAGCCTGCTGAAATTCATCCAGCAGAGGCAGAGACAGCTGGGTGGTTTGGCATTTAAAGAATTTTATGGGGAAACCACCACTTCTGGGGATTTACCATTACTTCTATGATTTTGTTTACATCAATGGGTGCATCAAGCTGTGTTGTCTCTGTGGTAAAAATATCAGCATGATATGAACATCAGGTATTCATGTAGCTGGGTTGGTGGGTGCATGGCTCTCTTCTGATACAATGCTTGATAATGCCGGACAAATGTGGCCATTTCCCGTTTCATCTGGGTTTTTCTGGGCCTTCACTTCCACCATTTGATTTGACATATATGCCTAGGACCCATTTTGCAGCAGACTAGCCAGTGTGTCTTTCTGCTCATTTTGTCTCCCTGATTAGATAATCTGCTGTGGGCAGCCAAGCACGCCTTGTGGGCTATTGTAGAGAAGTGGAGTATTATGTGGTGTGGTGGTTACTCCTCACCATGTAATACTCTCACAATACCCCAGAGAAGGTCCTCGGATTCACACTAGTACATTCTTAGCTCAGTCCTGGTAGTGTGGCAAGGAGCAGTCAGGCTTTACTTTGAGGAACTTGTGTTAAGAATTTCAGAGCCCCAACATGGACCACAAGTAACTGACACAACTCAAAAGAAATCTGACACCAATTTATAAAAATAGAGATTTTTTTTATTTTAATTTAGACCCCAAAACAAACAAAATTGCATACATATACCTGGGAGTTAAGAAGTTTAGAAGCAAAATAAATAACATCAAAAACTGAATTCAAGCGTTGCATTTAGGTCTATGGAGAAAATACTACTGGTTGCAAAACATTACTTATAGAACAAGTTACTTAGAACCCTTGTAGGGTTAAGGTTGTGCAGTTCCTAGGACCAGATCACAACAGTACGTTCAATTTTACCTTGCCCCTGTTGTCCGGGTGCAGAGATGTCCTGGATGTCTGTGGTGCTGACCGGGACTCGCGTGGTGCTGGTTTTACTGCTTACACCATGGTGCTGACAAGGGGAAGCAAATTCTCAGCTCTGGCTGGGTTGCAAATGTCGAATGTAGGCTGCACAATGTGCCCTGCAATTGCAGCGTCAAGTGTGGGGGGTATGTTACAGGAAAGCAACTGTTAGAAATAGGGTCTTTAGTTGGCAGTGGTTTGTACCCTGTCCAAGTAGGGACCTTCACGCTAGTCAGGGTAAGGGAGCCACGGAGCTAAGATAACCCCTGCTCACCCCATTAGTAGCTTGGCTCAAGCAGTCAGGCTTATCTCAGAGGCAATGTGTAAAGTATTTGTACACACACACAGTGAAAACACAACTACATTACTCCACACCAATTTAGAAAAATAGCCAATATTTATCTCAGTAAAACAAGACCAAAACAACAAAAATCCAACATTCACAAGCAAAGATATCACTTTTAAAAGATTAAATACACTTGTAGTTTCTTGAAATCAATGAACCGCTTGACTGAGGCAAAGTACCTGAGATGCATAACAAACAAAGGCGATGCGGGCCACAGGGCAGGTGATGGGTACAAAGAGCCAGAGATACTTAAGTTCCTTACTGTCGCAGGGAAGGTGATGCGTTATTCCTTACTGCTAGGTAGGGGAGGTGATGCGTTGTTTGTGGCCTAAAAACATCGGTTCCTCGGTGCGGTGTCGATGAAGAAAATGGTGCCCAGGGATGGTGTGGCAAAAGTGAAGCCGAGGTTCCTCGATCTCACAGCAATGAAGTAGGCGCTGCATCAGAGTCAGTGCAATACGTCACGGTCTTTGGTGATGCAGTCCTCAAAATTCATGCAACTGGGGTTCTTCTGATGCCCTGCGATGAAAAGCTTGGGCCTGCGTTGAAAACCATGGTCGGTGCATCAAGTGGGGAACCACACTCCGGTGCAAGCAGGACCCATGCATCGAATCCCTACAGCGAAGCATGGGTTCGGGATGACGCTGTGAGTCAATGCCTGGATTTTCTCCTTGTAGCCCCAAAAACTCCTTCAAGGGCATGGACTGGATTTAGCACCACTTGACAGGACAGGGCTCTCAGCAGAGTAGCCCAGATGCTGGCAGATGGAGTCTTAGATGTCCCTGAGACTTTTTAACAGGAGGCAAGCTCAACTCAAGTCCTTGGAGAACCTTGGAAAGCAGGATGTAAAAAGCAAAGTCCAATCCTTTCACTCCCAGGACAGAAGCAGCAAGCCAACACAACAAAGCAACAGGCAGAGTGTCAGTCCCTCTTACAGCATCCATCTCTTCTTCCTTGCAGAATGTACTCAGTCCAGAAGTGTTCTAACGTTATGGGGTCAGAAGTCCAGGACTTATACTCATTTCTATCTGTGAAGTAGGCAAACCTCAAAGAGAAGTCTTTGTAGTGCACAAGACCCTGCCATTCCCTGCCCTGGTCCAAGACACACTCCAAGGGGTTGGAGACTGCTTAGACCCACCAGGAAATGCGGTGCACCCCTCAGTACCCTTTGTGTAACAGTCTAGAGTGAACTCATAAACAGCCCAACTGTCATTCTGACCTAGACGTGTATTCCACAGCCAGGCAGAGGCACAGAATGGTGAAGCATGAAAATGCCCACTTTCTAAAAGTGGCATTTCCAAATTTACAATTTGAAAAATAACTTCAACAAAAATGTGTTTTTAAATTGTGAGTTCAGAGACCCCAAATTCCATATCTTTATCTGCTCCCAATGGGAAATTACACTTAAAGGATATATCAAGGTAATCACCATGTTACCCTGTGGTAGAGATAATCCTTGCAATAGTGAAAAACGAATTTAGCAGTATTTCACTATCAGGATACCAGCAGTTTGCAGGAGACTAGTGCCACAAGTCCAAAGGAGTCTGAGTGTGGTTCTGGCTTCCACGGTGGTCCCTCTGGTACAGAGTGTTGAGTTTCAGCCAAGGACGAAGGCCATTCATGCAGTCACCTTTATCTACCCAGAAACCTCTATTCTACCACTCCTCAGATGTCAGAAATCAAAATTTAGTGCACAGACCGGACTGCTCACCCTAAAGGTGTGGTCAGCCTGCTGGCTCTGTTCACTAGCCTGGCTGGGGGGCGGAAGGTATGACCTCCTTACCAGCTCAACCTTTGTCCCTAACTCCTGGGAGTGTCCACGCTACCTGACAGGTGGTCAGATACCTGCCTTGGCGGCAGCAAGTGTAGGAAAAAGTGCAGGTTGACCTGCCAGAGCACAAAGAAGGTGGGCAAGTAGGTGTTCAACCTCTAGTGTGCCACTTGGGCGCATGCCAGCCATCCCTCGATACCAGATTCATGTTGAGGGAGCGAAAGCATGTTATTTGACACAAACCTCGACATATCTAGGTGGTACCACTATGGAGCTAGCATCCCGAGTCTGCCCGGGCTTAAGTCCTATGTTATCTTATGGACCAGCCTGCACTTGTAGTGGAAAGGACACTATGGAGACACATAGGTTTGTGCAGACATGCCTGCACCTTAAATATAATGCACCTTGCCTCCTGGGCTGCAGAGGCCTTCCTTAGGGGTGTCTTGACATATATTTAATGTAGTTCAGGGGACTGAGCCACTTCTGGTGAGGGTGCAGTCGAACTTGAGCACTCTGCAGTAGCAGGCCCATCATCTGCAATTTGTATGGGTTACCTAGAGTGGCACAAACACGTGCTGGAGCCTTGAGGAGCCCTTTACCACCTATGCCCGGGGTGCCATTTACTATGGGCTTATAAGGGGATAAAGTATTTTCCAATCAGGGGATTACAAAGTCAACAAATCAATTTAGGGAAAGAGCACAGATACTGGGGCCTGGTTAGCAGGCTTCTAGTGCACTAACAGTGTCATGCACATCAGCAGTGGGGCAAAATGTGGGGAATGAACGTATATAAAAGGGCACTTTTCTACAGCCATATTCTGTCTAATCTATTTGTGATGGAGCTTTGTTTGTTTATGTTTTCTAGGTTATCGTCTGTGGCAATGGATCTGTATTCCTGTTCCACCCTCAGAATGTCTTTCTCTAATTTATTTAGTAAGCCTAATGTTTCTTTTTTGTGGTGTGAGATAGAGTTAATGGCCTCACCCTTGATTGCCGACTTGTAGGCTTCCTACAGTGTTATGGGTGAGTCTACACTTTTGTCTGTATGAAAGTAGTACAATGATTCTTCCATTAATTTGTCTCTAAGCCTTCTATTCTTGAACGAGCAAGGGCTCATAGGCCAGTGATACAGGGTGCTCAGTGGCTTGCCTCAGAATTGGAGATCAATAGGTGCAAGGCCAGAGAGACCACTAGCATGTATGTATATAGATTTAACAGATCCTTGTTGGAGATCGATACCAGTAAGTAATCTAATCAGGCCAAGGACCTATGAGACTCGGAGAAGAAATTAAACCCCCTTCCTATGGGTTGTTTTGGTGCTAAACATCGCATAGACCCATGGCTTTAGTGGTCAGCTGTGGAAGTGGTGCGAGGGGTCGTCTATGAGGGCGGTCCTGACCTGTCTTTCGTGAAGTGCATCTAGGCTTCGAAGTCCCCACCAATAATCTTCAAGTTAGTGATTGCCTCTCAGAAGACAGATCTTATTTTTCTCAGGAGTACTTAGGATACATGTTGTGGTGCATAGCTGGAACACAGTGTGGTGGGCTGGTCATAAGGTGTCATCATTCCATCTGTGCATTACCTTCATTGGCAAATTCTTGTGCAGTAGCATCGGTACACCTCAAGAGCCTCACCCAAACCCTGAGTGAGGTATTGGAACAAAAACATACCTGTAAGGTAGGGAAAAAGGTTGCTCTTCACTTATGTCCTTTGTAATAGGACTATATTAGCACCATTCTGCTCAGGAGTGCTTAGCACTGCACCTCTTTTAACCTTATTGCGGAGTCTATTCACATTCCAAAAGAAGCACCACATTGTCCCATGAATCGTGTGTTTGAGTCCTCTGCCATGGAATATCAATGGTTCTAGATTCCTGCCTGAACCTTCAGGATTTTCCATCAAGTGTTTTAGTTGTGTTAAATTTTTGCATCTAACTAAACTCATCCCTCCCACCTCATACTTCAGAACGTGAAGCATTGGCCATTGTCAGCTCATAGCCTAGCCAGATCAGTTGGTAAAATAAGGTTTAATATAACACAAACAGGAACCCTTGCCAATAACCGCAAGCACTGGCAAAGCCAATGGGTTTCGCCTATACGAAATCTATTGCATTTGTCACTGTTTTTTTTAGAAGTTGCACAGCAGTTGACTGGATGAGCAACATAGCCTAAACCAGTGGTTCCCAACCTGTGGTCCGGGGACTCCTAGGGGTCCGCAAAGCCTTCTCAGGGGGTCCTCGAGAGCCTAGAAAATTAAAAAATATTAACAAATATTGACAAATTAGGTCCCCAGCTTCCAGTAATGACTCAAGCAGGGGTCCCCGGATTCCCATGATAATTCAGTGGGGGTCCCTGGGTTCCAATAATGTTAAAGTGGGGGTCCACAGAAATCAAAAGGTTGGGAACCACTGGCCTAAACATTGACAAAGCTAATAGATTTCTCATAGGTGAAACCTTTTGGCTTTGCCAATGCTTATTAAGTGTTGGCGAAGGCCTATCACATGCTCCCCACCAACAATTCATTTTTGCAAAACCCATTAGAGAACAGCAATTGCAAAGCAAAAAGGGCTGACGTTGTTTGTGTTCATGTAGCAGCACTGTGGGCTGAGAGGGGGACACCTGGGTACTCTGATGCACAGACTGAAACGTGTTCCACAGAAAGGGCGGCTGGAATGGCCTATCTGTTCAGGAAAATGAGCATTTAACTCAGCAGTAAGTCGCGCAGACAGAACCCAGGAACACGCCTCGTAGCCTCTCAAATCGTGAAGCTTCTGTGGGAAAATAAAGGATCAGCATTTACTCGCACAAAAGGAAGGAGCTGATTGCAGATCGAAAGACCACCTTCAGCTCAGAAAAGCTTGCTTTGTTTTTTACAACATACTTCCTCTCAATTAGAGGGGTGTGGCTAATTAACCTGCTTCCTAAGGACACACTATGCTTTGAGTGTTAACCTTGACTAGCGACTGCACTACTGTGGCATGTAGATTGATATTTTTTTGCTTACTAGCATTTCTGTTCATTTTACTCTTTATCCAAAATAAGGCGCATGCCGTCTGCCTCAAAAACCGACACTCAGGCTGTTTTGTTTTTAATTGATCCCTAATTGGGAGAAATCGTAGCGGCATACCTAAACAAGATGGCTGGCGCTGCTTTCGAACGCACAGTAGTAATGCATTTAAATTGTCCATTCCAAAAGAGTGCCAGCCATCTTCTATATTTGTCTCGAGGAGGCATGTGGTATAAGGGCTAGAGCCTCCGACCATGAACCTGGGGAACCGGGTTTGAGTCTCAGCGGAGGATCAACATCCTGTGATTCCCCGCAGATCACAAAATCTCTCCATAATGCAACTGATGCCTGTACAAAGCAACTCAGATTGATGTAACGTTGTATAAATAAATCAATAAATAAAACAATTAAACAAAGAACAGCTGGAGGGCATGGTAAAAAAAAAAAAGACAAGGAAGTATGTAAAAAGGGGAGGAGGAGGTGAGAGGCAGTACAAAAGCACAAGCAATGTGCAGTGACGAAATGAAAAAAAAGAGTACCTCAGGAAGCTTGTGGAAGGACAGTGGCCGTTAGCTACTGACCATCAATCAGAAGGAATATTTAGTCCCAGAAGTAATATTTAGTCCAAGAGCCATGGAACAACGGCTGAAGCTGGGGTACAAAGGAAGTGCAATCTGATGATGTCAGAAATAGCTGCTGACCAGTGAAAAGCAAGAAAAGAAACAAACGGTGACGGCGGAGATGTAAGTTATAGTTAGATGATCTAACTATAACTGCTGAATGCAAAATTTCCTAGCTATCGTGAAGGAAAGTTTCAATTCTATTAAGGACACGGAGGCGAGGATTATGCAGATCTTTCTTCACTCTTTATTTAACAGCAAGTTCAAAAGAAAAACACATAACTACAAGTCCCATGATTCTGTTCCTATAGCAACCAATGTCCAATGAGACTCCGTTCCGTCCAAATGCATAAATGCCCTCGACCACGTCATTCTCCCTCGACTTCACTGCGAAAGGGAACATTGAATCCTCAAGTGGCTGCTGCCTCAGATCCTATGGAGAGACATGAATGATTAATCCAGACATACCCATGGTCAGTCACCAAAACATACCTGAAATAACCTGTTTCAACTACATTACAATCCAGACATGTTAGACCATAAATTAGCGAAAAATGAAGGGACTAAACCATTTCAGACCCTGTCACTTATAACAATAATCAATTATTAGAACATATATATATACCACCTCAGTACAATCTCCAAAAGAACTACGGTGGGAAAAACACGTATCGAGTGTAGGATGGAATTGAAACTTCCGTTCACGATAGCTAGGAAATTTCGCATTCTATGTCAGGACGGGAGGCGAGGATTATGCAAGTTAAAAGCTTACTCACCACCAAGGAGGCTGCCTCGTGTATCAGTTTAAAATAGAACCTTTCAAAAGTAGATTCAGAAGACCAATCTGCCACATTCATGATGTCCTCCAACCTGCCACCCACTTGGATGGCTTTGGAGGCCATGGCACCTCGAGCAGAATGTGCCCGGAACACCCGTACATTGATACCTGCTGCCGCCAAGATCCATCTGATCCACCTGGCAATAGAAGGGGAGGAAACCTCCTTAAACAGCTTCTCCAAGGAAATTAACAGCTGACGCTCCCCAGGAGGACGAAGTTCAGCTGTCACCTCCTCGTAAGTCTTTAAGCATCGCACCACGCATAGTTTAGGGGCGTGAGGAAACGCAGGGTAAGATACTGACCTGGTATTACTTTTGGTTCTCCTAGAAACGGTGAAAGTTACCCCATCCGGAGAGAACACTCTATCCGAAATGCCTAGGGCTCTGACATCCGATACCCTTTTGCACAAAATAAGACACAATAACATAGCCAGCTTAGCTGACAACTCCTTTCTTGAAAGTTATTTATTGTCCTGCCACGAGGATAACAGACGAAGAACAAGGTTGGTGTCCCATAATTCCAAATACCTGGGTTCCAGAGGTCTGGAAAGTCTGATACCCTTAAGAAGTTCACAAACCCTGGGGTGCTCCCCGACTGGGTGGTTATCGAGATGGGGTGACCCACCGAGATGCCCTACCTAAAGGAATTTACCGTACAATAAGACAAACCAGCCCCCGCTAGTTCCGCCAGAAAATTTAGGATATCCGTAATTTGGGCCCCCATGGGATCGGCTTGCTTGTCCACACACCAGCGAGCCCATCTATTCCATGCAGACCTGTACCGCTTACCAGTCCCTGGATCCCAGGTCTGTGCAATGATGTTCTTAGCCTCCTGTGAAAGTCGGTAGTCCTGCTAGCAAGTCCTGAAATCTTCCAGGCCACCAGAGACAGATGGCCTTGAAGGACCAGGGGATGGAAGTGTCCCGCCGGATCTCGGAGAAATGAGGGGAAGTCCGAAAGACGGATTGGAAAATCGCACAAGAGCTCCAGAAGAGACAGAAAACATGCCTGGGATCTCCACAGAGGGGTTATGAGAACCACTATCGCTTCCTGACGACGTACCTGGGCTGATACACTCTGGATCAGAAGGAAGGGGGGAAAAGCATACCCCTGGTGTGGTCCCCAGTTCTGCAGGAACACATCCACCTCCGCTGCCCCCGGATCCGGGCGCCAGCTGAAGTACAGTGGTATATGGGTGTTCCACCTGGACGCAAAGAGATCCACTACACAAGGACCCCACCGTTCCATGATCACCTGAAAAATCACCTGATCCAGCTGCTAATCGCTGTAGTCCGATGGGAACCTGGCACTCCAGTCCTCTAGCGTGTTCTGGGAACCTGGGAGATACTCCGCCATGACAGAGATCTAATGTTGGAGGCAAAAGTGCCAAAAATCCTTCGCCAGCTCCGCCAGGGCCTTTGACTGAGTGCCCCCTAAGCGGTTTATAAATTGCACGGCTGACACGTTGTCCCTCCGAAGAAGAACAACACAGGAGACTCTGTCCCGCGTCAGAGACCTGATCGCAAATGAGCCTGCGAGGAGTTCCAGTCAGTTGATGTGCATATTGCGCTCCTGATGGGTCCAACGTCCCCCGAACGAGATGTCCCTGCATCGAGCTCCTCATCCGTGAGGACTGGCGTCCGACTCTATGACAAGGTTTGAAGAGGCTCCAAAAATGGCCCTACCATTCCATGCCTCCATGTGGTCTAGCCACCACTGCAACTCTGTTCTCACCTCCAGGGTGAGAGAGACTAGTTCGGAATACGTTAAACCTCACCGAAGGTGGTGGGCCTTGAGGCGCTGGAGAGCCCTGTAGTGAAGAGGGCCTGGAAAAATGGCCTGAATTGATGAGGAGAGCAGACCCACCACTCTGGCAAACTGCCGTAGTGAGATCCTGTTGCGCCTCAAGACCTTCCTTAACTCCTTCTTGATCTTGGAGAGCTTTGGAATCGGGAGACTGAGAGATGCCGATTGGGAATCTAAGAGGAACCCCAGAAAAATAATCGACTGCGAAGGCAGAAACTCTGATTTCTGTTGGTTGATCACAAACCCCAATTCCTGCAGAAGTGCAATAGTCGTGTATGCATTGGATATAAGTTGGGACCTGGATTGATCCATCAGAAGGAGATCGTCCAGGTAAATGATGAGGCGGATCCCTCGAGAATTGAGGAACTCTACCACCGGCTTGAGAAGTTTGGTAAAGCACCATGGTGCCGACGACAGTCTGAAGGGGAGAGAGGTGAACTTGAACACCTGACCCTTCCTCAGAAATTGTAGAAACCTGTGATGAGGAGGGAAAATCTGAACTGTGAGATATGCGTCCTTGAGGTCCAGACAGACCATCCAATCTCCCCGTAAAAGGAGATCCCGGAGCATGTAAATACCCTCCATTTTAAAATGTCTGTAGATCACCCATTCGTTGAATGATTGGAGATTGATCACCGGTCGAAATCCCTTGTCCTCCTTCTCCACCTGGAAAAGATTGCTCACAAAACCTCTGGAACGAGGAAGAGTCGCATATGGCTCCTTTGATAAGGAGTTCCTGAACCTCTGAATCTATTAGAAAGGAATCCGCTGTTGAAAAAACTAAAGGGATGGGAAGTTTCTCCTGGATCGGAGTTCCCCAAAACTCGATGTGAAAACCAGACACTGTCTGCAACACCCAAGCATCTGAGGGTTATGAGCTCCCAATTGCCTCTGTAAAAACTTAACCTCCCTCCAATTCTTTTGGGGGAAGAAGGGATAATCCTTACCAGAAGGCCCTCCTGGGGCGTTGCCTGCTCCCCGGGCGATCCTGTTCGTTCTACCCTTCCCCCTGCCTCTGTTGGGGAAGAAGGTTTTTTGGCGACCGTCTCGCCATCCGCTGTTTCTGGTGGCCGGATGAGCGACCCCTGCCTCGTCCGGCCCCACCAAAAACCTTGCCCGGGAATATCTTCTTGATAGAAGACTGCGCCTTGTCGAGTGCAGAGAAAGTGGCGACAAATTTGCCTAACTCCTTAACAAAAGGATTGCCAAATAAATTGCCCTGGGCAACCACCCCTGCCTCCGAGGAAGACAATTCACCCAATTTGGGCTCTATTTTAATGAGCAAGGACCAGCGTCTCTCGGCTGAAATGGCGCAATTGGCATTGCCCTGGAGACAAACTGCCCTCTGGGCCCACCCAGCTACGACATCCGTCGGTAGGGGCGTATTAAACTGCTTGGCACGTTCCGCCAGTGTAAGAGATCCCAACACATCAAGGAGTTTGTCCTGGCACGCCCTCCAGGACCGGTCAATACCCTTCTTGGGGTCTTTAGTGTACTTTGCGAAGAAGGTACACATTTTTGTGTCAATATCCGGCGTAGCTGCTACCTTGTCAGGCAAGGTAGGACGCGGACATTCGGCCTTCAAGCGAGCCTGTACCTCCTTGTCTAGGGGTTGCGGAATTTTACTCGCTACGTATTCGCCACCTTCTGTTCCGGCTGCCACCCCGATGAACGAGGGTAGTAGATCCCCTCAGACTCTAACATATCGGAGTCCGAGTCCCCCTGTGGATCTGGTAAAGAGGCCCAATGGCATCAGGGGCAGACGGATTCATCGTCCTCCACCGAGGAGGAGTCCCCATCTGAGTATCCTGTGACGCATTTAGTTGACCCCACGTCGAGGCCCAATTTGTGGTGAAGCTTTTCACCCATTACGCTGGGTAGAGAACCCTCCCAGAAGGGTATTTGCTTGTGCGCGCGCACTCCTACTGGAGACATCGGCGAGGAGCGCAACGTCTTCAAGGTGCCCCGCGTCGCGCTTGAGCGATTTCTTGGGTGCTGACAACTCAGAGGTCCTACTCTTAGCCCCCGTTGCCCCAAACATGCCCGGCCCTTTGGACACTTGCTCCGCCAGCTGCACCACGCTCTCCTTGATAGGGGCTAGAGCCTAGGCCATAGCCTGCAAGAGCAATGCATCCACCCCAGGAGGTAGGACACGGTGGGAA
Source organism: Pleurodeles waltl (assembly GCF_031143425.1). Lineage (NCBI taxonomy): Eukaryota > Metazoa > Chordata > Amphibia > Caudata > Salamandridae > Pleurodeles > Pleurodeles waltl. Next base: position 697,563,846 of record NC_090447.1, read on the forward strand.
GGGCCTTCACCAGGGGACATGATGGGATATGAATCGTGGTCCTGCGTGGACTGCATCATACGACCCAGGGAACAACTGGACAGAATATACACCTAAAATATAATGAGGGTAGCCCCCCCCCACACTTCTGTCACCAAAAAACAGCCAAATGTGCAAGCGAACTTGCAGAGAAAAAAACTTGCCCGTAGGGTCGCATCAAAATGTGGCCCAAGAGCGTTCTTCCCGCTCGGGGTAATAAACAGACCGCAAGAGGCAGGTTGGAGGGGTAATTGGAGCCTGGGCTTGAGAAAGACCCCCAACGCGCAGAAAATACGAGCGCAAAGCGACTCGAGCGTGGGGAAAACATGCAATTTCAAGACGCGTGCCCTCTAGCGGGCCCGACGCATCACCGTGCTGAAAGCCTACTGCGCTATGGCTACCCGACCCTAGCAACGCTCGTTGCTACCAACAAACACAGTAAAACACAATCAAACATGCACAAAGCGAGCAATGAGAAAAATACAGTAAAGGTAAAGGCAAAAAGCACTTATCTGTCACTGTGAGCAGTGAAGAAAGAGGGAGAATGACGTGGTTGAGGGCATTTATACATTTGGACGGAACGGAGTTTCATTGGACATTGGTTGCTGTAGGAACAGACTCATGGGACTTGTAGTTGTTATGTGTTTTTCTTTTGAACTTTGAACTTGCTGTTAAATAAAGAGTGAAGAAAGATCTGCATAATCCTTGCCACCGGTCCTGACATAGAATTTCTATGGTTTTGTACGTTTGCAATGTGAGCCTAAGTATAACGACCCTTTAACTTTAGTTTTTTTAGTCAATTTGTAACTTTATGAAACATATTTTTTCTAACTATAACGTCTTTGTAATCTTTGACTTTTTCAGTGAATTTCAAAGTGTTGTTTTGTAAATGTTTTTAGAAAGTATAAGGTTGAAGCCTTTAGTTTATTCAGTGAATTGTTATTGGGTTATGTTGTGGGTTGTTTTTTTTTGTACTAATTTTTGGTCTGTTCATTTTTTTTTTTTTTTTATAGAAAATTTCTAAAGTTAATTAATAGTACAAAGTGTAGTACTATTTTATTTTAAAACTTTATGTACATTTTATTATTTTTTCAGTTGCATTTTTTTTGTTTTAAATAAATATGTTTTTTATACATTTTAAAAACTTAAAATAATTTTTTTTCAAAAGAAAAATAAGTAATGGTTTTCTAAAATGATTTAAACAAATTTTTAAAAAATATATGTTTGGGAACCGCGAGCCCTCGCGGATCCCACAAGTAAGACGGGAATACAAGTACTTTATGATTTCTAATTCTGATCACATGATCGAAGCGAATCTGCAAATTCATATTCGCCAAAAATGAAAAAAATATTTTAAGTCTACACAGTCCTCTCATTTAATAATGACATTAGTATGAACATATTTAAAAGTATATTTGTGGCACCATACATCTGATTTTGATGATAATTTCCTGATTTATGTGTTTCTCAAAATCTGCAATAATTCATATGATTATACCTCATATCTTCCCTTCTCATTGGTCACATTAGAACCACACCCACATTTCAAATTAACCTTACTCAAAAACTGTTTCTTCAGTTTAACCTCTGCAGAGAAGAAGACAGGAACATTTCCATCTCCTCCTTTTCTGCTCTGGTGAAGTGCAATTTTTGCAGTAATGTCAGCTGAAATGACCTCCAGGGATTCTGAGGATCCTGTGGTTTTACAGGAAGAAGATTTGGATATGCCTCTTCCTAAGAAGGGAAGCAAGGTTTGGAGGTACGTTACCATCCCATCAGGTGAAAGAAAAGGTGACAGCATGATTTGTGAATTGCAACATCTGCGGGAAACAACTATACCTAGGCACCAGCAAAAAATACTCATGTGGAACGAGTTCTACATGGAAACATTTGAAAACATTAGAAAACAATCCAAGAGTGAACATATACCAGATCGGTTCAAGAGAAGACTACTGGTGCCTGACCATCAACATCATCTGCACCTTTGCCTGCAGCCTCCACCTCAGATACTACAACAGTTTTAGCTGTGTGCAATAACTTAGCGCATATGGCAACCCACTGCTTAACGTGCCGCATGCTAGTGTGTTTGAACAAAATTTCAGTGGCAGGATATCCGGATGCAATTAGTAACAATCTCTGTAAATTTTTATTTTTGTCTTTTTTTGCATCTAAATTCATCATACATGTTTTTGAATTTTGAAGCCTGCTGCTTCTTGTTACGCATGTTGTTGTACTGTTTTGTACCTTTATTCAGGTACTTAAAAAAGAACCAACAACAAAAAAAAGTTTTAAAATGGTTTGAAAAATATTTAACAAATGGGTCTCTATTCAGTAAAAAAAAAAAAAAAAAACGAGCTGACTGTTTTCTTTTTATATGTTTTTATATTGATATATATATATATCTTTCACATTGACGAGATTCAACTCATCACTCAGCTGCACCCCCAGCGCGAATCCACAGCACCATTTGTTTGGCATAAAGGCAGCCACTGACCAAATGTTCCTTCAGTTATTTCATTTTTATTTAATGTGTTACTCCCCAACAAACAGAATGTTAAACTATATATATATATATATATATATATATATATATATATATATATATATATATATATATATATATATATATATATATATATATATATAATAAGTGTGTGTGACTGGGTTTGTCAATGGATGCATGAGTGTTTCCCTGGGTGTGCCAGTGGCTGCATTAGTGTGTGCCTGGGTGTGTCAATCCCTTTAGTGATGAGTGTATGGGTAAGTCAGTTTCTGTATTAGTGTGTGCCTGCGTATGTGATAGGTTGTATTAGTGTGTGCCTTTGGTGTTTCATTGTATGTATGTGTGTGTGCCTGAGTGTGTTAGTGGCTGCATTAGTGTTTGGCTCTGTGTGTTCATGTCTGCATTGGTATATGCCTGGGTGTGTCAGTGTATGCATCAATATGTGCATGGGTGTGTTATTGAATGCCTTAATGTTTGCCTTGGCTTGTCAGTGTCTGCATTGGCATGTGCCTGGGTGTGTCAGTGTGCACCTCAGTGTGTTATTGGGTGCATTAGTGGTTGTCTGGGTGTGTTAGTGTCTGTATCAGTGTGTGCCCGGGTATTTTATTGGCTACATTGGCATGTGCCTGGGTGTCAGTGTCTGCTGTGGTATATGCCTGGGTGTGTCAGTATATGCATCAGTGTGTGCCGGCGTGTGTTATTGAATGCATTAGTGTTTGGCCAGATGTGTTAGTGACTGCCTAAGTGGTTTGCTGGGTATGTGAGTGTCTGAGTTGGTATGTGCCTGGGTGTCTCAGTGAGTGCATCAGTGTGTGCCTGCGTGTGTTATTGGATGCATTAGCGTTTGGCTGGGTGTGTTAGTGTCTGCAGTGTGTGCATGAGTGCGTGCCTGGGTGTGTCAGTGTCTGTAGTGGTGACTGTAGGCGTATGCCACTTTCTGTATCATTACCTACCTTATTGAGGTTGTATGTGTGTATGCCTTGGGTGTCTCAGTGTGTGTCTGTGTGTCAGTTGCTAAGTTAGTTAGTGTTGGCTGGGGTGTGCAAGTCTGCATTGGTATATGCCTAGGTGTGTCAGTGTAAGCATCAATGTATACCTGGGTATGTTATTAGATGCATTGGAGTTTGGTTGGGTGTGTGTGTGTGTCTGCATTGGTATCTGCTTAGGTTTGTCAGTGTATGAATGAGGGTGTGCCTGGGTGTGTTATTGAATGGATTTGCGTTTGGCTAGGTGTGTCAGTGTCTGCACTAGAATATGCCTGGGTGTCTCAGCGTGTGCCTGGATGTGTTATTGGATGCATTGGAGTTTGGTTGGGTGTGTTTGTGTCGGTATTGGTATGTGCCTGGGAATGTCAGTGTGTGCCTGAGTGTGTTGTTGGATGCAATATGATTGGTAGTGTGAGTGCGTGGATTGGCGTATGCCGAGGTGTGTTAGTGTATGCATGAGTGTATGCCTTGGTGTCTCAATGTATACATGAGTGTATACCTCGGTGTGTTAATAGCTGCATCAGTGGTTGTTTAGAAGTGTTAGTGTCTGTATCAGTGTGTGCCTGGGTGTGTTAGTGGCTGCAGTAGTGTGTGGCTGGGTGTGTGTCTGCATTGATATGTGCCTGGGTATCTCCGTGAATGCACCAGTGGGCACCTTGGTGTGATATTGGATATATTAGTGTTTGTGTGTGTGGGGGGGGGGGTGTTTTTGTACTGGTATATGACTGGTTGTGTCAGTGTATGCATCAGTGTGTACCTTGGTGTGTAATTGGATGCATTAGTGTTTCGTTGCGTGTGTGAGTTTCTGCATTGGTATGTGCCTGGGTTTGTCAGTAAATGTGTCAGCATGTGCCTGGGTGTGTGATACATTAGTGATAGTGTGTGTTAGTTTTAGTGTCTGTGTCAGTGTGTGCCTGCGTGTAAGGAAATGCCTCCTTGGCATGGTTACCCCCTAACTTTTTGCCTTTGCTGATGCTAAGTTTTGATTTGAAAGTGTGCTGGGACCCTGTAAACCAGGCCCCAGCACCAGTGTTCCTTCCCTTAACTGTACCTTTGTCTCCACAATTGGCACAACCCTGACACTCAGGTAAGTCCCTTGTAACTAGTACCCCTGGTACCAAGGTCCCTGATGCCAGGGAAGGTCTCTTAGGGCTGCAGCATGTCTTATGCCACCCTAGGGACCCCTCACTCAGCACATGCACACTGCTTCACAGCTTGTGTGTGCTGGTGGGGAGAAAAAGACTAAGTCAACATGGCACTCCCCTCAGAGTGCCATGCCAACCTCACACTGCCTATGGCATAGGTAAGTCACCCCTCTAGCAGGCCTTATAGCCCTAAGGCAGGGTGAACTATACCACTGGTGAAGGCATATGTGCATGAGCACTATGCCCCTACAGTGTCTAAGCAAAACCTTAGACATTGTAAGTGCAGGGTAGCCATAAGAGTATATGGTCTGGGAGTTTGTCAAACATGAACGCCACAGTTCCATAATGGCTACACTGAAAACTGGGAAGTTTGGTATCAAACTTCTCAGCACAATAAATGCACACTGATGCCAGTGTGCAATTTATTGTAAAATGCACCCAGAGGGCATCTTAGAGATGCCCCCTGAATACATACCCAACTTCTATTGTAGGCTGACCAGTTCCTGCCAGCCTGCCACACACCAGACATGTTGCCTTTGTCACTCTGTGGCCAGGAACAAAGCCTGTACTGGGTGAAGGTGCTTCTCAACTACCCCTGCAGGAACTGTAACACCTGGCGGTGAGCCTCAAAGGCTCACCCCTTTTGTTACAGCTCCCCAGGGCATCCCAGATAGTGTAGATGCCCGCCCCTCCGGCCACTGCCCCCACTTTTGGCAGCAAGGCTGGAGGAGATAATGAGAAAAACAAGGAGGAGTCACCCACCAGTCAGGACAGCTCCTAAGGTGTCTTGAGCTGAGGTGACCCCTGCCTTGAGAAATCCTCCATCTTGAGTTTGGAGGATTCCCCCAATAGGATTAGGGATGTGCCCCCCTCACCACAGGGAGGAGGCACAAAGAGGGTGTAGCCACCCTCAAGGACAGTAGCCATTGGCTACTGCCCTCCAAGACCTAAACACACCCCTATATTCAGTATTTAGGGGCTCCCCAGATCCCAGGAAAGCAGATTCCTGCAACCTGAAGGAAGAAGAAGGACTGCTGACCTACAAGCCTGCAGATCAGGAGGAAGACGACAACTGATTTGGCCCCAGCCCTACCGGCCTGTCTCCAACTTCGAAAACCTGCTCCAGCGACACATCCGACTGGGACCAGTGACCTCTGAAGTCTCAGAGGACAGCCCTGGACTACAGGACCAAGAAACTCCAGTGAACAGCGGCCCTGTTCAAAACCAGCTACTTCTTTGCAACAAAGAAGCAACTTCCAAGGACTTCACGTTTCCCGCCGGAAGCATGAGACTCTACACTCTGCACCGACACCCCCGGCTCGACCTGCAGAAAACCAACACCTCAGGGAGGACTCCCTGGCGACTGCAAGCCCGTGAGTAACCAGAGACGACCCCCCTGAGCCCCCACAGCGACGCCTGCAGAGAGAATCCAGAGGCTCCCCCTGGCCGCGACTGCCTGTAACAAGGGACCCAATGCCTGGAACCAACACTGCACCCGCAGCCCCCAGGACCTGAAGGAACCGAATTTCGATGCAGAAGTGACCCCCAGGCGACCCTCTGCCTTGCCCAGGTGGTGGCTGTCCCGAGAAGCCCCCCCTGTGCCTGCCTGCACCGCTAGTGTAACCCCCGGCTCCATTGAAACCTATACAAAACCCGACGCCTGCTTTGCTCACTGCACCCGGACGCCCCTGTGCCGCTGAGGGTGTACTTTGTGTGCCTTCTCGTGTCCCCCCCGGTGCTCTACAAAACCCCCCTGGTCTGCCCCCCAAGGACACAGGTACTTACCTCCTGGCAGACTGGAACTGGAGCACCCCTGTTCTCCATAGGCGCCTTTCTGTTTTGGGCACCTCTTTGACTTTTGCACCTGACCGGCCCTGAGCTGTTGGTTTGGTAACTTTGGGGTTGCCTTGAACCCCCAACGGTGGGCTGCTTATGCCCCAGGACTGAGACTTGTATGTGTTTTACTTACCTCCTAATCTTTACTTACCTCCCCCAGGAACTGTTGATTTTTGCACTGTGTCCACTTTGAAAATAGCTTATTTCCATTTTTACAAAGACTGACCATGATATTGTTTTCATTCAAAGTTCCTAAAGTATCTAAGTAAAGTACCTGACATTTAAAGTATTAACTGTAAATCTTGAACCTGTGGTTCTTAAAATAAACTAAGAAAATATATTTTTCAATATAAAAACCTATTGGCCTGGAGCAAGTCTTTGAGTGTGTGTTTCTCATTTATTGCCTTTGTGTGTACAACAAATGCTTAACACTACCCTCTGATAAGCCTACTGCTCGACCACATTGCCACAAAATAGAGCATTAGAATTATCTGCTTTTACCACTATCTTACCTCTAAGGGGAACCCTTGGACTCTGTGCACACTATTTCTTACTTTGAAATAGTATATACAGAGCCAACTTCCTACACTGCGTGTGTTACTGGATGCATTAGTGTTTGGCTCGGTGTTTGTGTCTGCATTGGTATATGTCTGTGTGTCTCAGTGTATGCATGAGTGTGTGCCTGGGTGTGTCAGTACCTGCATCAGAGTATGGGTGGGTATGTCAGTGTCTACATCGGTGTGTTTTTGGGTGTGTCAGTGTCTGCATCGGTGTGTTTTTGGGTGTGTCAGTGTCTACTTCAATGTATGACTGGGTGTGTCAGTGTATACCTCAATGTGTACCTGGGTGTGTCATTGGATGCATTATTGTTTGGCTGGGTGTAAGTGTCTGACTCTGTGAGTGCCTGGGTGTCTCAGTATATGCATCAGTGTGTCCCTGAGTGGATTACTAGTTGTATCAGTGTATGCCTGGGTGTGTCGGTGCCTGTATTGGTGTGTTCATGGGTGTGTCACTGTCTGCCTCAGTGTGTACCTTTAGAATGTAACTTTGTTGAACAACACTGAAACATCTAATTACTAAACAACATTACTCCTATAGGTGGTTCCATTGAGCTGTATAAAAAGTAAAAACATAAATATAAGTTAGTATTGTGTTTTATAAAATTACACAATGAAGGTTTAATTTCTGCAAAGCATAAGTTCCTATTAACAATAGAGAAGACATTTCTTATGCGGTAATGCAATCCTACATCAAATACAAGCATTTAATTTCCCCTTTTTAATGTTCAAAGGTTCTATACTTATACACCATAAATTATGTTCTGTAAAAAGAATCATCCTTGAACAGTGGGTAAAAAACTATCATATAGATTGTAGAGCCCCTCCCCCCCCCCCCACCAGCACAGTATTTCACTGTAAATAAGTGACACAATGCGTTGCACTCACTACAATTATTTAACTGATTGTTTGACCTATACTTCTTCAACTAATCTAAAGAAACATTTGCTAAAAATAACTGTTTTTCATTGGGAGTGCTAGATACAATTAATATATATATATATATATATATATAAAAGACAATAGGACAGTGGTTCCCAACCTGTGGGCCGGGGACCCCTGGGGGTCCGCGAAGACTCCTCAGCGGGTCCGTGACTGCTCAGAAAATGTAATAATATTAGGTTCCAACTATCCGTAATGACTCAGTGGGGGTCCCCGGATTCCAATAATGATTCAGTGGGGGTCCCCGGGATCCAGTATTGATAAAATGGGGGTCCACAGAAGTCAAAAGGTTGGGAACCACTGCACTAGGATATGGACGGACTTACAAAGACATCACCCCTGGTAGGCCGTATGATGTCATAAAAACTGATAATACATAGACTACAACAACACTATATCAGTTTTCCAATTATAAACCTCCTTTGAATTTGGTAGGTTATAATGCAGTGCTTATTTGATTTTGACGTTGCTCTCATTACATTGTGTCCATCCAGCTTTAGTTTTTATGTACAGATTGTAGTATCCAGATATAACACTAACTTCCTCACGAAAGATGATAGCATTAGTAGTACTTGTTTTTCCAGAAATATTTTTTTGGCCTGCTTTATAGTTTGTAATGTCTGTAATGTCTGTTTCCAATTTACTGCCATCTGATGTGCATTGTTTTAGTATTAAAGGCACAGCATCTTGAAAGCCTTATAAAGAAATCACCCCGGTAGGCAGTATTCACAATATAACTACTACAACCATACTTTTTCACTTTTTCCAGTTGCAATCCTCCTTAGAACTAAGGTTCGAGAAACAAAAGATAAGAATTTGGTAGCTTATAAGGAATTCTTTGCTTGAATTTAAGGTTGCTATCATTACATTCTGTCCATCCATTTTTACCTTTTAAATAGACAGTATAGTGTCCAAATGTAACAGTAACTCTTTCATGAAATAGTATAGCCACAGTATTATATGTTTTTCCAGAAATAGATATTTGTCTTGCTTTAAAGTTTGTAATCTCTGTTTCCAATATAGTGCCACCTACTCTGTATCATTGTAGCATTAAAATAATATACTTGCTACTTCTTCGTATACGTAAAGTTGACATAAGATCTGATCGATAATTTCTGCAGGTATTGTTTCGTGTAGCTTCTTTCAACAATCTCACGAAATTGACAGTTTTGAAACCAGATAGTGTTGAGTAAATAAATCGCTCTGAATCTATTTCTGTACTTGATATCTATGAACAATCTTCACATTCATAGTTCCTTGAGTAACTAAGTCCCAATAAGTCATCAATAGGTTCTTCCTCTAAAACACCAATCACCACCTTTAGAAATTCCTGTGCATCTTCTTGAGTGTTTAGTGTAAACTGTACAGATCCAGTGCATGAATCTACAAGGTCTCGAATGTGTGAAACACAATGTGTTTTAGTTCTGTTACCGCAGAAACATTCCAACAAAGCAAACCGTGCAAAAAACAATGTCTTCTTTTGTTTACTCCAGTATTGGAACTTTCATAGGTTCACATGCTTGAATACTTCCCCGTCATCAAGATGAGAGTCCCCGGAGGAATATAGAAACTAGGCCTGAAAATGTATATACACAATACATGGACAAGGCCTCAATAGAATAACCTATCATAGTTGTTTTGTAAAATAGACCCACACTCAAATTTGAACCAATCAGATTGCCTCACCCCTTAGAACTTCCTGTGAGGAGCTGCCTTCCCTCAGACGTTGTGCTGAGGAGTGTCCTTTGAGCTCTGCTCAATATTTTCTCTCAGAAGATCTTCTACTTCAGTTTTGGGACATTTCTTTTCTTCTCTGGTGCTTCAAACTGGCTACCACGTCAGAGACACCAAGGAAAAGCCTTTTTAGATCCTGTGCCTCTTGTTTGAAGAAAAGATTATATGTGGATGATCCACATGAGGAATGCATTTATTGCCTATATCCCAGCCACAAAACAAAGGACTGCAAGATATGTAGAAAATTCTCTACCAAGACCGTGAAGGACACAGAGGGTCGTCTGCTATTGTGGCTTCAGAGAGGTAAGACTGGACACTCAGCCTCTGATGAGGACAGTGCCTCTTCTTCTATTTCTGCCCCTAAAACACCTGTGAAGAGAAAACAGGAAGGCTCAGATATTCAGGAGCCACCTAAGAAAATGGTGCAAAAACCAGCAGGGGCCTCTACTAAGAGTCATAGCTCTCCACAGAGGAAAAAAGCAGGCACAGAAATCCTCAAAATCATCAACTACGAAAATGTTAGTACAGCAGCAAAGACCATCCACATTGCCATTGTATCAATCTGCACAGCATACTCCTCTCAAGAGGCTCTCCAGAACTAATTTGACACCGTCTGTCACATCACCAAGCAAGGTGTCTAGGCTTTTGCCATCTAGGTTTTTGGATGGCAACAATGACGAAGACTCAGATTAGGATGCATTGTTTGGGGTGGCTAGGAGCCCTTCCCAGTTGCATGTTAAATGTCAGGAGTACTCTGATGATGACTCCTATTATGGTCAGAAGTATTACGATCCAGTCCCACAGCAACAACAGGGAATGGTGTGCTTTCCTTCTGGTCTTGTTTCCGACTCTCAAGCCATGCTGGCAGATTAGAGAGAGCCCTTCCATTCTCAGTTGGTGAAGGATCCCACGCCTGTAGTGACTGCACCATGTACTCCAGTACCTCTGCCAGTTCTTCCTGCTGCGCCGCAAATTCCTCCTCAGGCTCCACAGAGTCCCCAAGTCCAGGCCTCTTCGGAGGAAGCGGCTGAGGAAGGAGAGGTTCTTTCAGACCAGGATGAATGGGATGATTACGTGCTCCCAGCACCCCGTTCACCGGAGCCAATGGCAGTTGAATCTCCTCTAGAGGATATTGGCTCCTTTCACAATCTGTTAGAAAAAGCGGCTGCGCGGTTTGAGCTGCAAATGCCATCTACGCAGCAGGACTGCTTTTTATATAACTTTAAAGAGCCGCATAGGAAATTGGTCAGAACAGTTCCTATTATTGACCATGTATGTAATCAGGGACTTAAAATTATGAGGAATCCAGCGACAGTGCCTGCGCTATTACCAAAGCTGGATAAAAAATATAAAGCGACAAAGGGCCCTCCTGCTTGCCTGGTGGACCATCCAAAACCTGACTCAGTGGTTTCTCAAGCTGCCCAGCGACGCTCCAGAAATCCTTCAGCACCTCTACCTGCACCTCCGGACAAGGACGGTAGGCGCCTTGACAACATTGGTAAGAGGTTTTCTTCTATGTCTGCCATTGTGGTCCACGCTGCAAATTCCCTGGCGCTTCTGGGCAGGTACGACAGGCAGCTGAGGTTGGACATCTCACACTTTGTTGATGATCTTACAGATTCCAGCAAGTTGGAAGCAAAAAAGATCCTCATGGAGGGTCAGCGCACGTCTGCAGAGGTGATTGACTGTGCTCTGGACATTGCAGCTATGGGGTTTCGGCTACTGGCTGGTTCAGCCGTCCTAAGGCATCAAGGGTGGCTTAGACCGGATGTCCAAACCAAGATCCGGGACCTCCCTTACGATGGGCAAGACCTGTTTGGTAAGCATGTGGACAATGCTCTTCAAGCGATCAAAATGGATACGGATACTGCCAGGTCTTTAGGGTCGTTGCAGAATAAACATGCACCCTTTCGAGGAGCTAGGGGTAGAGGACACTTTTGAGGGGCTACCTATCTTTCAGATACCCAGCCTATTCTTCCCAGTACCAATCTTCCAGACCCCAATACCACCAGAGGCAACCGCCGATGGCGGCATACAGCAGTCCTCCTCCTAGAGGAAAGTCAGGGAGACAATCTAAGGAAGCCTCACACAGGCAATGACAACCTCCAGGGGTCAGCTACCTCTCCTTCTTTAACTCGTCACCTGCAACATTGGCGGCAGTCAAAAACAACAAGTGGGTTCTGGACATAATAACTTATGGTCATCTGCTAGAGTTCACTTGCATGCCCCCGAGACTCCGCCTTCCCTGGAACGTCAACATCTACATCTATCCCTTCTGGAAATAGATGTCATTTTATCCAAAGGGGCACTAGAAATAGCCCCTTCTTCGCAAAAAGGGAGCGGTTTCTATTCTCGCTTCTTCCTCATCACAAAGAAGTCTTGTTTGTGGAGACCCATCCTGGATCTGAGGCAGCTCAACAGATATCTCAAGAAGCAATCCTTCCACATGGTGACATTGAAGGATGTCTTGCAACGTCTCAACAGAGGTGATTTCATGGCTTCCCTAGATCTGCAGGATGCCTACTTCCCCATACCCATTCGCCCCAAACACAGAAAATTCTTAAGATTCATGGTAGCCGGCCGGCACTTTCAATTCAAAGTGCTACCCTTCGGTCTCAAATCTGCTCCCCGGATTTTCACAAAATGCTTAGCTCCTGTTGCAGCAAATCTCAGGTGTTTCAAACACCAGATTTTCCCATATCTGGACGACTGGTTGCTGAAGGCTCCAGACATCTGCACCCTACACCACTCTCTCAAGACCACGTTACGCCTCTTCCATTAACTAGGTCTCACTCTCAACAGAGACAAGTCCCATCTTCAGCCTACCAGAAGAATAGTCTTTCTGGGAGCTATATTGGACACGACTCAAGTAAAGGCATTCCCAGCGGAGGAACGTCACCTCAAGCTCCTGGCCCTAGCGGATACAGTTAAAGGAAAAAGTTTCTTTCAGTTCGAATGTTCAAATCATTACTGGGGATGATGTCCTCATGTATCAATCTAGTCCCCCCGTCGCCTTCGGATGCGCCCTCTTCACGAAGAGCTCGACAAACAGTGGAAACAGACACAAGGTTCGTTCGGGGACATCATACAGATAACAGCAAGGGTTGTCGACTCCCTTCATTGGTGGTCAACACCAGCAAACATCTCCAAGGGTCTAGAATTCTTAGCTCAGGTCCCTCTGTTTACGATTACAATGGATGCTTCGATGGAGGGATGGGGTGCATGCCTGCAGGATCTTCAAGTGAGCGGCAGGTGGCCCCCTTCTCATGCTACTCTTCACATCAAACTCCTCGAGCTCAGAGTCGCATACCTGGCATTGCAGGCTTTTCTGCTGAGAATCCAAGGCTCATAGGTGCTTGTCCGGACGGACAATACGACCACCGTGCACTACATAAACAAGGAGGAACTCGGTCTCATTTGCTGTCCACAGAAGCTCAAACCATTTGGACCTGGTGCATTCAGCATTCAGTGCGCATACTAGTAGAACATCTTGCAGGAGTGAGCAACACCACAGAAGACTCACTAAACAGGCTCGGCACATCTTCCCACGAGTGGGAGCTGAATCAGAGAACGCTGGACGCAATATTTCTCATGTGGGGAAAACCAAACCTGGACCTCTTTGCGACGTCACGGAATGCAAAATGCCGGTTTTATGCAAGCTGGCATCACCAACCAGGGTCGTGGGGAAATGCCCTTTTCAATAGCATAGTCAGGGATTTATGCTTACGCCTTTCCCCCGATACCTTTTCTTCCACAAGTAATCAGCAAGATCCAATTGGAACTCTGCCAGATAATCCTAATTGCTCCAGCCTGGCCACGTCAACCGTGCTACACAGAACTTCTGTTGCTGTCTACGTGTCCTCCCATCAGGTTAGCACCTATACCGGAGCTGGATGACTGGTTCCCATGTCTCTCAGATTATATGCATGACTCCTGAGTTCAAGGAGTTCGGACATCTGAATATTCCTGTTGACTGTCAAACCATTTTAGCTAAAGCACGTGCTGATAGCACTAGTAAAAACGTACAAATTAAAATGGAAACGGTTTTGTTTATGGTGTGCTCCAAAGGGTATTCATCCTCTTACATCTGCTCCAGAGCAGGTTTTACCGTATCTTCTCCATCTGGCACGGTCTGGTCTCGCGCATGCATCCATTAAAGTTCACTTAGCTGCCATCTCCAGATATAGACGGCTATCTAAAGGACTATCCCTCTGGTCTCATCGGCTTATCAAGCAGTTCATGAAAGGGTTGTTCCGATCCTTTCCTCCAGTCAAACTACCACCTCCAGCTTGGCAACCAAATACAGTCCTGGGTCAGCTGATGAAGGAACCATTCGAACCTATTCATAAGTCCGACATTAAGTATCTCACCTGGAAGGTAGTGCTCCTCTTAGCGTTAACATTTGCTCGTAGAGTAAGCAAGATCCAAGCATTTACCATCCAGGAACCCTTCATGACGTTTGCAGACGATAAAGTCCTCCTGCGGACCAACCCTAAATTTATCCCCAAAGTGCTGTCAGACTTCCACATTAATGAACCAGTAGCGTAAAGACTTTCTTTCCACGGCCTCTGCCTGGGGCAAAAAGAGCGCTGCATTCCTTGGACGTCAAACAATGCCTTAAATTTTTATCTGCAGCGAACATCCTCGATCCAGAAGTCAAATCGACTATTTGTGGCATTTAGTGCGCCCAGAAGAGGGCATCCTGTTCCTAAACAAGATAGATCTCAAGCGCCATAGCATTTTGCAATCAGAAGGGTGGTCAACCCAGAGTTCGTGCGCATTCTACCAGGGCAGTATCTACATCCTGTGCGCCCTTCTCTGGGGTATCACTGCCAGACATCTGTCGAGCAGCCATGAGGAGAACAACACACGCCCTAAAAAAGCATTACTGCCTGGATGCTGAGACACGTGATGCAGCGGTGGGTCAAGCAGTTCTTTAACATCTGTTCCGATAAGGTGAGCTGTTTGTTTTCCCACCATCCGCTTCTGGTATATCACATTTTCTGTTCAGTATTAAGGTACCTCTCATGCATATTCATTTATGTTTAAGAAGGTTAGATTTTGTTGCTTTGCATTTAACTGTCTAATGCTAACGATGTCTGATGATGAGATGGACAGTGTTTGTTAATACAGAAAATGTATTAGTTACTGCTTGCTACTCTAATTCAAGCATGTAAATCTATGAAAGTTCCAATACTGGAGTAAGAAATAAGTTACTTACCTGTAGCTGTAGTTCTCCAGTATTGGAAGCTTTCATAGATTCACATGCGGCCCACCTGCCTCCCCGGGGGAGCTCACCTTCCCTCTTTTCTCAGTGTTCTTTATTATTACAGCACTTATGCTCGGAAAATCTGAGGGAAGGCAGCTCCTCACAGGAGGTTCTAAGGGGTGAGGCAATCTGATTGGTTCAAATTTGAGTTTGGGTCTGTTTTACAAAACAACTATGACAGGTTATTTTATTGAGGCCTTGTCCATGTATTGTGTATACACATTTTCAGGCCTAGTTTCTATATTCCACCGGGGACTCCCATCTCGACGACGGGGAAGTATTCAAGCATGCGAGTTTATGAAAGCTTTCAATACTGGAGAACTACTGTTACAGGTAAGCAACTTATTTCTTCTGTTCAGTTGCATGAACAACATGAAGTAATGTAAAGAGCACACAGCGAGCAACATTGGCATAGCAATTAACATCAGAGGGGTTTAACAACTGATAACCAATAATATCTCTATCATTGTCAATTTTCTTTCCTTTACAAATTCCTTGTTCTCTTTCTTTCCCTTCTATTCAACAGCATCACTACAATCCTTTGAAAGTTTTCGCTCAGACAGGTGGTACGTTTTTCATAAACCGGATACTATCCTAATTGAGGAGCATAAACGCTTCTTAATCGGTTGTACTCTTTCACACAGCTTGGACTAGCATTTGTTTTGCTGTAATGAAACTCAACGAGATACAAACCAGACAATGATCTAACTCGAGATAAGGCTACATATGACATACCTTCCTTAAACACAGTGCTACCAATGTTAACAATTGCTGCTTCTACACCTAAACATTGAGATTTATGACTAGTCACAGCATATGGTAAAGAAACTGGAAACTGCTTCTGCCAAACAAACAAGTCTTTCACAAGCTAAAAACATACAATTGACCTTCCAATCTGCTTTATGCTATCAACCTGATAACATTTTATTGCTAGATATTCAACCTTATTCCTATTAGGAAAGCAGATGAAATCAATCACTTTACCCATGGCTCAATTAACTAATCCTCCCTCAACATCTACATTTCGATGCTGAGTTACTCTGCAGTTCTTGCAAACACTCCAACATTTCTCTAAACCCATAGTCCTGGAAACAGTTTTTTCAAATTAATCCAGTTTGGCTTGTAGCTTTTCATTTAGGAATGCCACCATTCCCTGGTGTTCCATTGTGTCTATTGTTGTAAGATGCAACATTTCTTCTTTCTCCAGTCTTAGTAATTATTTGTTGAAACAGAATCTCTCCCCAAGTGTAGGCATTAGGCACACAATGGATTTTCCTTCTTGAATAAAAGTGAACATTAGCTCTGCTGCTGTCTTGTTTGTAGGAAACAATTTCTTAACAAGTTGACTTTCTAAGTGATGTTTCCCTTCTTTTGTGAGAACACCTACTCTGATGTCCCTGAGAATATTTGAGTATTCAGCGTCAGATGCTTGTCGCATATTCCTGAGTAGTTCTTTGTATTGGATGTTTAGCCAAATGTTTACACTCCTAATACTCCTCACGGAATTCAAAATTTCATGATGGAATAGTGTTTTGAACACAGGCTGTACTTTGAATGGTGTAAGTTGTAGTAGTTTACTGAACACAATCAAGTGCTTTCTTCCGAATAGCACATCATACTCTGTCCTTAGAATTTGTTGCATTCTCAAGTGTACAACGACAAACATTAAATTTGAGACCATGCTCACTTTATCAATGATTAAATATTGTAACTTTTTTTAGTACTTTTGACACTTCATGACAAGCTTCACTGGATAACGTTTTGTATTCCAGTTTGTTGTCATGTTCCACGGGCAACATGAGAAGATGATGTAAATTAATTCCTTTAATATTATGTGCAGCTAATTATGTGGGTGCTGTTACTACACATGGCAAATTACACTCTCTAGTATTCTGTAGGAAAGCAATAAGAACTTGTATTAAAAAGTGTTTGAAGCTTGTACTGGTGCCAGCTTGACCGCTGACACACAACAGTATAGGCTTAAATAAAGTGCATGCACACTTTTTTCTCATGGAGGAATCCATTCTGAACTCTATCTTTCACCTCCATATATATATTTCTTCTTGCTCATTGTTTAGTTGTCCAATTAATTCCTCCAAATCAATACTTCCATGTCTTGCTTGTTGCATTGTAGTCTCCACCTCATTCATGGCAATTGCAGCTTCATTTTCAATAACTGTCTGTCCAAGAGGATCTTGACTTAAGAGGTCCTGAACTTTGGCTGCTTTTTGACCTCTTCTTAGCCATCTCAGCAGCAATTCTTTTTTCCTGTTCCGTCTCATCATTTAACATGTAACAAATAGTTAGGGAATACCGAACATTGAATGCTGTTCTTCACAGTGTAGAAAGAATATTAATGGCATCCAAACTCTCAGATCAATTCTGACTCAGAACTCCAAGGCTTGAACAGTTGTAGAAGTGCCAAATAGAAAAGCTCTCTTAGCAGGAATTTGACAACTATGTTTCTGTGGTTAATTAGACTGCCTTTTGTGTGTCGTACCAGACAACCATTGCAACCAACTACTGCAAATTTCTCTTCATCTACATTTTCTGTTACGTTGTTTCTATATCTGTAGTGCTGAGATATTTCACGAAGACAAATATTTTCAAGATGTGGACTCCTTCTTGGATAGTAAGTGTCCAACATATTTTTTTTGACAATGTCTGTACTTTCTGGGTCAATCTGTGCAAGGTACTGAATTTCTGGAAAATAGGTCAACACTCTTTTTTTTATGTGCTTGCCATGCCTAGACTTAAACCAAACAATTCCTCTTGATTAGCATAAACTAGCTGAGCTTAGTTGGTCACAGCACTCATAGGATCTAATTTCTCTGTGTGAAACCATTTTCAAACTGAAGCTGTACAATTTCTTGGTTAGAGACTTTTCAACAGAAATCTCCTCCCACATCTCGTTCATCACAGTCTTCTCTGATTTTGTTGTGTGGGAAGTCACATAACCAGCACCAGCAACAGCTGTGTAGCTGTCTGCCACAAATTGAATATTCATATTGGCATTCCACATTTATGGATTATAGTCATTAATATATTTGGAGACCTCTGTTCTTCTCAGGTTGTATGTGTTTTTAGTGATTTTCGAGTAAGTGTAAGTCTCACTGCAGATAAAAAAAACTGTTCACTCTTCCCATGGAAATTACAGGTCTTGGAAATCCAAAATGACACTTTGTGTAAAATTTTCCTTTAGGTCTGCATTTTCGCTGACAGTACTTCCCACATCTATGTGTTTGAAAGCGCAGAAATTGCTGTTTCAGCCCTTTTTCATCACTGTCGTTTGGGGTGGCACATGTCACATATTGTTCTACGAAAGAGAGTACTGAGTCATCACTGTCTGTTCCAAATTTCGATACATCTTTTATCCATAACAGCATATGAATATGGGGAGCAACTCTTGCATGGTGCTCTTTGCTCCAAAAAAATCAGTAATTTCTCCAAGAGGATTGTATTTTTTGCAGATGATGGATACCATGGATTGAAATCTATGGTGAAAATAGCTACAATCATTAGCAGGATCCAAAGAGCAAAGTTCTACTTGTGTCTCCAAATTGATGTCCTTTATGTTTGAGCTTGCTTCTCTCAAAAAGTCAAGCAAGTTATCCCATACATTCTCTACACAACTGAGGATCACAAACCAAGGTGCACCTAACTTTTGCAACACACATTTCATTTCACCATGACGACGATACCAATACTCTTGAGTCCCACATTGGCATGTCATCATATTTATCAAATTGTCTTTCAACTTTTCATCCTTTCCCTGAATTTTGTCTAAAATTGTTTTGCAGAATGAATTTTTAGATTAACTCCTGTCTTAAGTATGTGGTTAACAGCATCTGATATTCCAGACAAATCTCTTTCAAATAACAGATGGAATATATTTGGAATACATTGACAAAATTGAGGGTCCTCTCAATATAAGCTGGTAGACCTGTTCTCAGCTGCTGCTATTTGCACATGACAGCCATCATACTGCCCACCTACTCCAGTTATAAATAGTTGTGGAAAACAGCAAGCCTCTAAACTTTTCTCCCACACACTCATTGGAGTTCCTTTCACTTGTTTCATTTTAAAGAAATCAATAGCATCTTGAATGGAGTGGATGCATACTGAGTGTTCACGTACTTCTTCTGATTTACTTCTATCCATTTTTTCAATGTGTCCACTTGATGTTAACATTTCATCGTCCATTCAGCTTCCATGTTCATCAACATCATTGTAATAGACATTATTTTGTTTCAGGTATAATGTAGCTTTTTTTTTTTTTTACTTAACTTCCTCTAAATCTTGCCATATGTTTTTTTTTTTTGGTAGGCACACCAATTAATAGTTTAATTTATTTAAGTGGTTCATCTGTATCTTTCTCTCTACACACACAATTTCAATATTCCATTTAAAATCTAAAGGTAAGTAGACAACTCTACCTTTAAGGCCATTCAGTAGCTCTGTCGGTGGTAGTTTTCCTGTCTTCGGTTCCATACAAACTATTGCTTGAAAAGGGTGTATAGATCGTATCAGTATTGATTCATACATATTCTTGTATAGAGTTCTTGTGGAATTGAAACAAATTCTAACTTGTTATGTATTTCTCTGGCAGGTATTTTGTTATCTTTTAACTTATCATAGCAGTTTTTATATATAATTTGCCATGTTGACAAACCAAAGTGTTCCTCCACAAATAAATATGCAGTAAATTCTCATCACTTATCTGTGTTCTCCTGTTCAGCTTTTGGGAACAAAACAACATTTCAAGTTTGGCTTTTGTAGCAAGTGCGTCGACAACAAATATAAATACAGTTTGGTTTCTCAGAAGAAACTGCATTGAACGTTGCAATCTCATGTGTAATGTTATCAATACCAGTACCTATGTTCTGTTGCTCTACACCTGCCCAAACCGACTCCTCCTCAGGACCAAAGAAACATGACTGAACATCTTCACAAGCTTTTTCTACATCTGATTGTGTACCATACAAAATAGCCTTACTAATTTCTCCTAAACATAGAACAGAACTTTTTACAAAGATATGTCTCCTAACCGAATTTCACATTTTAGAGTGATGAACAGCCAACGTTTTAAAGAGATGAAAGGTGCTTGTGCCGAGGGGGTTGTTTTGTAGCAATAAGGTGAAGGTGCAAAATGCAAGGTCTACAGCTTGTGTTTACTGGAGCTTCGCGCCGTGTCTGACTGCTGTTGTAGCTGCAGTATACATCAAGATAGCTACAAGTAGCGCTGACTGTATCCCCTCCGGACACCAGCGTTTCAGTGACAATTGTCTGTTATTCATTAAGCAGTCGCGCTTTCTCTCGCCGCAATAGCCACCATTAAGGACTCTGCGCATACCTGCACCCGTTTTTGCTGCCATTTGTCATAACATGACAACGATTAAGGACGTGGAAGGAAAATAGAGGAGAAATGATCTGGCACAAGTGTTGAAAGACTCTATTTTTAGGGGAGGGAAGAGGAAGAACCCTAGGAAGTGTCAATGCTTCCGACTACGCACAGTAATATATTATAGTATATGTCTACCCCCGCACGGCCATTAAGGAGCGTGATTAAACAAACAATAACAGAGGTATTGGTGGCAGCGGTGGGCATAACAAGACTTATTCGATTACTATCTCAGACTATAACAATAAATATGGCACCCAAAGTCAATAGGTATCTGGGGAATAAAAGCGAGGGCGCTAAGATCGTACGCTCTGGCAGGGGAAAAGGAGAGTCTGCAGGAGTAAATAAACGTTTAATGTCTACAACCGGTAAAGGGGGGGGGGGAATACTTCTACCTCAGGATTGATGAAAGACTCCAAGATGAGTGCTAAGATAAGCGACAGCACTATCTCCCTGTTGGAAAACAAATTGAAAGATAAAAATCAATCAACTATAATGGCTTTCCTGGCCAGTGGAGTACAAGATGCCTCTGCTGCAAATGCAACCCCCCCCCCCCCCGAAAAATAACTGGCCAGGAATAGGATCAACCCCTCTTGACTCAAGCGTGGGAAACCAAGATCAATGTGACAAACCCATAATAAGCCTATCAGGCAATCAAGACAACAGCCGGGCAGCAATCGGAAAAGTGCTCAGTCCCCCCGGAAATGAACAGCTACAAACCCAACAAATGGTGCAAGGCGAACAGCTGGATCTTCAGAATGAGGGGAGAATTGGAAGTCCATCAGGATACACAGTGGAGGAGAACAATTATACTAACCCCTTTGGCAGCCCTAAAAAACGGGATAACATTATGGGGGGGAAAAATCCCCAATTAACTGACTGGGGCAGAGAAAGCAGTGACAAGTTTTACTCTCTGACAGAGGAGTCTGATCTTGGCAGCGCCGACTGCAGTTTTAGTGAAACTGATGAGAGTGAGACCTCTGAAACGGGCAACAAATCTCCAAGTGGGGAACATACAGTGCGTAAGGCTCGACAACGGAAATCTGTTAAATCACGTTCTGGTTTACAAGAGGGCTCAGAAACTACGGCACCTATGAGTGGTAGGACTTTAAGGTGCGACTATTCGGGGATAAGCCTGGCAGATACTTTTACCGGTGGCAACCAAAGCCCCACCAAAGATAAAACTGATCCAGGAGCCGCAGCCGGGAGTATTGGTAATTCTGGTGATGCTCACGCGATGGGCACCGAGACGGGGATCCTACAGTCAATTTACAGTTCAATCAAAGAGCTACAAACGGAGACTAGGATTGAAAGCCGTCGGGCTAGGGTCGCCACAAAGAGGCTGCAAGGATCTGTACGTAAGTTAGTGAAATCATGCATGGAAATTGAAGCCAAGCTATGCTCTATGGAAGATCGGATAGTGGCAGTCGAGGATGACATTGATACTCTCAAAGAGCAGAACACTGCCCGAGAAGGACAACTGACGGATGTGATGTGGAAGATAGAAGATTTGGAAAACAGACAAAGAAGGAACAATCTACGATTTCTGGGTATACCAGAAGGACTAGAAGGGGACAATATACAGGCATATATGGTTGTTCTTTTGCGTGGGGCCTTTCCAGAACTGGGAAATCGGGATTGGGACAATGAGGTGCAGAGGGCTCACAGGTTCCCGATAAACCGTCGGGAGGGGGGACATCGGGCAGACTCTAAATACCCAAGAGCGATTCTGGTTTATTTCGGGAGCTATTTGGTACGTCAAGAGGTAGCCGATAAGACTCCTCCCAATACCCCACGCTCCTGCAATGGGGTTACCTTCTTTACCCGCCCGACTTCTGTCACGCTACAGTGGAGCGGAGATGGCGGCTTCGGCAGCTCATTAAACCGTTCTTTGAGAAAGGAGGGGAGGCTTATCTGTTGGCCCCCGCTAGGCTAAAAACAATAATGAGTGGAAAAGTAAGAATCTTTACATCAGAAATTAAGGCAAAAGAATACTTGATGGGGGTGAATGTATAGCGTATAGAAGAACTAGTGAAGACATAGGCACTCAGGGCACCGGTGGGTGGGGTAGGTCGATGCATGCACGACACCAACATTCAGGCCATTCGGGGTCTGATTGCTCAACAGAATGGGGGGCCAGTATCAGGAGGGGAGGGAGGGGATCAGGGAGGGGGTAAGGGGCGACTGGCCCTGGGGGAGGGAAGGGGGGGTGGGAAGGGGAAGGGGAAAGTAGGAGGGGTTGGGGGAGGAGCGATAGGGGTAAATCAGGGGGAGAAAATGGAAAGGAAACGATCAATGGAGGTGAGAGATAGGGGGCAAAGAAGTGGAAAAGGAAGGAAAGGGAACTCAAGAGATGGTGTAGTCAGAAATGGTAACTTGAGGGATCTCAAAGAGAAAGGATTTGAATTTACAAAAAGGAAGGGGTATGGCTAGACTCAGAATTGTTTCAATCAATATATGTGGACTGAACGATCCTCATAAAAGAAGGAGAGTGGCCGAAGAACTTAAAACTTTTAAGGCAGATATTTTCTGCCTGCAAGAAACACACGTGGAATATAAAAACTCCGGGATCCTCGGCTCACTTGGTTTGAAGGCAATTGCCTGGTCTAAACAAGAAGCTAGAACTAAAGGAGTGGCGATTTTAGACCAGACTGGTAAATTAAAATTTACTCGGCAAAAGGCCGATACCGGTGGAAGATGGGTAATAGTAGAATGTAGCTATGGCCATAATAGCTTTACATTATGTTCCATATATGGGGTAGTTACGGATGACCCGATTGTAATTGACACCCTCGCTATGGAGCTCACAGGATGGGCCCCTCCCTATATCATTTGTGGTGATTTTAACTTTAATGGCTCGTGGGAGGGACTACAGGATTTATTAGCACCCACAACTGAGAAGTATCAAGGGCGTAAACCTCGGGTGTACAAGGCAATGGGTGCTATTCAGCAAGAATTAGGGCTGGTGGATGCTTGGGTTAAGCTGCGCAAACCTGATCCCGGATATACTTATTACTCGGCTCCACATGTGAAATTAGCACGGCTTGATTATTTTCTAATCTCCCCTGTATTCTTAAAACAAGCCAGGATTGAGTTATACTCACGGATGGTGTCAGATCATAACCCTTTAGTACTTGATGTGGAACTGGATGGGTTAGAACCAAAAGTCAGCAGATGGACATTTGAAAGGGGACTTTTAAAAAATCCAGAATATTGTGAGCATATGAGTAAGTGGATAACTGAATTTTTGGGGTTCAATCAGGGGTCAGCCCCAGTAGAGATTGTCTGGGACACTCTGAAAGCTGGTATTCGTGGAGAAACATTAAGCTTTAGTATTAAAAGACAGAAGGAGGCTCAAGGGAAAATAATAGAGTCTCAAGCAAAGCTGCGGTCTGCAGAAAGACAGTTGGCTATAGCTATAGAAACCGGAGTAGATATAAAGAAAGCACAGGAAGAGGTTGCCATAATAAAAGCAACAGCAAATGAGGTTATAGCCCAAAAAATAGCAGAGAAATATTTAACGCGGCGCGCGCAAGGGTTTGAGTTTGGAGAAAAAGTCGGACGGCTGCTAGCGATTCGGGCAACCCAGAAAACAGCGGAAGGGGTAATTAGGGAGATCACAGATCGGCAAGGACGGGTAACATCAGAAGTGGGCGGGATCAGAAAGGTGTTCCACGGATATTATCAGGAACTTTATGATGAAACATCAGTATATTCGGATGAAGATGCTTTAGAATTCTTGTACCCCATTAAGTTGGGAAAGCTAGATAAGGAAGACAAGGCACGCCTTGGAGAACAGATAGATGTCTCAGTAATAGAAACGGCAATAAACAATCTGCCCACAGCGAAGGCTACTGGTCCTGATCTGATCCCTCTAGAATTTTATAAAGTTTTCAAACTACCTCTGCTTCCGGTTATGTTGGAGTTGTATACTCAGGTACAAAATGGAGGGAAAATCCCCCCATCTTGGGATGTAGCTAATATAGTTATATTTCATAAGAAGGGAAAACCCCCGTTAAATCCAGCCTCATATCGCCCGATCACATTAATAAATAGTGATGCCAAGATATATTCAAAGATCTTGGCAGTCCGATTGGCATTGGTGATTAAAAAACTGGTCTCTCCACGGCAACATGGGTTTATCCCAGGAAGAGATACAACCAATCATATCCAGAGAGTTCTAGCACTCTTTGATTCTACGGAAGTAGCAAAAGAGCTTTTGGCGGCTGTTTTTTTGGATGCAGAGAAGGCATTCGATCGGGTGAATTGGAAGTATTTATGGCACGTTATGGAATATTATGGGCTAGGGAAGAAATTTATTACAGCAGTAAGGGCTTTATATAGATCCCCGACTGCGCAAATACAACTAATGGGAGGACAATCTGAGACTATACTAATTAGGAGAGGCACCAGGCAGGGGTGCCCTTGCTCTCCTCTTCTGTTTGCTTTGTATATAGATCCTCTGCTGAGACAATTGGAAGAAAATAGTAAGATTCCACCAATCCATAGGCAGGGATGGGATACCAAAGTCTTAGCATATGCAGATGATATAGCCATACTAACACCCTCTCCTGATTCAGCACTGAGAGAGATTGAAGTGGTGACGAAAAAAATTCGGAAGGTTTTCCGGGTGTCTGTTAAATGGAGCTAAGAAACAGCTGTTGGCTAATCAATACACAAATATCAAAGATCCACGGAGGGTGGACCATGCAGTATATTTAGGTATTAATATTACACCAAATGTAGATGAAGTCGTAAACCTAAATATAGATCCTATGCTCGCCAAATTTAGAGATGATACATGCAGATGGAATAATCTACATTTAACCATTGTAGGGCGATGTAATATGATAAAGATGATCTTCCTCCCAAAGTTGTTGTATCTATTTCGTGCTATACCATTGAACTTTGCTAACGTAAAATTTAAAGAGATTGATAGAATAATTATGAGATTTATATGGGCGTATGGCAAGTGTAGGAGATCGAGTAAATTTATGTCTCTTCCCAGTGAAAGGGGTGGGTGGTCCCTGCCGAATGTAAAAATATATCAAATGGCAGCAGCCTTTCAGCATATGCGTCCGCTACTGGGATCTGACACAGAAGGCGCTATAAAGGCAGATAGCCCCAATATATATGAGCTGCAGATAGGAGCTGCAGCCAATGGGTGTTTGGTAACATTCCATGAGCCTGGATATTATAAGAAAACTAGGTATAAAGTCCTAGGAGCGGCTCACAAGTGCTGGCGATTATGGTATAAAAAGAAAGGATTCGGTAGATACAACTATTATACCATGATCGAGAAGAATCCATTACTTCCTGAAATATTTCATGATAGATATATGGCAAAGTGGTGTACATCAGGTATTACCAGGCTAGGAAACTTTTTCGACAACTCGGGGGTCAAGACGTTTCGAGATCTACAGGAGCAATATGGTCTACAGAAAAGGGACTTCTTCAAATATCTACAGATAAGGAACTTTTTAGCGAAAAAAACAGGGGGGGTCCAGGGATTTAAAAGTAATCAACTGTTGAACGATATTCTGGCTAAGCCCAGCATAACTATTAGGTCAATTTACCCTATTTTAATGGTAGAAGAAGCAGATGATTTAGAAAAGAACAAGGAGAGGTGGAGTAAGAAGCTGGCGGATGGTAGTAATAATTTTTTGAGATCACTGGAATTGGGATATACTATTCTATTATCATCTTCCCTACAAGCACAGCATTACAAGACTTTGTTTGATCTGTATCATACACCAGCCCATCTCGCCAAATGGGGATGTGTGTCAGGAACAAACTGTCCAAGATGTGGGATGCATGGTGCAGATATTATACATATGATGGCTACATATGGGGAGTTAAAAGCCTCAAGGGAAGGTATTCAATCTGTGTTGAAGGAGGTAGTGGGCTATGATCTTGTCCTCACGCCTGAGATTATAGTCTTTGGGACTGATGGCGAAATCGCTGGACCTCACAGAGCGTTTATCTTTGTAGCTACGGCGGTGTTTCGAATCTGTTTATCAACAGCATGGCTGGATCTACGACCCCCGTCCTGGCAACAATGGCTGGCTAGGCTGCTGTCTGTATATCACTTGGAGATGTCACTGTATGAACGGAAGGGGAGACAAGCCAGGAGGAAAGGGAAGATAATATGGGGTCTGTTTCAGGCTTGGATACAGGCCCATAATGATCGGGCCACTCCCTTTTGAATAAATTAATGGGTACCACTTCTAGATAGAGTTTGAGGGGTGGCTAGGTTTTGTGTTTTGTAGTACGTATGATATAACTTGGTAATATTTTTTTTTCTTTTTTTTTAAGCCTTCAGTGTATAATGACATAAGAATATATGTGTTATGTGTTTCCTTCCAATAAAAAAAAAAGAAAAAAGAAAAAAGAAAAAAAAAGAAAGGTGCTTGTGCACAATTTCTTGTAAATTAGTGTATTTCCTCACTTTTCATGGATCTAATCCTTGCAAAATTGCAATTTTCTGCTTCACCCTTCTGTCTGGAAATTGGCATAGAAAATGTCTTAATATATCAGTTTTTTTCTGCCAAACACTACAAATACTACTACAGTTCAATTTATATGCAGGAACATGTCTGTGTCTTCCTTGTACCTCTTCAGCTATCTCTTCCTCTACATTTCTAGGAGCCATCTCTTCTTTTGCAATGTGAACACCGTCTTTTGCCTCATAGCATCAACCACTTGTTTCAACTGTTTGCACTAATGTGTTCTCTTGGAAGGAGCTTTCTTCATTTAAGAAGGACGCAGTACTAGGCCTATGCTTCCATTTGCCTCTGGAATTTGACAAAAATTATTTCTGTTTACAAGTCTTTTTTTTGGTTTCTCTTCATAGACCATAACATTTTATAAAGTGCTCTTATTCTGTTCAGTATCAAAATAAATAGTTTCCACATCAGGCAAATCATTAATCATCAGCAATAATTAACAAGAAACTTGACCAGCCTGTAGCCAACCATTTTAACCTTGTGGACAATGTACTAACAGATTTGAAGATTTTCCCTGTAGAACATGTTTTAAAGGAAGAACTACTGGACATCAGAGAAAATTTCTGGATGTACCGTTTAAAATCTCTGCATCCAGATGGACTGAACATCACTGACAATACCACTTGATTTCTGCATATCTGAAGAGTTCTCAGGACTGCATTGATTCCACATTCCAATTGGAATGTTCACTCATGATGCTTTTTGAAAATCCACCAGTGTCAGCTGTGCAGCCACTGAGCAAACAATCTTGTACTTCCTGAGGAAGGCGGAAGCTGAAACGTTGTAGTAGAAATATATTTTTGTTCTTTAGTGATATCATCTGTTTGAGTCACTTCTTTCTTGGATGTTACATTTTCTTGTGACTCATTGTATCCTTTGGGATCCAGAATTTTGCCCTGGCTGGCTGCTGTTTTCTTGTGATCCTGCATCTTCCAGTATATCAGTATATATATATATATATATATATATATATATATATATATATATATATATATATATAACTTTGGGTAACTACGAAAAAATAAAACAACCTGCGGACCCAATATTTTTAAGAACTGCACATTAGTTATATATATATATATATATATATATATATATATAAAGTGCAGTTCTTAAAAATATTGGGTCCGCAGGTCGTTTTATTTTTTCGTAGTTACCCAAATACTTATTTTTGGAATTGAGGGATGCCACTACAATTACTTCAATTTTATGGTCTATGCAAAGATTGGCCAATTAGATCTTTATTTGTTTCCTTGAGCTAACCTTTTTTGCCTTTAGAGTGACATCCTGTAAAATCTTTCTGCAATGCCAACTTCTGCGGAATTGTGCCTATCCGAAGTGGGCTTTCTCCTTTTAGTCTGCCCTTTCTCCAAATCATCACTATAGCTTTGTGGAGTGCTGCTTATCATGGGAGTGCTGCATGCTGGTTGTTGCTTTTTTTTCCCGGTCAAGACTTGTTTCGATTTAATGACACAAGAAGAAAGGACTGTGATGCATTTCAATCCTTGGTTCCATGTTTTTTCGGATAGTTGTCTTTGCAAGTGTCTGTAGAAGGGTCAGACAGTCCTTTTATTCACCCAGCCATTTCCCTGGTGGACTGGAACCCTTGGAGGCCAGTTTTGAATGCCCATGGATGCTCTTGGTGCTTCTGTCACTTTTCCCAGCTCCCCATGGTTAACCGCAGCAAGCACAGAGAAGCTTCAAGAAAGAGAAAAATAGAGCCAGGGAGGGGGATGGTAGAAATAAAAATGATCAGAGAAGAAGACCGAGAACAAAGTGAGAAGAGGGACTGTATAAATGAAAAGAGAGCGAGAGAGAGAGAGAGAGAGTGCAAGGAGACAAAGGGATGGGGTCTGGTTTCAATATTTGCCAGGGCTGTTTTTGGTTTGCCATTCCAGCCCAGGACAGTAGTGAGTGAAATAGTGGAATCAGTTGTTTTTTTTTGTTGTTGTTTTTTTTTAGTTGCCCTTGTGCAAGCATGTGCATGCACCATCAGTCATTGTGTAATGGTTTTGATGGTGTGGCTTGACAGCGGAGCTGTCACCTTATAATTATGTGAGAACCACCACGAGAGGGGCTTTGGCTTCACCCACCTGTTGGGAGACAGGAGTACATGTTTTGATTTGGCAGAAGTTGTGTGCTTCCACAAAAAAGTGGTTGCCTTCCACACAGATGTGATCCTTTTGTTTTTTATCCAGCTGCCTGGGCTTGCACTTTCAGGAACACACATATGCCATTGTAATGCTATCAAAGTGTCTTAGATACCTAGATAATTTATGTTGTTTTCTATGGC
The DNA here is from genome assembly GCF_031143425.1 of Pleurodeles waltl. Classification (NCBI taxonomy): domain Eukaryota; kingdom Metazoa; phylum Chordata; class Amphibia; order Caudata; family Salamandridae; genus Pleurodeles; species Pleurodeles waltl. The sequence goes on from NC_090447.1 coordinate 697,593,036, forward strand.
AGTACAGATGGGAGGAGGCAGTCATTAATGTACATGGATGTTTAGGATTGGCTTGGCAGTGCATTCATAAGCCTGACCAATTGGCGTTGCCAATGATTGTTGATATACTTTATTAATATCCAGAATGACCATCTGTGTGAGCATTTGTGAACACCTATTTTACAACTGTTTTTGACAAAGTATCACAATGCATCACTAAATGGTTGTACGTAGAGATGCATGCATGGGTGCCATCTTTGAATGTTTTCTGGTCTATGTTAACAGAAAATGTAAAGAAAACCGGTATTATCAAAGCCAGTAACTCAGCATCAAAGCCACACCTGTTTGCTTTACCAATTGGAGTTTAAAATGGTTTAGTAGACTCCCTGAAAGGTTGCTTTAGAGATTTTTGCTCAAATAGCACATGTAGAACATATTCTGATGGATACAACTACCTGTGGATTCCTCACCTTATGAATTCTCCCAATGTGTCAGCATTTGACGGAAATGTTTTCTTCCCAGCTCTCTACGTCGATGAGGACGTCACAATTGCCCGACTCCCACAAGACTCCGTCTGACGTCATCATGACAATAAGAGGCCCTCGTGTGCATGCTGACGTCAGTTCCCTATTTTCTGTGCCTTCGAAGCATAACGTTTGTTTTCCTAGATCTTGGGAGTTACTGTTACTGGAGGTGTTTGATTGTAGATTATAATGTCCCATCCTCGGAAATCCGGATTCAAGCCTTGTCGGGAGTGCGGGGGGCGCACGTCGGTAACGGACCTGCACAATGACTGCCTGTGGTGCTTGAGTTCTGAGCATGATGTGGAGGAGTGTGGTTCATGCCAGAGGATGAACCCAAAGGCACTTAAGAAGCGGGAGGCTAAACTCTTTTTGGCCATGGCGAAGAAGAAGGAGAAGCATTGAAGTAATCGCAGGTCTTCTTCCAGAAAATCCTGAAGTTCGCACAAGAAACGGCGTTGGCATGATTCCCAGCGTTGTTCGGATAGAGGTCGGTCCCGATCGAGGTCGGCGACGTGGGAGCTTAGACCGACGCGACTCCATCACCACGGAGTCCTCAAGCTTCTCTGGCGCCTTCAGTCTTCGAGGTGGTTGAGGCTCAGGAGAGGCTCGCTTTTCGCCTGGAGCGCAATCTGACATTCCGGATCCGGCGCCAGAGCTACAGAAGGAACTGGGGTATCCAGCCTTCCCGGCTCGGATGCGGACCCGGCGGCATTTTTAAATGCCATGTTTAACATCTTCAGTTCTATGGCCCCTGGTGGTTCACCGGCTGGTCTCACAGGTCCTTTGGCCTTTTCAATAGGCGCTCCGGCTCCATATAGACCAGCGCCGTTTATGCTCTTTTGCCCTATGGAGGGTGTTGGTCCGGCGCCGATACCGTTGGTGTTGCCCGGAAGACCTTTGACGCCGGTGACATCACCTGTGTGACCAATGGTGCCGATGACATCACCCTATACTCATTCGACGCCGGTGAAGCGGGCCCATGTGCCCTCGGCACCGATGGATTGGGTCCCGGCATCGGATGGATCCGTAGAGCGGGGTATGTCGCCTGGTCCATGTCAGCTGAGATCTTCGACCACGGTGAATTCCATGTCGACGCTGAGAATAGAGGCCAGGTTAAGGACAAGGAGAAAGGCTCTCAGACTTTGAGGAACATGAGTATCAGAGGCAACGCCTGGAGGAAGGAGAAATTGCTGAGCCCCTGGGGGACTATCAGGGTTTGGACTCGGCAAGTGGACTAGATACTTCCCCTGAGTGGGATCTAGCCTCTCCTAGGGAGTTTACAGAGGAGGCAGCCTCTTTTCATTCTGTGATAAGGAAGGCGGCAGATTTTCTGGACCTCCCACTACCATCTGCAGAGGTTAAGACTAATATTTTAACTGAGGTCCTCCATCCTGCTTCAGCTGCGGCGGAGCCACTTCTGCCCTTTAACTATGCTCTTACGGAGCCTATTCTGAAAGTTTGGAAGAAGCCCATGTCTTCGTCTGATGTTAGCAGATCGGTTGCAAGGAGGTATAGAGTGGCTCCGGGGGACCCAGGTTTCCTGTCGAAACATCTGACTCCGTAGAGTTTGGTGGTACAGGCTTCATGCTCGTCTCATTCGGCTCCTGGTTCCTTCCCTGGCATGCCTTCAGACAGGGAATCCAAGAGGATGGAACATTCTGCCAAAAAGACCTTTTCTTCATGTAGCATGGCCCTCAAATCTGCCAATGCGACTTGTGTTTTGGGCAGATACATACATGCTCTGATGGACGCGGCCAAGGCTGTGCTACCGGATCTGCCTTTGGAGATGCAGGGACTCCTGTCGGATGCTCAGGCTGCTGCTACGCAAGTTATTCAGCCGGGTCTGGACACTACAGACTCTGTGGCCAGAGCGATGGGCACTTCCATTGTCACCAGAAGACATGCGTGGTTGAGGTCTTCTGGGTTCTCGACGGATGTCCAGACGACCCTCTTGGACCAGCCCTTTGATGGGGACAAATTGTTTGGGGCTAAAGCGGACTCTGCAGTAGAGCTCTTTAATGAGAGTAGGGCTACTGCCAAGTCTTTGGGCCTGCAGGTTTCCACCGCCACCCCATTCAGATCCTTTAGGAGGTTTAGGGGGTTTGGAGGAAGAGCTTCCTTTCCTGGGAGACCCCAACCAGCAGGCCAGCAACCTTCAAGTCTACCCTATAGAGCCTATAGAGGGCGGGGTAGAGTTGGAACAAGAGGTGCCACTCAGCAGCACCCTGCCTCTTCCTCTTCCTCCGGGGCGGTGCAGCAGGGAAAGCAGCCTTAGTTCTCTGCCCATTACGTCTCATGTTTCTCCTGTAGGGGGAAGGTCGTTTAAGGCCTATCCTGGACCTGAGGGTTTTGGTTCCTCAAACAGGAGAAATTAAAAATGCCAACCCTAGCGCAGGTGCTTCAGGCGTTGAACAAAGAAGATTGGATGGTGTCGGTTGACTTGCATGGTGCTTACTTTCATATCCCTACAGTCGCACAGGAAGTATCTCCGGTTTGTGGTGGGGTCGCAACACTACCAGTTTTTGGTCCTTCCGTTTGGTCTTACTTCGGCACCTCGAGTCTTCACGAAGGTGATGGCGGTGGTCGCAGCAAGTCTCAAGAGGAAGGGAATAGCAGTATTCCCTTACTTGGATGATTGGTTGATCAAAGCCAAGTCTCCAGAGCTTGTGTTGCATCACCTGCGGTTGACAACTCAGTTGTTGTTCAATCTGGGCTTTTCGATAAGGTGCCCAAATCTCACCTGGAGCCCTCTCAGTGCCTCCTGTTCATAGGGGCAGTACTGGACACAAAATTGGATCAGGCCGTTCCTCCGCCTCAGCGGATTCAGGACATTCAGGCACTGATTCCAATGTTTCGAAATGGAGCGTTTGTTTCAGTCCTCAAGGTCCTACGTCTGCTCGGTCTGTTCGCTTCTTGCATTCTGTTGATCACTCATGCACGCTGGCATATGAGGGCTCTTCAGTGGTGCCTCCGCAGGCAGTGGTTTCAGCACAAAGGGGAGCTCGATGAGTCGATAACGATCTCCAGAGACACTGCAGCAGACCTGCAATGGTGGGCTGTGGATGGCAACCTTTCCCAAGGAAGGCCGTTTTCACTACCGCCTCCAGTGGCCATGGTTATAACGGATGCCCCCACTCTGGGGTGGGGAAGCTCATGTGGGGGACCTGGAGGTCAAAGGTCATTGGTCTCCAGTGGTTGGAATTGTGGGCGATTGGTCTGGCTCTGAAGGCCTTCCTCCCTTCCCTTCGCGGTCAGTCGGTCAAGGTCCTGACAGACAACACTACTGCGATGTGGTATATAAACAAGCATAGAGGAGTAGGGTCATACCTTCTTTGCAGAGAGGCTCTGCGGCTCTGGTCCTGAGCTCAGGACCATCGGATTTGCTTAGTAGCACACCATCTGGCCGGAGCTCTAAACGTGCGTGCACGCAGTCTTAGTCTGCGTTTCTCGGCCGATCATGAGTGGCGGCTCCATCCAGACCTGATCCGTTACATCTTCCAGATGTGGGGGTTTCATCAGGTAGACCTGTTTGCCACTCGGGAGAACGCGCACTGCCCTCGTTCTGCAGCCTCCAGTATCCGGTGCAAGGAACGTTGGGGGACGATTTTCAAATGTCCTGGAACGGCTAGTTGCTTTACGTGTTTTCCCCCCATACCCTTGATTCCTCAGGTTCTGAGGAAGGTTCGCCTAGATCGGGCCCAAGTCATTTTAATAGCCCCGGGTTGGTCAAGAAGGGTGTGGCACACAGACCTTCTCCAACTCTCACAGTGCCCTCTGCTCCATCTCTGTCACAGGGCAGACCTCCTCTTGCAGTCGCAGGGGCAGGTTCTACACCCCCACCTCCAGAGCCTGCACCTTCATGCCTGGAGATTGAACGGGACAATCTGAGTTCCTTTTCTCTCCTGCCAGAAGTGGTGGACGTTATTTTATCGGCCAGGCGACACTCCACCAAGTCTGTCTATGCTGGCAGATGGGCAAAATTTGTTGATTAGTGTGGAGAGAAGCAAATTCATCCCTTACGAGCCCATTTGTCAGACGTTTTTTTCTTTGCATTGTCCTTGGCGCAGAAGGGTTGTGAAGTTGCGACTGTCAAGGGCTATTTATTGGCACTGTCGGCCTTTCTGTGCCTTCCTGACCAACCTTCCTTGCTTACGTCCCCTATAGTTGTAAGGTTCTTAAAAGGACTAACTAATAGGTTTCCTCCCACTCCTTTTGTTATGCCTCAGTGGGATTTGAATTTGGTTCTCACTTCCCTGATGGGTTCACAGTTTGAACCTTTGCATTCTTGCCCGTTAAGGCTTTTGGTTTTGAAGACAGTGTTCCTCACAGCTGTCACATCTGCATCTGCTAGGCGTGTGAGTGAGCTTCAGGCTCTTAGTGTTAAATCCCCTTTCACATCTTTTCGTGCAGACAAGGCGGTGCTGAGAACCAGGGCGGCTTTCCTACCAAAGGTAGTTTCTCCCTTTTATATGGGGCAATCCATTACACTCTTGTCCTTTTACTCTCCTCCCCATCCATCGAAAGAGGAGGAGAGACTGCATCGGCTTGACCCAAGGAGGGCTTTAAGCTTTTATATTGAAAGGACCAGAGAATTTTGAGTGGACGATCAGCTCTTCATTGGCTATGTGGGGAAGAGGAAAGGCAAGGCTGTCCATAAGAGAACGCTGTCCAGGTGGGTTGTTCTTTGTATTAAAATCTGTTATTCTTTGGCAAAGAAGGATGCTCCTGTTGGAATTGGGGCCCATTCCACCAGGGCTATGTCTGCCACTTCGGCCTTGGCCAGAGGTGTTCCAGTGGCTGACATTTGTAAGGCTGCAACTTGGGCTTCCCTCCACACTTTCGCTAAGCATTATTGCTTGGACGCAGAGGTTAGGAGGGATGGCCATTTTGCACGGTCGGTGCTGCAAGATTTCTTGGTGTGACCACTAAGGCACCGACCTCCGAGGAATCCACAGGTAGTTGTATCCATCATAAGAGCAAGTTACTTACCTTGGTTAACCCTTTTTCTGGTGGATACGCTAGCTACCTGTGGATTCCTCATAGTCCCACCCGCCTCCCCGTTGCCTGTCTGGTCATACCAAGTTTTCTTTGGGTGAATATGTATGTGTGTGTATATATATATATTTGTTTTTACTGTTTATATTTGAATAAATATTATGTATTATATTTGATTGATGTATTTTTGTTGAGTATGTGATGTCGGTAATCACCTGTTCGCCTCAAAGGCACATAAAAAAGGGTGAAAACTGACATCAGCACGCCAACGAGGACCTCTTATTGCCATGATGATGTCAGACGGAGTCGCGTGGGAGTCTGGCAATTGTGACGTCCTCGTCGACATAGAGAGCTGGGAAGAAAAAATTTCCGTCCAATGTTGGTGCATTGGGAGAATTCATAAGGTGAGGAATCCACAGGCAGCTAGTGTATCCACCAGAAAAAGTGTTACCGAAGGCAGGTAACTTGTTCTTTTGTGCCTTTTTAGGTCTGGATTAAAGAGAGCCATCAGAAAATCAAATAATTAGTAAATATTGCATACTCAAATGAGTTTGGTTTATTGTTAATGAAAAATTAGGTCAAACACAGCAAAACGTACTTTCAGTGCTGAAATGGGTAAACTTCGTACTTGTATAGCGCACTACTCACCCGTTAGGGTCTCGAGGCGCTGTACGCATACCGCTGTGGAACCCCTCCTGGCTTTTCCCTGTGAGGTGCCCACTCCTGGGCAACCTCCAAGGTGAAGCCAGGCATCCCAGCGCTGTTGGGGCAGTTGTGGAGATTAAACAAGCTATTGCCCAGAGTTACAGAGTGGGACCCATGAATTAGATTAGGCACCAATGCGAGAATTATCAGGTCCGAGGAAATTGAGCCCAAGACCCGCTGGGGCAGGAATTGAACCCTGGTCCCTGGCCAGATTTCTGCATCAGGGTCTGCCACTCTAACCATTGAGCCACACTTCTCCACTGTCAGTCCTCTTTAGCTGTTTGCTTGGTTTGGAGCATCTGTCTTAACTTGGATTACACCAAAGGATAGACATTGGAATTGAGCTGCCAATTATGTTGAGTGATGACCTTTTGCCTACGCAATGAAGTCTAGGATTAAAATGGACCAGAAGAATATGTGAACGCTGTAGCAAAAGGGAACCTTTTTTGTTCATCCTTTATCGTGGCAAAGTTGGAAAGTAAATTGTTTTGTAAGTTGTTTCTGGCAGCAGTCAATGTTTTTGCACTTTTTAGTAAGTTTGTATAGTAGTTCTTTTGATATAGACTTAACCCTTAACCATTGCCTGGCAAATATTATAAACTGTGGGATATCATGCATCCTGAAACAGGGCGTACTGTCTGTTCTTCCCTAAAAAGTAATGAGCAGATGTGCTTCATTTTTTTTAAAATCAATGATGTAATATAAACTTATTATTCATGCAGCATATCTATACTTTTATTGAGTGAGATATAGGCCTACATAGTGTAGGGTCACCTTTTCTAAGTGTTGTAAAAAACAGATACTATTTCATAGGTTGAAGCATTTTTTTTTGCATATACTTCCACATCTTTGAGTGCGTGGTAAAGGCCATATTCATTGTTTTCTTGTGGTATGAAAGTTATTGTATCAAGCTGTTAGCAATTGCACTAGACGTGTTTTAAACAGTTAAGACCAGACCTATTGGGTTTGCTAAAGCCCTCCGTTTGTCACCAGAACATTTGCCATGTTCTTCTCGGGTAGATTTTATTGAAAGGCCTTGACATATAATCTTAGATTTGTTCCATTGTCCGATATTAAATAGTTAATAGGACATAAGCGTGCAAATTACTGTTGCAGTTCACTTTCCTTATTGCCATAATTCTAGAATTGGTTCTCATTTTAGGTGTGCATTGTCGTAAACTTATGTTAGCATTTTTTTGTGCTTGGCTTACAGACTGGAATGCTCCAAGTTCAGGTTACTTTGATTTCTGTTCATTTCATTGTGTGTTTTGTTTTTTTCCATTCGAGCCCGAGGCCATATCGAACAAACCAGAAGATACATTAACCACACCCGCTGCAGAACTATCTAAAACCGAGCCAACTCCAAGCACTACTCATTAAATTTGTAAGTCAACTAAAGAATTCAAATATTACTGTTGTTTCCTTTTAGATTTCAGAGAGAGAGTTTAAATTGAGATGTATATGAAATAACAGCAGAGTAAATTTGTATAGGGTGCGTGCAGTATAATTTTTTGTTACTGTTTTCTTAAATATGCTAAATTCTCCATGGTGATTCCTAAACTCTTTATCACAAATATATCCATGTTCATAGAATTTGTCAAAATTAAAATATTTCACTTCTCAAAGCATTCAGTACCACTTTTTGTCAAAGTTACCTTACAGATGTAGAATACCTGTGAAATTGCACCCACACGTGATATGGGGCCAGATGTACAAAAATTCTGGATTGCGACTCGCAAATTGCGAGTCAGACCGACTCGCAATTTGCGAGTCGCAATCCAGAATGTAGGATTGTGTCCCTGTCACCATCTGCGACTCGCAAGGGGGTCGCAAAGGTCCACCTCATTAATATTATTCAGGTGGGTCGCAATTTGCGACCCCCTTGCGAGTGGCTGCATTCACAGGGACGGTGGCCTGCTGGAGACAGCAGACCACCATGTCTGTGACTGCTTTTAAATAAAGCAGTTTTTCTTTTGTAATGCAGCCCGTTTTCCTTAAAGGAAAACGAGATGCATTACAAAATGAAACGTTTTCGTTTCATTTTTTCAGAGCATGCAGTGGTCCATAGGACCACTGCCTGCTCTGAAAAAATGTTTTCCATGCCATTCACAAAGGGAAAGGGGTCCCATGGGGACCCCTTCCCTTTTGCGAATGGGTTACCACCAGTGTGAGTTTGCGAAAGCAATACAGCATCGCGCTGCGACTCACAGTTAGGAAGGGGAACACCCCTTCCTAATTGCGACTCGCAGTCCCGTTACCAGGTTACCGACTCACAAAACGGGGATTGGGCATCGCAATGTGCTGTTTACGACGTGCAAAAAGGATTGTACATCTGGCCCATGGTCCCTACTTGTCAATGTTCTCACAGTTGTGAATTAGCTCTCACCTCTATGGCCCTACATTCATTTCTAGTTTTTTACACAATGTATTGTTCACATATATTGTTGTCACAAGACTCCAATGGTCACCCTTTCTTTGCAAGTCCCTCAATGCATTGTATAAAGGTGTACTCCGTCTCAAGATTCCTCCCGTTCCTCTCTCTCGTTCTCTTCAAAGAACCACCCTGAATGGACACTATTGCTACCCTGCACATGTCATCACTACAGCTTTGGCATCTTGCTCATCTACCCCTCCCATCTTGCCTTACCAGACAACCTGTTTGCTGACGGTATAGTGTAATATAACATTAACCCCTTCAATGCCAGTCCTTTTCCCCCTCAGGTGCGAAGCCTTTTTTTGGCTGTTTGGGGCAGTTCGCGCTTAGGCCATCATACTTTTTTTCCACATAACCTACCCATGCCAAATTTGCGTCCTTTTTTTCCACCATCCTAGGGATTCTAGAGGTACCCAGACTTGGTGGGTTCCCCTGAAGGACACCAAGTAATTAGCCAAAATATAGCGAAAATTCCGTTTGTTTACAAAAAAAAATGGGAAAAAAGGGCTGCAGAAGAAGGCTTGTGGTTTTTTTTCCCCTGAAAATGGCATCAACAAAGGGTTTGTGGTGCTAAAATCACCATCCTCCCAGCTTTCAGGAACAGGCAGACTTGAATCAGAAAACCCAATTTTTCAACACAATTGTGGCATTTCACTGGGACATACCCCATTTTTAATATTTTTTGAGCTTTCAGCCTCCTTCCAGTTAGTGAAAGAAATGGGTGTGAAAACAATGCTAGATCCCAGAAAGCAAAACATTTCTGAAACGTAGACAACATTCTGAATTCAGCAAGGGTCATTTGTGTAGATCCTACAAGTGTTTCCTACAGAGAATAACAGCTGAAATAAAAACAAATATTGAAATTGGGATGAAAAAAACCCAGCCATTTTTCTCCACATTTTACTCTGTAACTTTTTCCTGCAATGTCAGATTTTTTAAAGCAGTATACCATTACGTCTGCTGGACTCTTCTGGTTGTGGGGATATTTAGGGCTTGTAGGTTCATCAAGAACCCTAAGAACCCTAGGTTCCCAGAGCCAATAAATGAGCTGTACCTTGCACTGGGTTTTCATTCTATATCGGGTATACAGCAATTCATTTGCTGAAATATAAAAAGTGAAAAATAGGCACAAAATGGGCACAAGATAAGGTGATGAGAAGCAGTGGTTATTTACACATCTCTGAATTCCGGGGTGCCCATACTAGCATGTGAATTACAGGGCATTTCTCAAATAGACGTCTTTTTTACACATTGTCTTACACGTGGAAGGAAAAAATGTGGAGAAAGACAAGGGGCAATAACACTTGTTTTGCTATTCTGTGTTCCCCCAAGTCTCTTGATAAAATTGGTACCTCACTTGCGTGGGTAGGCCTAATGCTCGTGACAGGAAATGCAACATGGACACATCACATTTTTACATTGAAATCTGACGTGTGTTTTGCAAAGTGCCTAGCTGTGGAGTTTGGCCTCTAGCTCAGGTGGCACCTAGGGAAACCTACCAAACCTATGCATTTATGAAAACTAGACACCTAGGGGAATCCAAGATGGGGTGACTTGTGGGTCTCTCACCAGGTTCTGTTACCCAGAAACCTTTGCAAACCTCAAAATTTGGTTAAAAAAAACACTTTTTCCTCACATTTCAGTTCCAAAGTTCTGGAATCTGAGAGGAGCCACAAATTTCCTTCCACCCAGCGTTCCCCCAAGTCTCCCGATAAAACATGATACCTCACTCGTGTGGGTGGCCCAGGTGCCTGCAACAGAAAAATGCCAATAACCTGTAGAGATTGAGGGGTTAGCACAGCAAGTTGATAAGCATATATTTTTGTTTTATACATCTTTTAGGCTGACTCTGCTTTGGGGACCCACGCAAGTGACGTATCGTTTTACTTGGGAGACTGAGGGGAATGCTGGGTGGTAGGAAATTTGTGCCGGAGCGGTAATCCTACAAATTAAAATGAGGAAAATATGCCTTTTTAAGCAAATTTTGAGGTTTGCACAGGAGTCTGGGTAAGAAAATGTTGGGGAATCCAGGCAAGCCACACCTCCCTGGACTCCTTTGGGTGTCTAGTTTTAAAACATGTCTGGGTTTGGTAGGTTTCTCTAGATGGAGGCTGCACCCGGGACCAAAAACATAGGTTCCCCCCCCAAGCACAGATAGTTTTGCAATAGATAATTTTGATGTGTCCATGTACTTATGTGATGTTCCAAACACTAAAATTGTGAAAAGAAACACACTTAGGTTATGTTAAAAAGGCCCCTCACCCACCAACCAAGTTGGTGGCATGCTTCATCATCGGGCCCCCACCTAAGACACCTAGCATGTCACGAGTGTGCTGCGACGCCTGATTACAGCAGGGCAGGTTTTGTTATTTTTACCACACATACTGGTTGGATTTGGCCCGAGGGTGAGTGATGGTTCAGTAGATCCAATTTTATTAACAAGAGATTTCATAAAAATGAAATGCACTGTTAATAACTGAAAGGCCAAAAAACTGAACCAACCGCTTTACAGTCCATTCACACACCTTTCATACATGTGATGCACAAAACCATTCACGCTGCCAGCCACGGGCCCAGCACATTACAACACTTGCATCGACAGACAGCGCCACTCAAGGGCCCATCACTTACATACGCCCTCATGCCTGATACAGCAATCACACCAGCTGATGGGAGTGAGTGGACTGGGGTTTGCCTGTAGCCAACAGCAAGTCAATATTTACACCGCCAGCCAAGTGCCACCCCACGCACACCGCCAGACAAGTGCCACCCCACGCACACGCCAGCCAAGCACCACCCCATTCACACCACCAGCCAAGCGCCACCCCGCTCACACCGCCAGCCAAGCGCCACTCTACACACACCCCCAGCCAAGCTCCACCCCACACACACCGCCAGCCAAGCTCCACCCCACACACACCGCCAGCCAAGCGTCACCCCACGCACACTGCCAGCCAAGCGCCACCCTACGCACACCACCAGCCAAGCACCACCCCACGCATACCGCCAGCCAAGCGCCACCCCACGCACACCATCATCACTATTGTTTTTGTTTTGAAACAACAAAGAAACCACTAATTATAAATAAGTACAAAACTACAAACACAAAAGCTCTAACTGAATACATGACAGTAATGCCAACCGTGAAACTGAACATATGAAAATATAAAACAGCAGTTTACGCTCACAGTATTTCCCAATAATTCTTCTGTGTGTGGTAGCTCCTGAAACAGCCACCCACACACAGCCCCGGCTTTAAAGGACAATCGGGGCAGTACATCCTAGTTTCCTTCCTGATATCTCTTTGAGCACAGACTCTACATCTCTTAGCAGGAAAGTTTTTTTGGGCTGTGGGAGGAATGTGCTCAGCAAAGTGACGATCTTTCAATCTAGCCACATCCTCCACCACTGCTTCTCCAGGAACTCTTGCCTGTTCCAGCACAACAAGGCTCGCTATGATGGACTCCTGAAATTTCACAAATGTAATCCTTGACTCTGGAGAACTATCCTTGAACACAACAAAAGCATTAAAAGTTGCCAAGTGGAACAGGTGAACCGCTAATTTCTTATACCAAACATAAGACTTACGAGCAGCAGTGTAAGGTTCCAACCTCTGATCTACTCTATCAACACCACCCATGTACTTATTGTAGTCTAAAATGCACACAGGTTTGCGCACTTCAGCAACTTGACCCCAAACAGCCACAGGTGAAGTACTCTCATCATAGATGGTAGTTAGCATGTACACATCCCTCCGGTCTACAAATTTCAGAGCTAGCAGCTCATCATTTCGCAAGGCACTGCACTGTCCCTTCTCAAGTTGTTTACAGACAAGCTCTCTTGAATAGCCTTTCCGGTTAGAGCGGATTATGACACAAGCAACAGTGCCCACTCTGAACAACTCCTTGAACAACTGAACTCCAGTGTAGAAGTTATCTACATATAAATGGTAACCTTTGTTAAACAGTCGTCTACCAAGTTCCCGCACAATTTTCTCACTAACTCCAAAAGTGGGTGGACAACCAGGGGGGTCAATACTGGAATCTCTCCCAGTGTAGACCCGGAAATTCTAAACATATCCTGTACTACTTTCAGACAGCATATACAATTAAATTCCATACCGTGCCCTCTTGCTAGGAATGTACTGCCTGAAAACCAAACGACCCTTGAACAGGACCAAAGACTCATCTACAGATATTTCTTTGCCTGGAACATAGATCTCTGAAAACCGATCTACCAAATGATCAAGGACAGGTCTAACCTTAAAAAGACGGTCAGAATCAGGGTGATCTTGTGGCAAGGCTAAAGCATTATCTACAAAATGCAACATCCGAAGTAGAAGCTTATACCGGTTACGACTCATGACTGAAGGAAATATAACAGTAGCCATCAAGGGACTAGTAGACCAATATGAAGACAGTGATGGCTTCCTTATCAGCCCCATCAAAAAAGTGAAACGCAAGAACTTTTGCAACTCTTCCAGATTTGTGGGAATCCACTGGCTAGCTCTAGAGTGTGGCCTAAGTCTGGCAGCATTGTCCCTCAAATACTGCTCTGCATACAAATGAGTCTGCTCAACAATATCTTCCAAAAATATATTGTCCATAAACAACTCAAAAAAAGTTGACAGGCAAAACATTTTCCGTATTAACTTGACACCCTGGGAAACCAGTAAACGCACGCAACTGTGGCTGCTCCATGTTTGGTGCAACCCACGTGTCAGGTCTTCCATTTGGGAGCCTTTCAGCCGCTGGCTGCTGCACCATTGGCCCATCAGTGTCCTCCTCTAAAACAAGCCCTTCATCAGCACTGAGAGTGGCTTCATCATCAGGTGATTCCTCTCTGACAGAAAATTCACTTCCAGAATCTTGCACTTCCTCCTCTGCCTCAGATGCAGAGTCAGTCTCATAATCATGTTCAGAAGATGACTCAAAAAGCACACCCACAACCTGCTTGAGCGGTCATCCTACGGCTACAAAAAGTAACTGGACAAATGCACCACCAACAACCAGCACTGTGTAAGATAAGTAACAAACAAAGTTTAGCTTTATCACTAAGAGTTATGAACTAAAAACTATATCGCTCACTTGCCTGAAAAAGCTTGACTCACCAGCAACTACTCTGCACAGCCACAGAAATCACCAGTGATATCTCACTAAAAAGAGGAAAAAAAAGCAAATTAGAGATAAGCCAGCACAATATTCATTGTGCATAAATCTAAGGACAATTTCACACACAATCCTGCATTCAGTTCACCACCTACAAACATGTCATTCATGCATGGCAACATTACTCCTTTGGAGTAAATTTATTTACTTACCTAAAGCATGCAACTACGCAAACCACAGGACAGCCACTGACAAAACTGCAACAAGCCACAGCAATAGAGGCAAAAGCTTTGAACTAGAACAAAAAGGATAAATAAACTGTTATTATCATAAATGCAAATACTTCACCAGTTGACAAACACCCCGTCACCAACCATTTAAAAATTTTCCCTGGTGTCTAGTGTTCTCTGTTTGGGGGGCAGATGCGCCTAAAAAAAAATAGGCCAATCTGCCTCCAAGAGGGGCAGAAATGCCATAGAATATATTGCCCCCTTTGGTGGGCGACCCTTGCCCAAGGGGCCACCACCCCACACACAAAGCACACACATGATCCCTGGTGCTAAGTGGATTCTGTCCCCCTTGGGGCAGATGGGCCTACAAAATAAATAGGCTGATCTGCCCCCAAGGGGGGCAGAACTGCCCAGTAGTGCTTTCTGCCCCTTGGGGGCGACCCTTGCCTAAGGGGCCGCCCCCCCAACACAAAAAAATCAGCCAAAAAAACAAGCCCTGGTTTCTAGTAGCTTTATGCCCCCCTTGGTGGCAGATTGGCCTAAAAATAAAAGGCCGATCTGCCATCAAGGGGGGCAGAAACGGCGAAAGATACATTGGCCCCCAAAGGGGAGTGACCCTTGCCCAAGGGGTTGCTCTCCCACACCTAGTGAGCATTCCTGCTGCCCGATCGCATTGGGATATGGCAGCAGGAATGCTAAAAGAGACATTGAGGGAAAGGAAAACCCTTTCTTTTCCCCCGATGCCTCTTTTAGAGGGACCCCCCCCGCCCGGAGGTAAAAATCACCTCCTTTCCTTGACGCACTGGAAGCAAATGGCTTCCAGCGCGTCTTTGCACCCTTTCATGATGTCAGTGTGTGATTGCGTGCTGACGTCATGGGGGGTAGGGAGGGTCAGGGGTGGAAGGGGAAGCGATTTTCCTTCCAACCCTGACCTGGGGGGGTGGCCCTTGGGGGGAGCGTTAGCGCTTCCCCCGAGGGCCTGTACACGGACGTAATGGTTACGTCTGTGGCACCTGAGATGCGCCGCCACGGACGTAACCATTACGTCTGTGGCGTACAAGGGGTTAAATGCAAGAGGATGTATAGAAACCCTAGCAATGAAAGTTTACAACATTTATCATGTGCATCTCCCTAGGTGGTCTCTCTGTTCAATGCCAGAATATACCAGATCCTTCCATTATTACAATAAACAGTTTAAATTCCTTTACATCCTTACCCTAAATAATTTCAATGTGTTCCACCCTTTGCTATGTATACAATGTTGTACTATTTCCATATAGTGCTCTTGTTCTTCCCTCCACTGCTAGCAGGTGAGCGTAGTGGCGTGGGGGTGGGTTGTAAGGTAGTATTTCATCTTGAGTGTGTGACAGCATTTGTATACAAGAGTTCCAGTCTATAAATGTATCTTTCAGTTTCTCATACTTCTTAACCATCTCAAGGTATTTATCTTCTGCCCCTGCCCACTCCTTTAGATCTCTCTGCCAGCCAGTGTTTGTTGGCGACACTGAGGTGTCCAGTGTAAAGCTTTCGTTCTTTTGAGTCACGTTAACATGGGTATAGGTGGTATATTTCTCATCTTACATGTAGTAGTTATTGCTGCAACCTCTAACAGGCAAGCCTTCACAGTTTTGGGTTTCACTTAATTCTTAAACCAAATTCACAATGACCTTAACTCACCGCTTTGCCCAACCTGATAATTTCAGTGAAACACTGAGGTCAAATCACACTAACTTCTATGTACCTTCTCAACAGATTGCTGCCTCCCCAACCCGCTACCTGCAGCCATGGATTACTCACAACATTCACACTGTGAAAACAAAAAGGCAGGCGCTGCTCTGCAAATTGCACAAAGACAGGATGGCAGAACCTTTTAATAAATTCAGACTTTGTTTGAATGACCTCAGAGTGTCACTAAATACAGCCAAATTTACCAACTTTCTTAATTTCGTCTTCGTGTTCATATCCACAACAACATGCTCATACCATTAACTCACTCCTATCCACACCTTCCACATCTTTCACTAAATCCTCACTATCAACCTTAAACATTGCCTTATACTTCTCTTAAATTGCAATCGTCAGATATACCATTACCTCATTACTACCAAACTCATTCCCCTCCTGTAATCCTAACAAACACCATTACGCTACCTGTAGCCCTAACAAACACCATTAAACTACCTAGATTGCAACCGACATCTCCTGTTTAAATTGATCATCCCCATACTAAAATCCACCAATCTCTCTTGTGTACCTTCTCACCCCTTCAATCCCCCAGTCTGCGACATACTCAGATCTCCCATCTAGAGTTCTGTTTTGCTTAGCCTCTTCAACCACTCTCTTAGTTCTGATTACTAACCTCTGTGCTGTAAATCAACCATGGCGTTACCTCTGCTAAAGAAAACGCTGTGATCCTTTGAAGTTGACAGTATACCATGTTGCTTTAAGCAGCGCTTTAAGTGGACTGGTACTCAATGTACTGCAAGCCGTCACTTCTGAATTTTCTGCCCTTGAGTATCCAAACTTCTCCTTGGTTGAGGAGAGTACCAGTATGGTACTTATTAGGCAGCAAGGCAAGCATAGTGAAATGGTTATATAGAGCAGCACAAGTGCAGCTTAACAACTGCTGACAAGTATTTTAGAGGACTGTCTTTTCCTGCTGCAGACAGGCAGACAGTGAACTTTGCAACAGGGCTGGCCAAGGGGGCCCCTGCACTGCCCATGCCAAGTGCATGGGCAATGCAGGAGCCCCACTGGGGCTCCCTGCACACCGTCTCCGCCAGCCATTTCATGGCAGTGCTACCGCCATGAAACCACTGGTGGAGGGGGGAGTCTTAATAGCCAGGGCAGTGCTGCTTGCATCGCTGCCCTGGCGGATTAGGACCGCAAGCACCGCCAGTCCGTCCTATGGCAGAATAGTGGCGGTGCTTGTGGTCCGACTGCAGCACTACTGCTGTGGTCGTAATGTGGCGGTCCGACCGCCACAGTGACCCTGGCAGTCTTAAGACCGCCAGGGTCGTGATGTCAAGATGAACGCCATCTGGCGAATAAAGTCGATTCTAAGTTTCCAAAGTTTTAATGTCTGACACCCTTCTAAGAGATATTAAACAAACATTTGTGATAATTGCTTCAACAAAAGACAAGCGTTACTTGGCCAGGATACAAACAGATTAAAAACTATCATCCCATAAGGAATTATAATGAGCTCAGCGGCCTATTTAGCCTAATGTTCTTCATCCCTATGCAGATCAAACATAATTTCCTACAGCAACATTATTCACTAAGGCGTGCCCTGGCGACACACCTGATCCTTACAATTGATGGTTCTATAATGAAGGCCTGTCTCGAACAGCTCAGCTAAAAAACTTGCTACATCGGTCACAGGAGCTTCCACAGGAGCCTAACTCCTTTCCAAGCACCATCTATAACATTTTCTCCAGATGCCTCTATACCTTTTCCTGGTGCCTGGTCTTCGTGAATCATCCAATAAATCTTGTCTTTCCTGACAGGCCTGTGAATCTGTTAGAACCCCTGAAATCTTCCAAGGAAAAAGATTCAAATTTCCCTCTACCACTAAGGGATACTTTTCTCCATCTGGTCCTATTAGTAAACCCAATGTAACCAATAGTAGAAGGGGCTTCTTAGCGCAAGTTCCATCACTCATGGAACCCACACGTGAGAAGTCCAGTAGGCAGTCACAAGGACAATCCTGCATCCCCGCTTCCTGACTTTGGACAACACATTCAGAATCGGTGTACACGGGGGCAAAGCATATCCCCTGTGTGTCCATTCATGAAGAAATGCATCTACTGCTGTCGTTCCTGGATCTGGCCTCCAACTATATTAATCTTATACCTGAAAATTTTTCCTGCTGGCAAACAAATCTACCTCTATTGGCTCCCATAATTTCTGAATCTTCATGAAGAAAAAGGGATTCAACTTCCAATTGCTGATGTCCCTGAAATTCCTTGAGACCCATTCATCCTTTTGATTCTGGAAGCCTGGAGTATGCTCTGCTTTCAGGAGGATTTTTCCTCCCAACAAAAATAACATATCTCCTTCGCCAGGTCTGCCAACCGCCGTGACCTTGAAATTGCATTCCCCCCCCCCTAGCAATTTATATATATCCTACTGCTGAAATATTGTCCAAACAGATCAACATCACAGTATTTGGCAAGATGTCTTTGAAACACATTAAGCCATTCAATCCTGCTAGCATTTCCAGATAATGTATGTGTAAACCTTGTTCCTCCATAGATCACTGCCCTAGTTTATTCAAATGTGCTCCCCAACCTGCCTTGCTGGTGTCTATCTTTAAGATAAATTCTGGAGTATTTTTAAAAAATCACTTTGCCATTCCAAATCTCTAAATTGTCCAACCACCACTCCTTCCTTTGCTTCTAAGGATAGCAGAGTTAAGTCTATAAACCATAAACATTTCCTCAGACCAGAGATCTTCAGCCTCTGAAGTGCTCTGTAATGAAGATGACCTGGAAAAATATCCTGGATGGAGGAGAACAAAAGACCAATTACCCTCGCTAATACCTTTAGAGTTACAACATCTTATGATTCAACAAATTTTATTTCATTCCCTATCTTCATCTTCTTTGGATGAAGAAGTAACTGAGACAATATAGTATCCACCTGAAAAACAGAATTTCTATATTCTGAGTTGGAACCACAATAGACTACTCTATATTTATCAAAAACCTGAACTCTCCAAAAGGTCTCATTGATGTCAAGTGCTTTAGAAGATCCACGGCCAACAGCCAGTCCCCTCCTATCAACCCTTCCCGAGTTAAAAAAAAAAAAATATCTCGCATTTAATTGGGCCTTCCTTAGGGCAGTAAAGTTGGCAATGTACTTGCCCAAGGAGTTAGCAAAGCCTTTTCCAAAGAGCAGACCGTTTGGCTCACCAGTTGCCTCCTTATTGGCTGAATCCACTAACCTAGTATTCATTTTCGTAAGAATTGCCTTCATTCTCTCTGCTATTTGGCCAACATTTGCATTTCCATGCATACAATTAGCACATTGGCTCCAACGCCTTAATCCATCCACATTACTAATCATATCTTTAAAATATGCCTCCTCAGCCACAATTAAAATGCTTGCTAAGGGGTGCACAACATCTAACAATTTGTCCTAACGTGTTCCATGGGCCACCATTCCAAGCTAAGGGCATTTCTTAAAACATTAGAGTTAAACATGTTCTCACCCCAAGGGTCTTCAATCGCCTTTGAGGTAGAAGGGCGATCTAAGTCATCTTAAAATATCAAAATTTTCCTCTGGTCAAAGACATATTCATCAGAATCCACCTCTACCCCTTCTCCCCCATTCACATCCTCATTCACAGAATAGGAGCATTGTCCATCTTTTGTGCCGCTAAGGCCACGTTTCCTCTATGTTTATCCAAGGGGCACCGAATTCTGTTGTAGTGCAAGGGCTACCAGATAACAAATGGGTAGATTGCTCACCCCTCATATAACTGATTTTCTCAGTATTTACAATACTGGCCTTTCTAACAAGACAACTTATTTTTTTTTATTTGTCTTCTCAGAAACAGAAACTTAGTTTTCAGATAAGGAACCGTAATCCTCTGAATGGTTACTTGTTTTGTGCTTGCCCAAAGAAGTTTCTACTGTTTCCCTAACTGAGGCTTTTAGCACCTCTTCAAATATTTTCTTAAATAATTCCTCATTTAACTGAGTGGGAAGAAGGTCTGTAACATGTTATATTAAATTGAAGGCCCAAATAACTAAAAAGTTGTCTGAAGACGGAAAAACCCCAAACCACCAAATTGTGTGAATCGTGAGTAAAACGACAAGGCTGTAACTGATTCCAAGACAGTTACCATGGAAATGCAGCCATGAGCGTAAACACCATATTGCCCAAGCTAAAATGGCAGCCATTGGCCTAGTCTTCTTTCTACTGTGGTGACCTCCCACATCACACGCAGTAGGCTGAGAAGGGGAATGCTGGCTGGCAGCATGCACATCTGGCTGCATCGAAGGGCGATCCACACACGCGGAGCATACAGCAGCAGAGTTTTGGTCCACTAGCAAGAAGCAAAAGTAAACAAGCAGCCAGATGCAATGCAACAATAAGTTAGCCACAAATAAACTTGTAACAACTCACACTGAGAATTAGCTAGCCTTTTGGAAATGCACTGCTAACGTTCATATGATAGAAACATAAAAGAAAAGGGAATGGACACTCCATAAATTGGAGAGGCCGTCTCGTTTAAAATAACAAAGGAAAATACAAACCAATTATAGCATAAGAAACAGCAAAGCAAGTAAAAGAGATGCAGATTGGAACTTAATGTTTCTATGATGTGTTTATGATCTTGAAAGGGATGCATGTTGGGGCAGCAACAAAAGGTATGTGCATAATGATACCCTCTGGACCTGTAATGAAATTAAAGTACAGGAGAGCATACATAAGCAGAGGTAGGTGCTTGTTGAAAAATTTATTGAATGCTGTGTGTGCGCATGCCTGAGTGCTTGTATGACACTGTGTCAGTACTTGCATGCCTGAGTGTTGTTCTCTGCTGTGTACATTTTATCTGGTATATACCTGTGAGTGCCACAAGCCCTGCCTCAGCATATCCTGGCCTGTCCATGAAGCGCACATACCAGGATTATTTGTGAGGCCCCCGGAGCTCCCCAGGGCGAATCTGACTTTCTCTGTGGGGTGGTTGCACTTTTTCAGCATGACTATACTTCTGTTTGAAGAGGCTATTCTGTCTTGGATTAATGGGGTGACTCTGCAATAAGGTATCCTACATTTAAGGGGCTTTGAGGCAAAGATGTCCCAGCTGGGAGTGGCTGGATATTGCCTGCTAGGTGGCAATGAGACAGTGGGTTTAACATAGTTAAACATTTGCTAAAGGTTTAAGGAAAATAGCTTGTGCAAACCAAAGGTGTTTTAAGTGATATACCTTTGGGTGCTCTCTTCTTTTATTATATACAGCTAAAGTAGTGCTGGAAATAGAAAACAGTTTACTCTAGGATCCCATAAATTGAGTTTCAATGAGTCGCAGCAGAAAGGGTGTGGAGTTAGGAAAGTTGGGGTCCGATTGTCACCTTATACATTTACTTTTTTTAAAGTCTGTCACAAAGAAGTTATAAATAAGGATTAATGTGACAATCAGTTCACGTTTACTTAATTGGTCACAAACAAGTTCTGTTTCAAAATTTCTTACAAGGTTAAGGCACCAACTGCAGAGATCTTCGTAAGCCCACCAATTTTCAGACAGTGATATCAGCAATTACGTAACTGATGGTTCTTGCACTTACTAGAGAGATCTGTGTTTAGTCCACTCAGATTTGACTCATCATAAAGTAGTATAGCTGTTGAATGGGCCTACTGCAAAGCACAAAGTGTTACATGGATGTCACATAATTGTATTTTATGTAGATATCTCAGTGAGTTACTCCTTTTTTGTCACAGAGATAATTTTGTTACTTGCAGTACATAAAGTACAATCCTTCTAATATAGCACTGTGAGCAACTAACTGGCATCAAGGAGCTGCATGCAAACTACAAGGAATAGATTTTAATTGTTATTGTTTAGTTTTACAAATTTTTGTTATTCTAAGGTTGCTAAAAATGGTTCCTTTGGGTAGTAATAAGGTATTGTTTGAAAAGACAACCCACATGAGTGCTAAGCAACCATCTCTTTAAAGATGTCCAGTCCATTTTATTGTTTAACATACACAAGTAGGCTAAAGCCAGAGTCTGTTTACTTGAATCTACTATTTCTATAAAAGGCATCTATTGGGGTACTTTTTTAAGGGTGTAATGCTGGTTGTTTTGTAAGAATTTCTTTCCTTTCATCTTGATGCCAAAATATCATCAGGTCATTCTTTGTGGTGAAAGCAATTAATTGAGAAGAGGATTAAGGTCAGGCTGTAGACAGCATAGTTGATGCAGGGTGGTTTAGAGATTTTGAGCACTGGTTACCATACTTCTGTACACTGACTATTTGAAAAGCATATGTTAACTAAATGGTAGCTCTTATTAAACAGAATGAGATTGTTGTGCTTAATTTTCAAGGTTTCTTTCTTAAAGTTCCCATGCACCACTTAGCAACACTGGAACTCAGCAGATATTATTTAAGTTGCAAAAGATAATGTTTGATCCTCTTTTGTAGACGAGCCTTTGTCACAATATTTCTCTTGCACCTGACAAAGATTATGGCTGGATCAATGGCAAATAACCCTCTCCCCACTTACAACACAGATGATGGCGTGTTCTTGGATTTAAAAACACAAGTGGTAGGGATAAATCTCCAGAATGGGACATCCCTGGCCACTCTGGGCCCTCTTCAGAGGAAATCTTTTTGTCAACTTTTGTGGTACGAAAAGCAGCAGAAGCTTAGGAAAGTAACTTTGCCTACCACTGACGACAAAGCTAGCATTTTAACTTAAGATTTGCATCATTTCCCCACGGTCCACAGCATTCTCTGCCCTTCAGTGAGGCACACTTGGAGTTTGTTCTGACTTTCTGGGAGAATTTCAAGGTTTCTTTCTTAAAGTTCCCATGCACCACTTAGCAACACTGGAACTCAGCAGATATTATTTAAGTTGCAAAAGATAATGTTTGATCCTCTTTTGTAGACGAGCCTTTGTCACAATATGTCTCTTGCACCTGACAAAGATTATGGCTGGATCAATGGCAAATAACCCTCTCCCCACTTACAACACAGATGATGGCGTGTTCTTGGATTTAAAACACAAGTGGTAGGGATACATCTCCAGAATGGGACATCCCTGGCCACTCTGGGCCCTCTTCAGAGGAAATCTTTTTGTCAACTTTTGTGGTACGAAAAGCAGCAGAAGCTTAGGAAAGTAACTTTGCCTACCACTGACGACAAAGCTAGCATTTTAACTTAAGATTTGCATCATTTCCCCACGGTCCACCGCATTCTCTGCCCTTCAGTGAGGCACGCTTGGAGTTTGTTCTGACTTTCTGGGAGAAGCCCTTCCTGGGCCTTGCATTCTGGAGACATATCACTTAGTTGCACAAGCTTGTACTTGATGCCCCACATTTCTTCAATTTACATCCCTCCCAGAAGAGCCAAGCGATGGAAGTTTTCTCTACAAAGTTGAATCTTAATGCCTTTCGATCTGTCCTTCCAATCCTTGCGTCTAAAAGATTGGACGCTACTGGGCAAAAGTTCTTTGCTTTTGGAAGCCTCACTTTTGCACTGTGAACACCAAGTATCTTTTGGCCTTCTCTACCCATGCTTTGTGGGAGCTGGCAAATCTGAAGTCTATCAGTTTATCTGACAACATGAAAAAACTCAGCTGGGAAACAGCCTTTACAACGTAGCATTTATCATGCAAAACCTTTACCTTACATTCCCTTTATCACACAGATCTTTACCACGCATGCCTTTACAACGAAATGGTAAGCGTATACCAGGTGTGTGTGTGTGTGTGTGTGTGTGTGTGTGTGTGTGTGTGTGTGTGTGTGTGTGTGTGTGTGTGAGAGAGAGAGAGAGAGAGAGAGAGAGAGAGAGAGAGAGAGAGAGAGAGAGAGATTGTGTGTACATATATTAGGGCTGAAAAGGTATTTAGGGTTTAGAGGTGGTAAGGGTGATTTTAGGGTTTATATGTGGGTAAGGGTATTGGGTGGTAAGGGTATTTTTGAGGGTTTAGGGGTGTTAAGGGTGATTTTAGGGGTTTAGGGGTGGGTAAGCGTATTGAATGGTAAGGGTGTTTTTAGGGTTTGGGGGTGGGGAACGGTATTGAGTGGCAAGGGTGTTTTTAGGGTTTGGCTGTGGTTGAGTTTAGGGGCTGACAGACACCAGTAGGTAGTTATAGTTAAGACATAGTTTCCATAGACAAAGCATTTTTTGTTTTGCTAATAGCTTTGGTGCTGTTTGACAAATCTTCACGAAATTTTCAAAACTTGCCTGCCACTCACTTCAGTTGCTGTCTCTAGAGTTTCAGGGTGATTGGTCAAAGCGAGGGCCAAGAAAAAGGGGGGATCCAAATGTGTTTTCCCATGCAATTTCCCTTGGGGATTTTGAGCACAACTAGAGTTTGAACCGCTGAATGGAATGACACCAAATTTGGCAGAAAGCTAGATCTTGGTCCAGAAATATATCTTTTTGTGATTTAGTACAAGTTTGTTTAGTAGTTTCAGCAATAATAAAGGAAAAATCAATTTGTATATCCTGCTGAAATGACTGGTTTTAGGCCCTGTGGAGACTGTTGCAAACAAATGTTTATGATGGATCCCCATCAGGTGGTACCTGGGGGTCAAGCCATGAGTCCAAGGACTGCAGTGACTGTGTGTCGATCAACCTAAATGCCATCAAGAAATCTGAGGTGAAACTTTACGTGCCAAGCATAAAGACTCCTCGCTAGAACCATTCCAAGTCACACTCTGCATCCAAGGTTCAATCTCAGTCTGATTCCAAGAGTTGACTGAGCCGCTTAGGAGGCCAGACTTTGTTGTGCACAAAGTCTTCAAGTAAGCGTAAGAAACACAAGAAATATTCTGCTTCCTCTCACCACTCACATTTGTTTGAGCAGGGGCGGTGGGTGGCGGCACTTTTCTTGATCTTGCTGTTGAATTCGGTTGACTTCAGAGCCGATTCAACAGCTGGTGCAGGCACAACCCGAGTTTCCAGGTCCATCAGCCACACCACGTCTAAATGGAGAGTTCCGCGCAACTATGCTCCAGCTCTTTGGATCCCTACTGACTCCCTTAGGCACACCTTCAGACCCCAAGAAATCAAGGCCTATCTTCTAGGATACTGCAAGAGGGTTTGCCCTTTGTGCCAGTTGGACACTCAGAGCCTGCATCGCTTCTGGCTCTTATAATGACCTGGTTCCTGCACAAGGACCCATGCTGGCCCTGTCCAAGCCGATGCCGACTTTACAGCCTTGGGATTTGGCCCGATTGTTGTCTCCGACATTGAGTCAGACTCAGGTCTGACCTTTCCACTTTTCCCGCTTGAGTTACCACAAGGTCATCAGCACTCTCTCCATTCCTTTTTGGTACTGATTTGCATAATGATTATGCCCGGGGAGATCAATTAACTCAGCCCTACCAGGATGGCAGTTGGTACGTTACCAGCATAGTGATGCACATGGTGGCCAAAGTTCTTGACCTTCAGTTTCCCACTTTGGAGGTTAAGACAGATGTTTTGCCTGAGGTCCTTCAACCAAGGCAGCTATCCTTGGCGCCCCTTCTTCCTTTCAATGAAACGCTGATGGATACCTGTAGGAAAGTACCATCTTGCCTGGCATGTTACCCCCATTTTCACTGTATGTATGTGTGTTTTAGCCCCTGTGTCACTGGGATCTAGGATCATGGAATTGTCACCCCAATACCATTCTGGTATTGGGGGGACAATTCCATGATCCCCCGGGTCTCTAGCACAGAACCCGGGTACTGCCAAACTGCCTTTCCGGGGTTTCCACTGCAGCTGCTGCTGCTGCCAACCCCTCAGACAGGATTCTGCCCTCCTGGGGTCTGGGCAGCCCCAGCCCAGGAAGGCAGAACAAAGGGTTTCCTCTGAGAGAGGGTGTTACACCCTCTTGTCACGATTCACCCTGGGCTTACCGTCGAGGTTGGTGAGAGGTGGTGAACGGCCCCGGTTCCTGCAGGTCCTGCTTTGGCCGAGGTAGGGGCGACCCCTTCCGGTAGCCACGGTGCTGTTTGATAGTAGTAAGCCACTACAGTCCGTGCCCTCCAGAAGGAGTCCCAGAGGAAAAAACCTCCAACAGGAACTCCCTGAAACAGGAGGACACAAGGACGTTAGGACGGAAGGTACTGGAGTTCAGGAATACTGGAGACGAAAGACAGGTCAAGAAAAACTGGCTTCACAAAAGGAAACCAGCCAGGGCGTGACTACCACCACAGGAGTGTTGGAACGCAATGAGAAAGAATCTAGATTCCCCTTATATACCCGTAGACAGGAAGTGAGAAACAGGAAGTAGAAATACCACCATCTTGGATTGGGGAAAAAGTCATGATTAATGATAGATAACATGCGTCTAAAAAAGAGAAGTAATGCATGCAGGGAAGAGAGGATGTGAACAGCATGCTGGGAAAGGGAAAAGCATGCATAAAAGGCAACCATGTGCATGCATTCGGCTTTTGCCTGTGTGACCGGTAAGTGAGGGCAATAGGGTTTCCCAGGGTGTCCCTGAACATGTGAGAATAAGCAGAGTGTTAAGTGCGCTGAATGCGCTATGCGCGGCAGGTTTGAGACCCGACTCGGTGTCTCTTCCCCTGCCGCGCCTGCCCAGGAATCGGCGGTCGAAGAAACGGGGCGCGGCGAGTGCCGCGACCCCTGACTCGAGCCGCGGCTTCCCCCGCGGCCTGCTCACGGCTGCAGCGTTTCCCGAGTGCCGCGCCGCGGCGGCCCGTGCTCGTGGCCGCGGCGCAACAGTAGGTCCCCCCGAGGCCCCAGGTTTGTGAGGGAGAAGCCGGAAAAAGCGACGGACCAAAAGAGGGGCATGAACTGAAGGGGCATCTTCCCAGGAACACTCACTCATAGGGTAACGTTTCCAATGAACAAGATATTAAAGGCGCCCATGGAAAAACCGAGAGTCACAGATTTCCTGGACCTCGTATTCAGGTACGTCATCAATCAGTAGAGGGGCAGAATAGGAAAATTGTCTGTGATAAGGATCAGGACGGTAAGGTTTAAGTTGTGAGACATGGAACACAGGATGTATCTTCCATGTCTGGGGTAAACGAAGATGCACAGAAACTGGATTAATCTTCCGGAGAATCAGGAATGGACCATAATAACGAGGCTTAAATTTGTTCTGGGTAAGTCGGAGAGGTAACAATCTAGAGGAAAGCCACACCTTATTGTGGACCTGATATTGTGGAGCCTCACAACGTCTTTTATCAGCTATTCTTTTCATGCGTGACTTAGTGGCCACAAGGTTAGAATGGATAGCACGTTGGACACCCCGTAGCTGCCGAACAAAGGAGGAGATGGCCGGAAGATTGGAAATATATTTCAGGGGTGTTGGAAAGGCCTTAGGATGGAAACCGTAAGATCCATAGAAAGGAGAGACTTTCGAGGCACTGTGTATTGAGTTGTTGTAGGAGAATTCTGCAAGTGGTAAATAGGTAGACCAATTACTCTGCGTAGCATTGCAGAAGCTGCGTAAATATTGTTCGAGGCCTTGATTTAGTCGTTCTGTCTGTCCATTAGTTTGAGGATGGAACCCTGATGATAAAGCCACTTCTATTCCCAGGGTCTTACAGAATTGTTTCCAGAACCGGGAGATATATTGGGGACCCCGATCCGAGATAATGACCTGAGGTAATCCATGAAGTCGAAAGATTTCTTGTGTAAAGATTTGGCTTAATTCCTTTGCCGTTGGTAACTTTCTTAACGCCGTGAAATGAGCCATTTTAGTGAAGGAGTCAACGGTTACCATAATTACTTGATTTCCCACCGAAGAGGGTAAAGAGCACATGAAATCAGTGGAGATAGTGTGCCATAGACCTGGGGGAACAGGTAATGGGCGAAGTAATCCTACTGGTTTAGTACGGGCGTCTTGGCTTGAGCACATATAGGACAGGATGATACATAGTCTTCAGTATCCGCCTTGAGAGTTGGCCACCAGAAGGAGCGAAGCAGAAGCTCTTGGGTAGCTTTCATTCCGCGATGACCTGCGATGGGGGAATCATGGCACATACGTAAGACTTCAGTTTGTACTAACTTGGTGGGTAAGAACAGGGCCTTATTATGGTAATAGTATCCTTGATCTATATGAAGTTGCGGGCGCAACTTATTCAGCTCTGTAGTTCCTAGACGGGAATATTCAGACTTGACCTGATCTAGAAATGTCTGTACTAAACCAATGATCTTGTTACTTTCAAATAAGTTCTGTACAGGAGAATCGCTACACTCAGGGTAACGCCGAGACAAGGCATCGGCCAGGATATTCTGAGAACCAGGGATGTATGTGATGTAAAGTCATATTGACTGAAAAAGAAAGCCCATCGAGCCTGCTGGCTATTCTGACACTGAAAATTCCTCAAGCATTGTAAGTTTTGGTGATCTGTCTGGGCTTCAAAGGGTTCTTTCGAGCCCATCAGGAAGTGTCTCCATTCCATGCACGCGGTCTTCAAGGCGAGTAACTCTCGTTCTAACACTGAATAGTTCCGCTCTGAATCGGATAAGATGTGTGAAAGGTAGAATACAGGGTGCTCTAACTCATCATCGTCTTGTTTTTGCAGTAAAGCAGCCCCTATGGCTCTTTCGGAGGCGTCTGCGACAACAATGAACTGTTTGCTGGTGTCTGGGTGCCGTAAAATGGGAGCTTGAATGAAGGCTTTAAGTCTTGAAAGGCTAACTCTGCGTCTTGTGTCCAACAAAAGCCCTTCTTTAGATTGTCATTTTTAAGGGTTTGAGTAATGTAACTGGTTCTCTGGGCAAAGTCTGCTATAAATTGTCGATAGAAATTGGCCAATCCCAAAAAACACTGAGTCTCTTTGATGGAAGAGGGAGACGGCCAATCCAGTATAGCTTGCACCTTATCAGAATCCATGGCGACCCCATTTTGGTTAATGCAGTATCCCAAGTATTTTACCTCTGTTCGATCAAACTCACACTTTTCTGGTTTGCAGAATAAATGGTGTTGTCTGAGTCTCTCTAGGACTTGGAGAACATGTTTAGAGTGTTGTTCTGGGTGGACAGAAAATATTAAAATGTCGTCTAGATAAACAACCACTGTTTGCTGTAGAAGATCGGAAAAAATAAAGTCCATGAACCTTTGAAAAATGGAATTGGTGAGTCCAAATGGCATTACTCGGTATTCAAAGTGACCGAAAGGTGTTCTGAAGGCGGTCTTCCACTCATCCCCTTCCTTTATCCTTAAAAGATGGTATGCTCCTCTGAGATCCAGCTTGGTGAATCTCTTTGCCCCTCTGACAGCTTCTAAGATGTCCTTAATAAGAGGTAGCGGTACCGATCTTTAGTAGTGATCTTGTTTAATCCTCTAAAATCAATACAGGGACGCAAGTCTTTCGTCTTCTTAGGCACAAAGAAGAGAGGAGCCCCTACAGGTGAAGAGGAGGGAGCAATCAATCCACTCTGTATGTTCTCCTCTAGGTATTCCTTAAGGATCTGCTTCTCAGGTTCTGTTAGAGAGTACTTTCGCCCAAAGGGAACCACTTCATCTGGTTCCAAAGGAATGGCGTAATCGTATTCTCTATGGGGTGGCAATTCAGGTCTTTCTGGTTTCTGGAATACATCGGCATATTCCTGATAATGACTGGGTACTCCCTGGAGGACGTTAATAGAACATCCCACCTTAGGGGGTGCTGTTAAAAGACTTTTTGGGGACCAATAGTCTCCTGCTAGATAGCAGTGGTGTTGGCAGAAGTGACAGGATAAAGAAATAGTTCTTGTTTCCCAGTTGATGTAAGGGTTATGCCGTGTGAGCCATGGAACTCCCAGGATCATAACGTGATGTGGTGAAGAAATTAAATCGAAAGAAAGATTTTCTTGATGTTTCCCGAATTGGAGACAGAAGGTAGGGGTGGTATACTGTACGGGTCCTGAGGCCAAGAGTGATCCATCCACTGTGTGGACTTGTTCTGGTACCTCCTTAGGTATTTGCACAATCTGTTTCTCCCTTGCCCATGCTTTATCTAAGTAGATACCACTGGTTCCACAGTCCAACAAGGCCAGAGTTCTTTCTTCCTGGCCATCAGTTAAGTGGAGGATAATGGGTAAAAGGAAAAGAGCAGTTCCTTCCTCCTTAGAAGAACAAATGGAAGGTATTTTGCGATATCCCGTCCTCACCCTTCTCACTGAGGACGGGAATTGGCGTTTCCCAAAGGCTTGGCTGGACGGACGGGACAGGTGCGAATTAGGTGACCAGCCGCACCACAATACAGACAAAGTCCCTTCCTTCTTCGGTACGATGAGGAAAGGTGCGAGACGTCACTGAGTGTGATGGTAAATGACTCTTCTTTTTCTCCATTCTTCGCTCATTTAACCCATATTCTATTGTCAATGTCTGATCCATCAACCCCTTAAGATTCTCTATTCTGGCAGAGTGCACCAGTTCGTCCTTAATGTCCTCTGAGACCCCTGCGAAACAGAGTCACCAAGGTACGTTCCACCCAGGACGTCTCTGCTGCCAATTGTCTGAAACGAGTGATGTATTGTAATACATCCTGATTTCCTTGTTGGATATTGCAGAGAGCTTCTTCTGCTGAAGACTCGAGTCCAGGGCGCTCAAACATCTGTTTAAAGGTAGTGACAAAGCTGGAATAATTAGACAAGCTAGGGTCATTGCTTGTCACTAAAGGAGTTGCCCATGCTAGGGCTGGGCCAGATAGAGCGCTAATCAAATACCCCACCTTGGTCTTGTCTTGCACAAATTGTGCGGGCGGAATGCGAAATAGACCGTCAAGGCATCCAGGAATTCCCCCAATTTGTTAGGATAACCTGGAGGAACGAGGTGTAGTGGCGGATACCGTGGGGACATCAGTGGTTCTAGAGGCAAAGGCTTGTCGGTAGACAGTGTTTTCGGTACATAGCTGCTGGAGTTCTTGAGCCTGTTGTTGTATAGTCATGAGCAGGGTCTGGCTTGTTGGTTCTGTATTCATCACTGGATTATCCATCGTTCCAGACTGCAACTGGAGTTTTTGGCGTTGCAATCTGTCACGATTCATCCTGGGCTTACCGTCGAGGTTGGTGAGAGGTGGCGAACGGCCCCGGTTCCTGCAGGTCCTGCTTTGGCCGAGGTAGGGGCGACCCCTTCCGGTAGCCACAGTGCTGTTTGACAATAGTAAGCCACTACAGTCCGTGCCCTCCAGAAGGAGTCCCAGAGGAAAAACCCCAAAAGTGTAAAAAAAACCTCCAACAGGAACTCCCTGAAACAGAAGGAGGACACAAGGACGTTAGGACGGAAGGTACTGGAGTTCAGGAATACTGGAGACGAAAGACAGGTCAAGAAAAACTGGCTTCACAAAAGGAAACCAGCCGGAGCGTGACTACCACCACAGGAGTGTTGCAACGCAATGAGAAAGAATCTAGATTCCCCTTATATACCCCTAGACAGGAAGTGAGAAACAGGAAGTAGAAATACCACCATCTTGGATTGGGGAAAAAGTCATGATTAATGATAGATAACATGCGTCTAAAAAAGAGAAGTAATGCATGCAGGGAAGAGAGGATGTGAACAGCATGCTGGGAAAGGGAAAAGCATGCATAAAAGGCAATCATGTGCATGCATTCGGCTTTTGCCTGTGTGACCGGTAAGTGAGGGCAAGAGGGTTTCCCGGGGTGTCCCTGAACATGTGAGAATAAGCAGAGTGTTAAGCGCGCTGAATGCGCTATGCGCGGGAGGTTTGAGACCCGACTCGGGGTGTCTTCCCCTGCCGCGCCTGCCCAGGAATCGGGTGACGCGACCCCTGACTCGAGCCGCGTTTCCCGAGTGCCGCGCCACAGCGGCCCTTGCTCGCGGCCGCGGCGCGACACCTCTCCCTTTGTAAATAGGTGTGAAGGGCTGGGGAGGAGTAGCCTCCCCCAGCCTCTGGAAATGCTTTGATGGGCACAGATGGTGCCCATCTCTGCATAAGCCAGTCTACACCAGTTCAGGGATCCCCCAGCCCTGCTCTGGCACGAAACTGGACAAAGGAAAGCAAGTGACCACTCCCCTGACCCGTACCTCCCAGGGGAGGTGCCCAGAGCTCTTCCAGTGTGTCCCAGACCTCTGCCATCTTGGAAACAAAGGTGTTGGGGGCACACTGGACTGCTCTGAGTGGCCAGTGCCAGCAGGTGACGTCAGAGACCCTCTGATAGGCTCTTACCTCTCTTGGTAGCCAATCCTCCTTTCTTGGTAGCCAAACCTCCTTTTCTGGCTATTTAGGGTCTCTCCTCTGGGGAATTCTTCAGATAACAAATGCAAGAGCTCACCAGAGTTCCTCTGCACTTCCCTCTTCGACTTCTGCCAAGGATCGTCCGCTGACTACTCTGGGACGCCTGCAAAACCACAACAAAGTAGCAAGACGACTACCAGCAACATTGTAGTACCTCATCCTGCCGGCTTTCTCGACTGTTTGCTGGTGGTGCATGCTCTGGGGGTCATCTGCCTTCACCCTGCACTGGAAGCCAAAGAAGAAGTCTCCTGTGGATCGACGGAATCTGCCCCATGCTAACGCAGGCACCTAAAGACTGCATCACCGCTCCTCTGGGTCCCCTCTCATCCTGACGAGCGTGGTCCCTGGAACACAGGAACTCTATCCAAGTGACTCCCACAGTCCAGTGATCCTTCAGTCCAAGTTTGGTGGAGGTAATTCCTTGCCTCCCCACGCTAGACTGCAAACCTGTGTACTGCGTGATTTGCAGCTGCTCCGGCTCCTGTGCACTCCTCCAAGGATTCCTTCATGCACAGCCTAGCCTGGGTCTCCAGCACTCCGTCCTGCAGTGCTCAACCCGCTGAGTTGGCCTCTGACATCGTAGGACCCTCCTTTGTGACTCTGAGCCAGCTCCGGTTCACAAATCTTCTAAGTGCCTGCTCTGGTACTTCTGCGGGTGCTGCTTGCTTCTGTGGGGGCTCTCTGAGTTGCTGAGCGCCCCCTCTGTCTCCTCCTCCAAGGGGCGACATCCTGGTCCCCAGCAGCACCCAAAAACCTCTACTACGACCCTTGCAGCTAGCAAAGCTTGTTTGCGGTATTTCTGTGTGGGAACACCTCTGCAACCTTTAGCACGACGTGGGACATCTTCCATCCAAAGGAGAAGTTCCTAGTCCTCTTCGTTGTTGCAGAATCCTAAGCTTCTTCCATCCGGAGGCAGCTTCCTTGCACCTTCATCTGGGGTTTCCTGGGCTCCTGCCCCCCGGACACTATCGCGACTTTTGGACTTGGTTCCCTTGCCTTGCAGGTCCTCAGGTCCAGGAATCCGTCTTCAGTGCTTTGCTGGTCTTTGTGGTTCTTGCAGAATCCCCCTATCACGACTGTTGTGTCCTTTTGGGGTACTAGGTGTACTTTACTCCTACTTTTCAGGGTCTTGGGGTGGGGTATCTTGGACACCCTGCCTGTTTTCTTACAGTCCCAGCGACCCTCTACAAGCTCGCATAGGTCTGGGGTCCATACATGATTTGCATTCCACTTTTGGAGTATATGGTTTGTGTTGCCCCCAGACCTATGTTTACCTATTGCATACTATTGTAATTCTACACTGTTTGCATTACTTTTCTAACTCTTACTTACCTGTTTTGGGTTGGTGTACATATAACTTGTGTATATTACTTACCTTCTAACTGAGATACTTGTGGCATATTGTCATAAAAATAAAGTACCTTTATTTTTAGTGTGTTTTCTGATGATATTGTGCATATGATATTAAGTGGTATAGTGGGAGCTTTGCATGTCTCCTAGTTCAGCCTAGGCTGCTTTGCTATAGCTACCTTCTATCAGCCTAAGCTGCTAGAAACACCTCTATTCTACTAATAAGGGATAAGTGGACCTGGCACAGGGTGTAAGTACCACAAGGTACCCACTATAAGCCAGGCCAGCCTCCTACAATACCTTATCGAGGGCTTGATCCGAACCATGCTCCAGTCAATCAACAAATAGCTAAGGGCCCTGCCCTAGGCAACCCAGCTTTTCTTTCACAGCACCCCTCACAGGAAAAACTAATGAGGCCGGATTCCTCCATCTGCTCTAATCCCAACATATTTCCCACCACTCCCACTGATAGGGAATCTAAGCAAGTGGAAACATTTGGCAGAAGTGTCTTTTCTTCTTTCAGCTTGACACTCCTCTCTGATAACAACAGCTATTTGTTAGGACACTGCTCCCAGGCCCTTTGGGATTGTTGTGGCTTGGACATCACCAATTCCATCAAGTGAGCCATAGGCACTAGTGTTGCCATTTGCCTCAGTGTATGGCTGCGATCAGCTGGGTTCTACAGTGATGTCCATTTCTCCCTGATGGACGTTACCTTTAATGGAACTTACCCGCTCAGGGACAAAGCTGATTTCTATCAAGCATTTTAAGGAGAGCAGGGCTCCCGCTTGCTGTCTGGGCCATTCCATCCCACCTCATCAACCTCAATCGTTCCATTTCTCATTTGTCGTCTTGGCAGAGGTGTCTTTCACCACCAGTCTGACCAGCCCCCACAGGGGACCCAGTAATTTGGCAGTAGAGGGTGATGTGCCCTACGCCTTGCCTCCAGGGTCAGCCTGTCCTTGCAGAGGCGCAGCCACCTAGTGGGAAACAGAATCCACTGATTCTTAACGGGTTGGCAATCAATCATGTTGAACAGGTTGGTCCTAGATTGCTCAAGGGAATACGCCTTACCCTTCCTTTCTTCCCAGCCGCACCTTCCACTGTTCCCAGCCACTTACAGATGACCATCTCTCCATTTTGCGACAGGAAGTAAAAGCCCTTTTGACCAAAGCTGCTGTTGAGAGGGTGTCAGTGGCAGAAGTAGGACATGGTGGTTATTCCTGCTACTTTCTGGTGCCTAAGGAAGGATGGAGGTCTTCAGCCTATTACTAGACTTACGCTTTCTCAACGTCGAAAATGCTCACCCTGCCCCAGAACTTGTTTGCCGTTGACCTTGGATACTGGATAATGACATTGACCTGCAGATGCCTCTTTCCATATACCTATCCTGCCTGGCCATCGGCGCTGCCCGTGGGTTGTGGTGGGATAGAAGCATTTTCAGTTCGCTGTGCTCCCCTTTGGTTGCTCAGCATCTCTCTGGTGTTCACAAAAGTAATGGTGGTGGTGGCAGAGTTCCTCTACTTTGGCAGGCTGGCCCCAGGCAGTCATTAACCCACCATCTCCAGACCACAGCGAACCTGCTATCATCTTTGGTGTTCACTGTCAACGTGCTGGAGTCACACCTGACACCTTCTATGATGCTCCCCTTCAACTGAGCCATTCTGGACAAAGTTTTGTTTTATGCCTTTGCTCTGGGAAATAGAGTACAGGTTTATCAGGCAATTATCCTGATCTTTCAGACTTGGTCTTGGATTTCACTGAGGTCGACTCTGAGGATGCTGGGACTGATGTTCTCTTGCATTCTGCTAGTCATACTTGCCAGATGGCATATGCAGACTCTGCAGGGAGATCTGAAATCCCATTGGGCCCATCTTCAAGGGGACCACTTTAACAACGTCCAGATCTTGGAGGAGAGTGTGAAAAATCTTCAGTGTGGTTACTGGACTGTTATTGAGTCAGTGGCAGACCCCTCTCCCTTCCCTACCTGAAACTGACAGCTGTGACTGATGACTCACTTGTGGGTTGAGGCAGCCATCTAGGAGATCCGACTCCACATCAGCCTTCTGGAGCTACGGGCCATCCTTTTGGTCTAGAAAGCCTTTCTTCTGTCCAGAAAGGGGAGGCTGGTACATGTGCTAAAAGGCAACACTACCACCACGTGGTACTGCAACAAATAGGACGGGGTGGGGGACACAGACCCTTTGCCATGAGGATTTGCGGCTCTGGAAATAGCTTGACGGCCAATTAATTTTTCTGATTGGCAGAATCATTAACTTCCAGGGCAGACGAGCTCAGCCGTCGGCTCCTATTGAATCACAAATTAGTTAAACCCAGGGGTGATGCAAGGTCTGCTCCGCAAATAGGTAGAACCTTGGCACCCACCGAGAATGTGCATTGTCAGCAATTCTGCATGTTGGTGTTTCCAAGACATCTCTTGCTAAGACACGCGTTCTGCCTCAGTTGGAACTCTGAACTCCTGTATGCCTTTCCACTGATAGCACTCCTTCCCCAGTTCTCAAGATCAGCACCGACCAGGTCCAGGTCATCCTAGTTGCTCTGGGTTGGGCGTGGAGAATATGGTATCCAGAGCTCCTGGGCTTTAAGCATATGTCCTCTGATCAGACTGCCTCTCTGGGAGGGCCTGTTGTGACGTTCTGGGGTTGGACTCTATCCATTAATAAAATCCCACGTCTAGAAATTTGAATATTGTCTACCAGTTTGCTTTTGGGGCTCTACATCTGGGGGTGCAGACAGTCTCGAAAGTAACTGACTTCAGCGTGCAGGAGTGCATCTTCATGTCATTTGGGGAGTCGAATGGCATAATTGCGGAGCTGCACAACGCCGCCCTCAGGTGGGCATAAGTAATGCTGGAAAGATTCTGGATCCAATCTAATGCCTGGGAAATATTTAAAATATGAGGAATCTGCAGCTGTATAGAGTATTTACCAGAAACAGTTACCAAAGATAAGTAACTTGTCCATTTAGTTGAATATACAGGAGTCCTCAGATTAGGAACCTTGGATCTTTGGAAACACACAGAAGTCAAACCCCTTCTCAAGAAACCATCTGCCAGCGAATTCAAGAACTACCATACCATCTCTCTGCTGCCCTTCCCCTCCAGTGTCCTCAAAAAGACCATCAACTGCCAACTCATGGAGTACCTGGAGAGGATCAGTCTTCTGGACACCTCCCTTTCTGGATTCCACACCAACCACAGCTCCGAAATCGCCATGATCGCTTCCACTGATGACATCAGAACCCTCTTGAAAGTACTGCATTTGCTTTTCATTGAACCAAAAACACATAAAACATTGATATAATCCAACCTGTCACTTACCTTAGCCTCATCGGCTAGATTCAAGTTCCACGCAAAGGGCCCACCCACATATAATGCCTTATTCTGAAAGACCACCTTGTAGGAAGCTGGTGTGTGTGTGTGGTACGAGGTCCAGGTATCCCCTGTTAGTGAAGTGTAGGCAGTGTCTAGGAAGCTAGGGCTCTCTAGAGGTAGCTGTGGATGAGCAGCCAAGACTTATCTAGGAGACATGTAAAGCTTATGCAATACCACTGTAGTCACACAGCACTAACACACATGAAAGAACCACACAGTGTTACAAAAATAAAGGTACTTTATTATAGTAACACAAATGCTAGAATACTGAATAGGCAATCCCTCAACTGGAGGTAATTAAACACCCTATTATATACATATTAGCAATCAGTAAATAGCATAGAAAACAATAAGCATTGGTAAAAGCAATAGCAAATAGTGAGAGCCCTAGGGGAGGACCAATATTCCAGAACAGGATCCTAGATGACTTACAAGGGCGAACATTCGTGAGAGACGGCCCGAAGTACTAAGAGATCGCCCCCCCCTGCATTCAGGGACCCATAAGTCCTGTTGAGGAGGGAGTCAGTCCATATCCTCCAGCCCTTCCAAGGGAGTATGTGTTCTGAGAAATTACCTTAAGGGTACCATAGTCACGGTTGCAAATAGCACAGGGCTTTGTAGGGGGCCTGCCATGATTAAAAACTGCTGCCTGTGGACAGGTTGGGCTATAGGTAGATTTGGAAAGAAAACAAAAGAACACCCAATGGTAGAACAGAAATCTGAGAAGTCCTTGAGGAACACAGTGGAGGTTGGCTTAACAGGTTAGTTGGAATTATTGGCTTGCTGAAGTTGACCACAATACAGTCACTAGAAAAGGGATTAGTAGAGGGACCCACCCTCTTCAATCTCCTTGCCATCAGAGTGTTTCCAATAGAAAAATAATTATAGCCCGTGCATTGAGTAAGCCAATGATAAACTTTTAATATCAGTTGACCTGTCTTGCCCTAATTTAAGTCTAGGTGTATTTGTTAGTGAAGTAGCGAAGGGGCATGCTGCTGGGGGGAGATTCAATCTATTGATGCCCTTCCCAGTGCCACCATGTTCCACTGCCCTAGCCTCTGGGCTCATCTGTGAAGAAAGTCCCCCACCTCCCAATCGGGGTGTTACCTGCCCTGGGGCTAGATAATGCGAAGTTGCTGTCTGCGGTGCTAATTTCTGGGGTTGAGCAAGCTCCGCAGAGTGATGGCGGGACGCCCCAGACCAAGTCCCCGGTGGCTCATTACTGGACAAGTCCTTAGAACACTTAGAGCGACCATCATGAGGCACACTGTACACGTACCAAATGTGTGGGGGGGGGCAACCAGGGGGGCCTCAGTGGTTTCTGTGACAGACTTTGGGGAAATAATGCTAAGCAATTGGATCACCTTTGCTTCGAAGGAAGCTAGTCTGTCAGTAACTGGATTGAGATGCTGTCCAAATAGGCCTTTGATGTGAGTAGTCAGGTCGTCCAGTTTAGGGAAATTAAATGTCAGTGACCCAGTATCCTGTTTAGTATGGGACCAGACGTCAGCTACTGGCCCCTTCTTACATTGTGCACCCAGCTTTTTCCTTTTCACCGGGGGGGGATCTATGCCTGTTGAGCTGTCTCCCTGGTGAGCACCACCCCTACGTTGCCTAAAGAGGATGAGAGACTGACAAACGATGCGCCTTCCATGAGCCCTATATCCTTTACTATACCATCTGGAGTAAGTGTGTCTTCTTTTTGTTTCCCCATGGACAGGCGTCTTTCTGTAAGTTCAGTTTCTTTGCTAGTGACGCCTGCTGCACAAACTAAAAAGGAATCTATACAGGCTATCATGCATCTCTCCCCCCCCTCACCCCCCATGGAGTCAACCATGATCTTCCTCTTCCCCATATTACACCAATAATAGTGTGTTACAAAGGTAAGAAACCCAACCTGACTCTGTCACAGATCCGCAAGGTGAAAGAGGAGGGACCCGGCATCAAGCGGCTGCTGACGGGCATGCTCTTGGCCCAGTCTTCGCCTGAGCCATTCCCAAACTCATTCTGCCCAGGTTCTATGTGCAGACAGGCAAGCCGCACTATTTAGCACAGAGCAGTGCTTAATTTATGCTTGTTGTTTCTGGTGCGGGACACCAGCACTTATTTTTGAGGGCCGGTGCTTATTTTTCTGCCTCACGCATTTACAGTGAGCAAAATACATCTTTGGGAAAAACGGTGGAAGAGGAAAACGAAAAAGCGTCACAATGGGAGAAAGCAGAAAGCTGCAAGAGTGAGCTGAAGGGTCAGGGAGTGGCTGTACATGGATTGAAGAGGCCCGAGATGGCTACAGGATTACGCTACCTCTGGATTCCGTGTTTGCACATTTAATTGCAGCAGCCACATGTTTAAGAGGAGGACTTGGGGCACTTGCACGTTTTTATTTACAAATTAAGCACTGGTGCAGAGTCTGGCAGACCCTCCTCCTCCTGTGATTCAGGGGCTTGTGAATAATGCAGTGTGCCCGGAGGCAGGGCACACCAACAGACTTCACTACTCTTTATTCCAAGTTTCTATAAAATATTTGTTAGAAATGGGGTCTCTAGTTGGCAGTTGGTTTGCACACTGTCCAAGTAGTGACCCTCACTCTAGTCAGGATAAGGGAGATACCAGCTCAGATAACCCCTACTCACCCCCTTGGTAGCCTGGCACAAGCAGTCAGGCTTATCTCTGAAGCAATGTGTAAAGCATTTGTAAATAACACACAGTAATAATTAAAAACACTACAAAAGGACACCACACCAGATTTTGAAATATAGCCAATATTTATATAAAACACGACCAAATACGATAAAATTCCAACATACAGGATCAGCAAATCCAACAGTTCAGGCCGGCTGCATCGTCACAGGCCAGCTATGGTGTTGTGTAGCCCCACAAATAGTTCCTTTGGAATTGAAAGGCGTTGTGATCCTTGTGATGAGATCCGGAGAGTGGTGTCGCAGTGTCAGTTCAGGAGGTCGGTGCGGGGTCGTCAGGCCCTTGAAGTCACACGCATTGCAGATCCAACTCCGGGCTGATGAAGTGAGGAGCGCTGGCGTGGAGCAGGCAGTGCCGTTGTCGTTGCTGAAGCTCTGTCATCGATAGGCCCAAGTTGGCAATGCCGGATGGGCTTTGTGTGGCGTCCACGGGTCGCGTTGCAGACAGGGACGCCTGCTGACGACGCTGGAGTCGATGGTGCTGACGTCGGTGGACTGGGGCTGTGGTGCGGGATGGGACGGTGCTTCATGTACCCCACGAGCAGTGTCCACAGACCATAGTGTAGGCAGCGGCGCCAGTGTCAGCACGATCTGCGGCGTCAGAGATGCCTAGGGTGCGAAGTGAGCAAGGTGATGCCGGAGTGCGGGGCCCACAGGTCACGGTGCAAGCAGTGGCTCATTGGCACCATCAGATGGCGGCATCGGTGAGACCAGGGTTGTGGTGTGAAGCGGGGTGGGGCGGTGCTGCTCCGTGCGACTCCGTGCAACATAGGCACGTCACAGTGCAGGCTAGCAGCGTTGTTGGCGGCATTGTGGTGGTTTTATTTCCTGAACAGAACAAAACACACAGTTCCCAGTGCTGTAGGCAGATGAAACTTAAGTATTTGGTCTCCCTGAGACTTCCAACAGGAGGCAAGCTCTACTCCAAGCCCTTGGAGAACTCTCTAAAGCAGGGTACACAGCAAAGTTCACCCTTTGCTCTCTTTTAAGGTAGAAGCAGCAACTGCAGGCCAACCCAGCAAATGGGCAAAACTCCTTCTCCAGCTCTTCTCCTTGGCAGAGGTTACTCTTGATCCAGAAAGATTCTAAAAGTCTGGGGTTTTGGTTCCACTACTTATACCCCTTTCTGCCTTTGAAGTAGGCTAACTTCAAAGGAAAGTCTCTGTTGTTGACAAGATCCTGCTTTGCCCAGGCCTGGCCCCAAACATACACCAGGGGGTCGGAGACTGCATTGTGTGAGGGCAGGCACAGCCCTTTCAGGTGTAATTGACCACTCCTCCTTTAACTCTAGCTCAGATGGCCCATCATGAAATGCAAGCTACACCCCAGCTCCCTTTGTGTCACTGTCCAGAGGGAATTCACAACAGCCCAATTGTCAGTCTGACACAGACGTGGAATACACAAGCAGGCAGAGGCACCGAATGGTTTAAGCAAGAAAATGCCCACTTTCTTAAAGTGGTATTTTCAAACAGACAATTTAAAAATCAACTTTACTAAAAGATGTATTTTTAAATTGTGAGTTCAGAGACCCCAAACTCCAGATCTCTATCTGCCCTCAGAGGGAAACTGCACTTAAAAAGTTATTTTAAGGCAGCCCCCATGTTAACCTATGAGAGAGATAGGCCTTGCAGCAGTGAAAAACAAATTTGGCAGTATTTCACTGTTAGGACATGTAAAACACACCAATACATGTCCTACCTTCTAAATGCACTTCACCCTGTCCATGGGGCTACCGAGGGGCCTACCTTAGGGGTGTGCCTTACATGTAGTAAAATTGAAGGTTTGGGCCTGACAAGTGGGTACACTTGCCAAGTCGAATTGTCAGTTTAAAACTGCACACACAGACGCTGCAGAGGCAGGTCTGAGACGTTCACAGGACTACTCATGTGAGTGGCACAACCAGTGCTGCAGGCCCACTAGTAGCATTTGATTGACAGGCCCTGGGCACCTCTAGTGCACTTTACTAGGGACTTACTGGTAAATCAGTTATGCCAATCATGGATAAACCAATTATCAATACAATTTACATAGGGAGCACTTGCACTGATCAGCAGTGGTAAAGTGAACAGAGACAATAAACCAGTGAAAACGGATCAGAAGCAATAGGAGGAAAAAGGCAAAAGGTTTGGGGATAACCCTGCAAAAAGGGCCATTCCCAACAATATTCATACATCTTCCATAGATCAATTCTTGTATATCGAAACACATAATTATTTAATCTTTATCGTACATCTTCCATGAATCAGTTCACATTACAAAAATCTGATTTAATCAAGCAATGACACTATACATCAAAAACTATCAAGAATAAATTCAGAAGCTTAGTTTAAGATCCAAAATCAAATGATGCAATGGTGCTTATTTTGAAATATCATATGAAAGTTGAAGCCACTTCTTTATCCTTTTTCTATGAGACTTTCAGGCTTATTCACACACTCGTAAAATAATTCAATTACCCAGTTCTTCATTTGGTTAAGGCAGAGAGCTTTGAAGCAATGTATTCGTACAATTCAAACTTACCCAAGTTTTATTTTGTTGTGAAATGTCTTATTATTTGTATTAACCACTCCTTCGTGTCGCAAATAGACTGTGTTATCCTCTATTATTTGGTGTGCCGATATCACGAAATATGGCCATGAACATGCATACCAAGGAACATTAAAAAAAAAAACAGATCAACTAACTAATTAATGGAAATGAATGCTCAAAAAATATTCCATATCAAACACCCATATAATAAACAGTCAAAAAACCCTTTATTTCCAATGGCTCATTATCCTCCGGTGCTTACACATGTAATCGTCCCTCTTAGACGTGTTTCAAATGCATTGGTTTATATCAACGGCTCTGTTTTCTATTAAAAAAAAGAATACTAATTAATTATCAGTACTTATAATTCCTAACCTTGATATAGTCACCTCTTACTTTAATACCGCACCCCCAATACTCAGTAATACTGCACCATCCATTTCGCTTCTATTTACCATGTAGTTGCTGTCACCGTCCCTCAATCTTCTAACGTAGCACACACTTTTATACTGAGTCTCACTCCAGATAGGCCACTGCGCTAACTAAACGCAGACATTTCCCAATTTAAAACGGGTCAGTTACTCTTTCCCCGGTTCCCCTGCACTGTTTTTAGTGGATCCTAATATCTGTTATAATGTTTTGTTGAGTGAATTTCAGATGATAATACAGCAATCTCTACATATGCTTCATTGAT
The DNA here is from genome assembly GCF_031143425.1 of Pleurodeles waltl. NCBI lineage: Eukaryota > Metazoa > Chordata > Amphibia > Caudata > Salamandridae > Pleurodeles > Pleurodeles waltl. The sequence goes on from NC_090447.1 coordinate 697,635,563, forward strand.
GAAGGCTAGTCTTTTCCAGCACTTGTGTTTTTGCACTCAATACGGCAGTAAAAGCTAAAAAGTGCACCCCAAAAAATTTGAACAAATGCTGTTTAAATGTACTTCTTCCTTCAAGACCTGGTTAGATACTGGAAAAGTGAAAATAACTGTTCCATCAGGTGCCCAGGCTTGAATGATATCTTGCAAAAGGCATGCATAATATTCAGAGTAGGTAGATGTGCTGCCATTAATGTTACATCACTGAAGTCGTAGAGATTGTGGACTGTCCACATGTCACACAAAGAACAAATGTGAGCAAATGTATTCAGCAATAGACTGATAATGGTGTAGTATGTAGCTGGTGTGTATTTGGAGCACATTGTTGCTAATATATTACTTAAGTATTGTGTGGTAGCCATTTATAGACAACACAATTTCCATTGAAATGACAATTGAAGTTCTATAAACGTACAGTTTGAACTGATATAACTGTACAGCGCATAAAAGATGATTTGTGGAAATCGGGTCTCAAATAATACTTCTCATGCACCTCACTAAGTGTACTGATTTGTTGTGAACATATTAAAATCTTTTTTCTCACTTCAAGATTACAAACAATATGCTTTACTTGTGCTTTTATAACAGATGATATATTTGGAATTATTTGCACAGTTCATTTAGCGGTATTTAAATGTTGTGGGATGGAAGAACACAACATGCACCATTCTTTCCTTTCACACTGCCTGTACCTAGCGGGAGTGACAGTTTATTTTCCAGAATCCTCTTGCTTTGTGGTCGGAGAACAAAAAGTAAACACCAACCTCCTGTTAAAAAGAATAAACAGCAACAGGGAACCTCTAAAATATAAGAAGGCGTAATTGTAAAAAATGGTGAAGGTTGTGATATTAGGTATATAAAAAATAGAAGAACGCTAAGAGTGCTAAAGAAAATAAGAAAGCAACAGTAAAAGTCAGAAGATGTGTAGGAAGTACTGAAAGGTCAGTAATAAAAGAGGAAGGTGAAAATGTTTTTAAATAAATATAAAAGACTAGTAGAGGATGTTTTGAATTTCAATTTATTTTTCTTCTTTACTCTAATACTTACCTGTTTATATTTTGAGGGCGAAACCTTGGTGGAGTGAAGCTGGAAGGGTCTGAAAGCAGGAAGAAGACTGAATTTCAGAAACATCGCAATGTCACGTAGGATAATTCCAGAAAGAAAATCCAAGTGAAACAGTTTAATGGAAAAATAATTGTGTCGACTTTAAGGCTACTAAACGTGCAAAGTTGAGAATAAAAATTGAACTGAATTACAGCCATTCTTTAGTTCTTTCCACCCATCTTTCCTGAACCAGAACATATGTACGTTAGAAAATGCTACTCCATTTTTAGGTATAGGCTACAAACAGTTTTAGCTGTATGTTGGCACGACCTGTTGTTTCTAATGTGTAGAGTGGGTTTGATGTGGTTCCTTGCTTATTACTGGATATATGTGCTGCCTATGGCCGATGTCTGCTCTTTTTTGATTGGTTTTCCTCGCTATGCTTGTGCTTGCCCCACCAGGGAGCATTTCAGTTTCACACTGTTCTGACTGGTCGAGTTGTATCTTTCCACTGTCTTCTTGAGGAGACTATTTTTGAATTGTACATTCGACATTCTCCATTAACCTACGTTCCCCATATTCTCCATAAAAGTGTTTCTTTCTTGCTCTCTCTCCCTGCTTTTTCTTTTCCCCCACTTATGTACTCTCCTTTCATTTACCCAGCCCCTCTCCCCACCCCTGCTTTCCTTCTTATTTTATTTATTTTTTATGATGGCCAAACAGTTGCAAAGAGCTGTTCCACACCATTTCTTCCAACCTTAGCTTTCTCCTTCCTCCCTACCCCTCACATCTGCAAGGCAGTACATTCCTCACAGACTCTTGAGTTACCACCAGGTTACGAGTCCCTGGTGCACGCTCCCAACACTAGCCTTCCACACAGCTATGTGGGGAAAGTAGGTATGCAGACAGTACACACTGCTAAGGAACACAGGATGTGCAGTGAAAGGAATACCCAGCCGGCTGCACAGAAGCCACAAACTGTTATTGATATGAGAACTCACTGGACTGTGCATGTCCCCTGTTACTGGATGGGGCATGTCCTAAAATCCAACTAGATAATAGTTTGACAGGCAGTTGTGGTCACACGTCCCGTAGAATATTTATGAGATTTTGACCTATATGCCTGATGGTAGTTCGGCTGTCAATTAAGAAAGGGACTGTCAATCTGAAACGTTGTGTTGCTGTCTAAAACATCTATCTGAGAAGAAACTAGGTGTTTTTTGGGTGTTTAGTTAAGGGCTTAGACTCAGGCGTGTGAAGCCTCATTCTTGATTTGTGGCAATGTAGAAGAATCCAATGAAAGGTTTGCAACAGATGCTGATCCAGGCCAATGACGTGCTGCTCGATTACAGTCATTTTGCAGCCACACTCTAATTTGGCAAAAAATAGGCCCCAGAATCTTTTTGGGACAGTCAAGGGAGGATCTAAACTCAAGACTGTTGTAGGGACATTGGGGGTAGAAAAGAAATTCGAGGAGCATGTATGTTTATTTGATGCAAAGATAAAAAATATTGAAGTGTTTGTTCGTGGGGTAATTGTCAACAATTGTACTGCACCTACCATGAAATCCCCCACCTTATGATTCAGTTTTAGAGACATCTCGCAAACCGAATTACATAACATTATTTCTGATACTACCCCTTCTAGTCACATCTATGACTTCACTACCGGCCAAGCTGCAGAGATACATGGCACCCTATTTCCAGATAGATCGAATATCATAGACCTTTCCATACAACATTTTCCGAGATGGCTAAAAAATAGGGTAAGTATCTCCTTTACCAAAAAAAAAAGATTCACAGCACATAGGACCTCAGCAACTGCCACCCAGTGTCTTGGCTCCCATTTGTGGCGAAAATATTTGTGAGCTGTGTCACCATTCAACTAAAACAATGTGCCAAGGGCAACAATCTGCTGTATGAGATCCTATCGGAGTTTAGAAAACGACAGAGCACAGAGACTACCATTTTGTAAGTAATGGATAATGCTTTTAAAATCATGAACAGTGGAGACTCCTCCTTGTTAAACTATACTTGAGAAACCTTACTTACCTTTAAATACTGTATGGGCTTGGAGAGAAAAATCCCCCAGTGGATTAAATTATGCCCTGAGAACCTCTCCTACGTGATGAAAGTGGAACATGCGTTGCCCAATCCTGTTGGAACCTTACAAGGAGTCCCCCAAGGCTTACTCCTTGGTCAGATCCTTTTCAACCTCTCCCTGGAACTAATAGGCAATCAGTCTTATCCTATTATCAATTTGCAGATGACACCAAGCTCTTCTTGAGAGTATTCTCGCCAGATGACATCTCCTGACTAGGCTCATCACCTCCATCTCAACCCCCAAATGCATCTTCTACACCAGTTGAAGAGTGGGTATTTTCCTCTAAAGTCTTAGGCTGCTCCACCACTATCTCAAAGTTCTTCAAATTCTTCAGTTTCACACTAGACCTACCACTAAATTTCCTTAGCTGTGTTAATTCAGCCACAATTACTAACTTAAGGTCATCTGGGTGATCAAACTCTCCCTACTCATCCAAGAACTGAAAACAGTGATACAAGCTATTGACCTATCCAGACTGGACTACAGAGATGCCATTGTAGCTGGGATTCCCAAAATTCACTTAGCTGCTATGAAGGCCTTACTACACACTGCTGCTTATGTGGTCCCAGGGGATGGCTGGTATGAGCACTTTTCTTTGTTCAGTTTTGTCTTTTCTAAGATAACTGCCTATTGAAGGGAGATCCATATCCAAAGTTGCCTGTCTAGTTCACAGTCATCTATTGCACTCAACTGCACAACCTAGCCAAGAAAACGAAACACAATAGTGGATCGGGTGAACTTAGAAGCTGACTTGCTCATACTTTAAATCCCAGCCTTCAAATAAATGGACCTTGAATCACTCCCTTTCAGAGTTTGCTCCCAGAATCTGGACCTCGATACCTCCTGAAATGTGGATGCTAGCTTCACTACCAGTTTAAAAAAAAAAACAAATCCTCAAAAGACTTTTCTTATGCAAGTTCTTATCTTGAATAGTTGGTCAGATGCTCCCGTTAGTGTGATTGTGAGCAAGTATGTATGTAATTGAATTCTCTATTGGATCTACTAGGTACCAAATGACCATTACTAGTACCACGTAGCTGCTAGTTTCTGTTTGTATATTTATTATGTTTATCATCTTCTTGATGTGTACATAGAGTGCATGCTACATAATTCATAAGTAGGTTGCCCTTGCTACATTATATATATATATATATATATATATATAAATATTCACTTAATAAAGCCAAAGGTTACAGGAACATTATAGTTAGGCTCACATTTTAAATGTACGAAACCATAGAAATTCACCAGTTATAGTTAGAGTTACCTCAAGTAACTTTAACTCGTGTGCCCTAAGGTAACTATAACTCGCGCCCCCACCATGCACAGTTTTTTCCTTGAACATTTTATTGCAGATATTACATTGATGTTATCAAATATGGCATGAGTGCTGTAATGGATGGGTTAATTAGCAGTATACGGCGAGGGCGCGAGTTAGTTACCTTAGGTCATGTGTTTCTAGGGGGGGGTGATGTCCCGAGGGGGCAGTCCCCAGGGCCATCATTGGCTCCTCGAGGAGGGTCACGCGACCCCCCTCCCAGGAAACTAGTCCCGGGGAGGCGGTGGTCCCAATGGCTGCGGGGGGCATTGCGCCCCCCCACATAATTACATCAATGCCCTGGGAGGTGGTGGTCCCTTGGGCTGTGGGGTGCCCCCGCACAGATGTTTGTAAATGTCCCAGCAAGGTTATGCTCTCCGGGGCTGCGAAGGGGGACAGCCCCCCCCCCTGCAATCCAATAAATAATTCACCAGGAATTCTTTTTCCACCTCAGAGCCCTTACTGCCATTCAACAAGGCTTTGACAGAACCGGTATCGGAGGTCTGGAAAAAGCCTATGTCGACTCCAGCAGTGTCAACACCGATCGCCAGGAGACATAAGACTGCTCTTGGTGACCCTACATTCTTGAGCCACCATCTGACACCTGAGAGTCTGGTGGTGCAAGCTTCCTGCTCTTCCAGATCAGCCCCTGGATCCTTTCCATCGTTTCAGGCTGAAAGGGAATCGAAGAGAATGGACAGACTGCAAAGACAATTTTTTTTATCCGAAAGTATGGCTCTGAAGTCAGTGACTGCCACTTGTTTACTGAGTTGATATATCCATGCCCTAATGGACTCAGCCAGATCGGTCTTTCCCAAGCTGCCAGAGGACTTGCAAGGGAATTTTTCAAAGTTGTTAAATAACAGCCAGGCTGCAGCAAAGCAAGTCATAAAGTCGGGCCTGGATACTGCCGACTCTGTAGCCGGGGCAATGGGAACATCAGTTGCCACAAGAAGGCATGCCTGGTTGAGGGGCTCTGTTTTTTCCCCTGATGTACAAAATATCCTCATGAATTTGCCCTTTTATGGATCTAGGCTGTTTGGGGCTAAAGCGGATTCAGCCCTGGATCTATTTAAAGAGAGCAAGGTGATCACTAAATTGTTGTGCCTTTAATCTTTCTCCCCAGGCTACAGATCACTGTGTGGGTTCCAGCGGTTTGGGCAGAACTACTGATTTCAAGGGAGGCAACAGCAGCAGTCAGACTATCCCCTGTATAAGTCCTACAGAGGATGTGGCAGGGCAACACAGTGAGGTGCAGCCCAATAACCTTCCTCCTCCTCCTCCTTTTCTTCCACCTCCCCAGCCAATGTCACAGGGAAACAGCCCTAGTTCCGCCATTTAGGACATGCTTTATCTGCGGGAAGGAGACAAATTCATTTTCAACAACAGTGGAAGTCCATACCATCGGACTATTTGGGTGTTGAGCATTGTTGAAAAAGGATATGCCCTACCCTTCCAAGAGTTTCCCCCTCCCTTTCCACCACAACACAGTTATTGTTCAGAAGAACATCTGCTTTTGCTCCAGCAGGAAGTCCAAACCCTACTTTAAAGGGTGCAGTAGAGTTAGTTCCGAAGCAGGAAAGGGGTCAGGGATGTTATTCAAGGTATTTCCTGATTCCCAAAAAGGACAGGTGTTTACATCCCATCCTGGACCTAAGGATTTTTAATTTGTTTCTTAAGCAGGAAAAATTAAAAAAGCTGACCCAAGCTCAGGTTCTTCTTGCACTGGACAAAGAAGACTGGATGGTTTCCATCAACTTGTAGGATGCCTATTTTCACATCCCCATTCTGCAGTCGCACAGGAAGTATCTCTGGTTCACGTTTGGGTCGCAACACTACCAGTTTGTGGTTGTTCCATTTGGCCTGACTTCTGCACCTCAAGTCTTCACGAAGGTGATGGAAGTGGTTGCAGCACATTTAAGAAGGTGAGGAATACCGGTATTCCCTTATCTGGGCGATTGGCTGCTCAAAGTCAGGTCTTCAGATATGGTGTTTCATCACTTGCAGTTGGCAACTCACTTGTACAACCTGGGCTATTCCATCAGTGTGCCCAAGTCTCACCTGGATCCCTCTCAGCGTGTCCTGTTCATAGGTGCAGTACCGGACACCACAGCGAATCGTGCCTACTCCCCTCATCAGAGGATCCAGGGCTATGATTCTGATGTTTCAGGATGGAACGGTCGTTCCAGTCCTAAAGGTCCTACTCCTGCTCGGTCTATTCGTGTCCTGTATCCTGTTGGTCATCCGTGCATGCTGACACCTGAGCGGCCTCGAGTGATGCCTCTGTCTGCAGGCAGTGGTTTCACCTCAACGAGGATCTCAATGAATCGGTCAAGATCTCCAGAGACACTGCAGCCGATCTTCAATTGTGGGGTGTGGGTGATAGTCTATCACAAAGGAAGCCATTTTGCCCTCCACTTCCGGTGGCCACAGTGATCCCAGATACCTCCACTTTAGGGTGGGGAGCTCATCTGGGGGACCTGGAGACAAGAAGCTTTGGTCTCAAGAGGAAAAGATGTTTCACATGAATCTGTTAGAAATGCAGGTGATACGCCTGGCTCTCAAGGCCTTCCACCCTTCAATTTGCGGTCAGCATGTACAAGTCTTGACAGACAACACTACTGCGATGTTGTACATCAACATACAGGGAGGAGTAGGGTTGTATCTTCTCTGCAACTCTGGTCCTGGGCTCAGGACCACAGGATTTGCATATTTGCATAGTAGCCACTCATTTGTCCGGAGTTTTGAAAGTGGGTGCGGACAGTCTCAGTCCCCTTTTTTCAGCAGACCATAAGTGGCGTCTCTATCTAGAGGTGGTACTTCATGTCTTCCATTTTTGGGGACACTTCTGATAGACCTCTTCGACACTTATGAGAACGTGCACTGCCCATTGTTCTGCAGCCTCCAGTATGTGATGCAGGGAGCATTGGGGGACGTGTTTCAGTTGGGTTAGAGCATCCAGTTACCTTACGCGTTTCTCCCTGTTCCCTTGATTACTTGGGTTCTGAGGCCGTTTCACCAAGAGCGAGCCCAAGTCATATGGATAGCCCTAGATTGGCCACGAAGGGTGTGATTCACAGACCTTTTTCAACTCTCACTGTGCCCTCAGCTCCATCTCCCTCACAGGGCAGACCTCCTCGCTTAGTCACAGGGTCAGATTCTACACCCCCACTTTCAGAGCCTGCACCTACATGCCTGGAGATTGAACAGGGCAACCTGAGTTCTTACTCTCCTCCTGCTGATGTGGTGGATGTTATTCTATCAGCCAGGCAATATTCCACCTAAACTGATTATGCTGGCAGGTGGGCTAGGTTTGAAGGTGTGAAGAGCATCAAATTGACTAATTGAAAGCCGTGCAGTGGAATTTTAAAATGCACTGCAAAGCGTTGCTGTAAATTGCCCGAACATGGACCAAAATAACATTCAGCGAAGACCTGTTTGGTTTACTAATCTGGGATAGGGGAAAAAACACATGCATGGGAAAGAATAAGTTACTTACCTTTGGTAAAACTCTTCCTGGTGGCTACAGTATCTACCTGTGGATTCCTCCCCTTTTGAATACCCCAGTGCACCAGCATTTGATGGAATTTTTTCTCTCTAGCTCTCCACGTCAACAAGAACCTCACAATAGCACAGCTCCGTACGGGACTCTGTCTGATGTCATCGGAGCCGTAAGAAGTCCTCGCTGGCATGCTGATGTCAGTTTTGCTCACTTTCTTTCCCTGCCTTTGAGTCAAAGGTGAACACCAACATCACAAGCAAAACAACATATGCGGTCTCAATATAAAGATTTATATACGTACACACACACACACACACATATACACATCTCAAGTGTATGCATAATAATTATATACAAACAGATATCTTCTTGGTATATTCAGACAGGCAACGGGGAGGCAGGTAGGTCAGTGAGGAATCCAGCTACTTTAGCCACCAGAAAAAGCATTGCCAAAGGTAAGTAACTTGTTCTTCTGATGGATACATCTACTTGTGAATTCCTCACCTTTTAAATAGAGTCCCAAAACAGTCCCGCACTCGATGGAGGGTGCCTGACTGCGTATACCAAGAAATCCTGTCACACTGAACGAGCAAAATTACCATCCCTCCCCACTTCTGGGTCCAAGTAGTAATGTTTTGCAAAAGTGTAGAGGGAAGTCCACATTGCTGCTTTGCAAATGTCAATAACAGGTACACCTCTAGCAAAAGCAGAAGTATAATACTTAGCTCTGGTGGAATGAGCTCTGATACCTTCAGGTAGTTCCTTCTTCGCCAAGCCATAGCAGATCTTTATGCAGAGGATGACCCATCTGGACAATGTCCGCTTGTGAACAGCTTTGCCCTTCATTTTCCCAACGCAGCCCATGAATAGCTGATCATCCACTCTCAGGTCCCGTGATCTGTCCACATAGAAACTTAAAGCCCTTTTTGGGTCCAAGCAATGCAGCCTTTCCTCCTCCTTAGCAGGATGGGGAGGAGGATAAAAAGTAGGAAGGGTGATAGATTGGCCTAAGTGAAAAGGAGTAACCACCTTTGGCAGGAAAGTCGTTGTGGTTCTGAGAACCACCTTGTCCGCATGAAACATGGTAAAAGGGGATATAACACTTAAGGTTTGCAACTCAATAGCACACCCAGCCAACATGATAGTCACTAAAAAAACTGTCTTTATGGTAAGGAGCCTCATGGGCAACTATGTAATGGCTCAAACGGTGTACCCATCAAGATCATTAGAACTAAATTAAAGTCCCACTGATGCATAATGAACGGAGCGCGAGGTTACATATTAGTAAGCCCCTTAAGAAACCTTAAAACTATAGGGGATTTAAACAGGGAAGCTTGATCTGGTAAACAAATAAAATCTTACAGTGCAGACAAATAGCCTTTCACTGTTGCAACTGCACAACCTTGTTACACTAAGGACAGTGCAAACTTTAAAACATCCAATAACTGGGCACAGATACTTCCCAAAGGCCCCTCTCCAGCAGTGCATTTTATTAAGAGCTCTTCAGCTTTTCTTTCACATCAGCAAGCGTACAGACACACACACACATGCGTATCACACCCAGGCTCGCCACTGGGCGAGTACACATACCCACTTACACCCCTCTTAAGCGGTCTGTAACTCAATAAAGATCTGTTTCTATAATGGGAGCTTCAGCTAAAGCCATTTAATGGAGTGCAGATGAGGAATATTTTGATACCCACTACCAGCTTAGCACACCCGCTCCTGCTTGGTCATCAAACACCTACACCTCTGCCTGGATACAGTGTTCTGTTGGTGCGCATGCTTCCAGTGTACTGACTGAATGCACAAGTGTATACTGAAACAAAAGTGTATTTTAATTTGTGAAGGTCACCAACTCACTAATTAGTAAACTCTAAAATGTAACTGTGGGAGCTCTTTTCAGATGCATGCCACTAGCAACCAATGCCTGTCCATCTCCATGCCACACAAAAACTGCCTCACGTGCACACACTGCACCAGAGGTCCTAGTACTATGACCTAACCGAGTCTGTAAGATATTCCAGACACTGCTCCTGCTGTTACAAAGCATGGTAATAGTGCCAGGATTGGCTCGGGCAGGCAGTCTCACCGCTCATTACTGAGACCGAGGGCTGCAGCCCCGACTTAGTAATGTGCAGGTAGAGAGACTCTGAGAGAAGCCTCTAGTGTGCATGTCAGGCTGGCCAGAGAAAGGCAGCAATCCAACCCGACATGTGCACTTGGGCCCAGGTGAGCTGGCTACTGAGGAGTACTACTACTGTGTCAGTACTTTTAAGTCCCACCCCATCAGGCCTGCATGTGATGCACAGGTCCCCTCTCAGCCTCAGGCACTCGATGAAGGCTGACTGCTGAGGGCAGAATGCAAAATACTTTAAATTGCATAGTAGTTTACTAACATTCAGGTAAGGGTCCAAGGGGAAAAAAATTAGTGGGGCAAAAAATGAGTAGGGCAACGCCCCGGCACCCTAAAGGAGACACAACCTTTGTGTTATAGTTAGGAAATAGAATTTGAAAAAAAATTAGAAATTCACTGAAAAAACAAATGTTACAGGAACGATATAGTTAATTTCTGAATTTACTTGCATAGAAATTCAGCATTTTTAGTTAGAAATATTTCAACTAACTATAACTCACGGCCTAAGATAACTTTAACTTGCGCCCTCGCTATGCACTGCTAATTACCACAGATATTACAGCACTCATGACCGCTTTTATAATGTCAATAAAAATATCAAGCAAACATTAGAAGTTAAATTATTGAAGAAAAAACTGTTGATGGCGGTGGCGCAAGTTGTACTTAGGCTGTGAGTTATAGTTACGGGGACCCTGACCCCAAATGATACGTAAAAGGGTCCTTTGGGCAAAAAATTGCCCTTTTTTTTTTCTTGACCCACCATTGATCCACGAAGGATCGGCAAAAAAATAAAAATGAACCCACTGCATCCAACCCCCAGCATGGGTTTGGGTGCATTCTGAAGGGTTGGCCACAGAGCTGGCCATAGGCCCGACCCTGCAGCCAGCCCCCGTCCCACATGGGCTAATATGCGGTAAGTAGATGTTACTTAATCTTAAAAAAAAAAAACATAGAAATTCACTGAAAACACCAAAGGTTACAGGGAAATTATAGTTAGGCTGAAGGTTTACCCGTACAGAACCATAGAAATTCAGCAGTTACAGTTATAGTTATCTGAAGAAACTATAACTCACGCCAGAAAGTGACATATGTGTATATATATATATATAAATAATGGTAACACATAGGATATATAAAGGGGGCCAAAATGGCGGCCCGCAGGTTGATAAAGGCGGTCACGCCGAAACGCGTTCCTGTTTTGTAAAAATAAACCTTCTGGTTTAAACCATCGTGGAGTGCTGGAGCCTTAAGGATTCTTTAAGGAATTGTGTTCATAGTAAAGACGAGGTGGCGTACGTCCCATTCCAGCACCATTGGCGATTAGGTGCAGAGAGAGAAACGCCAAACAAAGTGTTTATATATATATATATATATATAACACAAGGAGAAGAAAACGCTGCACTCCCGGAGATTGCAATCAACTGCACATTTATTCCTCTTAATGCTGGTTGAGGCTATATCTGGCACCACGACGCGTTTCGACATCCGTCTTCTTCCTGGTGGTTTCTGCCATCTTTATAGACGAGCAGGATGCTGGTATTTATAGTTCCCATATAACTTTCAGCTGTGAGCCAATTGGAGAGGCTTCTCCTTCGCCGCACGTTCATTTTACTGCTAATTGAAAACATATGTGAAATCCAAAGTTTCAAAAATCAGCAGATTAGCTATATGCTCAAAATGTCACGTTTTTGAAAATACACCATCCTCGGATCCAAGGCTGCAGCAGAAAGTTATCTGGGAGTTACTAACATCGGCAAAGAACTGTGATTTCATTCAGGAATGTGTTGTATTACCACATGCTCTATAAATCAGCACATTGTCTAACTTTGGATCCGAGGATGGCGTATTTTCAAAAACGTGACATTTTGAGCATATAGCTAATCTGCTGATTTTTGAAACTTTGGATTTCACATATGTTTTCAATTAGCAGTAAAATGAACGTGCGGCGAAGGAGAAGCCTCTCCAATTGGCTCACAGCTGAAAGTTATATGGGAACTATAAATACCAGCATCCTGCTCGTCTATAAAGATGGCAGAAACCACCAGGAAGAAGACGGATGTCGAAACGCGTCGTGGTGCCAGATATAGCCTCAACCAGCATTAAGAGGAATAAATGTGCAGTTGATTGCAATCTCCGGGAGTGCAGCGTTTTCTTCTCCTTGTGTTATATTTAGGGTTTGGTCCTTACCCTAACGCAGCACCGGCAGTTAGGCACATCGTTGTTCCAGGACCGACACTTTGAAATATATATATATATATATATATATATATATATATATATTTAAGAAAAAAAACACTTAAAAAAACAAATGTTACAGGGATGTTAAAGTTAGGTTCTAAATTTACTTACACAAAACCATAGAAATTAGTTATTTCAAGTAATATATATATAAAATCTTCAAATATATAAATCAGAGGCTAGAGGCCCTATTTGAATCTGCTCTGATGCAGTTCATAGTATACAAAATAAACCATGAGCCTCTTAATTCCCTGGAATATCACATCTCCAGAAGCCCGCCTTCAACCAAACCCAACTCTGATTTCTACTAGTTTTGGAATGTTCAGATAAGAGAAAGGGTTTAGGGAGGGTGCATCTAGAAGGTAATCTAGAACAAGAGGGGTCCACACATGTTCAGTTAAAATCTACTAGATAGACCACACTATGTAATGGATTAGCAAAGTCTTTACCCGAAAAGAAAAGTTAATGAACCCCTTTCCATGCCACTGTATTGTCTAGGATGCTTCAGTATCACTTGTAGCTCTATGAGGTTAACTATAGCCAAACACTGCCGATTGTGTTACTAGGGGCCGGTTTGTAACACTGCAGCAGTTTTAAAAGCACTGTGGAATTCCTTGAATATCTAACAGATTTTGGGCAACAAAAAAAGTGGCAAGATAACTCTGGGGATTAATGTACATGCTGGAGAGAGATCAAGGTTTTTCCTAGTGGCAATTGTGACTGGAAAGTTAATACTGAGAGTTAATATTCCTGCTGCACAAATTGTGTACTATGCAGATTACAGAACAGTATTTTATCTGCAAAGCCTAGTGGCATACTGCATTTGTCACAGAGATTTGTTACTGTGGAGTTCATAAATTGCAATCATAATCTAGCACAGTGATTTAGGAACTGCCGTCAAAGAGGTGCATGCGAACTGTACAGGTTAGAAAGTTATGTTTTTTTCTAGTTTTTGATTATCCTAACTTTACTAAAAAGGGTTTCGGTAGAAATAAATTGATTTTAGTAAAGTCAGCCCTAACCTCCGTGTTACTTTCTGAATCCTGGGTTTATGCTTCCCTCAGACCAAGCACTCTTAAAAAATGCTTACCAATATTAATGACATGAATCTTACATCTTGTAGTCCTCTTTGTCAACATTTTCATTGTCTCTGGATGTGTGTGTGTTGTAAAGTGCTCCAACACCCTGCGCTGGTAAGGGAGGTGCTACAAAACAGATGAAGTACATGTGAGAGACGAGCTTTGGAGAGATGAGAGGCACTATTAGAGAGTGATGGTGAGGGACTATTGAAGAACCTCAATAAAGATTGCTGTATCCTGGTGCACTAAAAGGTCGTCATTTACTGTGCTTTAAAAACTAATACAATTGAAAATATAATCAAAAATGTTTTGTAGAATGCACTACTTTTGCCTTTTCTCCAAATTTTCGTTTGGGGGAAGAACACCCCAAGCCCCATGGTAGTGGTCAGGCTCACCTGCTATGCACCCTATCGGGCTTGACTGACAAAATGTGCCAGGGCTGCTTTGGGTTCCCAGTCTGGTCCTGATCCAGACCTGCCACTTGCCAGTCTAGTAGGCATCGCTCCTCAACTCCTTGCAATTGCATAACTATAGCCTGCAATGGGAGGTCTGAGGAGTATGGGGACTGTACCTGTGCACAACCATGAACCGTCATCCAACAGGCTCTAAGTACTGTCAGGTCATGTTGACCCAGATGGGTGACCAGCCTTGGATTAAGTATAACACTCCATAGCTGCTGCCACAGAAATCCAGCTGTTATAGTTAGTTATTTCAAGTAGCTATAACTCGTGCCCCAAGGTAACTATAACTCCCTCCCTCCACCATGCACAGTTTTCTCCTCAATAATTTTATTGCAAATGTTGCAGTGATAATATCAACGATGCCATAGAAGAAATCATGAATTACGTAATATGTGGGGTAATTAGCTGTGCATTGGGAAGTCATAGTTACCTGAAATAACTATAACAGCTGAATTTCTATGGTTTTGTGCGTGTAAATTCAGAAGCTTACTATAATGTCCCTCTAACCTTTGGGTTTTTCATTGAATTTCTAAGGTTCTTTTAATGCAGTGAGGAGTTGGCTGCAGGGCCAACCCCCTGCATTCCTCTTGCCCCATGCTGCACACTGCCTGGTTTGCGGTCAGGCTTTGTGCCCAACCCCTCATGTGCTGCCCTTCCACATGCATCCAGCCCCATGTGTCCCATGACATTTGGCTGTGCGTGGAGTGGCGTGGACTGGTCTGTGGCCAGGTCCTGCAGCCAACCTCCTGAAGGCATCCAACTCCGAGCCACACATGGCCTTTGGCCGTGTGCAAAGGGGGTTGGAAGCAGGTGCCTGGCCTGTGTCCATAGGCATCCAACCCTTTAGGCCTCCATCTCTGTGCCACACATGACCAGCAGCCAGGCACTGTGGCCAACCACCTGTGGGCACCAAACTTCACACCACGAAGGGCCTTTGGTCAAACGGAAAGGGCTTCCAGGTCATTTTGCACAACACATTCACAGGGTAGTTAAAAGGTAGACCGACGTGTTCTGTTCTCAACAGGAGATGACAAGAAAAAACCCACACATCACAGTCACACGAGAAGATATTACGCTTCGAAAGAGCAACAATGCATTCACCTCCAAAAAGGATTTCAGTAAATTTTTTAAGTTGGAACTGCAGAGAAAATACACTTGCTTTGCCTTGGCCAAGAGCAAGGAGTTAGGATGATTTGTATTTTATGGAAGCAGAGTTTCAACTGGGGCACCTTCTGTTGAGTTTTAATTTCTGTGAAATGAGCATTGGTACAAAACACTATAGAGGGGTGAGAGGGAATTTTTATCTGTCCGACCTCCCTGTAACTATATGTAGAGCGGCACAACAAGCAGCATCATACCATTGACGAATGTGTGACTACAGGGCACTGATAAAAGCGAGTAATAATGAAAACTCAATAACAGAGTGTGTTGAGAAACTATCTCAGAAACACAAATAACTAAGTCTCCTGATTAAGGGACAGGTAGGGGCACACATAAATAACATGACAGGACAAAGGTCCTGAAGAAGGCCTAATGACCCTAGGTGGCAACCTCAAATGGCTGAAACATGTTGACCCTTCACAGATATTGAGGTGTACAGGTAATTAGTTCCTGGTAACACCACCTATGACAAATTTTAAATCTGTCTGGGCTACACTGGAATAAAATTGAAGGAGTGATTAGTCTGAGGCAGTTTTATGTTTCTTTCTGTTCTTCGTCTTTGGTCCCTGTGCCCTTTTGTTGGATATGTCTGATGTGTTTCATGTTTCCCTACCCTTACTGCTCCACTCCAAAGTGGATATATATCTCGGAGTGTGTTAGCAGGGCCCTATGATGAAGCATGCCACAATTTGTGGGCGAGGGACGTTTTTTACATATGAGTGTCGAACCCCTGGGTTTTTACACCTGGCATGTCCTTGGGGGATCCCAACACCAAGTCTAGGGGGTCAGGGTATTTGTACCCTGCCCCCTTTTTTTATTTTTCATTTTTGTCTCGGGACTTGGCTGAGTCCCAAAATGGCTGACAACACTTCCTGGTTGAAGTATTGGCAGCCTAACAGATAACAGCACAGGGACTGTTGGATCCGCGGAGGATCCGTGTCCCTTGATATCTATATTTCTTTTTCTTTCAGTATCTCAAAAACTGCTGGGACGCAAGTTATAGTTACCTTAGGGTACGAGTTATAGTTAATTGAGCTAACCATAACTATAACTGCTAAATGTCTACGGTTTTGTGCGAGTAAAATGTGAACCTAATCATAACGTCCCTGTAACCTTTGGTTTTTAAAATGAATATATATATTTTTTTTTTCACTTCAGAAAACAAAGGTTATAGCAACGTTATAGTTAGGCTCACATTAAACGTACAAAACCATAGAAATCCAGCAGTTATAGTTAAAGTTACCTCAAGTAACTATAAATCGTACTCGAAGGTAATTATAACCTGCTCCCCCATCATGCACAGATTTTTCTTCAAATATTTTACTGCAAATATTACTTTGATATTATTAATGATGTTATCAAAGATGCCATGAGTGCCGTAATTTGTGGGGTAATTAGCAGTGCATGGCGAGGGCGCAAGTTACAGTTACCTTAGGGCACAAGATCGTTATTTGAGGTAACTCTAACTATAACTGGTGAATATCTGTGGTTTTTGTTTTTTTTAAATGTGAGCCTAGCTAGAACGTCCCTGTAACCTTTGGTGTTTTCAGTGAATTTCTTTTTTTTTTTTAACGTGAGGTAATTTTCATTACTATACGTGAATCCAACCACTGCCACGCATGGCCTTTGGCCATGCATGGTGGTGGTTGGCCACAGGGCCGGGCCAGTGGCCAGGCCTTGAGGCCAACTCCCTATAAGCACTCAACCTTGCACAGTGCACTGCTTTCATTCATGTGCAGAGGAGGTTGCTGTTAGAACTGGCCTGCAGCCAGACCCTGTGGCCAACTCACCACGCATCCCCATGCTGTGTACAACTCTTTGGCAGTGCTTGGCTGTAGTTGGCCTCTGTGGGTGTGAGAGGGTGTATCTGGAGATGAGAGTGGCTGTGAAAGTGTCTGTCTGGGTGTGAAAGTGTATACATCAGTGTTTTAGTGGGTGCATCAGTGTGTGCGCGGGTCTGTGAGTGGGTGCATGACTATATGAGTGGGTCTGTGAGTGGGTGTGTGAGGGTCTGACGGGCTGTGAGTGGGTTCACTAGGGTCTGAATGGGTCTGTGAGTAGATGCGTAAGTGTCTGAGTGGGTGTGTGAGTGGGAGAAGGATTGAAAGAGAGAGAGAAAGAGTGTGAGAGAGAGCGTTTTTTAGGCTTTGATATCTGATATGCTTAGAATGAAACATTTCTGGACAAATTGAAACGAAAAATGTATTTGTCATTTAAAAAGAGTAAGATCACCTTTCAGTACGAGGCTAAAACATTTGTAGTGAATAAAAAAGAAGAAGGGAAACGAGTCCGGCTGGACTAGAACCTTCAAATCTCAGTGCGAAGGTCTGTGACCATAACACTGAGCTATTCTTTTTTCTAGCCCTTTATGGGCTATCTGGGCCCTGAAGGACTCCCCGCGGTTCTTTTTTTTATTTTTTAACAAGCCCTTTACGGGCTATCTGGGACCACGGGGGAAGACTCAGAACCCCCCCTGTGGTCCCATTGCTTCAGCAACCAAGGAGCTGCTTTAAGTAGCCGCTCCGTGGTTGCTGAAGCCAACCTTTCATCTTTGTTCCTTGCAAGCATATCTTCATGCAGGGAACAGAGATGAAAGCTCTTCTTTTTGACAGCGGGCCCTGTTTGACAGATCCTGCTGTCAGAAACCAGAGTGTTTGCTGCAGCTTCAAAGCCACAGCAAAGAGTTATGTCTGGAGGGTGGCCACCCCAGGACATAGCCAAAGCTGTCCCTGGGAGATGGCAGTCCCCAGAGCCAACAGTGACTTCATGAGGGGGTCCCACTCCAGCCAAGAATACCCCGGGGAATTGGTGGTCCTCCCTGGAGCTTTGGAGGTTACCCCGCACACAATATTTGGAATGCTCTGGGGAGGTGGTGGTCAAGTCAATAAACAAAGCCACTGGGAGGTGGTGGTTTCCTGGGGCTGTGGGGAGGCCGTCAGACATCTCCCACACAATTCACACATTTTGCCCCAGGAAGGTGGTGGTCCCCAAGGTTCGCGGGTGCTGCTGCGCCCCCTCATAAATTTCATTAATCATCCCAGGGAGGTGGTAGTCCCAGAGGCTGTGGGAGGGGCAAGGAGGTCCCCATACTAAAAAGAAGAAGGTGCCCCCGGGACCTGGCCCACCCACAGGTTTATTTAAAAACAAGCACGGGAATCTGCGCTTGTTTTTTTTAATTAGTTTTTACTGCGGATTTACAACACCATCATAATTCTGCGGTAAAAATGTAAACAAAAATGCTTTTTAGCCCTATGAGGGAGGGGTGTCCTTTTGGGACCCGTACAAAAGAGCAAAGGGGTCAGGGTGATCATACCCTGGCCCCTTTTGTATTTTTTATTCTTTTTTCTGGGATTGGGCTGAAGCGGAGTCCCAGCATGGGTGCCAATACTTCCTTGTTGAAGTGTTGGCAGGTAATCAGATCTCAATACGAGATCAGGAGGGGTCGCAAATCCTTTGCATCCCTAGATATACATATTTAGATTTTCTTAAATGTCTCAAAAACTACTAAACTGATTTACACCAAATAACAAAAAGGGCTCTTTCTGGACCAAGAGCTACCTTTCTGACAAATTTGGTGTAATTCCGTCCAGTGGTGTTGCCGTTATCGCTGTTTAATTTTTCATTTGGGATTTAACATTGGAAACACTCTAAATTTCACCCCGCCCTTTTTTCTCGGCACCCGCTTGACAGATCACCCCTAAACTTTCCAGGCAGCAGTTCATGTGACTGTAAATTTTTTGGGGGAAAATTTTGTGAAGGTTCGTCAAGCGGTGCCAAAGATTTAGGCAAGCGAATTTTTTTTAGCTATGGAAACTAGGTCCTAACTATTACTACCTAGTGGCGACCACCACTAGGTAATGAATATATATATATATATATATATATATATATATATATATATATATATATTTATATTTCTTGCCACTTGCAGACTAGTCTTGTAGACTCCAGTTAATAATGCTTTCCCTTGTGCAATTTGTCCAAATTTGATGTGTGTTTCTCAAAAGTGAGCGAAAAGTAAAAGGCCAGATTCCATAACAATTCGTTTTCAGACATGACATGGAAATCCCTATTGGAATTCCTGTTGGCATCTATGCAAAGGAGCAAAAAACAGCTTTAATAGAGTAGATTAAAATTGTCAGGCAACTAGTTCTTGGCCACATTTAATGGCGTTCTCTGTTTGATTCTTGTTCAGTCATTTATTATTTTGTTTTAATCTTTGTTTTAGGTAGAGTGTAAAAAACCCATTAAACTTAACATACACAGTGTATGATGATAGTAATCTTTCCGTGGTCGTCCTTTGCCTGGCGGCCATGGGAAGATTACTATAGCCTTGGAGGCGAAAGATAAGGGGCAGTAAAATCCTTTCATCCGACGAAACCAGTCCATTTCAGTTTAACTGTTTTATTGCAAGAGTGCATGTTTACAAAATAGCATTTAAAAGTGATTAACAAACTCAAGCCCCATATTGAGATGCATATATGCCTTAGAATGGCAGCCTTCATCTTGCTGTCACCAAGTAAATACAATGTGCTTTATATATTCTTCTGTGGTTTGTGTGTCATCCTTCACTCCTAGCAAGCAAACCACTACCATTTTAATAAAATCCAATCAGTTGCTTTTATTTACTAACTGACATGAAAACTTTATGTTTAAATGTGCTAGCCAAGTTAAGTTGGTGCTTGATTTAAAATGCTTTACTGTGAGTGAGGTCTAAGTTCCAATATGTCTTTAAACTATATTCAGTGCCTAATTTGTGCTTGTTGTTTCCGGTGCTGAGCACCGGCACTTATTTTTGAGGGCCGGGGCTTATTCTTCTGCCTCAAGTATTTGCTGCGAGCAAAAGACACATATGGGAAAGACGGAGGAAGAGAAAAACGAAAAAGCGTCTCAAAGGGAGAAAGGAGAAAGCTGCAAGAGTGAGCCGAAGGGGCAGGGAGAAGCTTTATATGGATTGAAGAGGCCCGAGATGGCTTCAGGATTATGCCGCCTCAGTATTCGGTGCTCGCACATTTAATTACAGCAGCAGTGTGTTTAAGAGGAGGGCTTTGTGCACCGGCACCTTTTATTTACAAATCAAGCACTGACTATATGTAACTTACAGTAAGGGAAAATGGCATTGGATTTAAGTACTTTGTTTGGGTTCATGCAAATGTATATCTGTATCACTTGTGGTAGGACGTACATGGGTATTTTAGCCTATCACAGCATAAATTCTAGGTTAAGCTCTGAATCTTTCCTTCATACTTGACTCTAGGAAACAATTCAAAGCAGAAAGTTGTCCAACTCATTAGCCAGCTGCCGTCTTTAACTAGGGCAAAGTTGACACTAAATTGTTATACATTTTCAAATCTACATAAAATGTCCTTGCTTAACAGTCAGATTTGAGTGTCAAACCATTCAGCATCCAGGCCTGAGTGGCCAAATTGGGATCCAGATGAGGTCACTTGAGGTTGAGTCAAAGTGTATGTAAGGACTAAAATCTCACATTTCTTTTCTAAATTTACAGAATTGTGTTTCTCTCTGCAACCTGTGTATACACTGTTGAGAAGCTTTGGCTTCGACACTATATGCAAGGTACCGACCCTCACCTTGTTAAATTTTGTTATATGCCAGATTGAGGCCTACATCTCCAATTTTGCAAACTCTTGCTTAGTTGAGAGCATCTCCTGCCGCCTTAATTGTGTGTCCTGGTTGAGATCTATGAACAGTTGTCATCAGTGTGTCCTGGAGCACCAGCACCCTTCCATAACTAGACCTCAGACCTACCAACAAGGTGCTGTCCCCTTTAATAAGACAGGTTGAGCCTTAAATGCATTGATAACCCAGGATGAAGTTTGCATTGTATGGATTGAAACTGAACAAATCTCCTGGACCCAATGTTTTAAGGCAGAGTTTTCAAGACATATGAGTCACATCTAACATCTGTATTAATAGACCTATTCAACTTGCTTGGGTTGGTGGGTTAGCCTTCCCCATAATGCCTGAGTCTTGCATTGTTGTCATCTACAAGCAACCCAATTATGAGGTCCTTTTCTCTCTGTTCATACCTATCATACTCTTGAATATATACATTAAGGGGATTATGAAGGTTTTGGCTAAGAGATTGGAATTGATACTTCTGGAATTGGTTTATTTTGACCAAGTAGGATCTGTTAAAGGTAAGCAAACATTCAAATTTATAATACACTTGCATACACGGTTGAGAGGTGTGTGAAGCACAGAGACAAAGCAGTATTGAGTTTGATGGATGTGAAGAATACATTCATCGGGTGAGCTGGACCTTTCTAACATGCACAATATCGAGGTTGGTCTATGGGAAGATTTTTTTTTTTGCTATGATCATTGTTGAATATGACCTAGCATCTGCCAGGGTTGGAGTCAACAAGATTCTCTGGACGTCCTAGTTAGGCAGGGGTAAGAAAGGAGGAGGGACACATTCTCAGTAATGTTTGCTTCAGCTATGGAGCTGTAGATCCCTAGCTCCCCTACCATGATGTGATTTGGAGCAATACATTTAGGGACAGAACTCAAAAGTTTTTGTTGCTCACAGACAATGTTTGTTCCTCCCAACACTCATGGACGTCCTTCCTCCCTTTGGTGCATCATCTGGTTTTAGGGTTAATGTGAACACAAATGGAAATGTTCTGATTCACTTCATAAAAGAGGATTTGTTTGTAATACAGGGAGTGATGCATTTCAGGATGGTGACAAAATTGGTCCAGTACGTCTGTGTTTGCTACCACGTTTTTTTCAAATTTTCCCAGCTTTTTCCTGGACATTAGGGTGGACGTGTTCAGGTGGCAGAATTTGTTTGTGCGTTGGTGGGTCTGTATCTTGGCTGCTAAGATGAACTTTATCCCTCACTTCCTTTGTGTTCCAGGCCCTGTGAAAGAGGATTTAAAAAGGAATTCTGTAGAACTTAAAGAGGGATCATCTAGTGGTATTATGGCAGAGAAAATCCCTGAGGCCTTTTGCTTCTCTAGAAGAGATCTCCTAAGGGAATAGTTGACCTGGGTTTCCCAGATGTTCTTGCTTACTACTGGGTGTCCCACCTCTGTAGTCTTGGCACATGGACACAAAGATAATTGCACTATAAATGGGTATTCATAGGCCAAGTGATGGTGGTAAGGGCTATACCAAATGCCCTTCGATTGCCAAAAATAGACAGCCCATTACCATACCATAGCACAGCTACCAGAACGATGCTAGAGAATTAAGACCCAATCACACTGAGAAAGCCACATACAACCTTAATTTCCCCCTATTTCCCATCCATTTCAACACTCCTGATCTAGATGTATTGCTTCCAAGTAAGCCAGCCATTGCACAGGTAACTTTAGCCTATGAACTTCTTGATAATGAAGAGGCCCCAGAAAAATAGCCTGTACAGATGAGGAGAGAAGACCTACTATCCTTGCTAGAGTTCTGAGAGAAATGGACAAGTTTGAGACATTTCTAATTGTATAGCTTATACTTAAGATTGGGCTAAATGATGGGTGAAAGTTTCTGCATTTATCAGGAACCCTAAAAATTCAATTTCTTTAGAGGGGATCAGGACAGATTTCTTGTGACTGAGAGCGAACCCCAAATCCTGGAGCAGGGAAGACATTATAGAAATCTGAGATTGAACTATGTGAATATCTTGGGCCATCAAAATAATGTCTAGATAAATTATCAATTGAATACCAACAGATCTCAGTAGCGCAATGACTGGTTTCATGATTTTTGTAAAGCA
Source organism: Pleurodeles waltl (assembly GCF_031143425.1). Classification (NCBI taxonomy): domain Eukaryota; kingdom Metazoa; phylum Chordata; class Amphibia; order Caudata; family Salamandridae; genus Pleurodeles; species Pleurodeles waltl. Next base: position 697,658,380 of record NC_090447.1, read on the forward strand.
CCAAGATGCTGATGATAGACCGAACAGAAAGGAATTTGTTTAATAAAATGTAAATGTTTTGTTGTTCCATTGAAACTGAATATAGCTCCTGAAGAGTGGATTTGTTGGGATTGCTAAGTATGCATCTTGGAGATCCATCCAAACCATCCAATCTCCTTGAAGAAGGGAATCTCCTAGACAAATTATAACCTCCATTTTGAATTGATGGTAGGCAAGAAATTGGTTGGAATTTCTTAGCTTCATCACTGGGAGCATTTTATTTTACAGTATTTAGAACCCCAAAAGATGAGGATATGATTTTTGTATGGCTTATTCTTAATGGCAAGTTGGACTTCTTGGGACCCTAAAAGTTCTAGGTCTTGGGAAACATTTAGAGGCTGAGAATGATGAGTTTGAAAAGGAATTTCATAACGTTCTATGGAATAACCCTGAACTGCGGATCCCCAACAGTTTGCCACTTAGAGAGAAATTTATTTAAATGACCCCCTACAATATGAAGGCCAGAATTTTGACTTACCTGTTGGATTGGAGCCTTTGTGTGCTCTTGCTCTGAGGTTTCTGAAGTTCTGCCTCTTTGTGGGATGAACTAAGGTTGGAAGTCTTGTAAATAATAGTAATTTTGGTAATTTGAAGCAGACGGCAAACCAGCTCCTACCTCTGTTGGCTCTGGCAAAATCCCATTGTCCAAAGACTCTGCGTAGGGACTCCTGAGAGTGGTCCAATGAAGCAAAGTAGTTATATATTTACTTAATCCCTTTATGAAAGGATCTCCAAACAACATTCTATCAGCCTCCACTCCAGCATCCACTATAGCTTTTGGGGACAACCTTTCCTTCTTTCATGAGCCATGGAAGAATTGGCTTTGCCTAAAAGACATATTGTTCTTTGTGTCCACATGGACATTTCCTTGTAATCACAGTACTTTCTGAAAGATCTAAAATACAAGGTAAAGGTCCCACCATATCAAGAATCGTATCCTAGCAATGTGACCAGACCTTATCCACTACTTTTCTTGGGTCTTTTCTAACTTTTGAGAAAAAAGTAAGCATATTTGGTTCTATTATAGGAGTTATGGCAATATTATTGAGTACTGAGAGTATAAGGCATTCAAATGTAAGCTTGGATAAGGTTTGTTTGTGTCCCTGAAATATAATCACACACATGATCCGCAGGAAGCTATTCAGGGGAATTGGGATGATGAATCAATGTTGGATAGAACATAAACTGACCCCCCAGAATCTAACAAAACTTTGTTATGTGAGTTGCCATATTTTGGAGATGGTGTCAATTTATGTTTTGTCTCAGCAAGTCCTACCTAGAATTCAGAGATATCACCCTTGTAATTGTTGTCATAAGTGCCCAGTTAGTAATTGTCATGGTTCTGAATATCTTGTATTATTAGTTGTGTAAAGTATATTTTATTTGTACATAAATTCCCCTCCATCAGAGGAGGCCTGAGGTCACAGACCTCGCCCATGTATGAGGAACACCCAGCAACCAATTGATCACCACTAGTAGATGATTTTTTATTATCCGAATTATCTCTGCTAGAAGTAGTAGTCATGTTGGTTTTGACTGGAGATAGTTTAACAGATATATTTTGCACCTTGCTCTGTCTGCAATCCCCCACAGACCGGGCTAAACAAGATTTTCTCGTTCTTTTTTGCATAGTTGTCCCAATATTTATGGAGATATTTTTCATAGATAAGGATTCTGCCTGCTGGACCGATGACTGTATAATGTGCGAATAAACAAAAGAAAAGCACCCAATATGAAAATTCAGAATGTGATGCGGAAGTGAAACCAACCATGCGTGAGACGAAAATGGCGGTGGAATAAATAAAACTAGCCCAGAAAGTGTTAAAAAGACTGGGAAGTCTCTGGTTCTGAAAATGGGTGGTGAAGTGAAACCGCCCCTATTTTGGGTGAGGTCCCTGGTTTATCAAGGGGCAGACCAGCAATGCCTTGCTTGAAGCGGATGGGGCCGTGAGCAAATCCATACCCTTGGAGATGTGTGGAGAAGTGACGTTGAAAAGGCTGAGTCAGTTTTTGAGGAACCGCCGTAGAAGGCAGAAGAAACCAGGTTGTGGCGGTGAAATGACGCAGCAGAAACTAGTGGTCCCTTCCAATCTGTCAGTCAGTCAGGGACTCGCACGTTTAGAAGGGGAACTAACAGCTGTGCACAAAGGGTAAAGAAACTAACAGTCACATGTCGCGACCTCGCTGGGAAAAACATCATATTAGTGATAATATAAATAAATACAATGAACCTTTTAAACATATGAAGAACCCAGTAATCTATTCACTATGATCGAAGAAAGGTATGTAGAACAATATTTAACTATGAGCAGCGAGAAAAGCGGACTGATTGCAAGTTCAGATTAGGTTTTATAACTGTTCCTTTTTTCTGATTGGTGTTTCTTATTGTACTACTCATATTTACCCCAGATTGGTGTTTCTTACTGAACTACTCCTATAAACCCATTGGCTTGTTGGTTCTAAACCTTATGGGAAATGTAATTTCTCTTGGTATTCTTGACTGCTGCTGTTGACAGTAAAGTAAGTAAGAGAAGCATAACACGGCCCTCTGGTCTTGCCATTAAATAAAATGATTGCAAACATTTTAGGATTGGCTTTGTTGCTTTAAAGGACATCCACCACTGGGTGTACACAAGAAAAGAACACAATGTGAATGAAAAACGTGATTTAAGATTTAAATATTTGCGAACACACGATGCATATGTGGAATATAAGTGCTAAGAAAGTGTAAATGGCAATAATCATGACAATGAACGAGGGAAAGAAAACGCAGCAAAATAGTGATTGCAAAGAAGAGGCCAATTTAAACAATCATTTGTGATGCAATCAGTCTCGCATTTGCGAGAGGAAGAGCTATTGATATTGTAAATGACTATGGCCCTGATTACGACCCTGGCTGTGAGTGTTAAAGTTGCGCAAATACTGCCAACAGGCTGGTAGTAAGTACCGCCAGATTTTGACCATGGCGGTGATAACTCCCATACACAGCCACTGTACCACACCAACCACCAGGGCATAAACAACACTCACCACGGTGGTAACCGCCAACAGCCAGGCGGAAGACAAAGTACCGCCCACCATATTTTGACCCTGCAATCCGCCACCTTTTCCAGGCCGGTACCAACACCATCAAAAGCATGGCAGAAACACATCACAGAAGAGAAAGGACAACTCCACCATGGAACCCGAACTGCAAGTTTTCCCGATGATCTTCTATGTTATGCTCCACCTGGAACACCAACGCCGACGAAGACGACGACGGTGAGTACAGCCTCCTAGCACACGAGGGAGGGAGGGAGGAAAATGAGAGTGACACACACACACACAACACACACTATTCACACACACCATACACACAACCAGCTGCGAACGAAAAACAATTTGCCCCCGAAACACAGCAGAAAAATGCAAGGACAACTGGAAAGGGCGAAAGTGATTGTAATCAAATCAACATCTAAAAAACATAATTGATTTGTCAATGAAACAGTTATGTACACAAGTACACAAAGGGACACTGCCCAGTCCAATGTTCAAAGGGTCCACATGGCCACAGGGCACAGGCTAAGGCCCAACTCGAATTCTGACTTCATCAAGATAGTACTCTGCAGGGGCAGCAGTGTGCAAATGGGCAGGCACCTTAGGGGGAGGCACCTCAGACGGATGCATGAACAAGCCCACTGGCTCTGGATGGGGCTCCATGCCCATTGCTCTGACCTGGGGGGTTCAAGGCATGTCTCTGGAATGGGTGACTTTCCCACTGGTTCTGGAGGGGGCTCCATGCCCATTGCTCTGTCTTGGGGGAGTGCAAGGCCACAGCCTCTGGAGTGGGTGACTTTCCCACTGATTTTGGAGGGGGCTCCATGCCCATTGCTCTGTCTTGGGGAGTGCAAGGCCACAGTCTCTGGAGTTGGTGACTTTCCCACTGGTTCTGGATGGGGCAACTTGCCCATTTCTCTTTGCTGGGGAGTGCAAGGCCACAGTCTCTCAGGTGGGTGACCTTCCCACTGGTTATGGATGGGGCAACTTGCCCATTTGTCTTTCCTGGGAGTGCAAGGCCACAGTCTCTCAGGTGGGTGGCTTGCCCACTGGTTCTTGATGGGGCACCTTGCCCATTTCTCTTTGATGGGGAGTGCAAGGCCACAGTCTCTCAGGTGGGTGAGTTGCCTGCTGGTTCTGGATGGGGCCCCTCATACAGCAGCCTCTGGAGGGTGGCCTACATGGCTCCCGCTGGCGGTGACGGCTGCAGTGTGTTGGCGGGTGGAGGTGCCTCCTGGGTAGCCTCTGTAGTTGCTGATGGCTGCAGTGTTGTGGTGGATGGAGGTGCCTCCTGGGCCTCCTCTGCAGGTGCTGATGGCTACACTTCATCAGCTGGCGGTGGGGGCCCGTGACAGCTGGTGGTGCTGGAGGTGTCACCCTGACAACCTCCGCTGGAGTAGAGGACTTTGTCTCTTCCATCACATGGGGCATGGATTCCTTACCCTTCCTCGCAGGGGTGGATGGCCTCTTCCCCTTCTTGGATGGAGGTGCAGGCTCCTTCCTCTCCTTGCCTTAGCGTGTTCGATGCTTTACTTGACCCGTGTGCCGTTTTTTCCGCCGTCCTGTAAGTGTTTTTCCATTTTCAGCGCCTTGCCTCTTGCGCTTCTGCCCCCGCCGTGCCCCTTCTGATTGTGCCACTTTCCGCCGCCCTGTAGTGCGTTTTACTGTTTTTTCAAGCGCCTCGCCTCCTGCGCTTCTGCCCCGTTGTGCCCCTCTGATTGCTGTCTCCCCGATTGTTAGACTGTGCCATTAGTGTATTTCTCCGATTGTTTTCAAGTTGTGACTGTTTGTTAAAATTGTGCCCGACTTTTTTGCCTTGTTTTTTGTGTTTTCGCCCCTTGTGCGCTCCCCCTTGCTCTCCGCTCCCTGCCGCTGCCTCCCTGCGGCCCCGCCCCCCTCGCGCCCCCATTCGCCGCTCCCTCCTGCCTCCCAGCTGCTCCTCCCTTCCCCCTCCCTTCTTAATGGTTGGCGCTGCGCGTCGCGAGTGAGCGACCTCTGACCTGTTTTAGGTCCTGAGCTCGCCCCCCATGTCCGCAGCACCAACCTGCTGTCTCCTGCCTCTGATCCCCGCCCACGCAGCTGCTAGCGTGTTCGAGGCTTCACTTGACCCGTGTGCCGTTTTTTCCGCCGTCCTGTAAGTGTTTTTCCATTTTCAGCGCCTTGCCTCTTGCGCTTCTGCCCCCGCCGTGCCCCTTCTGATTGTGCCACTTTCCGCCGCCCTGTAGTGCGTTTTACTGTTTTTTCAAGCGCCTCGCCTCCTGCGCTTCTGCCCCGTTGTGCCCCTCTGATTGCTGTCTCCCCGATTGTTAGACTGTGCCATTAGTGTATTTCTCCGATTGTTTTCAAGTTGTGACTGTTTGTTAAAATTGTGCCCGACTTTTTTGCCTTGTTTTTTGTGTTTTCGCCCCTTGTGCGCTCCCCTTTGCTCTCCGCTCCCTGCCGCTGCCTCCCTGCGGCCCGCCCCCCTCGCGCCCCCATTCGCCACTCCCTCCCGCCTCCCAGCTGCTCCTCCCTTCCCCCTCCCTTCTTAATGGTTGGCGCTGCGCGTCGCGAGTGAGCGACCTCTGACCTGTTTTAGGTCCTGAGCTCGCCCCCCACGTCCGCAGCACCAACCTGCTGTCTCCTGCCTCTGATCCCCGCCCACGCAGCTGCTAGCGTGTTCGAGGCTTCACTTGACCCGTGTGCCGTTTTTTCCGCCGTCCTGTAAGTGTTTTTCAATTTTCAGCGCCTTGCCTCTTGCGCTTCTGCCCCTGCCGTGCCCCTTCTGATTGTGCCACTTTTTGCCGCCCTGTAGTGCATTTTACTGTTTTTTCAAGCGCCTCGCCTCCTGCGCTTCTGCCCCCGTTGTGCCCCTCTGATTGCTGTCTCCCCGATTGTTAGGCTGTGCCATTAGTGTATTTCTCCGATTGTTTTCAAGTTGTGACTGTTTGTTAAAATTGTGCCCGACTTTTTTGCCTTGTTTTTCGTGTTTTCGCCCCTTGTGCGCTCCCCCTTGCTCTCCGCTCCCTGCCGCTGCCTCCCTGCGGCCCCGCCCCCCTCGTGCCCCCATTCGTCGCTCCCTCCCGCCTCCCAGCTGCTCCTCCCTCCCCCCTCCCCCTCCCCCCCTCCCCCCTCCCTTCTTAATGGCTGGCGCTGCGCGTCCGCGTAGCGGGCGCGCCGCTGGTGCGCCGGAGGCACGCCAGAGGCAAGCCCGTCTGCGCCCGTCCGCGCCTGGACCGCGCCCAGCGCCACCCCCCCTGGTCCTCACGCCCCCGCACCTCCTGCTTCCGTTACTCGGCCCGCGAACTCCTCGCCCTCAACCCTGGCCCCTCCACAGAGTGCTTCCTGGCCACCCCGAAGCACACCAAAGGACCTTTTTTCTGCCGCTCCTGCAACTTCTCCTGCAACAGAACAACAAAGCCAGCAACAACCAACACAAACCACCTGCACTGCATCCTCCTCAACACACGCTCCGCACGAAAACACGCCATCGAGCTCTGGGACTTGCTCGACACCACCGCCCCAGACGTGGCCTTCCTGACCGAAACCTGGTGGAACGACTCTTCGGCCCCTGACATCGCCATCGCCATACCTGACGGATACAAGATCACCAGAAGAGATCGCACCAACGGAATCGGCGGAGGGATAGCCATTGCCCACAAATCTACCCTCAAGATCCACACCCACACGGACGACACCCTCAAGACAGCCGAACACCTCCACTTCCAGATTCACACGGACCCCAAAACTACCCTCAGAGGAACCCTCATATACCGCCCTCCAGGACCAAGAGCCCCCTTCAGCGACACCGTCTCCGACCTCGCAAGCACCCACGCCCTCGCCTCTCCAGACTACATCCTCCTGGGAGATCTTAACTTCCACCTGGAAAACAACAACGACGCCAACACCGCATCACTGACCACCAACCTCCTCAACCTCGGACTCCGTCAACTGGTCAACACCCCCACCCACATCGCCGGACACACGCTTGACCCACTCTTCACCTCAAGCAACCACATCTCCTTCAGCCACACCTCCGAACTCCACTGGACCGACCATCACTGCGTCCACTTCACCTTCAAGAAAAACACCGAACACCACTGCATCCCTCTACCGCCTCACCGGCGCTGGGGAAAAGTCACCGAAGACCAACTGACCAGCACACTCGCCAAATACCCACCACCCGAACCCACCGACCCGAGCACCGCCGCCATCAACCTCCATCAATGGATCCTCAACTGCGCCAACACCTTAGCCCCACTCAAGAAACCCACCGCCAACCAAGAAAAGAAAAAAACAGCCTGGGTCACAGACGAACTGACCACCTCCAAACGCACCTGCCAGAAACTCAAGAAGAAATGGATCCTCGAGCGCACACCCGACAACCTTGCCACCCTCAAGGACGCCAACCGTAAACACCACCAACGAATCTGACTCGCCAAGCGCGCCCACTTCACAGAACGCCTCAACAACAACGCCCACGACTGCAAAGAACTCTTCTGCATCGTGAAGGAACTCTCCAACCCTAACGCCAACGTCAACGACGCCCCTCCCTCCCAGAAACTCTGCGACGATCTCTTCATCTTCTTCCACCAGAAAATCGCAGCCATCCGCGACAGCTTCAACACCGCACCTTCGCCAGACCCCACCCACGACGACTCCTCCCACGCCTGCCGCCTCACCACCTGGACCCAAGTAGACGACGCCGAAACCCTAACAACCATGAATTCCATCCACTCAGGATCTTCCCCTCACAATCTGGATTCAGACGAAACCACAGCACTGAGACCGCACTCCTCGCCGCCACAGATGACATCAGACAACAAATGGACAACGGCGAAACCTCAGCCCTCATCCTCCTCGACCTATCAGCCGCTTTCGACACAGTCTGCCACCGCACCCTGCTAACCCGTCTCCACGAAGCCGGCAGGAAGACGGTAACTCAAGCCCTCGTCAGTAGCAGACTTGACTACGGCAACGCACTCTACACAGGCATCTCAACAAAAGACATCAAACGACTCCAACGCATACAGAACGCATCCGCCCGCCTGATCCTCGACATACCCCGCCGATGTCACATCTCCCCCCACCTGAAGGACCTCCACTGGCTCCCTGTGGATAAAAGGATCACCTTCAAACTCCTCACCCACGCACACAAGGCACTACACAACACCGGACCCACCTACCTAAACACCAGACTCAACTTCTACGTCCCCACACGTCAACTCCGCTCCGCCAACCTCGCCCCCGCCATCGTCCCCCGAATCCAGCGCAAGACCTCTGGCGGCAGATCCTTCTCCTTCCTCGCCGCCAAGACCTGGAACTCTCTCCCCACCTCACTACGCCAGACCCAGGACCTCCTCACCTTCAGGAGACTCCTCAAGACATGGCTCTTCGAACGCTAGCAGCAGCCCCCCCCCCGCCCCCAGCGCCTCGAAACCCTGTCGGGTACATAGCGCGCTTTATAAATTCACTGATTGATTGATTGATTGCCTGGCTGTGCAGGCTCCTTTCCCTTCTTGCATGGAGGTGCAGGCTCCTTCCCCTTCTTGGATGGAGGTGCAGGCTCCTTCCCCTTCTTGGATGGAGGTGCAGGCTCCTTCCCCTTCTTGCCTGGAGGTGCAGGCTCCTTCCCCTTCTTGCCAGTGGATGCAGGTTCCTTTCCCTTCTTCGATGGAGGTGTGGTATCCTTACCACCCCTGTCCCCGTGGACTGCTTGGCTGAGGTGCTGGGCTGGGTCTTTGGTACCCTGCTCATACGGGCAGGATGGTGGGGGGGGAGAAGAGGTCAAGTTGGGCAAGGAAAAGCTTTTTAGGGATGGTGGGGCGGGAGGAGGGAGGAGTGATGGGAGTGGAAGTTGAGGGAGTGGTTGCAGGAGGTATGTGTCTGCTGGATTTGGGTGCAGGTGCATGGGCATTATGCTGATGTGAGGTGGATGGCTGTTGGGTGTGTGAGTGTTTGCGTATGTGTCCTTTAGGAGGGTGGGCGACAGACAGGGTGGGAGAGGGCAGAAGGGACGCATGCATGGCTGTTGTGAAGGTGTCTGCTATTGAGGTGTGTGTGCTGCTTGGTGTGGTGATGCTGGTGGTGGATGTTGTTGGAATGCTTGCAGGTGTGAGCATGGACGTGATTGGGAGGGAGGTGGAGGAAGAGGAGGGGTAGACGGTGGAGGCAGTGGATGTTGTTTTGTCTGCAACTGTATGGTGTTTGCGTGAGTGCTTGTGGGATGATGTGTGGTGCTTGTGTTTGCTTGTGCCGCCCTTGGGTGTTGTCTTGTGTGCATACTCATCTGTATGTGTGCCTAGGATGGGTTGGGGTTGAGGAGAATGGGACTGGCAAGTGGTAGTTGGAGGGGGGATGGTAGAAACAGCGACAATGGCTGCCATCAGAGAGGAGACCAGACCCTGAATCGATCTCTATTGGGCCGCCAATCCACTGTGAATGCCCTCCAGGAATGCATTGCATTGCTGCTTCTCGGATGCCAGCCCCTGGATGGCATTCACAATGGTTGATTGCCCTACAGAGATGGATCTCAGGAGGTCAATAGCCTCCTCACTGAGGGCAGCAAGGCTCACCAGGGCAGGGCCTGAGGTGCCAGGGGTGGAAGAGATGCCCACCCTCCTGGGTGAGCGGGCACAGGCAACTCGCTGAGGGGCTGCTGGGAGGGCGGTGCTGGTATGGGGGTGGCGGCTGTACCTGCAGCTGGGGTAGTCACGGAGGTGTCCGTCACCACCAGGGAGCTCCCACCGGAGGAGGTATCTGATTCTGTGTTGTCTCCTCCAGTCTCCGCAGTGGTGCTCCCTTAGCCCTCAGTCCCACTGGTTCCATCGGTGTTGGTGGACTCTGCCTCCTGGGTCCTGTGGGATGCAGCTCCCTCTGTCGTCGGTGCCCCTGCTCCTCTGCCAGATGATGCAAATGCACGCAAGGACAGGATGACAAAACAAGAAAGGTGGGGAGAGAGACAAAAGATACACTGGGTCAATGACTGCGCCAACACCACAGTTGGCATACACATCACCGTCACACACAGGGAACACACTTAAGCACTATGCATTGCACTACCAGTGATATGGCTAGTCACTAAGGCAAGATGAGGACCGCATACCGCCAACTGCAGCACTCCTGGGTCCCACGATGGCCTGGCTGAAATGGACTGCTAACAAGCTAGGTTACCTGTATGTGCCATACACCCATTACCCTTCAGATGACCCACGCTGCAATGTCTGGCCTGGCCTTAGGGGCACCCACTACCAGACATCCACCACTCGAATACCACCCCACCAGCCAAAATATGTAAAGATACCCAGTGTACTCAGCCCCTTGTGGCTGCTGTGATTCCCTCAAGCGCCCATCCAGCTCAGGGTAGGCCACCTCCAGTACGCGGGCCATCAGCGGGGTCAGGGTCCGACGGCACCCCTTCCTCACGCCTTTCATAGACTCCCTGGGTCTGCACGTCCTTGGCGATGACATGCTACATTCCATTCTTTTGATAGGCTCTGAACTGCAGAGGTAAAAAAGACAGGAGAACACCATTAAACAAACAGTCCATCCTGTCACAGAAATGGCCCGCCATACCCGATTCCATCACCATTGGCACACACATAGCCCAGCGCACACCGTGTACACTGCCACAAGACATTACCCCACCCCCTTACATGATGCTCGCACACACATCTCCATGCATCCTTCCCACATACATCGTGCCCAAAGTGTACTCACCGTTGGTCTGGAGGCCCATACAACTGTCTGTACTGGGGTAGGACCCCATCCACCAGTCGCTCTAACTCCTCCAAAGTGAAGGCCGGGGCCCTTATCCCGGTCACACGGGCCATTGTAGGTTCTAGACACGGGTCACAGCAGCACACGCAGTGTAGGTGTTCTCCTGTTGAAGGTCAGGAAACAAGTGAGGAATCAGATAGAAAATGGTAGTAACGTCCGCGGTGGTGTACACCGTCACCACAGGCGTATATCCCCAATGGCCAGTGTACCCCATAGAGCCCTATATTATCCAATGAGGAATTGCACGGCGGTGCAAGACCGCTTTCCACCATGACGCCCAGCGTTGGTGGAGTTAACTCACTTCCACCTGTCCCTACATACAGGACAGGCGGTTGCCATTTCGGTCGGGGGGAGAGTCATAGTGACAATTACTGCGTCACAGATTAGATTGGCACATACTTCACCATTAACACTGTCCCAATACATAAGTGCACCATGTGGACTGCAGTTGTGGTTTTGTTGTTTCAATTGTGACAGCCTACTCACTCTTGTGTCCCTTAGATACCTACAGCTGCAGGTGAATAGGAGGTGGAGACATACCCCTGTGTACAGATCCCTGGTAGACTTAGCTACAATGGAGGACAGGCACATTATCCTCTCCTATAGACTGGACAGGGCCACAATCACAGAGCTGTGTGCCCAGTTGGAGCCTGACCTGATCTCATCTATCTGTCATCCTACTGGGATCCCCCTCTTGTGCAAGTGCTATCAGTTCTCCATTTCCTGGCAACTGGCTCTTTCCAAGTGACAGTGGGCTTGGCAGCAGGAATGTCACAGCCAATGTTCTCAATCGTGCTGGCAAGAGTCTTGTCTTCCCTGGTAAAACACATGTGCAGCTACATTGCTTTCCCCCAGGTGGAAGATTTGGCCACTGTGAAGGCCGGATTCTATGCAATGGGACATATCCCCAATATTATTGGAGCAATCGACGGTACACATATTGCGTTTGTACCCTCGCCAGAATGAACATGTGTACAGGAATTGTAGAAGTTTCCACTCATTAAATGTGCAGATGGTGTGCCTAGCATACCAGTACATCTCCCACGTCAATGCTAAGTATCCTGGGTCGGTACATGATGCCTTTGTTCTGAGGAATAGCAGAATCTCACATGTGATAGCCCTACTACAGAGGCACAGGGTGTGGCTAATAGGTGAGCCTTGCTCCCCACTCACTGTACGTTAGTGTATGCCTCTGGTGTTAACCCCATAGATTGTGTGTGGCTAAATGTTATCCCACAATACTTGCAGGTGACTCTGGCTACCCAAACCTATTGTGGCTGCTAACCCCTGTGAGGAATGCCAGGACAGGGGCAGAGGAACGTTATAATGAGGTACATGGGCGAACCAGACTGATCATCGAAAGGACCTTTGGCCTCCTGAAGGTCAGATTCAGGTGCCTCCATCTGACAGCTGGATCCCTGTGCTACTCACTCAAGAAGGTCTGCCAGATAGCAGTGGCATGCTGTATGTTGCACAACCTGGCCCTCAGATGCCATGTACCCTTTCTACAGGAGGAGGAGACAGGAGATGCCCCTGTGGCAGCAGTAGACCCTGCTGACAGTGAGAATGAAGAGGCTGAGGATGAGGACAACAGAACATCAGTTATCCATCAGTACTTCCAATGACACACAGGTAAGACTGTGCAACATCACATTTCTATGACTTTTGGTGTATTCTGTGTGGCTGTGGCATGATGGCATTAACTTCCTGTTACCTCTACTTACTGTCACCTATGGTTTGTCATTTTACAGATGTTGGTGATATAACAACTGTGTACTGATGTGCTGACTACAGCCATCTACAGGTCATTATTTCTATGCTCTCACAATGTACAGTTCATTTGCAATGGAAGTAGCTGTTTCCATAAATACACATTTTCAAAACATTAAATAGTAGTAGTCGAGTTTTGTTCAAGGGTGTTTGTTGTAATGCTAGGAGATTGAGGGGAAAGTGCAATGGAATGGAGTGATGATGGATGAAAGTCCACGGTATTGTTTCAGTATGTTTGTAGTACATGTCCAGGGTGCAAGGGGCCATACGAAGGGGAGCAAAGGAAGTTCAAAGTGGACAAGGTGACTGAGTTGGACACAAGGGGGACAATCAGGAGAGTCTCATTTCCTGGCGGGTGTCTTGGAAAGTGTATCTGTCTAGGTTGCAGGGAACATTTGCGGGGTGGTTCACCTTCTGCAGGGGGAGGGGTGCTTGTGGATCCTGTGGCAGGGCTCCTGCCCACTAGCTGCAATGGAAGTGGAGGACTGTTCTATGGACTGGCTAGTGGTAGGGGCTCGCTGGTGTGCTGTTGCCTCCCTCATGATGTTGGCCATGTATGCCAGCACCCCTGCTATGGAGATCAGGGTGGTGTTAATGGCCTGCAAGTTCTCCTTGATCCAATGATACTGTCCCTCCTGCAGCCGCCTGTTCTTCTGCATGTTGTCAAGGATCTGGCCCATTGTGTCCTGGGAATGTTGGTAGGCTCCCAGGATCTTGGAGATTGCCTCCTGGAGAGTCGGTTCCCTGGTCTTGTCCTCCCCCTGGCGCACAGTAGTCCCCCCAGTGTCCCTGTAGGCCTGTGCCTCTGTCCCCTGAATGGTGTGCCCACTGCCACTGACCCCAGGTCCCTGATTGTCTTGGGGGCGAGATGTGGCCTGGGGTCCCTGCACAGGTGGGCACACTGATGATTGACGTGTCCTGAGGATAGAGGTGTGGGTACGCTGGGTGGGTGCTGTGGTGCTGGATCCTGATGGGGGAGGCTCTGTGGTGGTCTGTGAGTGGGCTTGGGTGACCGGCTGGCCAGTGGTCCCTGATGGGCCAGGTAGGTCATCCAGATCCTGATGTCCAGAGTTACTGTCATCACTGGGGGCATCTTCTGTTGGGGGACTGGATAGTTGTGGCACGTTTTCTCCACTGACATTGGCTGGGGTACCTGTGGGGGTGTAAGTGATGTATTATTCTTCATGTGTATGACATATTGTACATCCCTGACTTCCCCTCTATCATTGGTATTGCCCTGCCACCTTTTGCTTGTGTATGGTGATGTATTGTGGGATTGTTAGTTTCCCGATGCTTTGCATGCTTTTGTGACGGGTGTCCATGCAGGGCTGGGAGGGCTGTCCATGCATTGGTATCCCATAAAGGGCCTGGCATTGGTGTTATTCATATGTATAAGTGCAGTATGTGTGATGGAGTGGAGTGATGGGAGTGAGGGGATGTGATGACATGCAGGTATGGTGGGTGATAAGTGGTAAATGTTGACTTACCAGTGTCCAGTCCTCCGGCTACTCCAGTGAGTCCCTCAGGATCCAGTATTGCCAATACTTGCTCCTCCATTGCTGTAAGCTGTGGGGGAGGAGGTGGGGGTCCACCGCCAGTCCTCTGTATGGCGAGCTGGTGCATTGCTGCTATGGAACGTATCTTCCCCCGTAGGTCGGTGCACCTCTTCCTGATGTCATCCGTTGTTCTTGGGTGTTGTCCCACAGCGTTCACCCTGACCACGATTCTCCGCCATAGCTCCGTCTTCCTTGCAATGGATATCTGCTGTACCTGTGCTCCAAAGAGCTGTGGCTCTACCCTGACAATTTCCTCTACCATGACCCTTAACTCCTCATCAGTGAAACGGGGGTGCCTTTGCAGGGACATGGGTGTTGTGTGGTGTGTGTTGGTGAGAGTGTGTTGAGTAATGTGGTGGGTTGTGTAATGTGGGGTGTGTGAGGGATGTATGGGTGTAAGTGGTGTGCATCTAGTTGTCTCAGTGGTCTTGGTGTCAGTCTGGTGGCAATGATTTGTATTCATAAAGGGTTGTGGGTAGTGTGGGTGTGTGTTTTTTAGTACTGTGGGTGTGGTGTGTGTATGTGTGTCAGGTGTGTGTTTTTCGTATTGGCCAATGTGGTGTTGTTTTGTATGTGGGTGTCCATTCTGAGCGTGGCGGTATGTACCGCCAATGGTTTACTGCCGTTGAATGTCCGCCGTGGTGATTCGTGGGTCATAATGTTGTGGGCTTTGTTCTGTTGACGTGATGGTATGAGTGTTGGGACCTCCACTTTAGCACTGACCTTTGGGCTGGTGGATTTGTGTATGTGGCAGTATTCTATTGGATTGGTGTGTGTGTGTCATAATATGGTGAACGGATATTCACCACCGCAGCGGTATGCTGGCGACTGTCACTGTGGCGGTAAGTGGCATTTACTGCCAATGTCATAATGAGGACCAATGTCTTTTACTCATGTGTTTTGGCTTGGACTGGAGTGGATGTATGTAGTTTGGAGTGGAATTATGTGGGTTGAATGGGAATTGTTGTGGAATTGTGGGTAGTGTAGAGTATTTGTGGAGTGGAATTATGTGGAATGGTGAATAGATAGAGGTGAGCTGCACAGAATGGATAGAAAGGAAACGAGAGAGATACGTAGTTTGTGCACAAAGTGCTGAATGAATTCCAGACAGCGGTGCAAAAAATGTGTGTGAAAAAGAGTAAGAAGGGGAGGGCAGGCAACAGATGCATAATGAGGGTGCGTCTATGTATGCAGAGGACACCCCAAGAAGAAGAGAAGAGCATGGGTTTGGGGGACAGAAATTTTGAAAAGGCACGGGAAAGAAACTGTGCTCGAAGACCTGTAATGAACCAATATGAGAGAGGTGGGAAGTGTGCTTGAGAGAGCGAGAGAGGGGTGTGAGAGAGAGTATGAGAGGACAAGAGAGAGGTACCGAGTAGGAGGGGTGCCGGGGGTGTAGTGGTGGACCAGTGAACAGCACAAGAAGGTACAGGAAGGTAGCATGTGTGAGCAAGCAGTATAGAGAGGAGACAGGGAGTGTGAGGGAGAGAGGGCAGTGGGTGTGTGGGGGAGACAGGGTTGGTGGAAGTGCAATGTAGAGATGGGTTGTATTGGAATTGTTTGTTGTGGAATTGTGTGATGTGGGATTGTGTGGTGTGGAGTTCTGTAGTGGAAATATGTGGCATGGTGTGCCATTGAATTATGTGGATAGCAATTAAATGGTATTAACTGTATTGGAATTATGTAGAGTGAGATTGTGTGTTATGGAGTTAATTATGTGGAATGGTATCTGGAGTTGAATCTCTTCTGCGCCCCACATAGCGGTATTAAGCACTATACAAATTCTGTAAAACGAGTAATGGAGGCACCTGCTTGTGAGATTAACATGAGCCCTAAAACGTCAGTACTTTATACAAAGACCAAGTGCCCCAGAACTGGATTTGGTACCACTTGACAAGTCAGGACACTAAGCAAGTGAGCTCAGGTGCTGGCAGATAAAGTCTTTGATGTCCATGAGACTTCTTAACAGGAGGCAAGCTCAGTCCAAGGCCTTGGAGAACCTTTGAAAGCAGGATGTAGAAAGCAAAGTCCAGTCCTTTCACTCCCAGGACGAAGAGGTAAGCAGAAGGCCAGCACAGCAAAGCAACATGCAGAGTGGCAGTCCCTCCTATAACATCCACCTGTTCTTCACGGCTGACTGTCCTCAGTCAAAATGGAATCTCACTTTGTGGGGTTAGAGGTCCACTACTTATAGCCATTCCTGTCTTTGAAGTAGACAAACTTCAAAGAAAAAGTCTTTGTAGTGCATAACACCCTGCCTTTCCTGCGTGGCCCTAGAGACACTCAGGGGGGTTGGAGACTGCTCTGTGTGACAAGTGCAGTCCTATTCAGGTGCAAGGGTCAGCTCCTCCCACCACTCTAGCTCAGGGAGACCATCTGGATATGCAGGGCACACCTCAACTCTCTTTGTGTGACTGTCTAGGGCATGGGTACCCACAAACATTTTCCCAGGTGCCAAAAGGCGTGGTATGTGATGTGTCCGAGGGCTGCATTAATGCCAGCAGGGTGTGGTCGGGTCGAGGGTGGGGGTGTGGGTGGGCATTGGTGGTAAGGTGGGTGTAGAGGAAGCATAGATATATACATATATATGTTGCTGAATTGCAGAAAGAAAATTTGGGATTAATCCCAGCTTCCCCACTTTACCAAATTGTGTGATCCTAGGCAATAGTTATGTTTCACTTCCCTTCATTATCACATACACAGGAACTAAAAAATACATGGCTTCAGGATGTCCGCTGTCCAAAACCTTCTCCTATGTTTGATTTTTAAAAACTATACTGTTTTACTTATATAATAGATACCCAGGTCACCCAGGGGTACACATGACAACCTACTTGCCACATTTCACTATTGGCATTGTTGTCAGGGTAGGGGGAAAAATTGATGTTTCTAAATTCTTGTTTGAAAACTATCACTTAAATACTTCTCAATGTGCTGATATAATCTGATGTACTAAAGTGAAAAGGTACTGCATGTTAATTAAATACATTTTTTGAATTTTGAAGAGACTTTATCATCTGTTTACACTATGCTGCAAAATGGCTTTAAAAATGAAGGTGCTCCTAAAGTTAAGCGATGCAGGACTCAACAGTTACTTCCTTTCTTTAACACTGATTATTCTTTAAATAAACATGTGCCTGCTTCTTTAACATCTATCCTATTGTTAGCATCTCTTTGAGTAAACAGCAGCAGAGTGCTACTGTACACCAGGGGGCCACATGTAAAGGTCAGGAGGGCCACATTCAGTTCCCGGGCCGTACTTTAACTATCAGTGGTCTAGAGTGAATTCGCAAATACCCCAACTGTCATCCTGACCCAGATGTGTATTCCACAGACAGGCAGAGGTACAGAATGGTTAAGCAAGAAAATGCTCACTTTCTAAAAGTGTCATTTTCAAACTTACCTTTTAAAACCATTTTCACCAAAAGATGTATTTTTAGATTGTGAGGTCAGAGACTCCAAACTCCTAGTCTCTGTCTGCTCCCAACACGAAATTACACTTGAAAGATATTTCAAGGCAGTCCCAATGTTACCATATGGGATAGATAAGCCTTGTAATATTGAAAAATGAATTTAGCAGTATGTCACTATCGGGACATGTAAAACACACCAGTGCCTGTCCTACCTTTAAAATACACTGCACCCTGCCCATGGGGCTGCTTTGGACCAACCTTAGGGGTGAATTGCATGTTGTAAAAGGAAGGTTTGGACCTGGCAAGTGGGTACACTTGCCAGGTTGAAGTGGCACTTTAACACTGCCCACACAGACACTGCAGTGGCAGGTATGAGACATGTTTACAGGGCTACTCATGTGGGTTGCACAATCAATGCTGCAGGCCCACTAGTAGCATTTGATTTACAGGCCCTGGGCACACACGATAAACTATACTAGGGACTTACTAGTAAATGAAACATGTCAATCAGGGATAAACCAATCACCAATATAATTCAGACAGAGAGCACTTGCACTTTAGCACTGGTCAGCAGTGGTAAAGTGCTCAGAGTCCTAAAGCCAGCAAAAACTAAATTCAGCACGGGATCAAAAATAGGAGGTCAGAGGCAATATATATGGGGATAACCCTGCAAACAAGAGCCATTTCCAAAATTTACTGACACCAATATTGCATTTTTCTGCAAAAACACAGTGCACCAAAAAAAGCCCACCACTCCTCCAAAAAACACCACTGGCTCCAAACCATGCCACAACTGCAGGAAGCTGTTGTTGGTCACCAATCCACACAATGTGTGCATGTGTTGTCTATGGATGACTCAAAGGCCGGCGACAAATGCTGTTTCATGTACCCAAACACGATCAGGCAGCGGAAAGTAAAGCTATATGTTGACAAACACAAATAATTGGGGTAGGTCATGCTTCAAACAGCGGACCTGATCACTCGCCAATTCACATGTCCACTCCAACTCCAGGTCCTGGCCCTGCACCAGGTTGCCAGGAAGACGAAGTTGAGGAACAAGTCAGACCACAAGCGTAAAAAGTGCAAGCAGGACTCATCACTGTATCACCACTGTCACTCTGGTGAGAAGTCAGTCGGCACTCCAAAGAACCAACTTGTTTGCTATTGACTCTGAGGCCATGCTCGGAAGCTAACCCAGGTGTGCCCTGGTTTCCTTGAACTGTTGTAGATTACCCAGCAGATAGTGGCCTTCAGAGAGATTTCATGGTAAGGACCCCCAGTTGGACTTCCTCTGGGTGGCTCAGTCCTGGCTCTGACTGTCCTCATGGTACCTTCACCTGGCTCCTTGCCAGGGTCAGCCCTTGCCGCCACTGTTTTGCCAAAGGCCTTGCCATTGCTTTATGTCTCGGTGTGAACTCTGATTCCAGTTGCACTGGAACTGGATCCATTCATGATGCTCATCTCATATTGGTAACTGAGTTCAACTCACTCCAGGCTTATGTCTCATTGATGAGATTTTGAAGGTGCAGTCGCCATCTCTGGAGGATCCCCGGTCTTGTTCGGATTGTATTCTGATGTCGTTCAAAGGCTTCAAAATGTCCACCTGAAGACAAGGATGAGGAGGCAGACAACTTACTATTCCCTCAACAAATTAGATCTGCAGAATGCCGGCGAGCTTGCCACTTTTCTTGAAATACAGATGGACACCCCATGAGGGTTCCTGAAGGAGAGTTCCTCCTTTGCAGTGAAGTCTTCATAATTTGACACCAAGGGAAACTTTTTATAGAAATATTACAGCCTGGTTCTGCAACTTTAGCACCCTTGCTGCCCTTCATCGAGTCCCTGACAGAAACATTGATAGTGACCTAAGCCCTTATAGGTCTAAGCCGGCCCATAGCTACACATCATAGACCCGTCCCAGCGATTTGACTTTTCTAATCCATCACCAGATTCCAAAGAGCTTGCAAGTTCAGGCATCTACTGGAAGGTGAATCCAAATGCATTCTCTACTGTGTCTCTGGACACAGAATAAGACTGTCTTAACTCTTAGAAAAAGATTCTGTTCAGCCTTCTTGCCCCACATGGCCCTGAATGCTGTTTATCTGCAGGGACGATACACACATGCCTACTTGAATACGGCCCATGAGATCTTGCCATCCATCCCTAATGACTTTTAAAATGCCTTAGCTCAGTCGATCCAAGATTGGTAAGATGCAGCCAAATATGTCTTGAGAGCTAATTTAAACACCATAAATTACATCAGATGTGCCATGGACACCAGCATGATGATCCAGAGCCATGCAAGGGTGAGCATGACAAGATTATCGGGGGACATACAGGCATCTCTGATGGAGATGCCATTCGTTGGCTCCAGGCTTTCGGGGAAAATGCAGGTCCGTATTGGGAATGCTTCAAGGACAGCTTTTCAAGACAAGCTCCTTCAGTCTGATTTCTTTGGCTTGTCAGTTCCACCAGCAGTACCGGGGTTCAGAGCATACTTGTGAGATGTCCCCTACTACAGTGGCAGCCATGACGCTGTGTACAACAGCCAGTACAGCCTTTTTCCTGCTTATGAGAGTGCAGTGGTGGCAGAGCTTGTGCGCACCCTAAGGGACAGCAATCTTCTTTTTCTTTTTCTTCTAGCCTGCCACAACTGTGCTCAACTCACTTTAGGTTCTCTTCCTATGGTAATGCTCAAACCGTAGGGAGAATATTTGTTTCTAACTATCTGGTGCACCATTACATCACATCAGTGGTTGTTTCAGATTGTTCAGAGAGATTACTCCCTACTTTTCTCATTCTCCCCCTTCATGTGCTACCTGTTTTCGCTCAAACTTCAGAAGATCATATGGCCATCCGTCTCCAGGAAGCTCGATCGCGTTTAGCCATAGAGAGAGTCTAATAGGCAGACAAGGGCAATAGGTGTTACTCCCACTATTTCTTGGTACATCAAAAAAGATGAAAGCCGCAAGCCAATTTCAGCTCTTCATCCTCCGAATACCTTCCAGCAGTAGGACAAATTCAAGATACTGTCATTGGCCCAGGTCATTTCAATTCTGAATATGGGGTTATTAGACATGTCCTTGGACTTGCAGGATGTGTACTTTCATATGCCCGCCCTGTAGTCCCACGGATGCAACCATCTGTTTGTGGTGAGGATGGGGTATCTAATTTGCTATTCTGCCCTCCGGCCTTAATGCTAGCCCTCAGGTGTTTACAACAGTGAGTGTAGTGGTTGCAGCCCATCTTCGCAGGTCAGGAATACATCTATTCCTGTGCATCTGACTGCTGCTTCTCAACACCCCAATATCCAGCATTGAAAGTTATCGTCACAGTCTATACTTGACTGAATTATACTCACATTGTAGGGTACATCTCAGAAAAGTGTGCCAACTTATTTTGTTCTTCACTCACTCAACTTAGGGCCCAATCAAACTTTTATTAAATTCTCAGAGCTAGAGGTCAATGCATGTGTAGATGATGATAATGTTGATTGTTGTGACCTGTTCATGAAGCCAAGAGTACATTCAGTTTGCAGAAGGTTTGTAGCAGTACAATATAGCAGGTCCTGTGAAAGGAATGGTGTAGAGATGGCTTCAAGCAGGGGCTTTAAGGCCAGCAGAGTGAGAACGAGGCCTGGAAGCTGGAAGTACATGTCTACGTGTCTGCAATATGTATAGGTTATGTGCATGAGGTTCAGACACATGCTCTGATCGTTTCATAGCCAGCAACATGATCAGCTAAGAAAAGCGGCAGCTGGAACGAGTTTCGGGAACAATGTAGGGACTTGTTTTCGTATGTACAGGTTATGGTATGTGTATGGAGTACCTCTGTGAAAGGGCCAAATATGCACTCCCATTAAATTGATAGGATAACAGGCCTTTATCATTAGGTATAATGCTTTTGAACTAGATGTGGAGAAAAAAGTTTATTGTCATATTTTCCATGTTAAAGATAGAACAAGAGGACCTTGATCTCACCTTGGTCAGTAAAAAGAAGAAAGAAAAAAGGAGAGAAGGAGAGCAAGAAAAGAGGAACATAAATTATTGGTGGCCAGCATTTAGAGTTTTGACAGCTATATTAGATGAAAAATTCAGCCCTTACAGCAGCCCTGTTTCTCTGCGAGTGGTGGATTCATGAGAGACACACCTTATGATAGGGATCCGCGGCTACCATTTGATAAGAATTTCATATTAAAATGCACAGGTGGTCTTCATTGAAACGGGGCGATAAAACCTTATCAGACCACAGATACAGGATAATGGCCAGAAGAGAAGTCCTGAGCAATAGAGGATAATGGCCACTAGGGAAGTCCTGAGCACGCCAAAGCAGCCCTTCCAGATACCATGTTCTGTTCATCAAGCACAAGTACAAACCAAACAGCAAGGGGAAAAGCTTTGGTAGCCAACAGGAGGAATCTGATTAAAAAGAATCAACCACAAGTTGTGTGTAGTAGAGTGTGGGGAGGAATTGCCCTCTCCCTGGATGATGGGTGTGCGTGGAGTGTGTGGAGGTAGTGGCCTCTCCACTGACACCTCTTGCCAAGGATACGACTGTGTGCAGTAGAGTATGTGGATGGTCTGCCCTCTCCAGACTTCTCCACAGGGTAACAGGTGTGGGGAGAAACTGGCCTCTCTGCTGGAACTCTTTCTACAGTGACAGGCATGCATTGTAGGGCATTGTAGGGTGTGGCAATGGGCTGGCATCTCCACTAATACCTGTGCCCTAGACCATGAGTGTCCATGGTAGGGTGTGGGGAAGGACTGGCCTCTCCATTTTTTTTCATGATCCCACAAGAAATTTCCACAAACTCCCACAAGATTGCAAACATTTTTTTAAATAATAAGATTAACAGTTTGCTTCCTCACACTTCTTATTTCTCATAGACCTCCTCTCAATTACTAGGGAGTCATGATGTCTTTACCCTGCCCCCTTACATAGCTTTTTTCTAATCATTTTCACAACACTAGGATTCTCTCCCTATATTCAGCTATGAGGGGCATTTTATTTCTGTATCTCCAGTAGTCTTCCAATTAGAGCGTTAGCTTCAGCGGTACTCGTGGTGGCCTCCCAATCCTGCAAGAGCGACATGGGTGATGGGGATAACAGCCCTCTCGACCAATCAGATGGCTCTATTTTTGCTTTTGTGCAACCGCAGGACTCTTACAAGACTCGCAAGCCCAACAGTCCAGATATACAAATATTTTTTAACCTTAATTTCTGAAAAACTACTAGACAGATTTACACCAAATCACAAAAACTATACTTTTTGGACCAACATATAGCGTCCTACAAAATTTGGTGCAATTCCTTCCAGCTGTTTTAGCTGTAGCGTGTTCTAAAAATCCCTATGGAAATTGCAAGGGGGATTTGTTTTTTGTCCCCCCTTCCCTTTTTTTTTTCTCTGTCCCCACTTCATGGATCACCCCAAAACGTTCCAGGAAAGAGCTGAGGTGGAAGAACTTTTTTTTTTTTTAATTTCATGAAGATTTGTCAAACTTCACCAAAGTTATTAGCAAACGAAAAAATCAATTTCCTGTATATAAGTGGTCCTAACTATAACTGCCCACTGGTGACCATCAGTGCGTAATAGATATAGCTAGATAGATATTTATTTGCTTAAAATGTTTAAATTTGTCTTTGTATGTGTGCACACACACACACACACACAAACACATGCACACATATATTTTACCTAGTGGCGGTCACCACTCAGTAGTTATAGTTAGGTCTACTTTTTCATTGAAAGAGCTTCTTTTGGCTTGCTAATAACTTTGATATCATTTGACAAACCTTCAAACAAATTCCCAATACGAAATTTCATCCATCTCAGCTTCTTCCTGGAAAGTTTCAGAGTAATCTGTCCCATGCATTTTTCACAGACTTTTTTGGGAAGCCATTTCGCAAAAACTGCTCAACAGAATTACACCAAATTTGGCAGGAAGCTTGCTCTTGGTCCAGAAAGGGTATATTTTATGATGTGGTGTAAATCTGTTCATTAGTTTTTCAGATATTAAGGGCCAACAATATTTGTATATGTAGATGACTGGGTTTGCAGGACTCTTGCAGGAGTCCACCGGTCACACAAATTATAAAATAGTGCCATTTGATTGGCCCCACTGCTTTTTTTTCCTTTCAGTCGTCTTGGTCTTGCGTGAGTGAGCACTCTGATTGGATGGGTGTTAGATGAACAGAAATTAAATGGCCGACAAAAGTGTAGTTTGGGCAAATTAGTGGTGTTGTCAAAATGAACCTTAAAAGCTTCAGGTCTATATACTGTGATGAAAAAAAGTAGAAATTCCCATGGTAAAAAGAAGGGGCAGGCAATCTCTCTCCACACTCTACTATGCACATCTGACATGTAAGAAAGAGGTCTCAGTAGAGAGGCCAGTTCCCCCTCACATGCTACTATGCACACCTGGTGTCCAAGACACAGGTCTCAGTGGAGAGGCCAGTCCCTCCCCTCACTCTGCTATGTATGCCTGCCACCTTGTGGAGGGGTCTTAATGGAGAGGGCAGTCCCCCCACTTCCTACTTTGCACACCTCATTCTGTGGGGAAAGGTGTATTTATTATATTTATTTATTGATTTTGATGTTGTATATTCAAAGAGAAAACAAACATTTCCCAATCCCCTCTGCCCCCACCCCCAGTGAGAGGAGCTAGGCACAGTGTAGTTGCTTCCTAGCAGTTAGATATTTAGCATTTCAAAATAGTACAGGCACAATTTTAGCTTTTGATCACCTGTTATCCCTGTCCCACTTCTGACATATCTGCATCAAAAAAAATTCTGTCATCTCATCAATTTGTATTGCTGTATCCCCACCCATTCCTTGTTGTAAACGAGCCTCTGCCATATCCCATGTCATCCTGCCTCCCTGTCCTGTACCAGTGTAGACCAATCTATCACACCTCACATACGATATGCAATTGCCTAGTATACATACCCAGTCGTGGTCCCACATTGCTTCCCCTATATCATTATTCCATTGCAATTTCAGTGTTTTTATGCAAGTATCAGTCTGTGGCAACAGCAATGCATTTAAACATGATCAGTTTGCCTTCTCCTCCCATATCTGGTAGACCCTGGATTAGTATGTGAGTGTCTGGTTCTGCAGGAATCCCCACCCATGCCTTACAAATCGCCACCCCAAATCCTTCATAGGCCAGAAAGCAGCCCCTCATCCTTTCCCATCTACTGCAAAAGGCTGGGTACCCCATCATACGGCCATCCTCACACAGGTCGCCCAAGGACTGTTGCACCGCTCCATCCCCCATCCCACAGGAATAGAGGTGGCATTCAGCTGATCCCTGTGCACCATGGGACCAATTTTTGAGCATAGATATATTCGTCCCCCTCTCTCCGGGAAGCTTGTCCCACACATCCGGAATCGTCTTAACTTGTAATGGCAGCAGCACCCTTTTCTTCCTATGGACCAGAGGTAGTGCCAAGAGCTTGCGCGGTTTAATCCATCTGGCCACAAGTGTGTAGCGACTGGGCCAGTATCCCCCTCCAGGAACCATGGCACAATATAATGTAAGTGAGATGCCCAAATTCAGAGCCTGAACCCTCCTCCATCCCAGGGTAATCTCAGAACACCTAAACTTCTATGCGTCCTCCCTGTTCCCCCATTTGACAGTCAGAGGAGCTCAGCTTATTATCAAAAGCAGGTGTCTGGAATACGCATAGGCATATGTTGTAGTATAGATAGTACTGTGGGTAACATGATCATTTTACTCACAGGTGTCTGATACCCTGTTACCCACTTTCACCCTTGGTCTGCTACTGGCATACAATAGGTGGACCCATTTTAGATAATCTGCTCCTAAATTATATTGCTGTAACTCTTGGTCCATGAGCACCCAGTCTACCATATCAAAGGCTTTGTGAGCGTCTAGGCTCGCAAGTGCGCAGGGCTCTCCCCCTTCTCTATCTGTTCCATTATCAGAAATGCTTTCCTATTATTAGTACTAGTCGTGTGGTCCCCTACTAATCTGGCCTCGTCCAGGTGTATGATATTCCCCACTACCGTGGTCAAGCAAGTGGCCAAAATCGTCCCCAGAATCTTACACTCTCTATTGATCAACGATAAAGGGTACTATGATTCACATTTAGATGGATCCCTGCCCGCCTTAGGGAGGCCTGCTATGCAAGCTTCCCTTAGGGACTACAGTAACACCCTAGTCTCAAATGCCTCTTAATACATTGCTAAGAGTGGTGTGCACAGTAATTCTGCATACTCTTGGTAGAACTCCAACGATAACCCATCATTCCTAGGAGCCTTCCTTGTGCTCATTTGCTTTATAGGCCATCTGTCATCTTCCTCTACTTGAGGCAGTTGCGCCTCATCTAAGAGTTCAGTTATTCCTCCTATGTTTCTTTGGCCTTGTTGTGCATATAATTCAGAGTAAAACTCCACAAAGCGTTGCAGAACGTTCTCCTGTGCTGTGAGAGTCGTCCCATCTGCATCCTTTATTGCTACTACTGCCCCTTCTCCTTGTTGACCAACCATGCTGACAATCTGCCTGGTGTGTCCCCTTACTCTTGTTGGATTTTCGTATATGTTTTATAATCACGTTTTCACAGGGTGTCCTTTGCTTTCTTCAAATTGTCTTTGTAATCTCTTTCTGTCCTCCCAAACTGCTTCTGTGTGTAGCGCCTGCCTGCCTGGGTCGTCTATTTGACATTCCACTATATCACTGTGTTTGTTATTGACCTACGAACTTAAACGCTTCCTATAGTATCCCAGCAGAAGCAACAGATACTGTGTTCAGAGCAAAAGTACTGCACCTCTAATTTCTTTCTTGTACGTTTGATCCCCCAGCACATATGGTTGAAATCTCCACTGCAAAATTGGTGCTGCGTAAGCACCGCCCCTTAAGTCTGCCATGATCCGATAATGTGTGATGTAGGTATCAACTCTCTCCAAAATCCATCACCTGTTCCGGGTATAAATAATCAGTAATCAATCGTAGAAAATGTACCATGTGGGTGTGAATAAAGTGAGTATCCCTGTTTGCTTCCATATGTCGTCCTTCACAGTTGTAGAGGATTCAGAGTGCCTATAACTGTTATTAGTGCCCTTGAGACCCTGCCGAATAACCTAGCAAACTGCCTGGATCTGTCGGTCTAGTATGCAGTTGTAATCCCCCATCCACAACACCTTGCAGTGGGCACGGGGTATCATCAGGCTCACCACCTTTTCACAGAAGTCTGGAGTATCAACATTAGGAGCATATGCATTTACCAGTATCATGGGTATACCACTAATCTCACCCACCACTACAACATATCAGTCATTAGCACCTTTCACTTCGATATCCACCCTCAAGGGAACACTAGCATCTACCCACAGCAGAACTCCATGGGCTGTGGAACTGAAACTAGTGTACCACAGCCTGCCTCCCCATTTTGCATGTAATTTCCTGTGCTCCTATGGTAGTAGAAGCATCTCCTGAAACATCATTATCTTAGCTGATTGTTTGTGTATATATGAGCATATCCTTTGTGGCTTGATTGGATTGTGGATTCCATTTACATTACAGCATAAGATTGTTACCCCCATGCACATTTATTGTGTATCCCTCTGGCCCGTTTACTGTTTTAGCTATCCAATCAGTAGGTCTCCAGTTGTGTGCGTCCCCTCTCCTTGGGTTAATAACATATACATCCCCCTGCCTGTGTGACCTACCCCTACCTCACCATTATAAATGACACATGTAGTGTCTGTCCTTCCCTCCCTAACATAAAAAATGCATTTCCCTGTCCCTCAGGCTTCCTCTAAGGGGGCACCCCAGGGACAGCGCTAAGCATGTATCTAATAAGGAGCAACAATCTACTTAAGTTTCACCTCCCCCAACAGACATATGTAGAATGTTCAATCAACTGGAATGTGCCCCCCTTGGCTACAACAATACTACTGTCATTAATTTCCTCCTCCCATTACCAGAAACAAATGTATGACATAAATTACATTTCCCCATTACACAGCTGATACCTCTCATCAAGATATATATTTATATTGCAGGAACAGCATGGCTTTCCAGCTTGTTAAAAACAATTCCTTTTCCTCTGGAAGTCCACTCTGAGTCATGTAAGGTATCAAATTAATTGTGATATTAAATGTGACCTGATGTACAGGTCAAAATTATTGCCCCTATTAAAGTAGGCACCTTTTAGAAGGTTGCCACTCTGAGCTCTGCTCTTCCAGTGACTGCACAAAGGCACATACACACAGACAGCTTTCTGACCACCTGGGGAGACATGCAAATGACTCCCAGGCTCAGGGAAATAAGGAGTGCTGCAGCAGCAAAGTGTCACCTCCTCTGCCAAGATGGCCACTTAGGGGGATGGCCCAACGGCAAGCTTCAAAGAGCAAGCCTCTTTTTATGGGCCTTTTGGCCGAACCCCCCCTGAGTAGGATGTATTTTGGAGACAGGGCAAGAGATGGCATGTAGCCCTCAGGTAGCCACACATCTAGGTTTGGCTACCAAGCTCCTGACGACCAAGGAAGGGTTGGGCTATGTTGAAGGGGGGAAGAATGTGGCATCCTGGGATACCCAGATGCCACACAGCACATGAACTTCTTCACTAGGAAAGAGAGTAAACGTGTGGTCCCCTC
Source organism: Pleurodeles waltl (assembly GCF_031143425.1). Classification (NCBI taxonomy): domain Eukaryota; kingdom Metazoa; phylum Chordata; class Amphibia; order Caudata; family Salamandridae; genus Pleurodeles; species Pleurodeles waltl. The sequence goes on from NC_090447.1 coordinate 697,686,573, forward strand.
AGGGCATGTTCCTGAGACAAATGTGGCACCCCTGGGCTCCTAACCCTCAGATCATGCTGGAATCTTTGAGAGGACCAAAGGAGGACTGCCTAGCTGTCCTTGGACCCACACAAAGAGAGGCTGCATGCTCTGAAGGATTGCACCTGCTGCACTTTGGACTAGCAAAGATTGGACTCTGCCTACAGCTCCTGACTCAGGGAAAAGTTGATTCCCAACATCCAACAACAGCGGTGACTCAAAGGATCAGTCGGATGATCTCCTGGAACCAGCTCCAGGGACACAAGAGTTGAAGTTGCACAAATAGCAAAGTTGGTAGCCACAGCAGACGTTTTGCCGCTACCAGCCGCCGGACACCAAAGCGACAAATCCAAAATAGCCAAAATCTGGACCTTTGTCTACTGACCATGGGAGTGCTATCCAGGACTGGATTTGTCATACCCAAAGGACACTAGCCCCCACCAAAGGATTTTGCTCCAACCGTGGTGCAGACTGACCAGTAGTCCAGCACCAGCTGGCCGGCTACTGTAATGTAGAGGACTTCAAGAGACCATGACCTCTCAGGCCAGGTTTGCTCCACTTCACCTTTGAATTGAGGAATCACTGCAAAGGCACCCCTGCCAACCACACCACAACCAGAGCATCCTTTGAGCATCTTTTTGCCGCCATCCCTCAGCATCAGGACCATTCCATTGATGTCTATGGTGGTGGTCCTGTAAAGTTTGTATCTCACTCTAAAAATGCTCTGGTGGCCAGGGAATTATCCAAGGTATCCTTTGTGGCCCCCTAGACCTCTGTCCTGCTGGGCTTACTTGCTCAACTCAGGCCAGAGTTGTCTAACTAACTTTTACAAACTTTCTAAAAGTTTCCAAACTTTTTGCTGGCGGTTGATATAAAAGGTATTTATTACTTCTAAAATCTGTACCTCCGGAACCCTCCTGTGGATTTTGATACTTAAGGTGTTTAAATATTTATAAAAATCAAATCAATTTTTATAAATTGGTGTCCTATTTGTTCATGTCATGTGACTTTCTTATTCTGTTTTGTGCTGTTAAATGCTTTACACATTGTTCCTTTGCTAAGCCTTACTGCTCGCAGCCACAGCTACCCAAGGTTGAGCTTAAGGTTAAGTAAACATACCTGACTGGATTTAAGGCGGCATTTGGCAGTGTAGTGCATGATAAAGCCTCCCAGCCATACCTTATAGTACACCCAAATCCTTACAGACACTAAACAGCAAAGTAGATTAAGGAATATAACATTCAAATGACTTCACCAGAAGTTCTTCTGTACTAGAGTAGTAAAAAATATTATTAGAACCATGAAAGTAGTAAAAAGAAAAAAGCAATAATTCAGCAGAAAGAGTTTGGTTTGTGGACTCACTAGTAGACAAGGCATTTGTGCTAAAGAGAAAATTATTTATTCTGATGTTACACAGAATGAAGTGTTTAGATAAACTGGTTTTTAAGATTACTTTAAAAAGAAGTGTCAGCAGAATGTGCAATTTAATTAAAAAAACTATTTTTGCACTGTTTTCAAGGGAAAGTGGAACATACTTCCAGTAGTGAGTCATTTTTAATGAAGAATGTTACTTACAGGAAAATGAGTTAGTGTTTACAATTGAGATGTATATGAAATAAATGAAGGTACACCAATTGAGAAAGAAAATGTAGTGCCTAGAAACGTAGAAGAAGTTTTAGGTCAGCATCCTCAACATCCTGTTTTAGAGTGGAAGTGTAGGAAATGTTGTTATATAAGACAAGAGTCTATTAAAAAACTCAGATTTATTTTAGCTCAGTACAGCAGAGAAATTGTGAAATAAAAAAAAATCTAAATACTGCAATACATTGATACTTGTCAAGTTAGAAGATTGACAAACCTTCAGGGACCTTCATTGACTTGCTTATCTCAACAGATGTGTGACAGTACTTTTCATCACATAGGGATGCTGTCTCTACATTACACTAAAACATTCAACCTAATAAGAAAGTTGTATTTTGTCAAAAGTGCTGCCCTTCATCTTCAGAAACAAAATACATGCTATAGATGATATTCAGATGACACACTTTGGGCCAGAAAGTCCAAATGAAGAAAATGAGGAGATTGTCGAGATGAACAAAGACATTTCCAATGAAAACAATGTATTAGAAACATTTAAAAAGGAAACTGCTGCATTTGCTCCAACATCAGCAGACATTTCTGACAAAGTTTGTGTTTATTGTAGGCAAAATGCACTACAAAACACAAACAAAAAATGACCTGTCTGAAAAAACAAAAGAGACCCAGTAGAGTGGTTTAAACTAGAACTTTTCTTGAAAGCTGAAGATGGGTTTGACTTGTGCATACGCCAGATTGTTTGTAAATATTGTATCAACAAAACTACATGATAACCAAATACCTGCAAAAAGTGTTCATACTAGGTTAAAAGTTTTTCCTATTCCTACTGAGATTCAAAATCTCAATGTCTATGAGAGTATTCTCATACAGACATTCCTTCCAAGAAATTGTTAGAATGCAGACCAAAAATAAGAAATTACCTCCCTCTGAATTACTGAAAGGTCTAAAAGGTAAAGCTGTATATTTGCCTCTGAATATGAAGGACAATATTGAAACTATAGGTATAGATCAAGAGATAGAAAAAACACTAGTGGTTCGAGTTAATGGAGTGCCTACTAAAGATAAAATATTGATAGGAACTCGTAAGCATTGACAAGTATAAGAGAGCTCTGCAATTCGTCAAACCTGAAAATGCCTTTTACAAAGATGTGTATGCAGAGGGACATGTAAATTGTGACACAACAAACACTCCCACCTTACCTATTTTGGTCATTTTGAAAAGGTTGACTTAGTTCAAGCAGAAGAAATATATAAAGCCTACAGCATTCATCCTCTGCACTCAAGAGGTATGATTGGTGATGTGTTAGAATTGCATCAAATAAAGAAAGCATAAGTTGAATGGGTAAGCGTGTAGGAGAAGATCTTAGAAGCACAGTTTATGTTCTGAAGATCATTGGTTTAGGCAAAGCATTCCATACATTTTCCATTTTTTGTTTGAAAGTGATCTCTTAGTGCTGTCTTATGCTGTAGCACAATACAGAGATATGGTCCAATAATATCACTGCTATAGATTTTGTTGGAAAAGTGCACAGAAAAGATGAGGTTCTAGAGAGTAATCAGATGAACATCATGGTTTGCTAACGTAGTACCAATGAGTATTAGTTTTGTCTCCTTGGTGAGCTAAAGTGTATGCTACCCAATATAGTTGCATCCACCTTGTTTGTCACTTAGAACTGTGCATAGTAAGCTTGGGGTGATCTACATGACTTTCTCAGGATAGCTAATGCAAACATGTAGGCATACATTTTAAAACACCTGGAGATTTGTGTTAAATTGATCCTGCATGTGTTTATAGGTACTTTAACCAGAAATTTAACACCATACCTACTTATTTAAAACAAAAAAAGCCATCACTAAGTGAGGGTTTGGACTTTTTCTGAAAAAAGGAATATCAGGCTAGAAGTGCACCACATGTTCATATGTCATTGTGGGTAAAAGATGCATCAAACCTAGGACAAGATACTGATGAATTAGTGTTATCGTTCATTGAGCTGTATATGTAATGTGAGATTCCAGAAGAATCTCAGAATAGAACTCGTAGGCAACAAGTCTAACGATTCCAGTTCTACAAGTATCGGAAATATTGTCAACGGAGATACAGAACAAAAGGGAAATACACTACACTAAGGCCCTGATTTCGAACTCATCGGACAGGTTACTCTGTCACAATGGTTATGGATATCCCATCCACCGAAATCTAAATCCCATAGGACAGAAAAGGATTTAGATTTTAGCGGACAAGATATCCATAACCGTTGTGATGGCATAATCCACCTGCCGATTTCTAAATCAGGCTCTAAGTGTTGTTTTGGATTTCCTATTCCTGTAATGTCAAAAGGAAGAAAGAATAGTTTTATGTCTGCAGTAAGACTCGCTGTTAATGGTAAATCTCGTGAGAACGTATATAACCTAAAGAGAAGTGAGGCTTCAAAACTTAACAAAGATTACAATCGTGTAATCCTATCTATGTGGAATGCCAACGTGGATATTTAGGGGCAAATTTATACTCCGTCTGCGCCAATTGTGCGTCAAAAAATTTGACGCACAATCAGCGCAAACGTTGCCCCATATTTAAACTTTGATGCCCGAGCCTGCAGACGACAAAATTGCGCCGTGTGCGGCAGTTTTTGGATGCGGCAACCCGCCTTGCGTCAATTATATGCAAGGTAGCCGTTCCCGTCCAAAAAATGGCATAAACGGCCGTGCGTCGTATTTATGCTTTCGGGCACAAATGACGCACAGCTCTATTTGCATAAAAAATTAACGCCTGGGTCAGGGCAGGCGTTAAAATGGGGCAAACACACCTGTATTTAATCAGAACAAACAGCAGAGCAGCAGAGCAGCAACAGGGAGCCATGGAGGTGATTCGAATCCGTCGTGCATGCAGACGCAGAGCCCAGCAGCAACAACAGCAGCTACAACAACACCAGCAGGGACCGCAAAGGCAGCGCAGAAGGCAGGAGAGGATATTCCACCCCAGAACCACCCTTCAGGGCCTCAGGGAACACAACATCATCCAGAGGTACCAGTTGAACTGGCAGGCCATTCAGCAGCTGCTGCGCAACATTAACCGCAGTTGGCCCCCACTTTGGTGACACCCCGCACCATCCCAACAGAAACCAAGCTGCTTGCTGTTCTTCATATGCTGGCAAGTGGCTCTTTCCAAACAACTGGTGCCCTGGTTGGCGGAATATCACAACCATCATTCTCCACCTTTTTGCCCAAAGTACTGGATGCCATCATTGGACTGACACCCGCCTCATCTGCTTCCCTAACACACAGCAGAAGCAGCAGGAAACAAAACAGGGGTTCTACCTCATCAGTGGCTTCCCACACGTCCTTGGTGCAATCGACTGCACACATGTACGCCTTGTGCCACCTGCTGCAACTGAACACCTCTACCGCAACAGGAAGCACACACATTCCATCAACGTCCAGGCCATAGTCGATCACCAGAGATTGATCGCCAACACTGTGGCTAAATATCCTGGGAGTGTCCATGACTCCTTCATCTTCCGTCACTGCACCATCAATGAACACTTCCAGGATGGACGGTATGGCAATGGACTACTTGTTGGTAAGTACAGAAACCTACTTATATACACACTGCACAGCAACCCTCTAGGACACACAACACATACACCACAACAGCGACATGTGGACAGGAACACACTGAGGTCGTGACATTGCTAGCCATGTTTCTTAGCTCACCATTGAACCTGTCACACATCGGAAATTACTGTACAGCCTAATGTTAAGACGTCAAAGATCACAACGTGTGGAGTGTGTTGCCAAAATGTCACCTTGCAAAATGTAAGTGTCCCAATGACCTTTACATTAATACATTGCCTAAGTCTAAAGGAATGGGATGTCCAGGGTACATTGATATGAACGTGTTAACAACACTGTCAATTTTAGCTGTGCATGGAACTATCATCTCACCCCCAGTGAAGACACACGGACACCTGCATCACAAGTCACAATGCTAGGGAGGGCACACTGTACTGCAAATCCCAAAACATACTGCTGACAAACGGTTAGCAGACAAACACACGTTCAGCCAAGGAAACAACACAATGCAGATGGTACATCCTACAAGCAAAGGATGCCACATCATTACACAAAAGAGTCACAGACAACACAAGACAACTACTGCCATAAAAGGTCATTTCAATAGTGCCAGCGACATCAGCATGATCCCAATCATTTTCTCTTGCAGCTGATCAGGGATATGGCATCCAGCCATGGATTATGACACCATTTGGCAACCCAAGTACTGCTGCAGAGCGTGCCTACAACGACGCCCACAGGAGGAAACGCAGCATTGTCGAGAGGACCTTTGGCATCCTCAAGTCAAGGTTCCGGTGACTCGACATCACTGGTGGTAGCCTCCTATATTCCCTGGAGATGGTCTCTAGGATCATCCTAACATGTGCAATATTTCACAACATTTGCATCATAAGAAACATTCCCCTCCTGGAACCAGAGCCATACATGCCTGAAGAGGAGGAAGAGGAGGATGCTGGCCTGCAACAGGAGGGGGAACTACAGAACACGGCCGCTGTTATACGCAGGCGGCAACAGATCATCAACAATTTCTTTTGAATATGATCACCTTCACCACTTTAGTTAACAAATTTAAATAAACACCTATTCTAATCACCATATCATGGTCTGGCTATTCCTTTTTGCACACCTTCATCTCTACTTATCAGAATAAGAGTGTTGCCTCATGGAGCATTGCTGATATACTGAGTAGGACACAAACACATCCCAGAGCTAATGTGATGCCTAACATACAATGGTCACATACACACACACTCTTAATGACATATATCATGTACATTTCTCCTTTGAAGGCCAATAGCAGAGGACCACATCTATTTCACACATACATGTTGAAATCAATGTCCAACGCAGCATATGGCACACAACTAAGACACCATCACTCAAAAAGGGGAAAACAAGCCTCATACATGAGGCAGTCAATGTGCTTTGGCATCAGTAACTGGAATGCCTGACCAGACCCTTGACAGCAGTAAGTCCAACTTCATCCAATATTTGCAAGGAATATCTGTGACCAGAGTCCTATAGAAGCAGAACAGAGACAGCACAAGTGCCACACATATGAGCAGCATTGCACACATGACATTCCATGTACATGTCAGCCCATTTCCTAACTCCTGACACACCCATGCACCTGGTCACAACCCACCTGTCGGAAGAGGTCCCTGGAATACTAAGATGTGTACCCTGATATTCCCTCCCCTACACACAGAGACCAACATTAGAAAGCCAGTGTGCTACACCCTTTCCTATGGTATGCCATTGTCATAGAAAAACTGACTACAAGGACGTCAGGTCAATTTATACACTGTCTTCCAGTTTCAAAGCCCTGTTAGCACATGTAGATTGCTTCCCCTGTGAAAATGTCTGTTGGCCCTTAGAATGCAAGTCTCACCTACAGGACTGGTGAGAAACAGATGCAGCCCACACCTGTGATCACCTCCATGCACACCACCCATTTAAAAAAGCACTGCTCCTGCTGATGCCTGGAACAGCATAGGAGTTGCCATTATGTCAAATACACCGTTAAGCATTGATACTAATTAAGCCGTGTAACACAGCCACTGGGTTCATTTGTCACCTTCAAAAACACAGGACATACACAGTTTTACATGTCAACTGTCTAGTTTGTCCTCCAAACAGTCATAGTCAGACCACTGATTATGTAACTTGTCAAGTAGCTGGATCCTGAATCACCTTGCATTCTGTCAGCCTGACTGGCAACTGTCTGTGCGTCACACTAAAGTATCCCTGTGTCTACATATGTACCTCACTTGCGTTAGCAAACCTCTCATTCATCAGGGGGTATTGGGCATGGGCTTCTTCAATGCATACACAAATACATTGTATAGCATCATCTGCCTTTTAACTGTACCATTTGAGTTACATCCTCTTGGAAAAGCAAAATTCATGGCCCATCCCTTGTCTGGGTTGCATTTATGCATGAATGACAAAGTGTGACAGTGTCCCAGGGCCGTAGGCAGGGATTGGGTACGGGGCTTTCACCACAACCAGCAACCTCTGATAATGTCCATGAATAATACACAAATGTCAGGACCATGACAGTTCACACACAGAATCACAGTGCGCACAACATAGTGATGGGCCGTGTGTGGTGAATAGCTGCGAGAATAATCAGCACAGAGGCTATGATGTTCCCAGATGCAGTGGGAAGTGCAGAGGCCAACCTGTGTACAAATGTTGTAATGACACCTGCCGGAACATGACACCTGAGACATTATCTCACTCAGCACACCAAGGTTGCCATGTTGACTGTCCCATTACACGTCTTTAGTGACAGGGTGGGACCATCCACATGTTGGTTCACATGTCCACATCCACTTTACTCACATTGATCAACCAAGGATACTCAGTAGATACAGGAATAGCTGCCAATGACTCATGGTGAGTCCTGGACCGAACTGTGACAAATTACACCCCAAAAAATATACAGGATCATCATTGGACCACACACATGAACAAGACACCTATGTGCAATTGATCACTGGAAATAAGTGGACATGTGCTGTCTTGTATGCTGGTCCACCACAGCCACTTGATAGTTGGGGCTCACTTCTATGGCCTCAACTGTGGTGTCATCATACATTTGAGATTCACCCTTGTCTGTCTGTGCAAACAACATGGTACCCACTTCCTCAATGCATGTGTATGACTCACTGTGGGATTCACCAAGTAGTGCCTAGGAAGCTCTTACCAATACTGTAGGACATAGGATGTAGAAAATGTGGACCATTGACATGAACACGCGTCTGCCATCCATCTGGTGCATGCTATGTCACATGTGGTGTCTACAAGACCCTAAATCTTGGAAGTCCACTTTACGGGTGTTGTTACATGTATGACTAACACATGCCCTCGCTCATTTCCAATATGACTTGCATCTAAGCATTGGACACATGGACGTCACATTCATACAAGCATATGTACAAATATGCTTCATGTGATACACACACACTTGGTCAACAAATACATTAGTTGCCAAAGCACACAATTTGAGCCAAAGGCATTTAGGTATTGTACATATGTGCGTCACATTGCTATCCTCTCCTTATGCCAAACATGCACAATTTGTGCAACACATATATGCAGGCCACACATATGGCCATCTAGTGTGTCAGCCAACCGTAAAAATACTGTGAAGGGAGTAGCCGATCATGGTCCACTGCAGTATCATGGCACACATGTGAACATACACCATCAACACCATACGGTCTTCAATCAGCCTATCTTTGATGTTTCCCAAATGTAACGTAACCAAAAAACAAGTAAAAATGCCCAAAACCAGTTAATGCACTGTAATTTTGACATCCCTAGCGTTATGCGTCATTTTTTGACTACCAAAACTGTATTTGCATCTTTTTTTTTGACGCACACGAGTGAAATTTAGCCCGCATCCAGATATGTGCACAGTACATGTACTATTATGTGGATGCAGGTTAATTTTCACTTCTATGCGTCAAAAAAAATTACGCAAGTACAGTTTTGATAAACAAAAAATGCCGCATAACGCGAAGAAGGCGGGACTTTTCATACAGGAAGTGATGTAATAGGATATCCTGTTTACAGATCATGTACAGTGGTTCTACTTTCACTTTGCAGTCTATGATCCTTCTAGACTGTGTTCTAGACTGTGTGGCTGTGTAGAGAGTGTTGTCCTGAGATTTTGTGCTGTTTTTGTCCTGTGTGCTATCTGTATTGTCAATTTGTGAAATAAATATTGTTGCTGTATACTGTACTACTGTGTTTTGTCTACATTTGTCCATTTATCTTGTGTTTTTGTTGTTTGTGGGAGTCTGTTGTGGGTAGTGTTAGTTTGGGGATAGTTGGGCTCTGTCTTTGTACCCCTACTTTCCCCCCTTTCCCCTTTCTATTTCTTTTAACCATATTCCCTTTCACTTCCAAATATGTCTGGTAAGCCACGTCTTGGCAGGATGGGGGAAGAGGAGTTGGGGGGGTTCATCTGGCTTGTGACGCATTTCTTGCCGCTCATGATCCAGGCAGGGTGATACAGGGGTATCCAACAGAGGCGCGCAGAATCGGTGGGGAAAGGTGCTGCATCACCTGCATCGTGTGTATGCCAGCCAGAGGAGTGACCACCAGCTGAAGCACCGGTGGGCTGACCTCATCACCAGGGAGCAGGATCTCTTGGACCACCTGGGAATCATGATTGGTGGCACTGTTGATGAGTCCGAATCATGGTAATGTGCACGATGAAATGCTCTGTAGTGACATAAGGGGATTAGTACAATGTCTGCCAGCTAACTTGCTAACTGTGTGTAATGCTGGGGAAATATAAAGGGATCATTGATGCACTATGGCAAGGATCACAATTGCTAGCTGTCAGGTAGCACGTGCTCAGCAAACTTACAGGTTACTTTTCCATGAAGGAAATTGGTGCGGCCTTTTTGTCAGAAAAGCTAACAAAATAGGAGCCAATCATGTCTATATAGGGTGCTATTGACCGAGAAGTACGGATGTACCAACATTTAGGCCAACTTTGTTGACGCAATTGCTAGACTGACTTTAGAATCACTACATGATGCAGAAAATTTGTGCTGCTTTCACGTCAATTGATAATGGCAAAATGGCTCAGACATATGTCTCATGTGAGTGTGGAAGGAAAGCGTTCACGAAAGTACTATGAATGTGTGGGATTATTCTGTTCCTTGATCTTTTTGGATACATGTCAGATCTGGATTTGAAAACATCATGAAAAGGTGTTTGGTGCCCTCAGCTAACATCTTAGAATGTTTGTTGGAGTTAGTTGTGCCAACTTCCAAATATGGATGGCAGTCCAAGTGTATGCACATGGCTTCACATCTCCATGGTTGGTGCAAATCACCATAGCTGGGCCACATCAATTGAATAAACGGTAACAACAGAATGGCTTTCAAAAGTCCCTGCCCCTCCCTCTGTACATTGGACATATGTGTAATAAATGTGTCATGGCCACAAGGCATGTTTGACTGGCAATGCAGTCCTCAAGTAACCAGGCTTTGGATGTCTCTCTTGGATGCACATGATGAGACGATTACACTCCACATTTTTTACTGCTCACCAATTACGGGGCATATTTGCAACCACATGATAGTTAGGGCCAATGAATGTGTGCAGATATGTGTGTAACTGTCACAGGAGATCCATGCTATGTACAAGTTGGCCGTGATATATCAGATGCAGTACCATCATGTCTGAATGGCTGCCATTTCCTTATTCAGCTTACACATTGTATATGTTTATGAATTTGTTGCGATGTACACAGATTTTGAGCACATTTCTTCCTTCCATGCCTTACAGGTGGACCGGCGCCCTACACTGTGGGAGAGGTGGTGACATTTGAGGACCCCGACCACTCCAGTAAGTGTTGATATGTCTGTTATGTGTTGTGTTTACTGGTTATGGACTCGTGTGAGTTGGACGCATAGCAAGGTGTGATGCGTTAGGCAAGATTTTCTCTTGTTCCATGAGTGGGAATTCAGTTTTTTACATGTTTTGAGTTGGCCAATGCGTATCCAATGTTATCATGTAGGGATTGTAGGCCATTTCTGTAGGCCCCACTGTGAGTACAGGGGTTAGTCATGTGTATGACACTTGTATCACCAAGAGTCGCACTGGAAGTCAGCCCCGATTCAGTCAGCCTGTCAGACCCACATTCTCTAAGATTGGTACAGCAAAATGCTTTCCAATAGACATCTGCTTCCCTATTTACCTACGTAATTTTGAAACAGTAGGTAGAACCTCCTGGCAGCATGTACTTCCACATGTAGTGCTATAAGTATGTGGAACTTGCGTGCAATGGCCTAGGTGTGCATGGGTGTTCTAGCAACTCTGTGTCTGATGTAAGTCAGGCCTCACTGGAAGTATATGTTGTGTACCAAGTTCTGCATTTCCTGACATGTCTGACCCTATGAGTGCTCTAGGGTTTGCTGACTCCTAATTGTAGATAGACCTTACCTGTGCTGTGTCTGTAGAGACAAACATGTGTGGAGTTTTCTATACACTCCTTGGTGTACATGTTGTTGGCAAATTATAGTTGTTTATCCACCCCCCCTTACACACAGGCATGGGTTTGTGAATAGGGTACCTAGTACTGATGCTACCAGTATGTTACACATACATGTGAATAAGTGACGGTTTGGTTGCAAACTAGTATACACACTCAGGTTTGGCACTTGGTACTATACTGGCGAGTTACAACTTGCAGACCATGTGGCTTTAGTTTTGCTTTCCGAACACTGACATTTGTAGCCCAGGTCTTGGCGGAGGATATGCAGCATGATTCTTAGCTGATAACTGCCAGCACTCAGATTGCAAGTCAAAGCCAGTTGTTACCCATCTTGTAGGTTATGGATGTGCTATGTGTGATGTGACCTTTGTAGTCTGGCCTGCCATGTACTTCCTCAGGGACATTCAATGATCTGTATTGTGATATGAGCTGTTACAAGTACAGTAGATGTAATGTCTGATAAACTTGCTGTGCCATTTCACACAATGCAGTTACTAATGTAGAATATCTGCATTTGTCTTCACAGCTGCTAACATGACTGCAGACCAGGTCCATGAATTTCAGCGCCGGGCCATGCGATATCAGCACATCCTGCTGGTGGAGTTGGAGTTCTGGAGGATGGCCCGGCGATATCACCATGAATGGGCCTCCGGAGCATGGAGAGCCTTCCCACAGGGTGGGCCTACTTTGCCGATCACAGCCACCACCAGCACAACCACCAATCCGAGCCAGGTGGCCCCACCCACAGCTGCCACTGTTGGTCCGACATCTGCTGGACTTCCAGGCCCCAGCATTGCCACCGGTGCATGACAGCCCACTAGGCCTGGCACCACACCCACACAGACCTCCTCCACCGGTACCCAGACTACCACTGCTCCATCTGTTGACCCTGCAGCCTTCAACCAAATGGATCGTAAGATGGACAAAGTGCTGCGCAAGTTGAGCCACCTGAGCCGGGATGTGCGGCACATTAACCGGCGTGTTAAGTCCATTAAGAGGACCCTCCGGAGGGCCAACCTCTAGACTTTTTGCTATGGACATGATTCCCTTCCCTCCCTCCTCTTTCCTTGTTCTTATAGTTAGTGGGCTTAGGGGGCTTAGTGTTAGGTTAGTATAGGCTGTTAGTTTAGTTAGTGTTAGTGGGTGGGGGGTCCTGCTTGTTTCTATTTTTACTTATTACATGTGTTGGGCTATGTTGGGGTTCTTGTGTGTTTACAAAAATAAAAAAACATCCAAAAAAACTAAAAAAACATTCCAAAAAAATAAAAAATATATATATTTGGATAGGATAGTATAGTATGTGTTTAGGTTAGTATGTGTTGTCCTCCATGTGTCCCGTCTCATAAGGGCGGTGGGGGTAGATGTTTAGAATGTTTCGTTACATGTGATAAGTAAGTGTAGCTTAGGTTAGTTAAGGACAGTTGTGGGTAATGAGTAGTCAGGGTAGATTAGGGTAGGTAAGATTTTTCCCTCAGTTTCCTCATCTGTGATTAGCATTTAATAAATATTTGGTTAACCCTTAGTAGTATGTGTTGAATGGTACTTGATCGTGGGTTTGGATTCAGTGTACATCAATTTTGTACTATAACATCTGTGTCCTATGCTACAAACAAACCCCAACTGAGCTGTACGATTGGCAGCTGGCCCAGAGCTACCTTGCAAAGTGTCGACCCTTCGTTGCAACCACCAATCACAGTTAATATGGATCCCAATGTGTTTCTGTTGATAAGTGTGTTTTGAAAGTCACAAACAGTGCTTCCAGACTTGGTATTGGGGAAACAGTTTTAGGTCTGACTGCAGTGTGATGATCATGCACACCCTTATAAGATGAGTTCTCATTGGCAATCTTGTATTCTTGTCTTCATGACCCTCATACATAATTTGTGACACAGTTCAGCATGATTACCTATTTGTATGTTAACTCAGACACCTTCATTTATGCAGTTTTTTTAGTGTTTACTTAGATTAGTGTGGCATGTTTATTGTGTTATTTTTGCATGTTGACAACATTTTGTGACCACTATTTGATGACTTAGTTATCCCCTGAGGAAGCCTTCTTCTGTCCAACCCAGCATGGTGGTGTATGGTTTCTCACTTCATCAGAGTATGATGCAATCATGGGTACTGTGCAGAATTCTTTGACTACATATTATCAGGACGGTTGTATTGACAAGCTACGTAATTTGACAGTAGGCACATTTCAGTTATCTACTTCACAGTTGATATGTCACATTACCCAGAGACAGATTTGTTGTGTAAGTGCTATTTATTGAAACGTGCTGTAGTGCTATCTGTACATTGTCCATGATTGTGAGTCCATTGTAGTGACATCTTACATTGTGATCCAACACAAGGGGTTACGGAAATGCTTTTGACATGCTGGGGTTGATGTTTCAGACAGTGCAGAGGGACAGGATTTGGCAATGAGTAGGAGAGAGACAATCACTGGGCTGGGTGACAAGATATACAGTGGTTTGAAAGAACAGTGCTTGAGTAAAGTTGTTGCAAGACTGGCAAGTTACAAAGCGCAGGACCTTGGTAAATGTGGGCCATGTGTCAGGGACTAGTGCTTCCGGGTCATTTTCCTTGTGAATGTGATCTGTTCCATGTCTTCTTCTTCTGGTGTGTGTGTTGCCTCCTCTGTCCTTGTTGTTGTTGGTTGTGAAGGGGCAACACACACCTCAGTGTTAGAAGACGTGGAGTCAGACATCCCGGTCGCTGCTCCCTGTGAAGGCCTTAAGGGCAGTACTGCAGCTAAGAGGGTCTGCTGGTTCTTGAGAATAGCAGCCACATCACGATGGTAGGCAGCCAGGTCGGCCCTGAGGGAGTCATGATTGCATTTGTGCATGCAGTGGAAGGTTTGGGGTGCGAGGTGTTGTGGCAACTCCCTTACTGCAGTGGTGAATTCCTTGACAGTTTCTTGTAGTCCTTGCAGTATGGATGTTAGGGCTTGCATAGCTGCTGCCTGATCTGCTGATGACATCATGCACGAACGCATCCCCTCAAGGCTGGCTGCCATAGTTTGCATCCCCACCGCACCTCCTTGGCCAGCTCCCGCTGCACTCCAACTACAGTTCTCTCAAAGCTGGTGCCAGTGTCGTCTGAGTCCTCAGCTGTATTGGAGCTGGCAGGTCTTACAATTGGGGTGGTGGGTGGATCCTCTGCAATGGCTGCTTGTTCTATGCTCCTCCTTGTGACTGAAGGTGGGGTCTGGAGGGTGCCAAGGACCTTTTGGATAGTCTCCTGGGGAATGTTTATCAGCTCGTCATCCATGTCATCAGGGAAATCTGGGATAGGCATATCGGCAGGAGATCCATCTTCCTCTGCAATGAAACAGGGTACAATTAGTGTGTCTATGTTGTGGCAATTTTGATGTGACGTGCCTGCCTTTTGATGAATTCACTTTGTGGTCTTGTTTTGTGTTAATTTCTCCAGTCCTTCAGATGGGCATTCTTCCAGGCCTATGGCCCACCTGTGTGTCACATGTATGCTATTGAGTTATCAGACTTGTCAGCCTCAGACCTTTCACTGGCTGTGGGTGTACTGATGGCCCTGGCAGCACACTTAACAATCTGGACCTGCCCCAATCTCTGATCTTTCACATCCACTCAAATGTAACTGACATGTGGCATATCCTATGCATGGCAATGTTATGATCCGATATGGATGTTGACATTGGGGAATGTGTGTTACATTGGATTGCCCTGATAATGGTATCAGTGTCCTATTTCCTCCTCTGACTGTGCAGGTGTATTTCAGTGACCAGTTACATGTGTCCCCCCCTCAATGCTGTTGTCTGAGCAGTATGACATTTGGGATGTTGCATTGTTACCCAGGCACAGGATGGACCCTGACATATGCAGCATGGGTGTGTCCTTAGTGCTGTGTATCTCCTATTGTTGTTTACATTGGCTGATGTTTGCGACAACTATGGGCATTGACATTTGAGAGTACTGGGGCCTTTGTCTTGTTTCTGGGGATTGTTGAAGTTGTCATCCTCACCCCCTAATTTAGGTGTGTATGATCCATGGGGAGGTTACTGCCATTGGCTACTTGAGCTGCACACAGAGCAGAGGTGGTAGTGGCAACTGTTGTTGCAGTTACATTCCAGTTTTCGGTATGGCTAGAGGTTGTTAATAGGGCCCTAGTTAATGTAGGGAGTACGGAGGCTGACGTGTGCCGGGATGTCAGTTTGACGTTGTGGCGTTCCCTCCTGGCGTGGCTTTCCCTTTGCTCCCTTGTTGACATGACAGCATGCCCCCATGGGACTGTTGTTGGTGTTGTGTAATGGTGTGCCCCAGGTCTTCTCAGAACGAGCCATGCCCCCATGCCGTGCCCCTTTACCCATGCCACTCCATGTATTAGATGACTTCCATGCATTCAGATGTCGGTATCCCTCCCTGCTCACAGTTGACATTAGTGCATTCTAGTTTCCCATGCGACTTACCCTGCATGTGCGTTGTCTCCTGGTAGTCTGCGCTGTCCTGTCCTTGAATCCCTGTGACGATCTCCTCAGGGATGACGGCTGCAACCCTCTCCTCCATGTGGTCCAGGGCCTCCTGGTGTGCTGGACTCCCCCTCAAGTCTGCAGTGCTGCTTTCCTGTTCCTGGCCATCTTTTCCTTGGTCCTGCGCTTGCAGTCATGCCAGCGTTTCTTGCACTCAATGACTGTTCTGCGTACTTCAGCCACACTGTTAATCTTGTCGACAATTTGTTGCCATATTGCCTCTCTCCTACTGATTGGCAACTTTGAGGTGACAAACAGTTGGTGCTGGTGTTCCGTCACCTCTTTCACCAGAATTTCCTGCTCCTCTGCACTAAAGCAACACTTTCTTTTCTTCTTAAAAGTGTCCTGGTTCTTGTGTGGGTCCTCCTGGCTGGTTCCTAGTCTGCTGTCATCTTCCTGGGGTCTGTAGTGGCACCTGGGATCCATTTTGGCTCTCCTCTGGTGTAATGGCGGTGTTCGTGTTTTTTTTTACACTATTGCGTCAAAAAACGGCGCATATCCGGTTTGCGGGGTCGTAAATCGACCCACAGTCATTTCCGCCACGTTAATGTCATTTTGCTTTACGACTTGACGCTGTGGTGTGCGTCAAAAATAATGACTCCCACCTGTGGTTTGCGCCGACGTGCGTCAAAGTATAAATATGACGCCCTCACGGCGCACCAAAATGGTGTTAGCTGGCGGTAACATTTTTGACGCAAAACTGCGCTGCCGCAGTTTTGCGGCAAATAGTATAAATATGTGCCTTGGTTTGTAGCATACATTTCTATTGCTGTTGCTCAATATGTCACTTCATATATAACAAAGTCTGAAAAGACAGAAATGGAGGACATATGGGAAGAGAAAGCAGTAAAGAAGTCTTTAAGTACACAGCTTTATAGTGTCAGTACAAAGAATCTTTCCCACAAGGCAATCGGATCTTATTAAGCTTGCAATAAGTTGAGTTCTGGGCAAGCTTAGGTCTAGCATAAACACAGAAATGTGTGTTGAAATAATTTCTTGAAATTGAGTGCCTTGCCGATTTGATCCAAAGAGCATTGACCTACTCATCACCAATATGATGGTCACTTACTACACTAATAGGGGTGTCCACTTGGAAAATCTTTGTCTGAATGAAGAACTGCAGTACTATACATACAGAAATAACATGGATGAAAATATTAAACAAGGAAAGTTTGGAGTGACTGGCTGAAATGGATGTGTAGCGAGACACTCAATGGCTAATGTCATTCATCTTGATAAACTGAATTGTCAGACAGGTGAAAAAAAGAGAATTATTTTACTTGACTCTTTTGCAACTTTTTAAACCATAGTGTTCTGAAAATGAATTGTTAGATGGGCATGACTCCTACTTAGATTCTTTCGATACAGTTGAAGATAATATTTAATGTGCAATGTTTCCCACTTATCTGAAAATGTTGAATGGTGAAATTCAGCAAGGGGAAGCAATCGCCACCAAGATTGCAAAGAACAGTTTGCAAAGGAGCTCAGGCACTGACAGGCAAGATCCCCTTGACAGGCTTATCATTGAAAATGAGGCAGCCATAGCTTTGGATGAGGTGGAAAATGCTATGGGCAAAGTGAGGACTGAAACAAATGATTTAGAAAATTGGGCAGCTTAATGAAGAACAGCTAGTCATTTTCAAACAAATAAGTTAATCAGCAGAACACAGACTTTTACATGTTAAGTCTGAATGTTCATGTACAACATTCGAGCCTACTCTTCTCTATTTTAGTGGTCAGCCAGGTACTGGAAAAAGTTTTCTGATTAAAGTTGTTAACAGGGCGACTAGTTGAATTGTCCATGTGTTGTGACTACACCTACTGGCCTAGCTGCTCACAACATTAAAGAAATCACATTGCATTGACAACTTATGTTGCCAGTGGAACATGACAACAAACTTGTGTGCTTGAGTTATCTGGTGATATGAAGTCTCAAGGGTTTTGCAAAAAATGAATCCTAATTATTGATGAGGTTAGCATGGTATCAAACCTAATGCTAGTTTTTATTGGAGGATGCAAAAGGCCCTCAGAACTGATGATGATGTTCTCTTTGGTGGTAAGTACATCATAGTTTTTGGTGACCTTCTATAATTGACTGCTATCAAAGGGCAACCATGTTTTATCAAACTGCTACATGAAAATACCGGAAAGTCCTTAAGATGTATTAGAAATGTTAATATTTGGTTGAATTTCCAGTACACAGAGTTAACTAAAAATGTGAGACAGGCTGCAGATGTGGAGTATGGCAATGTATTAAAAATATATATATATATAAAAGCCATGAAAATAAGAATTATTAGGGAAGAAGCAAGGAAAGCTATTACTCTTGTTTGGTTAGCTCTCTGTTTCCACACAATGACTCACCTGCTTCTGTAATGCAACATCTCTTGAAAAGTTGACTGCGTTCATTAATGCCAGCACTGTCAGGTGCGCTCTGTTTAACTTCGAACTGGTTCATTTGGAAAAACAAGAGATTGTGAATCTTAATAGTATAGATACAATTGAACAACAGAGTTTAAGCTTACCAATATGTCGATCAGTGGAAATAAATTGTAATCACTGGAGAAAATAGTTTATTAAACTGCTGGTTTAGAAAAGACTTTAAACCTCTGTAAAAATTGCAGAATAATTTTGCTATAAAATCTCAGTGCAAAGAAGGGCTTAGTCAATGGCACAATGGGGAATGCAATTGATTTCAACACGTACCACAATAAAGCACAAGTATATTTTAAAACATTTTGCCCACATTGAAGAGGGCAAAACAATTGGTAGGTGCACTGCTAGGTTTCTGTTGGTAAAAGACCTCTATGTCAGAAGACAACAGTTTCCCCTGTGTTTGGCCTCTGCTGTCACCATTCACACATATCACGGATTATGTTTGAATGCAGCTATGATAAATATAGGATGCACAGTCTTCAAAGAAGGCATGTATTATGTTGTGTTATCATGGGTTAGGTCACCCTCAGGATTGTACCTTCTTCAGTTTGATGACAGCAAAGGGAATGCTGCCACATCATATGTGATAGAATACAATCATTTGAGAAAGCTCTATGCTCCTCATAGGGGTCTAACCCTATATTTGAGAAACATGGAAGTTATACAAAGTGCAATAGTTGTGAACTTGCAGGTAATACAAAACTTCCAAAGCAAAGTAAAGTATGTACGAAGTTCTTTAAAAAGTTGAAAACTGATGAAATGCAGGATATGGTAGGGTTTACAATTTCAAACAATTCAGGTGTTTCCTGTCCCTGTCAGGTAATTGTGACTGTTGTATTCCATTTATCAGTTCTGGTTCAATACATTTAACAAAACAAAGACAACAATTTGTGTGAGCTTTCACAAACCTACTGAGTTTAGTGGAGGCTCCAAATAATTTCTGTTCTTCAACCACAGCTATATGTGAAATCCCTGAGCACTGTACTGGTGTTATACAGTTCACTTTGACCTCTCAAAACTATGCTCAGGAACTTCTGTTGATAGTCCTATTGCACTAGAAAATGAAGGAATATCAATTAATGATTTCTTTGGAATGAGGTATTCATGGAAGATGAATGTGTAAATTGTTCCTACAGATTCAGAGTGATCTGTGTACCTTACTGTCCCAGATTGCACGTCAGTGCCTTCTGAAAAACCATATGCCAAAGTTGTGCAGAATATCTTGTGTCCAGAGTGCAGAGCGGAAGTGCTGTTGACAATAGTTGTGAGACACAGTTCAAAATAATGTGTTTTCATGCTACAAAGTTGTAAAGCAGATGGCAGTAAACTAAATACTGATGTTATCAACTTTAGAGTGTGTCAGATCTCTATTTACAGGAAACCCAGGGAGAGTCCATCTACTCCAGTCACTACACTGTATACCTAAAGAGTTTATCTGGGTGGACTGAATGTAATGATGCCTCTCTTACATTACAACAAAGGTTGACATGGAAACTTCCAAACTCTTATTTCATAGTTTTTGAACCAAAGGTGTAGTAATTATAAGTTTTAGACTATTTCATATACATTTAAGCAGGCAAAAAGTGTGAATGTTCATGGTTAATGTTATATGGCCTAGCAAGGTTTACGATCTTCTAGTGAATTAACTTTTTTTATTACAGTAATTAAGCAAGTTTCTAAAAAATAACTTAATAGTTAAGCATGTGCAGAAGACAAACATATTAGGTTATTTTACTGATAGGCTTATTTTAGTTCTTAAAGTTATATTAATGAGTTACAAGCAGTGCTGTCCAGTAAGTACTCTTTAGTATTTCAGTCTGACATACTCTAAAATTTGCTATTTTTGTTCAATGTTAGTGATTTATTTTTCGCCATAGTTAAATGATAGTCTGCATTACTGTAAATTATTCACAGTATACATGCTGTTTGTATTCTAATATAGGTATATGACATATATGAGATCAGGATACATTCAGTGCGAATGCGAGTTCTGAGACTAAAAACATATATTTTGTTAAGTTTACTAATGAATACATTTAATAACTATATTGCAGTAGGAAGATGTACAGAAGAAAAATAACATAATATGTTCTCTTTTTTAACAGGACAGGCAGATCTGAACAGGGATGTGATTAGAGAGCTCAGTCCCTCACCACACATGCTACTACGCAAGACTGTCTCCCTGGGGAGAGCTCTTACTGAAGAATTAACTTCCTGCATACACTCCACTGCAATCACCATGCGCACACACATCATTCACAAGCGAGGTCTCAGCAAAGAGGCCAGTTCTTTTGTAGTCTTCCCTATAAACACCCATCATTCTGGACGGAGCACCTCCAACAAGAGTTGATTTTGCATGCACATACTACTACAGCCACCTATCACCTTGAGGAAAAGTCTCATTGCAGAGGCTAATCTCTTCCCACACTCTACTACACACAGCTGTTACCCTCAGGAGAGGTTTCAGTAGGGATTCTGGTCTCTCTTTACACTCTACTATACACACACACCATAACCCTGGAGAGGGGTCTCACCAGAAAGGCCAGTGTTTCTCCATACCCTACTATACACACCCAATACTCGGAGAAGAGGTCTAATTTTAAAAGATATTCTCTCCCCACACCAAAATCTGCACACCTGTTATCCAAAAAGTAGGCCTCAGCAGAAAGGCTTGCAATATCCACACAGTACTACACACACTTGTCATTCAAAAGGAAAGTCTCAGTGGACAGAGCAGTTCTTCCCCCCACCCTACTATGTATATCCAGCACTGACAGATCTGATCGAAGAGGCCTCACCCCTCACGCACTCTACAACACATACCTGTTGTCAAAGACACAAGTCTCAGTACAGAGGCCAATCCCTTACAGAGGCCAATCCCATTTTGTACTCCACTACGTGCTGTTGGCATCCAAGAGATTAGTTTTACTGGCGCAGTCAGTGTCTTATAACATCTTAGTACACACCCTGTGAAAGAATCTCAACAGAAATAGCAGTCTCTACCCACACTCTACTATGCACACCCATCATCTAAGCAAAAGAACTCAGCAGAAATGCTGGTCCCTCCCCACACCTTACAATCAATGTTTTTCACCATTTCAGGGGATATTAGTAGCGATGTCACTCAATCCTTACAGCTTACTACATAGAGCCTAGGCCCTGATGGGAAACCTCAGCAGTGAGTCTAGTCATTTTTTACACCCTTCTACAGATACCTGTTGGTCTCTGGTGTACACTGAGCAGAGAGGACAGCCCCTGTCTGTACCCTACCCTACACTACACATATCCATCATACAAGAGAGCATTCAAAGTGGATAAGATTGTCCCTCCCCACACACTAATACACAGTCATCACTCTGTAGAGGAGTTTCACTAGTGACACCACTCTGTCCCCCCACCTTACTGTTTACAACTGTCACCCTAGCGAGGAATCAAAGTGGTAATATTACTCTTACTACAGGCCCTACTATACACACTTATGATCCAAAATAAACATGTCTGCTATCAGCCCAGTGCTTGTACACACTGTTCTACACATGCCTGTCATTCAAGAGACAACTATTAACACAGATTCTACTGCCAGTCTAAATACTACTTTACATACTCGTCACTCTGGGCAGCACTGTCAGCAGAGACAAGAGTTGTTTCACATACCCTACATTAACTACTTAAGGGCATATTTGCAAAGAGCTTGCACCATCATTGTGTCACTTTTTTTTATGCAGCTCCTGCACATTCTTTGCTTCATATTTACAAAGTGATGCATTAGGGCCAATGCATCACTTTTCGGTGGCATTGCGTCTGAATTTTCCTTCGTCTGAACTGGCTGTGTCACACAACTATTATATATACAAGGTAGGTGTTCCTTCGTAGACTACAACATAGAACGGACGCAGTGATATTTTTGACTTCATGGAAAAGTGACACATTATTGGGAAGCGGTGTGCATCGCGGAACATGCATCAAAATTCCTGCACATTGGCAACCCAGGTGTCAGAAATGACGTATCGGCACTGGGATATAAGCAGAACATACCCAAAGCACTTTGGCAAGCTCAACTATGCCATGGCGGTGCTAATACTTCAGCTAGTAACAGCAAGAAGACCACCACTACCACCTTCACCACTGCATAGGCAGTGCAGGAGAATGGAGCGTGTCTTCCACCAAAGACTACCCTCATTGACCTCAGGGAGAAGGAAGTTATCACCTACTTCAGGCTCAGGAGGGAGTCCATCATCTAGCTCCTGAACCTGATTGCACTAAGGCTGCAGGCAACATCACAGAGGTGCACCAACATCCCTCTGCAGGCCAAGCTGATGACAGTCCTCCACATCTGGCATCTGGGTCATTCAAACCACCACAGCCAGAGTGGCAGGAATCTCACTCTCATCCTTTTCGGAATTTCCACCATCCTTCTTGGATGCCATCATCAGCCTGAAACCCTAGGCCATAGCTGAATTTCCACATGTCTTGGGGGCAATAAACTGCACACATGTGCAACTTGTGCCTCCTGCTGCAACATCCCATCCGCATGCAATAGAAAGCACACACATTCCATCAACGTACACGGAATAGTAGACCATCTGGGGATGTTCGACAATGTGTTGGCAAAGTACCCGACCAGTTCTCATGATGCCTACATCTTCAGGCACTACCATCATCAATGAATGCTTCCAGAATGGGAGATACAGGAATGGCCAAGTGGTTGATAAGAACATCTGAAGTACATGACAGACCTAATAACAATGGATAATATATGATAAAATAGACATCTCTGTGTTTGGTGACTGAGACAGTGTATATGTAGGAGGGGTGTGTCTCATACTTACACCATACATCATGGCACATGTGCAATGCAAACCTTCTAGTCCCACATGTTTAGACCTGCAAAGCCACTATGTGTGCCTTGCAATGGTGGAAAGATCCTGAGCAATGTAATACTTGGAAAAATACAGTGTTGAAACACTGTGTAGAAGAAAGGGCTGTCATGTCTGTTGTCTGTGTCCACGTGTAACTCCAATGGTCATGAGTCATGTCATGTATCCAACACCAGCTAAACTGTGAAATGTTTAAAACATTTGCCCTCCCCAGATCATACGTACCACAGAATATTGACATAAGTTATCATAACTGCACTTGCCACCTATGTATGGTGCATTCTGTGGCACACAGACATACACTATCAGGCCTCCAAGGGTTCAGGCTGTGCAGGAAGGTAGCCCCTCAGGCAATAAGTACTTCTCAAAGGAAATACAGCCACACATTGACCATGTTGCAATGGTGCCTGTCTTGGTACTACACTGCCTATTGTGTGCCAGTACAGCTTGAAAACTCAGGACTGTGCTGTATGTTTAAAAATATGTCCTAGACTGTCCTTACTTAGTGAGGCAGTGCAGTCCTGATAATGTACTAGTTGCACTGTATATTGCAAGATTCTTATACTTCTGTGCTCTTGTATCCTGTCAGCATAGTGGACACAATGCACTGCCATGTGTAGACAATGATATCCCACATTGACATGCACTCACTAATCTATCCATGGCTGTAGCTACTAAACACCAGTGATTACTACTGTCACATCCAAATCTGTGTGAATGAATGGAACCACATCATCTGCACTGGGTAACTATTTAAAATTACAACAGTAGTAGGCCAAAAATGCCATGAGTAGTCCGAATCCAGCACAATAGAGAAGTGTGAGAGAAGTGTCTCCTCAGTGGCATACTCGCTCTCCATATCAGTAAAGAATTACCATGTTCATGCTATTATGAAGAAAACATTTTTCTACTGATAAGTGTATCACATAGGCCAGTATACTTGTATGTGTAGTACAGTGTCAGTTAGATAAAAAATGAAAGAGCATGTGTGCCATTCAATGTCAGTGCTGGTCCCATACTGGTGGAAATGTGTGCAAGCCATGTGGTACACATAAAAGACATGCACTTAAAAGTAGGTCCATCAATCATCAATTTTTAGTTTCCTGTCTTTTCAGCTGCACAAGGATAAGGTCTGCAGCCATAGGTCATGACCTCATTTGCACATCCCCAGACTGAGGCAGAGCAGAACTACAAGAACGTACTTGGCTGGACCAGGGGTATAGTGGAGCAGACTTTTGGAGTACTGAAGTTTCGCGTCCGCTGCTCAAACATGTCTGGGGGGAGATTGCTATACTCCCCCCCACTATATGCAAAATGATCTCTGTGCGCTGCATATTGCACGACCTATGTGTACGGACCAATGTCCCATGAGACGAGGGCCATGAGGACCAGGAAGGCACAAATGAAAATGATGATGAAGATGAGGACCAATGGCAAAATCTACCCACCATTGCCGGTACCCAGCTAAGAGACAACATAGTACAAAACGTGTTCACAGACACATGAAGTATCTTGATGGACACCAATATATAGATTTTTTTCAGAGTGTGCAAAAATGGCAATAAATGAATGAACACTACCTTTGTGTAAGCAATCTTGTTTCACAGTCACTATAAAGATCAAGACACTCACATCTCACCTAATATTTTGTGCTCCATCACAAAGGTATGTAGCTAGATATTACAAACACTGCAGGGCAACATCATGTGTAGCAAAATATGTGTGCATATCAACAACATGTGTGTGCTTTGGGAAGACATACACCAAACAATGCTAGCAATGTGGCACAGTTTGAACATGTTGTGTGTGCTGCTACAGTGTACTGACCTTCAGCCACCCTTCCACAATCCAAAGGGAGTGTAAATGTAAACAGTGTGCAATGACTGTGTTTGTGTGCGTGTTGTACATCTAGCTTTTTGTCTTTTCATATTCATGAAAGCCAGTATAGTGAACTCATAGTCCAATGACTGTGAACAGAGGCACATAAGATGTGCATGGGAACACAGTGCAATCCATATAGTCCATAGCAAAATCGTTGTAGAATCTCACATAACATATATAAACATGGATTCCTTAACTGTTCTGGTGCTGAATTGGCTACCTAGGCCTAATGGGTACCCTACCCAGGATAGGAAGTAAAGATGGGAGAAGGTGCACCAAAACATGGCCTGTGTCTTTGGCGTCGAACGAACCCTACACCAATTAAAATGTTGATGGGCAGATGTGGTCAGCCATGAGAATATTTGCCCAATTCTTAATTTGAACAGGACATAGGTGTGGTTTGGGTGTAATACATATCCCAGACAACATTTACAATAGTCAATATTACATGGGTATGGGTATGGGAAACTGTACAAAGTGCACATCTATACAAACCTGAGAGTTCTACTATTGTGTGTTAACATCATACTATGTCCATACATGCATTTTATGATTTTCGTTGCTACCACAATTGGTACAGTGTGAAGGATTAAAGGCATGTAAGACATTCATTCCGTTCAAACTGGAAACAAATATTGGAATCCAGACATGTACCAGTATTGTGGCATCTAAACAAACTTGGGAATGAATAAACTTGTGTAGCCATGTTAATAGGCTTTGTCTCACGAAACAACATTCTTTTTTAGGATCTATGCTACACATATATTTGTGAGCTGGAAATATAATTCTTATCATTTATCAGAGCAATACCAGTGGCCAAATGGCATATACTCTTGTGCTGCTGTGAGTGTGTAAGTACAATGTCCCTAGCAGTCATCTTACTTGGCTTCACCTCTTATTCCGCATGTATCCTGATGTATGGCAAATGTCATCCAGCATGATGGGTAAGTGAGCATCCCTCTGAGTCCTGCATATCAGTGACATGTGAGATATGGAGACAGATGAGCAATTAGCCAACTGCCATTGTGTTTTAAGTATGTAGGAGAGGGTCTCTATGTGAACATGGCTTAGGTTGGTTCTACTTCAGTCTGCCTGTCAGATGCACATTGCTAATGTAGTTGTCCACATGCAATGTATGGACATTTTGTATGGCAAGCCCAGACAGGATGTGAGGGATCATGACTCAGTGCAGACAGAATAGGTATTGCTAGATGGGGCTTGTGTCAGCATTACACACATGGTAATGCAGTTAGAGGCCTTATTCATGCTGTCATATTCCCCATGTCCCATATTTGACATGTGCTCATACTGTTGAGGTGTTTTATGAAGACAAAGGCCAATGTATGAAAGACCAAAAGCATGTCTGCATAGTGTTGTCAGCATACAGTCCATTACACAGTCCACCTACTGGTGGTGTTAACCATTACGGCTCACAAAAAAGCTGACATCCTTGATTCAATTTTGGCAAACACCTGCAAGATCCAGCACAAGTTACTTGTGCATATGAGATCTTCAGCATGCATGCATACACTCATCACATGGATATGATTTTAGGTGATGTGCATCTAGGAGACATCCCTTGCTGACATGTATGGACAGACAGTAGGCTATATAGAGGGACACATGCTAGAGCTTGAATCATATAAAATAAGTGATCTAATGGTTTTACAGGTCTTACCATTAGTTCATGTTGAAGAAGTGTCTAACTGGTCTGTTTGATGTGAGGTAGCTAGCAACCGTTCATCCATGTTTCAAATATCTGCACTGCATCAGTCTATGTAGCAATGTGTCTGGACTTGTGTTCTTGCCCAATCAGTTATCAATGCTGAGGCACACTACCTGTACTTGACAGACATTACTCATTTCACATAGGTTATTGACATGGAATAAACCCTGTTGCATGCTGCATATTAAACCCCAATGAGCCATTAGACGTAACGTGCATATCATTCCATGCGTACACGACTGCATAGTTCTAATCAGTCTCAGTATTCACATGGTTGTGCATTGATTTGGGATGACACTGCAATTTCATGTACCTACTATGGCAACACCGGAGTACCTTTTGCTTTGTTACAATAGAGAAAGGGATATGTTTAATATGATGGCCGGTCAGTTTTCAATTAAACTATTTTTTTTTTTAATAGAGATGCCACATGTGGTGTTCTGAAAAATGTAATCTTAATATTAATTGAAACAGGTCCTAGTTCAGCTTTGTCTGATAGATATCTCCTTCCTCTCCAACGGAGAATATGACACCTGACTAGCAAAAGAAACACACCACTCATTTGGAAAGTCACCACCATATCAGGCATGTTGCACGGGTCTACCAGTGCATGGCTCTGCAGTACATTGAGGAGAAGGCAGATGGGACTGGGAAGTTGACACCTCAGGCACTACGAGCACAGGACAAGGCAGGCACCCGCCAGGAGATACCATGGAGAGGGATCTGTTGCTGTTCCTCGTCACTCATCTGCTCAGCCAGCTGTACAACTACAGCCAATGTCCCCAACCACTGGACAGTCCACCGATTTTGAGCAACAGGCCCTGAAGGACCTATCTGACTTAAAACTTCATGTTGCAAGATTGGAACACAAGGTGGACAGACTCATACGGATGGTCCAGACACGTCAGCAGTCTGTAGACAGGATTGCAGACCAAATCTATGCCTCCCTCAGGCTTTCTGCCATTCCCCTATTTTTTAGATATTGTAATTGTATGGAGTAGTATTTTAGCAGAGTTTAGGACAGGTTTTAGGGTGTAGGCATAGGCTAGTTTAGTTTTAGTTTAACATTGTATGTGTGAATTGTTCTTAGTTGGGGATATGGATGGGTAGGCTATTTAGTGGGTTGAGGTTGATGTGTAGGATATGTGCTATTAAGAAAAATATATCTAAAATACCAAAAGAATATATTTGTTTAGTTTTCTATCTTTAGGTAGTTTGTGTGTAGGTAAAGTTAATGTTGTTATTGTGTGAAAATGTATATTAAGGGGCGTGGGGGTTGATGCTTAACATGTCTGTTGTGGTATATGTAGTATAAGTTAAGATTTGGTAGTTTAAGATCGTTTTTAAGTTAAGGTATGTAGGTTAGTTAGGATAGGTTAGTTTAGGTTTAGTTTAGATAAGTAAGGTAGTGTGGTCTAGCTAGTTTTAGGTTTGATAAGTTTTATATATACATTAAATAATGTTTTCTACGTATATGACTGCTTCATGATTTACTATGTAGGAGTTGTCAGATCTGCTTAGGTTGTGTTAAGCACATGTTGTAGGAATTCCATGCAGTGTTTGTATACATGTGTAACTACGTGACACAATTACGGAGAAGATCCTGTCAAGTTTGCCATGGAGTCACTCAAGGAATCATCAAACATGATTGTGCACTGTAAGTGGCACTCCTGCTGTGAATGGAAACACAGCCTAAAACAGGTTTTAACATACTGTTGTACTACGTGTGAAGGGTATGCTACATGTATTGAAAGGAAGGTTATGTCAAACCAATGTCACTAATCAAGGAAATTTTGGGTCACACATTGATGCCGGCCACTTACACACTCACCCATAATCATTTTATTGCCACAGTAGTGTGGTTTGCTGGCACGTATCTATGGATGGGCTCGCCGCCTGTGCTGTGACTTCATTCACCTTTACCATTGACTAAATGCTACTTGTTGCACTTCATGCTTGTGACCTTGAGTAACTACTTGCTAGTGTAGATGCAAATATGGTTCACATAAACTATTCCCCTTGGCCTGTGTAGATTTGCCCATGGCTCTATGACACACATTCCCCTTTGCCTAATAGGTATTATCTTTAGGGTCAGAACATCCACCAAGGTCTACTTAGTCCAATCATCAACAGACATACAACACACAGGTTGACGTAAGTGCAGTTATTTACATGTGCCTAAATATGTAGCATTACAGTCACAGTTATTTCAGCAACAACCCCAACATTGTTTTAGAGCTATAGGATGTCCAGACAGAGTCCATGGGGGGTACATGTCATGAGTCATGTTGAGGAGAGGAGTATTCCAGTGAGGAAGAGATCCAAATTTCCATTAGAGAAGGGAGGCCACATTGACAGTCCACAAGTGGATAAGAGTAACAGGTGGGCAATCACAAACTAGACAGTTCCTGATGACAAGGGCGATGGCATGTTGGTCAACACAGGTCAAATGGGAAACTGGCCAAGTGGCACAGACAAATGGTACTGGGAAGTTATCCACTTGAAAGTAGGAATATCCACTTTTTTCTCCTCTGGTGTGTGGTATGCCTCCCATGAGAGTGGTAGAGATTGTGCAGGAGGCATCTGAGGAACACACACATTAGGGGCTGAAGATGCGGCTCCTCTTTCTCCAGCAGCATTTGCCTGTGCCAACAAGGAAGGCAGTACAGTGCAGAGAAGGGCCTGCTGGCTTGTCAGCGCAGCAACAATGTCACTGTGGAAGGCACCAATCGTTGTCACACAGGAGTCCTGCTTCCGCTCCATGGATTGTAGGATGTTACGTATAGACCACAGCTGGGTGACAACCTCACTGGTGTCACATTGGCAGGGCTGTTGTTATTGCCTCTGCCTCATGACACCAGAAATGTCAGCCAGGGGCTGTTCCAATCCCTGGAGCGGAGTGTAGGTGCCTCTAATTACATCTGAGGTGTCCTCATTGGAACTGAAGCACCATGAAAGGATGATGGACGGAGTGTTGACCAATGCAAACACTCACCCCCAATCACAGATCTAGGTTTAATCCATTGTTCTTTTGCTCACCATGCCACCCCAGTTTGGACCCAGCCATATGCAAATCAGTCTTGACCCTGTTCATCATGGGAACAGTCCAGCCCGAACTGCCAGGCCAGATTCTCCCTGGACTGGAAACAAGCATCCTGGGACCGGTTTCAGGGTATCACCGTTCATCAGCCAGGCTAGCTTGCATCCAGTGGCACAGTGAGCACAAGGACCCACGTCTGGGCATACCCTTCCCACTTAGGACAACTTTATCAACACAAAAGGATGATG
Source organism: Pleurodeles waltl (assembly GCF_031143425.1). Classification (NCBI taxonomy): domain Eukaryota; kingdom Metazoa; phylum Chordata; class Amphibia; order Caudata; family Salamandridae; genus Pleurodeles; species Pleurodeles waltl. The sequence goes on from NC_090447.1 coordinate 697,716,995, forward strand.
GACGGAGTGCTGAACAATGCAAACACTCACCCCAGTCACAGATCTGGGTTTAATCCATCATTCTTTTGCTCACCATGCCACCCATTTTGGACCCTGCCATATTCAAATCAGTCTTGACCCTGTTTCTCATGAGAACAGTCCAGTCCAAACTGCCAGGCTAGGTCCTCCCTGTAGATACTGTGCATTTTTCCCCTTTCCACGTGGCACCGGGAGGGCAGCAAGGTCGCTTGCTGCACTGTCATGCGCCACAGTGCTTGTAAATATGCCCCACAGTATTTAAACTCATTCACTTTCAACTCAACATTGATGTGTGGTACCTATGTGACTTGTATGTGATGTGGGGAAGTGGGAATGTATTTGCCTTTCTGATGGCAGGTTCTGTGCATTGTTCACATGCCACTCTGTGACGGGTGTTTGTTTGTGCCATGCCTCACATTACAACAGTTACACATCTTGCTGGCCTCCCCTCCCAGGGTGGATATGTTGAGTTAAGGTACACAGCCCAGCTTGGTGATTTGCACTTCTTTTACTGATCGCTAAGTCTAGCTTTTTTCATGTATTCCCAGCACTACTGTGCACATTGCACAAACACTGTTCCAGCCCACCAGTGTACCTAGCATTCCCTGTGACCACTACTCAGGCCACAGCTCCTGTAGAAGTAAATAGTGTTTGTTGACGTATTCAATTTGATCCTGCTGTCAGCCTTACACACGCTACATCATGGCAGTCTGCCTTGTTGTGCTGTGTGGGATGCATGTTGTGCATTCATGTTGCCAAGCTTCGTCTAAGTCATGCATCCACACTACAGAGCTAGCAACCTGCTGCACTGCAGGAATATGTAAGTGCATGTTCTTGCCATGTGTGTGCTATCTGTCTAAACAGTGGCCAGTGTGTATGAACTCTAGGGGGATATACACATTGAAACTATGTAGCTAGCTATCACTGATGCTCACCCCATTTCATTGTTGCCAGAGTTGAATATCTGCTGAATATCACACATTATTAGACTCATTCCCACTCACTTGAATGTGTACATGACTGCTCTGGCAATCCTCATCTGAGCTCAGTGACTCCACTTACTGTCACACACAAATGGAAGCCTGATTTACATTGACTCCGATGTGACGCCAAAGCCTACATTTACATGCACCACTACTAATAGTCTCAGATCTGTGTTTAATCCATCATTCTTTTGCTCACCATGCCACCCCATTTTTGACCCAGCCATATGCAAATCAGTCTTGACCCTGTTTCTCATGAGAACAGCCCAGCCCAAACTGCCAGGCTAGGTCCTCCCTGTAGAGACTGTGCATTTCCCCCCTTTCCACGTGGCACCGGGAGGGCAGCAAGGTCGCTTGCTGCACTGTCGTGCGCCACAGTGCTTGCAAATATGCCCTACAGTATTTAAACTCATTCACTTTCAACTCAACATTGATGTGTGGTACCTATGTGACTTGTATGTGATGTGGGGAAGTGGCAATGTATTTGCCTTTCAGATGGCAGGTTCTGTGCATTGTTCACATGCCACTCTGTGACAAGGGTGTTTGTTTGTGCCATGCCTCACATTACAACAGTTACACATCTTGCTGGCCTCCCCTCCCAGGGTGGATATGTTGAGTTAAGGTACACAGCCCAGCTTGGTGATTTGCACTTCTTTTACTGATCGCTAAGTCTAGCTTTTTTCATGTATTCCCAGCACTACTGTGCACATTGCACAAACACTGTTCCAGCCCACCAGTGTACCTAGCATTCCTTGTGACCACTACTCAGGCCACAGCTCCTGTAAAAGTAAATAGTGTTTGTTGATGTATTCAATTTGATCCTGCTGTCAGCCTTACACATGCTACATCATGGCAGTCTGCCTTGTTGTGCTGTGTGGGATGCATGTTGTGCATTCATGTTGCCAAGCTTCGTCTAAGTCATGCATCCACACTACACAGCTAGCAACCTGCTGCACTGCAGGAATATGTAAGTGCATGTTCTTGCCATGTGTGTGCTATCTGTCTAAACAGTGGCCAGTGTGTATGAACTCTAGGGGGATATACACATTGAAACTATGTAGCTAGCTATCATTGATGCTCACCCCATTTCATTGTTGCCAGAGTTGAATATCTGCTGAATATCACACATTATTAGACTCATTCCCACTCACTTGAATGTGTACATGACTGCTCTGGCAATCCTCATCTGAGCTCAGTGACTCCACTTACTGTCACACACAAATGGAAGCCTGATTTACATTGACTCCGATGTGACGCCAAAGCCTATATTTACATGCACCACTACTAATAGTCACAGATCTGTGTTTAATCCATCATTCTTTTGCTCACCATGCCACCCCATTTTTGACCCAGCCATATGCAAATCAGTCTTGACCCTGTTTCTCATGAGAACAGTCCAGCCCAAACTGCCAGGCTAGGTCCTCCCTGTAGAGACTGTGCATTTCCCCCCTTTCCACGTGGCACCGGGAGGGCAGCAAGGTCGCTTGCTGCACTGTCGTGCGCCACAGTGCTTGCAAATATGCCCTACAGTATTTAAACTAATTCACTTTCAACTCAACATTGATGTGCGGTACCTATGTGTCTTTTATGTGATGTGGGGAAGTGGAAATGTATTTGCCTTCCAGATGGCAGGTTCTGTGCATTGTTCACATGCCACTCTGTGACAAGGGTGTTTGTTTGTGTCATGCCTCACATTACAACAGTTACACATCTTGCTGGCCTGGCCTCCCAGTGTGGATATGTTGAGTTAAGGTACACAGCCCAGCTTGGTGATTGGCACTTCTTTTACAACCTAGCTCATCATGTCACTTCTGAATTCATTGTTTGTCATCCTCCTGCTAAGACATGTGTACTGTGTCACGATTTTACTTCCTGGTTTAGGAGGCTGGACTGGCTTGTAGTGAGTACCTAGGGGTACTTGCACCTTGCACCAGGCCCAGTTATCCCTTATTAGTGTATAGGGTGTCTAGCAGCTTAGGCTGATAGATAATGGTAGCTTAGCAGAGCAGCTTAGGCTGAACTAGGAGACGAGTGAAGCTCCTACAGTACCACTAGTGTCATATGCACAATATCATAAGAAAACACAATACACAGATATACTAAAAATAAAGGTACTTTATTTTTATGACAATATGCCAAAAGTATCTCAGTGAGTACCCTCAGTATGAGGATAGCAAATATACACAAGATATATGTACACAATACCAAAATATGCAGTAATAGTATTAGAAAACAGTGCAAACAATGTATAGTTACAATAGGATGCAATGGGGACACATAGGGATAGGGGCAACACAAACCATATACTCCAAAAGTGGAATGCGAACCACGAATGGACCCCAAACCTATGTGACCTTGTAGAGGGTCGCTGGGACTATTAGAAAATAGTAAGGGTTAGAAAAATAGCCCACCCCAAGACCCTGAAAAGTGAGTGCAAAGTGCACTAAAGTTCCCCAAAGGACATAGAAGTCGTGATAGGGGAATTCTGCAGGAAAGACACAAACCAGCAATGCAACAACAATGGATTTCCAGTCGAGGGTACCTGTGGAACAAGGGGACCAAGTCCAAAAGTCACAAGCAAGTCGGAGATGGGCAGATGCCCAGGAAATGCCAGCTGTGGGTGCAAAGAAGCTGCTACTAGACAGTAGAAGCTGAGGTTTCTGCAGGAACGACAAGGGCTAGAGACTTCCCCTTTGGAGGATGGATTTCCCACGCCGTAGAGAGTCGTGCAGAAGTGTTTTCCCGCCGAAAGACCGCCAACAAGCCTTGCTAGCTGCAAATCGTGCGGTTAGGGTTTTTGGATGCTGCTGTGGCCCAGGAGGGACCAGGATGTCGCCAATTGTGTCTGGGGACAGAGGGGGCGTCGAGCAAGACAAGGAGCCCTCTCAGCAGCAGGCAGCACCCGCAGAAGTGCCAGAACAGGCACTACGAAGATGCATGAAACAGTGCTCACCCGAAGTCGCACAAAGGAGTCCCACGTCGCCGGAGGACAACTTAGGAGGTCGTGCAATGCAGGTTAGAGTGCCGTGGACCCAGGCTGGACTGTGCACAAAGGATTTCCGCCGGAAGTGCACGGAGGCTGGAGTAGCTGCAAAAGTCCAGGTTGCCAGCAATGCAGTCTGGCGTGGGGAGGCAAGGACTTACCTCCACCAAACTTGGACTGAAGAGTCACTGGACTGTGGGAGTCACTTGGACAGAGTTGCTGGATTCAAGGGACCTCGCTCGTTGTGCTGAGAGGAGACCCAGGGTACCGGTGCTGCAGTTCTTTGGTGCCTGCGGTTGCAGGGGGACGATTCCGTCGACCCACGGGAGATTTCTTCGGAGCTTCTAGTGCAGAGAGGAGGCAGACTACCCCCACAGCATGCACCACCAGGAAAACAGTCGAGAAGGCGGCAGGATCAGCGTTACAGAGTTGCAGTAGTCGTCTTCGCTACTTTGTTGCAGTTTTGCAGGCTTCCAGTGCGGTCAGCAGTCGATTCCTTGGCAGAAGGTGAAGAGAGAGATGCAGAGGAACTCTGATGAGCTCTTGCATTCGTTATCTAAGGAATCCCCAAAGACAGAGACCCTAAATAGCCAGAAAAGAGGGTTTGGCTACTTAGGAGAGAAGATAGGCTAGCAACACCTGAAGGAGCCTATCAGAAGGAGTCTCTGGCGTCACCTGCTGGCACTGGCCACTCAGAGCAGTCCAGTGTGCCAGCAGCACCTCTGTTTCCAAGATGGCAGAGGTCTGGAGCACACTGGAGGAGCTCTGGGCACCTCCCAGGGGAGGTGCAGGTCAGGGGAGTGGTCACTCCCTTTTCCTTTGTCCAGTTTGGCGCCAGAGCAGGGCTGAGGGGTCCCTGAACCGGTGTAGACTGGCTTATGCAGAAATGGGCACCATGTGTGCCCATGAAAGCATTTCCAGAGGCTGGGGGAGGCTACTCCTCCCCTGCCTTCACACCATTTTCCAAAGGGAGTGGGTGTAACATCCTCTCTCAGAGGAAGTCCTTTGTTCTGCCATCCTGGGCCAGGCCTGGCTGGACCCCAGGAGGGCAGAAGCCTGTATGAGGGGTTGGCAGCAGCAGCTGCAGTGAAACCCCGGGAAAGGCAGTTTGGCAGTACCAGGGTCTGTGCTACAGACCACTGGGATCATGGGATTGTGCCAACTATGCCAGGATGGTATAGAGGGGGCAATTCCATGATCATAGACATGTTACATGGCCATACTCGGAGGTACCATTGTGAAGCTACATATAGGTAGTGACCTATATGTAGTGCACGCTTGTAATGGTGTCCCCGCACTCACAAAGTCCGGGGAATTGGCCCTGAACAATGTGGGGGCACCTTGGCTAGTGCCAGGGTGCCCACACACTAAGTAACTTAGCACCCAACCTTTACCAGGTAAAGGTTAGACATATAGGTGACTTATAAGTTACTTAAGTGCAGTGTAAAATGGCTGTGAAATAACGTGGACATTATTTCACTCAGGCTGCAGTGGCAGGCCTGTGTAAGAATTGTCAGGGCTCCCTATGGGTGGCAAAAGAAATGCTGCAGCCCATAGGGATCTCATGGAACCCCAATACCCTGGGTACCTCAGTACCATATACTAGGGAATTATAAGGGTGTTCCAGTAAGCCAATGTAAATTGGTAAAATTGGTCACTAGCCTGTTAGTGACAATTTGAAAGAAATGAGTGAGCATAACCACTGAGGTTCTGATTAGCAGAGCCTCAGTGAGACAGTTAGTCATAACACAGGTAACACATTCAGGCACACTTATGAGCACTGGGGCCCTGACTAGCAGGGTCCCAGTGACACATACAACTAAAACAACATATAATCAGTGAAAAATGGGGGTAACATGCCAGGCAAGATGGTACTTTCCTACACAACCCCCCCCCCCCCCAAACGAAGGACAATAAGACTAGCCATGACCTGATGAGTCTTCATTGTCTAAGTGGAAATATCTGGAGAGTTCATCTGCATTGGAGTGGCTACTCCCAGGTCTATGTTCCACTGTATAGTTCATTCCCTGTAGGGTTATGGACCACCTCAATAATTTAGGATTTTCACCTTTCATTTGTTTTAGCCAAAGTAGAGGTTTGTGGTCTGTATGAACAATGAAGTGAGTGCCAAACAAGTATGGCCTCAACTTCTTCAGTGCCCAGACCACAGCAAAGGCCTCCCTCTCAATGGCAGACCAACGCTTTTCTCTAGGGGTCAACCTCCTACTAATAAAAGCAACAGGTTGATCCTGGCCCTCAGAATTAAGTTGTGATAGGACTGCCCCTACTCCTAATTCAGATGCATCAGTTTGGACATAGAATTTTTTTGAGTAACAAGGGCTTTTCAGGACAGGTGCAGAGCACATGACCTGCTTCAGCTCCTCAAAAGCTTTCTGACAGCTAGCTGTCCACAATACCTTTTTAGGCATTTTCTTGGATGTGAGGTCATTAAGAGGGGCTGCAATGGAGCCATAGTTCTTAATGATCCTCCTGTAATACCCAGTGAGGCCTAAAAAGGCTCTCACCTGGGTCTGAGTGGTAGGGGGAACTCAATCTATAATAGCTTGGATTTTCCCCTGAAGTGGTGCAATCTGGTCTCCACCAACCAGGTGTCCCAGATAAACCACCTTCCCCTGCCCTATCTGGCACTTTGAAGCCTTGATAGTGAGGCCTGCCTTTTGCAGGGCCTCTAAAACTTTCCATAGGTGGACCAGGTGATCATCCCAACTGGAGCTAAAGACAGCTATATCGTCCAAATATGCTGCACTAAAAGCTTCCAGCCCTTGCAGGACTGTGTTCACCAACCTTTGAAAAGTGGCAGGTGCATTTTTCAATCCAAAAGGCATTACTGTGAATTGGTAATGTCCTCCAATGGTTGAAAATTCAGTTTTTGCTTTTGCATCTTCTGATAATTTTATCTGCCAATACCCTGCAGTCAATTCAAAAGTGCTTAGATACTTGGCATATGCCAGTGTATCTATGAGCTCATCTGCCCTGGGTATAGGGTGAGCATCAGTTTTGGTTACCTGGTTGAGACCTCTGTAGTCAACACAAAACCGCATTTCCTTCTTTTCATCCTTGGAATGAGGTTTTGGTACAAGTACCACCGGAGAAGCCCATGGACTTTCAGAGTGCTCAACCACTCCCAGTTCTAACATTTTCTGCACCTCTTGCTTTATGCAGTCTCTGACATGGTCAGGCTGCCTATAGATCTTACTTTTGACAGGCAAGCTGTCTCCAGTATCTATAGTGTGCTCACACCAAGAAGTGGTACCTGGCACAGTAGAGAAGAGTTCAGAAAACTGACCCAGGAGATTTATGCAATGGTCTCTCTGCTCAGCAGTGAGACAATCTGCCAAAACTACACCTTCCACTAAAGCATCTTGCTCTGTGGAAGAGAAGAGATCAGGGAGAGGGTCACTCTCTTCTTCCTGTCCCTCATTAGTTGCCATGAGCAGGGTGAGATCAGCCCTGTCATAGTAGGGTTTCAGGCGATTGACATAGAGCACCCTAAGGGGACTCCTGGCAGTGCCTAAGTCAACTAAGTAGGTGACTTCACCCTTCTTTTCAACAATTATGTGGGGTCCACTCCATTTATCTTGGAGTGCTCTTGGGGCCACAGGCTCCAAGACCCACACTTTCTGCCCTGGTTGGTACTGAACCAAAACAGCCTTCTGGTCATGCCATTGCTTTTGGAGCTCTTGGCTGGCCTGAAGGTTTTTACTGGCCTTTTTCATATACTCAGCCATCCTTGATCTGAGGCCAAGTACATAGTCCATTATGTCTTGCTTTGGAGCTTTTAAAGGTTGTTCCCAACCCTCCTTGACAAGTGTTAGTGGACCTCTCACAGGGTGTCCAAAGAGGAGTTCAAAGGGGCTGAAGCCCACTCCTTTCTGGGGTACCTCCCTGTAAGCAAAAAGGAGGCATGGTAAAAGGATATCCCATCTCCTGCGGAGTTTTTCAGGGAGTCCCATAATCATGCCTTTGAGAGTTTTGTTAAATCTCTCCACCAGTCCATTTGTTTGTGGATGATAGGGTGTAGTGAACTTGTATGTCACACCACACTCCTTCCACATGGCCTTTAAGTAAGCAGACATGAAATTGCTTCCCCTGTCTGATACTACTTTCTTTGGGAAGCCCACCCTGGAAAATATTACCAGGAGGGCCTTTGCCACTGCAGGTGCTGTAGTGGTCCTTAGAGGAATTGCTTCAGGATATCTTGTGGCATGGTCCACTACCACCAAGATAAACCTATTGCTTGAAGCAGTAGGAGGGTCAAGGGGGCCAACTATGTCAACCCCTACCCTTTCAAAGGGAACCCCAACCACAGGCAGTGGAATAAGGGGTGCCTTTGGGGTACCACCTGTCTTGCCACTGGCTTGACAGGTTTCACAGGACTTACAAAATTATTTTGTGTCCTTAGACATTCTAGGCCAATGAAACAAGGGAACAAGCCTGTCCCAAGTTTTCATTTGTCCCAGATGTCCACCTAAGGGAATGTCATGGGCTAGAGTTAGGAGGAACTTTCTGTACTCCTGAGGAATCACTAACCTCCTGGCAGTTCCAGGTTTAGGATCCCTTGCTTCAGTGTACAAGAGGTTGTCCTCCCAGTAAACTCTGTGAGAGTCACTGACATCCCCACTTGCTTGTTTGACAGCTTGCTGTCTTAGACCCTCTAGTGTGGGACAGGTATGCTGTGCCACACTCAGCTCCTCCCTGGCAGGCCCCTCTTCTCCCAAAAGCTCAGCAGTGTCTGCTTCCAGCTCCTCTGGTGTAGGTTCTGCACAGGGTGGAAATTCTTCTTCCTCAGAAGTAGAATCCACTGTAGAGGGAGGGATAGTAGGAAGTGCTTTACTTCTACTAGCCCTAGCTTTAGGGAGCACTTGGTCCATTGTTCCATGATCCAAGTCACCCTGTCCTTTTTGCTTTTTGGCCTGAGCCCTGGTTAAAGCAAAGATATGCCCTGGGATGCCCAGCATTGCTGCATGGGCCTCCAACTCCACATCTGACCAAGCTGATGTCTCCAAATCATTTCCTAGTAGACAGTCTACAGGTAAATCTGAGGCTACCACAACTTTCTTTGGACCAGTAACCCCCCCCCCCCCCCCCCAGTTGAGATTTACAACAGCCATGGGGTGGCTGAGTGTGTTGTTGTGTGCATTGGTTACTTGGTACTGGTGACCAAGTAGGTGTTGTTCAGGGTGGACCAGTTTCTCTATTACCATAGTAACACTGGCACCAGTGTCCCTGTAGGCCTGAACCTCAACACCATTTATTAGGGGTAGTTGCTTGTACTTATCCATGTTAAGGGGACAAGCAACCAAGGTGGCTAAATCAATAGCCCCCTCAGAGACTAACACAGCCTCTGTGGTCTCCCTAATCAGACCAACCCCAACTAAGTTACCAAAAGTGAGCCCAGCTACTCCCTTGGATTGGCTATTAGTAGGTTTGCTCCCACCACCACTGCTATTAGTAGGGACACTAGGTGTAGCAGTAGGGGTTGTAGTGGTAGGAGGCTTGGTGCTTTTCTTTGGACAACTGGGATCTGTTGTCCAATGGCCTTTTATTTTACATAAATAGCACCATGGTTTCTTTTCTTTGTTTTGATTAGAAGAGGATTTGGGCCCACCACCCCCACCAGAGTGTTTTTGTGGGCCTGATGAAGACTCATTTTTACATTTGTCCCCACCCTTGTCAGAAGACTTACCATACTTCTTCTTGTTGCCATCTTTGTCACCCCCTGTATGAACTTTTCTGTTCACCCTTGTTCTGACCCATTTGTCTGCCTTCTTTCCCAATTCTTGGGGAGAGGTCAGATCAGAGTCCACCAAGTACTGGTGCAACAAATCAGACACACAATTATTAAGAATATGCTCTCTCAGGATCAAGTTATACAGGCTGTCATAATCAATAACTTTACTGCCATGTAACCACCCCTCCAAGGCCTTCACTGAATGGTCAATGAAATCAACCCAGTCTTGTGAAGACTCCTTTTTGGTCTCTCTGAACTTTATCCTGTATTGTTCAGTGGTTAAGCCATAACCATCCAGGAGTGCATTCTTATGAAATCATTGGCTTCACTTTCTTTCACAGTAAGGAGCCTATCCCTACCTTTTCCACTAAATGATAGCCATAGGATAGCAGCCCACTGCCTTTGAGGGACATCCTGTACAACACAGGCCCTCTCAAGTGCAGCAAACCACTTGTTAATGTCATCCCCCATCCTTATAAGGGGGAACTATCTTGTGCAGATTCCTAGAATCATGCTCTTTTGCAGGATGACTATTGGGAATACTGCTGCTGCCACCATGGGTTTCTAAACCCAATTTCTGTCTCTCCTTCTCTACTTCTAAGGACTGTCTATCCAAATCCAGCTGTTGCTTCTTGAGCTTCAGTCTGGTTTGTTCCACTCTCAATCTATTGAGCTCCCTTTCTAACAATCTGTCATCAGGGTGGGTGGGTGGGTGGGACATGCCTTGAAACAGAAGTATGGTGAGAATGGACAGAAGGAGACCTATCCCTTACAGAAGGCACCCTAACAGCTTGGTTAACAGAAACATTACTTCTACTGTGGTGAGAAGGAATACTCTTGCTATGATGTGAGATAACACTATCTGTATGGTGTAACTCTACATCAGTACCAACTATGCTAGACTGTCTACTAATGGGCAGGCTAGGAAGTTTCTTTCCTGAAACTTTTTCTAGGGGAGTCCCTGGATCAGATTGGGAACCATTAGCTACTTTTTCAACAGATGGGGCCCTTCTGGCCTTATCTTGTTCTTTAAGCATGTTAAGCAATAATTCCAAAGAAGGATTCTTCCCTACACTCAAACCTCTTTCTATGCAGAGACTCCTTGCTCCTTTCCAGCTAAGGTGATCATATGCAAGTTTGGACAGATCAACAGTTTGGCCTGTGCCAGACATTTTTAGAAAGAGTTAAAGTGATAGAAAAAGGATAAAAAGTTTGTCAGAACTTTTAGAAAGACAGAAAAAAAAACTTTAAAAACTTTTTAAGAACTTTTTGAAAGTTTAGAAGTACTTTTCAGCACTTTAGAAAAGAAGTGAGAAAAGAAATGCAAAACTTTTTGGTTAGGTGTACATACACTGAACTTGTTTTGTATATTTTTCTCTTATGAAAAGTACAATCACAAAAGTGGTAAGTAGTTACAGAGCACTTATCCCACCACTGCACAACCAATGTAGGAGGCTGGACTGGCTTGTAGTGAGTACCTAGGGGTACTTGCACCTTGCACCAGGCCCAGTTATCCCTTATTAGTGTATAGGGTGTCTAGCAGCTTAGGCTGATAGATAATGGTAGCTTAGCAGAGCAGCTTAGGCTGAACTAGGAGACGAGTGAAGCTCCTAAATTACCACTAGTGTCATATGCACAATATCATAAGAAAACACAATACACAGATATACTAAAAATAAAGGTACTTTATTTTTATGACAATATGCCAAAAGTATCTCAGTGAGTACCCTCAGTATGAGGATAGCAAATATACACAAGATATATGTACACAATACCAAAATATGCAGTAATAGTATTAGAAAACAGTGCAAACAATGTATATTTACAATAGGATGCAATGGGGACACATAGGGATAGGGGCAACACAAACCATATACTCCAAAAGTGGAATGCGAACCACGAATGGACCCCAAACCTAGGTGACCTTGTAGAGGGTCGCTGGGACTATTAGAAAATAGTAAGGGTTAGAAAAATAGCCCACCCCAAGACCCTGAAAAGTGAGTGCAAAGTGCACTAAAGTTCCCCAAAGGACATAGAAGTCGTGATAGGGGAATTCTGCAGGAAAGACACAAACCAGCAATGCAACAATGATGGATTTCCAGTCAAGGGTACCTGTGGAACAAGGGGACCAAGTCCAAAAGTCACAAGCAAGTTGGAGATGGGCAGATGCCCAGGAAATGCCAGCTGTGGGTGCAAAGAAGCTGCTACTGGACAGTAGAAGCTGAGGTTTTTGCAGGAACGACAAGGGCTAGAGACTTCCCCTTTGAAGGATGGATCCCCCACACCGTGGAGAGTTGTGCAGAAGTGTTTTCCCGCCGAAAGACCGCCAACAAGCCTTGCTAGCTGCAAATCGTGCGGTTAGGGTTTTTGAATGCTACTGTGGCCCAGGAGGGACCAGGATGTCGCCAATTGCGTCTGGGGACAGAAGGGGCGTCGAGCAAGACAAGGAGCCCTCTCAGCAGCAGGCAGCACCCGCAGAAGTGCCAGAACAGGCACTACGAAGATGCGTGAAATGGTGTTCACCCGAAGTCGCACAAAGGAGTCCCACGTCGCCGGAGGACAACTTAGGAGGTCGTGCAATGCAGGTTAGAGTGCCGTGGACCCAGGCTGGACTGTGCACAAAGGATTTCTGCCGAAAGTGCACGGAGGCCGGAGTAGCTGCAAAAGTCACGGTTCCCAGCAATGCAGTCTGGCGTGGGGAGGCAAGGACTTACCTCCACCAAACTTGGACTGAAGAGTCACTGGACTGTGGAGTCACTTGGATAGAGTTGCTGGATTCAAGGGACCTCGCTCTTCGTGCTGAGAGGAGACCCAGGGTACCAGTGATGTAGTTCTTTGGTGCCTGCGGTTGCAAGGGGACGATTCCGTCGACCCACGGGAGATTTCTTCGGAGCTTCTAGTGCAGAGAGGAGGCAGACTACCCCCACAGCATGCACCACCAGGAAAACAGCCGAGAAGGCGGCAGGATCAGCGTTACAGAGTTGCAGTAGTCGTCTTCGCTACTTTGTTGCAGTTTTGCAGGCTTCCAGCGCGGTCAGCAGTCGATTCCTTGGCAGAAGGTGAAGAGAGAGATGCAGAGGAACTCTGATGAGCTCTTGCATTCGTTATCTAAGGAATCCCCAAAGACAGAGACCCTAAATAGCCAGAAAAGAGGGGTTGGCTACTTAGGAGAGAAGATAGGCTAGCAACACCTGAAGGAGCCTATCAGAAGGAGTCTCTGACGTCACCTGCTGGCACTGGCCACTCAGAGCAGTCCAGTGTGCCAGCAGCACCTCTGTTTCCAAGATGGCAGAGGTCTGGAGCACACTGGAGGAGCTCTGGGCACCTCCCAGGGGAGGTGCAGGTCAGGGGAGTGGTCACTCCCCTATCCTTTGTCCAGTTTCGCGCCAGAGCAGGGCTGAGGGGTCCCTGAACCGGTGTAGACTGGCTTATGCAGAAATGGGCACCATGTGTGCCCATGAAAGCATTTCCAGAGGCTGGGGGAGGCTACTCCTCCCCTGCCTTCACACCATTTTCCAAAGGGAGAGGGTGTAACACCCTCTCTCAGAGGAAGTCCTTTGTTCTGCCATCCTGGGCCAGGCCTGGCGGGACCCCAGGAGGTGCAGAAGCCTGTCTGAGGGGTTGGCAGCAGCAGCTGCAGTGAAACCCCGGGAAAGGCAGTTTGGCAGTACCAGGGTCTGTGCTACAGACCACTGGGATCATGGGATTGTGCCAACTATGCCAGGATGGTATAGAGGGGGCAATTCCATGATCATAGACATGTTACATGGCCATATTCGGAGTTACCATTGTGAAGCTACATATAGGTAGTGACCTATATGTAGTGCACGCGTGTAATGGTGTCCCCGCACTCACAAAGTCCGGGGAATTGGCCCTGAACAATGTGGGGGCACCTTGGCTAGTGCCAGGGTGCCCACACACTAAGTAACTTAGCACCCAACCTTTACCAGGTAAAGGTTAGACATATAGGTGACTTATAAGTTACTTAAGTGCAGTGTAAAATGGCTGTGAAATAACGTGGACGTTATTTCACTCAGGCTGCAGTGGCAGGCCTGTGTAAGAATTGTCAGAGCTCCCTATGGGTGGCAAAAGAAATGCTGCAGCCCATAGGGATCTCCTGGAACCCCAATACCCTGGGTACCTCCGTACCATATACTAGGGAATTATAAGGGTGTTCCAGTAAGTCAATGTAAATTGGTAAAATTGGTCACTAGCCTGTTAGTGACAATTTGAAAGAAATGAGAGAGCATAACCACTGAGGTTCTGATTAGCAGAGCCTCAGTGAGACAGTTAGTCATAACACAGGTAACACATTCAGGCACACTTATGAGCACTGGGGCCCTGACTAGCAGGGTCCCAGTGACACATACAACTAAAACAACATATATACAGTGAAAAATGGGGGTAACATGCCAGGCAAGATGGTACTTTCCTACACCTGGCACATGCTGCATCTTCGCCCTGGTGCACATCACATGTTGGATGTACTACACATATGCTCTCTTCTATGTCATCCCTTCCCATCAGCAACAGATGTGCGACAATGTCAAAAACAGCGATGCATGTGTATAGCTCAGGTTACCTTGCAGTACACTTGCCACTTCTCACCTCCTTGCTATGCTATGTGCCCCCACTGAAACACAGTGAGAGTACAATGTGTGCTCAGCCAGACTTACATTAAAGAGCACTACCAGGGGACAACCTGTCTCACACATCATCTATTGTTTTACAAAGCATACAGCTCACTAGTTTATGCATCACTTGCTTCACCCCATTGAGATATTTTATATACCAAGATTGAGGGTGTTGGCTACCATGGAAGGCTAAACCTGATTGCTTACACCCCACACATCATGCCATCTTTGTGCAATCTAGTTTAATACTAGGAATTAAGGGACATATTCAGAAGCCACATGCACTGCCAGTGCAACACAAATGGTGACACACCAGCAGTGGAAATTACAGACCCATATGTATGAGGCCACACAATTTCTATTTGCATGCATTTGGATGGCCTTGTAGAAACTGAGTAAGGCAAGGCATTGAAAAATGACTGTGTTGCCTTGGTCTGCATCAGGGGGTCATTCCATATGTGTTGTGGTGGGTTTTCCAACACAATATTGATAGCTTTTGACTCAGTCCCAGATTTCCAAAACAGGTAAACCTGGACATGCATACAAACACAGATGCCTACCCATGGCAGGCATGCCAAGAAAAAACAACTTTCTCCTCCTTTTTGTCTTTTTCCATGTGTGCTGCATTTTGCTGCACAGATGGGAAGAGGTAAGCACCTCCATGGATTGTTATTGTGCAGGTAGGTATGCCTACCTGCACAAAGACAATCCTTCATGCGATGCAGGCACCCTCATGCAGGCACCCTTGCAACATGTTACATATGTGCTAGCCTTGACGCTAGGCAGCAGTTAGGGTGCCAGCGGGGGGTAGGAGCAGGAATGCTCCATTTTTTAACATACATAGCATTTGTGCCCTTTACCTGTGGTGCAGGGCAGCACAGCATGGTTTCTTGCTGTGCTGCCTTGGGCCTGTATTGATGTACATGTGCTCCTCTGGACATGGCTCTGCACATGGTCCTATGTGGTGGTACTTCACTTGCCCACCACCTGACTCTCCTCTCAGGTGAGAAATTGATCCTCTGACACCCACAGTCCATTCCATTGCTTAGCAGTCCAGATTTGGCTGCACCACGGGAACCCCACTCTTCCTTATGGTGCAAGGAGGCATGCATTATGCAAGTCTAGGTGGTCAATGTTCCTGTGTCCTGCCATGTTGTGATGTTTCAGTCTGGGGGATTTGAGTAGGCAGTGGCACAAGCCGTTCTTCTGTTCTGCGTTATGTCAATTCGAAAGGCCAGAAATGCACTGTATTTACAATATACAGTGCATTTCTATCCTTTCCCACTGCAGTGGGGCACAAATTGCAGCATAGTACCAATGCAGGCACCCTTGCACCATGATGCAAGGGTGTCTGCCTTGTTTTCAGGAGTGTTTTTGTGCAAGAAGGGTCACCTTTCTGCACACAAAAAAATCCAGAGAGGCATTTTCCTCTTTCTATGTGTACTGCATGCAACATCCACCATAACGCCCATGGTAGACCTCCCTGACGCAGTGTAAGGCAATGCAGCAACTTACCCTGCATTGCCTTGCACCATATCTCCGAGGCCATAAAAAGTTACGCGAAGTGGCTTTGAGTAGCTTTGTTGATATGGGTCTGCACCATGCTCTGCCGGTGCATCACAAAAAGTGACTCACCAGTAGAGTAAGCTCCTTGTATATATGCCCCCAGTTCTTTTGCTTGGTATTGTGAGACTTGTAGTTGTAATTATATTTATACAGCGCTTACTACCCCTGACAAATGTATTCCTGGGTACTGATATTATACATTGCATAAAAATTACAAAGACCCAACGATGAAGGTGGACTTGTGCAGCACATCACACATGGGCTGAACAAGCATGACTGTGGGTTGCAACATCTGTGTTTTTCTTAAGTTACATTTCTATGAGGTGTGACTGGAAATGTGGCTATTGCCATCCCTTTCCCTTACATTCAGTGCAGTGAATCCCACAAAGATAGCATGCTGTGCTGCAGAACATTTACATATTTGGTGCAATTGGCCCTTGTTGTGACTCACTCTGTGTGTTGTTGGTCCTCATAGGCTGCACTGACATGTCCTTCCACTCCTGCCACCAACTCGAATGGGATAACTGATGCCACCTGCTCCTCCAAGGACATCAGCTCCTCATGGGCTTCAGTTCCACCTCCTCCAGTGCGCATGGCTGCTTTCAAGTTGCTAGCCAATTTCTTCTTAATCCAGTCATTGTAGTTGTCAGGAATCCCCAAGGTGCCTCCTGCCTTATCTGTAAGCATCCCCACGGATTAGGGTTAAATCATATCTCTGTTCTTGGTTAAACCTTCATGTTTCTAAGTAAACATAATGTGCTGTGTTACACAATTGGTTTTATCAATGCTTGTTTTTACCAAAGCTTGTTTGCTAATGTGAGCAGGTGTAGACATGTGCTTCTAATTGGGTGTGGTGTAGACATGTGCTTCTAATTGGGTGTGGTGACTCATCCACATGTGGAAACTCAACTGCTTTCCTGATTGGCTATAAATAGCAGAGTAAAGCATGCCCCACTGCTTGGCTTCGTTTTGCTTCCTGATCTCAGCATCTGATTTGGCAGTCCAGTCCCTGCTGCCATCCTTGTATTGAGGCCTTTTGTGGCAACTCTTTTCTTCATTCCTGTACCAGCTGACACCAGGCATTCCTCCAGCACTCTGGAAAAGACTGCAGCTAAGTGTCTAGTATTCTCCAGGGAGTTTGTTCTTTGAGCACCACACTTTCCTAGAACAGCTGGTGTATTTCAGACCTCGTATTTTGTCAGAGTGCTTATCTTGAAGAGACAAATGCATTTCTGAACATTCTACATTATTATTGTAGTTACTTGCCTAAATGTGCTTCAGGAAATCAGTTTGAGCTCAAGTACTACAAAAAGTGACATTGCAATTTTGAAAATAACATTTACGAGACTTTTCTTTCTCTAATAGCATTACTCTTGGATTTAAATTGTGTCATTCATGCCTGTGTTTCAGGTTTGAGGAATTTGCTTTTTGAAGGATTTTTCACACACAGAGTGAAACCAAACCAAACTGTGCCACCCTAACTGTTTGAACCCTGAGTGGGAATTTGCATTTCTTGGATTCTTTTTGTTCCTTTTAGTTTAACCCTATGCATGCAGGAAAGTTATATGTGATATAATTAATGCCCTTGTTTGTCTTTTTTGTGCATGATAAGTGCAACCACAGTTCTAATTGTAGTGTGCAACGGTGAATCTCTGTGAAGACAGCCCTAGTGTCGCAGTACTTATTGTTATGGTACTCAGTTTGGGTTTTTGGTAATGCAGTGTTAGTAATTGTGCCAACAGTTATTATTATCCAAGAAAAGTGCTGGAGCATCCCGGTGTTCTTCTACCGCTCCCGTGCCTATATCAGAAAGAGAGATTCAGTTTCACGGAAGTTGAGTGCACTAACTCTACTATCACTCTGTCAAAAACAACCTGCCCCCCCCCGAAGATACAGGGTGCCTGGCTTGACCGGCAAGATGTGGCAGTGTTTTGTCTCTTTCTCTTCCACTCCCCCTTTCCTTTTGGGATACCTGCCGGGTTTCTGTGTCCAGCAGGAAGTGCAGAGAGGTGTTCCAGGAGGTCGGGGCATATCATCACCCCTGCAGACATCCTGCTTTTCAGGTGAGTGGCCCCATCTCAACATAAAGCTAAGCCACAACATACAGGGCTGCCTGGGCGATGGATTCCTCAATTGGTACTTTCTAAGGCTTAGCACAGGCTTTACCAGCTGCTCAGGATGCTCCATCTTTATTAGATTTAACTAGGGCCCTAGCGGGATTACAGAAGGAAGTTCTTTCCTTAAACAAGAGAACCTGGAGTTGCACACTGAACTACAGCGGTATAAACCACAAGGCACCCCCTGGGGAGGAATCAAACTAAAACAAAGATCTCCAGTACTGCAGGCCCCTCTGTTTGACCCGTCTAATCAAGTTCCTAGACCTGATTCAGGCCCAGCCACTTCCACCACACAACCCATGCAGGTAATGGTCACAATTTAAACAAACCCCCTATGATCCTGACTAGCTTGGATATTTCTGAATCGTCTTGGTATGATTTCCTAACTCAATATTTTAACCAAGCAAAA
Organism: Pleurodeles waltl; assembly: GCF_031143425.1. NCBI lineage: Eukaryota > Metazoa > Chordata > Amphibia > Caudata > Salamandridae > Pleurodeles > Pleurodeles waltl. The sequence goes on from NC_090447.1 coordinate 697,735,457, forward strand.
GATAGTAAAGAAGTGGTGCTGAGCCAAGGGGAGTTAATAGGGGTTCACAATCAGAGTACTGTCGTCACTTTGACCAGCCCTAAGCTCAAAGATGGAAATGCCCATTCAGTCACTGTTGCCCAGATCACTAGACTTATTAATAAGAGTAGGCAGGCTGGTGCTCCGGGCCCAAGTGGGATCCCCAATGCTTGCTATAAACCAAACCCAGATTTTGGGGCAGAGAAGTTGGCTGTGGTTTTTAATAATGAACTGGAACTTGAAGTTATTCCAAATTCTTGCCAGTTCCCTTTTGGAGGATGTCAAGAGTTGGGCAAACAATAACAACATCATTCAGGTCAATCAACCAGGTTTCATCAAAGAGCCGGGAACAGCAGTTAATATTTTATCTCTTACCACTATTATAGATAAATGTATTTAAAAAAATGTCCTCTCTACGTATATTTCGTGGACTTCAAATCCGCATTTGATTTTGTTGAGCGTAGCCAATTATGGGCAAAACTAACCCAGTGGGGCATTCCAGTGCAGTTATTAAGAGGTTTTCAGATGTTATACACTGATGATTGGATTAGGGTGAAAGTAGGGGATGGCTCATTTTTATCAAGAAAACTTAAGACCGAATGCGGTCTCAGACAGAGTTGTGTGGAATGATTATAAATGAGAAGAAAACAAAGACTATGGAAATAAGTGAAAAAATACATAAAACGCATGAGTGGTATCTTCAAGGCCAAGAACTTGAAAAAGTAAAACACTATAGATACCTGGGGGTAATATTTGATGAGAAGGGGTCTTTTACTCCCCAGAAAACTAACATAATGTGAAAAGGAAATGCTCTGTTGCTTGCCTTTCGTACCCAGCAAAGATCACTAGATGGTCCTCGTTATCGCCCTTTGCTTCAAGTGATAACAGCTAAACTAGTTCCTAGCATCAACTATGGTAGTGAAGCTTTGAGGGACAGAGATGCAGTTACCTTGAATGGGATGATTGGTAAAGTCTTCAGAGCTCTTTTTCATCTTCCAGTAAATGCATCTCAGGCCCAAATCCGGTTGGAATTTGGGTATATGAATCAATTAATTGCAAGACAGGGTGCCTATATAAAAGTTTGGAAACAGGTAAACAACAAAAGGGGAGTGGGTTACTTCAAGCACTCTGGCAGGAGCTGAGTTCAAACTCAAACTCTCCATCCCGGGGATACTTAGACCAAGCCTTAGTCAATGTGGGAGCAAAGTCTTTGTTGGATGAGAACTTAGCTCTCGATACTTTAAAAAATATTATTAAGCGTAGTATGAAGAAAAAGTCCTTGTCTATGGAGAAGGGTCTTCTGGCTGACTGATCACACTCCTGGGTTATAATAAATTAATGTAAAACTATGAACCACCAGCAGTGCTTGGAGTCAGGATGGTCAAAGAAAGTAAAAGATCTATTCATTAAATATCGATCTGGCCTTCTCCCAGGAGGTTCTGCTATTCCTCCCTGGGAATGTTCTAGTTCAAATACCCCCTGTATCTTACACGGGCGCGGAGTTGGGAACCTTATACATTGGATCTGTACATGTCAAGGTGTAAAGCAAGATCGCAGAAGATATCTTAAGGAGACTTTTAACCGAAGGAATATATGTACATGTAGGCAAGTGGTAATTGCTAGTTTTAAATCATCCGATATTATCTTAAACGCAAGACTAACAACATTTTTAAGCCAGGTTCCCAAAAAAAATGGAAGTTCAATGTAAGTCAAATTTAAGTGAGGGCATGGTATGAGGTGGTGGTCTTTTAGCATATTAACTGACATTGTACAAATTTACACAGGTGAAATGCAATAAGGTGGTCACGGCCTGGTAGCTGGTCCTAAATTGAAGTTATCAGTCATGAGTACTTCTTGCAAACAAATATTAGAGGTTAAGATTCATGTGTAGAGGTCAAGTCAGGCTAACAAATTTATTTTTTAAATGCTTTTGCACTGAAAAAAGTTTCAGTGTTTTTTAAGGATCTCAATTAGAACTGGGTATTGTACTGTAGAATTTTTTTATGTGATTTTATGTGTATTGTAAATTGTATCTTATTATGGGTGGAGTAAATGTTTTTATTAACTATTATGCACTTTATTAATAAAATCAAAAGATCCCTAATCACATTTAGGATAGTATTCAACACAGGTAATTTTAACTTTTAACACAACTTGCCTCATATTTCCATACTTTCTTAACCTCCTCCTTTTACGCACCTCACATCATCGTGGTAAACCACCTGCCCCAATGTCCGAGGTGTCTGTTGCCCAAACTATAATAACATATCTAACGATCAGATGTGCAGTATAGCAACTTACTGCACCTGAAAAAGAGTGCATTGCCTATAAGAAGACCTCTACAGATTTCTCCTTCAACCCCACCTAATAACGTGGTAGCAGGTCTTTCTAATGTACTGCACAGATTGCTCTTTCTACCCTTCTTATCGGGATTTTCCTATTAAGTTTGCCATCAAATTGTTAGTTTAATCCCTCCCCCTATCTCCCACATTAAAGTCATGCTACTGCTGTTAGCTAGGGAGTGACATTCTGACACTTCATTCATTTCACTCTATTGTTCATGATGTTTAATGTCCCCCTCTCCATCTTTATATCTGTAATTATGACTGAGGTTGCCCTATGTTTAAATCGCCCCTCTCGCTGCCAAAACAGTGGCTCATGTCTTGTCCATCATGTGGTCCTGTTGCATCTGCCAATTTATTGCTCCTGCTGCTTCTTCCAATGCAGGTTGGAGCTCCTCTTGCACATCATACTCAATCAAGGGGCATCAACTGTGTGATAGCAGAGACAGCCTGGACCCAAAAGTGCCCGGATACATGTGGCCAAACAATGCATGTACTCAGACAGTGATGACCCTGAACCAGAAGAAGGGCATCTAGACAAAACAGAAACTAAAATAAATTAACAAGAAAGGCTGAGTCTATAACCTCATGCTGAAAAAAATATTGCCCTTCATTAGCAGGTTTTTCATATCATCAGAATGTTAGCCACCAGTTAACCTTTAGCCTACCCACAAGAACAATTCCTACCAAAGGTCAACCTGTTCTTTCCTCGTGCATCGAGCGATGACCTCTGTCTGCCTTGGATTTATGAGCTAGTAGTAATGAACACTCACATTTACAATCTACTAAAGTTAATCTAAATCTATCAGTAACACAGTATTGTCGTAGCCACTTATCGAGCCTGCTCACCTGAGTAAGGCTGTTGCTAATCTGCAGGTCATAGGTATTCTTTCATGGTTAACTGTTACATCGCAGTCCTGACTGTCACACCCCAATCTCAGAAATCTGTTACTGCACAAACAAATGTAAGTTTCAGATGACTGCAAGAACAGTGGTAAGTCTCTCTCAGCTGCAAGTAGAGAGTCAACTACAGTTCAATGGCTGCTAAACAGTGAATATTCATGGTGGTTGCAGTATGATCAATAGATCACATGATACTGAACAAGGTTTTAGGAAACGCAATAACTACTTTTTTCCACTATGAGAATCAGCAGACGCAGAACCACAATGGCTAGGGAGACCATATTTTCAGAATCAAAAACTGAAATGGCAACAGACACAGAAATAGGACTAATGTTTAGCACTGCCACATACAACAAACCTATATGAAAGTACTATATGTATGTCATAGACCAATGTTTCAGATACTGTGTACTACTTTCCATTTCAAAATTATGGGCTAGGCCATGAGAATGTGCGAAAAATTCAATTTGTTGTTGCATTGTGGGACTTGGAGTCCTCTGTTTATAATGGACTGCAAACACCTGAAGGCAAAAAGTGAAAAAAAGCAATCAATAAGCTTCCATGGGAAAACAACATCACCCCTAGCTTGTGCACAGGAACTGGCACATGACATTCAAAAAGGAAACACACAGGTTTTCATTACTCTGCTTGTCTTAAAATTCCAGTGCATATAATACAATAGCCACATACACAAAACACACAACATACTTTTGGATAGGAGTAGGTTTACAAAACAGTATACATCTGAGAGTAAATTGGCGAGACAATTTCAGCCAGTGTCAAATTACTCATGTTTTATTGGTGATTGAAAATCCTATATTTTATAGAATAGTGAGGGAAGTTCTTTCATTGAGACCTTGGGCTTTATAATCTCTTGCTCTCCGATCCCTATTGCATTTCATTTTGTTAGGGGGAAATGTACCCGACAAGCATGCTTCAAGTTATTTCCTCAAACAAAAATATGAGAATTGGGAGATTGAGGACATAACTTGAATGTTTTTTGATTGACCGTGCTTATCTTTCATATTCATTTCACATTTACAAATTAAAAGCACATGCGTGGAACGTGCATTTGATGAGATAGCAATTCATCACTTGTTACATATTCAATACCACATTCCTTTAAACTGAAATGTTAAAAAAAGGGTCTCTGTGCTGAAAGACATGATCCTTACAACACAGAGAAGACTACTGGAAAAGGCCTGGGTGAACACCCTTTGCTTAGCAGCAGGAGTGTGGACAGCAGCATTGCAGTTTTTAAGATTGCTATAAATGTAGATTGCATTTGTAATCATCTTAATTCTCGTGATGTACTTAGTACTGTACTATTTTAATGTCTGAAAGTACTTTTTGGCATACCTTCAGCAGGTGTCAGGCAAAGGACAGGTGTAGGGTACTCTCTACATTCTGTCACCACACCATTCACAAGTGACACTCAAATATGCAGTCCCTCTCCTAGTATATTATGCAACCTATGTCACAACAACTTACAACAACCACAAACTTTTCCTGTGTCAGTACGTCCAGGACACAATCACCACACATATGTAATGAACAAAGCAAAGGTTGAGAATATGTATCTTTTAATGCACCTTCACATGGCTTTGGGCCAACATGTAACAGTATACACATTCTTCATTTGTATGCAAACATACATCTCCAGACGTAGGTATGTCAAGCCATCACAAGTGTGACCACAGAGTCTGGTAATAATATCACTTCACTGATTTTGACAGCTGTTGATGCACAAGGTAGTTACAGGTCTATGGCAGGACAGTCTGGGAGAGTGTTTGATCTCCGTGAAAATGGACCATGGTTATCATCTGTCTTTGAGATAAAGTCTGAAGTGCACGTGTTGTACCATCTCACCCTAAATCAAAGTGGTCATCATGCTTTGTCAGTGTTTCATTGTTTTACAAAATGCATAGACAACTGCTGTTGGAACTTTCGCTCATTCTCTACAGCAGGCAGCACACAGTTAGAGTAAGACCAGCGAGACCCGGAGCAACAATGGTGGATTTCAATGCAGGGCGCACACCTAAAACCACAGCAAAGGAGGAAGAGCAAAGGGAGAAGGAGGATGATTCCTCCTGTGCATCGGACGTGAGACTCTTGGAGTGTGCAAGATAACCTGGCAAATAACTCCAGGAGGTGGGCGCACAGGGAGAGATGGTGACCTAGACACCATCATGTGTATGTAGGACAGTGAGGAAGATGGTCCTCCTGGCCCGGAAACTTGATGCTGTCTGGCAGTGCCAGCTCAACAGGAAAGGAAGTACCAAGGATACGTTTGTTCCCAACTTCCATGGTCCCTTAGGTGTCCCCTGGACCGCAGCCCAACCCACTTCTTCCTATAGAGAATCGTTAAGATTTTGAGGCAGGTAGTGACTCGCCAACATGAAATCCCGTGAGGCCTAGGCTTTGGGGATTGATTTTGGCTCTGTTGGACCTTTTATCTCACTTTGACTTTGCATCGTTTTGATTTGGAACTTTACTTTGCATCACTGACTTTCCTTGTGTGCTTCAGGATCATATTTTCTGAACATTGTTATTTCATTTCTCAACTCTTTTTTGGGACTTTCATGTGAATTCAACTTTTCATAAGAACATGTATGTTTCAGTCTGCCCTCCAAGTTCCTCTAACCTCGATTTTCAGAAGAAATTGTTTACTTTAACAAAACTTTGTCCTGGCAATCTTTCGATGCAGTTTGCGCGAGGATACCTGATGATATTGCTCTCATAGTTTTCATTTTCTTTTAGGGCATGTCTATATAGTTTGCACACATCACTACACACACACTGCACATTATTTCATGTAGTAAAACCAGTGTGGGACATCAGAAAGAAAGCATTTTTCTTTGTGTGCAAACATTTATTTGTGACATAAAGTGGTGGTGTGTAGGTGTCCATTTGAATTTGTGACCATGCAAGAAGTGAAATGTATGTGAAAACGTTGTGCTTTCCAATTATTTGTTACATATCATCATAATGATTGAGTGTGGCGTTCACACCCGCAAGGAGAGAGGGGTGGCCATCACCAGGGCTACATAGTGGATCTAGTTCATCACCGAAGGAGGGAGTGGGTGTTGTTAACAGGGCCTGCAGGTTAATGTTGGCCACTAAATATACCAGGGGCATGAGCCAGTCTTGAAGCCGTGACTGGTGGCATGTCAGCCAGGGCTTTGAACTAACTGTAAGACTTCATTCTGACACCTGGTATTCTCCCTTACTATTTGTATACCTTCCCGATGCATCTTCATCACGCCCAGCAGGCCTTTGTTCTGGTTCTTCATTATCAGATTGGGCTCCCACAGGTTGGTGTTCAGAGACCCCTATGTTTCCTGGGACACAACAACCTATGCCACTGCCGTAGAGGTACATTAAAGACCCTCATTACGAGCAGGCCAGTTCATTGTGTTTCTCGAACCACACATATTGAAATTAGGAGTTTTTTAAATAAATATTGGAATGTCAAACCCACCGATATTTACTGGGGGAAAAATGCTCGGTATTTACAGAAATATTCCGATTTGGTGCAGTGAGCACAAAATCCACATTTAATTTCTCCAGAACTTGTAATTTTATCAGGTGTGATAAATATCACACAAATTACCGGGCCACTCGAAATGAGAGCCTAGACGTTCGTATATTTCCGTATGCACATTTCCTTTTGTGAATCCGTTTCTGCCTCAGTTAGTGTGTGCATGACTTCAAACCCAACATTTCTTTACATTTTATAGGGGAAGTTACGTTACATGAGATGGCTATTTATTTTCTGAGGCCGAATTTATGTATAAATAATAATTATGATTTGTTTTTGTCTATATATTTACTCATATGCTTGGAACATTACAGATCTAAAATAATGTGAATGCCAGCTGCCTTGGCTTTATTGCAACTTTTATATTGCCTACATTTGTCCAATTCGTGGTACATTCCGTTTTTGCTTTGCCTGCTGTGTTTATTTAATCCTTTTTTATTTCTTAAATCAGTGTTAGCAAAACAGAGTGTTCACATCGCCCGAAACCTGGTTGCTTTGGAGACGTTCTTGTTTTTAGATACTAAGGATTACTGGTAGCAAATATTTACAAAAATCAGTCAAAAGCCTCTGAGCTATTTTTCTTCACTGTAACTGACTAGGACAGTTCCTACAATATAGGACTTGAAAACTGTGCTGTTCTTGAAACATGAGAGGAAAAACACACCCGATCATTTGGACCCACATTAGAGCCTGTTTCATCACTTGATCCCATTAGAAGTTGAGTTGAAATTGCTCCCACTCCTGTTTTTTCTTAGGCAGTTAGCAACAGGTTTTATCTGGTGGTATTTGGCCATGCAAAACAGCTTGCAAGGAGGAATGTTTCGGGCAAAATAGGTGCAAAATCGTTTGCTTTCGGTATTCTCCCCCACTTATCAATAAAGGTCATTGTGAGAAGCTGGACTGGTTTGTAGTTAGTAACAGAGGTACTTACCCCTTAACCCAGGACCAGTGATTCACCTTAGTGAAATGTAGGCAGTTTCTAGCAGCTTAGGCTGATAAAGGTAGCTGTAGCAGACAAGCCAAGGCTGAACTAGGAGACATGCAAAGGTCTTGCAATACCACTATAGTCACACAGTACTGATACACAAAAACGACCATACACAGTGTTACCACAAATAAAGCTACTTTATTTTAGTGACACAAGGCCAAAAATATCTTAGAGGCAATACTCTCACTGGAGGTAAGTATTATACACAATATATCCACTAGCAACCAAAATCAGGTAAGTACACAGTCAGAAAATAGTGCAAACAGTGAAAAACAGAATAGATTGCAATGGGCCTATGGCCAACACACACCCCTAGGTAAGTGTAGTGTGTAGAGGGGTGCTGGGAGTGTAAGAAAACACCAAAGGTAAGTAAATTACCCCACCCAGAGCCCAAGAAAGCAGGAGTAAAGTACAAGTTTCCTCAGAACACACTAGGAGTCATGGTAAAGGATTATGCAAAAACCAACAAGACTGCAAGCAACCAATGATGGATTGCTGGACCTGAAGACCTGTGGAGCACAGAAACCAAGTCCATAAATTGATGAAGAGTCCAGGAAGAACAGGAGCCCCTGCCAACCCGGATGAAGGGCAAAAGTGGATTCTCGAGTTGGATGAAGAAGTCAGAAATGCACCTAACAAGACAGCTGGGGGTTCCTGCTTGGTGCAAGAAATGTCCCACGCTGAGTTGTTGGATGCAGGCTGGTTTTCATTGTTAGATTGCGCCAACAAGCCTTGGCTCATGCAAATGTTATGATTGGTGGGAAAATGCGCTACCTGGGCTCAGGAGGGACCTGGGTGCCTCAAGTCAGACTGAGGAGGCAGAGAGGTCTCCCAGCACTTTAGAGAGCCCTCAGAAGACCAGGCAGCACCCACAGGAGTCCCAGAACACAAGGACAAAGGAGTTGCTGAATGCGATTGTCGCAGCACTACACAAATGGATCCCACGCTGCCGGAGAACAACTCAGGGAGCTGAGCATCGTAGGATAGAGTGCTGGGGACCTGGGCTATGCTGTGCACAAAGGACTTTTGGAAGAAGTGCACAGTAGCCCAAGGAACTGCAGAAGACATGGTGCACAGGGATACTGTCTGGCACGGGGAGGCAAGCCCTTACCTCCACCAAATTTGGACAGCTGGACCTTTGGACAGTCAGGATCCCTTCGGTCCACCACCTGTGTTCCAGGGATCACGCTCGTCGACAGGAGAGGATTCCCAGAGTACCGGTTGTCATTGCAGAGAGGTGCCTGCTGAAGCAGGGAAGTGACTCTGTCACTCAACGGGAGGTTCCTTCAGTTCTTCTGGTGCAGAATGAAAACAGGCAGTCCTCAGAGTGTGCACAACCTGGAAACTGTTTCAGTGGCTGGCAGGAGCTGAAGTTGCAGGGTCTCAGTAGCCTTCCTGGATGCTTTGTTGGAGTTACAGCTGTCCTGGAGCAGTCTGTGGTTGATCCGACGGTCAGAAGCTGAAGCAGAGGATGCAGAGGAGTCTGGTGGAGTCTTGCAAACCGAATCTGAGGAAACACCCAAAGCAGAGGCCATAAATAGCCCTGAGAGGGAGATTGGCTACCTACCCAGGTATGCACCTATCAGGAGGAGTCTCTGACGTCACCTGCTGGCACTGGCCACTCAGATGCTCCCAGAGGGTCCCCACACCCTGGGGTGGTGATGGACAGGGGAGTTTTCACTCCCCTTTCCTTTGACCAGTTTCATGCCAGAGCAGGGACTGGGGTCCCTGACCCGGTATAGACTGGCTTATGCAAGAAGGGCACTGTTTGTGCCCTTCAATGCATTGCCAGGGGCTCTGGGAAAATACCCCTCCCATGCCTGTAACGCCTATTTCCAATGGGAGAGGTAGTAACACCCCTCTCCTAAAGGAAATGCATTGTTCTGCCTTTCTGGGATTGAGCTGCTCATTCCCCAGGAGGGCAGAAACCTGTCTGTGAGGTGGCAGCAGCTGGGGCTGCAGTGGAAATCTCAGAGAGCTGGTTTGGCAGTACTCGGGGTCCATGGTGGGCGCCCCCATGGTGCATGTAATTGCTCCCCCAATACCATAATTGGATTGGAGGTACTATTTCTCAATCTTAGACACCTCAAATGGCCATATTGGGATATACCATCTTGAAGCTACATATATGCATTGACATATATGTAGTGCACGCTTATAATGGTGTCCCCGCACTCACGAAGTCCGTGAAATTGGTCCCGGACAATGTGGGAGCACCTTTTCTAGTGCAAGGGTGCCCTCACACACATTAACTTTGCACCTAGCCTTCAGAAACTGAAGGTTAGACATATATGTGACTTATAAGTGACGTGGTGCAGTGAAAAATGGCTGTGAAAAAATGTGTGCACTATTTCACGCAGGCTGCAGTGGCAGTCCTGAAGGAGTGTTTGGATGAGCTCCTTATGGGTGGCAAAAGAAATGCTGCAGCCCATAAGGATTTCTTGGAATCTCGATGCCCTCGGTACCTAGGTACCATATACTAGGGACTTATAAGGGGGGTCCAGTGTGCCAATCTGAATTGGAATATGGAGTCACAAGACTATAGTGACAAATTTGGTAAACAGAGAGAGCATAAGCACTGGAGTTCTGGTTAGCAGAACTCCAGTGACACAGTCAAGCATACTGACAACACAGTAAAACACACTGACATATGGGCCACAAACTATGAGCACTGAGGTTCTGACTAGCAGGATCCCAGTGAGACAGTAAAAACACACTGACAAGCAGGCAGAAATTGGGGGTAACATGCAAGAAAGATGGCACTTTCCTACAGTCATATGTCAGTGTAAAAACACACCAGATCACCAATGTGACTGACACCTGGGTGTTTTTAACCTATTATTACCTCTTGGGCCTAAATTACATACTGCATTATTTATGCTTTATCTATTGGTCTGGTGATTTGTCATTCTCATTTTGCATCTGCTCACCAGACCATCCAGCAAGGGGCCATGGTCAGGCCACTGTACCATTTCGCTTTCTGTTACCTCTTTATAAACTGTGCCCTATGTTTTCCTTACTCCTTCTCCTGACCCACAACTTCCTGAATCTCCCAAAGAGGGAACTTTCCAATGTGGGCTTATTAAACGGTGTACTGTAAAATCTTACATATACTGGAGATGAACATCATTGATGCGTTACTCGTGCATCAATTATCGTTTCACAAAGGGTACTGGCTAGGTCTAACCCAGCTGAATCTCTGTGCCCTGTTTTTGCCTGGTAAGTACCAGAGCACGATGTAACGATGATCCTCTATCAGCATTCCTCTTTGCTCTCAAGGAATTGTCCTGCGAGGCTGGTGGCGAACTGAGTAAATAGACTTGTTTGTCTGTAAACATAGGCAAACTGCTCAAACAGGGGCTTATTGTTTTTGGTGGTTGAAGTACCTGTGTTGTGCTGTACATGTTTCAAAATGGCACCATGGAACAGTGAGCCTCAGCGCCACTTCTGCAGAAACGATTAAAAAAAATGGCAAGGCTAAGCTTTAGAGCCAAGTGCTGCGTTACGCACGCGAAACTACATTCAGGCCCAATGGGTTTATGAATCAGAGACTCAACCATCACAATGCAGGTATCAGCAGATACTGTAAGACCCGAAGTTTTCAATCGAGCCTAGGAGACGTGCAGCCTCCTCGCTCGGACTGACAGTGAGCAGCATTTCTATAGATGGCGACAGCTGGTTGACTCAGTTGAGACCTGCCACCCCCAACCGAGAGTGCCCGATTACCAGACAAGATATGTGCTTGTATTTCTGTTCCAGCCCTGTGAAGTTGCCCGAGTCAATTCGTGACTTGAATTCTGGGACGTTTAGTCTTGTTTATTCCATTATAAAATCAGGACTGGATTACAAGTCCCAGAATGCAAAGAAAAAACACACGAACTCGCGCAGCTCATGGTGCTGGACTTGGAAACTTGACAGCTATGCTGTTCCATCATTTCATGCTGTGTTTCTTATAACTTGTTTTAATTCTGGCCTGTGAGACAGCTTTAGATACTGTTTTTTTAATTATACTAATATAGATTCATAGAGGTACTTCTATCCAGCAAGCTTTATCTATTGGTCTGGTGATTTGTCATTCTCATTTTGCATCTGCTCACCAGACCATCCAGCAAGGGGCCATGGTCAGGCCACTGTACCATTTGGCTCACTTCATTTTGAGGGAGGGAACAAAACTTTCGAACATTGTTTCCATCTGCATAAAAACATGTTTATTTCTCTTTAGATATACAGTTCTTTCAGTGTGTTTGCTTATTTTTTGTATATTATCTTTAAAAAATGGCTATCCATACTGCCTTTACTTCAGGCGCCCAGTTAGATGGTGATTTACTGCCCGTTGCCTTTTTTAAAGTAACCTTTATAAAGGGTTTAAGTGGCCTGGTATCTGCCTGCAATTTGAGTACTATGTCGAATGATGATATCTTCCTGTCATTTTCATTAAAAAATAATAATGGTAAAATGCTTGGCACAAATTAAATACTTATCTTAAAAAACGTACTTTTAAGACAGCCATATGAGTGAATGTTTTTTTACATTTAACATTCTTATTGCAAGCACATGATAGTCACATTTAGGTGTAAATGCGAAAAAAAATCAACAAATAACCGTTGCACCAGCACACAAAGGCCGGACTAACATTTCACACTGAGCCAAGTTTTACCTACATCTTGACGGGGTTCTTACACCCTTGAGGACCTAACTAAAGTTAAGTATGTACAGAAAAAAAGACTACTTACCTTGCCACACAGGCAGTGTGAGGCAGTTCACCCATAAGGTGTGAGGGATGAGTTTGTTTGGCTTGTTTCCTGGTTGATGGAGTGAAAAACTGTGTCTGTGGCCATGTTCTTACTCCAGTAGGGTGACGCTGCCACTTGCCTCTTTGTCATCAGAACACCACGTTTTCAGGCCTGGGCTTTCATTTGATGCCCAAAATTGTACTGTGAGCTGTAGCCTGGTGTGGCTTTCATTGAACTAATTGTGCTAACCCACTTGAGAACAATGATTATTTACAGAAATGCACATGCTGTCCTGACATCTCGGAGTTAAGTGGGCACCCAGTCTCCTCATTTACAGACTCATTTACAGGCTCATTGTCATTGCTATTTCAATACTAAGATTACTAAATTACTCGTCATTCCTGTCATGTACATATACACCGAGGCTTCAACTTTCTCGAATGAGAAGCCTGAAGCATAGCACAAGTCCGACTCTATTTAAAAAAAGTCGTTTTATTTATTGCATTTCTACATGTACCCACAATAAACGTTGTTACATGTAACAAACACAATTATTCACATGTTGTACAATTGTAGAAGCAGAAAGGCGTCAGCATTAGATGCAAAGATTCCATGAGCATGTTAAGAACCAGGAGCAACAAAGGGTAATGAATAAAGGAGTGAGGAGAACATTCGCACTTAGGAAGTATCATCGGGGGGATGGTCCCAGTGCTTAATTTGTGCTTGTTGTTTCCGTTACGGAGCACAGGCACTTATTTTTGAGAGTCGGCACTTATTTTTCTGCCTCAAGCATTTACTGCGAGCAAAAGACACATTTGGGAAATACGGAAAAACGAAAAAGCGTCACAATGGGAGAAAGCAGAAAGCTGCAAGAGTGATCTGAAGGGAGTGGCTGTAAATGGATTGAAGAAGCCTGAGATGGCTTCAGGATTACGCTGCCTCAATATTCCATGTTTGCACATTTAATTGCAGCAGCCACGTGTTTAAGAGGAGGACTTTGAGCACAGGCACATTTTTATTTACAAATTAAGCACTGGATGGTCCGCATCATTACTGGACTAATGTGGGGAAAGTGATGTACACTGGTACAGTGGAATAGTTAAACAAGTGGGTGCATTAACATTGTTGTGCCAAGATGGAACATACTCAGCGGTGGGCAGCAGGTGTTGTAGGCGGCTGGGTGGAGGCTGTGGGGAGTGTTCCAGGCATTGGTGACATGGATGTTGGAGTTTTGGGTAGTTAGAGGTGTGTGACAGTGGCCGTTGAATCTTCCTAGAAGTTGGCCATGATGGCATCCCAGCTGGCAGCAAGTAGATATTTACTTAGGCCCAGTGTGTCCTCCTTGCTCAATGTGGCACCCACCACACGGGCCCATGCCTGCATGGAAAGCTTCCAAGTGGGCAACCCAGGTACTGTTGATGATCTCCCACGGATGATTAGGTGTTTTACAAGGAGGAGTCTCAAATCTATAAACCACGTGGTAGCTCTGTGTTTTTTTTTATCTCTGCAGATTAGGCCCAGTAGGCAGGCCACCTATATATGGGGCACAGGCCTCTCCGTGCAGCCCTCCAGCTTTGAGGTTATGCCTAGCCAGTAATGATGAAGGGAGTGACAATCACACAGCATGTGTACTAAAACAGCCTTAGGAAATGTACCGCCGGGGCAGGCAGCGTCAGTGTGTTGGAAATAACTATTTATCTTTTTTAAGGGTCCTGTGTAGTATAACATTGTATAAGGTGGAAGCGTGCATTACGCAGTATTTGGGAAGGGTATTCCACATTGGCCTTCCATTTCACATCTGTACAGGGGCGGCCCAAGTCCGTTTCCCAGTGGTGGCGCAAGCTGGTTAGTGAAACGGCAGTGTGTGTGCAGTGTTTCTGCAAACCATCTGACCAGGCGGCAACCAGTGCCAGTGACATGGAGGTATTGGATGGTGAGGTGAATTGGACATTCTTGCTGCATCCAATCCCAGCATACATCAAGTGCCCGGATTGTGGAATTATGTAGAATGAAATGGCCAGCTGGAAGTCCTTCCTCTGTCATTAGGGATTCAACATCACAATAGAGGTCCCTTAGCGTGGGAAAAACTTTCTTGTGCCAAATGGCAAGCTCCCTTGCAGAGGTACTCTGTGCACCCCAAGGGGTGCCCAGCACCAGCAACAAGGGGGGATGGGGCTGGACAATCTTAGTGATTAGGAAACTATGCTTGAAGCATCAAGTGACATGTGAAGCAGTGCATGAAACAGGTCGGTCATTTGGAGCAGGGATGAAACAAATGCAGTAAATGTAGACGACTACAGGGTGGGGTGTTGTAGCAGTGTCTGATAAGTCTAATCCTGCCAGCCATTTGGGCACCCATTGCAGTTGTGAGGACAGGTAGGAGTGCTCAAAATTTGGCACTGCATGTCTTTCTTCAAAAGTCAGTAATTATAGTTTGCAGAGTGCTACCCTACATATCATGTTATGCCAAATGAGTTCTAAGTTTGTCAAGCATATGGAAAAAAGGTTGCAGGATATACAGAGGAAGATGGGCAAAAAAATATAACAGGCATGATAGCATAACCTCTTGACAAGGGCCACACGTCCAGCAACCAAGAGAGGGATTGATTTCCAAAAGGCAGACTATGCATGTATTGAGGACTCTGTACGGGTGAGGTTATCATCTAACACGTTGACAGGGTTGCAATAAATGTGAATACCTAGGTATCCAATGTCACTGGTTTCTAGAACAGCTGGGCACCCCAAGATGGTAAATAGGATCAGGGATAGCGGCTCCAAAGAATAGAGAAATTACTTTGTCTAGGTCACGCTGAGTCCAGAGACTGCAGCACACTGATAGAATATGAATGCTATGTCTGAGAGAATCTTGTGTACTTCTCAGAGATACAAGAGCAAGTCATCGGCATAGAGTGATGTAGTGTGTAAACCATCCCCCAGTGCTATGCCCCAGGCCAGTTCATGTGTACGAAGGGAGATTGCTAGCGGTTCAATGGCGAAAGTGAAAGGTAGGGGAGACAGAGGGCATCCCTGACTGGTGTATTGCAACTGAGTCAGATATCAAGGAGCCAGTTTTAACCCGCACCCTGGGCTTGGTGTAGAGTAGTTTAACCAAATTAACAAATCTGGGGCCCAGACCATAACGAGGGAGGACCACGAATAAGTATTCACATTCTAGGGAATCAAAGTCCTCCTCCAAATCCAATACTAATCATCCAGATCATGGCCAGACAGGGGAGGAGTTTTTCAGAATCCTAAAAAATCTCTGCAAGTTAAGTGAGGGGTTTCGTGCCAGGGCACCTCCATTTTCATCTGAGTGTATATGTGCGGGACCAAGTGGGGTCAAGAGGTCTGCTAACAATTTGGCCTGTATTTTACAGTCTGTGCTGGGCAATGTGAGAGGGCGATATGATACAAAGACAGTGGGGCCACAGTCTGGTTTAGGTAGAGAAATAAGAAGTGCCTCACAAAGTAAGAGTGGTAAGCAGGCACTGTGAAAGGCCTCATTCTATAGTGTATGCAGGTCGGAGGACCAGAGGCACTGAGTATGCTTTGTATAATTCAGCCAGGAGACCATCTGGCCCTGACTTCTTTCCTGTGGATAGGAAGTGCATGGGCTCCTGGATGTCAAATTGGGTAATGGCTTTCTCTAGTTCAAGACACGGAAAAAGGTGTGGCGGAGAGAAAGGATTTAATGGTGTCTGAACTGACTAGCATGGTCGAGGCATACATAGTGGTACAATATCTTGTCATTTCAACATGGATCGTCATTTGTGTATGGAGGAGGAGAATGTTAGAAGGAAATCTGTTAATAAAATGAGACAGATCAATTTGACAAAGTAATATAGGTTTAATCGATTTTCAGCTGGGAACGGAAGGCAGTCTCAACATAGAGGCCATAACTGAAGTTCAAAGTTCTAGTTCACAAGCAGTGGTATTTGTACTGTAAAACCCACAAAAAACTACGGTCACAAGTCCATCATTGACGTAAGCAAGAACAAGCAGTACAGATAAGATATACGGGGAGAGGTACCTCTTGAAAAGAGCACATGCATGATTATTGGTCGCCTCATGGGTGGGTAAGTAACATTGACGTCATTCAACATCTCTATCTTTCTGCACAAGTGATTATATGTTACATGATGCTCACTGTAGCCCTGACTTGTGCAAATGCTTATCTGACCCTTACACAGTTCCCCTCACCAAGATATGAATGACATGTGGTTTTTAGGACCCTTGCGCTAATGCAGGATACACCCTTTTGTTCCACCCTGTTCGTGCTAACTGAAGATTTTGAAAGCAACAGTTGGTGCAGCTCCAAAGAAAAACTCTCATTCTAATGTGGCTTGGGCCTCTTGTGTGTTTCAGCACAGCTAACTTAACAATGCAGCATGTGTATAGGTTTCCTAACTAATAAGTGTTTGTTTGTCCTAAATATGACCTGCCTTTTCTATTGACCCACAGTCTGTCTTTTTAACATTTCATGTGTTAAGCCTTTCACTACTTACATTGGTTTACAACTATCCCTAGCCTACAAAATGTTTGTATTGGGGTTTGGGAACTTATGTTTGTATGTACATGGTGTGTTCCTATTCTTCCTACATCAGGAACTGTGGATGAACATTTGGCCAGTATAGGTTGCTTAGGGTGTTCTTGGAGAATATGCCATGTTAAAAGTGAACCTGCCTTATCTACCTCTGCCTGAGTCTTAGCAGTGTGCCCAGCATAGTTGAGACATTGTAAGCGTTCTAGGAGTGTTACATGCTTGTGCTATGCTGAAAGTGGTTTTAATCCACTCCCAGGCAGCCTTAGGATCTGTGAAGAATGTTGGTTGGCCATCATGTATAACACAAACTTTAGCTGGGAGTAGAATCAATCAATCAATCAATCAAAGGCATTTGTATAGCGCACTGCTCACCCGGAGGGTCTCAAGGCGCTGGGGGGGGGGGAAACGCTACTGCTCGAACAGCCAGGTCTTGAGTTGCTTCCTGAAGGCGAGATGGTCTTGCGTTGTCCGGAGGTGGATGGGGAGGGAGTTCCATGTCTTGGCTGCCAGGTAGGAGAAGGATCTTCCTCCGGCGGTGGCTCTGCGGATGCGGGGGACGGTGGCGAGAGCGAGGCTGGCGGAGCGGAGCTGGCGGGTGGGCTTGTGGAAGGTCAGGCGGCTGTTGAGGAACTTGGGGCCCAGGTCGTGGAGGGCCTTGTGTGCGTGGGTGAGGAGTCGGAACGTGATTCTTTTGTTGACGGGGAGCCAGTGCAGGTCTCTCAGGTGTTCGGAGATGTGGCTGTGTCGGGGGATGTCCAGGATGAGTCGTGCTGAGGCGTTCTGGATCCGTTGGAGTTTCTTCTGGAGTTTGGCGGCGGTGCCGGCGTAGAGGGCGTTCCCGTAGTCCAGCCGACTGGTGACGAGGGCCTGGGTGACCGTCTTCCTGGTCTCGGTGGGGATCCACCGGAAGATCTTTCGAAGCATGCGCAGGGTGTTGAAGCATGAAGATGAGACGGCGTTGACTTGTCTGGTCATCGAGAGGGAGGAGTCCAGGATGAAGCCTAGGTTGCGAGCGTGGTCCGTTGGCTTGGGGGTGGCTCCCAGGGCGGGGGGCCACCAGGAGTCGTCCCAGGCGGATGGTGATGATCCCAGGATGAGGACCTCCGTCTTGTCTGAGTTCAGTTTCAGGCGGCTGTTCTTCATCCATTCGGCGACGTCTTTCATCCCTTCGTGTAGGCTGGCTCTGGCGGCGTCCGGGTCGCTGGTGAGGGAGAGGATCAGCTGGGTGTCGTCGGCGTAGGTGATGATCTTGAGGTTGTGTTGACGTGCGATGGTTGCGAGGGGGCTCATATAGACGTTGAAGAGGGTGGGGCTGAGCGATGACCCTTGTGGAACTCCGCAGATGACTTCGGTGGCCGCTGACCGGAACGGGGGGAGGCGGACTCTCTGGGTTCTTCCGGCGAGGAATGAGGCGATCCACTCCAGGGCCTTCCCCTGGATGCCGGTGTTGTTCAGGCGCTGTACCAGGGTGCGGTGGCAGACAGTGTCGAACGCTGCGGAGAGGTCCAGGAGGATGAGGGCCGCAGTTTCCCCATTGTCCATTAGGGATCTGATGTCGTCTGTGGCTGCGATGAGGGCGGTCTCCGTGCTGTGGTTGGCTCGGAAGCCGGATTGCGAGTGGTCGAGGGATCCGTTGGTCTCGAGGAAGGCAGCTAGCTGTCTGTTGACGGTCTTCTCGATGACTTTGGCAGGAAACGGGAGGAGCGAGATGGGGCGGTAGTTCTTGAGGTCGGAGGGGTCTGCAGTTGGTTTCTTCAGCAGGGCACTGATCTCGGCGTGTTTCCAGCACTCCGGGAAGGTGGCGGTGTTGAAGGAGGCGTTGACGATGTCACGGAGGTGGGGTGCGATGATGTGGTCGGCCGTGTTGAAGATGTGGTGTGGGCAGGGGTCCGTAGGGGATCCGGAGTGGATGGTGTTCATTGTGCGTGTTGTGTCTTCGGTGCTGACTGGGGTCCAGGTGCGGAGGGTGGCGGTGGGGGGCATCGGTTCGGTGGTGGGGTTTGTGGTTGGTGGGCCGAAGCTGTTGTGAATGTTGGCGATCTTGTCGTGGAAGAAGGCTGCGAGGGAGTCGCAGAGGTCTTGCGAGGGAGTGATGTCATTGTTTCCGGCGTCGGGGTTGGAGAGCTCTTTGACGATGCTGAAGAGTTCCTTGCTGTTGTGGGTGTTGTTGTCCAGTCGTTCCTTGAAGGCTGTCTTCTTTGTGGCGCGGATCAGTTGGTGGTGTTTGCGGGTGGCGTGTTTGAGGGCCGTCATGTTGTCTGTGGTCTGGTTGGTGCGCCAGGTGTTCTCCAGGGAGCGGCAGTTCTTCTTGGAGGTGATGAGCTCGTCGGTGAACCAGGAGGCTTTCTTGCTGCTGCGTCTGCTGGGGGGGTTCTTCTTCAGTGGTGCGAGGGCGTCTGCGCAGTTGGTGATCCACTGTGTGAGGTTGTTGGCGGCTTCGTTGGGGTCCGTTGAGCTGGTGGGGGGGTTCTGGCTGAGGAAGGTGGTGAGCTGGTCTCCGGTGATCTTGTTCCAGCTCCTGCGGGGGGTTTGTTGAGGGTGGTGGTGGGTCGTCGTTTTACTGAAGCTGAAGTGGACGCAGCTGTGGTCAGTCCACTGGAGATTGGTGGAGTGGCTGAAGGTGACATATTTGCTGGATGAGAAGACTGGGTCAAGCGTGTGGCCGGCGTGGTGTGTAGGGGTGGTTACCAGTTGCTTGAGTCCGAGGTTGGCCAGGTTGTCCAGTAGAGCAGTGGTGTTGCGGTCCTTGTCGTCCTCCAGGTGGAAGTTGAGGTCCCCCAGGAGGATGTAGTCGGTGGAATTGATGGCGTGGGGGCTGACGAAGTCTGTGATGTCTTCGCTGAACTGTGTGCGTGGTCCCGGTGGTCTGTAGATGAGGGTGCCTCTGAGCGTGGTCTTGGGGTTGGTGTGTATCTGGAAGTGGAGGTGTTCGGCGGAGGTGAAGGTGTCATCAGAGTTGGTCGTGATGCGGATGGTGTTCTTGTGGATGATGGCGATGCCTCCTCCTGTCTGGTTGACGCGGTCCCTCCTGGTGATTTTGTAGCCTTCTGGGACGGCGATGGCGACGTCGGGTGCTGAGGAGGCGTTCATCCAGGTTTCTGTCAGGAAGGCGATGTCTGGTGCTGTCGAATCGAGGAGGTTCCAGAGTTCGACGGCATGCCTGTGAACGGAGCGGGTGTTGAGCAGGATGCACATCAGGTGTTTGTTGCTGGGGCTCGGTTTAGTAGGTGCAGTGTTGGGTCGTAGGCTGGTGAAGCGGCAGGTCAGGCAGGTGAAGGGTCCGTGGGTGCGTCTCGGGGTGGCTCGGTAGCAGGCGGTGTTTCGGCCGGCGTTGAGTGCGTGGAGGGTTCTGGCATCGTAGCTGTGCAGGGTGTGCTGGCGAGGGCGAGGACCAGGGGGTCTGGCGCTGGGCGCGGTCCAGGCGCGGACGGGCGCAGACGGGCTTACCTTTGGCGCACCTTCGGCGCTCAGTCGGTGCTCCCACTGCGCGCGTCCGCTGCGCGGTCGCTCTGGGGGCGTCATAAGTAAGGAGCCGGGAGGGAGGAGCAGCTGGGTGGCGGGAGCGGTCCGGCGAATGGAATCACAGGGGGGCGGGGCCGCAGGGAGGCAGCGGCGGGAATCCCAGGAGCAGCGAGCGAGCGAAGGAATCTGCAGGCAGGAGGCGGCAAAGGCAGGCAGGAGCGGCAGCAGTGAGTGGGGCGACCAAGCCCTGTGGAGGGCTGAGCGGTCACACTCTGTGGTCCCCTACGGTCCCCTTAAGTAAGGAGCCGGGAGGGAGGAGCAGCTGGGTGGCGGGAGCGGTCCGGCGAATGGAATCACAGGGGGGCGGGGCCGCAGGGAGGCAGCGGCGGGAATCCCAGGAGCAGCGAGCGAGCGAAGGAATCTGCAGGCAGGAGGCGGCAAAGGCAGGCAGGAGCGGCAGCAGTGAGTGGGGCGACCAAGCCCTGTGGAGGGCTGAGCGGTCACACTCTGTGGTCCCCTACGGTCCCCTTAAGTAAGGAGCCGGGAGGGAGGAGCAGCTGGGTGGCGGGAGCGGTCCGGCGAATGGAATCACAGGGGGGCGGGGCCGCAGGGAGGCAGCGGCGGGAATCCCAGGAGCAGCGAGCGAGCGAAGGAATCTGCAGGCAGGAGGCGGCAAAGGCAGGCAGGAGCGGCAGCAGTGAGTGGGGCGACCAAGCCCTGTGGAGGGCTGAGCGGTCACACTCTGTGGTCCCCTACGGTCCCCTTAAGTAAGGAGCCGGGAGGGAGGAGCAGCTGGGTGGCGGGAGCGGTCCGGCGAATGGAATCACAGGGGGGCGGGGCCGCAGGGAGGCAGCGGCGGGAATCCCAGGAGCAGCGAGCGAGCGAAGGAATCTGCAGGCAGGAGGCGGCAAAGGCAGGCAGGAGCGGCAGCAGTGAGTGGGGCGACCAAGCCCTGTGGAGGGCTGAGCGGTCACACTCTGTGGTCCCCTACGGTCCCCTTAAGTAAGGAGCCGGGAGGGAGGAGCAGCTGGGTGGCGGGAGCGGTCCGGCGAATGGAATCACAGGGGGGCGGGGCCGCAGGGAGGCAGCGGCGGGAATCCCAGGAGCAGCGAGCGAGCGAAGGAATCTGCAGGCAGGAGGCGGCAAAGGCAGGCAGGAGCGGCAGCAGTGAGTGGGGCGACCAAGCCCTGTGGAGGGCTGAGCGGTCACACTCTGTGGTCCCCTACGGTCCCCTTAAGTAAGGAGCCGGGAGGGAGGAGCAGCTGGGTGGCGGGAGCGGTCCGGCGAATGGAATCACAGGGGGGCGGGGCCGCAGGGAGGCAGCGGCGGGAATCCCAGGAGCAGCGAGCGAGCGAAGGAATCTGCAGGCAGGAGGCGGCAAAGGCAGGCAGGAGCGGCAGCAGTGAGTGGGGCGACCAAGCCCTGTGGAGGGCTGAGCGGTCACACTCTGTGGTCCCCTACGGTCCCCTTAAGTAAGGAGCCGGGAGGGAGGAGCAGCTGGGTGGCGGGAGCGGTCCGGCGAATGGAATCACAGGGGGGCGGGGCCGCAGGGAGGCAGCGGCGGGAATCCCAGGAGCAGCGAGCGAGCGAAGGAATCTGCAGGCAGGAGGCGGCAAAGGCAGGCAGGAGCGGCAGCAGTGAGTGGGGCGACCAAGCCCTGTGGAGGGCTGAGCGGTCACACTCTGTGGTCCCCTACGGTCCCCTTAAGTAAGGAGCCGGGAGGGAGGAGCAGCTGGGTGGCGGGAGCGGTCCGGCGAATGGAATCACAGGGGGGCGGGGCCGCAGGGAGGCAGCGGCGGGAATCCCAGGAGCAGCGAGCGAGCGAAGGAATCTGCAGGCAGGAGGCGGCAAAGGCAGGCAGGAGCGGCAGCAGTGAGTGGGGCGACCAAGCCCTGTGGAGGGCTGAGCGGTGAGAAGTGAGTGTTTGACATTCAAAGTCAGTAGGCATCGCTTGATTGCAAGGAAATAATTTCATTGATGTTGCACTGTCAGAGTATAATCAGGAACAAACATTATGCAGGCATTTTAGACAGACAATTCTTTTTAGTTACACGCTTCTTGGAGGATTGCGTTCCAGTCACGGTAGTGCAACAATGTCAACACCAGAGCAATACGCGCTCTATTGGCGACAAAAATGCAAAAACCCAGCACTCTCAAAACAAAGTAATTTATGCATTGTACTGATATGTTGTGGTTTAACCTTTTGCATTGCAGAGTTCAATCCTGAAAACGTATTTTTAATATGCTTACAAATACTGTTCCTTTGCAATGTATTGCTGCAGGTTTTCAGAGTGTGTTAGGGTGTGGCCCCTTTCCAGGGCCTTCCAGAGACTTTCCCTGCAACATGCCTGGGCGTGGTTCTGGGCTGGGCCAAGACTCTATAAAAGAGAGCCAGCCCAACACCCAGTGCTCACTATTCAGAGGTCCCGGTGCAGAGCAGCAGCTTCTTCCTGAGCTCCTGTCCCGGCGGCCTATTTGGATCTTCCAGTCTTCTACCCTAATCCTTCATTGGTGATCATTGTTCCAGGCGGTAGGATGGTGGTTGGACTGTCCCGACACCATTATTTAGAATTTTCATATTCTTGGTTAAATTCTTAAATGAGTAACAGATTACTTGCGCGCTACCATTTCTTGACATTTATATGGTAGTTTACAAATAGGCATGACGTGCGATTTATTTCAGAAAGGTTTGACTTTTTTATTCATTGCGCGCTACCATTTCTTGACATTTACATGGTGGCTTAAGAATCGGCAAGACGCGCGATTCGTTTTATGGTGTTTAAACATTGTTGTCCATTGCGCGCTACTATTTCTTGTCATTTACATGATGTTTTACGAATTGGCAAGACGCACAACTCGTTTCATGAGCATTTAACTTTGTTGTTCATTGCGCACTACCATTTCTTGACATTTTACATGATGGCTTAAGAATCGGCAAAAGAAGCGCGATTCGTTTCATTGTACTTTGATCTTGTTATTTATTGTGAGCTGTTATTCCTTGACATTAACATCGTGTTTTATGAATCGGCAAGACGCGCAATTCGATTAATGATGATTTGACTTTGATATTCATTGCGTGCTACCATTTCTTGGTATTTTACATGGTAACACTCAAATTGGCAAGACGCATGATTCTCTCCTCGAGTTTAATTCATGTTGTTTATTGTATGCTACTATTCTAAGATATTTATTATGTAATATTCGAGTTGACAAGTTATGTGATTTGTTTCCTGAATCCATATTGTGTTATTCATGGTGCACAATCCTTTTATGGTGTTTACTATATATATATATATATCTGCAATATGCGCAATTTGTGTTGAAACATTTTAAGAGTACTAGAAACAGAGTTTCTAGATGCAATATTTTATGGTCCTAATATACATTCTCAAAACAGGATTTATATGACTGGTTTAAAATTTAGTCAGAATGTTTTTTCTGATTCTCATGTAAAGGAAAGTACTTGAATAAGAAATTTTTCATTTAATTCATCTTGATTCCCCTCCAGGTATCTGGTCATCTTGAAACTTAATCATTTTAAACTTAACTCTTAGATTGTTCATGTTTTCAGAGTGACTAGGCTTAGAATCATAGTCTAGTATTGATTTCAGAAGATATAATTTTCATATTGTGTGTTCTAACCTTTTTCTTACTACAGGTCTCCTTCCCAGCTGTTCACGTCCTAATTCCCTCTTCCCCTCTTGGACTCTCTCAGTCTCTGTGATTTATCTATCAGAGTCTTGGAGCTGTTCAGTGGTGGACGTGTTGGGAACGTGCACAGACCCCGAGGATCTGGTGACTCTGACAGAATAGTGAGCCCACAAATTATTATCCTCCTGGCTTGTGTATGTTCTCAGCATGGCCACGCTAGACGAGTTAGCCAAGGCTATCACCCAGCTCCAAGCAGAGGTGGTATCATCCAAAGAATTGACAACTAGCTTAGCAGAGAGAGTGAGTCAGTTGCAAGATAAGGTAGAGAAGAAGGAACAAAGTCCCACAGGTGTGTCTTGGCCAGGTACTTCTTCTCAGGTTTCTGGAAGTAATCCAAATTCCCTAAATGTTCCTTCTGCAATTCCTTTAGCTCCCCCAGAACGTTTCTCAGGTGACCCTTTGAAAGCGCAATCTTTCCTAGTTCAAATGGAACTACACTTCACCTGCAGACCACATACTTTTCCCGATGCCCAGTCCAAAGTAGCTTTCTTGTTATCATATCTGTCTGGGGATGCAGCTACTTGGGCAATTCCTCTTGTGCGTAAAAATAGTTCCTTGTTGTATAACTGGAGAAATTTTGTTTGTGAATTTGAGAGAGTTTTTCATCGTAGAACTGTAACACAGTCAGCAGATCGTTAATTATTAGATTTACGCCAAGGAAATCAAGACCTAGTGTTGTATTTAGCCAACTTTAACTGTCTGGTTGCCGAGACATCCTGGCCTGAAGAAAAACAAGCGGTCTTGTTTTTCAAGGGACTCAAAGAGGAATTAAAAGATATATTAGCGCAAATCGATCCACAACCTACAGACGGTCAAGAATTAATAAATCTTGTCTTGAGACTTGATCATCGTTTAGAAGAATGTAAAGGAACGCGCAAAAAGATTGAAAAATGTTCATGGCACGTTCATGATAACAGAGACTCAAGAACTCCGAAAGAAAGAACGCTGGAACCGATGGAAATTGGAACCATCAGAAGACCTTTGACCAAAGATGAAAAGGACCTCCGCAGAAAAAATGGACAATGTCTTTATTGTGGGCGAAAAGGTAATTTTGCCAAAGATTGTCCAATCAAACCAAAGAACAAGCAAGGTCCAGTTCAGAAGGTCGCAGCCAATGCACCAGTCGAGTTGGAAAACTAAAACACCCGAGATGCAGAGAAGGGTTGCTCTTGGGTGTCACCGTGGACCCTTCACAATCTAGACATCTTAAACTGGAAATAAGAGTTCAGGTCAAGAAAAAGATCTATTTAAAAAAAGCTCTAGTCGATTCTGGGGCTACTTGGAATTTTGTTGATGTCCAATTGGTTCGTGCATGGGGGATCCCATGTATTGTAAAGAAAACCCCAGAAATCATCCAGGCAGTCGATGGAAAACTCTTGACTGGAGGTCCGGTAACTCTTCAGACTATCCCCTTGTCGATGATTTGTGAAGATAAGAATCAAAGAAAGAAACATAAAGAGAAAATCATTCTTGACGTGATCGATGCTCCCCAATATGGGATTATCCTCAGCTTGCCATGGTTAACTCATCACAATCCGGAGATCAATTGAGCAGAACGAAAAATAGTGTTCTCATCTGCGCTATGTTACGAGCAATGTCTCTAAAAGATTTAAGTACCAAAAGTTTGCAACTCTGACATAGCTATTGCCGCGGAGAAAGAAATTCAGCTGCCCAAACAGTATTAATCTTACAAAGATGTATTTGATGAGAAAGGAGCAGAACTCTACCTCCTCATAGATCTTATGACTGTCAAATTGATCTAGCCCCAGGTGCGATACTTCCCAACCGTTGTGTATATGCCCTGTCAGAACATGAAAATCAACATTTACGAAAATACCTAGATCAATTTTTGGAAAATGGCTTCATTCGCCCCTCTAAGTCTCCTGCAGCTTCGCCTTTGTTTTTTGTTCCAAAAGCTAATGGAGAACTTCGAACTTGCATCGACTATAGGGGTTTGAACAAAGTCACCATCAAGAATAAATATCCTTTGCCCCTAATTCCGGTCTTATTGGAACAAGTAAAGAAAGCAAAAATCTACACGAAGTTTGACCTTCGAGGTGCTTATCATTTGGTCAGAATGAGAGAGGGTGCTGAATGGAAAACAGCTTTCAAGACAAGATATGGCCTTTTTTAATACACCGTCATGCCTTTTGGTCTGTGTAATGCTCCAGCAGCATTTCAATTTTTCTTGAATGACGTTCTTAGAGAGTACCTCGACATATTTGCCATGGTCTACATCGATGACATTTTGATCTACTCAGACAATGAAAACGAACATGTCCAACATGTCAAGAAAATTCTTGCTGCCCTTCGAAAACACCATTTATATTGTAAACTAACCAAGTGTGAGTTTCATGTTACCACAGTTGAGTTTTTAGGGGTTATTCTTACCCCTCAAGGTATGGTGATGGCAGAAAAGAAAGTAAAAGCTGTATCTGATTGGCCCACCCCAAAGACTGTTTGTGATGTACAATGTTTCCTGGGGTTTGCAAATTTTTACAGGAGGTTCATAAATCATTTCTCCCAGACAGTGGCTCCAATCACTAAGCTACTAAGAAAGAAAGCAAAGTTTGTATGGTCCCCAGAAGCTGATCAAGCCTTCTCAACTTTGAAGGAAGCTTTCTCCACTGCCCCAGTCTTGACTCATCCTGATGCGAATCAACCTTTCAAAGTGGAAGCTGATGCTTCAGATGTAGCAATAGGAGCCGTCTTATCACAACGAAATAAAGACACTGGTCCACTTCATCCTGTAGCTTATATGTCTCGGAAGTTGAACGAAGCCGACCAGAACTATGTCATTGCTGAAAAAGAGCTTCTGGCGATTTGTGATGCCTTTAAAGAATGGACACATCATTTTTTGGGTGCCAAATACACTGTTAAAGTATATACTGATCATCGTAATCTTCAATTCATGAGTTCCACAAGACTTTTGACCCCTCGGCAATTACGCTGGATGCTTTTTTTTGCCGAATTTGATTTTGTAGTAACCTTCCGGCCTGGTAAAGATAATCGCAAGGCTGACGCCTTGTCTCGTCAAGAGTCTACCATGTTGCCTGCATTTCAAGCCTCCAGAGCTATCATTGCTGCTGACAAGGTTCTATGTATCATCAAAACTGAAGATTTCTTTGAAGAAATTCGCAACTCTTTCACTGTTGAAAAATGGCAAACATGGGCCCAAGCAGATCCCAAAAGGTCAATCAAGCAAGGTTTACCCTTTCATGACGCCCGTTTGTTCGTACCCACTACCAAACTTCGCAAGATAGTGTTTCTTTGGTTGCATGTTATACCTACGGCAGGTCACCCAGGTACTCCTAAAACTCTTGAACTGATCCAAAGCTATTTTTGGTGGCCTACCCTAACAAAAGATGTAAAAGCAATGGTAAACAACTGTGAAGTTTGTGCTCGCATTAAAACAAGTCATTTAATACCAAAAGGGTTGTTACATCCACTTCCAACCCCAAGTCGTCCATGGGAGCACATTTCTTTAGACTTTATTACCGGTCTGCCAGTGGTTCAACAGCATTCAGTAATTCTGGTGGTAGTAGATAGTCTCACGAAATATGGACCTTTCATCGCCTGTAAAAAATTGCCCCCTTCTAGTGAATTGGCAACTATTTTATTGAACAGAGTGGTTCGTTATCATGGACTGCCAAAGGTTATCCTCTCCGATCGGGGGTCAGAATTTTCCTCCAATTTCTGGAAGACATGGTGTAAAACACTCCAAGTGACATCTACACTATCTACTAGTCACCATCCTCAAACAGATGGTCAAACGGAGAGACTAAATCAGACTTTGAAACAATACCTAGGTGCCTACGCTGAAAAGGCACTTCATTCTTGGACATCTATGCTCTGGTTAGCTGAGTTAGCTTACAATAACTCATTCCACACTTCTATTGGCGTTACACCCTTTTTTGGTTTATTTGGCTATCATCCTGACACCTTGCCCATCACAATTCCTCAAGAAAGTTCTCTTACTCCAGCTGTGTCAGAAACCATTCAGCAATTACATCAAACCCAGAAAATGATTCAACAGCATTTAGAAAAAGCCAAACAAAAATATAAAAGGCATTATGACAAGAAAAATTGTGAGGGACCGCAATATCAACCAGGTGACAAAGTGTGGCTTTCCACAAAACATATAGGGGGTTATTCCAACTTTGGAGGAGTGTTAATCCGTCCCAAAAGTGACGGTCAAGTGACGGATATACCACCAGCCGTATTACGAGTTCCAAAGGATATAATGGACTCGTAATACGGCTGGTGGTAAATCCATCACTTTTCCGTCACTTTTGGGACGGATTAACACCTCCTCCAAAGTTGGAATAACCCCCATAGACTTCCAGAAGAAGCACATGTTTAACCCTAAATTCATAGGTCCTTATACTGTCCTTCAGCAAATCAATCCGGTGACCTATAAATTACAATTGACCAGATCCTTACGGATTCATCCAGTGTTCCACACTTCCCTCTTGAAAAAGGCAGTCCGAAAGGTCCACCCTCATCCAGCTCCTGTTCTAGTACAAGGGGAAGAAGAATACGATGTCAAGAAAGTGTTGGATTCTAAACTGAGAGGGCGTAATCTATGGTAGTTAATCTCATGGAAAGGTTATGGTCCTGAAAGTAACTCATAGGTTTCCGCATCTGATGTTCATGCTCCAGTACTTGTGAGATGCTTTCATCGTCTTAATCCAAGCAAACCAGGCCCTAGAGCGCGTATGGGAGAGGGGAGTACTGTCAACACCAGAGCAATATGCGCTCTATTGGCGACAAAAATGCAAAAATCCAGCACTCTCAAAACAAAGTAATTTATGCATTGTGCTGATATGTTGTGGTTTAACCTTTTGCATTGCAGAGTTCAATCCTGAAAACATATTTTTAATATGCTTACAAATACTGTTCCTTTGCAATGTATTGCTGCAGGTTTCAGAGTGTGTTAGGGTGTGGCCCCTTTCCAGGGCCTTCCAGACACTTTCCCTGCAACATGCCTGGGCGTGGTTCTGGGCTGGGCCAAGACTCTATAAAAGAGAGCCAGCCCAACTCCCAGTGCTCACTATTCAGAGGTCCCGGTGCAGAGCAGCAGCTTCTTCCTGAGCTCCTGTCCCGGCGGCCTATTTGGATCTTCCAGTCTTCTGCCCTAATCCTTCATTGGTGATCATTGTTCCAGGCGGTAAGACGGTGGTTGGACTGTCCCGATACCGTTATTTAGAATTTTCATATTCTTGGTTAAATTCTTAAATGAGTAACAGATTACTTGCGCGCTACCATTTCTTGACATTTATATGGTAGTTTACAAATAGGCAAGACGTGCGATTTATTTCATAAAGGTTTGACTTTGTTATTCATTGGGCGCTACCATTTCTTGACATTTACATTGTGGCTTAAGAATCGGCAAAAGAAGCGCGATTCGTTTCATTGTACTTTGATCTTGTTATTTATTGTGAGCTGTTATTCCCTGACATTTACATTGTTGTCCATTGCGCGCTACTATTTCTTGACATTTACATCGTGTTTTACGAATCGGCAAGACGCGTGATTCGATTAATGATGATTTGACTTTGATATTCATTGCGTGCTACCATTTCTTGGCATTTTACATGGTAACACTCAAATTGGCAAGACGCATGATTCCCTCCTTAATTCATGTTGTTTATTGTATGCTACTATTCTAAGATATTTATTATGTAATATTCGAGTTGACAAGTTATGTGATTTGTTTCCTGAATCCATATTGTGTTATTCATGGTGCACAATCCTTTTATGGTGTTTACTATATATATATATATCTGCAATATGCGCAATTTGTGTTGAAACATTTTAAGAGTACACAGAAGTCCAGAGTTTCTAGATGCAATATTGTATGGTCCTAATATGCATTCTCAAAACAGGATTTATATGACTGGTTTAAAATTTAGTCAGAATGTTTTTCCTGATTCTCATGTAAAGGAAAGTACTTGAATAAGAAAGTTTTCATTTAATTCATCTTGATTCCCCTACAGGTATCCGGTCATCTTGAAACTTAGTCATTTTAATCTTAACTCTTAGATTGTTCATGTTTTCAGAGTGACTAGGCTTAGAATCATAGTCTAGTATTGATTTCAGGAGATATAATTTTCATATTGTGTGTTCTAACCTTTTTCTTACTACAGGTCTCCTTCCCAGCCGTTCCCTTCCTAATCCCCTCTTCCCCTCTTGGACTCTCTCAGTCTCTGTGATTTATCTATCAGAGTCTTGGAACTGTTCAGTGGTGGACGTGTTGGGAACATGCACAGACCCCGAGGATCTGGTGACTCGGACAATCACATTATCATGGGACATTGGTTTGCTCTGTGGCGTGGGTGGCGTGTAGCCCGTTCAACTGTGAAGAAAAGGGGCAGGGCTATTGATGGGGTAATGCTCCGCACCCAACCCCCCACATAAGAAACAGGGTCAGGGCCCTCTACATTTTCAGACATGCCAACAACATGGACATTGTTCCTGCGGGATCACCCTTCTGCATCTTCAGCTGTCTCATCTAGCAGACGTAACCATGCTCGTAGGGCCTGTAGACCCTTCTCTGTTTCCCTTGCCTGAGGTTGCAGCGCTGAAATAGTTTGTTCAGCAGCCCAGACTTTGTCTGCCAGGTTAGGGTGTTTAGCATGCAGCAGGGTTAGACCAGCTGCCATTGTTCCAGTAATGTAAGAGAGCTTTCAGTGGCTTCCAGAACTGCATCTTGTTTACTGTCTATAGATTTAGTGCTGCTGTCAATCAAGGCAGAGCCCTTGATGGATGGTGAGGGGGTCTTCTTGGAGGGTGTGGAGGTATTGGGGGCACCCGAGTGCAAATGTCCCATGGTAGAGACGAGAAGAGTAGTTTACAGTGGAGTCTCTGTCTACCGCAAGGTGTCAGGCCCACTGCATGGATCAGTGGCATAACAAAAACCCTTGCAGCCCCCGTGGTGCGGGCAGCACACTCCATGGGGCACCCTCCAGCACTGTGTATGGGCAACAGACCTCTGCCTAAGTGCTCCTGAGTAGGACAGGAGGCGTGGGGGACCCCCTTGAATTTTGCAGGGGGGGCCCCACTCTAGTTTTGTTACGCCACTGGCATAGATCAAAGTGAGAAAATGGATGCATGCAGCACAAGCAGGCCAATGCGTGACTTCATTGGTTGACAGCAAAACCTGCAGATGGATGCTGGTAGTATGAGGTATGTTTCAGGAGGAAAAGAGTCAACTGCAATACACCACCAGTCCACTAAGATCATGCAGCACGAGCAGCC
Source organism: Pleurodeles waltl (assembly GCF_031143425.1). Classification (NCBI taxonomy): domain Eukaryota; kingdom Metazoa; phylum Chordata; class Amphibia; order Caudata; family Salamandridae; genus Pleurodeles; species Pleurodeles waltl. The sequence goes on from NC_090447.1 coordinate 697,766,958, forward strand.
CTAGGTAGTAAGTAGAAGACCTTTGGAGGAGTGCTTGGGGAGGTCCAGTGGGTTAACTGACAGGACATTCTATCTGGTTGCAGACAAAATAACTCAGTAGTGGCTGGTCAGTAGGTGAATCATCTGGTGGTAAAGTGCATGTGGGCTGCTAGAACAAGCACCTGATAACGTAGCGGATGACAACAGTTGTTGTGGGGTGGTTTCATGAAAAACAGAGTTTTATACAGGAGGCGGGGTACAGCTTTTTAATGCAGCAGAGCATGGTGGAGGCCCAGTTGTATGGTCCAGTAGTCCAGACCGTTAAGTGCCAAATAAGGGGACTGAGAGCATTGTTGATAGCCTTTGGTGGGCTAGTCGTGTTCCACACACATCCCTTTGTAATATAGATCTTAGAGGCTTATGCTTGTCCAGCCACTATGGCACCCTGTAATTATTGTATTTATTGGGCGCCACCCGTCCAGTGACACATGGATGATTAATGTGACCCACTTGTAACCCAGGATAACAGGGTGCAAGCAACAGGTTGCGGCAAGTGAATGAGATAGATTGGTCCTTAGTCCCCAGTCTCTCAGTTGTCCTGCCACCGATGTATCCTTGTGGTCTTAGCCCACCAACAAAGCAGGCCGGTTAAATCAGCCAAGATGGTCCCAGTTCTCATAGGCAGGGGGAGCCTCCAAACATATGGTCTACGTGTGGGGGCAACGAGGGGAAATGCAGGATGACCAGTCCTGTGGCCTGAGACTGGCCATGGCGCCAGCAGGTCGATCGGTGCTATCGGGAGCAAGGCCCCTTTCACAGGCCAGATTGCCAAAGCACAGTGTCCAGGTGCTCCGAGGTCCACAGCCAGTGTCGGGGAGAGGGGTGGTGCAATGCAAGCTATCATGCTAAAGGGGTTGACTCAGGTAGATGGCGCGGTGGGAGCAGGATAAATGTAGGATGTCAGGGCATTCGTCACGGAGCCTGCAAAATTGCAGCTGCCATCTTTGCTGCATAGACCAATAGGCCATCCGCTCCAGTATAGCGCAAGCCTGCCTCTATGCTTCTACAGCAACGCGCCACACCATGGCCTGAGTGGTGGAAGTAAGAAGCAGCCTATTTAAGAAAGAAAATGGGCACCATAACTTATTTGTCTTTACAAATTAAATATTCATTATACTTTGTGACCTAGTTCCATAATGCTAATGAGCTGCCAGGGTATCCCATTCAGTCTTCAATTGTTCAGTCAAATATTGCTTCGCTGATTAAAGGTTCCCTTTCATTATTCTCATGGTTACCGGTCACTAGAGGTTGCAACAGCAATATCTGTAAAATCTTTCCAGCCCATCATTGACTCCTAGTGGCAGGAAGTTACAGCAGTATAGAATTGACAAAGCTCTCTAATAGCTGAGTTTACTGATTACAGCTACCAAACCTTGTCCCTCTACAGATCTGTGATCCCCTCACATTTCTTATTCCTACCCATAAGCTAATAACCAGGGTGGCTCTTCAACCCTTCGATGCATAATGGAACAGAGCTGTATTTCTGTTGATTCTTTTGCAGATTTCTCGCTGCACCTCATAATAGCAATTTAGGGTTCTCTATGGATAGAGTCTTCCCTTTCATGTCATTGTTATAAGGGTGTCAATTTGGTGTGCCTCTGATCGAAAGCATATGAGGATGAATCTGGGCATTTGTGGCTGTACTTGACATCTTCCAGTAGTGTCTGGCATAGAATGAGAGTGTCAATGTATTCAATGCCAGTGACTAATCATATTTAGTCATACAACTGATTACCTGGCCACAAGGCTTTTTTGTGGCTCATGATGGCAGTTTCTCACACATGGTGAGAGTACTTGGCAGGAGGCTTTTCCTGACATTTTATGTTAGCCCTTTTATATGATGGTGTCTTCTGGTAAATAGGAGCTGCCTCTAGTACTTGGTTGCGTTTCTGGCCTATATATAGTGGTCCCTAACTGATGCTTGATGTTCCATGGCATTCAATAGCTATACCTCTACATTTGATAGAAGTTATTGGGGGTTATTTAGTAATTATCAAATGAGGCTCTACGCGAACACGAGCATGTTCGTGGACACAGTGGCCGTACTCAGCCTTAGAAACTGACTTGAACATAGGTATTTGAGGCTACGCCTGGCGATATGCTAGCAGTGCCTAACTGGGCATTAGAAGCTTTACTGGCATATGAGGATCAACCTGGCATAGAACAGAATTTGCCTTACAACCTGTGGCATATGTTTTGCTATCTTACCAGCATTTCCTTAGTGCACTTGTGCAATTTGTATGGCCTCATTCAGCGATATGGTCTGCGACTCTGATTTTGTGATATTATTTTTAATCCCAGAAACCAGCCCATATCGTTCCAGCTCTTCCAGTAGAGGTGGTAGGGTAGCCAACAGGTCATTCATGGACACTATGATTTCACCCGTGAACATTGTGAGCTTATATGGCTCTTCGCCCTATTCCACACTCTTGATATCTTTCATGCACCTAATGGCATTGGCTAGTGGTTTAAAGTAAGTTCAAAGAGGAGCGTTGAGAGTGAGCAGCGTTGCCTCTTCACCCTCTCTGTCACCATTGGTGATGATTCGATTCCATTAACCCTAACAGCAGCTTGGCCAACACCATATCTCGCTAGGACCCATATGTGGGATTGCTGGAAAAACGCTGTCCTGGTCACAACCAGCACCACGAAGGCCTACTCCACCCTATCAAACACCTTTTTGCAATCAAGCGAGAACAGGAGAATATTACAGCCTGTTTCACTATGTGGATGAGTTTCAGTGTATCCTCTCTTTGTTGCCACCCAAGTATGAAATCAGATTGGTCTGGTGGTATTATATATCCAGCATCAGAAGACCTAGGCTTGTTGTTAGAATACTCGTAAACAGCTTTGTTTCCAGGTTTAGAAGGGCGATGGGCCTAAAGGAGAAGAACGCAGGATACTTGCCTAGTTTAGGCAGTACTGCTAACACTGCGTCCCTCGTGGATGGCAAAACCTCCCCAGTCGCCTCAAAATCATTGTAGGGTCAAGTCAGGATTGGTGCTAACTTGTGGCATAACAGTAAATAAAAGAGAGTTAGGTACACATCCAGGACTGGAGCCCAGTGTGAGTTTCTTGATCACTGTAATGACTTCATAGCTCGTTATAGGCCCTTCTAATGGGGCTGATTTATCCCATGTTAGTACCAGGCCAATGCGAGAGCCCAAATAGAAATCTACACCTCTTTCTTAGTGTATCAGTCCTGATAAAATTAGAGGCAGCAGCCAACAATAGTTCTGTCCTCAGTGACAATACCCTTGCCTGACTCGGAAATTGTTTTTACCCTGTCTGAAGTGATTCACCCCTTAGTTGCGATGCTAGGAGTTTCCCTGCTTTATTGCTCATTGCATAATATTTTGGTTTTGTACGCAGGATGGCCTATTCCATTCTAACCAAGCAAAGAGCCTTAACTAGTGAGCAAAGGGCTAAGATCCTTCTCAAAAGTTTTTGGGAAATTGTTCCCATTCTAGGACTCTAAGATGGGATTCCAATGCAGTTCTAGCATCTTATTTTGCTTCTTTACGATGTGATCCCCTGGAAAGGAAAACACCCCTGAGAAATACTTTAAGAGCTTCCCATAACGTAGCCATGAAGGTCTCATTTGTAGCCATATAGTCCGGTGATTGCCCTTCTGACCCACTCTTTTGTTGAGGGATCCTGTTAAAAAAAGAAACTTATTCAGCCTTCAATAGCTGTCGGGCATAGGGAGATGTGGCACCTGAAGCGTGATGCTGAGCAAGGTATGGGCAGATGGAGAGACAGGGCCTATGGAGACTTCTGCAACACCTGATGGTGACCCCCTCCAAGAAGGAAGTGATCTAATCGGGCATGTTTTTTGTGAGTGCCTGAGTAAAAACTGTATTCTTGTTCGTCCAGGTGGATCTTCCTTCAAGCATCTGATATGTCCACCTCCCTCAGTCAATTTCTGATTCTGGCACTGGCCATTCCCCTCTATCATACCTATCGATCAACCAGACTGAGTGGCTATCCATCACCAGGGTGGAGTCACCCCCCCTGTCATTGCCTCCTCCTCCTCAGAAAACTCAAATATCGAGAAAATAATGCTTTAGAGAAATTAGGCATACAAAGTGGCTATAACATATGTGTTGTAGATCACTTGAAGCACTATACCCAGCAGTCTTCCTGCCTTAGCTGTTGTGCGTTGGATTGTGCCAGTAAAGAAGCTATTGCACAAAATAGCAAACCCTGCCTATTTGGAAGTGTGTGAAGAAAGGAATTGCAAGAGAAAGGCTTCTGAAAAGTACAGATTCAAAATCTTCACTGAAGCTTAGAAAAGTGTTCTCATTCTTAGTATCGGAGGCAGTGCATTCCAGATATGTGGCCGCTAATGAGAATCTATGATCTCCTTTTGAACGGAGTGTAGTTCTTGTAGCAGGCAGAAAATCTAGGATGCTTGACCGTAAATTGATATGAAGTAATTTTGTTCAGCAAATAGGTTGGTGCGTTTGCTTAACGCACTTAAATACAAGATACCAACGCATGCTACTTTAAAGAGTAAGCACTTTTGTGCGAGTAGCCAATACAGTTAAGATCTGGCCTCCAGAGCAGTGATCATATTTTCCTAGTTTGAGAACAAGTCTTGCTTCCGTGCTTTGTACATTTGCTGTCTACAAATCTAATTTTTTGGAAGTCACAATCGTTAAAGTATTGGGATAGTCCAATTTTGAAATAATCTGTGATCTGAATATGCTTTTGTGTTACATATATGAATAAAGGACAAAGTATGTTTTAATTGTTGTAGACCAAAAAAGCTAAATGAACTACAGAGAGGAGATGAGCCTAAAAGTGTAATGCCGTATCCCAGACGAACCGTAGAATTTTAGCTTTATAAGTGAATGGGTAATGGAATCTACAACAGCTCAGGGGGGTGATTGTGATTGCTACTAGTACTGTACATACACCTTGAGGCTAAGAGGAACACACTCATTTTTATCAGTTTAAATTGAGGCCACCTCTAGTCATCCAAATGGTCATTTCGTTCAGCTCTAGCTTGGGCTGAGAAATTGTTCTTCATCCTGGATACCATCGGCTTATGAGGAATATTTCTTGCCTATGGTCCTACTGATAGCAAAAATAAGCACATTAAATATATACGTGAAAAGCATAAACCTTGAGGTACCTCATATTCAATTTGCTCCTCTGGCTGTAAAGCTCGAAGCTTGACACATTGGCGGTCATTACAACAATGGCGGTAAAAACCGCTTACCGCCGCGCAGAAGACCGCCAACACTCCGCCGTGGCCGCTGAATTCCGCCACAGCTATTATGACCCACAGCACGGAATCCGCCAAAATTCAGACACCCACACAAGTCCGCCACACCAAAAGTCATGATAATCTGGTGAAAACAAATCCTCCACCGTCACGCCAACAGAAATACACCCACACTATCATGACACACGAATCCACGCGGCGGTCTTTCAACCACGGTATTCCATTGGCCGTCACACACTGCCGCGCTCAAAATAAACACACTCTTACAAAACACAGCCACATTGGACAATTCCAAATACACACACCTGATACACACACACACCACTCCCACACACCCAATACATTATAAAACACACACCCACAAACCCCTACGACCACAATTACTGAGAGAAGGCCAGAGAGAGACACTACAAACTACTACCAAGCATCCACAGGCACACAATACCATCACCCACAGAACATCCACGCACCTCACACAACACACCACTAAATATCACCACACTTATCATCACACACACCACCCCACACATCACCCACACCACCCCATGGCACGGCAAAGACACCCCAGGTTCTCTGAGGAGGAGCTCAGGGTCATGGTGGAGGAAATCGTCTGGGTAGAGCCACAGCTATTCGAATCACAGGTGCAGAACACCTCCATAGCTAGGAAGATGGAGCTATGGCGAAGAATAGTGGACAGGGTCAACGCAGTGGGACAGCACCCAAGAAATCGTGATGACATCAGGAAGAGGTTGAACGACCTACTGGGGAAGGTGTGTTCCGTGGTCTCAAGACACCACCTTGCGGTTCAGCGGACTGGCGGCGGACCCCCACCTCCTCCCCCACAACTAACAACATGGGAGGAGCAAGTCTTGGCGATTCTGCATCCTGAGGGCCTCGCAGGAGTAGATGGAGGAATGGACTCTGGTAAGTCAAATCTTAACTATTACATCCCCCACCCTACCTGCATGCCATCACATACCCCCACCCTCACCCCCATCACTCCAACTCCTCACAAATGTCCCAATATCACAAACCATACATCCCAACACCAAGCCCTGCATGCAACAACAAAGCATGGACACCCATCACCAATGCATGCCCACTGCACATACCCATACACACCCCTAAACCACCATCACACAAGGTCCCACACAGGAATGCAAGCACTGGGGTACACGGTCACCCACCTATTGCACACCATGCCACACACAGATGTAATAACCATCCTTTTATACCCCTGCAGGACCCCTACCCAACATCACCGGACAGGAGGGTCCACACATGTCCACACCACCAACAGAAGAGGCCCACAGTGATGACAGCAGCTCTGTCCAACTGGTTCTAGATGACCAGCCCGGCCCATCGGGGACCTCAGGACAGTTGGTTCCCTTCACACAGTCACAGGCCACTACAGAGCTTCCCCCCTCTGGAAACACCAGCACAGACCCACCCTGCGGCCCCATTCCTCTGTCCCCAGGACACGTCAAGCAGCAGTGTGTCCACCACTACAGGGAACCCAGGCTAACCCACCACCCCAACAACAACAGGGACCTGGGGGCAGCGGTAGTGGGCACACGGTCCGGGGGACGGAGGCCCAGGAACACAGGGGAACTGGGAGGGCTGCTGTGCGACAGGGGGAGGACAGGCCAAGGGAACCCACTCTCCACGAGGCCCTCTCCTCCATCATGGGAGCCTACCACCACTCTCAGGAGACGATGGCAACGGTACTGGCCAAGTTTCAGGAGACCCAGCGCCTGCAGGAGGAACAGTATTTGGGCTTCAGGGAGGAACTCAGAACCATCAATTCCACCCTAGGCACCATTGTAGGGGTGCTGAAGGAAGTACTCAACACCAGGAGTGACACTGTGGCACAACAAGGGGCCCCTAACACTAGCATGGACAATGAACTGCCCACCACCTCCGCCGGCGCTAGTGGACAGGACGCCCCGCCACAGGACCACCACACCAGCACCCCACCCCCTGCAGAGGGAGAACCACCCCACAAGCGGTCCCTGAGATTCAGGACAAAGACAGAGAATGATGCCAAGACCCCGCCAAGAAATGAGACCACCCTGAATATCATCCTTTTGTCCCACTTTGTCACCCTGTCCACCCTCAAACTGCCCCAGCTCCACTTCCTATGCCCATTTGGGCAATGCACCTGTGAGACTAATAGACTGGACTCTGCCATGGACATTCCTCCACCACCACCCCTCACCATTTTACAACCCCCTCCAATATTGAGCACTTAAATAAACACCCTTGAAGCACAAAACAATCCGGAGTCAGTCTGTGATCTCAAATTAGTGCATTAGCAATTACAGTGACAAAATGCTCTTTCAATTGTAATGTCAACATACCTATGTCACACAGCTGTAGTCCATGAGGAAACAAAGCAGATGTCACACAGTGGGACCCACATCTGTGAAATCGTAAGGGAAAGTGACAACTCAGTGACCATACACTGGGTGAAAACGACATACAGTAGAGAGGTAGTAGTGTTAAAGTACATGTAGTAGGCAGGTCTGTATTCTTACCTGTGTCTCACTGGAAATATTGCAGGACCACCGAGTTCCTGTTGTCCATGTCCTCTTCTTCCGCTTCCTCGTCTTCACTGTCCACAGGCTCCACAGCTGCAACAACACCGCCATCTGCAGAAAAGGCACCTGTCGTCGCAAAGCTAAGTTGTGAAGCATACAGCAGGCCACGATGATCTGGCACACCTTCTTTGGTGAGTAGAATAGGGATCCACCTGTCATATGGAGGCACCTGAACCTGGCCTTCAGAAGGCCGAAGGTCTGCTCTATAATCCGCCGAGTACATCCATGGGCCTCATTGTAGCATTCCTCTGCCCTTGTTCTGGGATTCCTCACTGGGGTCAGTAGCCATGACAGGTTGGGGTAACCAGAGTCACCTGCAAATGGCGAGGGACAACTGTTAGACACACACTAACCTGTAGGGATATCCCCAGACAACTATTCCCACTGTCTTGCTTCCAGGTGCTCACCTAATAGCCACACACCGTGCCTCGGGAGTTGCCCCATCACATAAGGGATGCTGCTATTCCGCAGGATGTAAGCATCATGCACTGAGCCAGGGGACTTGGCATTAACATGGGAAATGTACTGGTCTGTCAAACACACCATCTGCACATTCATGGAATGATAACTCTTCCGGTTTCTGTACACCTGTTCGCTCCTGTGGGGGGTACCAAAGCCACATGTGTCCCATCAATGGCAGCTATGATGTTGGGGATATGTCCCAGGGCATAGAAATCACCTTTCACTGTAGGCAAATCCTCCACCTGAGGGAAAGCGATATAGCTGCACATGTGTTTCAGCAGGGCAGACAACACTCTGGAGCACCCACTGCCGTAAAAGATGGGAGGACATTCGCCGCTGGAGCAAGAAGATGGCGGAGGCCCAGCTGGGGATGGCCTCCCAACATGGGAGGGGTGCCTGTTGCACCATGACCCCCCTGATGTTCAGGATCCTGGCGGTGGCATACCCGGAGTTGGATGGGCGCTTGAGGGCATCACAGCAGCCACAAGGGGGTGAGTACACTCTCATCCTGCTGATTTTGCACGCAGTGGAGGTGTCTGGGTGGGGGAGGTGGGCTGTGGGTTTCCCTAGGCCAGGGCGAGTTTAGTAGGCAAGGTCCCTCCGTAAGGCAGGCCATGTGGCACCCCACCTGTGTACAATGCCAAGTACACCTAGTCATGCTCCTGTGTCATCCATGTGTGCAGATGTCGTCCATAGCCTTGTAGGCCATGTCCCAGGGATTGAACAGTGGAGCCCAAGAGTGTGGCGAAGTGCAGGGGGCTTCTGTGTCTGTCGTGTCTGCCAACGGTAGCGGTAATGCATGCACTTAACATGTCTTTCTTCTGTCGTCCCCCCCTTTTTGTGGTCTCCCTGTTCTTGTGTGCATTAGCATCATCAGGCGGAGGAGCAGTGGCACCGGAGCAGGAGGGCGCTGCATCCCACATGCCCCTGGAGGGCGACACTACAGAGTCGGATTTCACCAGTGGGACGGAGGGCGAGGGGAGCTCCACGGCGGGGACAGGAGCTGACACCAGTGACACGGACTCGTCCTCTGATGGGAGCTCCCTTGTGGTGGCGGCAACATCTGTGCCCCCGCATCTACAGGTACAGCCGCCACCCCCCCACCAGCACCGCCCTCCCAGCAGCCCCTCAGCCTTTGCCCCGTGCCCGCTCACCCAGGAGGGTGGGCATCACCTTCGCCCCAGGCACCTCAGGCCCTGCCCCAGTCACCCTTGCTGCCCTCAGTGAGGAGGCCATTGACCTCCTCAGGTCCCTCACTGTTGGGCAGTCTACCATTTTTAATGTCAACCAGGGTGTAGCAAGCCAGTTGCAACAAACAAATGCATTCCTGGAGGGCATTCATTCTGGTCAGGCAGCCCTTCAGCGAACTTTTCAGACTCTGGCCTCAGCACTGATGGCAGCCATTGTCCCTGTGTCTAGCCTCCCCCCTCCAACTTCCTCCACCCAGACCCAATCCCCTGTACCTCAGCCTATCCCAAGCACCCCTTCAGACAAGCATGCACACACGTCAACACACAAGGGAAGCTCAGGCAAACATAAGCACCACACATCCCATAGGCACTCACGCAAGCATCACACACATGCAGACACACCAACATCCACTGCCTCCACTGTGTCCCCCTCCTCCTCGTCTCCCTCCTCCCTCCCAATCTCGTTTCCACTCACACCTGCATGCACTACATCTACAGCCACTACTGCCATCACCAGCACACACACCACCACACCCCGCTCACGTGCAGTCACCACCCCCACTACCATTCACACGTCCCGTGTCCTCTCCCAGTGTGTCTGTGACGCCCAAGATACACAAACACAGGCACACACCCACCCTACAGCCATCCACCTCACGACAGCCTCCAGTGCATGCACCTTCACCCAAAGTCACCAAACGAACACCTCCTACAACCACAACCTCTTCCTCCACTCCCAAACCCCCTCCAGCTACCCGTCCCGGTGTCTCCCAAAAACTTTTCCTGTCCAACCTTGACCTCTTTCCCACACCTCCCCCACCCCGTCCGTCTCCTAGGGCCGACTCTCCAGGTCCCAACCTAGCACCTCAGCCACAACATCTCCGGGACCAGTGGTGCCTGTAGTCACCGGAATATGGAGTGCACCGGCCACCAGGGCAGCCAGTGTGGCACGGAGCCACAGCACGGACAGTCCCCCACCTGTGAAGCATCAAAAATTGGCCAGTACCTAGCGGGAGAGGGGGAAGACTCCAGCCACCAAAGCCGCTCCCAGGGGTCCAGGTGGGAGTGTGAAGTCAGCTGCGACACCTTCCAAGGTGGGGAAGGTCCACAAGAAAGTCATCAGGTCTGGGAAGAGCAGCACGGCGGAGAAGACCGCACCTGCCCTGCTGCCCAAGAGGCCGCCGCCATCATCCCCACTGCCCAGGAGGCCACCGCCAGCACCTGCCCTACTGCCCAAGAGACCGCCGCCATCATCCCCGCTGCCCAGGAGACCACCGCCAGCACCTGCCCTACTGCCCAAGAGGCCACCGCCATCATCCCCGCTGGGCCACAGAGGACCGCCAGCACCTGCCCTACTGCCCAAGAGGCCACCGCCATCATCCCTGCTGGGCCAGAGAGGACCGCCAGCACCAGCCCCGCTGGGCCATGAAGGACCGCCAGCACCAGCCCCACTGGGCCAGAGAGGACCGGCAGCACCAGCCCCACTGGGCCATGAAGGACCGCCAGCACCAGCCCCGCTGGGCCAGAGAGGATGAAGCACTCTGTGCACAAAGCCCCCTCCAGAACCAGTGGAGAAAGACATCCACTACCTCAGTCCTTGGCAGGATGAAGCACTCTGGGCACAAAGCCCCCTCCAGAACCAGTGGAGTTTTACATCCACTACCTCATTCCTTGGCAGGATGAAGCATTCTGGGCACAAAGCCCCCTCAAGAACCAGTGGAGAAAGACATCCACTACCTCAATCCTTGGCAGGATGAAGCACTCTGGGCACAAGGCCCCCTTCAGAACCAGTGGAGAAAGACATCCACTACCTCAGTCCTTGGCAAGATGAAGCACTCTGGGCACAAAGCCCCCTCCAGAACCAGTGGAGAAAGACATCCACTAACTCAGTCCTTGACAGGATGAAGCACCCTGGGCACCAAGCCCCCTCCAGAACCAGTGGAGACTGTTATCCACTTGAGAGACTGTGGCTTTGCACTCCCCAGGATGGAACAGTGGGCAAACCACCCACTGTAGAGACTTGAGAGACTGTGGCTTTGCACTCCCCAGGATGGAACAGTGGGCAACCCACCCACTTGAGAGACTTGAGAGACTGTGGCTTTGCACTCCCCAGGATGAAACAGTGGGCAAACCACCCACTGTATAAACTTGAGAGACTGTGGCTTTGCACTCCCCAGGATAAACCAGTGGGCACACCACCCACTGTATAGACTTGAGAGACTGTGGCTTTGCACTCCCCAGGATAAGGCAGTGGGCAAGCCACCCACTGTAGAGACTTGAGAGACTGTGGCTTTGCACTCCCCAGGATTGAACAGTGGGCATGTGGCCCCCTCGTGGATTTGGCGTTGTGCACTCAACCGGCTGAGGTGCCCCCTCTTTTCCTCCCCCTGAGGTGCCTGTTTTATTGCTATCTGATGCCCCTGCAGTGTTCTCTCTGTCATGGTCGGGGATCTTGTGTGGGCCTCGCCCATACCGTGTGGGCCCAGTGTTCCACGGACTTCAATGGAGCACTACCTGGACTACTATTCTTGGTGTATATTTTGTTTATAGTGTATATATGTATATTTTTGCGTACTGGATTTTCATATATTACAATAGTTACACTCATTTCCTTTTGTCTTTGCATTCTTCCGGGGTGGTTGGGGGGTGCAACTGTAATGTATCATGCTGTATTAGTGTGTGTGTTGTGGTGGGTGAGGGTGGGGGTGTTGCGTGTGTCTGTCCCTTTTTTTTCCCTCCCCCCTCCCCTGTGTCGTAGGTGCATTACTCACCATGGTCTTCGCGGCCGGCGTTCGTGCTCCTGGTAGATGAGCAAGAAGATAAGGGCTGGCAGGATCTGCAGCTCTGGTTCCATGGTGTCCGGATTCCTCGTGGGGTGTGTAGAGGTGAGCGTTTTCCCTTCGTAGTCCTGTTTCCGCCGTGGTTTTTGTCCGCGGTGGATCCGCCCCGGAAAAGGTGGCGGATTGGTAGGTTGTGATACTGTGGGCAGTACATTGTCTCCCGCCTGTCTGTTGGCGGTGACCGCTGCGCTGTTTGTACTGCCGTGGCGGTCGGAGTTTTAAAGTGGCTGTCTTTGTTGGCGGTTTCCGCCACGGTCCTAATTCCATTTTTTTTTACCGCCGCTTTAACACCGTCCGCCAGGGTTGTAATGACCACCATTGTGTCCGCCCTGCAAGAAATTATCAGGACCATTTTAGAGTTGCATCTGAAATGGTTGAAGTTGAATTGTGAGAAGTTCTGTCACAAACAGTGCAAAACTGGTTAGTTTGACCTATATTATACACGAGACACCAGTTTTCCCTCTGCAAACAAGGTATACAACAATGAAAAAGAAATGTCTGGCTATCAAGTTGGCCACCAGGGTTTCGCAATACTATCTCCTGGATCTGCCCTGGACATTCTCACCCACAGAAATCTGTAACAGAGGGCTTGAGAGTAGTGAAGAAGAATGGAAGGAAGCCCAAATTCATCGACCTGCCCACCACCTCACATACATGATGGAAACAGCTGAAAAGCTATGCCAACCGTGATGTGACAGATTGCTGGGCACAATATTTTGCTCTGCAACCAAAGGGAAGGGTGGATAGCCCAAGGCACTGCTGTTCAAGTATGATGCACCACTTCATAGTCTTAGATGTTGAAGAATCTTACCTTATTTGAAGCAAGACTGCCAACAGTGAAATTAGGCCTGATAACGAGTTAGTCAGAAGACCTTGTGTCATGCAAAAATATATTAGGACTAGCAATGAGGTTTTGATAATGGTACAAAGCAAATCCTTCTAAAGGTGCACTAAGTAAAAAAGTAAGACAAAACACAAATATAATAAAAGGGACTGTAGCAATAACTCTAGGAGGCTGGCCTGGCTTATAGTGGGTACCTGATGGTACTTACACCTTGTGCCAGGTCCAGTTATCCCTTATTAGTAGATTAATAGTGTTCTAGCAACTTAGGCTGATAGAGGTAGCTATAGCAGAGCAGCTTAGGCTGAGCTAGGAGACATGCAAAGCTCCTACTATACCATTTATATCATATAGCACTATATCATAAGAAACACAATACTCAGGGTTAATTTAAAAAAAAGGTACTTTATTTTAGTGACAATGTGCCAAAAATATCTCAGAGGATATACTCCCTTAGGAGGTAAATAAAATACACAAAATATACACACAAACCAAAATCAGGTAAGTAAACAGTAAGAAACGTAGTGCAAACACTGTAGAATACAATAGGATGCAATAGGCCTAGGGGCAACACAAACCATATACTCTGAAAGTGGAATGCGAACCATGCATGGACCCCTAGGCTAGTGTAGTGTGTAGAGGGTGACTGGGAGTGTAAGAAAACACTAAGGGTGTCCAAGATACCCCACCCCAAGACCCTGAAAAGTAGGAGTAAAGTGATACTACTTCCCCAGAAACACACTTAAACTTGTGATAGAGGATTCTGAAAAGACCACAACAGAAGGCAAAGCACTGAAGACGGATTCCTGGACTTGAGGACCTGCAAAGGAAGGGGACCAAGTCCAAGAGTCGTGAAAGTGTCCAGGGGGGCAGGAGCCCACTAAAACCCGGATGAAGGTGCAAAATGGCTGCCTCCGGATGGAAGAAGCTGAAGATTCTGCAACAACGAAAGGTGCTAGGAACTTCTCCTTTGTGCAGAAGATGTCCCATGGAGTGCTGGAAGATGCAGTATTGTTTCTTTGGAGAAACACTACAAACAAGCCTTGCTAGCTGCAAAGGTTGTGGTTGAAGAAAAAGGGTGCTGCCCGGGCCCAGGAAGGACCAGGAGGTAGCCACTTGGGAGAGGAGACAGAGGGGACCCTCAGCAACACAGAGAGCCCATGCACAAGAAGGCAGCACCTGCAGAAGTCCTTGAACATGGTTTAAAGGAGACTGAGCACAGCGGTCATCTCAACACCATAAAAGAGGGTCCCACGAAGCCGGTGGCCAACTCAGTGAGTTGAGCAATGCAGGACAGAGTGCTGGGACCTGGGCTAGGCTGTGCATGAAGGATTCCTTGCAAAAGTGCACAGAAGCCATAGCTGCTGCAGTTCACATGGTGCACAGGATTACTGTCTGGACAGGGGAGGCAAGGACTTACCTCATCCAAATTTGGACAGTTGGACCACTGGACAGTCTGGATCACTTGGGTCCACCACCTGTGTTCCAGGGGCCACTCTCGTCAGGATGAGAGGGGTCCCAGAGTACCGGTGACGCTGAAGTTTGGTGCCTGCTGGAGCAGGGGGAAGATTCCGTCGACCTACGGGAGATTTCTTCATGGCTACCAGTGCAGGGTTAAGGCAGACAGCACTCAGAGCATGCACCACCAGGAAACAGTCGAAAAAGCCAGAAGGATTAGGCGCTACAATGTCGCTGGTAGTCTTCTTGCTGCTTTGTTGCAGTTTTGCAGGCGTCCTGGAGCAGTCATTGGTCGATCCTTGGCAGAAGTCGAAGAGGGAGATGCAGAGGAACTCTGGTGAATTCTTGCAAGTCGTTATCTGAGGAAAATCCCAGAGGAGAGACCCTAAATAACCCTCAGAGGAGGCCACCTAGAGAGGTAAGCACCTATCAGGAGGGATCTCTGACATCACCTGCTGGCACTGGTCACTCAGAGGCCTCCATTGTGCCCTCACACCTCTGGATTCAAGATGGCAGAGGTCTGGGACACACTGGAGGAGCTCTGGGCACCACCCCTGGGGTGGTGATGGATAGGGGAATGGTCACTCCCCTTTCCTTTGTCCAGTTTTGCGCCAAAGCAGGGACTGGGGGTTCCCTGAACCGGTGTAGACTGGCTTATGCAAGGAGGGCACCATCTGTGCCCTTCAAAGCATTTTCAGAGGCTGGGGGAGGCTACTCCTCCCCAGCCCTTAACACCTATTTCTGAGGAAATTCTTTGTTCTGCCTTCCTGGGACTGGGCTGCCCAGAACCCAGGAGGGCAGTTGGCAGCAGCAGTAGCTGCAGAGAAAACCCCAGAGAGCTGGTTTGGCAGTACCCAGGGTCCATAGTGGAGCCCTGGGGATGCATGGGATTGGCACCCCAATACCAGATTTGGCATGGGGGGCAATTCCATGATCTTAGACATGTTACATGGCCATTTTTAGAGTTACCATTAGGAAGCTACATATAGGTATTGACCTATATGTAGTGCACGCGTGTAATGGTGTCCCCGCACTCACAAAGTCTGGGGAAATTGCCCTGAACAATGTCGGGGCACCTTGGATAGTGCCAGGGTGCCCTCACACTTAGTAACTTTGCACCTAACCTTCACCAAGTGAAGGCTAGACATATAGGCGACTTATAAGTTACTTAAGTGCAGTGTAAAATGGCAGCGAAATAACGTGTGCGTTATTTCACTCAAGCTGCAGTAGCAGTCCTGTGTAAGATTTGTCTGAGCTCCCTATGGGTGGCAAAAGAAATGCTGCAGCCCATAGGGATCTCCTGGAACCCCAATACCCTGGGTACGTAGGTAGCATATACTAGGGAATTATAAGAGTGTTCCAGTGTGCCAATTAGAATTGGGTAAAATGGTCACTAGCCTATAGTGACAATTTTAAAGGCAGAGAGAGCATAAGCACTGAGGTTCTGATTAGCAGAACCTCAGTGACACAGTTAGGCACTACACAGGGATACACATACAGGCCACAACCTATGAGCACTGGGGTCCTGGCTAGCATATAAAACACTCTGATAAATAGGGTTATCATATAAAACACTCTGATAAATAGGGTTTTCACTATGAGCACTGGGGTCCTGGCTAGCAGGGTCCCAGTGAGACATATAAAACACACTGACAAATAGGGTTTTCACTATGAGCACTGGGGTCCTGGTTAGGCACTACACAGGGATACACATACAGGCCACAACCTATGAGCACAGGGGTCCTGGCTAGCAGGGTCCCAGTGAGACATATAAAACACACTGACAAATAGGGTTTTCACTATGAGCACTGGGGTCCTGGCTAGCAGGATCCCAGTGAGATAGTAAAAACACCCTGACATATACTCACAAACAGGCCAAAAGTGGGGGTAACAATGCTAGAAAGAGGCTACCTTCCTACACAACCCCCCTAAACGAAGGACAATAAGACTAACCTTGGCCAGTTGAGTCTTTATTGTCTAAGTGGTGATAAGTGGAGAGTAGCTCTGCAATAGATTGGTTACTCCCTTTATCATCCACTGTATGGTTACTACACTGTGGGGATGTGAATCACCCTGTTTGGAGATTTTTAGCTAGCCAACAATGTGAAGTTATATTCTCAGAGTACCTATTAGTAAATGTTAGTTTAGAACAGTGGGATTGGTCCACTGGGCCTATATCAAGTGATGAGAATGCCAGACAGGGATGCTGTCTCAATAAAGCCATAGCTGGGCAAAAAGTCTGTCCATATGGCTGTAAGAGAGAACAGGGTTGCTGTTTCTCTTGATTTGGATCAGGGCAGGGCTGCTGTCCTATAAGCTCCACACTAGGGCAGGGGTGCTGTCCTAAGTGTTGTGAGGGCTGCTGCACTAAAGTTTCTCTGGGAGGATTGGAGGGATGCTCCATGTTAACTAAAATGGTGCTATTTTTCACATCAGGATTAGTTATCCCACAGAGAGGTACTTTTACCTCAGGGAGTACAGCTGTGCTAGCTGATGGTTCCCTTGGTACAAGTTCCACCCCAGAAGAGGTTTCTCCCACCACAGGAATGGTATCCGTAATGGCAGGGTAGATAGGGGATACTTAGATGCCCTTTTTACCTGTTGTTGGAAAAGGATCCTGAGTTTTCAGGCCTTTTTCTCTCCTTTGCTTTTTCATTTCAGCTGAAATGAGAGGAAGCAATTCCTCTGGGATACCCGGCATGGATCCATGGTATTAAACTCTACCTCAGCCCAACCTGAGGTCTCTAGGTCATTACCAAAGAGACAATCTACAGGCAAGCTAGGTGATACCACCACCTGCTTTGGGCCAGTAACTCCACCCCAACTAAACTGAACTATAGCTAAGGGGAGGAACTGAGTGGAGTTATGGACATCAATAATCTTGTACTGTTGTCCAATGAGGTGTTGTGCAGGAGACACCAGGTTTTCAGTCACCAAAGTGATACTGGCACCTGTGTCCCTGTAGGCCTGGGCCTCAACACAATTTATTGAAACTAACTGCCTGCACTTATCAATTGTAAGGGGACAAGCAACCAGTGTGGCAAGGCCAATGCCACCAGGTGTGACAGAAACTGTCTTGGGACTGACTACCCCAGTTTCTATGATGGACCCAAAAGTGAGCCCAACTACACCCTTATTTTGACTGTTGCTAGCAGTCCCACCACTATTACCACTTCTGCTAGGGGCACTAGAGTTTGATGTATTAGTGGTGGTAGGCTCAGGGGCTTTGACTGGGCAGGACTTATCCCCTGGCCAATTGCCTTTATTTTTACACATCTAGCACCAAGGCTTTTTAGTGTGTGTGGATTGTGAAGAAGAGTTAGAAGATGATTTATCCCCACCCCCTGAAGAGTGTTTAGGATGTGAAGAAGGATCTTTGGTTATACCTTTATCCCCATGCTTATCCTGAGATTTTTCACCATCTTTCTTCTTGCCATCCTTGTTACCCCCTGTATGAGCTTTTCTGCTCACTCTTGTTCTGACCCATTTGTCTTCCTTCTTTCCCAATTCTTGAGGAGAGGTCAGATCTGAGTCTACCAGGTAGTGATGTAACAAGTCAGACACACAATTATTCAAAATATGCTCTCTCAAAATAAGATTAAATAGGCTTTCATAGTCAGTCACCTTACTGCAATGTAACAATCCCTCCACGGCCTTCAATGAACACTGTACAAAGTCTGTCCAGCCTTGAGAGGACTCTTTTCTGGTATCTCTGAACTTTACCCTGTATTGTTCAGTGGTTAAGCCAAATCCATCTAAGAGTGCATCTTTCAAAACTTTCTCTGACAGTAAGGGGCCTATCCCTACGCTTACCAGTAAAAGATAGCCAGAAGTTTGCAGCCCACTGCCTTTGAGGGACCAACTGTATCATACACGCCCTCTCAAGTGCAGCAAACCACTTGTTTATGCCATCCCCCTCCTTATAAGGGGGGACAATCTTGTGCAGGTTTCTTGAATCTTGTTCTCTTACAGGATTACTATCAAGAACACTGCTGCTGCCACCATGGGGAACTAACCCCAACTTCTATCTTTCCCTCTCTACATCTAGAGATTCCCTGTCTAAGGCCAACTGCTGCTGTCTCAGCTTCAGTCTGGCCTCTTCCAACCTCAGCTTTCTGAGTTCCCTGTCTAGGGTGTTATCCTCAGGGTCGGAGGCGTGGGAATTCTGAGACACAGAGGTGATGTGGGAATTGGCAGAAATGGACCTGTCTATAACTGGCTGAACCCTAGTTATCTGGCCTTTTGGAATGAAAGGTGCCCTACTAGTGTGTGACCCCCTCCCACTACCAGTTTCACTAGATGGCCTGTTAGCTGACAGGTCTTTGGAGGAACCCTCCCCAGAGTCCTCAGGGCCCTCCCCTGATTCTTCCTGGGTACCCTCCTCCCCTACCTCCTGGGATGGGCCAGGCTGTTTCTGGTCACTTTCTAGGAGAAGGCTAAGGAGAAGATCTTTGGTAGGGTTCTTACCAATGCTTAAGCTTCTTTCTATGCAGAGACACCTCAAACTTGTAAAGTTTAAACTGCCATAGGTTGCCTGGACAACTTTGGTAGTGTCCTCTACTACTGACATAGTTGCAAGAAAGAGTTTAGGACAGAGAGGAAAAAGTTTAGAAACTTTTTAAAGAAAAAGAGAAAACTTTTTTTAACTTTTCAAAACTTTTAGAAACTTTTTAGAAAGTTTTTAGAAAGAGAGTTAAACTGTGTAGGTTAACTGTATATATTTGTGAGTATTTGGAATCTGTTTTTCTTATGAAAAGCACCAATGACAAAGTGGTAAAGCAGTTACAAGTTGTAGGAAAGTCCTCCTTTTTTGCCCTGGTCACCCCCACACTTTTTGGACATGTACTGGTGGTTACTGACTCTTGGCTGTGCCCTGGGTACTGCTTACCAGTCCCAAGGCCAGTGCTCTGTGTAAAATGGATATGCAAATTAGGCTAATTATAATTGGCTAAGTTAACATACCTATAAGTCCCTAGTATATGGTAGGGCATGTAGGTTTAGGGACCACAGCATAGGTAGTGCACCCATAGGTGCACCGCTGAGGTGCCCAGTGTCATTTTAAAGGCAGGCCTGCCTTCCTGGCTGCTTTTAAATTAAAGTTATATGCAAATTCGACTTTGGAATTAAAAGTAGTTCCAAAGTCTTAAACTACCTTATTTTTACATATAAGTCACCCCTAATGTGTGTCCTATGTGCCCCTAGGGCTGGGTGCCATGTAACTATAAGCAGGGACCTTATAAAAGTAGTTTTATAAGCCCTGGTGAGGTGAAAACAGCCACATTCGTTTTTCCCTCATTGTAGTGAATAGCCTCCATAGGCTAGAATGGGGAGACTTTATTTTAATTTTAAAAGTCCCCTTAAGTAACAGATACCGAGAGTTTGGTATCAAATTAATTGTTATAATAAATCCCACAACTTCCAGTTGTGGGATTTAATATAACTTGTTCAGGTAAAGAGTTTTAAACTTTACCTGAAAAGTTGGCAATTTCAGCCCTGTGGTGTTTTTGCTGCTGTGCTCTGATTGGCCAGCCTCTGGCAGCCTGGTCAGGCTGCCTTGAGGAGGTGTGAAGTGGCCTGGCTTCACACAAAGAGATGTGCCTGTGGGAGGATGTAGGAAAGTACCATCTTGCCTGGCATGTTACCCCCATTTTTCACTGTATATATGTTGTTTTAGTTGTATGTGTCACTGGGATCCTGGTAACCCAGGGCCCCAGTGCTCATAAGTGTGCCTGAATGTGTGTGTAGTGACTAACTGTCTCACTGAGGCTCTGCTAATCAGAACCTCAGTGGTTATGCTCCAAATTGTCACTAACAGGCTAGTGACCATGTTTACCAATTTACATTGGCTTACTGGAACACCCTTATAATTCCCTAGTATATGGTACTGAGGTACCCAGGGTATTGGGGTTCCAGGAGATCCCTATGGGCTGCAGCATTTCTTTTGCCACCCATAGGGAGCTCTGACAATTCTTACACAGGCCTGCCACTGCAGCCTGAGTGAAATAACGTCCACGTTATTTCACAGCCATTTTACACTGCACTTAAGTAACTTATAAGTCACCTATATGTCTAACCTTTACCTGGTAAAGGTTAGGTGCAAAGTTACTTAGTGTGAGGGCACCCTGGCACTAGCCAAGGTGCCCCCACATTGTTCAGAGCCAATTCCCTGAACTGTGTGAGTGCGGGGACACCATTACACGCGTGCACTACATATAGGTCACTACCTATATGTAGCTTCACAATGGTAACTCCGAATATGGCCATGTAACATGTCTATGATCATGGAATTGCCCCCTCTATACCATCCTGGCATAGTTGGCACAATCCCATGATCCCAGTGGTCTGTAGCACAGACCCTGGTACTGCCAAACTGCCCTTCCTGGGGTTTCACTGCAGCTGCTGCTGCTGCCAACCCCTCAGACAGGCATCTGCCCTCCTGGGGTCCAGCCAGGCCTGGCCCAGGATGGCAGAACAAAGAACTTCCTCTGAGAGAGGGTGTGACACCCTCTCCCTTTGGAAAATGGTGTGAAGGCAGGGGAGGAGTAGCCTCCCCCAGCCTCTGGAAATGCTTTCTTGGGCACAGATGTGCCCAATTCTGCATAAGCCAGTCTACACCGGTTCAGGGACCCCTTAGCCCCTGCTCTGGCACGAAACTGGACAAAGGAAAGGGGAGTGACCACTCCCCTGACCTGCACCTCCCCTGGAAGGTGTCCAGAGCTCCTCCAGTGTGCTCCAGACCTCTGCCATCTTGGAAACAGAGGTGCTGCTGGCACACTGGACTGCTCTGAGTGGCCAGTGCCACCAGGTGACGTCAGAGACTCCTTCTGATAGGCTCCTTCAGGTGTTGCTAGCCTATCCTCTCTCCTAGGTAGCCAAACCCTCTTTTCTGGCTATTTAGGGTCTCTGTCTCTGGGGAAACTTTAGATAACGAATGCAAGAGCTCATCCGAGTTCCTCTGCATCTCTCTCTTCACCTTCTGCCAAGGAATCGACTGCTGACCGCGCTGGAAGCCTGCAAACCTGCAACATAGTAGCAAAGACGACTACTGCAACTCTGTAACGCTGATCCTGCCGCCTTCTCGACTGTTTTCCTGCTTGTGCATGCTGTGGGGGTAGTCTGCCTCCTCTCTGCACCAGAAGCTCCGAAGAAATCTCCCGTGGGTCGACGGAATCTTCCCCCTGCAACCGCAGGCACCAAAAAGCTGCATTACCGGTCCCTTGGGTCTCCTCTCAGCCCGACGAGCGAGGTCCCTCGAATCCAGCAACTCTGTCCAAGTGACCCCCACAGTCCAGTGACTCTTCAGTCCAAGTTTGGTGGAGGTAAGTCCTTGCCTCACCTCGCTGGGCTGCATTGCTGGGAACCGCGACTTTTGCAGCTACTCCGGCCCCTGTGCACTTCCGACGGAAATCCTTTGTGCACAGCCAAGCCTGGGTCCACGGCACTCTAACCTGCATTGCACGACTTTCTAAGTTAGTCTCCGGCGACGTGGGACTCCTTTGTGCGACTTCGGGTGAGCACCGTTTCACGCATCCTCGTAGTGCCTGTTTCTGGCACTTCTCCGGGTGCTACCTGCTGCTGAGAGGGCTCCTTGTCTTGCTCGACGTCCCTTCTCTCTCCTGGTCCAATTTGCGACCTCCTGGTCCCTCCAGGGCCACAGCAGCGTCCAAAAACGCTAACCGCACGATTTGCAGCTAGCAAGGCTTGTTGGCATTCTTTCGGCGGGAAAACACTTCTGCACGACTCTCCACGGCGAGAGGGATCCGTCCACCAAAGGGGAAGTCTCTAGCCCTTTTCGTTCCTGCAGAAACCTCAGCTTCTTCTGTCCAGTAGAAGCTTCTTTGCTTCCACAGCTGGCATTTCCTGGGCATATGCCCATCTCCGACTTGCTTGTGACTTTTGGACTTGGTCCCCTTGTTCCACAGGTACCCTGGATTGGAAATCCACAGTTGTTGCATTGTTGGTTTGTGTCTTTCCTGCATTATTCCTCTAACACAACTTCTTTGTCCTTAGGGGAACTTTAGTGCACTTTGCACTCACTTTTCAGGGTCTTGGGAGGGTTATTTTTCTAACTCTCACTACTTTCTAATAGTCCCAGCGACCCTCTACAAGGTCACATAGGTTTGGGGTCCATTCGTGGTTCGCATTCCACTTTTGGAGTATATGGTTTGTGTTGCCCCTATCCCTATGTTTCCCCATTGCATCCTATTGTAACTATACATTGTTTGCACTGTTTTCTAAGACTATACTGCATATTTTTGCTATTGTGTATATATATCTTGTGTATATTTCCTATCCTCCCACTGAGGGTACACTCTAAGATACTTTGGCATATTGTCATAAAAATAAAGTACCTTTATTTTTAGTATAACTGTGTATTGTGTTTTTTTATGATATTGTGCATATGACACTAAGTGGTACTGTAGTAGCTTCACACGTCTCCTAGTTCAGCCTAAGCTGCTCTGCTAAGCTACCATTATCTATCAGCCTAAGCTGCTAGACACCCTATACACTAATAAGGGATAACTGGGCCTGGTGCAAGGTGCAAGTACCCCTTGGTACTCACTACAAGCCAGTCCAGCCTCCTACAGAGGAGATCTCCCCTCAGCAGATGGTGAGGCAGGAAGGGGGAGTGCTGCCAAACTGGTCTTCAAAGGCAGAGAAGGACATTTGGAGCAACCTAGCAACACCCCCACATCCTGCAACCCCAGACAACTAGGTGCCCCCTTGATTAGATTAGGAGAGGGCAGGAGAGGGGTGTGTTTAGGATTTTTAGCCACACCAGTGGGTGGGCTCAGCCAAATGTAACCTCCAAAAATCATTTTCAGCCATGATGGATTTTTGAAGAATGTTGCATCCTGGGATTGATTTTTGCCACACCTCCCAGGAAGTGGTCATCACAGGGGGAAAGACCCTGCACCTGATTGGAGAATCAGGACCCCCCTGTTTTTCACCCAGGAGCAAGGATAAAATTGGCAGACCTGCACCCACACCTCAGATCTCCATCAGATTCAAACAAGGAAGAACCAAAGGAGAAGAAGGACTGCCATGCTGGACCCCTGGCCTGCACCTGGAACCTGCACTCAGAAGGACTGCACCAGCTCCACACTTGGGCTTCACCACAAGAAGGACTTTGCCTGGCTTCAACTGGTTCAAGGAGGGACTCCCTGTTTGCTACAGGTGAAAAATTGCTAACCAGAGTCCCCTGCACCAACTCCTGAAGAAATCAACCAGCTGACCACTGCCTAGTGGCCAAAAAGGAGTTTGCGCCAGGTGCATTCTGGGAGTTGTAGTCCACACCCCCAAGGATCATCTCAGAGCTTCTGGACCCTTGGGGTGAGCTGTGGACCCCAAAAGAACCTTAAAAGAACATCTGGGAGAAGACCCAGAAGTTTTGAGAAGGTTTGAGAGCTTTTGAAAAAAAAGCTCCATAGAGGGACCGACCCGCCGCGCAACTCTAGCCGGCTTGCCTCAACCGCGACCCAGCCTGATTTGCAGGTTCGTTGCGCTGAAGAAAATCTCAGAAAAAGAGACTAAGGCCCTCATTACAACCTTGGCGGTAAAAGCCGCTTACCGCTGTGCAGAAGACTGCCAACACACCGCTGCGGCAGCGGAATTCCGCCATGGTCATTATGACCCACTGCTTGGAATCCGCCAAAATTCAGACACCCACACAATTCTGCCACACCAAAGGTCAGTGATACACTGGCGAAAACAAAACCTCCACCGTCATGCCAACAGAAATACGCCCACACTATCACAACCCACGAATCCACGCGGCGGTCTTTCAACCGCGGTATTCCATTGGCAGTACACACTGCCACGCTCAAAATACACACACATTTACAAAATACTATCACATTGGACAATTCCAAATACACACACCTGATACACATACACACACCACTCCCACACACCCAATACAATATAAAACACACACCCACAAACCCCTACGACCAAATTACCAACGGGAAGGCCAGAGTGAGACACTACAAACAGCTACCAAGCATCCACAGGCACACAATACCATCACCCACATAACTTCCACGCACCTCACACAACACACCACTAAATATCACCCCACTTATCACTACACACACCACCCCAAACATCACCCACATCACCCCATGGCACGGCAAAGACACCCCAGGTTCTCTGAGGAGGAGCTCAGGGCCATGGTGGAGGAATCGTCCGGGTAGAGCCACAGCTATTCGGATCACAGGTGCAGCACACCTCCATAGCTAGGAAGATGGAGCTATGGCAAAGAATAGTGGACAGAGTCAACGCAGTGGGACAGCACCCAAGAAATAGGGATGACATCAGGAAGAGGTGGAACGACCTACAGGGGAAGGTGCGTTCCGTGGTCTCAAGACACCACTTTGCGGTTCAGCGGACTAGCGGCCGACCCCCACCTCCTCCCCCACAACTAACAACATGGGAGGAGCAAGTCTTGGCGATTCTGCATCCTGAGGGCCTCGCAGGAGTAAATGGAGGAATGGACTCTGGTAAGTCAATTCTTAACTATTACACCCCCCACCCTACTTGCATTCTATCACACACCCCTACCCTCATCCTCACCACTCCAATTCCTCACAAATGTCCCAACATCACAAACCACACATCCTAACACCAAGCCCTGCATGCAACATCAGGCATGGACATCCCTCACCGAAGCATGGCCACTGCACATACCCATAAACCCTCCTAAGCCACCATCACACAAGGATCCACACAGGAGTGCAAGCACTGGGGTACAAGGTCACCCACCCATTGCACACCATGCCACACACAGATGTAATAAACATCCTTTTATACCCCTGCAGGACCCCTACCCAACATCACCGGACATAAGGGTGCACGAATGTCCACACCACCAACAGAAGAGGCCCACAGTGATGACAGCAGCTATGTCCTACTGTATCTAGATGACCAGCCCGGCGCATCGGAGACCTCTGGACAGTCGGTTCCTCTCACACAGTCACAGGCCACCACAGAGCTTCCCCCCTCTGGAAACACCAGTACAGCACCCACCCAGCGGGCCCATATCTCAGTCCCCAGGACACGTCAATCAGCAGTGTGTCCACCACTACAGGGAACCCAGGCTAACCCACCACCACAACAACAACAGGGACCTGGGGCAGTGGTAGTGGGCACACGGTCCAGGGGACGGAGGCACAGGAACACAGGAGATCTGGGAGGGCTGCTGTGCGACAGTGGGAGGACAGGTCAAGGGAACCCACTCTCCACGAGGCCCTCTCCAACATCACGGGAGCCTACCACCATTCCCAGGAGACAATGGCAACGGTACTGGCCAAGTTTCAGGAGACCCAGCACCCTCAGGAGGAACAGTATTTGGGCTTCAGGGTGGAACTCAGATCCATCAATTCCACCCTGGGCACCATCGTAGGGGTGCTGAAGGAAGTCCTCAACACCAGGAGGGACACTGTGGCACAACAAGGGGCCCCTGACACTAGCATGGACGATGAACTGCCCACCACCTCCGCCGGTGCTAGTGGACAGGAGGCACCGCCACAGCACCACCACACCAGCACCCCACCCCCTGCAGAGGGAGAACCACCACGCAAATGGTCTCTGAGATCCAGGACAAAGACAGAGAACAATGCCAAGACCCCGCCAAGAAATGAGACCACCCTGAATGTCATCCTTTTGTCCCACCTTGTCACCCTGTCCATCCTCAAACTGCCCCAGCTCCACTTCCTATGCCCATGCACCTGTGAGACTAATAGACTGGACTCTGCCATGGAAATTCCTCCACCATCACCCCTCACCATTTTACAACCGCCCCCCAATCTTGAGCAATTAAATAAACACCCTTAAAGCACAAAACAATCTGGAGTCTGTCTGTGATTACAAAATAGTGTATTAGCAATTACAGTGACAAAATGCTCTTTCAAATGTAATGTCAACATACCTATGTCACACAGCTCTAGTCCATGAGGAAACAAAGCAGATGTCACACAGTCGGACCCGTATCTGTGAAATCGTAAGGGAAAGTGAAAACTCAGTGACCATACACTGGGTGAAAACGACAGACAGTAGAGAGGTAGTAGTGTTAAAGTACATGTAGTAGGCAGGTATGTATTCTTACCTGTATCTCACTGGAAGTATTGCAGGATAACCGAGTTCCTGTTGTCTATGTCCTCTTATTCTGCTTCCGTGTCTTCACTGTCCACAGGCTCCACAGCTGCCACAGCACCGCCATCTGGACCATCCTCCTGCAGAAAAGGCACCTCCCGTCGCAAAGCTAAGTTGTGAAGCATACAGCAGGCCACGATGATCTGGCACACCTTCTTTGGTGAGTAGAATAGGGATCCACCTGTCATATGGAGGCACCTGAACCTGGCCTTCAGGAGGCCGAAGGTCCGCTCTATAATCCGCGAGTTCGCCCATGTGCCTCATTGTAGCGTTCCTCTGCCCTTGTCCTGGGATTCCTCACTGGGGTCAGAAGCCATGACAGGTTGGGGTAACCAGAGTAACCTGCAAATGGCGAGGGCAACTGTTAGACACACACTAACCTGTAGGGATATCCCCAGACCCAGACAACCATTCCCACTGACTTGCTTCCAGGTGCTCACCTAATAGCCACACACGGTGCCTCTGGAGTTGACCCATCACATAAGGGATGCTGCTATTCCGCAGGATGTAAGCGTCATGCACTGAACCAGGGAATTTGGCATTCACATGGGAGATGTACTGGTCTGCCAAACACACCATCTGCACATTCATGGAATGATAACTCTTCCAGTTTCTGTACACCTGTTCACTCCTGCGGGGGGGGTACCAAAGCCACATGTGTCCCATCAATGGCACCTATGATATTGGGGATATGTCCCAAGGCATAGAAGTCACCTTTCACTGTAGGTAAATCCTCCACCTGAGGGAAAACGATGTAGCTGCACATGTGTTTCAGCAGGGCAGACAACACTCTGGAGCACCCACTGCCGTAAAAGATGGGAGGACATTCGCCGCTGGAGGAAGAAGACGGCAGAGGCCCAGCTGGGGATGGCCTCCCAACATGGGAGGGGTGCCTGTTGCACCATGACCCCCCTGATGTTCAGGATCCTGGCGGTGGCGTACCTGGAGTTGGATGGGCGCTTGAGGGCATCACAGCAGCCACAAGGGGGTGAGTACACTCTCATTCTGCTGATTTTGGGCGCAGTGGAGGTGTCTGGGTGGGGAGGTGGGCTGTGGGTTTCCCTAGGCCAGGGCGAGTGTGTTAGCTAGGTCCCCTTGTTCTGGCAGACCCTGTGGCACCCCACCCCACCTGTGTACATTGCCAAGTACACCTAGTCAGGCTCCTGTGACATCCATGTGTGCAGATGTCGGCCATAGCCTTGTAGGCCATGTCCCAGGGATTGAACAGTGGACCCCAAGTGCGCGGCGTAGTGCAGGGGGCTTCTGTGTCTGTCGTGTCCGCCAACGGTAGCGTTAATGCATGCACTCAACATGTCTTTCTTCTTTCTTCCCCCCTTTTTGTGGTCTCCCTGTCCTTGTGTGCATTAGCATCATCAGGCGGAGGAGCAGTGGCACCGGAGCAGGAGGGAGCTGCATCCCACATGGCCCTGGAGGGCGAGACTATGGACTCCGATTTCACCAGTGGGACGGAGGGCGAGGGGAGCTCCACGGCGGGGACAGGAGCTGAGACCAGTGATACAGACTTGTCCCGTGATGGGAGCTCCCTTGTGGTGGCGGCCACATCTGTGCCCCCGCATCTAAAGGTACAGCCGCCAACCCCTCTACCAGCACCGCCCTCCCAGCAGCCCCTCAGCCTTTGCCCCGTGCCTGCTCACCCAGGAGGATGGGCATCACCTTCGCCCCAGGCACCTCAGGCCCTGCCCCAGTCACCCCTGCTGACCTCAGTGAGGAGGCCATTGACCTCCTCAGGTCCCTCACTGTTGGGCAGTCTACCATTTTGAATGCCATCCAGGGTGTAGAAAGGCAGTTGCAACAAACAAATGCATTCCTGGAGGGCATTCATTCTGGTCAGGCGGCCCTTCAGCGAGCCTTTCAGACTCTGGCCTCAGCACTGATGGCAGCTATTGTCCCTGTCTCTAGCCTCCCCCCTCCAACTTCCTCTACCCAGACCCAATCCCCTGTACCTCAGCCTATCCCAAGCACACCTTCAGACCAGCATGCACACACGTCAACACACAAGGGAAGCTCTGGCAAACATAAGCACCACACACCCCACAGGCACTCACGCAAGCATCACACACATGCAGACATCCACTGCCTCCACTGTGTCACCCTCCTCCTCGTCTCCCTCCTCCCTCCCAGTCTTGTCTAAACTCACACCTGCATGCACTACATCTTCAGCCACTACTTCCATCACCAGCACACCCACCAGCACACCCCGCTCACATGCAGTAACCACCCCCACTACCATTCACACGTCCCCTGTGTCCTCTCCCAGTGTGTCTGTGACACCACCTCCCAAGATACACAAACGCAGCCACACACTCACCCAACAGCCATCCACCTCACGACAGCCTACAGCGCATGCACCTTCACCCAAAGTCAAAAAACGAACACCTCCTCCTCCACTCCCAAACCCCCTCCAGCTACCCGTACCAGTGTTCCCAAGAAACTTTTCCTGTCCACCCTTGACCTCTTTCCCTCACCTCCCCCACCCGTCAGTCTCCTAGGGCCCGACTCTCCAGGTCCCAACCTAGCACCTCAGCCACAACATCTCCGGGACCAGTGGTGCCTGTAGTCACCGGAATCTGGAGTGCACCGGGCAGCAGGGCAGCCAGTGTGGCACAGAGCCACAGCACGGACATTCCCCCACCTGTCAAGCATCAAAAGTTGGCCAGTGCCCGGCGGGAGAGGGGGAAGACTCCAGCCACCAAAGCCTCTCCCAGGGCTACAGGTGGGAGGGTGGAGTCAGCTGCGACACCTTCCAAGGTGGGGAAGGGGCACAAGAAACTCAGCAAGTCTGGGAAGAGCAGCACAGCGGAGAAGACCGCCATCATCCCCGCTGCCCAGGAGGCCACCGCCATCATCCCCGCTACCCAGGAGGCCACCGCCAGCACTAGCCCAGCTGCCCAGGACAGGACCGCCAGCACCAGCCCAGCTGCCCAGGACAGGACCGCCAGCACCAGCCCAGCTGCCCAGGACAGGGCCGCCAGCACCAGCCCCGCTGGGCCATAAAGGACCGCCAGCAACAGCCCCGCTGGGCCATAAAGGACCGCCAGCACCAGCCCCGGTGGGCCAGACAGGACCGCCAGCAACTGAGTCACTGCCAAGGACCCCGCCGCCACAAGCACCGCTGAACAGGACACTGCTGCCACAAGCACTGCTGCCAAGGACACCGCCGCAACAAGCACCGCTGAACAGGACACTGCTGCCACAACCACCGCTGCCAAGGACACTGCTGCAACAAGCACCGCTGGCCCATGAGCGCCAAGGGCACTGACGCTACTGAGTCCGTCACAAGCAGGATGTAGCACTCTGGGCACCATGCCCCCTCCAGAACCAGTAGAGAGATACATCCACTACCTCAGTCCTTGGCAGGATGAAGCACTCTGGGCACCATGCCCCCTCCAGAACCAGTGGAGATTCACATCCACTACCTCAATCCTTGGCAGGATGAAGCACTCTGGGCACAAGGCCCCTTTCAGAACCAGTGGAGAAAGACATCCATTACCTCAGTCCTTGGCAGGATGAAGCACTCTGGGCACAAGGACCCCTCCAGAACCAGTGGAGAAAGACATCCACTACCTCAGTCCTTGGCAGGATGAAGCACTGTGGGCACAAGGCCCCCTCCAGAACCAGTGGAGACTGTTATCCACTTGAGAGACTGTGGCTTTGCACTCCCCATGATGGAACAGTGGGCAACTCACCCACTGTAGACTTGAGAGACTGTGGCTTTGCACTCCTCAGGATGGAACAGTGGGCAACCCACCCACTGTAGAGACTTGAGAGACAGTGGCTTTGCACTCCCCAGGATTGGACAGTGGGCAACCCACCCACTGTAGAGACTTGAGAGACTGTGGCTTTGCACTCCCCAGGATGAAACAGTGGGCAACCCACCCACTGTAGAGACTTGAGAGACTGTGGCTTTGCACTCCCCAGGATGGAACAGTGGGCAACCCACCCACTGTAGAGACTTGAGAGACTGTGGCTTTGCACTCCCCCCGATAGAACAGTGGGTAACCCACCCACTATAGAGACTTGAGAGACTGTGGCTTTGCACTCCCCAGGATTAGACAGTAGGCATGCGGCCCCCTCGTGGATTTGGCGCTGTGCACTCAACCGGCTGAGGTGTCCCCCCTTTCCCTTCCCCCTGAGGTGCCTGTTTTATTGCTATCTGATGCCCCTGCAGTGTTCTCTCCGTCATGTTCGGGGATTGAGAGTGGGCCTCGCCCATGCCAAGTGGGCCCAGTGTACGACGGACTTCAATGGAGCACTACCTGGACTACTATTCTTGGTGTATATATTTGTTTATGGTGTATATATATTTTTTGCATACTGGATTTTAATATATTACAATGGTTACGCTCATTTCCTTTTGTCTTTGCATTCTTCCGGGGGGTTTGGGGAGTGTAACTGTAATGTATCATGCTGTATTAGTGTGTGTGTTTTAGTGGATGAGGGTGGGGGTGGGGGTGTTGCGTGTGTGTGTCCCTGATTTTTCCCTCCCCCCTCCCCTGTGTCGTAGGTGCAGTACTCACCGTGGTCTTCGCCGCTGGGGTTCGTGCTCCTGGTAGAGGAGCAAGAAGATAAGGGCTGGCAGGATCTGGAGTTCCGCTTCCATGGTGTCCTGGTTCCTCGTGGGGTGTGTAGAGGTGAGCGTTTATCCTTTGAAGTCCTGTTTCCGCCGTGGTTTTGTTTGCGGTGAATCCGCCCCGGAAAAGGTGGCGGATTGGTATGTTGTGATACTGTGGGTGGTACATTGTCCTCCGCCTGTCTGTTGGCAGTGACCGCCATGCTGTTTGTTTGTACCGCCGTGGCGGTCAGAGTGTTAAAGTGGCTGTCTATGTTGGCAGTGTCCGCCACGGTCGTGATTCCATTTTTGTTTCCGCTGGCCTGTTGGCGGTCTTACCGCCGCTTTAACACCGATCACCAGGGTTGTGATGACCACCTAAGTCCGAAGGTAAAAAGTTGACCGGGACCTCCCAGCCAGCGCATCTGAGGAGGGCTCCAAGGACGTCGGATCAAGATCCAGGTTTACCCTGGTCGAAGGATTTTCACCTCGAAAAAACGACTAAGTCCGAAGGTAAAAATCTCCACGAGGATTCCTGCAACGTGTATCCGGAGAAGGGCTCCAGGAGGTCAGATTGGACTGGCAGGTTCGTCCCGCTGAAGAAAATCTTCAGAAAAACGACTAAGTGCGAAGGTAAACTTTTAACCAAGGTCTCCCACGGCCTGTAGCCGAGCCGGGCTCCATCGTGGTCGGCCTTAAACTTTGACTTTGCCCCGGTCGAGGTGCAACCAGATGACCCGATTGGCGCTTTTTGTTTCTAGGCGCTAAAAAAAAAATTAATTCTTTAAAAATTCATATCTCCGGTTCCCCTTATCCGATTTTATTCGTTTTTGTGTCATTTTAAAGATACAAATATAAACTATTTTTATAAATTGGTTTTGGATTTTTAAACTGTTTCCTGTGTTTTATTTAATTACTGTTTTGTGATATTTGAATGCTTTACACTCTGTCTCCTAAGTTAAGCCTTGTCGCTCGTTGACAAGCTACCAAGGGTTGAGCTGGGTTTAATTTACTGAGACCTAACTGGACCTAAGTGGAGGTTAGTGGCCTATTGCTAAGTGTAGGTACTTACCTGCCCTTACCAATAACCCATTTTCCAACACAAGTACTTATCCCACCGCTGCACCACCAATGTAGGAGGCTGGCCTGGTTTTCAGTGGGTAACTGATGGTACTTACACCTTGTGCCAGGTCCAGTTATACCTTATTAGTAGATTAGTAGTGTTCTAGCAGCTTAGGCTGATAGAGGTAGCTATAGCAGAGCAGCTTAGGCTGAACTAGTAGACATGCAAAGCTCCTACTATACCACCTACATCATATAGCACTATATCATAAGAAACAAAATACTCAGGGTTACTAAAAATAAAGGTACTTTATTTTAGTGACAATGTGCCAAAAATATCTCAGGGGATATACTCCCTTAGGAGGTAAGTAAAATACACAAAATATACACACAAACCAAAATCAGGTAAGTAAACAGTTAGAAAAGTAGTGCAAACACTGTAGAATACAATAGGATACAATAGGCCTAGGAGCAACACAAACCATATACTCTGAAAGTGGAATGCAAACCACGAATGGACCCCTAGGCTAGTGTAGTGTGTAGAGGGTCACTGGGAGTGTACGAAAACACTAAGGATGTCCAAGATACCCCACCCCAAGATCCTGAAAAGTAGGAGTAAAGTGATTCTACTTCCCCAGAAACACACTTAAACTTGTGATAGAGGATTCTGAAAAGACCACAACAGACTGCAAAGCACTGAAGACAGATTACTGGACCTGAGGACCTGCAAAGGAAGGGGACCAAGTCCAAGAGTCGTGAAAGTGTCCAGGGAACAGAAGCCCACTAAACACCGGATGAAGGTGCAAAATGGCTGCCTCCGGATGGAAGAAGCTGAAGATTCTGCAACAACAAAAGGTGCTAGGAACTTCTCCTTTGTGCAGAAGATGTCCCACAGAGTGCTGGAGGATGCAGCATTGTTTCTTTGGAGAAAGACCACAAACAAGCCTTGCTAGCTGCAAAGATTGTGGTTGAAGAAAGAGGGTGCTGCCCGGGCCCAGGAAGAACCAGGAGGTCGCCACTTGGGAGAGGAGACAGAGGGGGCCCTCAGCAACACAGCGAGCCCATGCACAAGAAGGCAGCACCCGCAGAAGTCCTTGAACACAGGTTCAAGAAGACGGAGCACTGCGGTCATCTCAACATTACAAAAGAGGGTCCCACGAAGCCCGTAGTCAACTCAGCAAGTTCAGCAATGCAGGACAGAGTGCTGGGGACCTGGGCTAGGCTGTGCATGAAGGATTCCTTGCAAAAGTGCACAAAAGCTCTAGCAGCTGCATTTCATGTTGTGCACATAATTACTGTCTGGAGAGGGGAGGCAAGGACTTACCTCCTCCAAATTTGGACAGTTGGACCACTGGACAGTCTGGGTCACTTGGGTGCACCACCTGTGTTCCAGGGGCCACGCTCGTCAGGATGAGAGGGGTCCCCCAGTACCGGTGATGCTGAAGTTTGGTGCCTGCTGGAGCAGGAGGATGATTCTGTCACCCCACGGGAGATTTCTTCATGGCTTCCAGTGCAGGGTGAAGGCAGACAGCCCTCAAAGCATGCCACCACCAGGAAACAGTCGAAAAAGCTGGCAGGAGTAGGCGCTACAATGTCGCTTGTAGTCTTCTTGCTACTTTGTTGCAGTTTTGCAGGCGTCCTGGAGCAGTCAGCGGTTGATCCTTGGCAAAAGTCGAAGAGGGAGATGCAGAAGAACTCTGGTGAATTCTTGCAAGTCGTTATCTGAGGAAAAGCCCGCAGGAGAGACCCTAAATAGCCCTCAGAGGAGGATTGCCCACCTACAGAGGTAAGCACCTATCAGGAGGGTTCTCTGACGTTACATGCTGGCACTGGCCACTCAGAGGCCTCCATTGTGCCCTCACACCTCTGGATTCAAGATGGCAGAGGTCTGGGACACACTGGAGGAGCGCTGGGCACCACCCCTGGGGTGGTGATGGACAGGGGAGTGGTTACTCCCCTTTCATTTGTCCAGTTTCGCACCAGAGCAGGGACTGGGAGTTCCCTGAAGCGGTGTAGTCTGGCTTATGCGAGGAGGGCACCATCTGTGCCCTTCAAAGCATTTCCAGAGGCTGGGGGAGGCTACTCCTCCCCAGCCCTTAATACCTATTTCCAAAGGGAGGGGGTGCAACACCCTCTCCCTGAGGAACTTCTTTGTTCTGCCTTCCTGGGACTGGGCTTCCCAGACCCCAGGAGGGCAGAACCCTGTCTGTGGATTGGCAGCAGCGGTAGCTGCAGAGAAAATCCCAGAGAGCTGGTTTGGCAGTACTCGGGGTCCATACTGGAGCCCCAGGGATGCATGGGATTGGCACCCCAATACCAGATTTGGCATGGGGGACAATTCCATGATCTTAGACATGTTACATGGCCATATTCGAAATTACCATTGTGAAGCTACATATAGGTATTGACCTATATGTAGTGCACGCATGTAATGTTGTCCCCGCACTCACAAAGTCTGGGGAAATTGCCCTGAACTATGTGGGGGCACCTTGGCTAGTGCCAGGGTGCCCTCACACTTAGTAACTTTGCACCTAACATTCACCAAGTGAAGGCTAGACATATAGGTGACTTATAAGTTACTTAAGTGCAGTGTAAAATGGCTGTGAAATAATGTGTGCGTTATTTCACTCAGGCTGCGGTGGCAGTCCTGTGTAAGATTTGTCTGAGCTCCCTATGGGTGGCAAAAGAAATGCTGCAGCCCATAGGGATCTCCTGGAACCCCCAATACCCTGGGTACCTAGGTACCATATACTAGGGAATTATAAGGGTGTTTCAGTGTGCCAATTAGAATTGATGAAAATGGTCACTAGACTATAGTGACAATTTTAAAGGCAGAGAGAGCATAAGCACTGAGGTTCTGATTAGCAGAGCCTCAGTGACACAGTTAGGCACTACACAGGGATACACATACAGGCCACAACCTATGAGCACTGGGGCCCTGGCTAGCAGGGTCCCAGTGAGACATATAAAACACACTGACAAATAGGGTTTTCACTAGGAGCACTTGGGTCCTGGCTAGCAGGATCCCAGTGAGACAGTAAAAACACCCTGACATATATTCACAAACAGGCCAAAAGTGGGGGTAACAATGCTAGAAAGAGGCTACCTTTCTGCAATAACGAAGGAAGAAATAAGTCTAAGTATAACAGAAAGCTAATACACCGTAAACCTAATAGTTTAGAATAAGCTGTTTGGTGTTGTCAAATAATGAGACCATTTAAAAACAGCATCTCCCTCTAGTTCATATATACCTAACTATTGAAGGTGGAAAGATCTGACCATGGCACCCACCTTCTTCCTAGTGCACCTAAATCAAATAATGTTATTTGCCAATGTCAGAACATTTTTTAGGGGTTCTGGGGCATGCAGGGATTAGTGGACAACAACCAAGGTGGGTGACGCTCTTTTATTTTTGCAAATTTGTTTATTTGCATTTTATAGAAGCAATACAGTCAATGCAGACCCCCCACTGGGGCCGAACATTAGTCAACAACAACAGTATGGCAGATATTAGCAATACACTATCTCACAGTTCTTTTAGCAGGGGAGAGAGAGAGAACCGTTGAACCTCCAGCAGTCTAAGCAGCAAGTGGGGCAGAGGAGGGCAGAGGAGGCGTGGGGCAGATATGAGAGCAAGGAATCATCAACAAACCTAGGAATCAAGGCACTCGGAAGTCGAAAGGTAAAGGAAGGGCACACACCCACGGATGGGCGGTCAACCAGCAGCAGCTACCACCTGCCTTATCTATTCACTCCGCACCCAGGGTCAACTGATACACACTGTTGCAACCGCTACTCTCCTCCTGCCATGCACTCCCATTAATCTCAGTCCTCAGAAGAGCGATCGGTGCCCGAGTTGTGTGGATACTCAGTCGGCAACCCCTCTGTCACATCCTCTTCTGTCCCCCCCTCAATCATTCCATCATGCAACCCCAAAGTTCCAGATCACCCTCTGCATATTCATCCATGCGGACCACATGAAGCCTGCACACCTCAGCCATTGCCCAATCCAAAAGATCAGTTAGCCATTTGTCCCAGGTTGGGAGGGGTCAGACTGGCCCAGTGAATAGCGATGCCTCGCAAGAATTAACCCCAACTGGGCAAACCAGTATGCCATTTTTCTACCCTTTTTGGGAAGAGGTAGCAGTCCCAACAAGCAATGTCTCGTAGTCAGTTCCACTCTTACTGCTGTAATTCTTTTCAGTACCTGCGCTATCTGACCTGCAGCTCTACGTGACATGTTTGAAGCCAGCCAGAGATGTGCTGCAGCGTGCGCAACTATCCAGATGTGCCAGATTTATTCGATGTAGTCACTGTGATGTCAAGTATGCTCTATGTAGATAAGAAAATTGCAACAGCTTAAATCTGGCATTGCTAGACCCTTCCCGTACCAGTGTCCGGGCCGTATTCACTCCACGTCTGTGAGCGTCATTTCCAGGTCTGTGTCCCACACTGCGCGCGTCATTGACACATGTGTTTGTCTATCTCTTTTAAGGGTGACATATGGACGGGACAAATTTCCACAATCGGAGCCCGGGTCTAGTATCATCCGCATCAGATGAGATTCAACTGATTCCTCCTGAAGGATACCAAAATCTCCCAAGCTATCTGTGATGTGCCGACATACTGTAGGAATTGTCCCTGGCCAATCCCAAAAAGGGCCCCTGCCGCTTCCAGAGTTACAAAGGCACCATTTTGATATTAATCACCTCCCCTGTTGCAGCCAACTGCCCTCCACCTTGAAACATCCATTGCACTGGCAATATACACAAAGCGGGGAAACCACCAAATATGTAGGAGACGTTAATAGGGCACCCGCTGCTCCCATGTCCGGGTCACCTGCGATACCACAAAGGGAATGTCTGCCGGGAGTCTGGAGCCACACATAAGCTGTGTAGGGAGCTCCGGTACACACACCAAGCCCTCTAGCACCTTCTTCTCATAGTTGGGAACCTCGTTGCACCACAATGCTGCACTTCGGAGCAAGCCTGCCATGTAATACAGATAGAGATCCGGAAGCCCCAGGCTCTCCTCTGCTAAATCCAATTTCAAGACCGCAAGGCAGATTCTACATCTCCTTCCAGCCCATATCAAAGATCTTAGTAGCTTATCAATTTGGTGAAACAAGGATATTGGCAACTCGCAAAATGATTCTGCATGACATGTGGGCAGCGGGAGAGCAGGATCATTTTGCTTAGTGCGACTCTGCCCATTACAGAAAGCGGGAGCGTCATCCAAAATTTAGTTGAAGCTTGGAGGCCATCCAGTACCCTGCCCATAATCAGCTCATATTGCGGCTAAGGAGAATGAGTAACCGCAGCCCGAGATATTGGAATGCAATGTCTCTCTTGTCAGGCCCACTTGCGGGAGATCAGGTGTCTCAAGTCCAATCAGTGATGCCATGGGGTAGAGCACAGTAAGGAGACCGAAT
This sequence comes from Pleurodeles waltl, assembly GCF_031143425.1. Lineage (NCBI taxonomy): Eukaryota > Metazoa > Chordata > Amphibia > Caudata > Salamandridae > Pleurodeles > Pleurodeles waltl. The sequence continues at coordinate 697,804,837 of NC_090447.1, forward strand.
GCTCCGGGTCAGACGCATACACTAGGGCGTCATCTGCATATAAGGACACAATATGAGTCACAGTACCCACCTTTATACCCCATCTCTGAAGACCTGTCAGTAGATGTATTGCCAATGGCTCCATTGCAAGCACAAATAGGAGAGGGGACAGTGTGCACCCCTGATGTGTACCGCGTTCAATGCAAAAGGGCTCAGATACCACAGGCCCCATGCACACCCTCGCTCTGGGTGCTACATATAATAGCCATGCCCACTACATGAAGCCCGGGCCAAACCCAATGCGGTCCATTAGGTCCCATAGGTATTCCCTAGATAGACAGTTGAATGCCTTTTCAAAGTCTAGGGCAATCAACGCAGCCTGCACTGCCGAATTTCGGGTTTCATGCATTATGTGCGAAAGCCGTTGCAAGTTCATATTGGTGCCCCTCACAGTCATAAATCCACACTGGTTCTCCAACCGCGTCACCAGTACTTTTGCAAGCAGCTTTACGTCTATGTTGAGCATAGACAGTGGCCAAAAAGAGCCATGGCCAGTTGGGTTCTTACCTGGCTTCGGTATCATAACTATTGTTGCTTCCTTGCGTGCCTTGCAGAGCATTTCCAGTAAACCAGGAAGGAGAGAGGCCAAGTACACCTGATAAAATTTGGCTGGAAGACAATACGGTCCTAGAGATTTACCACAAGGCATAGCTCGAAGCGCCTCCTGTAGCTCCTCCAGCTGTAAGCCCTCCTCAAGGCATTCAGCCTGTGCCTCAGTCAACTTGGGAATCCGAAGCCCGTCCAGGAACTCAACCACAGTATCCACGCTCACCGTGGACGCATACCCTTCCATTAGGTGGTTCCTTGGTTCCTCAATAGTGAGTTTACCTGCGTTTGTCCCACCATCACCCCCCTTTCCTCCTGATGGTCCCCAAAGTGACAGGATCAACAGGGGGAGAGGGATGGTATCTCACGCTTAAGCAACCAGGCAAAAATGAGCCTTGACCGTTCACCCTCCCGGTGCAGCCTCTGCCTATAATCCTTCCGTACATAGCAGTCCAGCCTATTCCTGGTGGCTTCAACCAGCCTGAGTGCCTCAAGAAGCCCAGCGTCCCCAGCGTCACAATCCCCTCCCCGACTCTGCAGCTGTGCAAGGGTATCATTCTGCAGTGTAAGCTCTCGCTCCACTTTTCTCCGAATACCGTAAGTCTTACCAAGACTAAAGCCTTGCAGGACTACTTTCAGGGCTCCTCCACTCCGTACCCCTCGTCTGGGTAGTGTTCGAATTTGCACCAAAATAACCCTGTAGTGCTCTCAACATGTCTGCTCTAGCGTTTCCTAGCGTTTCCCCCTAGCGTTTCAGATCTCAAACGTCACAGAGGGATCGCCAGCCAGTGGGAGTGGATCTCACACTCTAGTAGTAAAGGGGCACGATCCGACATAAACCGCACCTGATAGACTGCCCTCCTAACATTTAAATTACCGTCGTTTGCCAATAGACAATGGTCCAGTTTGCTGTATGCCCCATGAATAGGTGTGTAAAACGAGTACGCCCCAGAGCTAGGGTGGATCTCTCTCCAAACATCCATAAGGTGCAGTCTGTCCAGGGTCTCTTGGAGTCTAGCCGTCATTCAGGGCTTGGTGCCCTGCCTTGGCAGGCTTCTATCCCAATTTCCATCAAGGACTTAATTGAAGTCTCCAGACCAAATAATGGGGACCCCAAAGTAGGGCAGAAGTTCTATGTCCCTAAAGAACCCATCATCATCAGTGTTAGGGGCATAAACATATAATAGACATTCTCTTGTCCATCAAGTATCCCATGGAGCAGCACATATCGGCCCATCATGTCCGCCACCTGTTCTCTTAATTGCAGTGGTACCCCGGGGCGACCCAGATCGAGACCCCCTCCTAGTGTAAGAGGAATATGTGGAGGACTAGAGTGTAGCATCAGCCAATTTTGAACAACAAACAGCAAAGCCCAACTACCCACATCCCACCCCGGGTAAACACCACTGAACCAACTTGTGTCTCCCTAACTTGTGTATGGAATCATCTGACCCACTCGGTCGCTAGTCTAAGAACAGGCAGTGTATCCAATTGTCCTTCACCTTTCTGTCAGAATTGAGGTATGATAGGGTCGTGTACAGACCGATCTCTCCAGCACAGCCCTATGAGCACCTAGTTCACACTCACGCCCTCCCACTCCTATCACAACAAAAACCGTAGTTATGGGGGGAGAAAAATAAAGAGAGAGAGAGTAATGGAGCAACAAGAGAGAAAAGGGAACAGTATAAAAGGAAAAGGAAGGGCATAGTCACCTCATGCAGCCATGGCCCAGACTGTAAAGCAGTCCTGGAGCTCCACAAACACCAAGCAAAACAAAAAGGCCAGAAGGAAGAAAGAAGGAAGGAGAGGAAGGCCAAAATTACCCCCGACTCCATGAAGGGTCAGACACGATCGCAACTGCTCTCCCCAATAGAGGAGGGCAAGGCACAATAAACAGTACATTACTGTCCTTCATTTTAAATGTTACTCATTTGCCTTGGGGAGTCACTCAGGCGCACCGACAGCCAGCCTCCATCATCACAGCAGGGCACAATGAGAACTTCATGCATCACGTCCGGCAATCTTCCTGCTCGTAACTGGGCCATCTTTTCCATGTAGCGATCCAGAGCACGAGGTTGCCACAGAGATCGCAGTCTTCACCAGCAGCCTGGCCTCCTCTCTCTCCTGCTGCAACTGTTCAAAACTCAGGTTGCCGTTGGGCGGACTACCATTTTTGCATCAGAACTGGTGCAATGCCGGCACTTGCTCCTTAGCCGTACTGTAGTCTGTGTGTCTCTGGCCCTCCGAGCCTCTCCGCTTGTCCTCCCAGAGGGGGTCACCTGGACACGCTCGCCTCCTCTGAACTCCAGCCAGTCCCATGGAGCACTGGCGTTTGGAAAAAATGCAGGCGGCTGGCATGGAGCACCTTCAGTTTAGCAGGGTACAGCATCACATACGTAAGTTCCATCGCTTTCAGCTTCTGCTTAACCCCAGTAAAGGATTGTCTTTGGAGTTGGACCGACATGGTGTAGTCTAGGAAAATAAGTATTGTGTAGTTCTTGTAGGCCGGGTCCCCGTGCTTACATGTTTCCTGCAGTTTAGTATCTCAATCTCAGTAATTGTGAATCTTAGCGATGATCGTCCTCAAGGGGGCGCCGGGTAGCGACAGAGGGGCTAGGGTCCTGTGAGCCCTCTCCACCCCAAACACTGGCGACAATTGTATCACAAGGAGCAACCTCTTAATTCAGTCTTCAAGAAATGATTCTGGGGTGGTTCCGTCTACTCCCTCAGGGAACCCCACAAATCTCAAATTGCACCTACGGGACTTCCCCTCTGCATCTTCCACCCGCATCTCCAGCCTGCGCGGCCTAACCACAGGGTGTCTGCGGTAGCTTTCAGGGCATCTAGGTCTATCGGCATTGTAGTCACCTGTTGTTCAGTGGCTATAGATCTTTCCGCCACCGCTCGCAGATCAGTCCTCAACAAATTTACATCCACTGCTATGGATGCAATCTTCCCCTGTACCACTTGTCCAAAGGCCTCAATTGCCTCCAGGATCTGGGCCTCAGAAGACTTGTGTGCGACTCCAGATGCCCTGCTGGGACCAGGCTGCAGGCCCCCACCCATGCTTGGCGCAGTGAACTGGTCCGTTTTAATCTGCTGGGCGCCCTTAGCCGTCCTGTCTTTACCCATGGCGCCCGGGGGTGCAGTAGATCAATGTCAGATGGACTCTCCCAGCACCCAGGCGAGGACGTGGGTCAGGCAGATGGAAGGAAGCCCCCCATCCGCAAACCCAGTGGTGCCTCATGCACCAGGACCCTCACAGCACAGTATGTGCAGTCCTGCAGGGTCACTGGCCACCAGCACACTTCAGCACGGTGCCCAGACAACCTCTCCAACACAGCAAGGCGACCAGCTCGTAACCATGTGTAGGCGGATCTCCCGTTAATTCACTTATACTGCAGGTGCAGCCTCCACCGGTGCAGGCTGCCGCCCCACTTCTTGGCAGTGCCCTACTGAAAACACAGATGGGAGAAAAAAACCCTGTCTACAGTAGTAATCTGCTGTCCTCTGGTATTCCTCTGTTCAATGGGTATTATTCCTTACCAGCATTCCCTTGGGCAGGGTATGGCTCTCAGATCTGCAGCAGGGAGGAGAGACACCCACCACTGCCTTGCGCCTGCAGGCCACATTCAGCGCCACTTCCGCGGGCACACCAGTCAACAAGCATGTCAAATGCCTGAGGGATGAAGACCAGGCAGCATCCAGGCACCCATGGGAGACCCAGCCCCAGCGCCGGGCCTACTGTTGATCCATTTCTGGGGGCCCACCAGTAGCTCACATAGGCCTCTGTAGCGGCTGCTCCAGTAGTGGTAACCAGGCAGGGGCAAGCGGGCAAGTCCACCCAAACAGCAGTCCAGGCCACCTCAGTTGTTCCCATAGTGGTGCGGCCTACCTCTCATATCCCTCTGTATGGGTTCAGGCCCAGTGTGCTCACTTTCTTAGCCGCAATGTAGGCCTTGCCTCATCACTGTGTCCGGTGGCCTCTAGGTGAGTCCTCACCAACAGTAGAGGGACCAGTCTGTCTTCTACTGCTGCCCCCTTGTCTCTCTTCGGGGGAGGGGGAGATGGCACTTCCAACCCTCAGGGCCTGTCACCACCGCTAGCCCTAAGTAGGCCCCTCAATCACATCCCTCGAGGTAGTCAGGTCCAGTCAGTGCCAGAGCCGTGCCACATATTCCGTCTGCCCCCGGGGGGCTGTGCGCATCCAGCACCAGAAAAACGGCAGGCCAGGATCAGCAGTACTCAATTGGGCCTGCTACGCGACCGAAATATCCATTTGCGGGACGTTGGCGTTAGGCAACCTCCCGCCAGCGTGAAGTGTCTCCAGCAGCCCCCTCTCAGCGTCAGAGGGCCATGTGTCCCAGCTCACCTCTCCGTACCGGTCGCACTTCTCTCCGGTCTCCAGAGATGCCGCCCAGGGCCTGCAGCAGCCTCAGGCCCAAAGGGCGCGATCTGCCGCACCCGCCATCTTGGGGCCAAGGCCCGATCGGCCTGTCTGTATCCGGCCGCCAAAGGAGAGTCCCTTGGCCGATCCGCCCCCAGTGCAGCTTCTCCTCAGCTTTACCCCTCACACGAGGGGATTGCGGTGTCTGCGAGGCTCTGGGACCACAGGATACTGCAGGATTCTGTGGCCGGTTCCGGGAGCTCTCACTCAGAGCAGCTGGTCAGCCATCTTGTTGGGCATGCCCCCCTGGGTGATGTCCTTCACCACAGATGTTCTGGGGCCTTGCCTATTCAGGTTACTGAAAGCGGAGCACCAGTTAACACTTTCAGGAGTTGACGCTTAGGGTCGCAAAGCAAGCAGTCCAAGGGTGTTGTAGTAAAACTTAGTTCTCCACAATCACACTATAGAACTCAGTAATGACTGTCCAGCCAAGTGCTTTAGCTTTATGAACAAGCATTGGCAATGTCAAAAGGTCTAGCCTGTGGGTGAGCTATTATTGGCTTTGGCAATACCGTGAGTAACAGAGTGGGCTGTGGGGGTGGGTGTTTGTGGATAAAGGGGTGGGGGTGCAATGGTTGGATAACAGAACAGTTTAAACAAGTAAACTCCAAGGTCCCTTGGAATACAGAGCCGGACATTTGAGCACTTTAAGGATGATGGACAACTATGTCAAGTTGCTGCCCTTATGAGGCCGAGGGTGCTTGATTGAAATATGTTATGTGCAGTTCTTCCATAGTAGAATGCCTGTGTGGTTGTGGTATGATTTTCAAAAGGATGCTTTTAGATGTACTGCTCCAGTGTCCTTTTTCAATCTGTCCCAGAGCAGGCTTTATTTTCTGATGTTTTTTTAAAGTTCGCCTCCTTAAGAGCTACGTCAGAATGGATGACATCTCGCTGCACTATATTAAAGTGGGTAAACTGATTTGAATATATGTGACCGAAAATGCACATGGAACTAAAAGGATTGATACTGAATGACTTCTAATCAATGTAATTTATTAGGTCTAATTTTATCAAGTTTTTTGATTAAATAATGTATTAGAAGGGCTCGTCCACTGTATCCCAGACTTGAAACAAAACAAGAAACAAGAACATATTTCCTGAGGTGCCAACTGCATTCCAGGCATCTGCTATGTAACCACTATCACAGTGCAGGAGCAATTGGAGCAAGCTGCCTATTTCAAAGAGATCAATCACAGACCAGCAAACAAGAGGTGAACTGAACAAAATATAGCAAGGCTGTTGTACAATCCTCCTTATACAGAAACATCAACACTGGCTGACTGCTTTGGGGATTAACTGATAGAACCACCACTCCCACAACGGCTTGTTCATATTACAACCAGGGTCTGCAGAGCTGCCCACTAAGCTCACCGGGTCTGAGGCTTGCCCTTTCATGGTGCCGCTGTGGTGGGGTCTCCAGGAAAGCCTGACCATTTGTCAGGGAGAAACAGTTGTATTTATATAGTGCTTACAACCCTTGACAAGGCATCAAAGCAATGAAGTAAATAAATAAGAGGCAGACTGAACCTGGGAACAGGCTGGTTCGATGTGGTTGAGGGCAGAGGAAGCGTGAGGGCTTGTGGGAGGGACAAGTGTAAGGGGAAGTTGATTTCACAGCTACGACCTTGGTGAAAAATTGAACTCCCTTTAGAGATTATGCAGTAATTTGCCAGTTCCAGTATAAGCGCTGGAAAACAAGATGTTCCGAAGAGGTAGCTGCTGCCTTTAACGGAGTTACGGTAATTCTCAGTTTAAACCACTGGCCACCTCCGCTTTTGGAAAGGATGGGAATGGAATGCAGCAGAAGTATTTCTTCAGTAAGAAAATTAAAGAATGTTTTTGTGTCACTTCCTTTCCACACAATATGGTCCTGAATAATGCCAAAGTTGCTCAGTGCCCGCAGCAATGGGGGGCTTGGGGGGAGCAGAGGGCTTGCCCGGTCTCCCCCCGGGCTGATCGGGCAATGGGACGAGCCATGGGAAGGATCGGATACGATTGGCTAATGGGTTCAGGATGGGGTGGGTCTTAAGGGTGGGTATATATGGGGTGGGTTGGGTGCGGGCGGCCTCTTCGGCCGTTGTTACACCCAGGAGGCGGTGCTGTTTTTTGGGCGTGTGGTTAAAGAGTTGTTTCGGTACTTTGAGTATTATAGATTGTTGTGGTGTTTAGTTGTCATGGAGACCAATAAGGTGGTTGAAGCGTTGAGGATTCTGCAGCAAGAAGGGAGGGAGGATCTCATAAGGGAGGGTGTTTTAGAGCAGGCATGGGTGGGGTTAAAAAGACCGAAAAGGTCGTCAGCTGAAGGGGTATCGGCAGCGATTTTATCGTGCACGTCCCCAGCTGGTAGCCCTAGAAAGGGCAGGAAATTTAGAGAGAAGAGCGTTGCTGGCAGAAAAGTATCGGCTTCGCCAGAACGCGTGTTACAAGAAAGTGAGCTAAGGGTGGACCTACCGGGTGATCGTTCAATTAGGAGGGGTGGGATTAAAGTTCCCAGGCGGTCGGGAGCCTCTTTCAGGCAGCGGGTGGCGGCCTTCGGGCGGGGATCGCTTCAGGTGGCTGCGGTGCACGGGTCAGAACAGGTGGTGGCGCACGATGTAGGACCGCACGTGTCACCTGTTGGCAATGCGAGTCAGTCAGGGAAGCTGTCGGTTGGCGCGCATGCGCATAAAAGAAGACGCGCTGGGAGAAGTCGCGCGCAACATGCTCAACTCGCTTTAGAAAGCGAGGGGAGCGTGCTTTCTCCATTAAAGGAAAGAACCTTAGGAGGGGCAGCCAATTTGGCGGCGCCCTCGGGTTTTTCGTCAATTTCCGATTTGAATGAGGATTTGCATTCGGTGGCTGGCATAGGTTGGTGATGACCAATTTTGTGATGATGTTATTGTGTATTGTGGTGATAGATTCTGATGAGGATATAGAGAAGGGCAATTAATTTTATGGGGAAGGGTGTAGTAAGAGTTTACCAGCATCTGTTAGTTTGCATGTGCAGGGTGGCAGAACTTTTCAATGGATTCCCAGGCAGGTGAGTCCTATGGTGCATAGGGTGCAGGAGTGGGAAGTGTCTAACCAGTCAGTTTTGAGGGCTGGTGAGCAGGTGGAATTCGTGGATGAGCAGGGTACAGTTATTAGGGGCACTATTTGTGGTGCGACAAAGGATGATGGCACGTCAGGGATGGCGCAGGTTAGGCTTGATTTTTGGCAGCAAGGTGAGAGGGCGTACCGTCCTGGGTGCGATGATGCTCATGTTTTGGGCGGGCATGAGACGGCTGCAGCAGGACAGCGGCTCGGGCGGCCGGCTGTTTTTCATCGACCGGTGGAGGTTTGGGCACCTTCAGGACACCGGGTGGAAGAGAGGGCGCAGCCCGGAGCGGTTCGCCTGACCTCGATGGAGGTATCGGTTCGTGAAGAAGGATCCTCGGCTTCCAATATCAGTGGTATTCGGTCACTTCCGGCAAGCCAGGGTGCTTTGTCAGGATTGGCATGTGAAGAGGAAGCATTAGATTACGAAGAGGATGATACGAATGCACGGCCGGTTACAGTCACGAAGGCTTCATCGAACAAGAGGGCGGTCCAGGGCGATCGTCTTGCAGACGGCAAAAAAAGTCTTGTCTGGCAATTTGATTATAGGTGAGGTCGCTAATGCCTCGGACGTGGTTGGGGCAGTTTCTGGTAGTAAAGGGGCGGTGTGTGATAATTTGAGCAATGTGGATGTGGCCATTCAAGTTGAAGATGTGGGGGGGCACAAGCGGGGAAGATGGAACGTTTGTCAGGCGCTAATGATTCGGTGACAGGTAAGCAGGATTTGACCCAGGTGAGTATGGGGCAGTCTGGTGCTGTGTCAGGGGAGGGTACGTCTGATGGCTATAAAGCCAAGAAATTGCCAAACATGGTAGTGTCGATGCCTCTTGGGGCGCATCTCGCTCAAAGCTTGAAAGAAAAGATTTGGAGAGGGGAATTCATTGATGTATTTAAACTACTTCATAGAGAGGTGCAGGCTAAAGAAGGCTCTAAGGAGGAGGAATGGGAGCTGGCTCCCAGACCTAAAGTTCCAACGACAATTGAGAATTGGACGTCGGCATTCTTGATCTATGCGAGTGTTTTATGCAAGCGTTTTCCGGACAGTTGTGTGACCCTTTTTAAGTATATGGATGTGGTGAGAAGGGCTCAGATGGATTATGGAGGGTTCGGCTGGTTTCGTTACGATGAGGAATTTCGAGCACGTAAGGCTATGTATCCGGAGAAGGTGTGGGGGGAGATTGATAATGAATTATGGATGCAGTGGTTGAGGACGGCAAGGAATGCTCCGACGACGGATACGGCAAGTGGTTTACCGGTTCAGTATAGGCTCTTTCAGGGGCGTCCCACCCATGTGGGGGTGGGGTTCGGTCAGAAGGGTGAGTTCCCACACAATGGAGCATGCTGGGCATTTAATAGCGTGCAGTGCAGTAGGCAACAGTGTAAATTTAGGCATGATTGTTCCAATGGTGGGGGCAGGCACCCCGCGTATCAATGTTTTGGAGGGTTCAATTGGGCTGGGCAAGGAGTGCAGGGTAGAGGAGCAGAGAGAGGCAGGGTACATGGGCAGCAGCTGGCAAGTAAAGGGCCCTACTCCTATTAACCTGCAAGTTATTAGTTACTGGTTACAAGCTTATCCTCGGTTGGACGAAGCAAATGTTTTGCTCAGGGGTTTTCAGGAGGGTTTCAAACTGTGCTATCAGGGTCCGAGGTTGAGGAGATGGGCCAATAATTTGAAGTCAGCGAGACAGTTTCCGGAAGTGGTGAGGGCTAAACTCCAGAAGGAGCTGAAATTGGGTAAGATTGTGGGTCCTTTTTACAGCTGGCCATTATATAATTTGACCATTTCACCCTTGGGAGTGGTCCCTAAGAAACAGCAAAGCGAATTTCACCTTATTGACCATTTATCTTGGCCAGCGGGAGCCTCAGTTAATGATTTTATTGCCCCTGAAGATTCAGTGGTTCATTATGCTTCAGTGGATTTTGCAATTTCTTTGGTGAGGAGATGCGGGCGTGGGGCTGAAATGGCAAAATCAGATATTCAGTCTGCTTTTAGGCTTTTGCCTGTTCATCCTGATGACTTTTCCTTATTGGGCATGTAGTTTGAGGATGCCATTTACGTTGACAGGATGTTACCAATGGGTTGTTCAGTTTCTTGTTCTCTTTTCGAGATGTTTAGTAAATTTTTACAATGGTTTGTTCAAGCTCAGAGAGGCTGTAAGTTTGTCACTCACTACTTGGATGACTTTCTTTTTGTGGGTAGACCATGGTCTGGTGAGTGTGGTGCAGCGTTGGCGGTTTTTGAACAGGAGATGGCTAATTTTGGGGTTCCTTTGGCCCGGGAAAAGACTGAAGGGCCTTCGACTTGTTTGAGTTTTCTGGGTATTGAGTTGGATTCCTTGAAGATGGAGGTGAGGCTACCTGCGGAGAAGGTGAGGCAGTTGATCCTGTTGTTGGAGGAAGCGGTTGCGTAGCCAAAACTGGAGTTGCGTTGCGCTCAGAGTCTCCTGGGTCACCTGAATTTTGCTTGCAAGGTGGTTCGGGTTTGCAGAGCCTTTTGTAGGCGTCTGGATTTTGCGATGCGGGGTGCGGTCTTACCTCATCATCACATTCGGTTTCGGGCAAGTGTAAAAGAGGATTTGAGGATGTGGATTGGTTTCTTGCAGGAATTTAATGGGGTTACCATGTTGGTGGATGATTCAGACTGACTTTGGCAGATTAAAATTTTTTCGGATGCTTCAGGAGCGCGCGGTTTTGGTATTTTCTGGGATGGACATTGGGCTGCAAAAAGTTGGCCTTTGAGCTGGAAGAAAGCTAAGCATAGCATTGCATTTTTGGAATTTATTCCGCTGGTGGTGGCTTTGACGGTTTGGGGTCCCACCTTTGAAAATAGGAATGTTGTTTTCAACGTGGACAATCAGTCAGTGGTCAACTTGGTCAATTCACAGAGAGCAAGAGATGAGAGGGTTCTCAGGCTTTTGAGAGTGTTTTTGTTGAAATTTTTGATGTTTAATGTGATGTTTGAGGCGAGATATGTTCCTGGAATCAACAATGATGTGGCTGATGCCCTGTCTCGTTTTCAGTGGCAGAGATTCCGTGGGCTGGCACCGGGAGCGGATGTGCTGAAGACGGTGGTCCCCAGGGAATTATGGGAATTAGGAGAATAAGGATGTTGGAGCTCGTCCAGCAGTCCATAGCTCCATCCACTCGGAAGAGTTATGTTCAGGCCTGTTTGGAATTTTTGGATTCAAGTGCTGTTAAAAGGGTGGGGGGTTTTGAAGCGTTGGCACAAAGGAGAGAGGATGCGGTTCAATTTATTATGCAGCAGATAGAGATGGGTTTATCTGTGGCTACCATATCAGGTAAGTTTTCTGGCATCTCTTTTTACGGTAAGTATTTTTGGGGTTATGACCCGGTGGAAGGTGAACTTTGCAGAAGATTAGTTTCTGGTTGGGCCAGGGAAAAGGGTGCGAGGATGGACCGCAGGCGTCCTATAACGTCGCAACTATTGCAGGATATATTGGGTGTTTTGGTCAAGGTTTGTTTTTCAGATTGGGAAGTGAAATTATTATCGCTCTGTATGTCATGGCTTTTTCACGGAGCGTTTCGGGTTTCAGAACTTCTTGGAGTTAAAGGGCATGAGAGCTTACTTCATTCAGACGTGCAGGTAAGGAATGGTAATGTAGTCCTTTGGCTTCGGGCGTCTAAGATGGACCAGTTAGGGAGGGGTCAAGAAGTGGTTTTGTGGGGTAATGGGTCTTGCATCTATCCGGTTAAGTTGTGGTTGTCCTTTGGGGGAGGTGTGACAGGGTCTTCAAGGTTTGTATTTATTCATCAAGATGGTTCTCTGTTAAAGGCCCATCAGGTTTTAAAAAGGGCTTTGGGTTTGTTGGGTCTTGATTCTAGACATTATGGAACACATTCCTTTCGGATTGGAGCTGCCACGGAGGCCAAGCGGATGGGTAACTCTGATAAAGCGATTATGGGTTTGGGAAGGTGGAAATCACAATGTTTTCAGCGTTATATTCGTCTTTTTAAGTGACGGGTGGGGTTTGCTGGGGTACAGTGATAATTTGCTGTTTGGGTTTGTAGGCTATGTTGGGGAGGTTGGTTGTCTTGTATTCGCTTCCATTCTTTACTACTACTTTTTGCTATATTTCATCGCTTTAATTATCTGTTTACACGGTTCATTGGAATGTTTTTCATGCACATTTTTGCTGTTTTCTCATAGGTTGTGTCGGGGGTCCTGATGGAAGCTGTTCCGTATGAATAGTTAGGTTTGTACGGTGGGCCGAGAAGCAGGCAGTATCCAGGCATTTCGGAAAACAATTGGGTTTGGACGGAGCAAAAATTAGGATCAGTTGGGTGGGTAAGAGTTGCATGAGATGGGGAGAATTGTTGTTGGTTCTTTCAAGGAGGCTTGAGCGAGGGATTTGCCCAGATTTGCTGGTTATTCATCTAGGGGAGAATGGTTTGGTGTCTCTTTCCGGTATCAGACTTTTGAAAGCGATGAAAATGGATCTAGTAAGGATAAAGGATCTTTGGGCTGGGACCCACGTTGTTTGGACTGGTTTGGTTCCCCGTAGGGTTTGGAGGGGAGCATATTATTTTTCTGGAATCGAGAAGCAGAGGAAAAAGGTGAATAGGGAAATGAAGAATTTCTGTAGGGATCAAGGGTTTTCTTATTTGTTTCATGAGAATCTGGTAGCGTCAGATAGGGATTTGTTTCGGCAGGATGGGGTGCATTTGTCTTTTATGGGGAATGAGTATTATTTACTGGATCTTAGGATCATGATTGCAGATTTACTGGGTGAGAAGCTTTGGGATCGTTAGTACGGTTTTGGGTGGGGCAGGAAAACGCCTGGCGGGTTTTCCTGTGTGGCGGGGGATTAGCATATAAAGGCTTTGGGGGGGAAGGGGATGATGCAGAAAGATTTGAGGGCAGGGAGATTTTAGTAAGGGTCACATGGGAGGAAAGGCAAGGGGAACTACAGAAGGTGGGCAGCAGGACAGATGGGGAAGGATTGATAAAGGGCTATTGGGGTGGGGCAAGTTTAGAGGGTGGGGGAGGGGTTAGGAGGAAATACTGTTTAGTGAGGTTTCTAGTTTTGTGAGGCTTAAAGCCAAGGTTATTATTATACCAGACCTGTTCTATTAAAGCGGCCTTTCCCTAAAGACGAGCTTCTGTGGTTTGTCCCCCCTTTTGCCCGATGGGGGCTTGGGAGGAGCAGAGGGCTTGCCCGGTCTCCCCCCACGCTGATCGGGCAATGGGACGAGCCATGGGAAGGATCGGATACGATTGGCTAATGGGTTCAGGATGGGGTGGGTCTTAAAGGTGGGTATATATGGGGTGGTTTGGGTGTGGGCTGCCTCTTCGGCCGTTGTCACACCCAGGAGGCGGTACTGTTTTTTGGGCCCACCAGCCCTCCCTCTTTTCAATTTTTCAGGAGGTTTTTTGTTGTTTTAGCTTTTTTTTCTTTTAGTTTTTGGTTTGGTTGTTGGTAGTGGGGCAAAATTAATGTATTGGTTTTTTGTAGGCTTAATTAGGTTCTAACAGGACAGGTATGTGATCTGGTAATTGTTGTATGTGGCATGTTGTTTGGATTTTTATGACGCTGGTAGGCAGGTCTGATGTGGCGGGGGATTAGCATATAACTGCTTTGGGGGGGAAGGGGATGATGCAGAAAGATTTGAGGGCAGGGAGTTTTTAGTAAGGGTCACATGGGAGGAAAGGCAAGGGGAACTACAGAAGGTGGGCAGCAGGACAGATGGGGAAGGGATTGATAAAGGGTTATTGGGGTGGGGCAAGTTTAGAGGGTGGGGGAGGGGTTAGGAGGAAATACTGTTTAGTGAGGTTTCTAGTTTTGTGAGGCTTAAAGCCAAGGTTAGTGTTATACCAGACCTGTTCTATTAAAGTGGCCTTTTATCCCTAAAGACGAGCTTCTGTGGTTAGTCACCCCTTTTGCCCGATGGTGTGTGTCATGGCGAGCAAAGTAGAGTGGCTGCAATTGGTCAGCGCTAACAAACTGCTGTGTACCAAAGCCAGCAGTGTTAGCCAGTGCTCCACAACAACAGAACCCAACACTTTCTCCTGCGGAAAGCAGGTCGACAGCCCACTGATTCCCATCATCACTGCACTCACAGGCACCAGGTAATTCGTCACAGGTGCCCGTCTAGGGTTAGTTTGCCTCGTAGTGAAATGATTGGGGACTGCTCAAAAAGCATGGGGTTGCAGAGAGTACCTTTGGTGCCACAGACGCCCTCTTTAAAGTTGTTTATAAGTTGCTGTATTGCTGATCTTACGGGTGCACATTAAAAGAGGAATGTAACATGACCTTGTGGGCGCCGCGCTGAGCCAGGGAAATGTGAGTTGGGAAAGAAAAAAAAGTTCCTGAACAGAAAGTTAAGTAGGGAAAAGCGGAAGCCGACAAGTCCTTGGGCGATACTCCAGGGGTGTGAACCACTGCAAAAAGGACGGACCTGGAAGGCAAATTACCCACTGGCAAGCAAGGATTTTTAAAAGACAAACAAGTAGACAAATCCAAACCGAAGGAGTTAAACCCCACATAGTACATATAACCGTTCACCTGACAGCGCAAGCGCTGTCTAGGCTCGACCTAAAAAGAAAAGGAACATTATAAAACCAATTACAAATTGCACATAGATTATGCAGGGGAACTAACGGTGTGCTATAGGTGAGGCAGTGGTACTCTGATGAAGAATAATTACAGGTGTTAGCTCACAGTGGAACGTGCAAACAAAGCTGCTGGGGCCTATTGATAAAGGTGTATTTACACATGAGTAAATCCATGCAGGTAAATTATGCTTTGGAAAAAACTTACTGCTTTCGGCTATTCATCAGTTCCAAGTGTAAATTTATTCCACTGTGAAGACAGATGTCTCCAGCCCTGGAAACCAGGAGGCAGTGGCAAATTTACCAGTGTAAAGTTGTTACTTATATCTTTTCACACGTAAGCAGAGATCTCACCCACCACCTTGGAGAAGATCTCTGCCATCACCTTGGTGGAGAATTCCACCACCACCTTGATGGAGACCTCCGCCGCCACATCCATAGAGAGCTCCGTCACAACCTTTTGGGGATCTTCTCTGTTACCTCTGTAGAGATTTTTCTATGAGAAAGAATAGGGAAAATGAGTGATGTTTATCCGTTTTTTAACTGTATTTATTTTATTGTAATATATAGGTGCAATTTAAAATAATATTTTCTTCCATAGAATTAATACAATAAAATATTAGACCATATTCCCACCTCTAAATAAATGTTTACTGAATAATTAGCTTAAATACATTACTCTTTTTATAAATAGTCCTTTTTAAACAAATAATAGCAATCAATCAATCCATCAGATATTTGTTAAGCGCACTATTCACCCAAAGGGTCACAAGGCGCTGGGGTGGAGAGGCGTGCTAATGTTCGAAGAGCCAGGTCTTGAGGTGCTTCCTGAAGGTAGGGAGGTCCTTTGCTGTACGCAGGTTGACGGGTGGGAGTTCCAGGTTTTGGCGGCAAGGTGGGAGAAGGATCTGCCGCCGGCTGTGGTATGGCGAATCCGGAGGACGGATGCAAGGGCGAGGTTGGCAGATGACATGGAAGTGGAGGCGCTCATTGAGGTAGGCTGGTCCGTCGTCATGGAGAGCTTTGTGGGTGTGGATGAGGAGTTTGAAGACAATCCTTTTGTTGACGGGTAGCCAGTGGAGGTCTTTGAGGTGGGCTGAGATGTGTTCGTGGTGAGGGAGGTTGAGGATGAGTCGTGCTGAGGCGTTCTGGATGCCCTGGAGTTTCTTCTGGAGCTTGGCCGTTGTTCCAGCGTAGAGGGCATTGCCGTAGTCCAGTCTGCTGATGATGAGGGCGTGGGTGACCGTTCTTCTGGTTTCCACAGGAATCCATCTGAAGGTCTTGCAGAGAATTCAAAAGGTGTTGTAGCGTAAGGACAAGATGGCGTTGACTTGCAGGGTCATAGAGATCGCAGAGTCCAGTATGAAGCTGAGGTTGCGTGCGTGGGTGGTTGGCGTTGAGGCCGACCCTAGAGTGGCAGGCCACCAGGAGTCATCCCATGCCGAGCCGTTGGGGCCGAAGATGATGATCTCTGACTTTTCTGAGTTCAGTTTGAGTTGGCTTGCTTTCATCCAGTTGGCGATGGCGTGGAGTCCGGTGTGGAAGTTGTTCTTAGCCGATGCGGGGACGTTCGTGAGGGAGAAGATGAGCTGAGTGTCTTCGGCGTAGGAAACGATGTTGAGGCCGTGAGATCGGACGATGTTGGCGAGCGGAGCCATGTAGACATTGAAGAGGGTGGGGCTGAGGGAGGAGCCTTGTGGAACTCTGCAGATGGTCTAGTTGGCCTTGGACAGGAACGGGGGGAGGCGCACTCTTTGGGTCCTTCCTGAGAGGAGGGAGGTGAGCCAGTCCAGGGCTCTGTGGCAAATTCCGGCATTGAAGAGGCGTGTGTGCAGGGTGTGGTGACAGACAGTGTTGAAGGCTGCGGAAAGGTCAAGGAGGATGAGGGCGACGGTTTCACCTTTGTCAAGTCTGATTCTGATGTTGTCGGTGCAGGCGATGAGGGCGGTCTCGGTGCTGTGATTTTTGCGGAATCCGGACTGGGAGACGTCGAGTAGGTCGTTGTCCTTCAGGAAGTGGGAAAGTTGGCAGTTGACTATCTTCTCGATCACCTTCGCGGGGAAGGGAAGTAGGTAGATAGGACGGTAGTTTTTAGGTCTTCGGGTCAGCTTTGGGCTTTTTGAGCAAGGCGTTGACCTCGGCGTGTTTCCAGCTCTCCGGGAAGATGGCGGCCTCGAAGGATTTCTTGATGATAGTCCGTGTTTGGGGTGCGATGATTTGGCTGGCTTTATTGAAGATGTGATGAGGGCAGGGGTCAGCGGGAGAGCCAGAGTGGACGGTGCTCATGGTCTTGGTGGTTTCCTCATCATTGGTGGGGGTCCAGGCACTCAGTATGTTGGTCCAGCAGGGCCCAATGGGGTCAACCTTGGTGGTGGTGGTGGTGGTGGTGGGGGATAGTGGTGTGAAGCTTCCATGGATGTCTGTGATCTTGCGGTGGAAGAAGGTGGCGAGGGCGTCGCATAGGTCTTGTGAATGAGGTGGGTTGGCGGAGTAGGACTTGGGGTTGGTGAGTTCCTTGATAATGCTGAATAGTTCCTTGCTGTTGTGCGCATTGTTGTCAATTCGTTCTTTGTAGAAAGATGTTTTGGTGGACCGGATGGGCTTGTGGTGTTTGCGGATGGCTGATTTGAGGGCGGCGAGGTTGCTTTCTGAGGGTTCTTGGTGCCAGATCTTCCCAGCTCTCTGGCATTCTCGTTTGGAGGACTGAAGGTCTGCAGTGAACCAGGGGGTTTTCTTGTTGACGTGGGTGATGGTGGTTTTCTTGAGAGGGGCGAGGGTATTGGCGCAGTCATCGAGCCACTGTTTGAGGATGAGGGCGGCGGTGTTGGGGTCGTTGGTTGTGGGTGGTAGGGCGCGGGAGAGGTTGGAGATCAGTTGATCCTTGGAGATCTTGTTCCACTTGCGGTGGGGGATCTGGGGTTGTTGGTGGTGGCTGTGGGTTTCAGGAAGAAAAAATGAACATAGCGGTGGTCGGTCCAGTGGAGTTCGGTGGTGTGAGTGAAGGTGATGTGGCTGCTGGAGGAGAACATGGCATCAAGAGTGTGACCGGCTGAGTGGGTAGGCGAGGTGACCAGTTCCTTGAGGCCAAAGTTGGTCAGGTTGTCTAGTAGGGCAGAGAAGTTGCTGTCCCTGGTGTTCTCCAGGAGGAAATTCAGGACGTAGTCCGTGGAGGTGAGGGCATGGGAGCTGATAGTGTTGGCGATGGCATCGCAGAATTGAGGGCAGGGGCCTGTTGGTCTGTAGACGAGGGTTCCTCTCAAGGTGCTGTCTTTTTTAATTAACATTTAGTAAATTTAATTAAAAGTTGTGTTTTATTACCGTAAATTATATTTTCATTTTTAATAAAAGTTTACCAATTAAAATAATTTTTTTACACGTTATCTATTCATGTTATTAATTAATGGAATATTTAATTATTAATTTTGCATAATGTTAAAGTCACACACATAAAAGTTGAAATAATGTAATTATTTTAACATTATTCCCTATGGGGTGTCATAATAAGTCATTGTCTTCATTATTTTCTATGGGAGTGTGTTGCAATACATGTTAGTGGCCTTGAATAGTGCTGGAATTACTTCAAGTCTAGGCTGGAGTACATTGGCCACTGTTTTGTCACCTTTAAGGCAGCAGTAATTTTATAAGTGTAGTATCTGACTAGCAATTGTCTTACTATTTTGTGGGTGGGTGTTTTATATCAGCGTGCCCTTCCCTAAATGTCATCGAAAATCCTCCTTATCCCTCTCTAAACCTCCCCTATTTTGTAGTAGATTTTCCACATGTTCCCACCACTCCCTCTAGTCCCTTTAGCATTTACTACTAAGCACTTCATTGGTGCTCCATGCCATACTCAAGGGGTCAGGCATGAGACCCAAACCAGCACTTGGAACAGCTCCATTGACATCCCTCCTTGTCAAAATTACATTGTCACACTTGGGTTCTCTCGCATAGCATACCATGATCAAATGGGGAAATGCAGGGAAACCCTCTACAGCACTTCAGTCTGTTCCTCAGACATCATTCCTGGCAGGGTACTATTATAGGCAGTAGTTGTACTTTGGTGCAGCATGACAAGCTCAAATGGGAGGAAGCAGGTAGACCTACTCCCACTCTTGGGTCGACTCCTGCAATGTTACTCCACCCTATCTGCTTTTATGGGCCATTTTATCTTCCATGTCACTACAGCTGAGTTTCTCCTCTGGGCAGACTTCTTCCTAAAGGGGTGCCCTCCACTCCACTCTCAGCAGGACAGTTAGACTCCTTTTCTAGGGCAGATCATAGCTGTCCACCAGCAAGTAGGCCCAGACCTTCAGATGATGTTCCCTCCCTCTGGAAAATACATGTCCAGTGACACCAAGCCTGCATCTTCAGAGTTTCCCTGGCACCTGGTGGAGTATTGCCTCAACAGGCAGTGAGTAATACTGGCAAAGCTTGAGGAAGTTTCAAGCTGCTTCTTCCAGTTCTTACTCAGACAGAGCATGCTAAAGCCACTATCATGTTTTTGAAACCAGTTTGATGCTTTTCACTCAGTTTGTGTATCCCTCAGATGCAGATGAAGTTTTTGTTTTCAGGTGATGGTTCCACAGCCTGGGGTGATGAGGGGTGTCTCCATGGAGAGCACCTAAACCAACAGTGCAATGAGGAATGAAGTCCTTGCACCTGACAGCTATCAGTCTTTTAGAGTTGCACTTATGGCAGAGAAAAAGGCAACACAGAATGTTTCATCCTGCACTCGCAAAGAAGACTCACCACGCCACCCTCTATCTAGCTATCTAGTGGGAGTTTTCAGGCAGAAACAATTAAGAAGGTAATTACTAAACTTTTATAAGGATCCCTGTCACCATCCTTGCATCTTCCATCCCTAATGTCTAGTGCTTCACAAAAGCTTTAAGGATGTCAGCAATACACTTTACTTTTTTCATAGGCAGTTCCCAAGCCACCTTCTTGTGCCATGCCTGTTCACAGGAAACTCAAACTGTATCTCATTGGTTTCACAAACACACACTTTCATGCCATACAGATTCATAATACCAGTTACCTTATGCTCCTTGTGCACATACCAAACACTGAGATTGTTAGTAATGGGCCCAGTCATGGCATGTTAGTAGAAATTTGGAGAGCAAGTTCAGTAGGTTTCTAGTTTTCTTCTAGGGATAGGAAAAGGCCTGTCTGGTACTAGAAATTTAAGAGGTACACTGCCACCACTGCAAAGTGTCTATAAACGGATACATGTGTGGGAGCCAAACTCCAACAACCTCCTGAATCCCAATATTGTATGAACCCCAAACTTTACGTTAGGCAGTTTAACACCATGAATCTTCTCATTGTTCTAGTAGTAAGAGTCTGCCCACCCCGTCAATAATACAGGACTGCCGCGGCCGGTGGCAGGCATCTCCAGTCCAGCGGGGACCATGTACCGCCGAGCATATTACGAGATTGCACACCTCCAGGATTTCTTGGGCGGTCGGACTGCAACTAAAACCCTGCCGGAAATGAACAGTATAAAAGGAGACACTCACCTTTAGGAACACAGACACGTCCGGAGCCGCATGGAACCTGAACTTAAAAGTCTTTCCACTGCTCCTGATGGCACTACGACTCCAGAACTAGTGACAAAGACAACAACTGTAAGTACACCTACCTAGCACATAATGAAGGGAAAGGCATTAGCACACCCCCACACACAACACACTCATCCGGGATGGCTGGCGACGGCCACACACCTGTACCAACACACACACACGTACACACACACACACAAACCAACATACACACATGCACACACAAACTACACACACCACGGTCAACATACATGTGCCATCCAAACACCACCCTGCACACACACATCACCGCCAATGTTTAACACAAACATACACAACACCACAGACTCACACAACAACATCACTACCACAAACACACAAAGGCCCTGGCAGGGAAGAAAACTGCACACCTCCACATGTAAACACATACTGACAGCAACACGTAACAACCACACATGACAAATCAATACCAAAACACTGCCATACAATGTGTCAGATATCATTCCACGTCCACACAACACACATGACAAATCCCTCACCACACACATGCACACACACAACAACCTCACAATGCCACACAACACCATCACAGCACATCACACCAAGTATAACGCACAAGTAAACCACATACTGCAACACAATTACATCACATACACAAAACACATACAAACTAAATCACACAAATACAACAGATCCACCATGAAGGAAAGGAAGGATAAGTATGTCTCCATTGAGACCAACAGGCGGTTGGCCCATATATATATCAGGCATGAATAGATAATAAAAAATAATATGCACACAATGGGCCAACTGGCCAGTCCAAACAGTCCAGTGCCCCAGGCACATATGACATTTGTAATTGCCCCAACTTGATTTCTGACTGCAAAGTGGCCTGCACATGGTAGGGGCATCAAGGAGTCAGGCAGGCACCTCAGGGGTGATGTGGTGGTGGTCAATGGGGGGTTTGGTTTTGGAGGGGGGTCCTTGGGTTTGGGGGCGGGTTGGGTTTAGGTGGAGGGTCTTTAGGTTTGTCCTTGGGAGGGGGGAGCTTGGGTTTGAAGGGTGTAGAATTTTTGGCAGGGGAGGGGCATGGGCAACACCAAGGTGGGGCATGGGAGGACTGGGAGGTAGAAGGGCTGGACTCGGGATGGGACACAGTGCACTTTGGGGAATCACGGGGTGGGAGAGTGGTAGAGAAGAGGGAAAACTCATAAAGGAATCTTTTCTTAAGGACACAAGGGTGGTAATGGGAAAAGCATTTGGGAGTGGAGGTAGAGGGAGTAGTTGTGAAGTGTGTCCATGTAGGTGTCTTGGGTGCAGGTGCATGGGTGGAAGACATGTGTGTGCTGGGTGTCTGTTGGGTGTGTGAGTGCAGGCATGTAGGTGTTTTGGGAGGAGGGGAGAGGACATGCAGGGAGATACCATGGTGGATGGGTGGGTGGTGCCTGTAGGTAAGGTGTATGTGCTGCATGTGGGGGTGTTGGTAGTTGTGGTGAGTGCGCATGTGGTGAATAGGGTGGATGTTTGCGAGTCTGGAAGTGTGGTGACTGTAGGTATGATGGGACTTGTGGCTGGATCAGGGAGTGTTGGTGTCGTGCCAGCAGGTGTGAGTGATGTAATGTGTGCAAAGGAGGGGGTGGTGTGGGGGTCAGTGTAGGAAGTGGATGTTGTTGTATGTGCAGGTGGGTGTTGTCTGTGTGCATGCCAGTGGTGGGTCTTGTGGTAGCTGTGTTTGTCATTGCAAACCGTGTCTGTTGAGGTGGATGAATGGCGGTCTGACTGTGTGCTCTGGATGGGTGTGGGGAGAGGGGTATGGGATTGGGCAGAGGTAGCTGGAGGGGGGACGGAAGACAAAGCGACACTGGCTGCCGTCAGTGAGGAGGCCAGAGCCTGAAAGGATCTCTCTAGGCCAGCCACGGCACTGTGAATGCCTTCCAGGAATGCATTACGCTGCTGTACCTGAGCTGCCAGTCCCTGGAAGGCATTCTTGATGGTTGACTGACCTACAGAGATGGACCTCAGGAGGTCAATAGCATCCTCACTGAGGGCAGCAGGGCTGACTGGGGCAGGAGCAGAGGTGCCTGCAGTGAAGGAGACGCCCACCCTCCTGGGTGAGCGGGCATGGGCAACTTGGTGGGGAGCAACAGGGAGGGTGGTGCTGGTAAGGGGGGTGGTGGACAAGAATGGTGTTGGCTGGTCCCAGATGGGTCTGCCACCGCCAGGGAGCGTTCACCAGAGGAGGGATCTGAAGATGATGCAGATGATCCCATCTCACCCGTGGCAGTATCCTCACCCTCTGCCCCTCTGGTCCCCTCGGCTCTGCTGGTGTCATCCTCCTGGGTTCTGTGGGCTGCTGCTACTCCACTTGCTGGTGCCCCTTCTCCTTTGCCTGATGATGCTGATGCACACAAAGACACACGAGGAGAGGGAGGGAAAGAGAGAAAGATAGGGTGGAAAAGGATCAATACCTATCTACCATTAACACAGATCAACATGTCCATCTCTACCATTACATTATGGCATGCCATGCCATTTCAATGACACTGCATTTCAGAAAATACACGTTGTGAAAAGCAAGATGCAATGCTCAAAAACATGCTATTGTGGGAACATTTTGACTTAGTAAATTGGTCAAGGCTGAAACAATGCATAGCAGCATTGTGATTGCCAGGGCGATATCAATCATGACATATAAACAATAGGGTTAGAATCTAGGGGCATCTACTACCATACCATAGTTGGAAAGGCTAGACCACAGAATGATAGCTGCTACAATAGATTTTGCTGAGCTGTTTGCCCACATAGAGTCACATGTAGCAGAATGCCATGGTTGTTTCCCTACACATATCCTACACTCTTAGGTCAACATATGTCTGCATGGTATCATGTCCAAAATACTGTCCCATTGAGACCATCCATGTAGAGGATCCCTGATGCCACCGCCACAATCAGTTCATGGCAGCTACTGTGGAAGATAGAGATAGCCTCAGTCATAGTGGGAGATACATACTGATGTGATAGCACTTACACCTCAGGTACATTGATGCAGATGGAAGAAGCTGGTCTGACACAATGCGTAGGGTGTCCACACTCACCAAACAATTGAAATTGTCCATTAGATATACATTGCATTGCCACACATAATCGATTCAAAGCCTGCCAGGGTGAATGATACCCATTGTTGACGTGCATCTACCTCTGATCACATGCACATCCGCCCACAAGTAAGCCACCGAATCCCAAACAAGGCCTATCATGTGGGAGGTGGGAGCCTGTGCTTACCCCCTTGTGGCTGCTGTGCTGCCCTCAAGCACCCATCCACCTCAGGGTAGGCCACTGCCAAGATGCGGGCCATTAGGGGGTTCAGGATCCGATGGGCACCCCTCCCTCATTGGGAGGACGTCCCCAATTGGGCCTCTGCGTTCTTCGCGGCCGAGCATCTCAGGTCTTCCCACCGCTTTCTGTAGTGGGTGCTCCGCCGGCTATGGACCCCAAGGGTCCGCACTTGCTTGACGATGGCACGCCAAATCCCCTTCTTCTGATGGGCGCTGACCTGCATGGGTGACACAGATAGAAGGAAAAAGTCATGTAGAGGGGCAACACATCATCAGCAGTGGACTACTCACACCATACACATTACATGCCCACACTAACGTGTCTTCACAGCACAAACACATGTACTCCATGGACCCTGCATGCATCCACTCCCTGTGCGGCATGAAAACGCCTTACAGCCTCACACACCCCTATCACACAGGACAATGGAATTGGGCTCACCTGCTCATCTGGTGCCCCATACAGCTGTCCATACAGCGGTAGGATCCTGTCCACAAGCTTCTGTAGCTCCTTCTGGGTGAAGGCTGGGGCCCTGTCTCCTGTGGGACGTGGCATGGTGGCTCCCAGAGACAGTACACACCAGCTCACGTAGTGGAGGTCTTGCTTGCACGAGTGTCAGGAGTCAAATGAGCTAGGTGGCAGAAAATGGCTGTTACAGACACCGAATACATGTCCGTCACTTCCGGCGGTGATCATCATTGGCTCCAGTCCCCCATAGGCAGCAATGTGATCCAATGAGGAGTTGCACAGTGGTTGCTACCGCCTACCACCATGACGACATACGCCGGTGGAATTAGGTCACTTCCATCTGTCCAGTGCATGCAGGACAGGCGGCCCACCATTTTAGACACATATAATGGTTTGTAAGGAAAAGATAAGTGTGTCATACTAGACATATGTACTGGATGCAGTGTAGGCCTATGTTCTGCCATTGTAGCTGTGCCCATAAATGTGATTAACATGCCACAGTGGTGTACAATGGGCTGGTGTCAACTCCAGTGCATGACCAGCGGCTCGGTACCTCATAGGCGGTGTAATCATATGAGGTAGTGGCATTTGTACATATGTGGGACGTGCTGGACAAATATGCAGCTTTTATATGGACCATTTGACATGTGACGTGTGTGACATGCTGTTGTCCAGGCCCTGTAACGGGCAGCTAGGTTGGTTTACATGGGCCCTGTACATGGCCATAATGGTATGTGGCAACTAGTAGGGCCTGTCTCAAGTGTATGTTGTATGCAACAATGATCTTGTTAGCTAGAATGTGTTGAATGGTCATCATTTTGTACATTCTCTCCTCTCTATCCTAGATACCCAGCATGAGACATGCACCAGTGTACCACCTCCTAGTGGACCTTTCAACCCTGGGGAGCGACACATCATCCAGACCTATTGTCTGAATCTTAACACCACTATGGAACTGTGTATCCAGTTGGAGCCAGATCTATTGCCTGCTATACGTAATCCCTATGCCATCCCTCCCACAGTACAGGTCTTGTGTGTGCTACACTTCCTTGCCTCTAGCTCTTTCTAGATTACGCTGGGTTTGGCAGCATGGATGTCACAGCCCATGTTCAATATTGTATTGACAGATGTACTGTCTGCTTTACTGAAACACATTAACTACTACATCAGGTTCCCCCAACGTGTGGATTTGCCTACTGTTAAGGCTGACTTCTATCATATTGGACGCATCCCTCATGGATTGGGGCCATAGATGGCACCCACATTGCTTTGGTCCCTCCCAGGGCCAATGAGCAAGTCTGTAGGAATAGGAAAAACTACTACTCCATCAATGTACAGGTGATGTGTCTTGCGGACCAGTACATCTCCGGAGTACTGGTCAGGTATCCAGGATCTGTGCATGACTCCTTCATTCTGAGGACCAGCAATGTCTCACAAATGATGACACAACTACAGAGGGAGAGAGCTTGGCTCATTGGTATGTTTGCAAAAGGATGTGTGTCACAGTAACGTCAACTGTCATCTGCCCTGTGCTTCTACCGGTATTGTGACAGGTCCTACCTTTGTGCACATGGGTGAATCTGGCTATCCTAACCTTTTCTGGCTGCTGGCACCAGTGAGGTACCCTATCACGGATGGGGAACACCATTTTAATGAGGCCCACGGCATGATGAGGCATGTAATAGAAAGAACATTTGGGCTCCTGAAGGCCAGATTCAGGTGCCTCCACATCTTTGGAAGTTCCCACCTTTACACTCCCCAAAAGGTATGCCAGATCATAGTTGCCTGCTGCATGCTATGCAATCTGGCCCTGAGATGTCAGGTTCCATTACTGGCTAATGAGGAGGAGCCAGCTGGACCAGTGGCTGATGATGAGGACACGGAAAGTGATGAGGAGGCTGATGAGGAAAGTGTAGCTGATTCTAGGACTGAGCTGATCAATCATTACTTCCAGTAACATACAGTTATGTTGTGTGTGTGTATTGTCAGGTGTTTTATTTCCAAATTGCCTTATGACAGTGCTCCTCATGGTCAGGTACATCATTGGAGATGTTCAGTGTACCTATCCCTCGGTGTGATTTGTGGTGGGAGACAGATAGCCTAACAGGAGCTGTGTTACTGATGACATCTCACAGACATGTGTGGTGAATGCAGATTGGTAGGTAGACATTTCCTATGTACAGGCATGTGGTGTATCATTTGGCCTGCAATCTCCTGTGCAGATGTTTTCCCAACTAAAGATTGTGTAGTGTGTCTCACTCCCTATCAAAACTGTTGCCTGTGGCATTCATGGACACTGTCATTTCCTAACAGTAGTAAGTGTAGTTATTTACTCATCTCAGCTGTGATCTACTGCGTAATAGTCATGTGATTCCTGATCTTGTGGGTGTGACATTGTCTTCTTCTGTCCCCTGTGTTGTTGCCAATCTACACTGTGCAGGACAACAATGTACTGCATATGTGCTGTGGCTCCTACCATGCCTACTATCCTGATGTGAGTCCCTGTCTTGGTGTATTTGCAGGTTGGTTTTCTGAATCTGCTACTGTGTGTGGCTGGGCTAGTGACTCAGTTGCAACTGGAATTTGGACCCTGTTTGGTGTAGGGTGTCACCTGAAGGGAATGCCTCCCTCTGCTGTCCATGTGACATACTTTTGGTGAAGAGGAATTACAACACATTATGTTTAGCTATGATTGACATTCGTACATGTGACAATAAAGACACGAAGACAGTTCCTGTGTTCTATTGTGTTTATTGTGCATAAAGTGTGGAAGAGTTGATGAGTGGGGTAATGGTTGGAGTAATTATCACAGTAGTGGCCTAGCTGTAGCCAGTACAGGTCCAGTATCCAAGGGCCATGTGAAAATGGAGTAATAACATTGAACAGCCAACAGGGTGTCTTAGTGGTATACAAGGAAAGATTTTCAGAAGAGGGTCACTTCCTGGCAGTGGGTTTGGTCTTGGAATCTGCTGCTGCAGGATGTCTAGATGGACGACCATGTTTCCGGTGGGGGGCGGGGGGGTTCCTCAGCTGCATAGGATGGGGTGTCAGTGGCCTGCGGATCCTCTGGCATGGCATTCATTCCACTAGCTGAGGCTGATGTTGATGGCTAAGTTGGTATCTATCTAGGGGAAGGGGCCTGCTGGTGGGTGGAGGGAGCACCCAGGATGGCTGTGAGCTCCTTGAGCACCCCTGCAATGGAGGTCATGGTGGTATTGTGGGCCCTCCACTGCTGCATGGCCTCCTGGAAGTATTGCCTCTGCAGCCTTTGGTTTTCCTCCAGAATGGTGAGTATTTGGCCCATCTTGCCCTGGGATTGCTGGTATGCTTCCTGGACTTGGGAAATGGTTTCCTGGCCAGTCGAGTCCCTTCAGGATCCCTATCCCATGGCTCACAGGGGCCCTCCTATGGCCCCTGACCCCTTGTGCCCCTTGCACGTTGTGCCCACTCCCAGTAACCCCAGGCCTACCATTGCCTTGGGTGCGAAGGGTCGACTCAGGTCCCTGTACTGTGGGGCACAGTGCTGATTGACCAGTTCTTGGGACACTGCTGACTGACCAGTTCTTGGGGAGCAGGGTTTAGCTGAGATGTAAGATTCCAGAGATTGGGGGGGTTGGATGTGGGCAGGGTGAGGCTGGGCGTGGTGGACGGACCACGTGTCTCAGTTGGGGCAGGTAAGTTGTCTATGTCCAGATATCCTGTGACACTGTCTTCACTGGGGCCTTCATCATGAGGAGGGCTGTCTGTCTATGGCATCCTCTCCATGGTGGCAGTGGCAGGGGTACCTGTGATTTAAGTGGCAGAGTATCACATGGTGGAGATGTGATTCTTTGTCTCTGTGTCTGATGCATACTGTGGCTTAACTTGATTCACAGTTATGGCAATGACAGATGCAGCACTACAGACATTGTTTGTGGGTAATGTATAGTGAAATGGGTAGCATGTTCCATTGAGGGTTGCTGTATGAGGATTACATTTCTGTCATTGCCATGTATAGGTCCTCAGTCGTAGCATACAGTTGGTGTTGCAGGTGTGATAGTTGTACATGCAGGTGCTGCACTGTAATGTGGACAGATCACCTTTTCATGTGGATGCACAGGTGCATTATGGGAGTCGTAGTGATAGTTTTTGGCAGTGCTATCCGTGCAGTGGCCAGAGACTGTCTGGCCATTGTGGCTGGGTGGTGGGGTGGCATGCAGGGGAGGAGCTTTAGGTGATGGTTTGAGAGGTGAAACAGAAGATAGGGTGACTTGGGGAGTGATAGGGTGGAGGGCTAAATTAGTGCTAGAGGCGTGTGGGTTCATTACCAGTCTCCAGTCCTCCAGGTATTCTAATCAGGCCCTCAGGATGCAGGATGTCCAAGACCTTCTCCTCCCACAATGCAAATTCTGAGAGAGGAGGTGGGGGCCCACTGCCAGTCTTCAGCATGGCAATTTGGTGCCTGGACGCCATTGAACGCACCTTCCCCCATAGGTCATTCCACCTCTTCCGGATGTCCTCCCTTGTGCGTGGATGGTTGCCCACTAAGTTCACCATGTCAACAATTCTCTGCCATAACTCCATTTTCCTAGCTATGGATGTTTGCTGGACCTGTGCTCCAAGCAGTTGTGGCTCTACCCTGACGATTTCATCAACCATGACCCTCAACTCATTGTCTATGAAGCGTGGGTGTTTTTAACGGGACAAGGTGGTTGTGTTGTGAGTTGGGGTGTGTGTAGTGTGAAATGGTGCAGTGTAGGGTGCTTGTTGGGGTGGGGTGCTTGGTTGTGTGTGTTGGTTGTTTGTAGTGTTTGTGTGCTGTGACAATGTGTGTATAGTGTCAATGGTGCTGAGTGTTGGGTGTGATAGTGCGTATTGTGTACGTGTGGCAGTGTCTTTGGTTTGTGTGGTCCTCTCTGTCAGTGTATTTTGTTTTGCAAAGAGTTGTGGATTGTGTGGGGTGTGTTGGTGTGTCTAATGTGTATATGTGTGTCAGGTCTGGGTTATTCAATTTGTCCAATGTGGTGCTGTGTTCTGGTAGAGGTGTGTTTTTGACCGCGGTGGTTCACACTGCCGTGCAATGACTGCCGTGCTGAGTTGTGGGTCGTAATATGGAGGGCGGTATTTGTTTGGCGTGCTGGTGGTGGGATCGCCTTTATCCTGCCATCGGTCGTCCTGGCGGTGTCAGATTTGTGGCTGTTTTTAGGTGGATTGATTTGTGGACTCTTAATACAGCATGCGGGATACTGCCAACACTGTTGGTCCTTTGGCACCCGCAACTGCGGCGGTTGTGTTTGTAATGAGGGCCTGAGTTCTAGATCAAAATTAAGTTAAAAGTTTTAATGAAGAATCGTTAATAAAAAACTTAAGGGGAAATGCATTATTTGCCAAGAATGCTCAAATACAGAATATAGAATCAAAAATCATAATGAAACCCTAGTTAGTCAATAAAATCTCCTTAAATTCTAAGTGTCAGTTTCGTAAAGTGTATTGACAGCATCCTTAGTGAGGGATGAAGATCTCAAAATAACTAGACAGAGTTTTGGGAGAAAAATGGAAAGTCACTACCGATCCTTAAAACATTGAAAATTCAGCAGAGTATGATCAAGGTTAAGTGGTATTAGCAAATAAAAAACAATTTCATAAGTTATACAACTAACTCATTTCTTAAGGTAAGATAAATCTTATGCTTGCTTACTCAGCAACTGCATTCCAGAGACAGTCAACATAATATGAAACATTTCTTAAAAAGAGCTAATAGAATTATGTTCTTCTGCACGCCTACATCAGAACTTTCAGAGGAAATCCTTCAAAATGATACATCGGGTACAAGATGAAAGTTTCATTCACAATACATGCTTTCTAATACAACAGCCTATGTGTGTCATAGCTTTCTGTGTTTCGCAGAAACAGTAGGGACAGAAGACTTGCATTGGGTACCTGATTGGGACGGTGAATGAGCCGGAGAAAGAAGGGCAGAGCACCAGAAACTGCATCTATTTTTTTATTACTCTTTTTTATTGAGTTTATTGTACATAGCAACAAAAGGATAAAACAGTGCAGTGAATATCATTACGCAATATCACAATATCTGTTTATCCCCTGACTGGAGGAAGATGACATATACAGAGAGAAATATGGAACAAATCCAATCATTGTAATAGTAGATACCCCAAGCCTCCCCCACCCAAGGACTTCCTATGTAACCAATTTGTTTATATACGATGATTACCAGAGTTACATCACCACAGCTGGTTGTCACCTTTTATGAACAGCATAACATTCCATTAGTCAGCCATCATCATCAGTACTCCAGTCAGAACTGGACTCCTCTGCACCTGTGAAGCGTTCCAATAGTGTTCCCCAGGCCATTATGTCTGTCATTGCCTCCTCCTCCCTGTGTGTCATCCTCATATATTGCTCTTCAGCAGCATTCCATTCCAGTACATCATGAACCCAATAAGGAATGGATGGGCTTCGAGTACTCATCTAGCCTATAGCCACACTACGCTTAGCCAGCACCAGAGTGCTCTCCGCAAGTCTATATGGGATGCGCCTTCCCTGTGGTCTCCGCAGTACACCTAAAAGACAAGTCAGAGGTATAGCTTTGAGCCCCAAACCTGTGACCCTGTCTATCTTTCGAACCACTACCCACCAAAATCGCTGCACCTCCCTACAGGACCAAGCCAAGAGGAGAAAGGAGGCACTTATCTCCCCACATCTAGGACATCCGGTCTCTCTTGTCGAGTCAATCTTATTAAGACGAGCAGGTGTAAGATAACACGATGAACAAAATTAAAATGCAATAGCTTAAATATGTTGTTACAAGAAACCGTGCGCACCAGCGACAGCGCCATTTCCCAGTCCACGTCCTCTAAGGGATCCTCCAGATCTCGATCCCAGGCCCTAAGCGCCACACACTCCACACCTGGTTCATCCCCCTGAAGTGCTTTATAAAACAGAGTAATCAAGTGGGACTCTTCCCCCTAATTTAGCAGCCCATTCAACACCTTTGATGTCGGGGGCCACTGGGAATCCAGACCCGACTTCTCGAGCCACGCTCTCTATCTTGGCATAATGCAAGAACTGACCAGTGCTCAATCCAAACGTATTTTGTGCCTCCTGAAAGGAGATGTACTCCCCAGTGGGGTATAAGTCACCCGCCACTAGGCAGCCTCCCACTTTCCAAGCATCCATTGACATTAGAGTATCCATATTCCTAAAGGGGGCTAAGTCCCAAATCTTCAGTTCCCTATGAAATGGGGCGTGTCGAATCACTTTCTTAATGGCTTGCTCCCAAATCCCTGCAGTAGTTTTGACCAGAAAGGGAACAGCAGTCTCCGACCAACCATCAGTCATCAATACATGCACCAACGCCTCTCCTCCCAACATGCCCGCAAATAGTCGCTTCTCCCAGTTATCCGACTGAGTCATCCACTATGCATCATGTTGTAAGTGTGCTGCATAATAATAGTGTCTAATATTAGGGATCGCCAACCCTTCGTCTTCCATATCCCTCTGCAGCGTGGATAACATCACCCTGCTCGACGGACAGCCCAGACCAATGAAATCAACAAACTGCCCAGACGATTAAAAAGCCGAGCTGCTAATTTAAACAAAGAATTCTGCACAAGATAAAGACACTGCGGCAAGAACATCATCTTGGCCACAGCCGCCCTCCCCATCATTGTGAGAGGCAGCTTATTCCAGAACGAAACAGAGCGCTCCAGACCAGTCACCACTCACTCTACCTTGTGTGTCACATGCGCCGCCACCATATGAGTGACCCATATACTCAGGTATTTAAAACTTTTGAGCTCCCACCTGAGCCCCACCACCGGCAAATCCTCCAACTGGGCACCACATAATGGCCCTAAAGAAAACAGAAGCGACTTCTTTCTATTCACCTGAAGACCAGATATAGCCCCAAATTCCTCCAGCAACCGTAACAACAAAGGCACCGAAACACGTGGCTCTCAAAGGTATATCAACGCATCATCAGTGTATATAGAGACAATATGAGTAACCTGTCCCAGCTGAACGCCCCAGGACACCAATTCCTCACGAAGCCAGACCGCCAGTGGTTCCACCACTAAAGCGAAAAGAAGCGGCGACAATGGGCATCTCTGTCTGGTTCCCCTGCCAATTGCCAATGATTCTGAGAGCTCTCCGCCCACCCGTACGTGTGCAGTGGGAGCAGTGTACAGCAAATGAACCCAAGCACAAAAATGGGGGACAAATCCCATTGCATGCAGCACCACCAGTAAGTAGCCCTACTCCACTGTATCAAAAGCCTTCTCTAGGTCCAATGACACCAACACCAGTTCGTCCCCTGCCCCCATGGTTTCATGCAAAACATGTGCCAAACGACGTAAGTTGTAAGTCGTACTACGGCCAGGAATAAAACCACATTGATCATCATGCACCAAGCCCAGAATCACTCCACGTAGCCAAGTAGCCAAAATTTTACATAGAATCTTGACATCACTATTGAGCATAGTAAGCAGGCGATGAGAGGAGGGGTCACCAGAGTCCCCACCAGGCTTCAGCATTAAGCAGACGACCCCTTGACGCATGGTCTCTGGGAGAATACCCCGCTCTCGGGCTTCCTCAACAGCCTCTATCTCAAATGAAGAGAACATGTTTGGTACAACTCAATGGGGAATCCATCCCCACCAGGCGATTTGGATTTCGGCAAAGCCTCCACTGCCTCACTCACTTCCTCTACTATTATCTCAGCTTCTAGACTTTCCATACTTTCCAGCTCCAGCCCCGGAAGTCGCATCCGCTGCAGAAACTCTCCTAAGCCAACATCTAGAACTAATGCACCAGCACTGGACACTGCCTGTAAATACTCCACTTAGACCCGAAGGATATCCCTGCGATTAGTAATCTGTATGCCTTCAGTGTTGCTAATACGTAAAATGGGAGGAGATTCAATTTCCCGCTTGAGGACCCACGCCAGTAATTTACCAGACTTGTCTCCCTCCCTGTGGAGGCCCTGTCTATACGATCTAAGTGTGACCTTATCTAGCGTGTCCCAGCAGCTACTGACATTCTTATACAGTCAGAGCTGCTCTTGTTCAACCTCCCTGGTTATTGGCATCAGGTGCTGCAACACCTCCAGCTCACTCTCCTAGTCAGTAAGTTCCTGTTCCATTTGTTTGCGCACCCCACAGGCAGTGCCTATACAAACTCCTCTCAGTACAGCCTTCATGGCTTAGCACTCCAGTCTCCTAGAGTTGGTCGTACCCCAATTTAAGTCCATGTAGTCCTTAAGGGCCACCTCCATTTTATCACGACAGCCAGCATCCTTCAGAAAATTTGTAGGCATGCGCCAACTGCGTGTCACTTTGGCATCAGAGCCCCTCAGCACTTGCATCAAGACCGGTGCATGATCAGACAAAAACCTCCCCAAATGCTAGATATTCATCACCTGTGAACAAGTAAGTCCACCCAGGAGGAAACGGTCCAGCTGATTATATGTATTATGCATCTTAGAATGACAGGTGTACTCCATACTCTCTGGATCCAGTTCCCTCCATCCATCCCAGAGCCCTAAATTGTGCATAACCTCTGTGAGGGATCTCACCATCAATGGTTTAGTGCCCAATTTAGACAGATAACGATCCTTCTCACCAAGCAACATGCAATTGTAATCTCCAGCCCATATTAGAAGAAGGACAACCCCCTCCCCCAACACCTCAGGTATATTATCATAAAATAAGTGGTGATCGTCTATGTTAGGTGCATAAGTGTTGAGAATAGTAAGGGGCAGTCCATTCAATGTGCCCTGTAGAAGTATATCTCTCCCCTCCACATCCGCTTCACTATAGGTATGTATAAAATTGACCCCAGGCGCAATCCATATTATCACTTCCCTTGCATAAGAGGAGAAGGATGAGGAGAACACGTGACCCCGCCACTTCTTAGCCACCTTTGGTGATTCCTCCTCTGTCATGTGTGTTTCCTGTAGACAAGCTATATGAACCTTATGTCGCCTAATGAAGGAGTGCACCCTGCAAAGTGCAGTATAGCTCTTCAGCCCCCTGACATTCCACGTCAGTGTGTTAATCTGTCGACCCATGTTAAGGGTTCATATCTTCCATCCCCCATGCACCTTCTTCCCCTTCTCCCTCCCATAAGGAAAAGGCAAGACAAGTCCTTACTTTACATCCCACACACAACCATGCACTGCTGCCGTAAACATCAAACACATGCAAACCTGCACGAACTAGATAACCCCAAACCCCTATGCCCACCCCAGAAAAACATTAAACAGACACATCAAAACATACTGTAGATCCACATGTGTGTATGCTGCCAGGACAACAGCCTAAGCCCCAACACCCTAAAACCCTACCACCACAGTGGAAATAGCCACCCCCTTGTCCTGTATACAGAATATTCTGTGCCTATAACCCTAACCAATCATAGTCTAGGAAAAGCATTCCCCCTTCATATAATACAGATTAATGAAGTGCCCCTTCGAATCCATATCCATTGTCATCCCGGTGCCCCCAACTGTGCGAGGAGTGCACCTCAGACCGAGCACAGGACCCCCAGTGATTCTGTAAGAGCAGTATCAACCAAATACCAACAAGATCAAGTGTCAACAGAGAGCATTTCCACTCCCTTATCAGATGGCTCAGTAAGTTCAATAGCCGACTCAGGATCCACCACAGCCATGGTACCATCCTGTTGGATTTCAATTCTTCTGTCATAGTTGTCACCCCTTTGCGCGGAGACCGGCATCTGGCTCTCCCCGTGCCTCCTCCAGTCCATTCACACCAGAAGTACGAGCAGCCCCAAGACCAAACCGCCCAGATCAACCCGGGACAACTTAGTCCCATAACTCCAACCATCTCCAGACCTCCTCAGGATGTTCAAAAAAGTGCGACTTGTCCCCGGAGATCACCTTCAAACGTGCTGGATACAATAACATTTATCTGATGTTCATGGCATGAAGTTTGGCCTTCACCTCTAAAAACCCTTTTCTAGAGGGCTGGACCTTGTTAGAATAGTCTGGGTAGATGGAGATTTTGCAAGTTTTCAAATACAGCCCTATTGATTTCACGAGCAGTCCGCAGGATACAATCCCTATCTTTATAGTTCAAGAGGCGTGCAATGATGGTCCTTGGAGGTGATCCTGACCTAGGAGGGGCAACCAGAGCCCTGTGCGTGCTCCACCACAAACACCTTGGATAACCCCTCAGGTTGCAATACATCTGTAATCATTTGCTCCACGAAACCTTCCGCCGTGGAGCCCTCTGCCCATTCTGGAAACCCAACGAGGTGCACGTTGTTCCGTTGGGATCTGCCCTCTGAGTCCTCGAATTTTATCTCCAACATCCTGAACGTGGAAGTAACCTGTGCCATTTGTTTGCGTAAGGCACCTACCTCCATCTGCAAGTCCACGATAGACCCCTCCGCCACCTTGACCTTATCAGAGATTTTGCAGAGGTCCGTTCGGAGAAGGTTCACCTTCACAGCCACAGTTTCTATCTTCCTCTCTAGGGCCACCCAAGCTCCCTGTATAGCAGCCAAAAGTTCAGCGCATGAGGGTTCCTCTGCAGTAGCTGGAGTGCCCAGTACCTCTCCAGGCCCTCCCATACGATTCTGGCACTGCAGTGGTTTGCCAATGCCGCCTATCTCACAATCAACTTAGAAAAAATAGGATGTAGCACCATCGTACCTGACTCAGAGGGGCAGAGATGAAGCTCCGTTGAGTTGCGACACCCTTCAACTAATGCAGATCAATAGTCCGGCCCCGAATATACACAACAAAAGGCTGCTTTAATTTCCACGTAGCCGTGCCACCAGCCCAAACCTCATACGAGTCACGTGTGCTAAATGCATGCAACGTCATAGGTCCCAAACACCTCCACACAACTACGATGCACCAGGGCCATAGAAGACACTCCACTGGTTCACTACATACCAATTCCCCTAATGCGACCTCCGTCATCTCACCACTAGAAAGCGCCGCAGTTTGCTGGGCTACACCCAGCCACTCCTTTGCAGCCCAGAATAAGCTATTCACTGCTGTGCACCCGGGCCTCTGCTCCTTACCATCCGCAGGTCCCGATCTCGGGCAGACCACCAATGCAGGAGGCAACAGGTTGGGCCCCATCCAAAATCATGCAGCGGGGTGTGCAGGAACTCCACGGCCGCCCCGGCTCCTAGTCCCAGGCCTGCACACGCGGGGGAGGGGCAACGGGCCCACGAGTCCCCCCCTCCACCCCAGGGGAACCAGGCACCAGCACAGAGTCCAGACAGGGAAGACAGCCTGCCTGGGACGGCCGAGATAAGGCACCCATCCCATGGTGCCCGGCCGCACTCCACGCGGTTCAGGCCCAGCCTCCGCACGCCATCCAATATGGGGCCCACCGGAGTCCAAAATCAGGGTATGGACCTACCATGTAGGTCAGAGCACTGCCCCTAGCTGTTGGGGGGTACCTCACCACTCAGGCATCCCAGGATTCCTTCAGGATCAGGCCGCGACGGCGGAGCTCATGAGAGATGCGTCCCGCTGACCATCTTGCTTGGCCACGCCCCCCCCAACTGCATCTATTTTAATTAAATGGCGTCTCGCACGAAAATGTGGCATAGCTGTGCTACATTATTTATCCCACTTTTAAATTAAATAATTATGGCCCTCATTCCAACCCTGGTGGTAAATGCTGCCTACTGCTGTGCTGACGGCTGCCAACATATTGTGCCCGTGGCGGTATTCCGCCACGGGTATTATGACCCACACTGACAAATCCGCCACTATACAGACACCCACACAAGTCCGCCAGCCCAAAGGTCAGTGATAAACTTGCGATAGCAAAACCCACACCGTTAAGTCAACAGGAATACGGCCACAGTATCACGACCCACGAATCACCGCAGCGGTCTTTCAACCGCGGTAAACCATTGGCAGTACACACTGCCACGCTCAAAATACACACACATTTACAAAACACCACCACATTGAACAATTCAAACTACACACACCTGACACACATACACATACCACACCCACACCACTATAAAACACACACCCCCATTACCTACAACCCCTTAAAAGAAAAAAAAAACTATTGCTAACTGAGAGAGACACAAGGCAGGAGCAACCACTCAATCAGAGGCACAGAACACCATCACCCATACACCATCCACGCACCTCACACCACACACCCCAACACATCACCCCACACACCCTCACACAAATACTCACACCACAACCATCGCACCCCAAAGACACCCCACGTTTTCAGAAGAGGAGCTAAGGGTCACGGTGGAGGAAATCATCCGGGTAGAGCCATAGCTATTAGGATCACAGGTTCAGCACACGTCCATTGCTATGAAGATGGGGCTATGGCGGAGAATCGTGGAGAGAGTCAACGCCTGTGGACAGCACCCCAGAACAAGGGATGACATCAGGAAGAGGTGGAACGGCCTACGGGGGAAGGTGCATTCTGTGGTTGCAAGACACCAGGTAGCTGTACAGAGGACTGGCGATGGACCCCCACCTCCTCCCCACAACTACCAACATGGGAGAAGCAAGTCTTGGCGATCATGCATCCTGAGGGCATCGCAGGAGTAGCAGGAGGACTGGACTCTGGTAAGTCAAATCTTTACTTTTATATCCCCCACCCTACCTGCATGCCATCACAAACTCCTACCCAGACCCTCACCCCATCACTCCACCACCTCACATATACCCCACTATCACAATCCACCCATCATAAAACCAAGCCCTGCATGCCACACCAATGCATGGACACCCATCCCAGACCTGCATGGACACCCATCACTAAAGCATGCACATTAGAGAGAATCATCTAGCCCACAAAATCACAACTCACACAAGACAAAGCTGACAGGGCAATCACAACCATACAGGGAAACACACCCATGCACAAGATGGCACATGCAGATACAATCACACTGCATTTACATCCCCACAGGACCCCCACTCAACGTCACCGGGGAGGAGGTGCCACCAACATCCAGTCCCCCCCAGAAGAGGCCCACAGTGATGACAGCAGCTCTGCACGCCTAGATCACAATGAGCAACCTGGCCCATCAGGGACCTCTTGACAGTCGGTTCTCCTGTCACAGTCTCAAACCACCACAGAGCCTCCCCCCTCAGGAAACACCAGCACAGCACCCACCCAGCGGGCCCATGCCACTGTCCCCAGGACACATCAATCAGCAGTGTGTCCAACACTTCAGGGACCCCAGGCAGCCCCACAAACCCAGGACGATCAGGGACCTGGGGTCAGTGGCAGTGGGCACACGATTCAGGGGACAGAGGCAGAGGACAACACGGAAACTAGAAGGACTGCTGTGCGACAGGAGGAGGACAGGCCCAGGGAACCCACGCTCCATGAGGCACTCTCCAACATGCTGGGAGCATACCACCATTCCCAGGAGACCATGGGCCAGATACTGGCCAAGTTGCAGAAGACCCAGCGGCTGCAGGAGGGACAGTACGTGGGGATCAGGGATGACCTAACAAACATCTACACCATCCTGGTCACCATTGCAGGGGTGCTGGCTGGAGGGAGGCAGTGGCACAACAACAGGCCCCTGACACTAGCCAAACCGATGAACAGCCTTCCACCTCCGCCGGTGCTTGTGGACAGGAGGCACCGCCACAGGAACAACAGGCACCAGCACCCCACCCCCTGCAGAAGGAGAAGCACGCCTCAAACGGTCCCTGCGATCAAGGCAGAAGCCAGTGAACATTGCCAAGACCCCAACAGGAAATAAGACTCTCCTGATTGTCACCCTTCTGTTCCACTCTGTCACCCTGTCCACCCTGAACTGCCATTACTCCACTTCCCATGCCCCCTTGGACAATGCACCTGTGATACCAAGAGACTGGACTCTACCCTGGACTTTCCTCCACCATCACCCCAGCCCATTGCACATCCCCCTATACTTAGGAGCACTTAAATAAACACCCTTGGAACAAATACAAATCTGAAGTCTGTCAAATGATTCACAAATGTATTAGTAAAACCAAATCAAAGCATTGCAACTCAAATGTACAGTGAAATATACTTTGGAATGACCTTTGGATGGGCAGCAGTATACATACCAGGAGCCACAGTGGGGCACAGGGATCTGAAAATAGAGATGCCAAAGGGTACAGTCTGTGGCCATAGACATAGGGTAAGAGGCTGCCTTGTACAATGTCCAACAGATAACTGAAATGTAAAATGAACGTACAATGTCTTACCTGTATGTCACTGGAAGTATTGCTGAATTATGTTGCTCCTGTTGTCAACATCTTCTTCCTCTGCCTCCTCTTCCTCACTGTCCACAGGCTCCACCGCTGCCACAAGACCATCTCCAGGCACATCCTCCTGCAGAAAAGGCACCTGGCGTCTCAAGGCCAGGTTGTGTAACATGCAACGATGATCTGGCATACCTTCTTGGGTGAGTAGTACACCTGTCAGATGGAGGCACCGGAACCTGGCCTTCAGGAGGCCGAAGGTCCATTCTATAATCCTCCTTGTACGCCCATGTGCCTCATTGTAACGTTCCTCTGCTCTTGTCCTGGCATTCCTCACTGGGGTCAGTAGCCATGAGAGGTTGGGGTAACCAGAGTCACCTGCAAACATCGAGGGATACCTGTTAGCCACACACTCACCCTTAGGGACAACCCCATACCCATACACCAATATATACTGGGTGGGGACCTTGGTCTCATCTATTAGCCACACCCGGTGCCTCTGGAGTTGAGCCATCACATATGGGATGCTGCTATTCCTCAAGATAAAGGCATCATGCACAGAGCCCGGGTATTTGGCAGTCACATGGGAGATGTACTGGTCCGCCAAACACACCATCTGCACATTCATAGTGATAGCTTTTTCTATTCCTGAAAACTTGCTAATTTCTCCTGGAGGGGGGGGGGAGACAAATGCCACATGTGTACCATCAATGGCACCAATGATGTTGGGGATAGGGCCCAGGGCATAAAAGTCAGCTTTCACTGTGGCCAAATCCTCCACCTGGGGGAACACGATGTAGCTGCGCATGTGTTTCAGCAGGGCTGACAACACTCTTGTCAACGCGTTAGAGAACATTGGCTGAGACATCCCTGATGCCATGGCCATTGTTGTTAGGAACGAACCACTTGCCAGGAAATGGAGCACTGACAGGACTTGCACTAGAGGGGTATACCTGTGGGATGCCGGATAGCTGACATCAGGTCTGGCTCCAATTGGGCACACAGTTCCTGGATTGTGGCACGATCAAGTCTGTAGGTAATGATAATGTGTCTGTCCTCCATTGTTGCAAGGTCCACCAGGGGTCTGTACACCGGAGGATGCCGCCATCTCATATTCAGCCTCAGCAGTAGAAGGCTATGGAAGAGAACGGTGAGCAGAGGGTCTTTTTCACACATCTATTGCTCTAATGCTGATTTATTTACTTTACAGAAACAAAATGTGAATCCTAAAATCAGTTGCTGTGCCAATGTCTGCTGTGATGCAGTTAGGTGCCAGGCTCTGTGGCCCCCTGAAAAGGGGGATGCCTGACCTGTGAGGAGGGACAAGTGGAAATGAGGTAATTACACTGGCGTTGTTCGCCGTCGCGGTAGGCAGTCAATGACCGCCACGCAACTTCGCGTTAGTTATCATTGGGCCCTTTGGGTTCCAGGAGCCAATGGCGATGTACGCCGGCAGTGACGGTACGCACTGCCGCGGACGTCACTGCCATTTTCCATCTATCCACTCACTTGCTACCTGGCCTTCAACAGGAAAGGACCTACACTGCAAGTGCTGCTGTAACCTGTGTCTGGAAGAAACATTGGCTCATGTGTCTGGGGAGAGGGCCCCTACCTTCACTGCGGAGGAGTTGGAGAAACTGGTGAATGGGGTCCTACCCCAGTACACGTTACTCTACGGTCCTCCAGACAAACAGGTGAGTACACTGTGAGCATGATGCATGGGTCATGAATATA
This sequence comes from Pleurodeles waltl, assembly GCF_031143425.1. Taxonomy (NCBI): domain Eukaryota; kingdom Metazoa; phylum Chordata; class Amphibia; order Caudata; family Salamandridae; genus Pleurodeles; species Pleurodeles waltl. The sequence continues at coordinate 697,845,810 of NC_090447.1, forward strand.
GGGAGTGCTGTGTATGTAAGCCACATGTAGGGGGGAGGGCCAGAGGCGTCCGGGCCACAGTGCAGCATGTAAGGTGGTCAATGTATGTGTGTCGGGATGGGAGGGATATGGTGGGCCATGAGTGTGACGTCCGGACGGTTGACTAATTCCCTTTTCTGCTGACTTTTCCATGCAGGTCAGCACCCACCAGAAAAAGGGTATTTGGCATGCCATTGCCAAGGAGGTGTGGACCCTGGGGGTCTTTGACAGGCAGAGCACCCACTGCCACAAAAGGTGGAAGGACCTGCGCTACTGGGCTAAGAACACGGCAGAGGCCCAGCTTGGGCTGGCCTCCCAACGAGGAAGGGGTGCCCGTCGCACCATGACCCCCCTGATGTTCCGCATCCTAGCGGTGGCCCATCCGGAGTTGGATGGGTGCTTGAAGGCATCACAGCAGCCACAAGGGGGTGAGTACAGAATCTGACTTCTGCTGTGCACGCGTTAAGAGTTACCTGGGTGGGGGGTGGGGGCTATGGGTGCCCCTAGGCCAGGGCGAAGATGGCAGGGTAGGTCCCTTGTTGGGCGGGCTATGAAGCACACCTACCCCAATAGTGTTAGTGGGCATCTACTACTGGGCAGGGTCATGTGGGTTTCTGGGATGCAACTCATGGCGTTAGGCATTGTACCCCATGGGCTGTTAACTATCTTAGTAACTGGTTGGGCATGGCCTAGTGCATAGGGCTGCTCCATGTGTGTTGTGTATGCCAACGGTAGTGGTGTTGCTGGCATTGACCAAGTGTATCCTCTGTCTCCCCCCCCCCCTTTTTATTTTGTCACCCTGTCCTTATATGCATTAGCATCAACTGGCAGAGGAGCAGAGGCACCGGCAACAGATGGAGCTGCATCCCACATGGGCCTGGAGGCCGAATCCACAGACGGTGAGGGCACCATTGGGACAGAGGGCGAGGAGAGCACCACGACGGAGACAGGAGGGCAGACCACAGACAGCGACTCCTCCTCCGATGGAAGCTCCCTGGCGGTGGCGGCCACCTCTGTGCCCATCCCATCTACAGGTACAGCTGCCACCCCCCTTACCAGCACTGCCCTCCCAGCAGCCCCTCAGCGTGTTTCCATGCCCGCTCACCCAGGAGGGTGGGCATCTCCTTCGCCCCAGGCACCTCAGGCCCTGCCCCAGTCAGCCCTGCTGCCCTCAGTGAGGAGGCTATTGACTGCCTGAGATCCCTCACTGTTGGGCAGTCAACCATTCTGAATGCCATTCAGGGTGTTGAGAGGCATTTGCAACAAACAAATGCATACCTGGAGGGCATTCTCTCTGGTGTGGCGGCCCAGCAGAGAGCATTTCAGGCTCTGGCCTCAGCACTGATGGCAGTCCTTGTCCCTGTGTCTAGCCTCCCCCCTCCAACTTCCTCTGCCCAGTCCCAATCCCCTCAACCCCATCCTCTCCCAAGCACACCTTCAGACCAGCATTCACCCAAATCAACACACAGAAGTGGCTCAGGCAAACACAAGCACTACACATCATGCCACAGGCACTCACACAAGTACCATGCCCATGCAGACACACCAACATCCACTGCCTCCACTGTGTCCCCCTCCTCCTCTTCGTCCCTCCCAGTATCGTCTCCACTCACACCTGCATGCAGTACATCTTCATCCACTACCACCATCACCAGCACGCCCATCACAACACACTCCTCATGAGCAGTCACCACCCCCACAATCATGCACATGTCCCCTGTGTCCTCTCCCAGTGAGACTGTGACCCCTCCTCCCAAAGTACTCAAACGCAAGCACCCACCCACTCAACAGCCATCCACCTCCCAACAGCATCCAGCCCATGCACCTTCACCCAAACTCAGCAGACAGACAGCTCCTACAACCACTCCCTCTTTCTCCACTCCCAAACCCTCTCCCTCTTCCGGCCCCAGTGTGTCTAAAAAACTTTTCCTGGCAAACTTTGACCTGTTCCCTACCCCTTCCCGTCCGTCATTCCCCTCAGGCCAGGGTGTCCAGAACCGCTTTTGATGGCGTTGGTACCGCCCAAAAATATCTGGAGGATAGGCAGGTTGTGATGTGGTGGGCGGTATATTGTCTTCCGCCTGTCGGTGGTGACCACCGCAGTGTTTTTTGCTACTGCCGTGGCAGTCGGAGTGTTAAAGTGGCTGTCTGTTTTGGCGGTTTCCGCCATGGTCATGATCCCATTTTTTTTTTTACCGCTGGCCTATTGGCGGTATTACCGCCGCTTTAACACCGTCTGCCAGGATTGTAATAAGGGCATATATCATTTTAAGTGCTGAATCATTAGTTCATCAGCTCCAGTCATATGCATCATTAAAATTACTAATCTGCACAAATAATTTAATACCCAAATTTCACATCAGAAAAACTTTGTCACATGGACAGAGGTCTCATGTAACATGTAAAATGGGAGGCAAGCTTTGTGTACCCCTCCAAACCATGGAGCCCCACTCTGGGTCTTCAGTTCCCTTTACACATGTAGGGTTTGAGCGTGCATTCAAGATTTTTGCATGTGCTGAGCACTAAAAATCAAAATCACCATGGATTGTTGTGCAACTCCAGGCAGAGGCTCACACTTGCCAACACCATGTTTGGACATTCCTGTTTCCCACAGTCTACATCAAGGTTTTTGTTGAACCCAAAAATTAAGAATACACATGTCTTTTTAGGCACACAATACTGTCTCTTTCTTTCTGCGCCACAATAGTGCTGTTTGGCAAATAGCTATCCCCCCTTGCCTCTTTTCCCATGTTTGTTAACAAACAGTTAGAAACAGGATAAACACTAGTGCTAAGCACCAAAGAAATAAAATGCTTAGTTGCACTACTTTTTTTTAAATAATAAACTTTACTAATTTTACAAGTCCACCAATAAGGACACATCTGTATTCGCACAACAGCACCATAGTGCAGATGTCAGACTGAAGAATCACAAAGCCAAGCAACTGTAAGCACACCATTTCTCCCAGATCTTGTCATGTTTTTGCAGGTAGCCCCATACAGCATATATAAGTTTCTCTAGTTGGGCACACCAATCTTCACCCTCCATTCCGCTACAGAGGGGGCGCACAGGGTGCTCCACCTCCGGGCGGTGTCTTTCTTTGCAATTAAAGAGGTGATCCCTATAAACATACTGTCCACCCGAGGGCCCCCAAGGTATCTACTATGCCCAACAGGGCCACCCTGGGAGTCAGGGCAAGGGGCCGTCCCAGTACCCCCAAAAGTTCTCACTGTATCTTCTGCCAGTAGGGAAGCAGTACTGGGCAAGTCCACAGCATGTGGTAAAAATCAGCAGTTGGTGCAGAGCTCCTGAAGCAAGAGGTTCGGAGATTCTACCAGCTCTGGGCAACCGTATTGTGTCACGATTTGCACGCTTCATATCGCTGAAATCTGCCATTTTTGGGGCACCACCTGGTTTCTTGCTTGTTCTGGAATGGCCAATTAAGGGCCACCCTTTCTAGTAGCCACGGTGCTGCCGACAGTATAACGCCTAGCAGGCCATAACCTCCAGAAGGAGTCCCAGATGAAAAAAACAACTATTGGGAAAACACCTCAGATCACAGGAACTCCTGAAAAGAGGCAAAAAGAAAAAAGAAAAAACACATAAAAAATCAGGAACAACAAAACTGCAGGCAAAAACAGAAGAGGTCCAAATCAAAGGACACAGGAGCGAGGAGCACCACCAGGACAGAAGTGTTTGCAACGCAAGGAACAGAAGGCCTTCTGTGCTTACATACTGACAAACAGGAAGTGACATGCAGGAAGAGCTAAGACACCATACTGGATTGGGAAAAGCCACATACAGCTGAATGGAAAAATAGCCATAGTAGAAAAGGTGGTGAGCAATGCATGTAGGGAAGGAAACACAGACTCCTGGGAAGAAGAAGATGTGGCCAAGGAAGGAGAAAAAAGAAAAAGAAAAAAGGAATCCAGAAAGCAGGTGAGCAAAACTATGGGAACCGTGAATGAGCACAGCGTGACACAAAGCTTAAATGAGGGCTTCGAGACCACGGCGCGGCCCAAAAAGCAGGTTGCAGCCTAAAAAGCGCCCCTGGCAGAAATGGCAGCCCGAAACGCGGACCGCCGATCCGACAGCGGACCACGAGGGGGACGCCGCTGGTCCCTGTGGTGTCACATATCGGGGTTAGATATATCATGGTTCAGACCGAGATATGTGGACGTAGTCAACATTTGTGGGCCAATCTGGCCTCTCTCCAATCCACCTCATCCAGTTCGCCAACCCATTCCTTCCAGCGGTGTTTGAGAGTTTCAAAAATATGTGGGGCAGTACTAATAAGTAAGCAATCCATTTGGGAGATGGTGTCTTTGCCCAGGCGTCCTATCAGTAGTCTGGCTTGAAGGGGCTGAATTCTGGGATGTCAGTATTCAGCGGAATGTTGGCAGTGAGGGTGTGGCATAACTGTAAATATTTGTGGAATTTTGTCTGATTAAGGTGGTAGCGGTCCTGTAAGTCCTGTAAAGTCAGGATATTGGACCCCATATACACATCCCCAAGAACTCTAATGCCTATTGTAACCCATTTGTGAAATTCCTCCAGGCCAGAAGAGTGGTGTAGCCATTTACCCTTCCAGAGGGGAGTCATCCCTGTCAGATGATGGTTCCAGCCCGGGAGCTGAAGGGAGCAACTCCAACACAGGAAGACCACACAGATAATGTCAGGAAGGGTTTGTGGTATTGGTCAGTCCTATAAAATTCCTAAGATATTATCCAGACCCAGTAGGGAGAGCTCTCCACGATAGGCTGGGTAGTCCCAGCCACTGTTGAACCAATCATTTATGACAATCAACTGTGATGCTTGATAGTAACAATGGAGGTCTTTCATCCCCACCCCTCCACCATATGGGGACTGCCTGCCATTAATAAAGGCTATGCGTGTACGACCACCAGACCATAGGAGGATGGATGGAGTTGAGAGCATGGAACCACTGAGTGGGAACTGGGAGCGGGAAATGTTGGAAGACATATAGGAAGCGAGAGAGGACCATCATCTTGAAAAGGGCTACACGACCCATAGCATGAAGCAAATGTCCATCTCTGGACATTGTGCTTCATTTTGGATACCAGGCACGTCAAATTAACATCTGGTAGCAACGAGATTTTAAACCCTAAATTCTTGAATAGAGATGTCACATTTGAATTTCAGATTGCCAGGAGTGGATACTTGAGTCTCTTTGGATCAGGACCAATAGGGAATTGGACCTGTTGATGTGGAGACCAGAGGCTTGTTCATACAAGTCAAAAAGGTGAAGGCACCAGGGGCCCGAAGGCTGTGGGTCAGCCAAGGCCTCCATCCCAAGACCATTTGTGAAATTGGGTACCACAGCAGAGGAGCTGTGCTAGGGGCTCGATCGAGAGGGTGAATAATAAGGGGGATAAAGGGCAGCCCTGGCACATGCCTTTGTGGATAGGGAACTGTGTGGAGAGCTATCTATTGACCTGGACCTGTGCTGAGGTTTGGCAGTAAAGGGCTCCAATGAGGCCACGTCCCCAGTCCAGCATGCTCCAAGACAGCCTAGAGAGACGACCAGTCTACTGTATCAAAAGCTTTTTCAAAATGTATTAAAGTAGCACTGCCGGAAGGTGTGTGCTGATTATATGTGATAGCGCCACCTGGACCCTTCTACTGCAGTGTTGTGTGCTTCACACTGGCATAAATCCACATTGGTCGAGTTGGAGCAAATAAGGAAGAGCAATCTGTAGGTGGTTGGCGAGTACCTTGGCAAAGGGTTTAACCTTAGCATTGATCAGCGAAGTGGGTCTATACCGGGAGTATTGGTCAGGGGGATGGCCAGGTTTATGGAAGACCACTTTTGAGGCCAGATCAAGTCCAGGCAGAGAAGCCCCTTGTTCCGCAACCTCAGTTTAGAGCTTGAGTGGGAACAGGGCAATTCAGTGCAGAACTTCCAATAGTATTCTACGGGGAATCCAATGGGTCAGGGCATTTTGCCCATCGATAGAGCGGATAGGGCAGATTCAGTTTCATACACTGTGATGGGTTGGTCCAGTAACCAGGCTAGGGAGAGGGGTATCGAGGGTAACGGAATGTTGGTTGGCAGCGAGTGCTCCAACTCCCAGGGAGGTCAGGGCCTGCAAATGTATAGATTTTGAGAGAAGGTTGCAAAAGCCTGTAGGATGCACATCAAGCATCGACCCTCTATGCCAGCCACCTGGGGTACTGTTCTGGAAGCAATATCATTGGTGGCGAGCCAGTAAAGAAGTTTCCCCGATTTGTCCCCATGCTCATAGATATTCCACATTCTGACCTGCCAGCACTGTCTGGTCTCATCTAGTCAAAGCTGGAGCAATTGGCCTCTGGCCACCGCTAGTCACCTATTGTGGTCAGGGATGGCGTGGTCAGTCCATGACGTGATGCTCCATAGTATGGATCTGGGTTTCCAGGGGCGTAATCTGTGCTAATTTCTCCTTCTCCCTGCCTTGGGTAAACCCTTTCACCAGACCTCTGATCACCGGCTTATCAGCTGCCGAGGGGATACTCGCCTGGTCTACCAACCCTGGATTAATCTCAAAGCAGGAGTGGATCGCAGACTCCAGATATGTTTCAAACTGAGAGTGGGTAAGGTACTGAGTCCATTTGGCCCTTCATCTGCAGCAACCCCCAACTGTGGGGGATATCCACTCAGGATCCAATTTGGAGGAACCCTTCCAACTTGTAGACATGAAGAAGGACTACAACAACCTATATTTGACAAACAATCTTCGGCAGCCAATGTTTACCGCTTCTATAAAATCAGATCTTTAAAAACCCTGCATTCACTCTGCATCTTGTTACCTGGAACATTGCAGGGATTTGATCTAAATTTGGAGATGAGGACTGGGGCTTATTTGTAGATAATTTCCATTTTCCAAGTGACTTGGGCTCTTACTGAAGTACATAGGCAGTTCTTCATAACACACAGTGTTGATGCTACACCTTCGGCAGCAAGCAGGCCTTCGGGGAGCTTATTATATGATACAAAGAATCTCTTGAGTGTGTTATCAAGAGAATTAATATTGATTCCATAGCTCTTCTAGCTCTCAGTATGTCATCCAAGTGCTGAATTCCTTACCTATTGATTAACATCTATAATAGGTCGACCCCATTTAATAAACCTCCCAGACTTTAAGAACTTTGAATGCTTTCTTAGCAGACTTTAGCTGCAGTCATAATGTGATAATTGTGGGTGACTTTAACACATGCTTTGAACCCTATGCCTCCCTTTTGGAATTGATTAGGCGAATGTTGGGGATTCCCTCTTTTTGGGCCCCTAGGAAATCACCTACAATGAGTTCTGCTGCCCTCTGGATTGTTGATATAGTGGTTTCCTAAAGTTGAGACTGTGTAATGGTTGTTTCTCTTCAGATATTGAGGTTAAGCCAATGTTTGTCAAAGTCATACTGATTTCATCCTCTAGGATGTGCGGATATGGCATGAAATGGCTGACATGGCAGTCATAGAACATCATAATAGTGATCATTTCCCTATTGTATTGGACTGGGAAATGGCATGGATACGAGATGTGGAGTGTCCAGTTCCAACTTTACTATCAAACTCTATTTTGTTGACCAATGATAAATGCAATGTGAGATGGGGGATTCTTTACAAATCAAGAGAGGCCGTACATGATATATGGAGTTGTATCTGATGAACTGCAAACATTTGAGCACCAAGCTCTGACCTCTCCTCAGATTACGATCCTGAATGAAAGCTGCTTTAATAAGGGCTTCAGTACAACTGTGGCTGTCCAAGGACCACCGCAATTGCTGTGAAACTCTGACTGCCACTCTCCGGACAGTCCGATCATGACATTACAATCCTGGCAGGCAGACCAGCCGGGGCACAACCCCTTCCTGCCAGAAACATGTTTCCCCGTAGGCTGACAGCGGTCTGAGTTGTACTTAACCACGGCGGCACTGAACTCAGTGCTGTTGTGCCGATTACAACTCAGATTTCCACTAGCCTTTCCACAGTAGGGACCCTGCCATAGAAAGGCTGGTGGAAAACCACGGCCAGGGGCCTCAGGGGGGCCCTTGCACTGCCCATGGCATGTCATGGGCAGTGTAGGGGCCCCCTGCCCAGCACCATCGGAATGCACACTGTCTGCTTTGCAGACAGTGTGCATTCCGATGATGCTGGTGTGCTATGGTACTGGCCTCGGCTCCCTTAAAGGAGCCGAAGCTAAGATCGTAGCATTGTTCCCACCAGTCAGCCCGGCAGGAATGCATAATACTATGTTCCCGCAAGTCAGGAACATTGTAATATGCTTGGGGGGATGCCACTGGTATGACGGTGGCCTGCTCCTGGCAAGTTTGGCAGTCGGCTCGCCCGACCGCCAAACTCATAATGAGGCACATAGTTATGGAACATGTTTGTCAAAGATTGCAAAAATGATGGGTGCCCTCGGAAAATGAGAGTGAAGCAATGGTTTAATGTTTCTTGCAAAAGCGCAAAGAAGGATTTGGTAAATGCCCTAAAGAGCAAACAAAGAGCAGAGATTGTTCAAGCTATATGAAAATATGATAGGGTTGTCAAGATTAGTAAAGCCCAACGGGAGGCTAGCATTTGGGCTGATTTGTTGGATGCATCAAAACATAGAGGCAATAATCGTTTTTGCCACCTGGTCACACAATGGGCACAGAGGTCCAGCCCACCCTGATTGACACATTGCCCCAGGGGACTGGGACAAACATTTCTCAACTCTCTATCTTGATAAAAATCCATGTTAAGGCAAAATAGATACTCTGCAACCTGTCACCACTGAATACTCTGGAGAAGAGGCAAGGAAACTAACGCTACTACTAAGGCCTAGAAACCTGGGAAAGCCCCTGGTTTGCGCAGAATCCCTGCTGACTTATTTCGCCCCGAGCTCCAGATTTGGGACCCCTATAGAAACTTCTTGTTGGATGCCTTGATGGCAGGAGCCCCTTTTCCCAGCTCCTGGAAAGGGGCAGAAATAATCCCCATTTTTAAAAAAGGGAGACAAATTTACCCCAGGAAATTACAGATCCTTAAGTCTGATTGACAACATTCAAAAGGCCTACAGTATGCAAATGTTAACTAGGCTATGGGATTGGATTTCCTCACATCAAGTATTATCACATTTACAAGCAGGATCAGACCCAACATTAGTACAATTGACCAGATTGTGTGGTTTCTGTCCATTAAATGGAAAACTGTAGATATTAACCAGGGGTTGCTATATGTTGCCTCAGTGGACCTCTATGTTGTGTTTGATTTTGTCCTGAGAGCAAAACATTGGGAGGTCCTGCATAGGGCTGGGGTCCCTATGGGTTTACTGTCTTTAATACAGGCTTTTTATTCAGAGAATTTTGTGAGGGTCAGGTGGGGTCAGCTTGGGGAATAATTGCAGATATTCCCATTAGGAGAGGTGTTAGACCAGGGTGTGTTCTGGCCCCTATGCCCTTTCTCTTATACATAAATGGATGCATCCCCAATCTTTTAGACTGTTAAAACGATTCACCCAAAAAGGTGGGTCATAAAATACTGTACCTTCTTTTCGCATACGATACACGGCTGCTTTCTAAAACTCCATGTGGTCTATCTATTCTCTTGGAAAAATGCAGCTTTTTTTGCAAGGAGCACAGTTTAGAAATTAATAGTAATAAAACAAAATATATGGTATTTAGTGTCCCCCCAAAAAAAGGGGTAAGGTATTTTCAGAGGGTGAGGCACTGGAGAGGGTTTATTAATTTGATTATTTGGGTGCAAGAAAGATTCACTCCCACAGATGGCTACCTCAGATAGAGAAAAGTGTTCTGACTTTAAAACAAAGAGCAAGGCCCATTATAAGATTTGCCAATAGGGCTTCCGCTTTCACCCTCACCTCCCAGTGAGATATACAGGACTCAAGCCTGTGGGGCAGCCTTGCAAGGGGTGGACTTGTAGGGACATTGTATTCTTTGTGCTCTTGAAAAGGCCAAAAGCGATTTTATAAAGACTCTTCTGAGACACCCCACTTGCGCCCCTTCACTTCCAATAAGATTTGACTTGAATCTTAGATCAATTTCTGATATTGCTCTATTGATACCCATCCAATATTGGATCAGTCATTTGACAACTGAGGATTTGGGTCCCTATATGGATTGTGTCAGGGTTATACTAGACGGTAAATCAGTTAGTAAATGTCCCTGGTTATTACATATAAAAACGTGGCGAATAAAGCTGGGCTTGAATGATTATTGGTTACACCCTACTGCCTTACTTCGAGATGCTTGTGATAAACTAAAAACGTGTTTTTTTAACTTTGTTCTAGGGGACTTTGTTCTGTAGTTTCCTCAGGCAGCCTTGCAGACTCCTATCTGCTGATCAAATGTCTACCAGACTTTGAGCCATTTATGAACTTTAGCGATTCTACCTCTGGCTTCCAAAAAGGGAGACACACCAAATACAGGTCCGATGGGCTGCCAGGCAATCGAGAATTTTGAACATGTTCTATTCTTTTATAAGGCTTATGCAAAACAACATTCATGTTGACTTAATTGGATTATTCCTCTTTGTAGACTTCTTAGCTTCAGTGATCGTCATACCACACTAAGTAGACGTTGTATTGGTTTTTCAATCTCAAGTTATTTGTCTTCAATATGACATAATAGAACGAACGTACTAAACAAGAAGTAAGGACCATTTTTTGCACACTAATCACTTTGTGTAGTTTGTCTCACTTTTCTAGACCATGAGACAGCTTTTTTAATTGTGAAACATCTATGGTTCTATTTTAGCTATAGCAAGGGTTTTATTCAGTTTTTTGGAAGCCGAACTCTTCGGGATACGGCGTTGTTTTTATAAAGTTTTCGAATTTTACTGGAACTTGTATCTTAAACAAAGGATTGTATTGTTGAATTGAACTTTTGAATTAAATTGTATTTTTAATGATATATGTATTTTTCTTCTGTAATGAGTTTGTTTGTTTGTATCTCATTTTTATCTTGTACCTTTTATGGTTCAACTGAGCTGAAATAAAGGAAATGATGATGATATTCCCCATTCTGGCCTGCCAGCACTCTCTGGCTTCATCTAGCGACAGCTGGTGCAATTGGCCTCTGGCCGCCCCTAGTTGTCTAGCTGGGTCAGTGTGGGACGGTCTAGGGCCGTGACACTCCATAGTAAAGATCTGGGTTTTCAGGGCTGTAATCTGTACTAATTTCTCCTCCTCCCTGTCTCGATGAACCCTTTTGCCAGACCTTTGATAGCTAGCTTATCAGCTGCCCGGAGGACACCCTCCTAGTCTACTGACCATTGATTAATCTCAAAGTAGGAGTGGATCTCAGACATGTTTTAAATTGAGAGTTGGTATGGTACCAAGCATTGACACCAGGTGAGCCTCTGGATCGGGTCTGTGGATACAAATGTCATGGTAAGTGGCTTGTGGTCCAAAACCCCCGTGGGAGGATGGTCACATATGTTACCGGACAGACATCAGTGGCTGGTAAAATGAAGAGGTCAATCTGGGACTCTGATTTATGCAGAGCTGAGGTGTACATATATGTATGGTCAGGGGTTGCCAGATCTTCCACACGTCACAAAACCCTAGGGGGTCCATTCAGGCCACAAGCTGTCATGAGCAGCAGGGGCAATAAAGGGTCAGGCGTGTCAAACTCTGGGTTGAACACTGTTTTGAAATCTCCCCCATGGATGGTTATAACCATCAGCAGGTTAGAGAACAAAGTGGTCAGGGAGGACAGTGTGGTGGTGGGTGCCTGGTTGGGTATCTACACTGAGAGAAAAGTATGTTGTCAGCCCTCAACTAGACTCTCCAGGCCGAAATATCTACCATTAGGGTCTTTGTGTACATTAGTAACCACCAGAGGGAATCCCCTATGCAACAGAATGACCACTCCTCAGGAGCCCTGGGAAAACCGAGAATGGTAAACTCTGTTGTACCAGTAGTGTCAAAGGAAGAGACATTGAGTTCCTCACAGATGGGTCTCCTGCAACAAGGGAATGGAAGACTGGAAACGTTTGGTATGGCGCTGGACAGCGGTGCATTTAATGTAGTCCAGCATGCCATTCACATTACAGGATATTAGTTTAAATGAAGGCATCACAACTGCAGGTGTGATAGCAGGTAGTAAGCTAACACTGATCCACAGGGAGGATTGGGTTGCTGTCAGCAGTCGTGGCAAGAATGGGCTACATGTGTGGTGCAGTGCAAGAGCTAAGATAAACATTTGTGCACCCAGCATGAACTAGAAGAACACAATACAGCAAACAATTCCCCATAACCCCCAAACTCCCACCCAGTCCATACTTCCACCCTCAAAGCATCACCCAAACCTTCCCCCAAAAGAGGCAAATAAAAGAACAAAAGGAACAGGCAAGAGTCACAGTAAAACTGTGTGACCTTCTCCATGAAGGATATGATGCCGGAACTAAAACAAAGACAAAGAATGTCATGATAGCGGATTATGGCCCTCATTACAACTCTGGCGGACGGTGTTAAATTGGGGGTAGCACCGCCAACAGGCTGGCGGTAATTACCGACAAATTATGACATTGGCAGTTTGGCACATGCCAAACCGCCAATGTACCACACCGTCCACCACGGCGGTAATGACCGCCAGGCTGGAGACAACAGTCTCCAGCCCGGCGGCCATCACTAGTCCGCTTGCGGGATAATGACCCTGCATACCGCCATGATTTTCGAGGTTTTTGAACCACCACAAAAACCATGGTGGTAGGCACTGATAGGGGTCTCCCCAGCCCCCTCCCTCTCCCCAGAGTTCACCTCTAACAGCCACGACCCCTCTGCCACCCCCCAAAGGTGGTAGGGACCCCTCCCCCACCACCCTGACTTCCCCCACTCACGCACGCACACACCACTCACACACATACATGCGGACATACATGCACACATGCACACATACATACACAATACATCCCCCCTACACACATCCCACACCTGCATACATACATGCACCTACACCCCCCCTCTAAACACTCACACTCACACCCCCATTCATGCACACACCACACAACACCCCCCCACCGCCCTCCCCTGTCAGACGATCACCTTACCTGCCTCGATGGTCGTTCGGGAGGGAACGGGTTCCATGGGGGCTGCTCCGCCGTCAGCACCCCGTCACCAGAACACCGCCATGCCGAATACTGAACCGTAATTCGGTGGGCGGTGTTCTGATGACGTAGCGGTGACAGAGGACCAACCTCCACTGCACTGCCGACTGCCAGTATGGCTGCTGGCGGCTCTCCGACCAAAAAATGGTGAAGGGTCGCCGCCAGTCATAATATGGTTGGCGGAAGACCGCCAACACTGGCGGTCTTGGGTCCGGCGGGACCTCGCCGGTCATCAGTGAAGACCACCGAGGTCATAATGGGGGCCTATGTCTCTTGGTACAACCACATCCCCTCACCCCACCAGCCCCAATCTGTCACCTTCCTGGGCGCAGGGCTTGAATGAGTGGGTCCACCTCCTCCTCTGATTTTTATTGGTAGCAACCGATGGCACCCCAGCGCAGCCTGTCCCCAGGGCCTGCATCATCAAGCAGTGCATGCAGGTCCCTCCTCTCCTCAATCCACTCCTAGGTCTTCGTAGGGGCCTCAAAGTAGTAAGACCTCATGTTGAAAAGTGTTTTCAATTTTGCAGGAAGAGGAGCATGTACTGGAGACTGAGCGCTCAGAGTTTGTGCTTGACCTCTGTGAAAGATTGACGTCGTTGTTGAACAGCCTTGGTAACATCAGGGAGGAGTAATATGCATTTATTTTGATATTGAAGGTCAGGCTGCTCATTGGCCTCTCTGAGGATAGCGTCTCTATCTTGAAAATTTAGCATGTTATTAATCAGTGGGTGCACCGGTGCCCCAGGAGGGGGGATGGGGATCAAGCATCGGTGAGCCTGTTCCCCCACACCCCATGGCAAGAGTGTGGTGTCTGGGACCCATGAGCGAAACCAATTCTCCAGGAATGTAGCAATATCCAGAGTCTCAGACCCTTAGGGGAAACTCACAATTCATAGATTATTGCAGCAGCACTGGTTTTCAGCATCTTCCTCCCTCTCCTCTATGGATGCCGCAGAGGACAATAGATCAGCGACCTGCCACTTCAGAACAGTCACATCATCCTCCACCAACGAAACTTGGCATTCGGCCTCAGTGACACAGGTAGCAACATTTCTGAGGTCTTGGCGGAGGAGCACAACATCCACCTGAACTTCACCTACTCTGCTCTCCAATATGGAATTCAAGTCTTGTATGGCCTTCAGAATGGTGGGCAGGTTGGTGATAGGTGTGTTTATGAGGGGCTACCATCCCAGGTGAGCCAGACGAGCTCCCACTCCCTGCTGACATTGTGGTAAAGTTGTCTATTTTGGTCTTGGCCTGTGAGGGTTGTTGGATTTTCTCTTTGTCCATCTTAGCTGCCATAGGGCTGAGATCCAGACTGAAGCTGGAGGTGGAGCCCCACACTGGCCCACTTGTCCTCAGGCAGCACGAACAGCCAGGCGTCTCCTGGGGCAGGTCTAGTACTCAGATATACTGCGAGTCCTTGGACACTGCCCACCTCAATGATGCTCGGTGGGTCCCTGGATCTGGTTCAGGCTCCAGGAGAGGAGTACAAGAAAAAGGAGACAGGGAAGAAGGGTATGGAATACCACCTCCTTGAACAAGGGCAAAAAAGAGCAGGCATCTCCCACCTCTCCACAGCCCCTCTCTGGGATCCTTCTTACTGATGCAGAAGTTTGTGGTCCAGGTAGCTGGAATCCCCCTCCGTCACGACAGCCACTAGGTCCCAGGGCTGCTGCAGGGCTGGGGGAGTGTCCCACCTTCCAGGTGGGAAGGATGGCCCCAATACAGCAGAGCATCTCTTCAGGGAAAGGGGAGTGTAGGAAAGTAGCCTCTTTCTAGCATGGTACTTTTGGCCTGTTTATGAGTGTGTGTCAGTGTGTTTTGCCTGTCTCACTGGGATCCTGCTAGCCAGGACCCCAGTGCTCATAGTTTGTGGCCTAATGTGTATGCCTGTGTAGTGCCTAACTGTGTCAATGAGGCTCTGCTAACCAGAACCTCAGTGCTTATACTCTCTCTGCTTTTAAATTTGTCACTGTAGGCCAGTGACTACAGTTACCAATTTCAATTGGCATACTGGACCCCCCTTATATGTCCCTAGTATATGGTACCTAGGCACCCAGGGCATTGGGGTTCCAGGAGACCCATATGGGCTGCAGCATTTATTTTGCCACCCATAGGAAGCTCAGACAAACCCTTGCACAGGCCTGCCATTGCAGACTGCGTGAAATAACGCACACGTTATTTCACAGCCATTTTCACTGCACTTAAGCAACTTATAAGTCACCTATATGTCTAACCTTCACTTGCTGAAGGTTAGGTGCAAAGTTACTAAGTGTGAGGGCACCCGAGCACTAGCAAAGGTGCCCCCACATAGTTCACGGCAATTTCCCCAGACTTTGTGAGTGTGGGGACACCATTACACGCATGCACTACATATAGGTCAATACCTGTATGTAGCTTCACAATGGTAACTCCGAATGTGGCCATGTAACATGTCTAAGATCATGGAATTGTCCCCCCCATTCCAAATCTGGTACCGGGGAGCCAAATTCCATGCATCCTGGGGACTCCACCCCCAGTACTGCCAAACCAGCTGTCTGAGGCTTGCACTGCAGCTTCAGCTGCTGCCACCTCACAGACAGGGTTCTGCCCTCCTGGGGTCTAGGCAGCCCAGTCCCAGGAAGGCAGAACAAAGCATTTACTCTGAGAGCAGGGTGTTACACCCTCTCCCTTTGTAAATAGGTGTTACAGGCTGGGGAGGGCTAGCCTCCCCCAGCCTCTGGAAATGCTTTGAAGGGCACAGATGGTACTCTCCTTGCATAAACCAGTCTACACTAGTTCAGGGACCCCTTCTCCTCTGCTCTGGCGGAAAACTGGAAAAAGGAAAGGGGAGTGACCACTCCCCTGTCCATCAGCACCCCAGGGATGGTGCCCAGAGCTCCTCCAGTGTGTCCCAGACTTCAGCCATCTTGCTTTGCAAGGTGTGGGGGCACTCTGGAGGCCTCTGAGTGGCCAGTGCCAGCAGATGACATCAGAGACTCCTCCTGATGAGGTAGCCAATAACCCTCTCAGGGCTATTTAGGGTCTCTCCTGTGGGTTCGCTTCAGATTCTGCTTGCAAGTTTCCTCAGGAATCCTCTGCTACAACTTACGACTCTTCTGACCTCTGATCAACCGCAGCCTGCTCCAAGAAACGTTGTAACTGCAACAAAGTCTCTACAAGAGACACTTTTCTTCAGCAACCTCAGCTCCAAGTCAGCAACCGCAACAGTTTCCATGGTTTGCACACTCTGAGGACTCCCTGTCTTCATCTTGCACCAGAAGAACCAAAGAAATCTCCTGTGGAGTGACGGAATCACTCCCCTGCTCCAAGCAGGCACCTTCCAAGACAACGACTGGTACCCTGGGCCTCCTCCCACAACAACAAGCATGCTCCTAAGGACACAGAGGGTGGACATCATCGACATAGACTGTCCTGAGGTCCTGCTGACACAATTTGTAGGAGGTAAGACCTTGCCTTCCCTGAGAACAATGGTACCCCTGTGTACTGTGTCTTCTTCGCCTCCTGAGGCATCTGTGCGCTCTTTGCAAAATTCCTTTGTGCACAGCCTGGCCTAGGTCCCCAGCACTCCATCCTGTGACGCTCAACTCACTGAGTTGTTCTCCGGAGGCATGGGGCCTTCTTTTGTTGTGCTACATCAACTGTGTTTTTCACCTCCTTTGAACCCGGACCCTGAGACTCCTGGGGCTGCTGGCTGGCATCCTTAGGGCTCTCTAAAGTGCTGAGAGCCCCCTCTTTCACCTCACACAGAGTTGAGGCTACCAGGTCCCTCCTGGGTCCATCCAGTGCCATTTTGACAAAAAGCACACTTTTGTCATAGCCAAGGCTTGCTTGCGCCTTCCAACACGAAATCTCATCTGCAACGATCTTCACACCATGGGACATCTTTTGCATCATGCAGGAACCCGCTGGCATCTTCCTAGGGTGCATTTCTGCTGCCTTCGACTAACTGGGGACTCTTCTTTTGTACCCTCTTCTGGGTTGGCAGGGGCTCCTGTCCTTCCTGGAACTTCTTTCGACTTCTGGACTTGGTCCCCTTCCTTTGCAGGTCGTCAGGTCCAATAATCCAGGAGTTGTTCTTTGCAGACTTGGTTGGCTGCTGCAAAATCCCCAAAACGAGGTGTAGTGTGTCATACAGAAGCTTGCAGTACTTTACTCCTGCTTTTCTGGACTCTGGGGTGGGGTAATTTACTTACCATTACTGTATTCTTACTCTCCCAGTGATTCTGCACACACTACACTTGTCTAGGGGGGAATTTGTGATTCACATTCCACTTTTTTAGTATATGGTTTGTGTTGCCCCTAGACCTATTTTCTCTCATTGCATTCTATAGGATTTCCTACTGTTTGCATTGTTCTATGACTATTTACTTGTCTAATTTTGGTGTCTAGTGTATATATTATGTATAATACTTACCTCCAGAAGGAGTATTGTCTTTAAGATATTTATCGTACTGTGTCACCCAAATAAATACCTTTATTTTTGGTAACACTGAGTATTGTCTTTACTTGTGTATAGGTACTGTGTAACTATAAGTGGTATTGCATGAGCATATCTCCTAGTTCAGCCTAAGCTGCTCTGCTATAGCTACCTCTATCAGCCCAAGCTGCTAGAACACTACTACATTCACTAACAAGGGATAACTGGACCTGGTGTAAGGTGTGAGTACCCAAGGTACCCACTACAAACCAGGCCAGCCTCCTACAGGGAGACCGCTTGTGTTGTAGTGTCAAGGGGAGGGTGGTTGGGAAGGTGACTCCAGACCCTCTCTGGTGTAGGCCCAGCCTCCAGGATTTACACGGAACTGTGGTAGGCCTCAGCAGCATAGCAGCCCTGGATGGTAGGCAAGCGCCCCAGGGAGCCACGGCAGGTCAATCGCAGGTTGGTCCCAGGGGAGAGGAGAACATTAGGAGGAGGTTGGAGGGACAGTGTAGAGAGTGGGCCCTCCCTGCAGTGAAGTTAGCCGCAGCTGAGCCCCAGCATTGGGCTGCCTCCCTTGCCAATGCAGCTATGCCACCCAGGCAGGTTTGTTGCCAACAGGCCCTGCAAAAAGAGGAGAACATCAGAATGAGGCTGGAGGGCTGGCATAGCAAGCGAGCCCTCCCCAAAGAGAAGTTAGCTGCAGCTTGGACCTGGCGTCAAGCTGTCTCCCCGGCCATTGAGGCCAAATCACAGGAGCAAAAAGCCAGGCTACACCACGAGAGCCCCCACTGGCCCGGTGCTGCGATCTTCTTGGAGCCCTAGGCCAGGTGAGGCAGTCACAGGCACTTTGTGGAGGAGGGGTGGGGAGTAGAGAGCCCAGTCTAATCAGGCGAGGATTAAGTCAAATGTTAAAGAAGGTCGGGAGCAGTTTCACACTGCGATCGTCAAATTAGCCTCCATGGCCACGCCTCCCTATTTACACTACTTTACACATCTGTATTGTAATTCTTATTAGTACTGCTCATTAGGAAATAAAGAGGTCATGCTTTGCTGCATTTGTGTATCATCTCTTATTGACCATACAAGGAAAATAATGTCCAACAATGCTACTTGTATTTTATTATCTCTACGTATTTTTTGCCTATGGCTCTGCTGATGGCTACTCTCTGCTTAGCGAGTACCAACCCCAAGGAGAGAAACTTCCTGTTAAGCTTTTTTTTTCCTTCCGATTTGAGATTATCCCCAGCAGGCATTGACCAACATCCCTGTAAACGGACTACCCCATAACTGCATTCAAGGACTCCAAAATTGTCAGCTAGAAAGTTTCTAATTCAGGACACCCCTGGAACATATGTAAAAACATATGTAAAATGTCTGTTCCCTGCCTGGCACAAATGGGGACATGTGGAAAACCTGCTCCGCTATAATATCGTCCATCAGGTGAAATACACCTGATGGACGATATTATAGTGGAGCAGCTTGAATCTTGCATTCCTAGAGGTCCCCTACACCCCTTCATGAACTCCCTCCCATTCTTTAGGAGCACCCAGAATCTCATGCCACCTGTTGTGCACCGGCAAATCACTCAGAGGTTCATTCTCCCGCAGCGCCATATAGGCATGTAAGATCAGTCTTCGTCCCCCAGCTATTTTCAAGTAGGGTTCCTAAAGTCTGAGATTCGTGACAGTTGACCTGTAGGACAACAACATAGTCTGTGCAAACAGCATAACAGAATATGAAAATACCTTTAAAAAGTTGTGATCTGACATGCAAGGTGTTGCTACACATGGTAGTGGGCTCCACATGTATTGTATTATTTTGTAATTGACTTTATATGGTGTTCATGCCCATGATGAGGTGTTGGAGTGCATTTGCAGATGGGTAGCATGCTGTTGCATATGAGTTCTATAAGTGGACTCCTGTGTGTTTGTAACATGTGATATGTTGGTAATACATGATATTGCTTAGTTGCACTAAAGTTGTGCACAGGATCCAACAGTAACAATGCTCTTTTCCATCTCAGACCCTCACCACCAATGCCCACATACGCTGGATACGAAAGCCAGTGGTAGAAACAGGGAAACTGGAATGGGATAACAGAGAAAACAGAGACACAGAACTTCCCTCTCTTCCTGGTCACTTCTGGAGACAAGGAGGTCTGCATGTTGTAGTGGATCTCTACAAGATAAAGAAATATCGTAAGTAACTTGTCACTGGAATACTAAGCATAACTAAAATTGAGAATTGTTATATATTAGCAATACCTCTGAATAGCGAAATTTATGTGCTTTGACAAGGAGCTGGTAATTTCTAAACACTAAACAGACAACCATAACTTTTCTTAATAAAGCACGTGTGCTAACACCTTTTCCTACGTTTAGAATGACTACCTCAACCTTTGTCATTTTTTATTAACTTTTGGCTTCTGCAGAACTGCAAAATAAGGAATACCATTACCATCCTGTTGTGTAATACGCTTCATAATATGTACACAGGCTGGAAATCTAATACCTTGTACACAACATCCATGAATATATATTAAATACACATGCAATTGTCATTTTAAAAATCTTTCCTATTGATTCACATGGATTTTTAGTGGAACGTGCAATCTCAGTCCTAGGAGGGTAGATAATTGTAACCTAGTATCAGGAGTTCAAATACATGTGTAAGAATAGTTCAAATGTTCGTTTACACAAACACAGATTTCAGAATAATTCTCTGTAATCCAAAATGCCCATTGTACAATCGCTAAGGATGCAATAGGTCTTGGCAACTTACATCATATTTCACTTTAGCAAGGTCCTGGCTGCTGCAGCATTGCAGCATGATGCCTATCAAAAGTGACATGAACCATGAAAAGTAATACCTGAAGATCCAAGATGGTTAATGACTCTCTAGACACATGAGAGTTTGTGGCCTACTTGGAATGGTGGTTCACTATCAGTGAACTGCCATGCACCTCATCCTCCTTGCGCAGGCAGCCTAAATACAGTTAGTGATGGCACTCCATGATGACTGCCAGCCTTCTGCTGAAAGACACTCAGCAGTATTGGCTTCAAAGTATTGCTTCACCGTACGTAGGCCACACTAAGGGATAAGCAGTGCATTCAGCTCCACTTCTGAACAGACATCAGGCTTATGGAGCAGAATTGTGCTCCTAACATGGTTTCCCAACCCATCCTACTATTTACTACAATTTGAGTATGTAGCCACCTGAACCAGAGGGGGCTGATCAAGGAAGTTCTTTCAAGACCTTGGTCAGTCCTGTTAAAGTTATTATCAATAATTTTTGCCCATGTGGTGGTACTGTCATCAATTTTAAATGAAGAAATGCTCTGATTGCATTTATCTTAGTCTTGTCAATCTCAGTCCTGTTGAAGTCTTCGCAATATGTCCTAAACTCTTCAATTGTACATGTGGTTATGATGGGGTGGTGTCTGTGGGTTTTACTGTACATCATATACAGTCTTATAGGTTTGTTTCTGCTTAAGTTGCATAGTCAATAACCTTCCCTCTCTGGTGCCCTGTACATAATATCTCTGCTTAGCATATGTTAGGTCACAGACACATCACTTTCAGTAGACAGCTTGCATTGTGGTTGAGGTTGTTTAACCTACACAGTTAATTCTTCCTGTTTTACTCCGTCTTACTTCACACTTCAGGAGTATCCACTTTAAATATGCTCCTCATTTCCACTTGAGTGTCAAATAACAATGTCACATAGGTTTCCCTTGTCATTCTCTTCTACAAAGTGTTTAGTAACCCCTTTGCTTTTTTATTCACATCGGGGGTCACTCAAAAGATTATTCTTTAATCTCCATATTGAGTCTCTCTCTCTCTCTCTCTCTCTCTCTCTCTCTCTCGTGTCCTTAACCCAAGGTCCACTGTGTTTTGGGCAAAGTGTTGCCTCACATATATAGGTCTCCTTTCATGGTTTTGCTATAGACTTTTGTATGTGCACACTCTGTTGTCTAAATGACACAACCTCCAAGCCTCAAGCAAACCTGAATCTTGCATGATTGCAACCTGGGTAGGTGAGGATACCCTCATTGCCAAAAATCTGCCTCTCTCACTACTGCCGTCTCTAGGACTAGTCACTGGCCCACCCGTACACCATTTCAAGCTCGGAATGATACTGCATGGCATTAGATGTGTTGTCTTAGGTGATCATGCATTTTCTGCTGAGGCTGTAGATTTTCAGCACCAGTGTGTTACTTACCTTAATTTAGGCCAAGAAAATGACAAATGTACCCTTTATGTCCTGAATGGCCTTCTCTGTAAATAAATTATTCTCTTTTGTGGCAAAAGAACTGTCACCCCTTTCGGGTTTTGGCCTCTGCCTTCAACAGTGTAAACTTTTGGACCCACTCTTTCCATTTTGATTTTTTTTATTTGTTTTTATTTTTATTAGAGGAGCATACGGTACAAATGAAGGTAGTATCACAGTATCAAAAAAGAGAGAACGAGAAATGGAAAAAGAGCATGAGAGGAAACCAATTAAATCAGTTTCAATTAGTCATTCACGGCATTACATATTATAGGTTACTTCCAAAAATCATTGAAGCCTATTAATAAAACATAGAATTTCTCTTGCATCCATCCAGTATCGCGAAGCTCGTTTATGAGAAATCACTCATTGAGTTAAATATTGATACCATTTCCACCACATTCGAGAAAACTTTACTGTGGAACCTCGCATTGTGGCTATGTGATACTGTAGTTCATAAACCTGCACAAGTTCACTCCACAGTTCCTCATGTAGGTGAAAGGACAGATTTCCATTTCCTAGCAATTATCAATCGAGCAATAGTTAATGCATAAAACATCCGATCTTCTGTCACTGTGCCCAGCAAAATCATCTTGAGAGTGAAATGAATTGTACGAGTTCAATTCTATGTAGTATAGAGGGCCCGATATTCACTTAGACTGGGGCAAGTGACAAACATATCTACATTGTGATTTCCGAGTGGCATTGTGCAAAACATAAAGGTGTTTTATACTATTTGCTCAGTTTAAAGGAGTAACAAAAAAAATCAAACATAATACGGTATACTTGGGCTCTCTACTTAGTTGGAGTGATTATTTTGCAGTAACGAAGGAAACTATGAGCGAACTCTTGGCTCGGAATTGTTTCTCCTAGTACCTATGCTCATGTGTTTGCCCACTCCCCTAAATCATCACATTGATACTGTATCAGGAAAGAGTAACATTTTTGAGATGGAGAAGTGGTTCGACGAAAAAGTATCTTCATAAAATTGTGATGTGTCAATGACGATGTCATCACTACATTATTTATAGAAATAAACACTCTAACTAGTAAATATGTAAATTATTCATTATGATGCAAAGAGCACTTGTAATTCTGAGAATCGTTTGAGCCCAATATCGTCAAAAGATCCCCCAGAAAGATGCCCCCCACACCGAAGCAAAATAGTAAAATAGGAAGATATACACATTTTGGGGATTTCAAGATTATCACTAATGTTGTATAACAGTGAAGGTCAGGAATTTGCATATATCTTTGCAGGTTTTACTTAGATATTCACTAATCTTGAGGGTAATTTTATTGAACAATCTACTGCTGTTGAATTTTTTACCTCCTTCGCTGCATCCACTATGCCACTAAGATATTATAAGCAGCCAATTTGTTGGATCCTCATAAAACAGAAATTTGATGTTATTTCGAAGGTTTGCTTAGTGATTATTAGATCTTTGTGCAGTTTTCCCTTTCCAAATAGATTTGGATATAAACGGAGTCCAACTACTTAAGTAATAGTTAGGTACATATATTGGAAGGTACAGAAATACTGAAGAAGTTTCGGAAAATATTAATTGTAATCAAATCAACCTGGCCAATAAATGCTATTGGGAAATTCATCCACTTAGCCAATAGGATTTTAACTTGATGTATTAAGGATACATAATTGTACCTAGAGCTTTGATTCAAAGTCGGTGTACTGGTTATCCTTAAGTATCTGGCCTTGTGTGTTACACACCATCTAAGCAGGTAGTTCCCCCATCCAGAATAATTTGTGTTTTATGAGAGCTTCATTTATAGCCAGAAACTTTACCAAATTTGCATGCCTCTTGTTCAATAGATTTTGAAGTTCTGACTTGAAAAAAAACAGAATATTATCAGTGTAAACCATCAGTGGCGATACCGTTTGAAGTTTAGGATTAATATAGATATATAAAGCCAGAAATTCGTTATATATGGGTCCATAAAAAGGGCATAGAGCGCAGAAGATAGTTGGCGTCCTGTTGAGTGCCAAAAGTAATTGCGAAATTAGCTGTAAATCCCTTGCTGCTGCCGTTTTTTTCCCTCGGAGTTTGATATGCTGCCTGCATGAAATCAATAAACCTAGAGTTGATATTAAACTCCTTAAGTAGATCCCATAGAAAATGCTATGATACCAGACTGAATGCATTCTCAGCATCCAACAAAAAGATATTTAATGGTTCATTAAAGACGTCTGCCCGGTCTATATCTGTGCAGTGGTGGAATTGGTGTGTGTATTGGTGTTCCCTCCTGGAATAAACCCATGTTATTCTTTGGACACTAGCCTAGCATTACCTTTGTTGGTTCTATTTGCCAAAATGTTAGTGTAGACTTTAGAGTCTGTATGCAGCAATTATATATGGTGATACAAACTGCATCCAAGAGGATCCTTCTGTTTCATCAGAAATAGAGTAATAATGGCTTCATGCCAGTATGGCGGTAAGCATTTCATAGATTGAATATCATGAGTAACCTCTAGAAACATTGGTGATACTATGTAAACTATTGCTTTGTAAATTTCTGTTTGAATATCTGCTCCTACGCCCTTACCTTTGTGCAGATTAAGACTAGACATCATCACCTCATCTAGTGTACATTTTGTATTAAGTATTTCACTATTGCTATAGTCCAGTTTAGGTAAATCAGTTCTTGTAAGGTATTCCTAAATAGTCCTTTAGTCATAATTCAGATCTTCCTGACACAGCAAGCCTGCCTCCCGTTGGTTCTTAATCTCCCCATTTGTGTTTCTAATTTGAGCAATTATGGGTGTTTGGTTACTGCATCTACTTAAATAAGATATTAATTTACCTGACTTTTCCACTATCTTGCACGATTTTGGTTAGAGTAAACTTTTTTATTAACCTTGGTAACTAGTATTGCAGCTATGTGCCCCCGAATACTCAGAATCTTGAAATATATTTCCTGCATTCTATGGGAATGTGTGGCAATTTGTGCAATGTGCTGATGAAGCTAGTTGTTTCTAAAGCAACATTTCCTCTTCTCGTTCCACTTTCTGAGTGTGAATATAAGGGATGGTGTAACGCCTCTAATATATGCTTTCATCCTATCTAAATTATAGTTGCTTGAGTTGGCCCCTGACTAATTTGAATGAATTCTGCAATTTGGATCTTCAAGTACCTAATAAAATCATCCTGTTCCAGAATATACTTGGGAAGAAACAACTGATATTGCTTATTATCTATATTCCCAAAATCCCATATAAGGGATGCGACTGAATGGTCAGACTATAGAAGATATTGATTTACGCTATACAAATGGAAGCAATCGGATTGTTAATCAAACATATGTCAATCTAGGAGTATTGCTTATGGGGTCTTGAGTAGAAGGTGTACTCCTCTGTTATTGGATGGGCATATCTTTAAGCATCCATTAACTCCAAAATTTTCATCAAATTAAAGATACTGGCTTTCATTTTTCTCCTGCCACCTGTAAAAGCAGTGTTGGTAGTATCCATTGTGGGATTTAAAATGCCATTGAAGTCATACATAATAATAATAGAGATATTATAGCTGCTTAGTTCTAACATAACTTCCCCAAACAATGAGGGCTGTCACGGTTGGGTGCAAACAACTTAGCAATAGCAAATCGATCATTATTGTTGGTATTAACTATCTCCACTGTTATCCATCTACCATTGGTGTCTGATATGCTGCTTAGTATTTCAAATGGTTTATTACATATTATTATGGAAACATCTCTTTGCCCTGAGATATAAGTGGAGTTAGCTACACCAAACACTATTAATGCACTGGATCATTGACTAGCTTGGATATTTTATTATCACCACTTTTGATTAAGTGAGGTGTGTTTCTTGCAGAACCGTAATATCCACCTTTAGCCGTCAAGTCTTCAGAAAACACCTTAGATTTCTTCCCACCCTTCCTTATGCCATTCATGTTCTATCATGCAATTTTAACCATTCCCTTTTTGACTCAATATACAATTAGCTATTACTGCTCATGGTTTACATTTTGTTACCCCATAGACCACCCCTCTCTTCCTTCCCCTCTATCCTACTCCATCATATTTCCTACCTTACCCTCACTACCTCGTCCCTTCGAAGCCTCTCCCATCTTCCCTCCTCTGGTGCCGTCCTACACCCTGGTTTGGCCTCACCAAGGGGTAGGGAACCCAAATTCTGTTTAGATTCCAGGCTTGATACCTGGGCAACATTAACGGGTGGAACATGCCCTCTAGCTCTCTATCCCTCAATAATTCATCTGTGAGTTTGAGAATGAATCACTCGGATTTCAATTTAACATCTCACATCACTTTTCATCCCCTCTATTATACTTGCAAGGATTTTACACTTTAGTATATATACATTCAATTTTAGACTTCAAGCCACATCTCATTAAGTTAATGTCGATCATCTAAACAATTCAGAGCAGTTAGAGGATCACAGAAGATTATGAAGGAGCCATGCCAGTTAATTTTGAGTGTGGCTCCCCCATCATGATTGGGGGAATTGATAATGCTTCAAGTCCTGGTATGAGGGCCCTCATTTCCTTAGCCCTGAAGGCAGTTTCCCAAGCCAATATTTGAAAGATTGAAAATTAATATCCTCCTTTAGTGGTGAATCTTCTCTGTTCCCTGGCAATATTAAGAACACACTCCTTAATATTATATTCCTGTAAATAAGCAATAAAAGGTTATAGTTGCTTCTTCAGGTAGTCAACATGCTTGGGCAACAGAAATTGAAGAAAAGGGCCCTTGATTTTTTTCTTTTAAATCTCTCAGCACATAACAGAGGATTAAGTCAGAGTCCCAGTCAGTTATGTTTGCATTAGTCCCCACAGCACCTTCAGGTACCTCAACTATCCGAAGGTTAGATCTATGTGAGCAATTTTTCAGATCCTCACATTTCTGTGTGAGATTTTTGATATGCGTACACAATTGTTCTGATGTTGTGAGACGGCATTTTCGAAGCCTGAGATCTTATCCTCAATATGCTTGTTCCTATCCATAAATGCTGATAACTGCTCCTCATTTGATAGTGCCTGTTAAATCAATCTCTCTAACTTGGTAGACTGGGTACTTTGATTAGCTTTAATCTGGTGCACCTCCTTTAAAATAGTTCTGAACATTGTTTTGGTAGAGGCAGTAGTGGAGGAGCTCATGGAGTACTCTTCCTACTCCTTACTTTCTGAAGTATGCGGAGGTGACAGTTAAGAAGCACAATATGCTAATGATTCTTTGTTTACACTGATTGCTCCCCTCCAGGAAATCCTAGAGAAATCCAGTTTAAAAGCTGAGATTTGGCCAATGTCGAGCAAAGAACATATGTAGGCTGGTGAGAGCCCATACTTTTCTTGTTCTCATTATCTTCTGGCTCTCTTGTCTCCACAGACCTATCCCTTGTAAGAATGTCTTGTGCCCTTTCGGTCCCAGGAGCTGCAGACCTCTTATTCTCATGCCCCTCATCGGGCCCTTTCTTAGGCTGTAGTTCAGGTTGAACATTCCTATTAAGATGTTTCCAGTCCTTTACTGGAAGCTTATTTGGGAGGGAGTGAGATGATCCTTGTTCCTCTATTTCTCCCATAGATAAACTATTGCACCCAGGCTGTACAGCTTGCTCTGGACTCACGGCCATCGTATTATTAGGATGATGATGGGCTGGTCTAGTTGAACTGAATGGTCTGGTTGGCTTGACTGTTCTACTACGAGAGTTGCTGTTGAGGACGGGGTAGTTCTTGCTGCCATTGCACCACCATTATCCATTTTAGCCATCTTGTTTTGGGTTGCACATTGGATACGTGGTTGCTGGTGGGGAAGATGGGGTTGAGCGTGTGTCCGGCGATGTGGGTGGGGGTGTTCACCAGTTGCTTGAGACCGAGGTTGTCGAGGTTGTCGAGCAGGGCGGTGGTGTTGGGGTTTTTGTTCTGTTCCAGATGGAAGTTGAGGTCGCTGAGGAGGATGTAGTCCGGCGAGGCAAGGGCGTGCGGGGAGATGAAGTCAGTGATAGAGTCGCTGAAGAGGGCGCGCGGTCCAGGGGGTCAGTAGATGAGAGCTCCTCTGAGGGTGGTCCTGGGGTCTGTGTGGATCTGGAAGTGCAGGTGTTCGGCGGCGAGGGGGGTGTCTTCGGTGGAGGTGGTGACGTTGATGGAGTCCTTGAAGACGATGGCGATTCCTCCTCCTACTTGGTTGGTGCGGTCTTTCCTGGAAATCTTGTAGCCTTCGGGGATGGCTATGGCGATGTCGGGGGCCGAGGAGGTGTTCATCCAGGTCTCAGTGATGAAGGCGACGTCTGGTGCGGTGGAGTCCAGGAGGTCCCAAAGTTCAACGGCGTGCTTGTGGACGGAGCGTGCGTTGATCAGGATGCATTTGAGGTGGTTGATGGCGCGTGGGCTGGCGGACGTGGTGTTTTCGTGGTGGAAGGTGAGTTTACAGTTGTTACATACAAAGGGTCCGTGGGTATGTTTCGGGTTGGCTTGGAAGCAGGTGCTGGAGCGCCCCGGGTTGAGGGCGTGGAGGGTGATGGGGTCGTAGCGGTGCTGCGGGGTTTGGGAGTGCTGGGGGCCAGGGGGTCGTGGCGCTGGGCGTGGTCCAGGCGCGGACGGGCGCAGACGGGCTTGCCTTTGGCCGCCATAAGAGGGAGGAGGGAGGAGGGGGGAGGGGTCAGCTGGGGGCGGGAGTGGGGCGACAAATGGGAGCAGGGGGGGCGGGGGCGAGCAGGAGGTGGCAGCGGGAAAGCGGAGGGAGGGGGTTCAGGTAGAGGGGAGAAAAGATAGGGGAGGGGGGTTAAAGGTGGCGGGGAGTTAGGAAGAAAGATAGGAAGATAGGGGAGGGGGGTTACAGAGGTGGTGGCGAGTGAGGGAGAAAGATAGGAAGATAGGGGAGGGGGGGTTACAGAGGTGGTGGCGAGTGAGGAAGGTCAGAGAGAAGAGTCAGGAGCAGGAGGGCAGAAGAGAGAAGAGCCAAGAAGAGGAGCAGAAGAGCAGACAAGAGAAGAGCCAAGGAGAAGGTAAAGAAGAAGAGGAGCGAGGAGCAGAAGAGAGAAGAGCCAAGAAGACGGTAAAGAGGAAGAGGAGCAGAAGAGCAGACGAGAGAAGAGCCAAGGAGAAGGTAAAGAAGAAGAGGAGCGAAGAGCAGAAGAGAGAATAGCCAAGGAGAAGGTAAAGAAGAAGAGGAGCGAGGAGCAGAAGAGAGAAGAGCCTAGAAGAAGGACAAAGAAGAAGAAAGCACACGCAGGTCGCGGTGCAGAAGAGAGAAAAAGAAGCAAAGATGAAGTACACAGAAGAAGAACACAGATGAAGACAGAAGAAAGAACACGCAGGACGGGGTGCAGGGAAGAAAGAAGAACATAGATGAAGAATACAGATGAAGAGCACAGAGGAAGATCAAAGATGAATAAAGGAGCAGGAGAAGAGGTGAGTAGCGCGGGGCAGGGCGAGGGGCTGGGCGGGGGGGGGGGGTACTTACTGTGATTTCGCAGGACTTGCTTGGAGGTTTCAGGAGCCTGGGCTGGTGGAGCTGCAGCGGCAGTGGAGCGACCTACCCTTGGGTCAAGTTTGACCTAATCTTCCCAATGCAACTCTAAGTTTATGATGTCGGCACCTCCCTTTACCAGTTCCAATGCCAGTTCCATGCTGGTGGGCTTTCATTTTGCTCCTTTCCAAAGAAATGTTTCCAAGTTTTATAGACCTAGGCCCATATTTATACTTTTTTAGCACCACATTTGCGTAGTTTTGTGATGCAAAAGCAGCGCAAACGTACAAAATACAATTGTATTCTGTAAGTTTGCGCTGATATTGTGTCAAAAAAACGACACAAATGCGGCGCTAAAAAAGTATAAATATGGGCCTTAGTGATTACTGTGTCCTCTTGTGCACCCACTTCTGTTAACAGGATAGACAGTCCTGCTCCCCATGGGAACAGTCCAGCCTGAACTGCCAGGACAGGTCCACCCTAGACCTGAAAACAAGCATCCTTGGACCGGGTTCGGGGTATCACCACTCATGAGCCAGGCTAGCTTGAAACCAGTGACGTAGCGAGCACTTAGGGTATGATAAGACCATCATCTTTTTGTGTTAAATTTTTGCCCTAAGTGGGAAGGGTATGATCAGACGTGGGTCCCGTGCTTGCTGCACAACCAGATTTAAGTAGCATGGTTGATGAGGGGTGATACGCTGAAATTGGTCCCAGGGTGCTTGTCTTCTGGTCCAGGGAGGACCTGGCCTGGGAGTACGGGCTGGACTGTTCCCATGGGGAGCAGGGTAAAGGCTGATTTACATATGGCTGGGTCCAAACTGGAATGGTGTGGCGAGCAAAATAACAATGGATTAAACCCAGATCTGTGACTGGGGTGAATGTTTGTCAATGTTTAGCATTCCCTCAATCATTAATTTGTGATGCGTTTTAACTAGTACATTAGATTATATCACTGCATTGAGATTTATTCAGTGAAAGTAAGTTTTTGAACATGAACTGAGAAACATTTGTGCCCTCACCCTGATGAAAATGGTAGCAGTAAACTAAGAGAAGGGCCACAGGAATTATGTCTCAGAAAAGAACCAAATTATGCAGCAGAGTTTATTAACTTATGTTGCCAGGAAAAGCAAATTATGTGGCATAACGTGGCACATTTTATGAAAGTATTACCTCATTCGCTTGTCATTTTCCCCCAGATATTACTATCTGAGCAAAGGTTTTATCTCATTAGTACTAATATGACACTCAAATACAGCAATAAGCCACAGAAAGATTACTTGTCAACCTTTAGGAAGGGCTTTCCACTGCCCAGCAACATGTGGTGCTGCATTTTTAGTAATTTTTTACCTGTTTGAGCTAGAAACAAAATTATGTTTTTGTTAAAAGCTGCATATTATGCAGCAGTTCCGTTATGTGGAAAAGTCAGCCAATCCATAATTATACAGAAAATGCAGCGACTACAAAATCGCACAATGCCAGTGGCCCCAACTAAGAGCTTTTAGTGGCTCATCCAAATATAATGGGATGCAAAGAGAGAGTAATGTTAAGAGGGGCAGAATCCATGAAAAAATGTATAAATCTTTCGGAGAGTGGGAGGGTGGAAGCAGAGAGGTGGGTGTTAAGAAAGAGAGCAGCTGAAACAATGTAAGATGCTAGGGGGAGATGAGTGGTAAAGAGCAGCGCATGGTGGAGATATTTGGATGTAAGAAGAATAAAACTAGCAGAGGCTGGTGAAAAGAGAGAGGCTGGTATAAAGGGAGAAGAACCAGCAACCAAAGTTGAGGCAAGAGAAGGTGAGGGGGTGGATGGAAAGATAGAAGGATAGGAGTAGAGTGTTTGAGGGAAAAGATGGTTGTAAGAGTGGCTGAATCAGAGAGAGAAGGTAAGATGCTTAGGGAGAGATGAGAGGTGGGGAGGAGATAATAAAGGGGACAAGTGGATATAAGAGGAGGTAGAACCAGCAAGAGTAGATAATATGTTGTGCAAGAGATGAGGTGAAAAGTAGAGCATGGATGGGACAGGTGGGTGTAAGTGGGCAGAATCAGCAAAAAAAAGTAAGAGGCTAGAGAAAAGGTAAAAATGTTTTATGGACTAGTGTGTGCTGCTAAGTCTGTTTAGCTGTCTGTTTTCAATTACCTGTCTCTTTATTATCCATGTCAAAAATATAACGAATAACTTTTAGTTTTAAAATGCATGAGTCATCCTTCACAGCGGCTGTGATCTTCAAGTGTTCTCAATGTGTCTGCTGAATTTCAGACTGCTCTGTGTGCTCTACTACTTGTTTTGACCTCTAAATTAACACATGTGAGTGGAGCAATCAAACATGTAAAAAATATTGCAATCACTAAATCCCATATGTTTTCAATCATTTAAATGTAACAATCAAAAATATAAATAGTCCATGACAGTCCATTAATTCATTAAGTTCAATTCACTTATAGTCTTTTTTATTCTTCATTCTTCTTCACCACATAATTCAAATACTATGTCAGCACAGCCAACATGGTTTCTCCTATATGAGACAAATGATACAGGTAGTAATGGCAAGCGCTAATGCACCTCCAGAGGGTGCCCAATTTAAGTAAGTGAAATAGTCAAACAATGGTGCAAGTGGCCTAGTGCCCTACTACCTGTAGGCACATATAAAGTGTATATTGGTATACACAGTAGACAATTATAAAGATATGACCACAGCACACAGCACATAGAGAGTTATAAGGTACAGAAGTAAATTTAGGTAATACACATATGATAATGAATAGTATAGTCCTCTTCTTAAACTTCCTCTCACAACACAGGACACACTCACTATATTAGACAGTTCATTAACTGCACTACTAGATTCACAGTCTACTGTATCATGTGTGTTTGTGGACTAATCTATGTGGGGAGCACTATTCGTCCCCTTAAAGAATGCATCCAAGAACATGCTAGAGCCATCAAGAACTACAACACAGGCTACCCCCTTGCTGTACATTTTAACTCACTACAAAGCTAATATTCTGAATATCAGATTCCATGGCATCACCCATGTCACTGCATCACCAAGACTGGGTGACAGGACTAAGGAACTACGCAAATGTGAAGCTAAATGGATACTTAGATTACGTGCCGTGGAGAAAGGTTTAAATATCGACAAGGAACTGCATGTGTTCCTGTCCTAGTAATTTACTGTTTGCCTGTTTACGACATGTTACTATGTGGTCTCAGATTTGTCTATGCTGTGTAGCTCTGTCAATTTGTACACACCATGTATGACACTATTTTGTTAACAGATTCACTGTTTGAGCTTTTTTAGACACTGTATGTAATTGAGTATAGGTTACATTGACTATGTCTAATATTACTAGTCTTGCAGCTAGAGCCTAATTCAGTTGCACAAAGTCTAGTAAGCTTTTTCATGTATGCTTTGTAATTGACTGGCAAATACTACTTTTTCGACGGCTAGCTACATGTGGGTTTCCCATCTTTTTGGACTTGTTGCTTACCAGCTCACGTCTTTGGGTGGAAATGCATGGATTACATACACTGAACATACCTCTATTGCTTACATACTTTCTGTATTATTTATTCATGTTCTGGAAGACGCTTCGTCACATTTTTGGCTTGCACGACAATTTTCTATGCACATTATCCCCGTTCTTCTTTTTTTTCCTTTTAGACACTTTCTACCCTTACTTACTGGCTACCGCCAATGATTCAAACTTTTATTCTATTCTATAATACATACTTTCCCTCCCAATATGGCCGCCGCTCCTGTCCATCCGGTGCAACTGGCTCTTGTTGAGCCAGCTCCAATTCTTTACAGACATAGTCCGTTGTTTATGTAGACAATATGGCCGCTACTTATACTGCTCGTACATCGAGCGCTCCCAACACTCTGTAACGGGACACACTTACCGCTACTCGTCCTACAGGTAAGTGCTGCGCGCCCTCGCAGCTGTGACCTTTTCCGTGCTCCTCCTTCCGTATTGAGCTTGTTTCACCAACTGTTTGTGGTTTAAATTACTTCCTTGTGGCCACTATGGAACGTAGGACCATAATGCGGATACTGGTCTGAGCCTTATTACTAAACCAGGGTTTTGTGCTATAAATAAATAAAAATTAAAAAACAATTGAACAAATATACTGTTACCACCATCTTTGAGGAATATAGTTTTGGGCACACCGCCAGGTGGGGACACGGCCAATACCTCCCAATAAAGCTATTTTCTAACGCTATCCCCTATATTATAATTAGTACTGGGTTTCATTACCAAGAGCTTGCCCTCGCCTTTAGACTTGAAAGAACCACGTATTTATTTAATACATATCAGCCTCTCTTTATCAAGTATTTTCCCTTTACATTTTTATAACACACCTCCGCTCTTACAATGATTGTCACCACTTGTCCTTGTTCCTGTCTCGGAGCCTGATACTATACCATCTGTACACATATTCTTTACAGGACTTACCAAGGTCCTCCTGGCTCATCGCTTACATAAGGCCTTACTACGTTTGGTTTATATGATACATTTATCTCAGGACACCGGAACCACATATCTGTTCAATTATTTATTAGGATACACATACAGGTACTTCTATGCCACTATATTTTGCTGCTTATACCCTTTTCAGTAACGGTTACTTACCTTATCTCGCCTTTCTTGTTTGGGTCCTCCATCTCCCCATGCCTACAGACCGTGCAATTGCTTCATCTCCTTTGACTGACACTTGATTTCTCATTAATAATATCGGTAGGTGTTGATTCTTTTCTAGCTTCAATTACGTTTTTGCACGCTCACGGTTACAGAGGTACACTCGATACTTGTGGCTCTTTCTTACTCTTTGCCTACTTTCACTACATCACGCCCACTTTCTGGAAAAAATTTGGAGGTCCGGGTTTGGGATACACTGTTTTTTTGGGCATGTTACCCATTTTTCCATGTATTTCAACACTCAGGTTTTCCATGCTCAACTCACGTTCTGGTTACCTAATATCATATATCTCATTGTTCTTATAACTTGCCACTTTCTCTTCATGTCTGTATTTCTCACATATTAAAAAAAAAATTGGCTATAAATTTGCTGTTTCCTTTTCTCAATGTGAAGCTAATCTTTGTGTATGTTTTATTCGTTACAGCCTTGAAAAAGTCACTGTGTAACAAAACACGTGTTCGCTGTGCTTGTTTGGCTGTACATACTGGTATACAACTCTTGATCCAATTAAACATCTCTCTGGAACACTAAGAAGAGGACTATACTATTCATTATCATATGTGTATTACCTAAATGTACTTCTGTACCTTATAACTCTCTATGCGCATTGTGCTGTGGTCATATCTTTATAATGGTTTGTCCTATACACAGGACTTCAGCAGTGATTAATTATACTGAAAAATGAAGTAGGATGCCAGGTGTAACATTCCTATCTTCTGCAATATCCCTTCATTAGTATTCTCTCTGCCCGATCCCTTCAGTCTGTCAGAATATCATTCTGTCCCAAATGTTTTACTTCCTGACAGCTGGTATGGGGCTCCTGTATTGTGACCCACGTCATGCTGCAGTGAATGCCAGTGCCTGTCCTCCTGCAGCTGCATAGGGTGCATGGGCGGAAGCAATTGCAGGGAGCGCGGGATCCCGAGCAACTCCTCCACAAAGCCTGCAAAGCCACCACCTCGGCTCCCTCTGCTGCTCAGTGACATGAGCATGGACTATCTATATTTTTGATTGAAATTTAGTTGTAAAGGAGGTCCTAGGCAGTAGAACTTCTGAGAGAGAGCACCAGTTTGTGAATTGCTTCATTTAGGTGTGTGCAGTTAGCAAAGACCACTACTACCTCCACTACTACCTTTGCTCTGGTAGAGTTTGCTCCACTTGAACTTTCTATTAAATCTCACTTCCAGTGGGACATTGTCCTGCACATGTGCTGATCCGAGATCTAGAGGCCACAGCTTCTGCCCTGACCCCCCTTTGCAATATATTGCTTGCCTTGCCATCAGTTCCAATCAATGTAAAAAACTAAAAGAGTTGTGGTCGTTGCTCTGTGCAAAAACCCTTCAGCAGGCTCAAAACTTCTCAGCATCTTCTGAAATCTCTTTAATACCTTTTTCTTGAGTGCCCCACAATATTTGTATGAAAAAGGCAAAAAGTAGAAGTATATTGTGAAACCTTTTCTTTGGGTCAGAGTCAATAGGTGAGTACATGGCAGCATCTTTGGTGGATACCATTGTGTATGATTGCTGTTTCAGAACTTGTCACTTCAAAGCTGGCAATAAGGAGTGGTCAAAGCTTACCCCAGAAAGTGGTAAAGGTATTGGAACTCAAATATTGCATGTCACATTAATCATACCCAATTAGCACCTTATCCAGCCAGTGTAGCTATTTTTTTAAAGGGATTGATTTAGAGTATGTGGTTGTGGAATGAAAAGCTGAAAAATGCCTTCTGTGACTAATAGTCCCTCAATAACCAAGGAACAGCTTACAATGCCTCTGTGTGTGCAAAGTGTCCTGCAAAGTGATAGTAGCCCTCCCTGCAAGGCCCAAGTGCTGTGGGGCCCATTGAAGGAGCTAGGCTCAGGTAGAGACTGGGAAAAATACACAATTGACCAAAGAATCCATGGCCAGGCCAGTTGGTGTGATTTTATTTTAATTACTGTAGAATAACTGGACTCCTTGCTTGGGCTGGCTTGGCTGTTAGTGCACAACTCAAAAGGCTGCTGCAGCCTTAAGGTTTGTGTTCACCGAGTCAGTCTGACTGTGCTCACAAAGCCAGCTGGCTCATTGCCATGTGCAGAATGACAATTGGCCAGTACAGTATGATGTGCTGCTGATGTGCAACTCCTTGCACAACAAATAATCCCAAACCTCAGGGAGTGACAGCAAAGTTTGGGGAAATAGCTTCTTTTCAGGAGCAGAGTTAGAATTGGCTTCCTGTGGTGGGGTGAGGAGAAGAAAGGGACTGGAAGGGAGGAGGGCATTTGAGGAGCCCTTTTTGTTTTGTTCTTATCTCCTTAGTGACTGGCTCCCAGTATAGCGTTGGCATTCTTTTTTTCTCTGGCCACAAACGTTTTTCCCTTTTTAGCCATCTCTAATATGTATTTGCAAGTTAGTTCAGCTCTTTGCATCTCTTACAAATGGAGTCTAAGAGTAACTGCTGTGCTTAGGCACTCAATATGGTCCAGCCTTTGGTGTTTCTGCCAGCCAGTATATTAGCCAGACCACCCATTTATGACATTTGTGGCATCTTCTCTTCTTATCTTTTGCAATCTGCACTTTCTGTGGTTTGCTGCAGCTTTTGCAGGTCACTCACCCGATCTAACATGTATCGCTATGTGTTGATCCCTTATGTATGCTGAAAACCAAGGGCCAGATGTATCAAGCTCCCGGTCTGCATTTCTTAAATAGTGAATTTTAAGAAATAGCTATTTAAGAAATGCAAAATGGGATGGATGAAAATTGCAAATCGGTAATAGCGATTTCTTAAAAATCGCAATCGCAATTTTGAGTTCCAAATGCCAAATCGCAAAAATAGCGAATCAGTATTTGCAAATCGCAAATTGCGATTCAGGCAATCTGGAACAGCCTGATGATATCACAGCCAGGAAGTGAGTCAGTGCATGCTGTTTCCAGGAGCCCCAGCCACAGGAGCAGGCAGAGAGACCCAGCCAAGCACCAGGAAGGCAGTCTTGAGAGTCAGCCAGGACCAAACAGAATAATGGCTACTGATGGGAATGGGAATATGAAGGAGAAAGGAGAGAGGAAGCGCAAATTCAAATTCAGTGAGCAGGAATTGGAGGTGCTCACCAAGGAGGTGGTCAGGAACCATGACAAGTTATTTGGAAAACACTCACTACAGATACTTGAAAGTGAAAAGAGAAAACTGTGGTCAGACATCCAGACAAAAATATGCGCAGTGGGTGTTGCGCAGCACTCCATCGAGGAGATACGCAAGCGCTGGTACGACTTGCATTCACGTGCCAAAGAGAGGGTAGCAAGCAGGCTGAAGGAGGCAAGGAGCTCCGGAGGAGGACCACCCACCCAGACACCGTCTACATCAATGGAAGACATGGTGGAGTCGACACTGCTTCCTGAAGCTATCAGTGGTGTCACTGACATTCACACCTCAGGCGCACCCAGCACCAGCAAAGGTAATGGCAGTAATGATGTGTTTCCCTATATGTGCATGTACAAATGGCCCTTAGAAAATAGTTAGGGCACTATGCAGTGTAATAAGTATCTTGCATACAACACAACAAGCATTATGGGAGTGGTAGTCCACACCCCTAAAGTGCATCTACCACATAAATAGTGAGATAGTGTAAAACCAAACAGATACACGACACAAAAGACTTTCAGAGATACTATGCCAGGGTAAATGTAATCCTATTACACAACTGTATGAGTACATATCCAAGAGTGACATGCTGCACACACTGACGCAGGGCAAGAATGCTACCACTCCCCGAGTATAACCTGTACTCTGATAAAATGCCAGATGAAGGTACCACACCACCCCAAGAGGCTAGAAGCACTGACAGACAGCAGTCCCTGCCCCAGCGCAGTCCACTCCTCTCAGGAGGTGTCACGAAGAAGGCAGACAGTGCACAGAGGAAGGTGAGGAAGGTGAGGGCCGATCACTGTTTGGTGGCCTTGAGGCTTCCATGCTGAAAGTGCAGCGTCTGCAATGTAAACATATGAGGTCAATGCACAGGCAGTTGGTGTCAATCGATCATAACATGGGAGCAATGCACAGGCAGTTTGAGTCTCACAATGACAACATGGGATCAATGCACAAGCAGTTGGAGTCTCTCAATGACAACATGGGATCAATGCACAAGCAGGTGGAGTCTCTCAATGAAAACATGTGCAATTTGCATGAGGGACAGCAAACAGCAGCAGAACACACAAAGGAGATGACAAATGGCATTAGGGTACTCTGCACTGTGATGCAGCAGGAGCATGTCAGCCACCATAAGCGCCATCACCAATTGATGGGCAGGTTGGATGTGTTCTGCAGATCTGTCAATCGGCTCACTACCTCAACTGATTTGCTGTTACGATGTGCTGTGGGCATGCAAGTGGAGATGGCCCATTGCAGTTGGGATGTTGAACAAGGATTGGTGCAAATCACCAATGTTTTGAAGACAATGCAGACAGCACAGAGTGCTACAAACAGCAAACTGGGTGGTGGGGATAGTGAGGAGCTCTCTAGCCTCAGCAGTCTCACAGCCCCTGTGATGGATCTTAGGAGTCGCAGTACCAGACCCAGTACTGTCTCAGAACCCACAACAAGAGGTGCCACCGAGACCACTGAGAACTCAAGTGGAGTGCGTGGATGTAGAAAGTAATGTTGAGAGTTACAGGGGACTTGCATATCATATAGCAATGCAGTGATACTATGATGCTAATAGTGTGATACTGTAAATTGCACCTGCTTGTGTATAGTGCTTACCTATGTCCTAATCACACATATATTACCTGAAGTCAAGGCATTAAAGATGCTACTGACAGCAATACATAAAGGTTGACGTGGTGTTGTCATTACTTACATCAAAAATAGTTGCGCGTGATCTCAGCACGTCTTTGTCTGCCCTCTGCTGCACTGGTTCTGTCTGCCAGCTGAAGGGGGGGCAAGGGATCGTCATCCTCCTAGGAGTCAGGCTCTGTGGGTTCCACTGGTATGCCCCTCGTTGTTGCGATGTCGTGCAACATGGCACATGTAGCCACGATTTTGGAGGTGTTTTCGGGGCTGTATTACAGTGCGCCACCACTCTTGTGCTGGCATCTGAAACGGCTCTTAAGCAGGCCGAAGGTCCTCTCTACAACGCTGCATATCATCCTGTGTGCTGCATTGTACCTCCTTTCACCTAGCGTGGCAGGATTCAGATAGGGTGTAAGTATGAAGGACCGCACTACATAGGCACTGTCTCCTAGAATGACAGGAGAGTAAAATGAGTAATTGTTATCCGTGACATCACATATACATCAAGGCGACATTGTCAACTATTACATTACCAAGTAGGTATCCTTCGCCAGACTCCCCAGCAAGTAGACCAGTAGTCTTGTGTGTATTTCACTGTCCCTGAAAATGTAGGAGTCATGTGTGCTACCTGGGTATCTGGCCACAAGATCCGTTATAACGTTAGAGGCATTGCTTATGACTTGTATGTTTATTAAATGTGTCCTCTCTCTGTTCCGATAAACATACTCTGTGGCCAATGGTGGACAGATAGCTACATGTGTCCCATTGATGCAGCCAATGAGATGTGGGAATTGGGCAATCTGGTAGAAATTGTATTTGGTTTGTAGCAATTCCTGTGGGGTGTTGGGGAATCTTATGTGCAGATGGATTTTGCTAAGCATGGCATTGAGGAATGCATTGAAGAAGCGTGAAAGTGCAATCTGTGAGACACCTCCAGCTGCTGCTATGATCCCTTGATAGTTCCCTGAGACTAAGAGGTGCAGGGAGCATAATATCTGCACATTGGTGGGTATGCTATTGGTCCTGTGTGTGTTTCGCTGCAGTACGGGTTGTAGATCGGCTATCAGGTCGAGTATCATGGCTGAGTTTAACCTGTACTTATCATATATCTTCTCCTTCGTCTGGTCAAAAAGAGTAATGCGCACTCTGAATATGCGCTCCTGTCTCCTCCTCCTTCTCCTCAAACCTGCCAGGATCCTCATCTTCTTCGCCATGACGTAGAGTGCAGCCATTGTAGAAAAGAGGCTGAGTCATTCTGGGGCTCTTTATACAGGTTGCACCTGTTTACCACCTGATTTCAATTCATCGTAAATTGCACGTGCAAAACCCATTCTGCGACTATTCACAATTTGCGGCTTGTTGATGCATTGCATTGCAATTCAGAATTCTGCGATTCAAAACTTCATTGCGCTATTTGCGAATCACAGTATGCGCAGTATTTGTTTTTTTTTCATCGTAATTGGAAGAAATCGCTAATTTAGCGATTCCTTAGAATTGCACTGCGAATGTCTTTCATACATCATGAAAGGCGATTTTGATTCGCAAACGGTGGAATTTACTGATTCGCACTGATTGCGAATGGAAAATCCTTTGATACATCTGGCCCCAAATGCCTTCTCTTCACTGGTGTAAAGGGAGGGCTGGTGTGTCATTTGAAGTATATATATATCTCTGCACTAATCTGACTTGGAATTTTAATCATTTACTAATCTGGAAACACTTGGAGAACAATGGAGTAATCGTATCAGTTTTGAAGGGACCTGGCCTAGCTTTTTCACCCATTTTGATTTATGTAATGTATTGCCACTTGATAAAGCTTTTAAATATAAGTACTTATTCTACTAGGATTATGTTTTATATTTTAGCCATTTTAGTGATATCCATGCTATATAAGTAGTTTCTCGCAAAGCTGCTTCAACAATGCCAAAAATGTAATGTTCAATGGATGCCACTTCCGGCCATGTTACTTCCTAAAATGTTACATCTTAGAGGGGTCCGCAGGTTTTTATTCTGTCCAGGGCTCCACAAATCCTAGGACCGGCCCTGTGTTCACTCACATTTTACACATGCCATGCTTCTTGAGTAGATGTAGGGGCAGAGCTCATGAAGCATATAATGTGTGATGTTACAGTGTTGGGTCGGTAAAGCTGGGACCATGACTTTAATGCGCTAATCTAACGCCTGATATGCGACACTTGGCAGAGCTAGTAGAGGAATAGGGCCGTCTAATCGCCCAGTCTGTTATTGCCATGTCCCATCAGTGCATCAGCGTGTTCGACGAACTCTGCTCATTTGCTCGCCTGTTTAACTGCCCACCATAACACCATATAGCTCCTCTAGCAATCAGTAATGAAGAGTTGCTAAAGATTCCTTGGGTTTCATTACCAGGAAGTCGAGAGAAGGGCGCCTATTTTGAACCTTCTTGCCACGTTGTCACAGCCGGCCACTATACTGTTCGCTCTCCTTCCTTTTTGGCGTGTTCAGACCATTTGAGGAGGACCTTCTATAGCAGTACCAGATCACAATTCATGTTTGTTCTATATAATAAGGGCTTTTGTTCTCGTGTCCCCACTGTATAAACCATTGGTGTTCGGTGTAACCACATGCAACTTACCCATTCCCCCTGTAAGTAATCCATCCTATTTTCCCTAGCCCTCTCCACTTGCCTATTCTAGGTAAGAGAGTCTTTGTCCCCATGCCATATGAGACAAA
The DNA here is from genome assembly GCF_031143425.1 of Pleurodeles waltl. Lineage (NCBI taxonomy): Eukaryota > Metazoa > Chordata > Amphibia > Caudata > Salamandridae > Pleurodeles > Pleurodeles waltl. The sequence goes on from NC_090447.1 coordinate 697,887,275, forward strand.
ACTGTAATGCCGCATGAATCTGAACAGTGAGTGTGCGAACAATAAAGAGTAAAGGTTATATGGTTCAGGGCGCAGGCTTTTATTGCTCTTTAGAGATGGAAGATCTAGCACTCTACTAAATTCTGTCAATGGGTGGCCTTTGTTTCTTTAGGATATAATAGCAATGGTTATGTATAGGAGTTATGTAGGGTTGGTAATATGGTTAGAGTAGCAAACTCGACAATGAGACTTAAACTGTGGTGCGCACTTCATCTCTGTATTTTTAATGGTGAGTTATCCTATCCTACAATACTTTAAATGTGCATTTTTTAAAGCGCAACGTTTGTGTTTTCAATAGAGGGATATTGATGTTGAAACCCACGACATGGTCCATCCTCTGTTTGTAAATCAGTTTGTAATTGGTTGATCAGTGTTCAGGCCATCGTTGTTTCCAGATGTGGTGTTCATTTGCACCCTCTCAAATCACTATTGTAACAAAGGCCCCTGCAGCCCCAGTGGTGCAGGGGGCTGAGCTCCAGGGAGCCTCCTCAGCACAGTACACTTTGCAGGGGCGGTGGACCCCTGGCCTGACAGCTCCTGGCTTGCAGGATGGCCCCCTCAAGTTTAGTTACGCCAATGTCTCAAATCAAGTTTCTGATAGAAAGTTTCTGATATTTTAGATTGTTCATCTTGGGTCTTCAACTATGAGGGTTGGACTGGGAACCCAAAGCAGGGCTGGACTGGGAACCTGGCAATGTTGTCAGACCAGCCCCGGGTTGGGGGGGTGGGGACGGAGCACTGCTGCTTTAGTTTTTTATGGGCGAGCACAAAGTTCTCCGTCGATTCTGTGATCTCTCTTTGGGCTTCAAACCACGCCCATGCCACGTCAGTCACTTACATTGGTTCCTGGGCTTGCCTTTTAAAATCTGCTTGCTTTCATTTGTGAAAAGCATGCATACATCATGCCTTTTCTGGGGTTTAGGCCACCTACACAGCACCGGTACAGTACCAAAAACATACGAGGCTTGATGTTTTCAGCCTGGAGTCCGACTACTTTATCTGTTTATTTTCCACGCAGCGTGATCGAGCTCCGTTTTTTTTGCTTTACAAAGCTCATAGCTCTAACTCGAACAAATGCGAGACCCCTTGCATTGAAAATGCTTGTTTGTTACTGGGAGCTGATATAGCAGCACTGCTGCAAAACCAGCCCTTAGTAACAAAACCGGTCCACACCTCTGAAGAACCGGCCCCCATCCTGCCAGTCCTCAGGGATACGCCTGATGCCCGCTTGGGCCAGTCCAGCCCAGGTGACTGTGGTTTAACTTTGAATAGCATCTGAAAAGATTTCCAGGCCTCTGTGTTTCTTTTTACACAACAATATTGCAGCTGTTCATTTTACTTATCCACAATTATTGTGGTATTATTATTTTTTTACTGCGCTTGATTTTGTCTTTCTTATGCCGATATCCAATCTTTTGTGTGCCTGAAGCTTCAAGTAATTGTTTCAATTGTCTCTCTACCCATATTTTCATTCTGCCAGGGAGGATTTCGTAAATCTAATGTTTTTTTTCAAGTGGAACCACATTTCTCTAGTATGAGAGTACTCATTTAGGACTGTTTGTGTGTAATCACAGTCCAGTTATATGCATGTGCCCTTCTATTGTAGCTTTGTTTCCAGTTTCCCGGTGCTGCTTAATTTTAATTTGCTTTTTATAGGAAAGTAAGGCTTGTAAGGAAGGCTTTTGGAGGGTACAATTATTTCCTGTGGCCGATTTGGCTATTTGTGTGTTTGAATCCTTGCAGATCCATCATTGTCTTGTTTTACTGTTTGCTGTTTGTAATGCCTTTCTCGTGGTCACCAAAAATATTCCCTCTGAGGCTTCTGTGTGCAGAGATGATTGTTTTCATTGCTGATCTGGCCACTCGTCTTTTGCCCAAGGAGGCATCTGCCTTAAGACTGTATTCAGTGATTCTTGGCCTTTAGAGTTTTTCTCCTAGCCTTTAGAGTGGTCTCCAGTCATAATTATTGCTGACAAACTCTTTTTATTCTAGTCGACCTTTTCTGAAATGGAGAAGGAATGCTTAGCATTTTGAACAGTATTTCTGCTGCCAGATTGATTGTTCTTCGGGGCCTGCTTTCCAGGATTCTTTCAGATAGCTGTATAGGGCTAGGGCCCTCCACCACTGCATGCTTTTGACTTGTTTGAGTTGTATGTGAAGGCAAACTTCAGAAGAGGTGTCAAAGTGCTGATATATATGGCTCTAGATGTGTTGAGAGAAAGAACATTTTGGTCATCTGGGGCCAAGCCAAAACGTCGGTGTTCATACCATTTGCATCTCGTTGTTTCATTGTCTGGGTCTCTTGTTAATGGCTATGGGATCATTGTAAGCATTTTGGACTTTATGTAGAACCCCCATGGGCAATAAGTGTATTTACTTCCTTACATACAGTCTGTTTTGCAATTTTTCACCTGAAATATCTGGATCTTTACTTGGCATGGGCAGTGGTATAGCAGCATTCACAAATGATTAATGCTCCTCTGTTCACGCTAATAGTTTTCTTCACGGAAGTGTCCACCCCTATTCTAGGTCTGAAACCTGTGGTTTCTCTATCTCCAGCAGACAGGTACAAGGAATCACACAGTACCTCTTTCTCAAGGTCTCTTTATATTTTCCTTAGGGAGGTGGGTTTTGGCTCTGAGTTAGCTGCTTCTTGACTCCTCCTCCTTTCTCCCTTATTCTGGCCCTGCCTGACCAATGGTCTCTCGTTCCACCATTTCTGCAAGTGATCTTTTAGTGTACATTCACAACTGGTGTTTGCTTCCACCACCCAAGCAGGAGGAGATCTCTGCAGGAAATGGGCCTCCAAAGATTCACAAGTGGACCTCTCCTGGATTTACTGCTGATGCCGCCACAATCTAGCTGCTGGTTAGACCCTTGCTGCCACTGGCATGTGAAACAGGGTAATTTATTCCACCTCTGAACCCATCCCCTCTTTTCCTCTCGCCAGTTTGTCCGGCTGCCTCTCAGACGTCCATTGACAAATCACTCTCTGTTTTCCTCCAGGGACTTCCTTATGGGTCCTATTTTAATTCTGGTGGGGTGTCTTTCACCTGGTATAAGTACGTGGAGCCCCTGGGTGAAATACCAGTGTGACATGAGGAGTAACAATCAGGATCAGAATTACTGATTCTCTCGTTAATTTCTCACAGTTAGGGAAAACCTCAAGATCACACTTATAATCCCCACTAAATGCATTTCCGCAGAGTTACCAATGCACCCGGTATCAGTAACCTAGGAGCACGATTACAGTGTAGATTAACAGGGACCATGTAACAAAGCCATTAGTCTCGGTCGATCGGATGAGAAAAGTGATCTGTGCAGTTATACTTTCATCAAAAACACTTGAAACCGTCCCTCTCCTCCTTTGAGCCACTCTTTTGGTGCTTCTCCTTCTTGAGGCTGCTTTTTTGTTTTCTCCTTCTCATTGGACTATGGAGAAACATTTGTAACTTTATACGCATTCTAGGGAACTTGAAATTCAAGCATCCAGTTTAGACTTTGCCAATCCATGCCCCAGCCACACAACATTCTTTACACATTGCAATTTGTAATGTATAGATGTGTTAATTACAATTTAAACTAATTGCTACTCTGGTTTGATTGGCACACACTGATAGAACCAAATCTGATATCAGTCTTGCCAACCACATTTTTCTCATGCTTATTCCGTAAGCTTGTCTTTAAGCTTGCCCTTTCCATTAGGTTTCTACTTGAGTGCAGCGGGGAGTCCCACAATGTGTAGGAAAGTACCATCTTTCTTGGCATGTTACCCCCACTTTTACCTGTATGTCAGTATGTTTTTGACTGTCTCACTGGGATCCTGCTGGTGAGGACCCCAGTGTTCATACTTTATGGCCTAATGTGTGTGGTGTGTATAGTGTTTGACTGTGTCACTGAGGCTCTGCTAATCAGAACCTCAGTGCTTATTCTGTCTCTGCTTTTAAATGTCACTGTAGGTTAGTGACTTAATTTAACAATTTCAATTGGCACACTGGACCCCCCCCAAGTCCCTAGTATATGGTACCTATGCATTAGGGTTCCAGGAGAGCCTTATGGGCTGCAGCATTTCTTTTGCCACCCACAAGGAGCTCAGACAAACCTTTCTACTGGCCTGCCATTGCAGCCTGCGTGAAATAGTGCACACACTATTTCACAGCCATTTTCACTGCACTTAAGTAATTTATAAGTCACCTATATGTCTAACCTTCACTTGCTGAAGGCTAGGTGCAAAGTTACTAAGTGTGAGGGCACCCTTGCACTAGCAAAGGTGCCCCCACATAGTTCAGGGCCATTTCCCAGGACTTTGTGAGTGTGGGGATGCCATTATACATGTGCACTACATATAGGTGAATACCTATATGAAGCTTCACAATGGTAACTCCGAATATGGCCATGTAAGGTGTCTAAGATCATGGAATTGTCCCCACTCCAAATCTGGTATTGGGGAGCCAATTCCATGCATCCTGGGGGCTCTGCTATGGACCCCCAGTACTGCCAAACCAGCCATCTTAGGCTTGCTATGCTGCTACAGCTGCTGCCACCTCACAGACAGGGTTCTGCCCTCCTGGAGTCTGAGCAGCTCAGTCCCAGGAAGGCATAACAAAGCATTTCCTTTGGGTGGAGGGTGTTACACCCTCTCCCTTTGGAAATAGGTGTAACAGGCTAAGGAGGGGTAGCCTCCCCCAGCCTCTGGAAAATGTTTTGAAGGGCACAGATGGTGCCCTCCTTGCATAAGCCAGTCTACACTGGTTCAGGAACCCCCAGTCCCTGCTCTGGCATGAAATGGACAAAGGAAAGGGGAATGGGGCACTCCGGAGGCCTTTGAGTGGCCAGTGCCATCAGGTGACATCAGAGACCCCTCCTGATAGGTCCTTACCTGATAAGGTAGCCAATCCCCCTCTCAGTACTATTTAGGGTCTCTCCTGTGGGTTCTCTTCAGATTCTACTTGCAAGTTTCCAGCAGGAATCCTCTGCAACTACTACTTCATCCTCTGACCTTGGATCAACCGCAGCCTGATCCAGGATCCGCTGTAACAGCAAAAAAGTATCCAGAAGAGATACTTTTCCTCTGAAACTTCAGCTCCAGCCAGCATCTGCAACAGTTTCCATGATGTGCACGATCTGAGAACTCTCTGTTTTCACCCTGCACCAGAAGGACCGAAGAAATCTCCTGTGGGGTGACAGAGTTACTCCCCTGCTCAGGCAGGCACCTTCTAAGTCGACGACCGGTTCTCTTGGACTCCTCTCCTGGCAACAAGCATGCTCCTTGGAACACAGAGGGTGAACCCCATCAACACAGACTGTCCTGGGGTCCTGCTGTCTTAATTTGGAGGAGGTAAGACCTTGCTTTCCCCCAGGAAGACAGTACCCCTGTGCACTGCATCTTCTTCACCTCCTGAGGACTCTGTGTACAAAATTGCTTCGTACACAGCCTGGCCGCTGTACCCAGCACAAGGTTCTTCACTGTCTTTGTTACTCTTTAATATATGTCCAACATCTGGCTAAACTATTAAACAACCTGAACATCAGCCAATGATATACAGATCTTCCTTGGGCTCAAAGAGGAAGGAATAACTTCAATGACTGCTCTTCCTACCATATTTATTTCTATCTCTGATTGGATGAAGACGTCATGAAGAGGAAGGAATAACTTCAATGACTGCTCTTTCTACCATTTTTATTTCTAGCTCTGATTGGATTAAAACATTTTTTAAACTCAGTCCCACCTAAATCTGAAGTAACTCAGTTGGCATTCATGTCAACCAATGGCACAATACCTTATAATCTCCCCACTTAGGGGACTGTCACCTTGGCATCTGCTTAGACTCAGACCTGACACCAGATGTCCAAATTGCAAAGGACATCCAGTCCTGTCTCTATCAAATACATCTCTTAAGTTGGAATTTCCCTCTCTTGGTTTCTCTCATAAAATCCAAGTGACAATGCTCTTGTTCTAAAATGTCCTACAAGGTGATTCAGTGATTACCCACCTTAAGCAACTTAATTGACTGCTTACGGGGAAGCATTTATTCTTTAAAACAGCAAACATAATGTACATAATCTGTAACAATGGACGGCTGGGCCTCTTCCCTGAACAAATACATACATTCATTCCTTCTCATAATTAAAGATTAACTTCTAAGCCAAACCTTATAATTCCCTATTTTAAACACAAGAGGTGGGGCTCCTTTTGCATTCTGGGAGCTATCACTTGGAATTCTAATGTTGATGAAATCCACTCTCTACTATTACCATTGCATTTTAGGAAGGCGTTAGACCCTTGGCTTTTTAATAGCAGTTAATAAGCTCCCAATTCCACCTTAGGCTTGCTGTACCTCTTATATTTGGCCATCCGCCAAAGTGATTCACAGAACCTGTGCCCCTTCTGCAATAAACAAGAGTAATCGTTACCACACATCCTATAGGCTTGCATTTTTTTATTAAATGAACGTTGCATTTGGCTTCACAATACTGCTAAATAATTTGGAGTCAGAACATGTCAAAACAATGTAATCTCTGACCTGCAAAGCAATCTTCTAGTCGCAACTGTGAGATTTATTAAGTATGATAAGGAAGAATAAATTGCAAGGAAATCTCAGCACCACAGGCATAGGTAGAGAGCGTTGTAGAACTAAATGTAGTTAAAGAGCAGTACAGGTTCAGCTGCAAGGACACAAAGTAGGTGAGAGTTCACAATAAAGCAGAACATAAACTCAGCAAGTTACAGTTAAATGGGAAATACGTTCAACACGCCTTGAAGAGTTTATGATCAGAGCGCACAAGTATGTATTTCATTTTCATTGTTAATAGAGAGGTTACTTAGAAAATATTGGACAGAGGTAACTTTAGTCAAGAGTATACAGAGTCAGATAAGAAGTCTTGGGAACAGAGCAATAAACACTTACACACTCGAGGAAGGGAGGTTAATGTTTTATCAAAGCTCTGTTAGGATTATGCTAAGGCGAACCTAGAGAAGAGGTGATACGTTTAAAGATACAGGTAATCTGGTGTTTAAGTGAAAGAATATTATTAACTTCTTAATTCTGTGACTTGTTATTGGTAACATCTATGAAGTCAGCACTTTTGTGACCATATAAAGGACTGCTTGCAAACAGTCATTTTAGATCAGCTTTTCAGCTCCATGTAGGTGACCGGTCTCCCGACCTTTGTGATTAAACCTAATTTTGCCTTTATAGAGTAATCTTGCCTCTCTTTATTTCACTTTCCCCCAACATCTTGTGAGCCAAGGCAGGAGTCCCATTTGTCCTCAACCGACTGCTGCCACTGGAATACCGCCTACCCGCGCTTCACAGACTACTGCACATTTATGACAAGGTAAGCAGACACTGTGTTACCTAGTGTTCTGCCAATTCACATGGGAGGCCAGGACTCAGAGTTGCCAACATTAAGGTGACACAAATGCAGGCTCCATTCCATGTTACTATACTGTATGACTATTTCTTTGGAAATGGTAAATGTGGATGAAATATAATGTGTAATTGCATGCAACATGGTGTATGTAACATTGCACCATATTGGTTAAGCCCAGTGTATAGTAATTAGACAGATAATCCCAATGCAACATTGGAAGTGGTCAAGACAATATAGGTGATTCAATTTGTGTGCCGACATTTTGACACAAGCGACGGCCTAAAAGCCGATGTTGTTAAACTTTACCCCTGAGTAAGAACAGAACACTCAAACCAACAGACCTCGGCCATTACATCTGGAAGTCATTCCTTAGCCTATGCGGTCCATGATAAGAAGTAATCCCCTTCTGAGTATGAAGGGAAGTGACCAAAAACTACTGTCCTAGTGTGTCGCCTAGGACAAAAGATTGTAACAGATTTAGAAAGAGTTAGAAAAGCATTTATATTTAGGGGAAAAACATATTGGTGATAAATATATGTATGCACATGTAAACAGAAATATGTCTACAGGATAATATCATTTTATGATTTTATGATACACAACATATAACTGAGAAACAAACTGATGGATTCCTTATCTTGTGAGGGGTAGTGTAAAAATTGAGGAAAGGAAGTTTTAAATAGATCAAACATTGAGTGAAGAGATGAAAAGTCAAATTACAAAAGTTACCAGAAACACAGGGGACTATAGAGACTCCCCTGGAAAAAAAAGACCTTTCCCAGTGATCAGAAGAGGCTATGTAAACACTGTAAAGAATGGTTTAAGGCTATCCAGAGAGAACTATCCCTGGCCACAGGAAAGTACATTTGATTAAAAATTATCAGACCCTACTGCCATGCACCTCAAAAGCAAAGTTACAGGAGTTTAGTTGCAGAAAGCAGAGGCCAACTTATCCCTTTGGTGAGTCTTTTGTGAGAAATCTAAAGACTTCAATTGCCAGCACATCTTGTACCTCATCCATTCTCCCACCTCAGTATGACCCTTCAAATATCTCTGCCAAGGTATCTGGCATTTATCCACTAATTCAGTTACTGGAAGCTGCAATGGGATTTTAGAATCACGAGGTTGAGACCCGTCCACTATCTTTGAAGGGACTCCCTACTGTTGCCCTACAGATATCAAAGCCAAAACTCACAAGCAATCCTAAACAGCAAACAAGGGTGGGTCACTTAGTTTTCAGGACAATCGGAAGCACATTTTATATTACATTTAGATCAGGTCTCTCAGGAGGTTAGAGGTGAAGGGCACAGTCTATACGGGACCATGATGACCAGTATTCATCTCATCAGCAATGTCACACCTATTACAAAAAACAGACATAACAGGAAGGGTAGTCAAAGAAAGGGTGCCTGACCCACAACAGAGAGATGCAGAAGATGCAAAATGGAATGATTATATAGATAGGGCTGTTAGTCTGTACCGATGGCCAGCACTGTGAGGACAAAATGAGGATAATTTGCCACCTTGGCAGAAGAAGAAAGGAAGCATTATGTTTCCACCAGAGAGCTTTCAGGAATGGTTGTTATAAAATGAAGACAGAAGAGATATGAGGGGAGCAGGGAGAGCAGGACATCATAATATTATATCAGACCGATTTCAGGGACGTTTTGGGAGGATAGCAGATAGAATGGGATCAATACATAGGCACATAGATAACGTAAGTCAAATGCTTCAATCACCAGAGGCTAGATGCCCCGCTTACAACAATAATACCCAAGAGAGGCCCCTTGTTGAGCTTGACCATATGAATGGATCAATGGGGTCATTCAGCCACAATAATATCTTTATAAAAACCCCTGGAGAAGGAGAGCAGGGCACTTTCTATAATACCAGGAGACTTCGAGCAACAGAGCTCAAGCAGGTATGGTTGCAGGGAACACATGGTCAGCCATATCCCAGAATGGAATCTTATGAGTTTCCTGGGGATTTGACCCTTCACGATAGACTAATGCAACAGATGAGTGTTCAGTCGGCTCCACGAAACAATGCTCTCACCCCCAACAAGATAGGCACCCAAGGAGAAAACAGCTGGTCTAATACAGGGAGTGCAGAATTATTAGGCAAATTAGTATTTTGACCACATCATCCTCTTTATGCATGTTGTCTTACTTCAAGCTGTATAGGCTCGAAAGCCTACTACCAATTAAGCATATTAGGTGATGTGCATCTCTGTAATGAGAAGGGGTGTGGTCTAATGACATCAACACCCTATATCAGGTGTGCATAATTATTAGGCAACTTCCTTTCCTTTGGCAAAATGGGTCAAAAGAAGGACTTGACAGGCTCAGAAAAGTCAAAAATAGTGAGATATCTTGCAGAGGGATGCAGCACTCTTAAAATTGCAAAGCTTCTGAAGCGTGATCATCGAACAATCAAGCGTTTCATTCAAAATAGTCAACAGGGTCGCAAGAAGCGTGTGGAAAAACCAAGGCGCAAAATAACTGCCCATGAACTTAGAAAAGTCAAGCGTGCAGCTGCCACGATGCCACTTGCCACCAGTTTGGCCATATTTCAGAGCTGCAACATCACTGGAGTGCCCAAAAGCACAAGGTGTGCAATACTCAGAGACATGGCCAAGGTAAGAAAGGCTGAAAGACGACCACCACTGAACAAGACACACAAGCAGAAACGTCAAGACTGGGCCAAGAAATATCTCAAGACTGATTTTTATAAGGTTTTATGGACTGATGAAATGAGAGTGAGTCTTGATGGGCCAGATGGATGGGCCCGTGGCTGGATTGGTAAAGGGCAGAGAGCTCCAGTCCGACTCAGACGCCAGCAAGGTGGAGGTGGAGTACTGGTTTGGGCTGGTATCATCAAAGATGAGCTTGTGGGGCCTTTTCGGGTTGAGGATGGAGTCAAGCTCAACTCCCAGTCCTACTGTTCCTGGAAGACACCTTCTTCAAGCAGTGGTACAGGAAGAAGTCTGCATCCTTCAAAAAAAACATGATTTTCATGCAGGACAATGCTCCATCACACGCGTCCAAGTACTCCACAGCGTGGCTGGCAAGAAAAGGTATAAAAGAAGGAAATCTAATGACATGGCCTCCTTGTTCACCTGATCTGAACCCCATTGAGAACCTGTGGTCCATCATCAAATGTGAGATTTACAAGGAGGGAAAACAGTACACCTCTCTGAACAGTGTCTGGGAGGCTGTGGTTGCTGCTGCACGCAATGTTGATGGTGAACAGATCAAAACACTGACAGAATCCATGGATGGCAGGCTTTTGAGTGTCCTTGCAAAGAAAGGTGGCTATATTGGTCACTGATTTGTTTTTGTTTTGTTTTTGAATGTCAGAAATGTATATTTGTGAATGTTGAGATGTTATATTGGTTTCACTGGTAATAATAAATAATTGAAATGGGTATATATATTTTTTTTGTTAAGTTGCCTAATAATTATGCACAGTGATAGTCACCTGCACACACAGATATCCCGCTAACATAGCTAAAACTAAAAACAAACTAAAAACTACTTCCAAAAATATTCAGCTTTGATATTAATGAGTTTTTTGGGTTCATTGAGAACATGGTTGTTGTTCAATAATAAAATTAATCCTCAAAAATACAACTTGCCTAATAATTCTGCACTCCCTGTATTGTGCCCTATACAGAGAGATTAGGAGGGTGGACTGAAGGATTAGCTCCACAGATGAGCCCACGGCCAAGAGAAGGGTACTTCAAACCACGTGACATGGCAGATGCCAATGTTTGTATCTTCCATGGTGAGGGGTATCCAGACTGGGACTATCCTTATGTCTGTGCATGTGGCAAAAGCATGCCAGACAGCATAACCCCCAACTTCCCTTTACCCATGTGCACTAGATGCCCCAGATAAATAAAGGACCTGGGGCACCTCATTATGTTCCTTGGCCACAAATACATTTTAAAAACCTCAAACGTTGTTACCACCACTTACAGAGGGAGCAGGGAAATTGATTAGGACCTTTGAAAAACAAACTGCAGGTATCACCCTGGCACTAGAGCACAAAAAGGGTCTATTTAGCTCCCTTGTAGGAGATGAGACCGACACTGTCCTCCATAAGGCTGGAGTAAGAAATTTCACCCTTACTGAAACCATGTATGATTGGGCCCGTGTAACTTGGTTTGGACAGTAGTCTGGGACCAGCTGAGGAAAATGTATCTTGGTAGACCAGACACTGGGTCTCTTATGCAGCAAAAACTGGCAAAGAAGGGAGCAACGGAAGGGGCTGAACAGCAGCCACCACTCAGATAACTGCGATGTCTGTGGGGCCAGTCCCAGAGACCACCCAACAACAATACCCACTACAGCAAAATAATGCAAGGGCACAAGAAAGTAGCAGAGTGGATGAGGAGGTATAGGAAGGCAGCAGGATAGGTTCCAAGAGGATGGATCAGAAATGACATTATTGTCACATATATGGACATTTTATTAAAGAACACAGGACCAAGATACAGGTTGAACAAAGTGGGAGGAGAGGGGTTTATAGCCAGCCAGGGAATGCAGTAATCCAACCAAAAGCAACTCCACAAATAATATATGTTTCTCAGCCACCACAACAAAATACTCAGTACCCAGTAATGCCTCAGATGCAATAAATGCCACCACAGCAAAGCTACTAAGCACCCCATATGGTGACTCCACGCCAAGTTAGACAAGGAGGTGTGATTGTGAGAGGAGGAAACCCCTTTCAAACATTGTACATGTGGGGGTATACACAATGAAGATGCCTTCAGAGTAGTCCTATGTGTCCAGTATTTTCAGTGACGCACAGGCCAGATGAGGAACCTGCTGGGATAGTAGCTATCAGTAATAAGAGGTATGCATTCCTCATTGATATGGGAGCAGCCCGATCTTTTATCTGAGACAGAGATCTCTCAAATTCTAACAGATCAATGGACACACAAGGATTCTCTGGGGTGGTAACAAGGGTTCCATTCACTAAGCAGGTGGTGATGGAGATAGGAGGGAGGTATGTTGTTGGCTGCTTACTATTTTCTCTGGCCACCCCAGTAAATTTATTTGGAAGAGATCTTATTGCTAAACTAAACATGACTATCCATTTTGATCCTGAAAATACTATGACTTTTTCTATCCTGGAGTCCCTCCTTCTAGGATCATGGCCGTAACAGTAAATTCCTTTACTTGAGACCCAATCAGAGCTTGACCCACTAATAAAAAGGCATTCACCATAGTGATATACACAATAATAACAGAAACATCTGAGCTATTGGGAAGAGAGGTCCAGCTACCCAGGGAGTTGCTTTTCCGACAGCTGGGGCAGGATTCCTGGATACCTGGCAGTGCATTGATTTTACACATAAAGGCCTCAGAAATAACACTGACCTACGATGCTCTGACAGCCTGTGATCATACCCGTGCCCTATGGACATGCTTTAGAATTATTGAATCAGGTAAAACAGTCAAGAAAATATTGGATTACCAGCTGTATGATGATGATCCTAAGAAAATGATTATAGCTTTTCAGAATGACATACCGCTGAGGGCAATATTGGAAGTAAGGACACCCACATCAGGTAGAGCCTTTGATTCTGTAAGGAATGCAGTTCTTTCCTAAGTACCAGATACTCTGTGGACCATTGGTCCCTATGAGGTAGACCTTATCTGCACCGCCACCCCATTCAGAATAACAGAAAGGAGAGTTCTATCCCACCTAGGAAAAAAGCAGTGTCCCCTTGCTAGAGAAGCAGATGAGGGCATCTCCCCCACCATACAGGCATTATCAAAGCAAGGAGTAATATACCCTGGACTGTCACCTTGTAATACACTGATTTACCAAGTTAAGAAATCAAAGGGTAACGCTTGGCATGTGGTGCATGAGCCTCGCTCTTTGAACTATGTAGTGGTACCCGAATTCCTAATTGTCCCTGAATCTTCCATTATCTTGACAAACATCCCTCAGGATGCCAAGTAGTATCTGTCATAGATCTTAAGAATGCCTTCTTCATTATTCCTCTTCATCCAGACAGTCATTATTTGACAGCCTTCTATCGCAGGACTCAGTATTTGTATTCTTGTTTGCCTCAAGGTTATTGCGACTCCCCAAGTATTTTCAACAGGGTGGTAAAATGATCTGTCAAACTTTCAGTGTGACAGTACTCTATTGCAATATGTTGATGATGTTCTAGTCTGCAGCCCCAGTGTAGGAAAGATACTGTGCCCTTTCTGGTCACTCTCGTCCAGAGAGGATATCACGTGGAGAAAGACAAAGGGGGTCATTTTGACCCTGGCGGATGGCGGAAGATTGGCAGTAATTCCGCCAACAGGCTGGCAGTGTCCTGCTCTCGTATTATGACCGTGGCGAATTCACCACAGTCATACCGCCGGCCCCGCCAGTATACCGCCAGTCTGCAGCCGGGCAGTCCTAATCCCCAGGGCAACCTGGGTATTATGAGTCCCCAACCTCCTGCCTGTTTACCGCCATGGAAAGGCTGCCGGTAAGGGGGACTCGGGGAGCCCCTGGGGGCCCCTGCACTGCCCATGCACTTGGCATGGGCAGTGCAGGGGCCCCCAGGCACAGCCCCATCGTGCATTTCAGTGCCCGAATTATGGGCAGTGAAATGTGCGATGGGTGCTACTGCACCCGCTGCACATCAACATTGTCGCCGGCTCTATTACGAGCTGGTTTCAATGTTGATGTGACTTTTCTGCTGGGCCAGCGGATGGAAACGCTGTTTCCGTCCGCTGGTCCAGCGGAAAAGTCATCATAGGAGGCCAAGCATACCGCCAGCACTGGCGGTATGTTGGCGCCTGCAGCTTCGGCGGTCTTTCCAAAAGACTGCTGAAGTCGTAATGAGGGCCAAAGTACTGTCAGGAGGAGGTCCACTATCTAGGGCAACTACTGTCAGCTTCTGGTCAGTAAATTATGTCTGAGAGGGCAGCTATATGCCAAATGACTCGACTAGGGATTGTTAAGGGGATGCAGAATTTCCTTGACCTCTGCAACTATGTGAGGCAATGGGTCTTTGACTACAGCACTTTAATAGCACCCCTGCTGACCTCTATTAAGCAAGCAAAAGACAGATACAATGAAATAACATGGACACTAGAAATGAGGAAACATTTCCCAACATTGATAACTGAGATAACAAGCGTCCCAGTTTTGGGGACTCCTGACTACACCAGACTTTTACCTCTTCTGCCACTACAATGGTCAAGTGTTGACGGTTGTTCTCACACAAAAATATCCTTTAGGACACAACCCTGTTGCATACTTCAGTGGTCTGTTGGACTCAGTAATGTAATAACATTACTCCTGTGAACAAGCCCTTGCCACTGCAGCCTTTGAGGTACAGAAAAGCACCCTCATTTTCATGGCGGCACTACTGACGCTTTATGCGGAACATGCAGGGTTTGCCATCATTCAAAAGGCTAAGACTACCCTAACTACACAGAGGGTATCAAGGTACAAGGTCATACTATCATTCCCATCCTTGAAAGTTGTAAAATGCCATATTTTGAACCCGCAACATTTTTGGCTCACCCTATATTGGACTCCGAGGATGATGCACACAACGGTGCAACCTATGTCTCCAATGAATCCAGCCAAGCAACAGAGGATCCCATTCCCAGCAGTATTGTATATTTTGTTGCAGGATCCTCTACTGTTGAACAGGACACAGGAGTAAGACACACAGGACTGGCACATGTTAGAGCACAGCAGCACGATTCCTCGGACACACTTCACATAGTTGAGCAACTAACATTGCCAGTACATTATTCTGCACAAGCAGCGGAATTTAAAACCTGATAGGGGCCTTAGGGCAAGGAATAGGAAAAGGTATCACAATCTATTCAGATTTGGCTTCTGTAACTACTATATTACATTCAAGCATCATGAGATGGAGCAGAATGGGCTTCCTCAAGTCAGAAGTGAACCCCGTAATGCTAAGGAATCTCTTAGAGGCCTTAATTAAGGCTCTTGCCCACCAACAGCAGTGGCAGTTGTGAATCTGCACACACAAATAGATAGGACTTTGTGTCATGGGGGAATGCATTAGCAGATTGGGCAGCTAAAGATCCAGTTAGGAGCACACCCTCATCCATACCATCAGGTTCACAATATATCCCAGTCTTAGTGGCACAGGCAGCATCGCCACATGAGCTTGAGTCAAACGCTACCACAGATATTATTAGACCTCATTATACTGAGTCAGCACGTTTATATCTTTGAGAACTACAGGAAGCTGCTCCACTGCAGGAGAAACTATTATGGAGGCTGGAGGCTTCTCACAGTTAGGGGAGTATTTGCTCTATAGGCAAATTTCCATAGGTAAACAAGTGATGCCTCAGGCCTTCTTCATACTAGCCCTTGATCAATTGTACTTACTGGCTTACATCTCAAGAGATGACTTGTCTATGCAGATACAAGATTGATTTGTTCCCAACCTGCATGGTATGCTTACTATTATGTACATTCATATTTGTACCATTTGACGATAATTCTCCATAAACCCCACATTTAAGGTAACAAATTCCACCATACCACGACCATAAGTTCCATTTAAGGCTCTTCATATTGATTTTATTGATACGATTGATCGATGTAACAACTATCACTACCTCATATTTGTTGTATGCCCTTTTTCCCGGTGGGTTGAAGCAGGACCCTTTTGTCCACTGTGATGCGAAGTCAGCTGCTACTTTTTTGATTTGTGAGGTGGTTGAAGGGATAAAATCCTACAACGGCACACACTTTGTCAATTCCATTTTCACACGTCTCACAACAATGCTGGGATAAGACATAAACTATTTTCTGTTTACCATCCCCAGAGTAATGATACAGTTGAGCATGCATATTATGCACCACATTGCACAAAAAAATTGTTGTATTGTTTACCACTAGCACTATTTTCTCATAGGAACACAGCCAGTTCCTACCACCACTTGACTCCCGATCATATAGTGACAGGAAGGCTCATGAACACGCAAATACCTGCCATTAGATTTAAGGTGCAAGCAGAAAGTACAGCTGGAATTCTGAATGATGAAATGCAAGTTTAGCTCTCTGAATTGACGAAGGCTAAAAAGTAAATCCAGAGGAAAGGAGAAGCACACCACTGCTGAGGTTGACCTCCTAGCTGTGCAAATAGGAGATCGATGGCCCATAAAAACTTTGTCCAGAAATGGAAGGATTGCAAGTTTGACGGCACCTTCTCAAGAACATTGGTTACTCCCACATCAATCAAGGTTGCAGCTAGGAAGCCTTGGATCCACCTATCTGGATCACCTTACCTGCTCTGGGTAGGTTTTCTGGCAGAGAACGGGAAGGGGCGCTGCTACCACCAGCAACGCTCCGCCAGCTGAACACCGCCAAGCTGTATCACAGGTCATGATACAGCTAGCGATGTTGAACTGGCATGGCATGGTGGTGCCGGTGGTAGCAGCGCCAGCTTTCCACCGTTCGCCAGTCTGATCACTGCCAGATTTCCGCCCTTCTTGTGGCGGAAGTCCGGCAGTGCTCATAGTTTGGCGGACGGATGATAGCTGCGGTGGTGGTCTTTTGGCGGCCGTCACCACAGCGATAGGCAGCTTTTACCACCAAAGTCTAAATGACCACCCATGTGTGTATATGGGATGATAATATTGTGTGATATACTTGGATGGATGGTGCAGTAAACCCTCGGGCAGTCAAAAGATTAATATCTGTTACTTTATGTTTCAGAGAGAATGGCACTCAGAGGAGAAGAGCTACAGAATATTATGCTACTGCTACCTGGAAAGATGTTCCCAAGAGCACAGGTTGCTCAATGACGCCCAGCTGTTTTTTGGAAGTGTCTTACCATTCGTTCAGGCAAAAGCAACTGCTCGGTGATTGCAAATAACTAGGTAGGAACTTATGAAGGCGATCAATGACACAAAAGATGAATTCAATGCTATAAAAGAAGAGCTGCGTGCTAGTGATCATGCAGTACCGTTATGTTCTTGATCTTATGACGGCCATGGAAGGAGGAGTATGTGCCAAGATAGGAACTGCTTTTTGTATTTATGCCCCTGCAAACGATACGGACAATAGAACATTGTCGGAGGCCATAACTTTGCACAACTTACAAAAGAAAATGGTGGATGAATGAGGTGCCCCAGATGAACGGTTTAAGTGTTGGTTCGAGTGGCTACCATCCTGGATGTCGGGACTGTTTAAAGCTTTGTTATTGCTTATCCTGTTATTGCTTTTGATATGCTGTGTTATTCAATTAGCTATAGCTTGCTGTAAGAGGATGAACGCAAAGATGGGAGGGATGTTCACAGTCAGGCCCACTACACAAGTAGTAGATGCTCAGGGTAATACATATCATTTAATACCAAGTGCGGATCCAGGGTTGGGGAAAGTAGTTGAAATATCAACTAGAGGGGGGATGTTAAGAAAGGCATAAAATGTGAGGAAATCTCACCACCACAGATATCAGTAGAAAGGGTTGTAGAACTATACGTAGTTAAAGAGCAGTACAGGCCCCAGCTGCAAGGACACATAGTAGGTGAGAGTTCACCAGAAAGAAGAACATAAATTAAGCAAGTTTTAATTAAATGGGAAAACATGCTTAACAAGCCTTGAAGAGTTTATGATCACAGAGCACAAGTGCATATTTCATTCTCATTGTCAATAGAGACTTGACTTAGAAAATATTGGTCAAAGGTAACTTTAGTCAAGAGTATACAGAGTCATATAAGAAGTCTTGGGAACAGAGCAATAAACACTTACACACTTGGGGAAGGAAGGTTAATGTTTTATCAAAGATCTGTTAGGACTTTGATAAGGAGAACCTAGAGAAGAGGTCATGAGTTTAACAATGCAGGTGATGTGGTGTCTGTGTGAAAGTATATTATTAACTCAAAATCAAAAAAAAAGAAAAGAAAAATCAAAGCAGCTTTTATTTATCCCTGTCTCTTTTCAGTTCTTTTTTTAATTTGTAAGCAAAGCAATTAATAAAACACATAGGGGGTCATTCTGACTCCGGCGGTCAGAGACCGCCGGGGCCAGGGTCGGCGGGAGCACCACCGACAGGCCGGCGGTGCCCCGCAGGGCATTCTGACCGCGGCGGTTCGGCCGCGGTCAGATGCGGAAAACCGGCGGTCTCCCGCCGGTTTTCCGCTGCCCTTGTGAATCCTCCATGGCGGCGGAGCGCGCTCCGCCGCCATGGGGATTCTGACACCCCCTACCGCCATCCTGCAGGAACAGGATGGCGGTAGGGGGTGCCGCGGGGCCCCTGGGGGCCCCTGCAGTGCCCATGCCAATGGCATGGGCACTGCAGGGGCCCCCGTAAGAGGGCCCCACTATGTATTTCAGTGTCTGCTATGCAGACACTGAAATACGCGACGGGTGCCACTGCACCCGTCGCACATACCCACTCCGCCGGCTCCATTCGGAGCCGGCTTCCTCGTGGGGAGGGGTTTCCCGCTGGGCTGGCGGGCGGCCTTTTGGCGGTCGCCCGCCAGCCCAGCGGGAAAGCCTGAATGGCCTCCGCGGTCTTTCGACCGCGGAACATTGGCGGTAAAAGCCACATACCGCCGTGCAGAAGACCGCCAACACACCGCCGCGGCCACGGAATTCCGCCACAGCAATTATGACCCACAGTTCTGAATCCGCGAAAAATGTAGACACCCACACAAGTCCGCCACACCAAAGGTCAGTAATAAACTGGTGAAAACAAAACCTCCACCGTCACGCCAACAGAAATACGCCCACACTATCACGACCCACGAATCCACACGGCGGTCTTTCAACCGCGGTATTCCATTGGCGGTACACACCGCCGCGCTCAAAATACACACATATTTACAAAACACAGCCACATTGGACAAATCGAAATACACACACCTGATACACATACACACACCACTCCCACACACCCAATACAATATAAAACACCCACCCACATCACCCACAAACCCCTATGACAACAAATCAAGAACGAAACCCAGAGAGAGACAGCACCAGCAAGAACAACAGTATCCACAGGCACACAACACAATCACCCACAGAAGTTTCACGCACCTCACACAACACCCCACTACATATCAGCACACTTATCACCCCACACTCCACCCCACACATGACCTACACCACCCCATGGCACGGCAAAGACACCCCAGGTTCTCGGAGGAGGAGCTCAGGGTCATGGTGGAGGAAATCGTCCGGGTAGAGCCACAGCTATTCGGATCACAGGTGCAGCACACCTCCATTGCAAGGAAGATGGAGCTATGGCGAAGAATAGTGGACAGGGTCAACGCAGTGGGACAGCATCCAAGAAATCGGGATGACATCAGGAAGAGGTGGAGCGACCTACGGGGGAAGGTGTGTTCCGTGGTCTCAAGACACCACCTGGCAGTTCAGCGGACTGGCGACGGACCCCCACCTCCTCCCCCACACCTAACAACATGGGAGGAGCAGGTCTTGGCGATTCTGCATCCTGAGGGCCTCGCAGGAGTAGGTGGAGGAATGGACTCTGGTAAGACAAATCTTAACTATCACATCCCCCACCCTACCTGCATGCCAGCACATACCCCCACCCTCACCCTCACCCTCACCCCCAGCACTCCAACTCCTCACATATGTCCCAACATCACAAACCACCCATCCCATCACCAAGCCCTGCATGCAACAACAAAGCATGGACACCCATCACTAAAGCATGACCACTGCACATACCCATACACCCCCCTAAACCATCATCACACAAGGTCCCACACAGGAATGCAAACACTGGGGTACACGGTCACCCACCCATTGCGCACCATGCCACACACAGATGTAATAAACATCCTTTTATACCCCTGCAGAACCCCTACCCAACGTCACCGGACAGGAGGGTCCACACATGTCCACACCACCAACCAAAGAGGCCCACAGTGATGACAGCAGCTCTGTCCAACTGGATCTAGATGACCAGCCCAGCCCATCGGGGACCTCGGGACAGTCGGTTCCCATCACACAGTCACAGGCCACTACAGAGCTTCCCCCCTCTGGAAACACCAGCACAGCACCCACCCAGCAGGCCCATACCTCCATCCCCAGGACACGTCAATCAGCTGTGTGTCCACCACTACAGGGAACCCAGGCTAACCCACCACCCCAATAGCAACAGGGACCTGGGGGCAGTGGGCACACGGTCCAGGGGACGGAGGCCCAGGAACACAGGGGAACTGGGAGGGCTGCTGTGTGACAGGGGGCGGACAGGCCAAGGGAACCCACTCTCCACGAGGCCCTCTCCTCCATCATGGGAGCCCACCACCACTCCCAGGAGACAATGGCAACGGTACTGCCCAAGTTTCAGGAGACCCAGCGCCTGCAGGAGGAACAGTATTTGGGCTTCAGGGAGGAACTCAGAACCATCAGCTCCACCCTGGGCACCATCGTAGGGGTACTGAAGGAAGTCCTCAACACCAGAAGGAACACTGTGGCACTACAAGGGGCCCCTGATACTAGCATGGACGATGAACTGTCCACCACCTCCACCGGCGCTAGTGGACAGGACGCCCCGCCACAGGACCACCACACAGGACCCCACCCCCTGCAGAGGGAGAACCACCCCGCAAACGGTCCCTGAAATCCAGGACAAAGACAGAGCACGATGCCAAGACCCCAGCCAAGAAATGAGACCACCCTGATTGTCATCCTACTGTCCCACTTTGTCACCCTGTCCATACTGAAACTGCCCCAGCTCCACTTCCTATGCCCATATGGGCAATGCATCTGTGAGACTAATAGACTGGACTCTGCCATGGACATTTCTCCGCCATCACCCCTCACAATTTTACTACCCCCTCCAATGGGAAGCGCACTTGTGTGAGGAGGAGGCGGCGTCCCGTGCGCCCAGGGCAGGAGCCCTTTAAAAACAGTCTTGCGCTCCCGCTAACGCGGGAAGCGCACTTGTGTGAGGAGGAGGCGGCGCCCCGTGCACCCAGGGCAGGAGCGCTTTAGAAACAGTCTCGCGCTCCCGCTAACGCAGGAAGCGCACTTGTTGGAGGAGGAGGCGGCAAGCGGGAAGCGGACTTGTGGGAGGAGGAGGCGGCGCCCCGTGCACCCAGTGCAGGAGCCCTTTAAAAACAGTCTCGCGCTCCCGCTAACGCGGGACGCGCCCGGGCCAAGGGCGGGCCCGTCCTGCGCCCGTCGGCGACTGGAGGAGGCTGGGCTGGGCCATACTATTTAGCTTCTGGTATTGGCATTGGGGCCGGTGACCAGCGTTTGACCAGCGTTTGACTCCACTACCACCGCCGTGAGGATAACACACCACTATAGGCGAGCAGCATCTGTATTTTTCTGACATGTTAGCCTCTTCAGCAAGACCCCATTGGGTGGTAACTGGGGTTGCAACAGGGAAACAGGTGAGGCAAAGTGCTTTCAGCAAAAGGCTGACTAACAATACCTGCTATATATAAGGAGCCCAAAGACCCAAGATGGGCAGACGGAAGGGGGGCACCCTTGGAAAAGGCCGGTAATAACAAGACCCTAGACGGATTTCTTCAAAAAGCGGTTGGAGCACTAGAAAGGGAAATTGAAATGGTGGAGCGCCGTCTAACTGCCCCCCCATTGACGGCATAAATTGTCCATCCTTATCCCCACCGCAAACTCCTATACATTCCCTCCATCCTCCCGACCTACAGTCTCCCCGGCTATTCCCCCTCCAGCTACCCAAGAGTCTATTGTAGAGTCCCAGGACAATGCTATACAGTCATCAGAACCCACTCAGCCACCCTTAGGCAGGTCTCTCCCTAATTCTGACCAGAATACAAAAGGCAAAAGAAAACGAGGAGAGGTAAATTTAAGAAACAAACGGGCCCGCATTTTGAGCTCCCCCAATCTCGGTGCACCAACTCGGAAAAAGGACCCTACATTTACTCAAATATCTACTGTTGATCATTCAATATCTGATTATATAATTGAGCACCTAAAAGTCGATTTTTTTAAAAGGCTACACCCTATAACAATTTGCCTACAAGCCATTGAAGAAAAACTGGAAAGCCTCATCAAGCCAAAGCAGACAATCACTTCCCTCTCACCGGACTTGCAGCCTCCCTGCCAAATTTGCCCCTCGAGCCTACCAGGCACCAGCGCAAGCAACCTCCCCCTATCACTGGGTACGGACCACAACCCTTCAATGAATTGTCCTGATCTTCTGCACCAACCAGTGAGGGCTCCAACTGACAGGCTGGCCATCGCCTCAAAGGACAAGTGTACTAAGTCTGCCACACCCTTTCCGAGGGGGAACGGAGGAGTTGTTTCCTCTAATAACATGGGTTCAAAACCCTACAAAGATATTCTTGATCAGAACTATCTACCATTAGATCAGATGTATAGAGATGAAGGAACCATTTTGAGAACTTTACATTTACCTCCTGAATCATGCCCATATGTTCTTGTTATCACAGGCGTTCCTAAACTTAAAACCAACATTGTCGAATCATTCACTGAACTGAAAAACAAGGTCATACATTGGTTACACAGTAACGCCAGATTTGCATTTCATATGGTACCCTCAATATTAATGGTGAGAAGGGTGGGTTGGGTGGGTCCACTTAAGAACCCCGGAACGGGGGATTGTATAGTTATCAACTTTGATTCACCCACCCTTGTCCAGCAGCTCTCCCTAAATGTGCACAAATCTAACCCTCTAGGGGGTGAAGTATCTTTGTGCAGACTTCAGGCTTTCTACCCTCAAACAGTCTTATCAGCTACCAAGGGGGTGCAAATCCCACTTAGATGTTCTACTAGCTTCCAGTTGCAGCCTGCCCCCCAGTCAGGACGCAGCTCCCTTTCACCATCTCTCTCTGAAATTGACTGACTAGAAATTAGCCCTGTCCATGGCCCACCTAAGTCTCAAGGATTTAGAAATTGGGACGAGAATCATCTTACACCCTCACTTACTGAAACACAAGAAATAGGAATAGGCGGTCCTGAGGCCGATCAGACTCTTACTGCAGATATCAGAGGTTCCACACTAATCTTTCCACCAGCCCAGCCAGCACCCTCTAGGATTGAAAATAGTCCCTCGTTCCTCCTCTGTGACCTGAACATGGAGACCTGTACTTGTGGAGCTTGCAAAGAGGGTATGGCTTATGAGATCAATCCAGTCCCGGATTTAACAGGTACCAGCAACCGCGGGTTTAACCCACCTATCCGGGTATTTGAACTGACTATGCCAGACCCCAATCCAAGTGGGGCGAGTAACATCATGGGTAATAACGCAGTAGAAAACCTAATTGAGGCCAGCCTAGCTATGATGGAAAGGGGTATTGAATCTCCCCATGGCACTACATCTTTAAGAGGGTACTCCACGGCCAAAGCTGCCGACAATAAAATAGGTGGTCTAGACACAGTCCTTAGTTGGAACATTGCAGGGTTGGAGAATAAAATGGGCATCCCGGAATGGGTCAAATTTATAGATGACACAAAATATGCCTTTTTCAAGAAACGTGGGCATTGGAGCCCAAATACAGAATTGGTTTTAAAAGCTATTGGGTTCAGCAAGCAATGCGATTTCTGGGAGACCTTCAGGCGGGCTGCTTATATGGCTTAGTTGCTCCTTCAAATGTCGGGTTGAAATAGTAGATATGGGCTGCCCTGATCTGATGGATTTATCTTTACCATCACTTAAGGAGAAACCGCTTCTAATAATTAACATCTATAACAGGAGCTTGGGCAGCAAATATGAGTCAGACGCTCTGACTATTTTGGATAGTTTTCTCTCCTGCAAAACCTCCTCTCACTATATTCTTATCGCAGGGGATCTTAATACCACCTTTGAGCCCTACCAGTTGGCCCAGGAACTATATAAAGATGAGGATGCTTATTGGGGTATCCCCCAATTGGTGTCAAGCAAAAGACCGAGATTGAATAGATTATCACTTCAACTTGTGGACATTACACTGGCACATGGTCTTCGGGCCTGCAACGGTCGCTCCCGCTCAGATGTTGATCTCCATCCTACATTTAGGCGTGGAGTCCAGAAGAGCCAGATAGACTATATTTTGCTCGATATTCGGTTGTGGGACCATATGGCTGACATGAAGATTTTAGAACACGAGGAAAGTGATCATGAGCCATTGATTTTATCGGTTAGGGGCCTACTACCCTCACTTGAAGCTCCTTGCCCCAAGATCTACGTACAGCAGCTCGCATTGACAAACAATAGACGAAATGTCAAATGGGAATCTGTGAGTACTGACCCAGGTACTATGATATCCCTGTATAGCCAGTTGGCTGACCACTTGGAGCACATGCCCCTCCTTTCAGGAGATGGTGAAGGGCTTATAGCAGCCCACACACTATTATTTAATTCCTTAAAACATCTTTTTACCAAAGAGTCTGTTAGTAAAGGGGGAAAAAAGTGTAATGCAGGGTGGTTTAGCCCTGCATGCAGGGAAGCGCAGCCCGATTTATTGAGAGCTCTAAGAGGGGGCCAGACAGGGCATATAAGGCAAGCAAGGAAAAATTATAAACAGGAACTCAGTAGGGCCCGCAGGAGATGGGATGAGCTCAGATGGGCTTCCCTTTTAGAGTCTGCAAAAGCTAAAGATACTTCGAAATTTTGGAAACTGGTGGCTGACGCTAGTGAAGAACCTAACCGCCTGCCTGGTGCATCAATACTCCCTGTAGAGTGGATAGATCATTTTGGCCGATTATACTCAGGGCCTCCAGATGTTACCACCAGTGAATTGAACCATATTATGACCCTTGAGTCTTCCCCAATCAAATTCACTCTGGCAGAAACTCAGGCTGCGATTGTTTCACTGAAATGGGGAAAGTCCCAGGCGACCTGTACAAGACAAGCCCGGATATATGGGCCCCATACCTGAACTTGGTCTCTAGTGCAGTAGCTGCATGAGCACCTGTCCCAAGCTCCTGGAAGGGAGCGGAGATAGTTCCCATCTTCAAGAAAGGCAGTCCCTCTGACCCTGCCAACTACTGTCCAATCTCCTTACTTGATAATTTCCAAAAAGTTTTTGCAAAGCAAGTCCTGCTACACCTTGAAGAATGGATTTCAGAAACCAATGCCATCTCCAATTTGCAAGCAGGGTTTAGGCCAGCAGTCAGCACCATAGACCAGGTCTTAAGATTTCTAACAATCAAATGGAAGACAGTGGAAATAGGAGGGGGCAACCTGTTTGTGGTCTTCATTGAACTCGGAGCCGCATTTGATCTGGTCCCCAGGAACCAGCTATGGGTGACATTAGCCAACATGGGCATCCCAAATGGTCTTTTGAAACTTATGGCCCGATTACACGAGAACACCTATGCTCAAATCAGGAGTGGTAAGGATGGCGATCTAACAGCTCCAGTCGCCATCGAAGGAGGAGTTAGACAGGGCTGTGTTTTAGCCCCTACCCTTTTCCTCCTATATATAAACAATTGCATCAACTATCTAGCAAACTGCACTAATGACTCCCCTAAGCTTGCCGGGAATAAAGTGCCATGCCTGCTTTATGCGGATGACACTATCTTGCTGGCCAAAACACCCATGGGAATCCAAAATCTGGTCAACCAGTTTTGTGCATTTTGCAGAGATTACGGGCTGGACATCAAAGCTAAGAAAACTAAACTTATGGTATACAGTACCCTGACCAAGAAGTTGAGAGCAAATATAATGATGGATTCAGTCCCTTTGGAGAGGGTAACCGAGTACGACTATCTGGGTATCAGACTATCAGATAATGGTAGCTGGGATGCAGCCATAAGAAAAGGGGCACTCATTATCAAACAAAGAAGCGGAGTGTTAGCACGGAAGGCTAATACCGTAACAAGTTCCCCACTGATTCTGATCTCTGAAATATATAAAGTTCAAATCCGTGCTGCTGCCCTGTATGGAGCGGAACTCTGGGGGTCATACAGACAATTGGATACTCTCCAAACCAATGAAAACAATTTTTTCAGACATATATCTAGGTTGGGGAAGGGCACACCGATGATTCCCCTAAAATTGGACCTGGGCATAAATAGCATTAAAGATACAGCTAGTTTAACGCCTCTTTTATACTGGGTCCGACTTTGGAAAACGGAAGAACTTGAGCCCTTCAGAACAGCAATTAACGATCTTATACCACCATTTCAGGGAAGGGAAAAGGTTTGTTGGCTGAGGGAGATGAAATCTGCCTGGGTTAAGTTGGGCTTCACCCATTACTGGGAAAATCCAGAGATTATCCCTGCTAACGCCAGACTGCTGATTAAAGAACGATATTGGGGAAAAATCCACAAGGAGTCTTTCCATCGCAAAGGGCCAGGTCGGCTGACAGCAGGGTTTCTCCTGGTTAAACACGAACCTCAGCCCGAAAATGTCCTCGACCTCCCCATACCAGCACGTGCCCGAGCCTCATTTCTTCAGCTCAGGTATGGAACATTAGCAGTGAACAGCTTCACGGCCCGCTGGCCGACTAACAGTCCCATGTCTGACAAATGCATAAATTGTCACTCATGCAAGGAAACTCCTGACCATGTTCTATTTTTCTGCCCCCTGTATAAATGTCCTAGAGGAAGGTGGATCATTCCCTTGTGTAAGATATTGTTATTACAAAATCGAACTAATGCCTACAGACTATGTAAATATGACACTTCCACACTGATAGTAAGTTCTGTTTCTAAATACCTGTCAGCAGCATGGACAATTCGTAGTAGGATTATTTTAGACCCTAGACTACTGGCTGAAGAAAGGTCCATTACCTAGTGGACGAGGATTTTTAGCCAGTTAGGGAACTCACATAAAATTATCTGTGTTGACCTATCTACGATACCAGATTTTACTCTTGCCTGTGTTTTTAGTGACTAATTTACAGTATCTTAGCATAAAGCACTCTGTAAATGGTTAGATTCAATTCCTCTGATTAACTTACCCAAGACATGAGACTAACTCCATGTTACCTTTTTAAATGTTTGGTTTTTAATTTTCATAAGTACGTAGCATTTTATGCAGTATTATAAAACTTTTTCATGTATAACTGGCTCTAGAACAGTTTTTATAGGTATAGTACTGATTTGGTATACTATTTGTTTTAAACCGATTTATAATATCTCAAGTATGTAGCACATTGCAAAGGGTAAGATTAAATTCCCTCGAACAATTTATTTATGATACAATGTAAACCTTACAGTACCTTTTAAATGTTTGGTTTTTAATTCTCAGAAGCTTGAAGCATTTTATGAAGTTTTGGGAACTACTTTTTGAATACAATCTGTTCTAGAACAGTTTTTATAGGTAACATTAGGAAAGATCTGGTACACTACCTGCCCCTTTTAAATCTCCTGGAAAATGGTACTCAAATGCTAGGTGACACCAACCGAGGAGTTCAATTTAACATTTGGTCCGTTGGATAAGTACTGTATTATGTGTTACAGTTTTTCCCTTTCCGAGAGGGCTACGAACTCTGTATTTTGCTATATGTATGGGTCTTTCTTATGCTTTTTAATGGTCTAATTTTAGACCGAATAAATAAATAAATAAAAAAATAAAATACCCCCTCCAATATTGAGCACTTAAATAAACACACTTAAAGCACAAAACAATCTGGAGTCTGTCTGTGATTTCGAAATAGTGTATTAGCAATTAAAGTGACAAAATGCTCTTTCAATTGTACTGTCAACATACCTATGTCGCACAGCTCTTCTCCATGAGGAATCTAAGCATATGTCACACAGTGGGACCCACATCTGTGAAATCGTAAGGGAAAGTGACAACTCAGTGACCATACACTGGGTGAAAACGACAGACAGTAGAGAGGCAGTAGTGTATAAGTACATGTAGTAGGCAGGTCTGTACTCTTACCTGTGTCTCACTGGAAATATTGCTGGATCACTGAGTCCCTGTTGTTCATGTCTTCTTCCTCTGTTTCCTCGTCTTCACTGTCCACAGCCTCCTCAGCTGCCACAACACCGCCATCTGGACCATGCTCCTGAAGAAAAGGCACCTGTTGTCGCAAAGCCAAGTTGTGAAGCATACAGCAGGCCGCGATGATCTGGCACACCTTCTTTGGTGAGTAGAATAGGGATCCACCTGTCATATGGAGGCACCGGAACCTGGCCTTCAGGAGGCAGAAGGTCCGCTCGATAACCCTCCTAGATTGCCCATGGGCCTCATTGTAGCGTTCCTCTGCCCTTGTCCTGGGATTCCTCACTGGGGTCAGTAGCCATGACAGGTTGGGGTAACCAGAGTCACCTGCAAATGATGAGGGACAACTGTTAGACACGCACTAACCTGTAGGGATATCCCCAGACTCAGCCAACCATTCCCACTGTCTTGCTTCCAGATGTTCACCTAATAGCCACACACGTTGCCTCTGGAGTTGACCCATCACATAAGGTATGCTGCTATTCCGCAGGATGTAGGCGTCATGCACTGAGCCAGGGAACATGGCATTCACATGGGAGATGTACTGGTCTGCCAAACATACCATCTGTACATTCATTGAATGATAACTCTTCCGGTTTCTGTACACCTGTTCACTCCTGCGGGGGGTACCAAAGCTACATGGGTCCCATCAATGGCACCTATGATGTTGGGGATATGTTCCTGGGCATAGAAATCACCTTTCACTGTAGGCAAATCCTCCACCTAAGGGGAAACGATGTAGCTCCGCATGTGTTTCAGAAGGGCAGACAACACTCTGGACAACACGTTGGAAAACATAGGCTGGGACATCCCTGATGCTATGGCCACTGTTGTTTGAAATGACCCACTTGCAAGGAAATGGAGCACTGACAGCACCTGTACTTGAGGGGGGATTCCTGTGGGATGGTGGATTGCTGACATCAGGTCTGGCTCCAACTGGGTACACAGTTCCTGGATTGTGGCATGGTCAAGCCTGTATGTGATAATCACGTCTTTCCTCCATTGTCGACAGGTCCACCAACGGTCGGTACACCGGAGGATACCGCCATCTCCTCACATGTCCCAACGGACGGTGCCTATGAAGGACAACAGCGAGCACAGAGTCAAACAACTCAGAGGTACGTACACAAAGTTTACACAGAACACCATTCCTACACAAAAAGTGGCCTGTATGTGCGTTGAGTCTAGGCCTAGGTATGTGTGACGCAGTTGAAAATGAAGCCATGTGGGCCCCTGAAATGGCGGCTGCCTGACCTCTAAAGTGGGACAATGGGATGTGAGGTAACTGCGCTGGCGTTGTACACCGTCGCGGTAGGCGGTCGAAGACCGTGGCGCAATGCTGCATTGGTTAACATTGGACCCTATGGGTCCCAGGAGCCAATGACGATGTACGCCGGCGGTGAAGGTACGCACCGCCGCGGACGTGACCGCCATTTTCTATCTGTTCAATCACTCAATACCTGATCTTTGGCAGGAGAGACCTACACTGCAAGTGCTGCTGTGACCTCGGTATGGAAGAGACAATGGCTCGAGTGTCTGAGGAAAGGGCCCCTGCCTTCACATCGGGAGGAGTTGGAGAAACACGTGGATGGGGTCCTCCCCCAGTACACGCTACTCTACAGTCCTCCAGACAAACAGGTAAGTACACAGGGAGCATGATGTATGGATTATGCCTGTGTGGAGAGGGCTGGATGCAAGAAGGAAGGGGGGAGAGTGTGGCGTGCATGAAACAACGGTGAATGCATGTGCCACATGGCAAGGGTAGGGATGGGGGCCAATCACTTTGACGGTGCAGTTGGTAATAACTTACTCTTCCCCCTGTAGATTTCATGTAGGTCAGCGCCCACCAGAAAAAAGATATTTGGCGTGCCATCGCCAAAGACGTCCGGACCCTGGGGGTCTACCACAGACGGAGCACCCACTGCCGGAAAAAATGGGAGGACATTCGCAGCTGGAGCAAGAAGATGGCGGAGGCTCAGCTGGGGATGGCCTCCCAACGTGGAAGGGGTGTCAGTCGCACCATGACCCCCCTGATGTTCAGGATCCTGGCGGTGGCCTACCCGGAGTTGGATGGGTGCTTGAGGGCATCACAGCAGCAACAAGGGGGTGAGTACACTCTCATTCTGCTGACTTTGCACGCAGTGGAGGGGTCTGGGTGGCGGAGGTGGGCTGTGGGTTTCCCTAGGCCAGGGCAAGTTCCGTAGGCAAGGTTCCTCCATAAGGCAGGCCATGTGGCACCCCACCCCTGTAGCGTGCCAAGTACACCTAGTCATGTCCCTGTGTCATCTATGTGTGCAGATGTTGTCCATAGCCTTGTAGGCCATTTTCCCGGAATTGAACAGTGAAGCCCAAGAGCGCGGCGTAGTGCAGGGGGCTTCTGTGTCTGTCATGTCTGCCAACGGTAGCGGTAATGCATGCACTCAACATGTCTTTCTTCTGTTGTCCCCCCCCTTTTTGTGGTCTCCCTGTTCCTGTGTGCATTAGCATCATCAGGCAGAGGAGCAGTGGCACCGGAGCACCAGGGGGCTACATACCACATGGCCATGGAGGGCCACACTACGGACTCGGACTTCACCAGTGGGACGGAGTGCGAGGGGAGCTCCACGGCGGGGATAGGAGCTGAGACCAGTGACACGGACTCGTCCTCTGACGGGAGCTTCCTTGTGGTGGCAGCAACATCTGTGCCACCCATCTACAGGTACAGCCGCCACCAACCCTTCCAGCACCGCCCTCCCAGCAGCCCCTCAGCCTTCGCCCCGTTCCCGCTCACCTGGGAGGGTGGGCATCACCTTCGCCCCAGGCACCTCAGGCCCTGCCCCAGTCACCCCTGCTGCCCTCAGTGAGGAGGCCATTGACCTCATCAGGTCCCTCACTGTTGAGCAGTCTACCATTTTGAATGCTATCCAGGGTGTAGAAAGGCAGTTGCAACAAACAAATGCATTCCTGGAGGGCATTCTTTCTGGTCAGGCGGCTCTTCAGTGAGCTTTTCAGACTCTGGCCTCAGCACTGATGGCAGCCATTGTCCCTGTGTCTAGCCTCCCCCCTCCAACTTCCTCCACCCGACCCAATCCCCTGTACCCCAGCCTATCCCAAGCACACCTACAGACCAGCATCCACACACGTCAACACACAAGGGAAGCTCAGGCAAACATAAGCACCACACATCACACAGGCACTTACGCAAGCATCACACACATTCAGACACACCAACATCCACTGCCTCCACTGTGTCCCCCTCCTCCTCGTCTCCCTCCTCCCTCCCTTTCTCGTCTACACTCACACCTGCATGCACTACCTCTACAGCCACTACGTCCCTCTCCAGCACACCCACCACCACACCCGCTCACATGCAGTCACCACCCCCACTACCATTCACACGTCCCCTGTGTCCTATCCCAGTGTGTCTGTGACGCCACCTCCCAAGGTATACAAACGCAGCCACACACCCACCCAACAGCCATCCACCTCACGACAGCCTCCAGCGCATGCACCTTCACCCAAAGTCAGCAAACGAACACCTCCTACAACCACCACCTCTTCCTCCACTCCCAAACCCCCTCCAGCTACCCATCCCAGTGTGTCAAAAAAACCTTTCCTGTTCAACCTTGACCTCTTTCCCACACCTCCCCCACCCCGTCCGTCTCATAGGTCCCGAACTAGCACCTCAGCCACAACATCTCCGGGACCAGTGGTGCCTGTAGTCACCGGAATCTGGAGTGCACCGGTCACCAGGGCAGCCAGTGTGGCACGGAGCCACAGCACAGACAGCACCCCACCTGTGAAGCATCAGAAGTTGGCCAGTGCCCGGCGGGAGAGGGGGAAGACTCCAGCCACCAAAGCAGCTCCCAGGGGTCCCGGTGGGAGTGTGGAGTCAGCTGTGACACCTTCCAAGGTGGGGAAGGGCCACAAAAAACCCGGCAAGTCTGGGAAGAGCAGCACGGCAGAGAAGACGGCCATCATCCCGCTGCCCAGGAAGCCACCTCCAGCACCAGCCCAGCTGCCCAAGACAGGACCGCCAGCACCAGCCCACCTGCCCAGGACAGGACCGCCAGCACCAGCCCATCTGCCCAGGACAGGACCGCCAACACCAGCCCACCTGCCCAGGACAGGACCGCCAGCACCAGCCCACCTGCTGAGGACATGACTGCCAGCACCAGCCCACCTGCCCACGACAGGACCGCTGGCACCAGCCCACCTGCCCAGGAGGCCACCGCCAGCACAAGCCCAGCTGCCCAGGAGGCCCCCGCCAGCACAGGCCCAGCTACCCAGAAGGCCACCACCAGCAAAGGCCCAGCTGCCCAGGAGGCCACCGCCAGCAAAATCCCTGCTGGGCCATGAAGGACCGCCAGCACAAGCCCCGCTGGGCCATGAAGGACCACCAGCAAAAGCCCCGCTAGCCGATGAAGGACCACCAGCAACAGCCCCGCTGGGCCATGAAGGACCGCCAGCAAAAGCCCCTCTGGGCCATGAAGGACCGCCAGCAGCTGAGTCCCTGCAATGGAGACCGCCGCCTCAAGCACCGCTGCACAGGGCACCGCCGCCTCAAGCACCGCTGAACAGGGCACCGCCGTCTCAAGCACAGCTGAACAGGGCACCGCCGTCTCAAGCACCGCTGCACAGGGCACCGCCGTCTCAAGCACCGCTGCACAGGGCACCGCCGTCTCAAGCACCACTGCACAGGGGACCGCCGTCTCAAGCACTGCTGAACAGGGGACCGCCGTCTCAAGCACCGCTGAACAGGGCACCGCCGTCTCAAGCACCGCTGCACAGGGCACCGCCGCCTCAAGCACCGCTGAACAGGGCACCGCTGCCTCAAGCACCGCTGAACAGGGCACCGCCGTCTCAAGCACCGCTGAACAGGGCACCACTGTCTCAAGCACCGTTGGCCCATGAGCGGCAAGGGCACTGACGCAACTGAGTTTGTCACGAGGTGAATGATGCACTCTGGGCACCAAGCCCCCTCCAGAACCAGTGGAGAAAGGCATCCACTACCTCTGTCCTTGGCAGGATGAAGCACTTTGGGCACAAAGCCCCCTCCAGAACCAGTGGAGAAAGGCATCCACTACCTCTGTCCTTGGCAGGATGAAGCACTCTGGGCCCCATGCCCCCTCCAGAACCAGTGGATATTGCCATCCACTACCTCTGTCCTTAGCAGGATGAAGCACTCTGGGCACCATGCCCCCTCCAGAACCAGTGGAGAAAGGCATCCACTACCTCTGTCCTTAGCAGGATGAAGCACTCTGGGCACAAAGCCACCTCCAGGACCAGTGGATATTGCCATCCACTACCTCTGTCCTCGGCAGGATGAAGCACTCTGGGCACCTTGCCCCCTCCAGAACCAGTGGACAAAGGCATCCACTACCTCTGTCCTTAGCAGAATGAAGCACTCTGGGCACCATGCCCCCTCCAGAACGAGTGGAGAAAGGCATCCACTACCTCTGTCCTTAGCAGGATGAAGCACTCTGGGCACCATGTCCCCTCCAGAACCAGTGGAGACTGTCATCCACTTCAGAGACTGTGGCTTTGCACTCCCCAGGATTGAACAGTGGGCAAACCACCCACTGTAGAGACTTGAGAGACTGTGGCTTTGCACTCCCCAGGATTGAACAGTGGGCAAACCACCCACTGTAGAGACTTGTGAGACTGTGACTTTGCACTCCCCAGGATTGAACAGTGGGCAAACTACCCACTGAAGAGACTTGAGAGACTGTGGCTTTGCACTCCCCAGGATTGAACAGTGGGCAAACCACCCACGGAAGAGACTTGAGAGACTGTGGCTTTGCACTCCCCAGGATTGAACAGTGGGCAAACCACCCACTGTAGAGACTTGAGAGACTGTGGCTTTGCACTCCCCAGGATTGAACAGTGGGCAAACCACCCACTGTAGAGACTTGAGAGACTGTGGCTTTGCACTCCCCAGGATTGAACAGTGGGCATGTGGCCCCCTCGTGGATTTGGCATTGTGCACTCAACCGGCTGAGGTGCCCCCCCTTTCCCACCCCCAGAGGTGTCTGTTTAGTTGCTCTCTGATGCTCCTGCAGTGTTCTCTCCGTCATGGTTGGGGATCTTGTGTGGGCCTCGCCCATACCGTGTGGTCCCAGTGTTCCACGGACTTTATTAGGACACTACCTGGACTGCTATGCTTGGTATATATTTTGTACATGGTGTATATATATATTTCTGCCTTCTTGCTTTTAATATATTACAATGGTTACACTCATTTTCTATTGTCTTTGCATTCTTCCGGGGGGGATTGGGGGGTGTAACTGTGATGTATTGATATGCATTAGTGTGTGTGTTGTAGTGGGTGAGGGTGGGGGTGTTGCGTGTGTGTGTCCCTGTTTTTTCCCTCCCCCTCCCCTGTGTCGTAGGTGCAGTACTCACCGTGGTCTCCGCCGACAGCGTTCATGCTCCTGGTAGAGGAGCAGGAAGACTATTGCAGGTAGAATTTGGAGTTCTGGATCCATGGCGTCCTCGTTCCTCGTGGGGTGTGTAGAGGTGAGCGGTTTTCCTTCGGTATTCCTGTTTCCGCCGTGTTTTTATCCGCGGTGAATCCGCCCCGGAAAAGGTGGCGGATTGGTAGGTTGTGATACTGTGGGCGGTACATTGTCCTCCGCCTGTCTGTTGGCGGTGACCGCCAAGCTGTTTGTTTGTACCGCCGTGGCGGTCGGAGTGTTAAAGTGGCTGTCTTTGTTGGCAGTTTCCGCCACGGTCGTAATAGCTAATTTTTGGCCGCCGGCCCGTTGGCGGTCTTACCGCCGCTTTATCACCGTCCGCCAGGATTGTAATGACCACCATAGTCTCTTTCAGCAATGCAATTATTCACAAAGTTCCTTGATCTTCTAGAAAGTTAATCAAGAGTTTCTCTAATTACTAATGTTCAAAAGCTTCTATAAAAAGTTCAAATATCTCTAACAAAGGAACAGTTTGCAATCACTGATTATCATTTCCAATATGTAATGTCTCTGTTCATCGACTGGCAATGAAAAATTCAAAGTTTAGTTCCAAAGCAATTTCAATCCCAAGAATATTGAGCTGGATTCGAATTGCTAGAACAAGCAACAAACTTCTTTTCCCAGTCATCAGGAGAATATTATGTCCATTCAGATGCTGAGTGCATTCTGCTTGGCACTCTTTTTGTTTGTGACCTTCTGTTTACTTGACTCTCAAGACCACTTTCACTTTGACTTAAGTCTTCAGCAGTAGTTGATGGCATTTGTACAGCAGGCACATTTTTCTCTTTAACAACACAAAAGGATGGTGGACGGAGTGCTGAAACCTTTGAACCACTTAACCCCAGTCCATCGTTCTTTGGCTCACTATGCCACCCCAGTTTGGACCATATGCTGGGTCTGAGAGTGCACATCCGTCTCTTTCACAACAAAATTTTAAAAAAACATTTGTTATAATCAGGAATTCCCTGAGCTGAGGCTCGGCATAGGCGTCCTCCCAGCTCTGTGAAGGCACATATGCAATATTCATCCAATGATACCAGACCAGTCACATCCTTGTGTGTTAGCCTCCGTAAAGGCTTGGCCAAAAGGGAAAAGTTCTGAATCCAATGACAACAGTAGCCAACCATTCCCAAAAACATTCAGACTTCTTTCTGTGATACTAGAGGATTAATTTTCATGATTGCTGAGATTGTTTCTTGTGACACTTTCCTCACACCTTTCTCAATATGATGACCTAAATACAGGACGTCTTTCTTGCAATACTGTAATCTAGCAGGCAAAACGTTAAGGCCATTCTCTCCTAAATGATTCAAAAGGGCAATGGTATCACTTCTGCATGCTTCTCTGGTGTTTGACACAACCAACAGGTTGTCAATATACTGTACTGAGACTGAATGATAGGGCATTTTAAGAGACTCCAAATTATTTTTGTGGATCTGGTTGAAAATGGATGGTGACTCTGTGTACCCCTGAGGAATTGGGCACAATGTGAAAACACGAAGGCCGAACTTAAATGCAAATACATACTGGCTTTCCTCATGCAATGGTACAGAGAAAAATGCTTGGCAAAGGTCAATGACTGCAAACCACTCAGCTTCACAGGGAATTTGGAATAAAGTCACTGCAGGATCCGGAACCACGGGACAACATGGAACGACAATCTCCTTCACCTTTCTTAAATCTTGAACTATGCAGTGCTCACCATTGGGCTTCTACAATGCTAAAATAGGAGAGTTTCATGGACTTCCTATGATTTATTTTCAAATACCTTATTAAAGTAAACAATGAATCAAAGGGGTAATTCCAGCAATTGTCTCTGGGAACGTGTTATACTGCATATGGTTTTACTGTTAATTTAATTGGCTCAACACCTTTAATAAGTCATATTTCTTTTCCTGAAAAATCCCAATCTTCTGGTGTCACAGTTTCTTTCAAATCTTCAGACAAATTATTACATCTGTACAATGCGACACTCGGGTACTGCTCTTTAATTTTACAGGGCAGATCTTCCTTATTTGTCTGAATCGTTATTACTTTAGGTTATGCAACTGATGGAACAATTCAGCTTACACAACAGAGCACATCCCAGCAAACGTATGTGACTTGAATGACAGACCATAAATTGGTGCTCATCTTCAAATGAGCCTTTTTCAACAGAGATACATTCTGTTACAGGGCTTGTCAATTGCTTATTGTCAACTCCTACAAACTGGATTCTCCTTCCTGCAAGGGGAAAATGTGATACTTCAGCTGCTCTGACAGTGGAACCTGTAGCTCCAGTGTGAACCAAGAATGACACATCATAGCCCATAATGTTTGCGTTTACATAGGGACCACGTTGATCTACCTCTAAGGGTGCACCTAGCATGCAATCTTCATCATAAGAACCATCACTGTGAAAAGTTTCCATGAATTCTTCATCACTCAAATCAATTAGGGGAAACTGTGATGCTAGGTGATTCACTTTTGCATTAGGCATTTGATTCAGATTTTGCTGAGGAACAATCAACTGCTACTGAGTCACTGGAGCTTGTGGTACCTGCATCTGTTGTCCTGGTGACATATGTACATTCTGAATTCAGGGCCATTGAACTCTTTGAATTTGATCCTGATTATTACCTTGAGTCCTAGCTTCTGAAAGTGTGTTAATTGCTTTCTGCAGTCTATTCTCATATCTAGCTGACATTCTTTCATAGGAAACAAGTTCCCAAATATTGAGAGTTTCAAATTGTATGGATCTTGGAGGCATTATTAGTCTAAATTTTTCAAATGTTCTTGAATGAAATGTTCCCTACTGGGTAGAAGCTAAACCACTGTCTTTCTCTTTAATTTTACACCATTGTTCAACCCAAAGACATGCATGAAAACCTTTAGCAGATGACACAATATAACCTGGAGTTCCTTCGGGTGGTATTTCTATACATTCTCTAACTGGAACAAATACACACTCTTTGATGCTTAAAAAAATTCATTTTCGGATCAATTCAATTAATTCCACAACTAGCGATCGTATCAGGAAATAATTTAAATCCCACAATCCTTTGCTCTCACAATTCTAAACCAATAGCAATGCAGCACTGTCCACCAATACCAGCGCGGCTTCACACTAACCAACCTATACCAGTGCAGCACAATATGACATCACACTCACTTCCTTTAACAGCTACAATCACTTCGCAATTGTCTCTCACAAATTCACTCACTAACACCTAATGCAAAATATTGCGAGCAAAAACCAACAACCTGTCTGCACACTATGGGTAGGATTTCAAACAGTTCAAAGTTGTAGGGACTTACACTTCTCCAACTGTAGCTTTCACAATTACCCAATGAGTGAAACTTGACCAGCAATTCTCACTCTGGTTGATATAGATTCTGAGTAGGTCCTTAGGATTCACTAAATACCAACAAAACTCACACTCACTCAATGAAAACTATTGGCACTATCAACATCTCATGACAAGTACCTCAATACAGACAATAAATTAA
Source organism: Pleurodeles waltl (assembly GCF_031143425.1). Classification (NCBI taxonomy): domain Eukaryota; kingdom Metazoa; phylum Chordata; class Amphibia; order Caudata; family Salamandridae; genus Pleurodeles; species Pleurodeles waltl. The sequence goes on from NC_090447.1 coordinate 697,925,510, forward strand.
CCAAGTGTATTCTACACTAGTGCGTTATACTGGGATCTTAGGCCACAATGGACCCTTCAACAACAACAAACAAGGACATCATTGAGCATAAAACACCACAATCACTTCCAGTGTGATGACTTTGTAAAACACTTCACAACATCACACTTCACCGCAATCTTGAAGCCAAAGCATAAAAAGCTCAAAACCCTATTTATACTCATGCTCCTGTCACTTATAAGCATAATGCTGGAACTTTCATAAATTTTTGGGATGAACCATGAGGCAAGATTTGGGTTGGGCAGTCTTTAGATTGGGCAGTTGCAATCCTATGTCCATAACATTAAACAAAATGGTTCTCCCCCCTTATAGAATGAAACCATCATTCTGCTATCAGAACTGTTGTGGCATTGTCATCCTTCACAGGTTTCAATGATCTTCGAGGTGGATGATTCTTTGGTCCCAGTAAGTGGTGTGGTAGAACCATCAACAGGATTTCAATACAACCCTAAACAATTTAAACACAATGACCGACGTGGCCATGGAAGGAAAACCCCAATCAGGAAATAAAGTTAAAAGTTCATTACAAACACAAACTCAAAGTAATGTAGACAATGTGCAAAACCACATTGTAAAGGTACATAAATCACCAAGGGTTGCCCAAGGTGTTGAAATAGGTTTAGGCAATCTAACATTAAACTAAGCATTAAAGAAGAAGAATGCATATCATCAACAAGAATATCTGAGTTACAGATATGAAACATTGATCAGAGTTAATAATCGTGAGTCAATTCAAATTAGCAAAGTCACTAATCTTTGGCTGGGCACAGGTCAACCCTTCAATGAACCAAATCAGGGAAATACATGTGTGGGGAGAAAGACATGCAGACAAAATACAAAAAGCATAAAAAGGGCAAAAATAATTTGGAAAAAAATAATCTTAGACTGCAGGTCACTAACTAAGTTAGGCAAAAGAAAAGAAAAAAAGGGAAAGTGTAAGCATACCAGCAGCGCGATTAAGAGCCTTTAAAAGGGGAAAATAAAAGGATTTCTAAGTCTAAAAGGGCATTTCAAAGGCAATGGCAGAGAGGAAGATGCCTCTCCAAGGGTACAGCATTCAGGGAATCTTTATCAGCTAAGCATCAGGATCAGCAAGACGTCTGCAAGCATCAGGAGCTCTCTGCAAGCTGCTAAGAACTGCAGTGGCTGCTCAAAGTTCAAATGTCCAGCAGTATTTTAGAACTGACAAAGTGTTCTGATTCTTCGAAGGTATCAGTTCATATCATGTTGAAGGGGCATCATCCAATAGTAATCGATCACCAGACTCCAAATTGTAACACACTCTTCCTTTCCCAAGCTTTCCATGAGAACATCTTCCATCTGTGTGGCTCCAAGCACGTTTGAAACAATTGTATACAGCACTAGACCATGTTTCACGATGTTCTTCCGTCCAGGACATTATGCTACATTCTCTCTATATTTAGACAACAAAGCCTATTACCAACTAGCTAAGCTTCTCATGAAAACATAACCTAAAAAAAGTTCACAATTTGTAATGAATCAGCATTTCTAGCATGGTCACAAATTACGAGCTTCAACATGCCTCACTCATGCTAACGAAAGGGAATCATAATAATGCATTTAATTAATATGTTTTAGTACAGTGGTTCTCAGCCTTTTGACTATTTTGGACCCCCATTTTATCATTATTGGAGCCTGGGAACCCCTACTGAATTACTATTGGAAACGGAGGTCCCCCACTGAGTCATTATTGCAAGCCCAGGCCCAAACTTTGCCAATGATTTGAACCACAAAACAATACACAAAAAATACAGAAACAAGTATTCGATCAAACACATACACAAATGTTAGCACATTTTATTTAATTTGCAAACAAATAAAATACATTTTAAATAAATCTAATAGGAAGGTTCGAGCTTTTCAAAATTCAATTGAAGTCACACATCATCCATACTATATTATTTTTTTGTGCCTGCATTGCTCCCATGAATCAATCTGAGGATACTAATTTAATTTTTATCTTCCAATTTCAGATTCCTTGACATTTACAGTACTTTTTCAATTATACAGTTAGCTGCTTTATTTAGATACACTTTATTAATCTGTTAATATTTGTTAATTTTGTAAACAGTCATGAACCCCTTGAGGAGGCTTTGTGGACCCACAGGGGTCCCTGGACCACAGGTTGGGAACTACTGTTTTAGTAGACCCCATATAATATGCAAACGTATACATTCAGCATTAATAATAATTAATTAATACGAATAATAGATTTAATTTCAAACGAAAAAGCTTTGTTTCTGCATTTCATTAGGTACAACAAAGAACTGCACTTCGCTCACATTAAAAAAAAAAAAAACTTTAATCATTGGAAATTCAATATCATTTCTATATGCACTATTAGTCTAGAATCTAAATTACATTATAACATCAATTTTATCCCTCTAACATGTGATTTAATTCAAATGCCACCTAAGTTGCACTTTGAAATACAAGCAAGTGCACATTTACATTTCGTCAGTGCAGTTTTCTACGTTTAACCATTAAAACTTTGATTAACATAAAACATAAACTGTCACATTCTGATGACCTTTGTAACACGAGGGGCTCTGCTAAAGGTTAGACTACATCAAAATACAAGTCCTTTAGTGGGATTTACCAAGCCATACAAAGCCACCTGTGAGTTTTAGTAAATCCAGAGTAACGCAAGGCGGTGCATAGCGATGCCATTTATTATCATGCAGAAGGGAGGTGTCCATGGGTGGAGTATGGGCATACCCATGCATCTGCCCATGCTTATTGAAACAATCCCAGATATACTAAGGTCAGTTAACCTTGCATTCCTTAAAATGGTGCACCCCCCAGATCCAGGCATAACAAGGATAAATATCTTTATTTCTTTACTTCCTTTTTCCATGTGTGATGCATTCTGCAGCACACATGGAAAGAGGAATATGCCTTTAAAGATTTTTTATGTGAAAGAAGGCATCCCTTGCTTCACAAAGATCAGACTCTGTGTGGACACAAAGGCTGGGTCTGCATCAAGGCGAAGTGTAATATAGATAGCGTTGATGGCATCTGGTAGCAATCCCTCTGATAACCCTGTCTGCGTGAGAAGTAATTTATACATATATTTGATAGCGTTGATGGCATCTGGTAGCAATCCCTCTGATAACCCTGTCTGCGTGAGAAGTAATTTATAATATATTTGTAGGACCCCTGACGCAGGTATGTTCTCAAACAATAGGTAAGAAAGCATGCTTGCGGTGGCAATTACATAAACAATTCCCTCCAAAAGTTTATTATGTTCCTGTCACACAGAAGTGGGAAAGGGACATGATGTGAATACCTATGTCCATCACTTGTCTTAAATGCTGATAGTGACGCCTTCACTGAGTGGCACTGATAACGTGAAATCAAAACATCTTCCCAACTATCACATAGTAGCCATCTTGGAAGAAATAATTAAATAAATGTGCTAAAACAGAGCAGGCTAAGTAGGTTAAAAGTCACTAGGTGACGGGGCACAGGCCTGCAAGCCAGAAGGCTAAACTATCTCCTGGTTCCCAATAAAACTAAATAGGATCAACTACAGGGAGCAAAAAGAAATGCACCATAACTTAGTAGATATGGTGCATTTTTTCTCTCTCTAATGCAACGCAGCGTGCCAAGTTGTCTTCTTGTGCTGCGTCAAAAAATATTAAATCTGCCCCATAGGGTTTAAACAAACTGCTTTAATGAGAATAAATCACACAACTCATAATCTAACCTGTTATAATGTCTCACATTAAAACGGTATCTCCTCACTCATACAAAATCCATTACTAATTACTCCATCTATAAATCCTTTTTGCCACGTTATACTACTGTCTATACACCTAACAGTTCCTTTTTCATCTCATCCTGCCCCTAGCCTTTCCATTGGACCTTCGTATTCCTGAAACCTTCATAGCATCAAGGCTTAATATTGCCTTCCATCCCCCACTACTGCAGCCCCAGAGCTAGCTCACCCATTCGGAAGCCGTGTCTTTCTATTCCCTTACCTGCCCTTAGCTGCACCACCCAGGGCAACCCTTACACAAGCATTTACTTGCCTCACTTTATACCCTCCCCCGGGGCAACCAAAATTACATTACCATGACTACTTGTCCCAAAATCATCCTACCTTATTCCATAGATGCAGTAGGTAGCCACTTCTAACAAATGTGCCTCCTCGTCCCAAAACATCTGTGCTCTTCATACCTAATTTTCTTGTATACCAGCAAATTAAAATCTGCCAATTTAGAAAAGGCCTGCATCTCTTATATTCCTTTTCTCATTGTTTCTGGCCACTGGGTTTACTCAACCTACTTTGTCATACTGCCATTTTTTTCAGATTTTTCTGTATCACTTAGATTGAAAAATTAGATTAACATCAATTTATTTTTTAAGTCCATTATCTGACATAGAGCTGAAACAAAAAATGTTCCCCATACCAATTAGGTGGCATAAGCTGTGTCCACTGACAAGCCAGTTCCGAAGGACACATCCCTCATCTATTGAACAAATTTACTTACATCGATTGCAATAAACTTCTATCAAGTCTCCACCACAAGCTTGTTCAATCACTCCCAGATGCTTCTTTAGCAAGTAAGGCCTGACTTGTTGGTGATTGGACATGAGATGCACCAGTCCAGACCCAACTGTCATTCCACACCTGTGCTTGCTGTTGCAAATATGACATGCTGTAATGTATAAAAAAGTGCTGGATGGAAAGGTTAATTTGAACACCATGCAACCTCAGTTTGGACCCAACCATATGCAAATCAGTGTATACCCTGCTCCAGTGGAAACAGTCCAGCCCGAACTATCAAGCCAGGTCTTCTCTGCACTGGAACACATGCAACCCAGCACTGTTTTCACCCTTATTAGGGCTCACCAGCTAGGTGTAGCTTGGCGCCAGTGGAAAAGTGTGCATGGGACTCACATCATGGCATGTCCCTTCCACTTAGAGTGACACACTAATGTATACAAGCAAGTGATGGATGAAGTTCTAGAATTATTCCCAGCCATTGGTAATCACTGGTATGCATCCCAATCCATTGTTACCCTGGACACCATGCCGCCTCAGTTTGGACCCAGCCATATTCAAATCAGTTTTGATCCTGCTGCAATGAGAACAGTCCCACGTGAACTGCCAGGCCATGCCACCTTAGTTTGCACCACCACAGAGATATGACTGTATGTACAGTAACCTATGCCCATCATTTCAAACGGTGATATCTGTAAAAGAGGTGAGCTATATTTGCTGCAATTGCAAACACATATAAAAGAAAAATCTTTGATGAGCATTCTCCTAGCACAGATGGCAAAACGATCTGAAAATAACTGATGATGCCTTGGCCTGTCGCACAAAGATTCCATGATGGCAACACTACAATGGCACAGTTTGTATACTCATAGTACCACATATATTAAACTTATAGAGATCTCCTATACACTACAAACACAAGTAGGATGTATACCTCTCAGACGTCCTCTGCACCCATTTTACAGCAAACATAAATAAACCAGAGACACTAGTCTGCTAAAACCCTCGGAGAGCTTTACAACACCATTTAGATTATTAGCCGTTTGCCAGATCTTCCGAGCTGCAGTCGCTATTTTCTTTCCCTGAATGACGTGGAGGCTGTCCGCTTTCTGGAAACTCAGGTGGCAGGCTAGATTAGGATAATCTATACCAGCACTCAGTAAGGTCAGCTCACCTACATCTCATTAATATCAGGGTCAGCAGACCATGAAAGGCTGCTATTGAGGGAGCACTCGACTCCTTTCGTAACGGACCCTGGCTGGCTTCTATGGTCTGGTGAAGGCTACAGACGTCGGTGGTGGGCAGGCTAACTGATGATGTCACTGAGGGGTTGTTCAGCACTTCTCTCTGCTCCCTTTCTACACTTTCATTGATGCACACAGTGTTTCTTTTTTAGCCCTTATTGTTGCTTCCACTGCATTCCATAGAAAGTACAAACGTGGAGGAACGAATCAGTATTGAAAGAATGGGGGCACTTGCAGGCCAAATCCCCTGCTTTGTCGAGGACGGAACTGGCACACGATCTCTTGCCACAATACAAGGCAGCAGACACTGCTGCGGCATATCAATGGGACATTGTCAGCCGCATGCATCACTTCCAAAGCTAGACCGATGCAGTTGGCAAGCAGACTTGAAGCAGAAAGACCCAAAAGCCTCAGTCTGCATTAAGTATATCGAGTAAAAAGTAGTCCCTTTTGTAATATAGCTGTGGGAGGAATCCCTAGACAAGCTAAAGGAGATCGTAATAGGGAAACTCAGTGAGGGTGATTACTTGTATGCTGTACTCTTAGAAGTAGATATTCCTATCTACTAACAGATCTGGGAAATCAAAAACGATGTCTGGATAATCAAATTTCACAAAGCACCGTATTTTGAAGCGTTTAGTTTTGGCAACTAAGGTAGATCGCAAAACATAAAACACAAAAGAAATGCGAGATGTGTCTTCTACTCAACATGTCAGAAAGACTAATCATTTGCCACTGTAGAATTTTATCCCCAGAAAATATTCTGACAATTAGTGGCCATAGAGTCCCAGTCAAGAAAAATGTAAAACATTATACATATTTAGAAGTTAGTTTAATCTGTTCCAAAGTGTCAGTGCACTGTCAAGGAGTTCGAGTGTCACAACGAGGTGACCAATAAGCCAGATGGCATAGAAAGTGCTCCATCAGCCTCTATCTAAACCTTGTCAGTAGATTAGGTGTGTAAAGATTATTTTGCCAAAATAAATGATTCTCGCAAACATGGCCACAGTTTAAAGGAGGCAGGACCACAACCACTCTAGAGTATCTCTTACAGCTACCTGATGCTCTATGAAAAATGTCTTGAACAAATTGTTATCACCGTTCATAATTAATTATGCTCCCAGAAAATAAGTGACTTCACCAGATAATACTGAGGAATATAACAAAGTATTGGGTGGGTGGAATGCTTGAATTAATCTCGACCACAGGTAGTCTGACCATACTATAGTCCATCATTTTTGCCATTCATGCCACCTGACAGGAACTAGCCATTTGCCACTGAGTCTGGTTGTGCTCCAATCAGAATAGTCCAGGTAAGATTCCATCTGAATGTGAAACAAGCAATCCCTGATAGGTTTCTGTCTACTTAAACCTCCTCGCTGAGGTATAGTTTAGTTCCTGTTGCACATCTGAGCATACTGTTTGCCTGAGGAAAACAAAGAAGTGATCTACACATTTCTAAATTTCACCAAGGATGTTTTGTGAGACCTACGTTTTAATGATGGTAAAGGTGTGCCTATTACATGTTCCCACCGGTGTTGCATTATTACTCCTTAATAGAGGAGTATCAAGAGAGCTCTGTGGATATCCGTGTAGTGAGACTGTGGTGCAAGGTGCAGGTCAGGACAAATGTTTATTGAAGAGCTCTGTTGAAGTCTCAGCATTGGGAGAAAATTACAGTTCATTACATGAGGGTAAACCAAGAGAGGACGGTCATTTCCAGCAGTGCAAACACTATCTGACACCCATTGTTTTTTTCTCTGGCAGAAATATATTTGTGTTCTGCACATTCTGGTGCAGATTTATCAACAAGTTGTGCTGCCTTTGCACCACGCAAGCAGGTGCAAGGGTGATGCAACTACTGAGTCAGATTTATCAAGCAAAGCAAGGCCACCTTGCGTGGCCCTACGTAGCTTATTAAATCTAGAGTAACTCAATGCAGCACAAATCGCTGTGTCACTCTGCCCCAGGAAGGCGTTCCATGCGTGGAGTGTGGGTGTTTCCATGCATCCCCCCATGGATTTTGGCACATTTGCAAGTTTAGCATTACTGGTAGACCTGGGAATGTGTCAAAATGCTATGCCTCCCCAGGTGACGTGTAACAAGGAAAAATATGTTTATTTCTTCTCAATTTTTCTCTTTCTATGTGTGATGCAGAATAGAACGAGGAAAATGCCTCAGAGGATTGTTTTTGTTCAGGAAGGTGCCCCTTCTTGCACAAAAACAATCCTGTCTGCAATGCAGGGACCCTTGCACCACAGCGCAAGGGTGCCTGTGTTGGCGCTAGGCAGCACACTATGAGCCGGCGCAAGGAAAGGAGAAGAAGGCGCTGTATAATGTTATAAATGCCTTTCATGTAGCGCAGCGCTGTGTGACAGTTTGATTAATATGCCTCTTAGTATTCTGTATTAGACACACAACTTTCTCATAGGCACATGCATTGTTGGTTGTTTTGAGGTCTAGCATTGGCAAAGCCACTAGGTCTGACCTTGGCAGACATGCAATGTTTTTTATTTTTGCAATCATAATAACGTTAAAAGAGTAAATGTCATAAATAGTAAAATTGCTCCCTATTTTAAAGGGATAGCATATATATGCAAAAAATGGTACAAAATCACCAACAACGATGACATGAAAGCAGAAATGAAAGTAGAGATTGTCTCACCTGCCCTGGCACTGACATGTACTATATTTTAGGCTGATGTGCACATGTGCAAAAGCAAAATTCTGTCACTCACAGTGAAGACAGCCAATAGCTAAAGTGGGCTGGCCCAATGCTCCATGCTTTATGCTTTGGTGGGCGAAAGCAAATTGTGAATAATGCTTGAACAGACTAACGGCTCATGGGAACTGAGCGGAAACCTCTAAATATATGTATGCACTTTTAATATTATTTTTTGGAAAAAGTTAAAGCTGGCAAAGCAGCTAAAGCTTTCCCTACGTCATACCTAAACACGCTTCTTTACACTGTAACAGAGTATGAAGTAATAGAATAGTTCAATAATCACCCTTCAGAATTACTGTTAAGCTATGCCTTTTAAGCTAATACATTTGAAAATGTTGGTGTAAACGGCAGTATTTGGCCTGAGGTTTTTTAATCTTTTCTAGAGGGGAGAACAAGCTCCAAAGACCTTTGGAGTATTAGGTTCAATTTCCATATCTACTCGCTTGGTGTGATGCTCGAATGCTCAGGGATGCTTTAGATTCCCAGTCTGACAACTATTTGACTCCGTGTGATCAAAAGAGAGAAAGCAATCAATAGTCTCTGTGTCGAAGTGTGGGCCTCATGATTTAACACGTGCAGGCAAACTACAACCTCTCCAAGAGTTGCTAGAGGAACATGGTGCAGGATGTATGGCTCTCACTGTTGCTGGCATTTCCGGAGATGTTCAGGTGACACTAAGGTGTGCCAAGGGCAGCACTCTTACTTGTTACACACTTCTGTACCTTGAAGTGCACTGTTAAGCAAGGAGCACTCAAGGTGTCCATAGCTTAACCTTGATGGTAAAGCAGAATACAAACTATCACTCCAAACTTTTCAAGGGTTAGAGGAGAACAACGGATGTGTACCTCTAAGCTATAACAAGCATGAAAGCATATTTTAAACACACTAGTTCCATGAGCCTTTTATGATGGCTCCAGCTTCCTTGAACAGTATGACACCACATAAAGTCACCTTGGTTCAACATACTTCACTTATTGGGGGGGGTTCGATAATATCAGCTCACAGTTGCCCTTGAGCAATTGCAATGGGATATGTATGAATTGACTAAATTCTGCCCGTCCCAAAATGTTATCAGCATTTGTATAGCACACAAGGCATAAGTGTGTCATTCATTCACCAGGGCTGATTGACAAAGACATTGATGAGTATGTGGAGTAGTGCTCCTCTAGTACCACTTTAATTGCTCAGAAATGCCCGTGTGACACTGACCAAAGGTTGCTAGGTTTTTCCACTGACAGGTCATGCAACAGTGAGTTTCAGGTACCATGTTCTGGTCGATCAATAAGGCCGCACTGAGTGCAATGCTCAAACTTCAGATCACATATTTTAAACAATTGCTGGAAGACAATGAGCGGCCTTGTAAGACGGTAAGGTAGCAATGTCCTATTCAATAAGCCAGGAGTATATAGTTATTGTAGCCCTAGGTCATTACCATCTGCCTGTGGATCACTAAGGTTGCTGGGATTCCACTGGCCAGGGGTTGTTTAGTATGCGAGTTTCTGGCTTTGTGAAGTGTCTGAGCTTGGTTAAAGGTGTCTATGTTGTCCTTTCCATTGTGCTCTACTTTAGTTCTTCGGCTTCTCTCAGCTCAAAATAGGGGCGGGGAGGCGTGGAATGTTCAGGGTAGATACAGGCCAGGACAAAGTACGCAATGTTATCTTTCTTCCTGTGCATAGAATTCTTTTTTCTTAAGATTGTACATTCCCATCCTTGCCCATTTCAAACTGGCAAACAGGAAGATGTTGGAAAGGCTGTAATAAATAGTTAAAAAAATGCGAAGGAAACTTTTTTCCCTTTATAACTATATTGCGACATAACTACGATACCAAAAGGTTACAAGTAAAGTAACTGCAGTGCATGTAAAAGTTAATATTTAAGTAAAACAGTACGATCTGTCTTACACATTAGTGCAAATGACACTAAATAGCCGACTAAAGTTCTTTTTTATTGACGTGTTTATCAAATATGTTCAGACAACTGTAGATTACAAACTGCAAAACAGCTTTCTTGCCTTCTGTAGATCTGATTTACTTGTAGAGTTGCGACATATTTTGAAATGTACACTTTCATAAGAATTTAATATTAAAACAACTGCAACATATTGAGCCTTCAATGCGACCAGAAACACAAATAAAAGCCAAATGATACACAAATGTAAACCACCACCTCCCTGGGACTGACATGACATGATCAAGGGAGTCTGTTGCGGACCTCTGGCCCTGGGGACAACCACCTCCCCTGGGGACAACCACCTCCCCGTGGCCAAACTGAAGGTTGGAGGAGAGTTGTGTGCCCCCCCCTTGTGGAGCCAATAATACAGAGATGTGGGCAGGGAAAGAGATGAAATGATTGTTTTTGCACACAGGAAGCTGCATGTTTAGCCTTGTGTGAAAGAGCAATGCCAGCTCCCACAGGAGGTGGGGAGCCGGCTGGGACCAAGGGGGCCTTGAGGTTCCCCCACTGTCTCCATCGTGCACACTGGGTGCCCAGGGCACCAAGGTGACATGTCTGGGCCCCAGGGGATGGGGTCACAGGGCTGAAATCGGCCAGGGGAAGGGGGCCATTCAGGCCCCCTTCCCCATTGAATAGTAGAGGGTCCTGGGGGATGGGGTCCCCAGGGCTGAAATCGGCTGGAAGAAGGGGGCCTTGCAGTCACCCTCCTCAACTGAATAGTGGAGGGTCCTGGGGAATGGGTTTCCTGGGGCCCCTAGAGTACATGGTTCTCCCTTTAACTTTCTACCAATATGCAAATATGCAAATCACCTGGAAGTTGCGCTTGCTCGGCCCTGCACTGTTCACCATAGTAGTATGCAAAGGTCTTCCCCCTTTTAACAGGATGATGTGCAGCTTCCCAGAGGGATCCCGTTCATTTTCTGCCAGCGTTGATGGAGCGTTCTTGATGCTCAGGAATATGACGACATCTCCACAAAACAAAGAAGTGCTTATTCCATATAGGTAATAGGAAGAACCCTGGTTTGGTGGAGATTTATGTCTTTGTTGTCTAGTTGGCCTCTCTATATGAAGATTCATGTTATTATACACTTCTAGAGAAACAGGCAACAGGAATGATTGTGTTGCCAAAACATACTCAAAGTCACTGGTGACATTTCCTTGTGGTCCATTACAAAGCTGTAGTGTAGAATACATACTGGACATTTTCCCAATGAAACAGAAAGAACTCCACTTGTGTAGATATTTCATGCAAAGTTGTGGGCTCTTATTGGATAAAAGGGCAGGTGAGGTTCCTTTGTGGCAGAGTCACTCACACAGCTACTGACACGTCCACACAGACACTCACAGATGCACTCAGACACTCACACACCCACTCACAGACTCACCCAAAGACACAACTCACGGACCCACTCACAGACCCACTCAGAGACTCTTGTACTCACTCACAGACCCACGCAGAGACTCACACACCCACTCACAGACCAACTCACACACCCACTCACAGACCCCCTCAGTCATTCACATACCCACTCAGAGACCCACTAAGACTCAAACATACACTCACAGACACTTATGCACCCACTCACAGCGACACTCTCCCACCCACTGTCACACCCAGACACACTCTCTCACACTACACTCACTCCAAGACAGACACTCTCACACCCACATAGACCCTCTCGCACCCACTCTCACATCCAGACAGACACTCTCATACCCAGATGTACCCTCTCAGACCTATTCTCACAACCAAAGAGACGAGCTTTGTGGACAACACCCGGAGTGAGGAGTTGGGTGGTTATGGGGTGCTGGCCACAGGGCCAGGCCTTGCAGCCAACCCCGCCACGCATGGCCGAAGGTAATAATAACAAGCGGCCTAAGGTAACTATAACACCCACCCTCGCCATGCACTGCTAATTACCCAAGATATTACAGCACTCATGACAACTTTTATAACGTTAAAAAAAAAATCAATGAAACATTAGCAGTCAAATTATTGAAGAAAAAACTGTGCATGGCAGGGGCGCAAGTTATAGTTACCTTAGGCCACGAGTTATAGTTACTTGAAATAACTCTAAACTGCTGACTATAACTATAACATCCCGATAACCTTTAAGTGACTAAATATATGTGTATATTGTCTACTGGCGATCGCCACTAGGTAGTTATAGCTAAGACAATGTTTCCATGGAAAAAAACTGTTATTGAGTTGCCTACATCTCTGGCACAGTTTGAAAAAATCTTCATGAAATGTTCCAAAAAAAAGTGCCCCGGTGATTCTTGTTGTGCACGAAAAGTTTCAGGATGATTCATCAAGTGGGGCAGAGACAAAGGGGGGGCCAAAAAAGTTGAATTTCCCTTGTTAATTCCCATAGGACCTTTAGACATGACTACAGCCTGAGCCACTGTATGGAATAACACTGTATAGAATAACACCAAATTTGGCAGAAAGCTAGCTTTCGGTTCAGAGTTTACACTTTCACCTATTTGGATTAAATCCATTCAGTAGTTTTTGAGAAATTGAAGGGAAAATAAATCTGGGTATCTCTGGCTGCGAGGACATCGCAAATAATGACGAGCTTGTGCAGGGAAATGCAGAGCTCTGATTGGCTGCCAACACTTCAACCAGGATGTGTTGGCAGCCATCTGCCATCAGCCTTGAGGCTCCCCTTTGGTCCTGTCACCATAGTGGGATGGAAGAGAGAGCTAGAGAGATTGTGATTGCAATGATCTCTCCATGCAGTGACTTCAGAGAGTAGAATTAGCAAGATGTTTAGTACAAATGTTATACTTACGTTGGGATGCAGAGCAGAACAGAGTCACTTCTGGCTTACTGGTCAAGCTCTTGTGCTGTCACTCTAGTCTGAAGGGTCAAATCCTAGTATTGCTTGGCAGTGTGTTTGTTCATTCACTAGTATTTTGAGAGTTAAACCTTCCTAGTGATGGAACGTTCATGTTTCTTTTCTATCACATGCATGGTTTGAAAGTCATAGCTATGTCTAGAAACAGCAGAGAAAGGAGTCACCTGAAGTGTAATGGTTAAGGTCACAGACCTTGACTCTGAAAGTTGGCCGTGCATTGCGGGAGTTGGTTGCAAGGACTGGCCGCAGCTACAGGGCCTGTCTCTGTCAGTGGAACTGTGAGTGGATGCGTGAGTGTTTGAGTGGGTCTGAAAGGAGGTGCGTAAGTCTGAGTGGGAGTGAGTGGGTGCATGAGTGTCTGAGTGGGTTTGTGAGTGGGCGCATGAGTCTGTGAGTGTATGTATGAGTGAATGAATTAGTGTATGAAGAAGTCTGTGTTTTTTCTTTAAAAATATTCCATATTCGCAAATAATTCGCAAAACTTCACAAATGTTTGCAAATATCGCACATGGTGCCGCAAAAATATTTTAAACTCATAATTTGCCCCTAAACCACACCTATATCACATTCCTGGGGTTAGGGTACCTTCACCATGACTACTTACGCCACTTTCAATTTGGATTTTCACCCCTGGGGACCATGTCCTGTGAAATAAAATGAAGGCCACAACTTCCGACTCAGGTTGTGGTCAGCCAATTGCAGTGCTTCAGTTAGCATGCATTTTCACGAAAAATTCGGGAATTTTGAGAATGATTCATGAAATATTTGCGAAGTCATCGCGGCCAGAGATATAAAAATTTATTTTCCTTTTAATATCTCAAAAACTACTCAACGGATTTACACCTAAGATGTGAAAGCATGATCTGCGTACCGAAAGCTAGCTTTCTTCCAAATTTAATGTAATTCCGTCCAGTGGTTTGGGCTGTAGACATGTCTAAATGTCCTACTGGAATTAACATAGAAAACACAACTTTTTTCACCCCTCTTTTTCTCTGCCCGTGCTTGACGGATCACCCTGAAACTTTCCATGCACAACAAAAATCACCGCAACACTCACCTATTGAGCGCCTTGTTGCAGTGAACGCACCTGCCTTGGCTACAATGGGGCGATTTTAACGGAGTACTAGACACTTCAATTGACTGGTCCACTCCCCCAATGATGGGCACAAATGCAGAGAGGTAGGAAGAGGCACTACGAAGATGGATACAGGGCTGGGTGCTCACAGACATTTGGCAGCAAGCAATGAGGGACTGCGGAAATATTCCTTTTACTCTTATCCACATAAAGTACGTCAGGTTGGATCATATGCTGTGCACTGCCGCATTACAGACCCATATAACCCAAGCCACCTATTTAGGGAAATCACTATCAGATCACAACCCGCTGGAACTGACAATGGCATGGGAAGGACACCTACACCGATCCCTATGTGGTGGTTACAACCACTGCTCCTTGAAGATACGGTACTAAAGGAAGAAATAGAGCAAGCCATAACCAATTTCTTTGTTGAAAATGCTGGAACTGCCTCCTCCCTGCTGATGGAGTGGGAGGCGTTCAAGGTGGTGATCAGAGGGACAGTAGTGGGAACGACAGTGGGCGCCCGAGCTTTGATAACAAGGGAATTGGAATGTGTAGAGGACAGTTTGGGCAAACTGGAGACGGAGGCAGTACATAATCTTGCTCATGCTCAGGCGCTGCAGGATGCCAGGGCTGAGCATGCAGAACTCCTTGAGCAGATGCGAGTGGTGGACCATGCAAAATACAGAGAACGAGCATACAGTGAAGGAGATAGGGCAGGCACCTCCCTAGCACGACTTATAAAGGACGAACCACCCCCCCAACCCTATCCTACACATCTTCACTCCGCAACTCACTGAGCTAAGCATACAAGCAGAGATTAATGAGGCATTCCAAGACTACTATGCAAAGTTGAATTCTGCCCCCCAACATTAAATCAAACTAAACACCGATCATTTTTATCTAATGTTACCCTGCCCGAATTTGGAAATATGGCAAAGCAGACCATGGGAGCACAGACAACACAAGGTAAGATAAGAGACGCCATCAACAGTATGGCTCGCAATAAATCGCCGTTATCGGATGGCTTACCTGCTGTGTTTTATAGCACGTACTGCTCTAGGCTGATCCCACAATTAGAAAAACTATACCAGGCCTTGTTGGCCACTGGTCACCTCCCCGATATGACAAAGCAAGCTATAGTAACTTCGTTATTAAAACCTAGTAAACCTGCAGCGCATATGTCCTCCTATAGACCACGGTTGTTATTGAATACCAAATACAAAATACTGGCTAAAGTGTTAGCACAGAGACTACTCCCACTCATAAGTATATTGATACATAAGGATCAATGTGGATTTGTACCAACCTGTAATACGTCCCTAAAAATACGCCGCCTATATTATATTATGGATTATGCAGGAGAGAGATATCCTAGAGCCGACTGCGTTTCCCTAGATCTTCGTCAGGCATTTGATACAATAAACCGGGACTATATGTTCGCGGTGCTTGCGCAATTTGGACTCCCTAAGGAATATATACAATGTTATATGCCTGTCCCACAGCAAGGGCACACACAGGACAGAACATATCAGACTTCTACCCCATCTTTAGGGGCCCTAGGTAGGGATGCCCATTGTCTCCCCTGCTGTTTGTCCTGGCGGTGGAGCCACTGGCACAGCGTCTTTGGGAGAGTGCTGAAACGTGGGGTATAGAGATTGGCACCACGATGCACTCAGTGTCTTTATATGCCAATTACATGGTGCTGTATGCAAGGGATCTGGGCCAGAACTTAAAGTCAGCTGCACAGGTATTTGCGGATCTCGCTCCTCTGTCTGGATTAGAGAATAATTAGAACAAATCTATAGCATTCTCATTCAGTAGGAAAGACATAGGCAAGACCATTGCTTTTGGTGGCACACCAATGCAAGTAGCCAAGGATACCTTTAAGTACTTAGCAATTCACATATGTAGAACCCCAGCCGATTTATTGGTCGGCAATCTGCAGAGGGAGAAGGCTTTACTCAGATCGCAGGTCTGGTTCTGGATAACACTGCCGCTGTCCATTGCGGGTCGGCTCGCATTGGCAAAGATGGTGATGTTACCTCACATTATGTACTATTTCGTAAACCTGCCGGGAATGGTCCCTACTGCCTATTATAAAACACTACATTCTGTCCTATCAGACCTTATCTGGGGGACGGGTTTATGCCAGATAAGCTTAGCGAAGTTGCAGATGACTGCAGAACAGGGAGGTATGGGAGCCCCAGATCTCAAGCCCTACTGTATAGCGGGTCAACTGCAGTGTTTAGAATACTGGTTAGCTGGAAGCGATTTACATGAAATAGAATTCATGCAATCCATGATCGACAGAGGTTGACTTCATTGTCTGATATGTTCGGGATTCCGCTCCCCGGAAGGGCTGCCACTCTGACTAAGAGTGGCCCTACAATACTGGAAGCTTACCCTCAGATATACTACCGTTACAATTCCCTATGCCTCGAATATCCTGCTGCTGGGACTCCCCACGAATGTTGGAATACTCTCCCAAAGTAGAATACAGGTGTGGACACAAGGAGGAGTGGATACTATTGGGGCGCTGTTCAAGGACAGCCTATTACTCACACATACGGACTTCACTCTTGAACACAGCCTGCCCACCTCATTATTTCTATTATATGCAAATATAAGAGGTTATGTTAGGGATCACTGGGCACCGGATGGAGTTGAACACCCCACACATGATTTTATTTATGCAATGCACACCATGGGACATAGGAGACATTTAATTAGATGGCTTTATAGGGGCCTCAGGGTGCATTTACGGAAGCCCCTCACACCCCTGCGAACCAAATGGGGAGAGGATACGGGTAGAGAACTCTAGGACAAGGAATGGTCTCACATATTGATATATTCTAAACAAGTATCCTGTAATGCTTGATTTAAATTCATACAATATACCATATAACACAGAGCCTATCTTACACTGCAAAGACTGCACATCTTGTTCCCAACGTTGTCACCGATATGTCCAAGATGAAAAGCTGAAGAAGCAGTACTACTCCAAATGCTATGGAAGTGCCCTAGCATCACTCAGTACTGGCACTATATTGGTACCATACTGGAGAAGGTGACGGGGAGGGATGACTGGCCGACAGCAGAGGCATGTCTGCTCGGTCTCTTCCCACATACAAAAAAGGGGAAGGTGACGTCACGCTTTGCAGACTTGGCCTTGTTACTGGCAAAGCGCCTTTCACCTAGACGCTGGAAAGCAACAAACGCACCCTCAGTACTACCGTGGAGTACAGAGGTGAGGGAGTGGGGCGCGGCAGCGAGTGCAACCCTCCGACGGGAGCAAGGCAGAGGCTTACGATGGTGCCCCATAGCATTAGAATGGGACGCACTCATAGAAGTCTTTAAGAACACCTGTGAAATCGACATAGGGACTGGGTAAAGACGTGGGTGCTGTCAACCATGTAGTGCAGGACCTTTAATAATTCAGTATGGAATAGAGATAGCAGACACAGGGTATGACGGCAAGAAGAGCGTAGTTCCATAAAATATTAGCAGAAAAAGCTACCAGACCAACATCCGTCATGGATTCTCATCCTAAATACATGAAACATAACGAAGAATTAATGCTGAACAATATTACATCGATGCCCACCGCACAAGATCTCGATGTCAAGTTCATGGGGGGATGGAGTGGGGAATGTTAATGGTTCTTGCAGGAAACATAAGCAGTTAATGAAGTTGTGCATGTTCTGGACAAATGATTAACCTGTATGATGGATCGAAACAGACCGCACAAATATATAATGTATGATGATAAAGCCAAGCAGAGATATACAATCACTATACTTTATCTTGGTAGAGATCCAATACAGATGATATGATTTCCTGTAACGTGTAACATGTGAATTGCTATATCAACTGTGACGAAAAACCAATACAAATGTGTTTAAAAAAAGAAAAAAACAAGAATCACTGCAACACTGTTTTTTGGAAAATTTCATGAAGATTTGTCAAACAGTGCCGAAGACATAGGCAAGTCAAAAACTGCTTTAAGTAGAGGGACTTATGAGCAAGACACAATGGCCCTCATTACAACCCTGGCGGTAAATCCTGCTTACCGCCATGCTGACAGGCGTCAAGATACTGTGGCCACGGCGGAAATCCGCTACAGGTTTCCGCATCTCATAATCCGCCACAATACAGACACCCACACAAGTCCGCCACACCAAAGGTCAGTGATAAACTGGCGATAGCATAACCCACACCGTCACGCCAACAGGAATACGCTCACAGTAGCACGACCCACGAATCAACACGGTGGTCATTCAACCGCGGTAAACCATTGGCGGTACACACCGCCGCGCTTAAAAGTCACACACATTTACAATACACAACCACATTGGACAATTCAAAATACACACACCTGACACACATACACACACCACACCCACACACCCAATCCAATATAATACACAGACCCACATTACCCACAATCCCTCACAATGAAAATGTTTGGAAGAAGCACAGAGAGAGAGAATAGCAAACACAACACCAGCATCCACAGGTACACAACACCATCACTCATGCAACATCCACGCACCTCAAAGAACACACATAAACACAACACATCACACAGCACAACAACCATCCCCTCACACATCACCCTCACCACATTATGGCACCTCAAGGACACCCCAGGTTTTCCGAGGAGGAGCTCAGGGTCATGGTGGAGGAAATCATCCGGGTAGAGCCACAGCTATTCGGATCACAGGTGCAGCAGACCTCCATTGCAAGGAAGATGGAGCTATGGTGGAGAATTGTCGACAGGGTCAACGCAGTGGGACAGCACCCCAGAACACTGGATGACATCAGGAAGAGGTGGAACGACCTACGGGGGAAGGTGCGTTTCGTGGTATCCAGACACCAGGTAGCTGTACAGAGGACTGGCGGTGGACCCCCACCTCCTCCCCCACAACTAATAACATGGGAGGAGCAAGTCTTGGCAATCATGCATCCTGACGGCCTCGCAGGAGTAGCAGGAGGACTGGACTCTGGTGAGTCATATCTTTACTATTATATCCCCCACACCCTACCTGCATGCCATAACAAATTCCTACCCCTACCCTCACACCCATCACCCCAACACCCCACTGATACCCCACTATCACAACCCACACATCCCAATAACAAGCCCTGAATGTAACACCAATGGATGGATACCCATCACCAAAGCAAGTCCAGTCGAGAGACTCACCCAGGCCACAAAATCACCAATCACACAAGGGCCAAGCCAATAATGCAAGCACAGGAGTAGAGTGCAACCCACCCATTGCACAAGATGCCACACACTGATACAATAACTATGCATTTACACCCCAACAGGACCCCTACCCAACATCACCGTACAGGAGGTGCCAGCCACATCCATTCCCCCCACAGAAGAGGCCCACAGTGACGACAGCAGCTCTGCATGCTTGCATCAAGATGACCAGCCCGGCCCATCAGGGACCTTGGGACAATCGGTTTCCCTGCCACAGTCACAAACCACCACTGAATCTCCCCCCTCAGGAAACACCACCACAGCACCCACCCAGCGGGCCCATCCCTCTGTCCCCAGGACACGTCAATCAGCAGAGTGTCCACCACTATTGGGGCCGCAGGCAACCCCACTAACCCAAGATAATCAGGGACCTGGGGTCAGTGGGCACACGGTTCAGTGACAGAGGCACAGGATAACAGGGAAGCTGGGAGGACTGCTGTGCGACAGGGGGAGGACAGGCCCAGGGAACCCACTCTCCACGAGGCACTCTCCAACATCATGGGAGCATATCATCATTCCCAGGAGACCAAGGGCACGGTACTGGATAAGTTGCAGGAGACCCAGCGGCTGCAGGAGGATCAGTACATGGGGTTCAGGGAGGACTTGAAGTCCATTAACAACACCCTGGTCACCATTACAGGGGTGCTGGCTGACATGGCCAACACTATGAGGGAGGCAGTGGCACACCACCGGGCCCCTGACACTAGCCTGAACGATGAACAGCCCTCCATCTCTGCCAGCGCTAGTGGACAGGTAGTCCCGCCACCAGCACCAACCCCCTGCAGAAGGAGAACCACCCCGCAAACGGTCCCTGAGATCCAGGCACAAGACAGAGAACATTGCCAAGAGCCCCGCCAGGAAATAAGAATTTCCTGAATGTGACCCTTCTGTCCCACTATGTCACCTTGTCCACCTTGAATTGCCATTACTCCACCTCCTATGCGCACTTGGACTATGCACCTGTCATACCATTAGACTGGACTCCACCATGGACATTCCACCACCATCACCCCTGCCCATTGCACACACCCCTCCACTGAATAGCACTTAAATAAACACCTTTGAATCACAAAACTATCTGGAGTCAGTCTGTACTTTCACAAGTGTGTTATTACAACCTACAAATGCCAATGTCAATGTTCATTATCACATACAAATGTTCTACAGTTGTTGGGCAGCAGTAAACATAGCAGAAGGCAGAAAGTGGTACCCAGATCTGTGAAATGGAAAGCCAAAGTGAACTGTCAGGGTCCATACACAGAGGTAAAAAGGCAGAATCATGCAATGTCCTACAGTAGTATGATATGAGAGGAGCAGTGCCAGTCTCTTACCTGTGTCTCACTGGAAGTATTGCATGATGATGTTGTTTCTGTTGTCTATATCTTCTTCTTCTGCCTCTTCTTCCTCACTGTCCACAGGCTCCACAGCTGACACAAGACCAACATCAGGCCCATCCTCCTGCAGAAAAGGCACCTAGCGTTGCAAAGCCAGGTTGTGCAACATAGATCATTGCCACGATGATCTGGCACACCTTCTTCGGTGAGTAGTATAGGGAGCCACCTGTCAGATGGAGGCAACCTGGCCTTCAGGAGGCCAAAAGTACGTTCTATCATCCTCCTAGTTCACCCATGTGCCTCATTGTAGCGTTCCTCTGCCCTTGTCCTGGGATTCCTCACTGGGGTCAGTAGCCATGACAGGTTGGGGTAACCAGAGTCACCTGCAAATACCGAGGGACAACTGTAGGACACACACCAACTCTTAGGGACTCTCCCATACCCAGACACCTATTCAAACTGTGTTGGGACCTTGGTCTCACCTATTAGCCACACACAGTGCCTCTGGAGTTGCACCATCACATAAGGGATGCTGCTATTCCTCAAAATGTAAGCGGCATGCATTGAGCCAGGATACTTGGCATTCACATGGGAGATGTACTGGTCTGCTAAACACACAATCTGCACATTCATGGAATGGTAGCTTTTGCGGTTTCTGTACACCTGTTCATTCCTGCGGGGTGGGACAAATGCCACATGTGTACCATCAATGGCACCAATGATGTTGGGGATATGTCCCAGGGCATAGAAGTCACCTTTCACTGTGGGCAAATCCTCCACCTGAGGGAAAACAATGTAGCTGCGCATGTGTTTCAGCAGGGCAGACAATACTCTGGACAACACGTTAGAGAACATTGGCTGTGACATCCCTGATGCCATGGCCACTGTTGTTTGAAAGGAGCCACTGGCCAGGAAATGGAGTACTGACAGGACCTGCACTAGAGGGGGATTCCTGTGGGATGGTGGATAGCTGACATCAGGTCAGGCTCCAACTGGGCACACAGTTCCTGGATTGTGGCACGATCAAGTCTGTAGGTGATAATAATGTGTCTGTCTTCCATTGTCGACAGATCCACCAGGGGTCTGTGTACCGGAGGATGACGCCATCTCATCATCTGCCCCAGCGGATGTGCCCTATGGTGGAGAAGGGTGAGCAGAGGGTCAGACACCACATAGCTTGCACAAGGGTGTTTTGAACAATTGTGATGTAATTGCTGTGTGCCTATTCCTGCCCAAAAGTGCTGTGACGCAGTTAGGTGCCCTGCCATGTGGCCCCCTGAAATGGCGACTGCCTGACCTATAAGGAGGGACAAGGGAAAATGAGGTAACTGCGCTGGTGTTGTGCAGCGTCGCGGTAGGCGGACGAAGATCGTGGTGCAATTCCGCATTGGTTATAATTGGGCCCTATGGGTTCCAGGAGCCAATAACGATGTACGTCAGCGGTGACGGTACGCACCGCTGTGGACGTAACCGCCTTTTTCTATCTGTTCACTCACTTGATACCTGACCTTCAACAGGAGAGGACCTACACTGCAAGTGCTGCTGTGACCTGAGTCTGGAAGCGACAATGGCTACAGTGTCTGGGGAAAGGGCCCCTGCCTTCACCGCGGAGGAGTTGGACAACCTGGTGGCTGGGGTCCTCCCCAGTACACGCTACTCTACGGTCCTCCAGACAAACAGGTGAGTACACCGTGAACATGATGGATGGGACATGAAGGTATGGAGTGGGGTGGATGGAAGACACGGGGTGGGCTGAGGCCAGCATGTGAGGATGGTCAGTGTATGTGTTTCTGGGCCAGGGTGGGAAGTTGTGGCCAATGAGTTGGAAGAACCAGATGGGGGAGTTAAATCCATTCTAACTTCACTTTTCCTGTAGGTCAGCGCCCACCAGAAGAAGGGTATTTGGCGTGCCATCGCCAAGGAAGTGCGGACCCTGAGTGTCTACCATATACGGAGCACCCACTGCCGCAAAAGATGGGAGGACCTGCGCCGCTGGACAAGAAGACGGCGGAGGCCCAGCTGGGGATGGCATCCCAACATGGAAGGGGTGTCTGTCGCACCATGACCCCCCTGTGGTACCGGATCCTTGTGGTGGCATATCCTGAGTTGGATAGGCGCTTGAGGGCATCACAGCAGCCACAAGGGGGTGAGTACAGTCACATTCAGCTGACTCTGTGCGCTGTATGAGGTGTCTCGGTGGGGGAAGTAGGATGTGGTCTCCCCTAGGCCAAGGCAAACTTGCTAGGGTAGGTCCATTGTTAGCCAGGCTCTGTGGCACTCCAACCCCAAAAGTGGTAGTGGCCATCTACACCCAATGAGGCTCCTGTGGGTTCCAGGTGTGCATCAGATGGGCCTAGGCACAGTCCCCCATGGGCAGGTGACTTTTGAAGTACAGTTAGTGCATGGCCTAATGCATACGGCTGCTCCCTGTGTGTTGTGTCCGCCAACGGTGGTGTTGTTGCTGGCATTGACCATGTGTCTCCTCTGTCTTTCACCCCCTTTTTGTTTTGTCACCCTGTCCTTGTGTGCATTAGCATCATCTGGCGGAGGAGCATTGGCACCGGAGCAGGAGGGAGTTGCTACCCACATGGCCCAGGCGGAGTCTGAAGGCACCAGTGGGACGGCGGGTGAGGGGAGCTCCACGATGGGGACACGAGGAGACACCAGCGACAGCGACTCCTCCTCTGATGAGAGCTCCCTTGCGGTGGGGGGCACCTCTGTGCCCACTGCAACAACAGGTACAGCCGCCACCTCCCCTACCAGCCCCGCCCTCTCAGCAGCCCCTCAGCGTGTTTCCCGTGCCCGCTCACCCAGAAGGGTGGGCATCTCCTTCTCCCCAGGCACCTCAGGCCCTGCCCCGGTCAGCCCTGCTGCCCTCAGTGAGGAGGCTGTTGACCTCCTGAGATCCCTCACTGTTGGGCAGTCAACCATTCTGAATGCCATCCAGGATGTCGAGAGGCATTTGCAGCAAACAAATGCATACCTGGAGGGCATTCATTCTAGCTTGGCAGTCCAACAGAGAGCATTTCAGGCTCTGGCCTCAGCACTGATGGCAGCTATTGTCCCTGTGTTCATCCTCCCCCCTCCAACTTCCACTACCCAGACCCAATCCCCTCTACCTCACCCTATCCCAAGCACACCATCAGACCAGCATGCACACTCATCAACACACAAAAGTGGCTCAGGCAAACATAAGCACCACACATCCCACAGGCACTCACACAAGCACTATACCCATGCAGACACACCACCATCCACTGCCTCCACTGTGTCCCCCTCCTCCACGTCCTCCACCTCCCTCTGTCTCGTCTCCAATCACACCTGCATGCACTACATCCTCAGCCACTACCTCCATCACCAGCACGCACATTACCACACACTGCTCACGTGCAATCACCACCCCATCTACCATGCACACATCCCCTGTGTCCTCTCCCAGTGTGTCTGTGAGCCCTCCTCCCAAAGTACACAAACACAGGCACACACCCACTCAACAGCCATCCACCCCACAACAGCCTCCAGCCCATGCACCTTCACCCAAACTCAGCAGACCTACACCTCCTACAACCACTACCTCTTCCTCCACTCCCAAACCCCCTCCATCTTCCCCTCCCAGTGTGTCAAAAAAACTTTTGCTGCCTAACATTGACCTCTTCCCTACACCTCCCCCCCGTCCTTCCCCTAGGGCCAGGATGTCCAGATCCCAGCCCAGCACCTCAGCCACAAAATCCTTGAGCACTGTGGTCCCTGCAAGTCCAGCAACATTGCGTGCGGCACCCATCCGGGCTGCCAGTGTGCCACCTAGTGAGGCCAAGGATCATCCTATCCCGCCCCCTGCCAAGGTGAAAAAGGGGCCCACATGCCGTAGGGAAAAGCCACACAACCACCCAGCAAGGCCTCCTCCAAGACAAAAGAGGACAGTGCCAAGGTCCCAGCAGCGACTTCCAAGGTGGGGAAGGGACACAAGGCCAAAGGGAAGTCAGCTCAGGACACGGAGCCTCCGGGTGAGGGACTGGTGTCACCCGTTCTGCAAGACAGAACAGCAACCTGTACGGCGGTGGCTACCGCCACCTGCACCACCACCTTCACATCTGCTGCCTCTGCTACAGTCCCCAGCATCATCCCTAGTGGGCAGCCGCCCAAGGCTGCAGGAGACATCCTGCTGTCTCCCTCCACAGGTGCTGACACCAGCACCACCGGCAGCATCTCCGCTGCAGACACCGCCACCTGCCCAGCTACGTGCCCAGCCAGTGCCACCACAGCCGAAATCAGCATCATCCCCAGTGGGCAGTCGTCCGAGGCTGCAGGAGATGTCCTGGACCCTGCACAGACTACATGAGGCACCACAACCAGCACTGGCAGTACCAGCAGTTGGCAGGCTAAGTTGCCGCAGGGAGGAGTGTGTCTCTGCCACCATAGAGGATCATGCTACCTGTTCAGAGAAGATCTTGTGGCTCAGACACCCAGGTGAGGGAATGGGAACGGCCACACCCCACGTGCAGCACTCTGGGCACCATGCCCCCTCCAGAACCGGTAGAGCACAGCATCCACTTCCCCAGTCCTTGGCAGGATGAAGCACTCTGGGCACCATGCCCCCTCCAGAACCAGTGGAGAACAGCATCCACTCCCCCAGTCCTTGGCAGGATGAAGCACTCTGGGCACCAGGCCCCCTCCAGAACCATTGGAGAGCAGCATCCACTCTCCCAGTCCTTGGCAGGATGAAGCATTCTGGGCACCAGGCCCGCTCCAGAACCAGTGGGGAACAGCATCCACTCCCCCACTCCTTGGCAGGATGAAGCACTCTGGGCACCATGCCCCCTTCAGAACCAGTGGAGAACAGCATCCACTTGAGAGACTTGAGAGACTGTGGCTTTGCACTCCCCAGGATAAAGCGGTGGGCAACCCACCCACTTGAGATACTTGAGAGACTGTGGCTTTGTACTCCCCAGGATAAAGCAGTGGGCATGGAGCTCCCTTGTGGAGCAGTGGCGTTGCCCTGTCATCCGGCTGGGGTGCCCCCCCTCCCCTTCCCCCTGAGGTGCCGTTTTTTTTTTGTTTACCTGATGCCCCACCAGTGTTCACTCGGTTTTGAGGCAGGTGTCATGTGTGGGCTCCGCCCATGCTTTTTGGGACCACTGGTCCACGGACATGTAATGAAAAAGTATCCGGACTTGTGTTCATACTGTGAATATTTGTATATACTGATATTTTAAAATTATGTTGGCCTATCTGGATTTTCAATGATTACCCTTGTTACAATCATTTCATTTGGTCCTTGCGTTCTTCTAGGGGGTTACGGGGTGTCAATGTAATGTTGCTACATGTGTCTATGTGTGTGTTGGTGGGGGTAGTGGTGGGGGTGTTGTGTGTTGCGTGTGTGTGTCACTCTCTTTTTCCTCCCCCCTCCCCTGTGTGCTAGCTGTAGCACTCACCGTGGTCGTCGCCGCCGTCTTTGATGTACCTGGTAGAAGAGGCGGTAAACCAACATTGGTAACACCTGTAACTCCAGCTCCATGGCGTCCTGGTTGCTCCTTGGGTGTTGAGATGTGAGTGGTTTCCGTTCCAAGTCCTATTTCCGCCATGCTTTTGATGTGGTTGGTACCACCCCAGAAAAGCTGTTGGATTGGTGTATCATAATAGAGTGGGCGGTACATTGTCTTCCGCCTATCTGTTGGCGGTTACCGCCGCGGTGTTTGTTTTTACCGCCATGGCGGTCGGAGTGTTAAAGTGGCTGTCTGTGTTGGCGGTTTCCGCCATGGTCTTGATTCCATTTTCTTTACCACCAGCCTGTTGGCGGTATTACCGCCGCTTTATCACCGACCTCCAGGGTTGTAATGAGGGCCAGTGTCTTGAAAATGATGCGTTTTCTGATCGGTAGCCAGTGGAGTTCCTTCAGACTCTCTTTGGCATATGCAAACTTACCTAGTCCCAGTACCAGGCACGCACTTTAATTCTGGATAAGTTGTAGCTTTTTTAGAGATGCTTGATTGATATTAAGATACAAGGCAGTGCAGTAGTCCAGCCTTGATCCAATCAGGGCCAGAACTACCATTACTCTAATGTCCCGAGGTATAAAAGGAAGAATTTTCTTGAGCCTCTTAATAATCCAAATGCACAAGTTCGTGATTTTATTAACCTGGATATGAAAGGTTAAGGCAGAGTTGCAGACAATCCTGAGATTTTTGATTGCATCAGAGGGAACTGGTAATGTCCCAAACTACTCTGGCCACCAATGTGAATGCCATATAGAAGGATTGGCACCAAAGAAAATGACCTCAGTTTTGTCCCTGTTCATTTTAAGCTAATTTAGATCCATCCAGTTATTTACTTCTCTCATACAGAACTGCAATTTCTTTGCTATGTCCATAGTCTTATCTTGAAAGGAGACTATAATTTGGGTGTCATCAGCATAGGAGTACACCTGAAATCCAAAGGAGCGCACCAAGTCCACCAATGGTGCAACATACAAATACAAATTAAACAAATGCAAATACAATTTAAACAGGGTCGGGCTTAGAGAGGACCCTTGTTGAGTCCCCACATTTGACAAATAGTGATCTGTCCTGGATGAAGGATGTGAGTATGTTCAAAGCTGGTCCTCTCAGACCAACCTGAGAAAGATGATAAGTTAGTATGAGGGGCGAGATGGAATCAAAAGCGGCCAGCAAATCCAACAAAATTAGAATTGTGCCACCGCCTGAATCTATCTGTTTCCTGATGGCATCAGTAGTCACAATCAGGGTAGTTTCCGTGCTGTAATGCTTCCGGAAACCATGTTGGGATATATCCAGGCAGTCGTGAGCAGTCAGGTAGGAAGTAAGCTCTTGATTTAAGTGTTTCTCTTAAACTTTTTGCTAGTGTAGGTAGAAGAGCAATTGGGTGCAGATTCTTAAGATCTTTTGGGTCTCCCCCCGGATTTTGTTTAATGGGAACTATTATCGTTTCTTTCCATTCAGAGGGGTCCATCCCTGTTCCAGGACTTCTGCATACAACTTCTCCAGGGGTGCTAACACCGAGTCGCAGACCAGTTGTAGCATACTAGGGGGGGCTAGGGTCTGCAGGAGAACCTAAATTAATCCTGGATAGAAGGTCCTTAATTTGTTCAGAAGTTAATGGTGCACTATTTTCCAATGTGGGAACCTCTATCGGACCCGTGTTAGAACAGGTATCTTGGTCTCTCACAGGTAACTGAGGGTCCAAGAAAACAGAGTGAATTTTGGTGATCTTGAACTAGCTATTCTATCACAGAAAATCTGTGAATTATCTATTCCTTGAGATACTGAGGGGGTAGTGAGCGACTTGACCGTCTTATACAATTCTTTAGGGGAGTTCCCGGCATTTAATATTTTCTGAGAGTAATAATCGATCTTAGCCTGTTTAATAGCTGATTTATATAGGTTTCTTCGTTCCCTCAGGTTAATACTTTCAGACAAACTAGGGTAGAGTTTCCATTTCCTTTCCTGCCTTCTCAATCTCTTTGAAGAGTCTTAAGTTCAGGGGCTGATGTTCTTGCTACTTCTGAGCAGTGAACTACCTTCGAAGGGGCCACAGACTCAATGGCCTCCCTAATCCATATATTAAAGTAAGCAACTTGGGAACCAGTTCTTTCCAAAATTCGCGCCTGGGTGCCCCCTAAAATAGAGGAGAGATCTTCACTATTTATCCTGTCCCATTTCTTATAGGGAATTGCGTGAGGATGTAAAGCATCATTTCGGCCCATTTGAATTAGATCAAACAAGATGATACTGTGATCCATCCAATCTAGTTGAGAGCATTCCCCTGTAGTTAGAGTGTTAGCTGTAGTGAAGATGCCATCAAGGGTACGACCTGCAAGATGGGTGGAAGAGCTAACCACCTGGGACCATCCTAAACATGTCATCAGGTCTAGGAGAATAGAGGTGATGTTATCTTTATCTTCTAAGTGGAAGTTGAAGTCTTCGAGAATTATACTCTGATCTAGCAAGGTTAAGGGTTCAATGATTCAGGCCCTGGTGTCCCTAAACTGCTTCTTAGGTATAGGAGGATGATATAACAAAAGCCCCTCCATTTTGATAAGTTTCTGGCTTTAATTTTGAAGTGTTTACCTTTGCAAACGTCTAGGTTATCTCGTAATGGAGCAAGGCTGCAATTCAACACATTTTTAAAGAGGATTGCCACCCCTCCACCCATTTTTATCTTGTCTGTCCATTCTTGTGACAACATAGCCCAATGGTAAAGCCGATACAAAATCAGGGTCTGAATCCGCTCTTGCCCAGGTCTCTGTTAGAAATATGAAATCCAGGTATTTTTTTATAATGAGTTCCCTAATTTCCATGCTATGTTTAGCAAGCGGCCAGGCATTGCTCGGACCACATTTAAAAGAGCCATGTATGTTAATACTGGAACACTCCAAGGGACTTTGTAACCTGGTCCCACAGGATTGTGTCCTCCTGGCGTTATAGTGTGTATGATCATTTGTCCAGGTGGAAGCTTGACATCTCAAACTTGCCCTGGTGGGGAAAAAAGAAAGAGTCATCTACTCTTTCCTACCGCAGGAGTCTGGCCTAAGGTTCATAAGTTGGGTACTTGTATAGTACATTGGGGGTCCAACTTGCCTGGAATCGGCAGATTTCCTGGCTCCTGGTCCCGGTCGAGTGTGAACCGGCGCACCAGCGGGGCACCCGCTGCACGCGTTTGCGTCGTCCCCCAGCTATACGGAGGTTGACAGCCCATGTGATGAAAAAGGGGTGTGGCGCCAGGTACAGAAGGTTGGTCTGCCATCCCCAAGCACAAAAAGCACAAGTAAAATGGCTCCTCCCGGGCTCCAACAGGCCCTTCTAAGCAGTGAATAAAATCAGTGCAATATAAACAATTTAACATGCTAAGGTTATTTACAATCTAAGCGACATTCCAAGTGCAATTAGATAAAGCACATAATGCTTGGAGACAGGTTACCGATACGCGGAGTAGCATAGAGGTCAATTTTACCTATTGTGTGTCCTTGTCATCCCCCAGCTATATGGAGCTTGACTGCCCATGTGATGAAAAAGGGGTGTGGCGCCAGGTACAAAAGGCTGGTCCGCCATCCCCGAGCACAAAAAAACACACGTAAAATGGCTCCCCCCGTGCTCTAACAGGGCCTTCTGAGCAGTGAATAAAATCAATGCAATATAAACAATTTAAAACGCTAAGGTTATTAACAATCTAAGCGAGGTGCCAAGTGCAATTAGATAAAGCAAATAATGCTTGGAGACAGGTCACCGATTCGCAGAGTAGCACAGAGGTCAATTTTACCTAATTGTGAAATTATTTGTATGCCACTTCGAAAACTGTTAACACACATTTTAAATGTACTGTCTCATGGATTCCTATGGTGTACACTACATATTTGGGGGCATATTTAGGAGCCCCTAGCGCCATATTTACAAAGTGGCAGTAAGCCACTTTTTGTAGCTTAACGCCACCTTGTAAATATGGCCCCTTCACACACAGCCCTTTGTGTGGAGGGGTGTGCAACGGGTGTTGCTGTGGCTGTTCCACAGCAACACCCATTCCATTTTGACGCTGCCTCAAATTTACAAGTTTTCGTAAACATGAGGCAGAGCCAAAATCTAACATGTTTGCAAGGCGCAACAAGAAGGAATTCTGTTATTTCTCCTCGTTTTTTGCTTTTTCTATGTGTGCTGCATTCTGCAGCACACATAGAAAGAGCAAAATACCAGAAAATATTGTTTATGTGCAGAAAGGTATCCCCTCCTGCACATACACAATAATTTTAAAATGACGCTTTGGCACTTCTGTGCGTGCTGCATTCTGCAGCACACGCAAAAATGCCAAATCGCCGTAAGTGATTGTTTATGTGCAGGGAGGGACACCTTGATAAACAATCAAACCCCTCAATGCAGAAATCCTTGCTCAATGGTGCAAAGATGCCTGCATTGGCGCTAGGCAGCTCAATTTAGCGCCAGCGCAGGGGGAAACGCAGGGGTGCGCCGTATTATAATAAATATGGTGCACCCCTGCATTTCTAAAGCGATGCAGCGTGGCGCTGCCAGTTATGGTGAAGCACTGCGCTGCAACTCTTTTTAGTAAATCTGGCCCTTAGTCTAGCTGTTCGAGTAAGCATTGCCTTGTTCCGAAGTTGCCACAGACAAGCAAGAACTGTAAGTTAAGCAAATTCAGCTTTCTAACATACCTGCTGTATTAGATCTTCAAAGTCTTCTCACATTCTTGGCACAAGACGAGCTAGGGACCTACATGTGTCCTACCCTTTGCTTACTGCATTATAGAAAATGTATAAATTAAATTTGAGATTAAAGTGAATTTTACATTATATGCTCCAATGGATCATACAGCAAAGTGCTGGCTAGTTGTCTTATGGATTCACAATTATAATATTTTTGCTGCTTGATGTATTTTTGCCATTAAACATGTATTAGGCTTCGGTGGGCTTCTCACAATGTTGTTTCTTCATTCACAATGTTTAGGTATGGGATTGTGGTTGGTCATCTGATGGTGGGTGTATTGACGTATTCTGGTGTGTGTTTGTGGGTGTGTGTTTGTGTAGGGTGTGCTCGCATTTGTGTGACGATAGATATGTGCATGTTTGGTGATGGGTGTGTGGGTTTCTGATCTTGGTTGTGTGGCCATATGATTGTGGGTTTTTTGGACATGCAGTAGTGAGTGTGTTAGCGCAGTAGTACCCAGCCTTTTTGACTTCTGTGGACCCGCACTTTATCATTACTAGAATTCGGGAATACCCATGGAATCATTTTTGTAATCCCCCCCCCCCCCACTGAGTCATTACTGGAAAGGGTCCCAAGGTCAAACATTGTTGATGATCTGAACCACCAAAAATAAACTCAAAATACAGAAACAAGCGTATCATCAAACACATACACAAATGATAACACATTTTATTTCATTTTCAAATATAAATAAAAGGCAAAAATTGTAATTTTAATAGGAAGGTTGAAGCTTTTATAAATTCAACTGAAGCCATTCATCGTTCATAGTATATTCTGATTGATGCACCTGCACTGCTCCTACAAATCAATTTAAGGATACTAATTTAACTAATTACATTTTTAGGCTCCAATTTCCAATTTCTTGACATTTAAATTATGTTTTCAAACTCACAATTGTGCATCTAGCCACTCTATTTCTATACACTTCACTAATCTGTTAATATTAATTTTCTAAGCAGTCACAGACCCCATGAGGAGACTTCATAGACCCCCAGGGGTCCCCGGACAATAGATTGTGAAACACTGGGTTAGTGTATGAAGAGGATGTTTGTATCAATGTATGGTGGTGGCTGACCAGTCACATGAGGATAGGTGTGTGTAGGCATGGGATGGTAGGTGTGTTGACATATGATGGTGGATGTGTTGGTCTATGATGTGGGTGTATGACAGTGGGTCTGGGCTGTATGATGGTGAGCTGGTAAATTATGGGGTGTGTGGACCTATGATGTAAGCTGTGTGGTTGTATGAAGGTGAGCATTTGGTGGATGTGCTGACATTTGATGTTGCATGTGTAGATGCAGGATTGCAGGTGTGTTGGTGTATCAAAGTGGCTGTGCAGGTATATGATGGGGATATGTTGATGCATGATGATGATATGTTGGTGTGCTATGATTGTTGTGTTGGCATATGATGTTGCACATGTTAATATATGATGGTGGGTGTGTTCTTGTATGAGGTTGGTTGTGTTGACATGTGATGGTGGATGTCTTCGCTTATGATGGTGGGTATGCTTGCATATGATGTTGGGTGTGCTAGTGCAGGGTGAGTGGTGTTTTTGCTTATGATAGTGCCTTGTGGGCGTATGATGTGCATTGGTGCATGATGTTGGTTGTATGTACATGAGAGGGTATGTTGGCTTTGATGGCAGGTGTGCTGAGAAATTGTGTTGATTGTGTGGACCTATGATGGTGGGAGTATTGGTATATGATGGTAGGTGTGGTCAGATAATTATTGGTGTGTGGTGGTGGGAATGTGGGATTATGTGGTGGCTCTCTGGGCATATGTTGGTAGTTCTATGGCCATATGACAGCGCATATATAATGGTGGGTCTTCTCATATGATGGTGTTTGTATGGGTGTGTGATGGTGGTTTTTTGGAGGTGTGATGATGTGTCAGTGTGTGATGGGGTATTTTGGCATAACATGTTGGTTCTGTGGATGTACGATGGTGTAGGTTTATGATGGTGTATGTGTTGGTGTATGATGTTGGCTGGGTGGATATAAGATGATGTATGCATTAACATATGATGACGAGTACATTGGTGTATGATGTTTGATAAGTAGTCAGATGGTGGTGGGTGTGTGGTCTCATAATGGTGATTGCCCAGGTCCATATGCTGGAATCTGATGTACTCCTCATACTGCCCAAGTTTGGAGGCGTTCGAGGATCCATTTTTCCACATTGTTTGCAAAGAATGGGAAAGATTTTAAAAAACACATTTTTTGTATGTCTCCCCACCTTGCCTAATGGCATGGGATGTATCAAATTAACAACTCCCACCTTGAGTAAGGGCAGACACCTGTTGTTTTATTGATGGGTGTGTGACAATCTTCAAACAACAAAGGGGGGGGCTGTCAAAGGGCGGGAGGTTCAGAATTCTTTTTTTTTTTTCTGGTCCTGTGTGTATTTCTCCCAACAATGTCTTAATCAAAAAGAGATACACAGTTCCATACAAAATGTCTCTGAAAGTTACAGGTTGCTAGAAGTACAAAACATTTGGAGCAAGAGCCCTCACTCACCTTACGGTGACATGCTTCATCATAGGGCTATGCTCCTCGTCAGGCCGGTGCTGCAATGCCTGAGGGGCCCTACGAAGGGGCTCTTTGCCGAAGATCTTTTTGTGAGAGAAAGCCGGTCAACAAAATTACTAATCTAGGATTGGTATGAAAAAAAATGTTAAAAATGACTAGAAGTAAAACGCAATTTATTAGAATGTCTGACCTCTTCCATGATTAAAACACGAGTGGGGGAGAAAATAAAGCAATGTTTAAACTCCCCAAAAAAATAGACAATGAGGAAAAATCACTAAATCACTCAATATGGAATTGTAGTGAGAATAGACACAAGGTCCCCTGTGCTACTTCTGGAAATTGGTCAACATGTTTCTCGCTAATTAGTCAAAAATGATCTAGTGCGATTCATCAGGACCATGACACCTACCTAATCCTTGAGTAATTTGAAACCCATACTAGGGAATCAATAGTTAGTAGGAACCCTCCATATATTAAAAGATGGGCCCCATCAGGGAGAACACCAGGCTATGTTGTCCGTTAAGGTTCCATGGAAGTACCACGTCTGTCAGCACACCTTGTGCTGACAGACGTGGTACTTCTATTGTATTATGTAGGTGTCATGGTCCTGATGAATTGCACTAGATCATTTTTTACTAATTAGCGAGACTCCCATGGTGTCAGGAGAACTTGGGGGGGGGGGCTGTCACAAGCGCCACACCAGTTCTGGTGTCTCGCAGCACCACTTCAGAGAGGAAGGTGCAGACGTCCATATGGAGGGTTGAGAGGGGGAGACAGTCCCCAGAGGAAGAACTGGTGGGTCAAGGGTTGCCAGCTCTGAGATCAGAGCACCCTAGGAATGACCCTGGTGATGCCACCCTAGGTTTGAGAGAGTTTGATGTTCTGTCAGATGGACAGGGGTTGGGAGACCTGCAGCAGGCAGACTCTCATACAACACATGTGGAAAGTGTTTCCCTTTGA
Organism: Pleurodeles waltl; assembly: GCF_031143425.1. NCBI lineage: Eukaryota > Metazoa > Chordata > Amphibia > Caudata > Salamandridae > Pleurodeles > Pleurodeles waltl. The sequence continues at coordinate 697,960,267 of NC_090447.1, forward strand.
GTGGGGTTGTAATCACAATAAAGCAACAGCAGAGTGTCTTCCTGGCAGAATGTCCTCAGTCCAGAAGTGTTCTAACTATGTGGTGTCAGAGTTGTCATACACATTTCCGTCTTTGAAGTAGGAAAACTTCAAAGAGAAGACTTTCTAATGCACAAGACCCTGCCTTTCCCTGCCCTGGCACACTCTAGGGGGTTGGAGACTGCTTTATGTGAGGACAGGTACAGTCCTATTTAGGAGCATGTGCAAGCTTCTCCCACCACTCTAGCTCAGGAAGACCCATCATCCTTGCAATGGGCCATCAGGATATGCAGGGCACACCTCAGCTCCCTCTGTGTGACTGTCTAGAGTGAATACACAAACAGCTCAACAGTGATCCTGACCCAGACGTGTATTCAGCAGACAGACAGAGGCACAAAATGGTTAAACAAGAAAATGTTCACTTTCTAAAAGTGGCATTTTCAAACTCACAATTCAAAAAGCGACTTGACCAAATGGTGTATTTTAAAATTGTGAGTTCATAGACCTCAAACTCCAGCTCTCTATCTGCTCCCAATGGGAAATTACACTTAAAAAGTGTTTCAAGGCAGTCCCTATGTTACCCTTTCGGAGAGATAGGCCTTTCAATAGTGAAAAACGGATTTAGCAGTATTTCACTATCAGGACATGTAAAACACAGCAGTACATGTCCTACCGTTTAAATACACTGCGTCCTTCCCATATGGCTGCCTTGGGCGTTCTTTAGGGATGACATAAATGTAGTAAAAGGGAAGGTTTGGGCATGGCAAGTGGGTGCACTTGCCAGGTCAAAATGGCAGTTTAAAACTGCACACACAGGCACTGCAGTGGCAGGTCTGAGACATGTTTACAAGGCTACTCATATGGGTGGCACAATCAGTGCTTCATGCTCATTAGCAGTATTTGATTGATAGGGCATGGGCACACATTGTGCACTTTACTAAGGTCTTACTAGTAAAAGACCAGTCATAGATAAAACAATCACTAATATAAGTTAGACAGCGAGTATATGCACTTTAGCACTGGCTAGCAGTGGTAAAGTGCCCAGAGTCCTAAAGCCAACAGAAACAGGTCAGAAAAAATAGGAGGAAGAAGGCAAAAAGTTTGAAGATTACCCTGCAAAAAGGGCCAAGAACCTCCAAGCCTCCGTTTTTGTGTCCTGTAGATTTAGGTTAAATTCCAACTTGCTCAGGTTGTTTAGCTCCCCATTTTTTACACTACCAAAATCAACTTTCACCAAATTCCAAATTACAATTTCCTTATACCTCAGGCTGTAAGTGTTCCCCTGTTTGGTATTCACTTGCTACTCCTCTCATAGGGATGATAGTTTTTAAGAGCAATACAAGGAGCATGTTGCTTTGCCATCAGCTTATGTACCTGGGTGTCTTTTATGCAGACTCCTTTATTTTTCACTACTTACCTATCTATTTACCTCTTAACCTTTTAGGCATGATGCAATGATTTTTGCCAGCAGTGTTTTCAGTTTGAAGATTCTAATAGCATGTGCTCAATGTGCTTTGCATAGGCTCCCAAGTAAAAAAAATAGATCAAAAATCTCTTTGCTAAGTGTATAAACTAACTGATAGAGATCAAAATGCTCAATATATAGGCCTCATGCGCACATTTTGTTCTATATAATTTAGATAGTAAATGTAATGTATCGGATTGATTTCTCTCCAGTGAAAACTCCCTAGAGCCCCCAGATAAACCCTCACGTCTTTCAGTACTTAAAAAATATGGCAGGCCAGACACATTTCTCAGGTTTCTTCTGCAGCTGGTAAAACTCACAGCCCCTACAAGTGCTGTCAACATGCCACTTCTATCACCTACAAACATCATACATGTACAAGTGTGATATTTTGGACTACTCCAGGTTACCACAAGTAGTAGAAATAGCTTGGAAGTTCTAGTTTTACTATATTCAAGTACACTGGCTGGTTAAACGCTCTACTGGTGTGCCCTTGTCACAAATAGGCCATTCCATTATGTGATGGATTCTTGTAAATACATTTCAGTGCTCAGAAATAACTGTTAATGTGCAGCACTGGCAAACACTGGCACAAATTAAACAGTGCTCCATCTACTTACATTCTACTCCTTACCACTAGTTGACTAGGGACAAGGTCTCAGTAATGAAGAATTGACAGAAATGCCAAAGTGAGCTGATAAAAAACATTATGACAGTGGTGTTGCAGAACCATTATGTTGGTGAAGGGTGGAGATGCTGAAGGTTCAGTGTAAAGGAAGGGTCTTGGTTGGGCCTTTAGGCCACACAAGAAAAAGACAAAACTGAAGCATTAAAGCCAAAATATTCCATACATAATTGTGACAAAAGAATTAACAAAACAGCGTGGAAGATATAAAATACACTATTTTAAGACTGAAAAAGAAATAGTAATGAGAACAGGGACATAGCTATCAGTGGTGCAGCAGATGCAGTCACACTGTGGCAAAGAGGCGTGATGAACCACCGAACTTTGATTAATTCAGTATTGTAGTACCAAGCATGTACTCACATGGGCAATTTCCTTACTTGCACTAATGCCCATGAAGCAAGGCCATTGTATGAATGTCCAAAGAAATGAGTCATTAAGAATTGGAAGCTAAAACATGATAGCTCACCGGTTAAAGATGGGTACAGACCAATCAAGAGACATAGAGATTAGCATTCTTTGCATCGCTGTTGCTTAAATGAGAATTTACCCTAAAAAACAAAAGGTGTCTGGCAAAATGGGGCGGTTCATTTAATTAAACTTTATGGCTGGGAGAGCAGTTACTGAACCAGGGTGTGAGGACTGTCTCTCATTGTACACGCAAGTTTTTACACATTTCTCTGAGTGCAATAAACCTATAAACAACATTCTTTACTTGGTAAAAATGCAAACAGTTGTCAAGGAGTCGTAAATACACTTCCAGATAGTGAACGCAAGTGGGTCTTGACCTGGCATGGACACAGTGTGGGCCAGCGAGTACGTGATGTCTGGCCTGAGGGGTGCGTGCTCACTGTGCTGTCAGCTGTGTCCTGATTGGCTAGGTGTACCTAACTACGTGTGGCATCTAACCTTATGGTGTTTTTGGGAATGCGCGCTTCCCTCTGGCCATGTGTATTTAATTGGGGCCATTCTCCAGGGCCCATTGTAGTGTTGCTACCTATCTGTGGGATCTGATCTAAGTTTTCATGTTTGTGAATTTGGCTGACATTTAAGTGTTATCCCACCTGTGACCTGTCAGTCATTAACCTTCAGGCCTGGGCACTTATCAGAGTTCCATTGTTCATGTCATTACTAGGTATCAAAGTGCATCAGGGTGCACTGATTTTTGCACAAACTCACCCTCCATTACGGTCATCATGTCCGAGACATACTGATGTTGCATTAACATAAGGCTGGTGGCTCTCAGTTCTTCCTTGATTGCATTAAGGCTGAGCTCAGTACTGTGCATCATGTTGAGCCTTTCCCACTGGGTTATTTGCAACCAGGGGCATTTGCTTTTGGCTGCAGGGTGAAGACAGGTATGGACCCTCCCGACGATACTTGGGAATAGTTGAACAGTCTAAACTGCTCATGAATGTCCTTGAACTGAGCCCAGCCAAAATAAACAGCAGTTCTTTTCCTTCGAGCCTGATGCAAAAATGTCATTTTCTTCCTAAGCGGGTGTTGGTACAGTTCAGACATCTTCTCTAGGGAGGACCATGGCTGGGGTGTGTATAGTGATGAGAGCGGAGAGGCCCCGCCATCCAGGGATGAGCTGGGTGTAAGCAAACTTACTGCACTGACAGTAGGTGTCCATCAGTGTGGAGGTGCCCCATTGCATGGCCAGAATGTGCAGTATTGTGCTGTACAATTAGGGATTGCACCTTCCCTTCTAGCCACATGTACCTGTCTATCTCAGTGTCCCAGATCTCCTGACATGGGGTATCTATTCTTTTATTTAACCCTCCCCTATGAGACCCATTTTCCTTCATATCTTTGAGGTAGATGTCCCTACACTGAATCTCCATGTCTGGGGTCCATTTGTTGTTAATGTAGAGAGCCATTGTCACCCTAGGACCACAGATGGAAGTGGGAGCGGACATGTATGTGCACTGGTTAGGTGGTTTAGCTACCTTCAAGAATCTCTTCTTGTGAAAATCTTGGGGCCAAACAGTGTCCTCCCCTATAGCTCCCTTCCTGCACATCTTGTCTGGCTCAGTTTGGATATCACTATGCTTGGTGAGGAGGTACAGTGCTCTAGGATTGGTCTTGTAGCAAGAGAGATTTACTACTACCCTATGGGGCTCTAATCTATTGGGTTGCATGTTGGCCCTAATTCTGCACGGGTATAGATGGAGAAGGCATTTTGCTTTTTCGGGGGCTACCACTTGAGATAAGTAAAGTCTATCTGCACTTACTGCGTGTGGTATCAGCGAACACACATAACTTGACCTGGCTGATATCTTCGAGGCCACGGTGGTCACGTGCTAATACCATGTGTTGTGTAAATGAGTGCTGTGTAGTGCATGTGGGATGCTAGTGTTGGGTAAAGTGTAATTGAAGGTGATATGAGAGAGGTCCCTGCGGAAGTGTGGCAATTTTTTTTTTAATTGATTTCATTAGACTAGACTGTTTGTTGGAAATAGATGGGTGCGGTAGCATCCCTAGCAAACAGAGAATGTATAAATGCACAGAAACACATAACTTAGGAAACACTGTAGGCCTTGAGATGATTCTGGCAGAGATGTCCATGGTTTTCTTGGTGATGGGAGTTTGTGAGTTGGAAAAACAAAAAAAGTTTGAGAAAAAATATTTGGAGCAATGTGCAGTACAGACTAGGGGAAAGCCCTTTGGGTGTGTTTTGGCTCTTGATCCTGTTGGATGTAAGAGTTCTCTAGAGCAGTTTGTGCCTCTTGATCCTACTGAGGGTACTCATGTGGCCGCGGAGAAGGCTACAGTCCACTGTGGAGGGGGTGCACTTAACGGCTCGACTGCAGACCTGTTAGGCAAGAGCTATGTTTGGTCATTATAAAAGAAAGAACATTACTCTCTTGCATGTTGCCAATTATTTCTTATGAATTCTGTGTTTTCCATGAATTTGTTGAGGCACAGGAGGGTGGCCCCAGTCATGATACCTAGTTCTGGAAAATATAGGTTATATTTTATAAACATTTAGCTTTAATGCATAGGCGGGTCTCCCCACTCTGTGGTTGACCAAGTGAACGTTTGAATGGTATGCTTTACAGGGCAATTCTGGGACATGTGGGTAGTTTTAACTTATAGCTGGTGCTCTCTAACCATCGCTAGCTTTTCAGTGCTCTAGTGTGTGCATAGGGGTTTCATTGGTGTGGGCGGTGTTTCTGGCTTACATGTGAGACAGGGATGAAAAATAGGAGGAATGTAACACTGAACTTTGGTCGAAGATCACAACGTGCCCTTAGGTCACATGTGTACCCCTCTGATCCTGGCATGTGGTGTGCAACATGAGCCTCCAAAGTGGCGCCAGGTGTTCTGACTGCGCTCTTTTCTTGAGGCTTCCTTTGGGCTAGCTTTGGGCTTTTTTTTTTTTTTTTTTGGGGGGGTGTTTCCCTGGACCTCTGATCTTTACTGTTGTGTACCGGTGGTGGTCAGAGAGCCGCTCCATGGCCCCCATGCCTTTGATTTGTGGAGTTCGATATTGTTGCTCCCTTCACAGGATGTGCAAGGCTTTGCATGTTGCACAAATTGTTAGGCCTGCAGCGGAGGTGAGGATACTTCTGCACTCTACTCTCCTCATAGCTGCTATGGGTGTTTTGGGCTCCTTTCCCTTGTCACCCCCTACGGTTCCTGGCTGCTATTGGGAAGCTCAGAGGGAAATGAGGAGGCGAAGAAATCAGAGCATGGAGAGTCTGGAGCAAGGCTGGGAACTCATTGGTGTTTTCCCAGATTAGAGGAATTTATCTGGATGGGCTGGATGTCCTGGTGAACCCCCTCTCTACTGACTCGATGCAGTGCAGTGCTCCGCAGTCTGTTGGGACTCATGTGCGCGCTGTGAGAGTTATCTGTTTTTTGCTACCCCATGCGCACAGGAAGCGAGGCTCCCGACCCTGGAGGACAGCTTCATTTTGGAACCAAATTGGAGGCCACCATTTGGCTGGGGGCCACTGGAGGCACTATTGCTGTTGGGACTGAAAGACACTTTGGTCCCTGCTGTGGGGCCCAAGAATGGGGACCTTTTGACTTGATAGTTGGAGCTCGCCCCAATTTGTTTGTGAGCGAGGACGTGGGGTGCCTGCTTTTTAAAGCAGTGGTTGGGGGTGCTGCCCCGCCTCTCTTCGTCATACTGCCCTCCCTACAGGGCTGACTAGCCCTGCCCTGGGGGACCAGCAGCAGAGTGGGTCCTACGTTCCGGCAGGTTTCCTGAATGGCAAATTCTAGTGAAGATACCCGATCAACAGTTGCACAGCAACCCAAAATGGTGGATCTTAGTGAAGACACCCTGTCGACAGTTGCACTGCAACCCTGAGTTTCCCCCAATACAAGTAAAGAATAAAAAACCCTAATGTCTCATTTACCTTTCTCCTGATTTGCACATGATACAGTGAATTTTAAGATACGTGCAAAATGGATGTTTTGCATTGGGGGTACTAAGGTTTACTGCACATTTGGGCTTTGCGTTTGCGTGAAGGAATTGCTTCCCCAAACAGCTACCCCTATCATCCGGGGCACGATCCTTGTTGGACTGGGTTCCCTGTCTGTGCTTGCTAATGCCATGCGTTGGTCCCATTATCTGACCCTGCTGCAAGGGTGCGGCAGTGGAATGACTTCCCTGCAACAGGTGCATTCAGGTTTTCTCTGGGCTTGAGTTTGCAGGTGAAACTTTTGCGGAGCCTGGCCTTAACTCATTAACTTATGATTGTGGTGTGCCTTAGTTGGCATCTTTCGTCCATGTGGCCCATTCTGTGTTGACAGTAACACTATATGGGGTTTGGCTGGTGTGAGCCTCCCTGGTTTCTGTCATTATGGCCATAATGGAACTCTCTGGGGTTTTGTGGTGGTGTTACCTTCAAAAGAGGAACCATCTGCATGCTTGCAGCCAATGTGGCCCCCTCAACTTCCTCAGATTATGTTGGATCAACTTAGCATTGTCCCTCTGAGCCTCCTCCTATTTCTCCTTACCGTTTTCCTGTTTCCGTCTGTGGAAATGCAATACATGCACTTGTATCTCCCACCATGTTTTAGTGTCTAACCTACTACGCTGTCCACACCTCTTTATATTTCGGTGGGAAGCCTCTTCTTGAGCATATTGTAAAAGAAGATGACCCGAGAACCCGTATTGGTCCACGGCTGACCCATTTCCTGCCCCATCGTTCTCTCACCCTGTCTGGAAAATCTGTGTTGGTCTCCACTGGCTTCATAGTTTCCGCCATCAATCCACCTACATCTGGGCAATCAGGGAACATTTCTGTCAGGGCCATCCATATCTGGTGCCTGTATGAACTGAATGCAACCCCGTCGTTCTCCGTGTTGGTCAGTGTGATCACAGTGATGCAGGCACAGGTGAACACTGTGTTGGTCTAGCCACCGATAAATCTCCGTAGCAGACTCTTAACATCGCCTATCGCTAGGGTTATTCCTGCAGTGTTCTTCTCAAAGCATGAGATCCATTTCCCGGCCCCATCCAATAACAGCAGTTTGGCCCTTAGCCCTTCCTTGTCCATCTGAGCCCATTGCATGTAGATAGCTCATGACGTGCCCTTCTATACTAAAAAGCATATTCTCATTTTGGGCAGCTCCATTGGTTTTCCCAGAACATAGCGTTCCTACCTCCTCAGACACTCCTGCATGTAAGGAAAGTTCCACTTGGGATCTCCACCTCCGTGCCGGTTGCAGTCTTCTGCAATTGCTATGTCCTCTAGTTTTGAAGGATCCTTCTCTGGCCTCTGGATATGTCCAGTGGGCTAGCAGGTGGCAAAAGGGTTGTGCAAACATGTTGTCTTCCTCCTGAGTTACTATATCCCTTGGGGTTGGTTTATATTTCCTGTGCATTCAGGGGGAATAATGGACATCATCGCTGCTCTCCTTGTGCGCATGCAATGGTGCTATCTTTGTCCCTCTGTTTCTAAACAGGGTTTGCACCAGACTGCCTTGATCCCTAATTTCCTGGTCAGCCCCTCTCCTTCACTAGCCCTCCAGGCAAGGCACAGACCCCAGTCAAAAGCTTCTCTTCTGACCCTACCTTGAATTCTTCTGTGACTGGGGCTCTGTACCTACCCCTGGTCTCTTCAGGTGGAGGGCGCGCTACTCTACTCTCTCTTTGGGCTTCCAGGGTCCTCTTTCTCTCTTTTGTTCCCTCCTTAGTGTGTGCCTTCCTTCTGACTCCCATCTAGATTGCCTCCTTCACTCTGAGCTATGCGCTGTCCTTCTAAATCAGGACCTGATCCTGTGCTTGCTCTGCGTAGTTTTCTTAGCTACCTGAACGTACCCTGTGGCTCCCTCCTTGGGTCCAGATCCTGGAGGACTGGGACCTCTTCCTTCACTCTTACTTGCTGGCTCACTGTCTTAGACTGCTATGAATCTCCTTTTCACTCAGGTTCACTCCCTGGAACCAGAGGGGATGTGTATTCTCTGTGCTGCTGAGGCTGAGCTTTGGGGTGCTCTACTGCTGTTCTGGGGTGGTGCAGGGATCGTCGGGCCTGTTGGCCAGTTAGTCTGTCATGCCTACATCTAACAGTCTGCTGTTCAGCACGGGCCCATTGGGCCCTTTCGCCTGGTGGATTACTGTAACCTAATGCGGAGATAACAGGCTTCAGGTAGAGCACCTCCATACCTCATTTGGTGGAGGAGGTGCGGGCGGCTTGCTTGCTGATGACGGGTTACTGTTATCACCCTGGACTTCTTTAAAGATGGCTCATAGTTCTAGTAACGCTTCCTGTTTGCCCTTCGTTTGAGCTGTGTATTTTGTTTGTATGTATGTTTTGGTGTGTTCAGTTATATTGGTGTTGATAGTTTCCTCTTTGTGTGCCTTGGCGTGTGTTTAACTAATGGAAAAGCTTGCTAAGCTTTTTAGCTTGACTGAGGAACTTACTCTGCATATGCTTTAAAAGGGTTTGCATGATGGGTTTGGGTAGTCTTTTAGGGGATAGTTACTCCTTTAGTGTCTTATGCTTTTAACTTTTCCATAGGATTTGTCAAGTTATACTCTGATGGTGGGGTAATATGTACAAAGATATTACTAGATCTACTCCGGTAGTGGGGAATTATACACATGGGGTCTACTGAATCTAATCTAGTGGGGGAGGGTATACATGGGGATTCCTAGATCTAATGAGCTCAACATTATTCACAGATGCATAAAAATAAACATTTAACACACAAATGCATATGAAGAATGACAATCCTAGGAAAAAGTGCAATTGTTAACTCACAGTAATCTTGAATTCGGCTGCAAAATAGCAAGCCTTACTGAGGCATCAAATAACAATTTGTATGAATCAGCAACAGCCTCAAAATGCATTAAATCACTGACAAAACACAACATTCATCATTTAAGTCAAACACAGTCATATTGATCTACCAGTATCACAATAGCAAAACAACACCATTTTATCTGGAACAAGAAAAGCTGACAAGGCCCAATAAATAAGGGTAACTCATTTTCAATCAATTTAAATATTACAGCAGAAAAATGTTGCTACTGGTTATTTTTTGTCTTGATGAGACCCTGGTATCCAGCATGAGGGTCGAAACACTGTCGACTAGTTAGCCAGAGAAGACCTCTTCGATTATGTTTTGAATTATCAATAATTTTGACAAGCATACTTTATAACTTATTAAGGGTCTGTCTTTGTGAGATACACCAAAGATCACAGAACTATAGGCGATTTCTTTATTGCTGTATGATGTGGTGTCTCTTTTTTCACTTGGGGATCACTTTTTTCAATTATCACTGTTTATTTTCCTAAAGTATGATTATAAAAATTGTTAGACTTGGCATCCTTGACGTGGTCTCCCTAACTTTTTGCCTCTGTTTTCTCGGGCTGCTGATGTATGCTGGACTCTGTTTTTGCTGTTTTTGATACTCTGGGCACCTTCCCACAGCTAAGTCCAAGTGCTCCTATGTAAAATGTATGTGTAATTGGCTTTCCATGATTGGCATATTTGATTTACTATTAAGTCAATAAATAAGAGGAACAGCCTGCCCGCAATACCTTGTCCCAGTTCACTCCTAGCACACGTTATCCTGTGACCAAGGGAAGCTCTGCGCTGCGCAGGACTAGGGGAGCCTGATAATTATGTCAATAACAGCTCAGGGGCGAAGATTACAACAATTTGTGCAAAGACAGAAAGGAATACCTTCAATGACCATAAACCCTTCTTTGGCACGAACAAAAGCTATGCTTAATCTCCTGGATCCCAATCGTTCTAGTCCCCTAACATTTGAATTCCCCCTATGTCACACCCAGGGGTCCGTAGTACCATCTGTGTCATGCTCAGTGGTCCAAGCGAGCACACCTCTCACTTCTTTCAAATACCACCAGTGCTAAGAAAACAGTGGCCTTGAGAAAACAAGGATAGCCTAATAAGAGCAAGATGTGGACCCTCTACCACACCCAGAGCCTATGCATACCTTCTGCATCTCGCCCAGCGGTCTAAGCTAAGGCACCTCTTAAAATAGAGGGCTGGCTGTAGGTTACACCTAGAGCCTTATGAGTACCATCTGTGTCATGCCCAGCCATCTAAGCAGCTAGCAACCCAAAAACACTGTATCACACCCAGTGGGGAAGCATACCATCTGTGTTAGCGGTCCATGTGATCATTCTCCCTTACGATGAGAATCAAGAAAGTGACTTCTGCGGATTACGCTTACTCTTAGTTTGACACATGCCAAATGCTAGGACTAAGGCCCTCATTACAACCCTGGCGGTCGGTGTTAAAGTGGTGGTAATACCGCCAACAGGCCGGCGGTAAAAAAAATTGGATCACGACCATGGCGGAAACCGCCAACATCGACAGCCACTTCAACACTCCGACTGCCACTGCGGTAGCAACAAACACCGTGGCGGTAACCGCCAACAGACAGACGGAAGACAATGTACCGCCCACACTATTACAAGGCACCAATCCGCCAGCTTTTCCGGGGCGGTACCAACGCCATCAAAAGCAGGGCGGAAACTGAACAATAAAGGGGAACCACTCACCTCTTGCCATTCCACGAAGAACCAGAACGCCATGTAGCCCGAATTGCAGATCCTACCCATGTTGGTGTATCTACTAATACACCACAAAGTAGAAAGAAGGCGGCAGCGATACAGGTGAGTACTGCACCTTGCACACAAGGGAGGGGAGGAGGGAAAAGAGAGTGACGCACACACGCGGCATGAAACACGCCCACCCCCCACCCTCACCCTCACCCACAACATACACACACACATATCCAACAACATCACAGATACACCCCGTCACCCCCTGGAAGAACGCAAGGACAAAAGGAAATTAGTTTAACTAGTGTTATATTGGAACAATCAGATAGATCAAGAGAAAAGCAAATAATCAGTATACACAAATATTTACATCAAGTACACAAGTCCGTACACTGCCCTTTGTAAATGTCCGTGGAACAGTGGTCCCAAAAAGCATGACATCTTCATCAAAGTGGAGAGAACACTGCAGGGGCATCAGGTCAGAAAAAAAACAGGCACCTCAGGGGGAAGGGGAGGCACCTCAGCCACTGCGGTACAACGCCACTGCTTCTTGAGGGGGTTCCATGCCCACTGCTTCGTCCTGGGGAGTGCAAAGCCACAGTCTCTCAAGTCTCTTAAGTCTCTCAAGTGGGTGGGTTGCCCATTGCTTGGTCCTGGGGAGTGCAAAGCCACAGTCTCTCGAGGGGGTGGTTTGCCCACTGCTTGGTCCTGGGGAGTGCAAAGCCACAGTCTCTCTAGTGGGTGACATGTTCCACTGGTTCTGGAGGGGGCTTTGTGCCCAGTGTGCTTCATACTGCCAAGGATTGGGTGAGTGGATGCATTTCTCCACTGGTTCTGGAGGGGGCTTTGTGCCCAGTGTGCTTCATCCTGCCAAGGATTGGGTGAGTGGATGCATTTCTCCACTGGTTCTGGAGGGGGCTTTTTGCCCAGTGATACTGCACCTGGGGTGTAGCAGTTGACATCCTCTCACCTGGGTGTCTTAGCCATACGATGTACCTGGAACAGGTAGCATGATACTCCAAGGAGGCAGAGCCACACTCCATCCTGCGGTGACTTAGGCTGCCAATTGCTGGTTCGTGTCAGTGCTGGAGGTGGTGCCTCAAATGGCTTGTCTAGGGTCCAGGACGTCACCTGCAGACTCGGACGGCTGCCCACTGGGGATGGTGCTGACGTCCGACAGAGTGGTATCAGCTGTGCGCGTGGCAGTGCTAATGGTGGTGCAGGTGGCGGTGGCTGCCGCGGAGATACTGCCAGTGCTGGCCATGGTGCAAATGTCTGTTGTGGTGGAGGGAGACACCATACTGTCTCCAGCAGCCTTGGATGGCTGATCCTTGGGGAGGATGCTGCAGCCTGATGTTGTGGCAGCAGCAGTGCAGGTGGCGGTCGGTGCGGCGGTAGTGACTGTGGTGCAGGTCTCTGCCATCCCTGATGATATGGTGGTCACCAACCCCTCACCAGGAGGCATCGTGCCCTGAGATGACTTGCCCTTTGGCTTGTGGCCCTTTCCCACCTAGGCAGTCGCTGCAGGGACCTTGGCACTGTCCTCCCTGTGTCTGGGCGAGGCCTTGCTGGGTGTGTGGTGTGACTTTCACCTGCTGAAAGCCGGGCCCTTTTTGACCTTTGCAGGTGACGGAATAGGGTGGTCCTTCATATCTGTCGGTGGCACACTGGCAGCTCTGATGGGTGTCCCCTCCGAGCCTCCCAGACTTGCAGGGACCACAGCGGATGCAGATTTGGTGGCTGAGTTGCTGGGCTGGGATCTTGACATCCTGGTCCTAGGGGAAGGACGGGGGGAAGTGTAGGGAAGAGGTTAATGTCAGCTAGGAAATGTTTTTTTAGACACACTGGGACGGGAAGATGGAGGGGGTGTGGGAGTGGAGGAAGAGGTAGTGGTTGTAGGAGGTGTACGTCTGCTGAGTTTGGGTGAAGGTGCATGGGCTGGAGGCTGTTGTGAGGTGGATGGCTGTTGAGTGGGTGTGTGCCTGTGTTTGTGTACTTTGGGAGGATGGCTCACAGACACACTGGGAGAGAACACAGGGGACGTGTGAATGGTAGTGGGGGTGGTGATTGCACATGAGCGGTGTGTTGTGATGGGCGTACTGGTGATGGAGGCAGTGGCTGATGATGTAGTGCATGCAGGTGTGAGTGGAGATGAGACTGGGAGGGAGGCGGAGGACGTGGAGGAGGGGGACACAGTGGAGGAAGTGGATGTTAGTATGTGTGCATGGGTATGGTGCTTGTGTGAGTGCCTGTTGTATGTGTGGTGCTTATGTTTTCCTGAACTACTTTTGTGTGTTGATGTGTGTGCATGCTGGTCTGATGGTATGCTTGGGATAGGCTGAGGTAGAGGGGATTGGGTCTGGGTAGTGGAAGTTGGAAGGGGGAGGGGGGAGGTTGGACACAGGGACAATGGCTGCCATCAGTACTGAGGCCATAGCCTGAAATGCCCTCTGTTGGGCAGCCATGCAAGAATGAATGCCCTCCAGGTATGCATTTGTTTGCTGCAAATGCCTCTCGACACCCTGGATGGCATTCAGAATGGTTGACTGCCCAACAGTGAGGGATCTCAGGAGGTCAATAGCCTCCGTACTGAGGGCAGCAGGGCTGACTGGGGCAGAGCCTGAGGTGCTTGGGGTGAAGGAGATGCCCACCCTCCTGGGTGAGCGGGCACAGGAAACTCGCTGAGGGGATGCTGGGAGGGTGGTGCTGGTAGTGGGGTGGCAGCTGTACCTGTTGTTGGGGTGGGCACGGAGGTGTCTGCCACCACCAGGGAGCTTCCATCAGAGGAGAAGTCGCTGTCGCTGGTAACCCCTCCTGTCCCTGTCGTGGAGCGCCCCTCGCCCTCCGTCCCACTGGTGCCTTCACCCTCCATGGATTCACCATCCTGGGCCATGTGGGATGCAGCTCCCTCTGTCGCCGGTGCCTCTGCTCCTCCGCCAGATGATGATAATGCACACAAGGACAGGGTGACAAAACAAGAAGGGGGGGAAGACAGAGAACACACATGGTCAGTGCCAGGAACACCACTACTGTTGACGGACACTACACACAGGGAGCAGCTCTCTGCACTAGGCCATGCACTACCAGTTAGTAGGAAAGTCACCAGCCCATGGGGTACAATGCCTAACGCCATTAGCTGCACACCTGAAACCCACAGGACCCTGCCCAGTAGTAGATGCCCACTAACACTATTGGGGTTGGAGTGCTTCAGAGCCTGCCAAACAAGGGACCTACACTGCCATGTTCGCCCTGGCCTAGGGGCACCCACAGCCCACATTGCCCACCCATATACTTCCTAAACCGCGCAGAGTCAGCTTTATGATACTGTACTCACCCCCTTGTGGCTGCTGTGAGGCCCTCAAGTGCCCATCCAAATCCGGATAGGCCACCGCCAGGATGGGAAACATCAGTGGGGTCATGGTGCGACGGGCACCTCTTCCACGTTGGGAGGCCAGCCCCAGCTGGGCCTCCGCGTCTTCTTGCTCCAGCAGAGCAGGTCCTCCCATCTCTTGCAGCAGTGGGTGCTCCATCTATGAAAGACCCCCAGGGTCCGCACATCCTTGGTGATGGCATGCCAAACATCCTTATTCTGGTGGGCGCTGACCTAGAGGAAAGGTACAGGAGGAAAGGAAATTACTCACCCCCTCCGGACCATCATACTCATTGCCCACCAGTTCCCAACCATGCCCTGATGCACATATACTGGCCATCCTCACATACAGCCCTCAGCCTCCCCAACATGTATCTTCCATCCACACCACTCCAAACAGGTATTGCCCACGCATCATGCTCACAGTGTACACACCTGTTTGTCTGGAGGACCGTACAGTAGCGTGTACTGGGGGAGGACCCTATCCACCAGTTTGTCCAACTCCCCCGCAGTGAAGGCAGGGGCCCTTTCCCCAGACACTCGAGCCATTGTCGCTTCCAGACTGAGGTCACAGCAGCACTTGCAGTGTAGGTCCTCTCCTGTTGAAGGTCAGGTATCAAGTGAGTAAAGAGATAAGAAATGGCCGTCACCTCCGCGGCGGTGTGTACCGTCACCGCCGGAGTACATCACCATTGGCTCCTGGAACCAATAGGGCTCAATGATAACCAATGCTGACTTGCGCGGCGGTCTTCGACCGCCTACCGCGACGCAGCACAACGCCAGTGCAGTTACCTCATTTCCCCTTGTCCCTCCTCACAAGTAAGGCAGCCGCAATTTCAGGGGGGCACATACCATGGCACATAACTGCATCACAGCACATTTTGGCACATATAAGGACTAACTATGTCACACACGGATTTACTAACATTACTGCAGACACACTTGTGCAACCTATGTGGTAAATGACCCTCTGCTCACCGTTCTCCTCCATAGGTCACAACCGCTGGAGCTGATGTTGAGATGGCGGCATCCTCCGGTGTACAGACCCCTTGGTGGACCTGTCGACAATGGAAGACAGACACATCATAATCACCTAGAGACTTGATTGTGCCACAATCCAAGACCTGTGTGCCCAATTGGAGCCAGACCTGATGTCAGCTATCCGCCATCCCACAGGAATACCCCCTCTAGTGCAGGTCCTGTCAGTGCTCCATTTCCTTGCAAGTGGCTCCTTTCAAACAACAGTGGACATGGCATCAGGGATGTCTCAGCCAATGTTTTCTAACGTGTTGACCAGAGTGTTGTCTGCCCTGCTGAAACACATGCGCAGCTACATCGTGTTCACCCAGGTGGAGGATTTGCCCACAGTGAAGGCTGACTTTTATGCCCTGGTTCATATCCCCGACATCATTGGTGCCATTGATGGGACACATGTGGCATTTGTCCCCCCGCAGAAATGAACAAGTGTACAGAAATAGGAAAAGCTACCATTCGATGAATGTGCAGATGGTGTGTTTGGCGGACCAGTACATCTCTCATGTGAATGCCAAGTCTCCTGGCTCAGTGCATGCCGCTTACATTTTGAGGAATGGCAGCATTCCTTATGGGATGGGGCAACTCCAGAGGCACTGTGTGTGGCTAATAGGTGAGACCAAGGTCCCAACACAGTTTGAATAGGTGTCTGGGTATGGGGTTGTCCCTAAGGGTTAGTGTGTGTCTAACAGGTATCCCTCAACATTTGCAGGTGCCTCTGGTTACCCCAACCTTTCATGGCTACTGACCCCAGTAAGAAATGCCAGGACAAGGGCAGAGGACAGCTACAATGAGGCACATGGGCGAACTAGGCGTATTATTGAGAGGACGTTCGGCCTCCTGAAGGTCAGATTCTGGTGCCCCCATCTAACAGGTGGCTCCCTATATTACTCACCGAAGAAGGTGTGCCAGATAATCGTGGCATGCTGCATGTTGCACAACCTGGCATTGCGACACCAGGTGTCTTTTCTGCAGGAGGATGAGCCTGGTGATGGTCTTGTGGCAGCGGTGGAGCCTGTGTACAGTGAGGAAGAGGAGGCAGAGGAAGAAGATATTAACAACCAAACGAACATCATCCTGCGGTACTTCCAGTGACACACAGGTAAGAGACTGTAACTCCTCCTCACATTTCAGAAACTGTAGGACATTGTACAAGTCAGCCTCTTAACCTCTGTCTATGGACACTGACTGTTCACTTTGGATTTCAATTTTTCAGATCTGGGTACCCCATTCTGCCTTCTGTTATCTGTACTGCTGCCCAACAACTGTCATACATTGGTATGAGAAAATGAACATTTACATTGCTATTTTGTACTAATTATACATTTGTGAAAGATCAGACTGACTCCAGATTGGTTTGTGCTTAAAGGGTGTTTATTTAGAGGCTAATGAGTATTGGGATATGTGCAAGGGGCTGGGGTGATGGTGGAGGAAGGTCCATAGTAGAGTGGAGTTTCTTGGTATCACAGGTGCATTGTCCAATTGGGCATAGGAAGGGGAGTAATGGCAGTTCAATTTGGACAGGATGACATAGTGGGACACAAGGGTGACAATCAGGAGAGTCTTATTTCCTGGCGGGGATCTTGGCAATGTTCTCTGGCTTCTGCCTGGATCGCAGGGACCATTTGCGGGGTGTTTCTCCTTCTGCAGGGGGTGGGGTGCTGGTGGCCTGTTGGTCCTGTGGCGGGGCCTCCTGTCCACTAGCGCTGGCGGAGGTGCACGGCTGTTCCTTGATTTGGCTAGTGTCAGGGGCTCTTTGTTGTGCCACTGTCTCTCTCATGGTCTTGCCTATGTCAGCCAGCACCCCTGCCATGGTAACCAGGATGGTGTATATGCTGGTGAGGTCCTCCCTGATCCCCATGTATTGTCCCTCCTGCAGCCACTGGGTCTCCTGAAACTTGGCCAGTACTGTGCCCATGGTCTCCTGGGAATGGTGGTATGCTCCCATGATGTTGGAGAGTGCCTCGTCGAGTGTCGGTTCCCTGGGCCTGTCCTCCCCCTGTCGCACAGCAGTCCTCCCAGCTTCCCTGTTGTCCTGTGCCTCTGTCCCCTGAACCGTGTGCCCACTGCCACTGACCCCAGGTCCAGAGGTCCCAGATGGGCCAGGCTGGTCATCGTAATCCAGGCGTGCAGAGTTGCTGTCATCACTGTGGGCCTCTTCTCGGGGGGGCTGGATATGGCTGGCACCTCCTGTCCGGTGACGTTGGGTAGGGGTCCTGTTGGGATGTAAATGCATTTTTATTGTATCTGTGTGTGCCATCTTGTGCAATGGGTTTGTTTCCCTGTATTAATGTGCTTGCACTATCGCTTGGGCATTGTGTGGGTGGTGATTTTGTGGCCTGGGTTAGTCTCTCTATTGGGCCTGCTTTGGTGATGGGTGTCCTTGCAGGTCTGTGATGGGTGTCCATGCATTCTTGTTGCAAGCAGGGCTTGGTTGTGGGAGTGGTGGGCTGTGATGGTGGGGTGCGTGGGAGGTGGTGGAGTGATGGGAGTGAGGGTGAGGGTGGTAGTATGTGATGGCATGCACGTAGGGTGGGGGGCTATAGTAGTAAAGATTTGCCTTACCAGAGTCCAGTCCTCCTGCTACTCCTGCGAGGCCCTCAGGATGCATGATGGCCAAGACTTGCTCCTCCAATGTTGTTAGTTGTGGGGGAGGAGGTGGGGGTCTACCGCCAGTCCTCTGTACGGCTACCTGGTGTCTTGATACCACGGAACATACCTTCCCCCGTAGGTCGTTCCACCTCTTCCTGATGTCATCCCTTGTTCTTGGATGCTGTCCCACTGTGTTGACCCTGTCCACTATTCTCTGCCATAGCTCCATCTTCCTAGCAATGGAAGTCTGCTGCACCTGTGATCCAAATAGCTGTGGCTCTACCTGAATGATTTACTCCACCATGACCCTTAGCTCCTCCTCAGAAAACCTGGGGTGTCTTTGAGGTGCCAGGATGTGGTATGATTGATGTGTGTGGTGATGTGTGATGTGACGTATGGGGTAATGGGTTGGGGTGTGTTCTTTGAGGTGCATCAATGGTGTATGTTTGATGGTGTTCTGTGCCTCTGGATGATGGTGTGGTCTTTGCTTTTCTCTCTTTCTGCTTCTTCAAAATTGTTGCACGTAAGGGGTTGAGGGTAATGTGGGTCTGCGTTTTATAGTGTTGTGAGTGTGTGGGTGTGGTGTGTGTATGTGTGTCAGGTGTGTGTATTTTGAATTGTCCAATGGGGTTGTGTTTTGTAAGTGTGTGTGTATTTTGAGCGCAGCGGTGTGTACCGCCAATGGTTTACCGCAGTTGAAAGACCGCTGCGTTGATTCGTTGGTTGTGATACTGTGGGCGTATTCCTGTTGGCGTGAAGGTGTGGGTTTTGCTATTGCCAGTTTATTACTGACCTTTGGTGTGGCGGACTTGTGTGTGTGTCTGTATAGTGGTGGATTTCTCAGTGTGGGTCATAATACCCATAGCAGATTTCCGCTTCGGTCACGGTATGTTGGAGGCCGCCGGCACAGCGGTAAGCGGGATTTACTGCCAGGGTTGTAATGAGGGCCTAAGGCTCTTATGTATTCTCCTACTCTTTGGACAGCAGCTTCAAGATGGACCTCTGCTCCGCAGATTCAGGAGAACTTGCCATTAATTGTGGCGTCTGCTCACCTTTCTTGATGTGCAAATGTGAATCCGCCTGGGCGAGGTCCCCTTCCTTTGGTCACAGTCTGGTTAGAATCTGCTCCTCTCTGGCTCACCGTTTACTTTAAAAAACAAGAGGCGTCTGGAAAAATAGGAATAGTTTATTTAATTAAACATTACTGCCGGGTCAGCAGTTACAGACTGGTGTCTGAGTACTGTCTCTTGTTGTACGTTGGATTGAAGCAAGTTTTTATACATTTCTCTGAGTTTTATAAACCTGTAAAAGACATTCCTTAATTAGTGAAAATGTAAACAGTTGTCAAGGAGTCGTAAGTACAATTTCAGATAGTGGACACAAGTAGGTCTTGACCCGGCATGGACATAGTGTGAGCTAGCGAGTATGGGTCCAGATGTGTGGCCTGAGGGGTGCGTTGTTACTGTGTGTACTGTGTTGGCTGTGTCATGATTGGGTAGGTGTACCTAACCGCATGTGGCGTCTAACTTTATGGTGTTTTGGGGAATTCACACATCCCTCTGGCCATTTATATTTTATTGGGGACATTCTCCAGTGAGCATTGTAGTTTTGCTTCCTATTTGTGGGATCTGATCCACGTTTTCCTATTTGTGCGTTTGGCTGACAGTTAAGTGTTATCCCACCTGTGACCTGTCAGTCATTAACCTTCAGGCCTCGGCACCTATCAGAGTTGCATTGTCCATGTCAGTACTAGGTATAAAAGTGCATCAGGATGCACTGATTTTTGCACAAACCCACCCTCCATTACGGTCATCATGTCGAGACATACCGATGTTGCATCACTATAAGGCTGGTGGCTCTCAGTTCTTCCTTGATTGCATTAAGGTTGAGCTCAGTACTGTTCATCATTTTGAACATTTCCAACTGGGTTATTTGCAACCAGTGGGCATTTGCTTTTGTCTGCAAGGTGAAGAAGGGTATGGACCCTCCCAACGATACTTGGGCATCAGTGAACAGCCTAAACTCCTCTGGAATGTCCTTGAACTTAGCCCAGGCAAAATAAACAGCAGTTCTTTTCCTTCGAGCCTGATGCAAAAGTGTCATTTTCTTCCTAAGCAGCTGTTGGTACAGTTCAGACATCTTCTCCAGGAATGACTATGGTTGGGGTGTGTACGGTGACGAGAGAGGAGAGGCCACGCTATCCAGGGATGAGCTGGGTGTAAGTGAACTCGCTACACTGCCAGTAGGTGTCCATCAGTGTGGCGGTGTTCCATTACATGTCCAGAATGTGCAGTATTGTGCTGTACAGTTAGGGATTGCCCCATCACTTCTAGCCACATGTACCTGTCTATCTCAGTGTCCCAGATCTCCTGACATGGGGTATCTGTGCTGTTATTTAACCCTCCCCTATGAGACCCATTTCCCTTCATATCATTGTGGTGAATGGTCCTATACCGAAAGATCATGTCTGGGGTCCATTTGTTGTTAATGTAGACAGACACACTAAGACACACCCTGGGACCACAGACAGAAGCAGGAGCGGACATGTATGTGCACTGGTTAGGGGGTTTAGCTACCTCCAAGAATCTCTTCTTGTGAAAATCTTGGGGCCCAACAGTGTCCTCCCCTATAGCTCCCTTCCTGCACATCCTGTCTAGCTCAGTTTAGATATCACTAGCCTTGGTGAGTAGGTACAGTTCTCTAGGATTGGTCTTGTAGCAGAAGAGATTTGCCACTACCCTTTGGGGCTCTACTCTATTGGGTTGCATGTTGGCCCTAATTCTGCACAAGTACAGATGGAAAAGGCATTTTGCTTTTTCAGGGGCTATCGCTTGAGATAAGTAAAGTCTATCTGCACCTACTGCACCTATGTGGTATCAGTGAACACACATAACATGACCCGGCTGTTGTCTTCGAGGCCATGGTGGTCACGTGCTGATACCACTTGTTGTGTAAAAGAGTACTGTGTAGTGCATGTGGGATGCTAATGTTGGGTGAAGTGTAATTGAAGGTGACAAGAGTGAGATACCTGCGCAAGTGTGGTGACATTTTTTTTAATTGACTCCATTAGACTAGACTGTTCATTGGAAATGCATGGGTGCGGTGGCATCCCTAGCAAACATGAATGTAAAAAATGCATAGAAACACATAACATAGAAAACATTGTGGGCTTTGAGATGATTCTGGCAGAGATGTCCATGGTTTTCTGGGTGATGGGAGTTTGTGAGTTGGAAAAAAAAACTTTGAGAAAAAATCTTTGGAGTAAGGTGCTGTACGGGATCCTTTTGGGGGTATGGATGTGAAAGTCCTTTGGGCATGTTGTGGCTCTTAATCCTGTTGAATGTAAGGGTTCTTTAGAGCAGTTTGAGCCTCTTGATCCTGGTGAGGGTACTGGTGTGGCCGTGGAGAAGGCAACAGTTCACTGTGGAGGGGTTGCACATAACGGTTCGACTGCAGAGCTGTTGGGCAAGAGCTATGTTTGGTAGTTATATAAGAAAAGAACATTACTCTCTTGCATGTCACCAATTATTCCTTATGAATTCTGTGTTTTCCATGAATTTGTTGAGGCACCAGAGGGTGGCCCCAGTCAGAATACCTAGTTCTGGAAAAAAAAGGTTATATTTTATAAACATTCAGACCCTCATTATGACATTGGCAGTAAATCCCGCTTACTGCTGCGGTGACGGCTGCCAACATGCAGCCGTGGTGGCGAATATCTGTTCGTCATATTATGACACACATATAGCAAACCAATGGAATACTGCCACATACACAAATCCGCCAGCCCAAAGGTCAGTGGTAAAGTGTCGGTACAAACACCCATACCATTACACCAACAAAACAACGCCCACCACATTATGACCCACAAATCACCACAGTGGACATTCAATGGCGGTAAAACATTGGCGGCACACACCGCCACGGTCTCAATGGCCACCCAAATACAAAACAACACAATATTGGCCCAAACGAAAATCACACACCTGACACTGAAACACACACCACACCCATCCACCAATAGCACTATAAAGCACACACCCACAATACACACCGCTCTTTACAAATACCAATAAGTGCCACGAGACTAACACAAAGACCATTGAGACAACTACACACACAGCACAAACACCCATTCATCCGTCACACAACCTACATCCCACACCACATCACTTAACACACTCTGCACAACACACACCATACAACACCCATGTCCCCACTAAGGCACCCCCGTTTCACAGATGAGGAGTTGCGGATCATGGTGGAGGAAAGAGTCATAGTAGAGCCACAGCTGTTTGGAGCACAGGTACAGCAAATATCCAGTGCCAGGAAGATGGAGCTATGGTGGAGAATGGTGGACAGGGTGAACGCCGTGTGACAGCATCCGAGAACAAGGGACAACATCAGGAAGAGGTAGAATGACCTACGAGAGAAGGTACATGTCGTGGCCGCAAGGCACCAGCTCGCCATCAAGAGGACTGGCGATGGACCCCCACCTCCTCCCCCACAGCTCACAGCATGGGAGGAGCAAGTCTTGGCAATACTGCATCCTGAGGGACTCACTGGAGTAGCCGGTGGACTGGACACTGGTGAGTCAACATTTACTACTTATCACCCCCCATGCCTGCATGCCATCTCACCACCTCACCCTGACTCCAATCACTCCACTCCACCCCACACACTGCACCTGCACATCTGATTAACCCCATTGCCAAGCCCTGCATGCTATACCAATGCATGGACAGCCCTCCCAGCCCTGCATGGACACCCATCACCAAAGCATGCACAGCATGGAGAACTAACAATCCCACAATACATCACCATACACAAACAAAGCTGGCAGGGCAACAGCAACAATAGAGGGGAAGCTAAGGATGTACAATATGTCACAGACATGAAGTATAATACATCACTTACATCCCCACAGGTGCCCCAGCCAATCTCAGCGGTGATGAGGTGACTCGACTATCCAGTCCCCCAACAGAAGATACCCCCAGTGATGACAGTAACTCTGGACTTCAGGATCTGGATGAAGTACCTGGCCCATCAGGGACCACTGGTCAGTCCGCCACCCCAACCCACTCATAGTCCACCACAGAGCCTCCTCCCTCAGTATCCAACACCACAGCACCCACCAAACGTCCCCACACCTCTGTCCCCAGGACATGTCAATCAGCAGTGTGCCCACCTCTACAGGTACCCTAGTCCACACCTCACCCCCAAGACAATCAGGGACCTGCGGTCAGTGGCAGTGGGCACACCGTTCAGAGGACACAGGCACAGGGGAACAGGGTCACTGGGAGGACCGCTGTGCGCCAGGGGCAGGACAGGCCAAGGGAACTGACTCTCCAGGAGGCACTCACTAATGTCCTGGGTGCTTACCAACAATACCAGGACAAGATGGGCCAGATCCTTACCAACATGTAGGAGAACAACGTCTGCAGGAGGTACACCATCAGGAGATCAGGGAGAATTTGCAGGCCCTCAACACCTCCATAGTCTCCATAGCAGGGGTGCTGGCAGATATGGCCAACATCATGAGGGAATGGACAGCACACCAGTGGGCCCCTACCACTAGCCAATCTACTGACCAGCCCACAACTTCCACTGCAGCTAGTGGGCAGGAGGCCCTGCCACAGGACCCATAGGCCAGCAGCACCCCTCCTCCTGCAGAAGGTGAACCACCCCGCAAATGTTCACTGCGACCCGGACAGAAGCCAGAGACACTTACCAAGACCACTGCCAGGAAATGAGACCCTCCAGAATGTCCCCCTTGTGTCCCACCCTGTCACCTTGTCCACTTTGAACTGCCTTTGTTCCCCTTCCTATGGCCCCTTGGACACTGAATCTGTGTTACAAACAGACTAGAACAATACCCTGGACTTTCTTCAACCATCACCCCATTCCATTGCACTTTTCCATCAATTATTTGCAATACAATAAACACTCTTGAACACAACCTGAGTGAAAGTGTTTTATGTGATGAAAATGTGCTTTTATGGAAACAGTCACATCATGTGCAAATGATCTGTACACTGTGATAGTGTACCTTTAATGACCTGTATCTGTCTGTAGCCATCACATAAGTACACAGTTGTTATATCACCAACATCTTCAAAATGAGAAGCCAAAGGTGACAGTAAGTAGAGATGCAAAGGAAGTGAAAGCTATCCTGCTACAGCCACACAGAAAACATCAATAGTCAGAGGAATGGTCAGTTGCACTGTCTCACCTGTGTGTCATTGGAAGTATTGATGTATAACTGATGTTCTGCTGTCCACGTCCTCATCCTCACTGTCCTCAAGGTCCACTGCTGCCACAGGGGCATTTCCAGTATCGTTCTCCTGCAGATGAGGCATATGTCGCCTGAGGGCCAGGTTGTGCAACAGGCAGCATGCCACTACTATCTGGCAGACCTTCATGGGTGAGTAGCACAGGAATCCACTTGTTAGATGGAGGTATCTGAACATGGCCTTCAGGAGGCCGAATGTCCTTTCAATAATTCTCCTGGTTCGCCCACGTGCATCATTATAACGATTCTCAGCTCCTGCCCTGCCATATCTCACAGGGGTCAGGAGCCACAATAGGTTTGGGTAGCCAGAGTCACCTACAAGTATTGAGGGACAAACGTTAGCCTTACACAATGGTATGGGGTTAACAACAGAAGGCATACACTGACATACATTGGGTCGGGAGTCAGGCTCACCAATTAGCCACACCCTGTGCCTCTGTAGTTGTGCAATCACATTTGGAATGCTGCTATTCCTCAGGATGAAGGTGTCATGCACTGACCCAGGATACTTGACAATGACGTGGGAGATGTACTGGTCAGCCAGGCACACCATTTTTACATTGAGGGGCACCAAATGTGCGTCAAATATTTTGATGCACATTCGGTGCAAACCGTGCACCATATTTAAACTTTGACGCCTGAGCCCGCGAACGCCGAAATACCGCCGTGTGCGTCATTTTCTGGATGCGGGGAGCCGCCTTGCATTAATGACATGAAAGGTAGGCGTTCCCGTCCAAATAAATGACTTAAACGCCTGTGTGCCTTATTTATGCTACTGCGCAAAAATGACGCACGGCCAGGAGGCGGAAAATGAAGCACAACCCGATTTGCGTAAAAAAATAACACCTGGGTCAGGCAGGCGTTAAAATGGGGCAAACACACCTGTACTTAATGAAAACACACAGAAGCAACAGTAGAGCTCCAAAAGGAAGACATGGAGGTGCTTTTCTTCCAGCATGAATGCAGATGCAGAGCACAGGACCAACAACAGCAGCTTCCACAACACCAGCAGGGACCCCAAAGGCAACGCAGAAGGCAGGAGAGGATATTCCGCACCAGGACAACGGTTCTGGGACTCCGCCAACAAGACATCATTCAGAGGTACAGGCTAAACTGGTAAGCTGTTCAGCAGCTGCTGCGCAACATTGAGCCACAGTTGGCACCCAGCTTGCAGACACCCCACACCATTCCACCAGAAACCAAGCTGCTAGCTGCACTACACATGTTGGCAAGTGGCTCCTTTCAAACCACTGGCACCCTGGTTGCCCGGATCTCACAGCCATCATTATCTGCCTTCCTACCCAAGGTACTGGATGCCATCATCTCCCTCACACCCCTCCACATCAGCTTCCCCAACACACAGCAGAAGCAGCAGGAGACAAAATATGGGTTTTACCAAATGAATGGCTTCCCACCCGTCCTTGGTGCCAATGACTGCACACATGTACGCATTGTGCCACCTGCTGCAACCGAACATCTATACCACAACAGGAAGCACACACACTCCATTAATGCGCAGGCCATTGTTGATCACCGGGGTTTGATCACCAACATCATGGCAAAGTATCCTGGGAGTGTACATGATTCATTCATCTTCCTTCACTGCTCCATCAATCAACACTTCCAGGATGGACGATATGGAAATGGCCTACTTGTTGGTAAGTACAGAAACCTACTTATATACACACTGCACAGCAACCCTCTAGGACACACAACACATACACCACAACATCGACACGTGGACAGGAACACACTGAGGTTGTGACACTGCTAGGCATGTTTGATATACTCACCCAATGGGAGACACACCTAGGGACAAATGACAGTTCCAAATAACAACAGATGCCACTCCACAGACACAAGGGAAATATTTTAAACCACACAATGACAAAGACATGGCCCCAACTGGCAGTACATTTGGGAAGATTATTCTGTCAATATCGCATCAATAACACTCAATCCAACACCCTTCAAACCAATACGTACTGTGTAAGGGGTGTGTAATGTGTTTTGCTGCAGGTCAAACACCATGACACACATAGCATGATGATGACTCCAATGAAGGTCACGTGCAATCATTGAGGCCGTACCAATATCTCACATCACTCCTGCTCTCACATTGCCCACTACCAAGAAACAAGTGGACTGTGCGAAGAACATATATTGAAGGGACAATATTGTAAGGGCACATTCCTACACATACGCATTGTGTCAAATTAACACACACACACACCAGATGTACTGGCATACGGACCTTCTGAAACTCTAAATGACAACCTCACAACCAAGATAACCATCTGAACTAGAACATGTTCAGTAGTATAGGTACACGTTACAACCTGAGTCGACTTGGCAAGGGCAGAGAAATAGGTCTGCAGTGAACTTGTCACATGTGTAATTAGTGCATAGTCAATTGTTAACACGTCAGTGCTCACAACGTACGGAGATGTTTTGCACATTGTCACCTTGCAATATCTAAGGGTCTCACTGATGGTTAAATAATTCTATTGCATATGTGAAATTGTATGGGATGTCCAGGGTATGTAGATGCAACTGTGTTACCACCACTGTCAAATTGATTCTGTGTATGGAAGTATCATCTCACCCCCAGTTAAGACACAGGGACACCTATTTCAGAAGTCACAATGCAAGGGAGTACACACTGTACTGCAACTCTACAAAAATACTGCTGATATCTGGTCAACAGTCAAACACCAGTTCAGATAAGGAAACAACCCAATGCTAATGGTACATCCTAGAAGCCTAGGAATCCACACAATAACACAAACACCAATGAGTCACAGACAACACAAGAGAAGAATTGCCATTCAAAGTGATATTTATGGTGCAAGGTATATCAACATGTTCTCACTCATTTTCTCTTTCAGCTGATCAGGGGTATGGGATCCAGCCATGGATCATGACCGCATTTGCAAACACAAGCACAGCATCAGTGCGTGCCTATAATGAGGCACATAGGAGGACACGCACCATAGTCGAGAGGACCTTTGGCATCCTGAAGTCAAGATTCAGGTGCCTCGACATCACCGGAAGTGTGCAAAATAATTTTGACCTGTGCCATCCTGCACAGCATATGTGTAAGAAGGAACATTCCCCTATATGACCCCGACCCACAAATGCCTGAAGAGGAGGAAGAGGAGGATGCTGTCCATCAACATGAGGGGGACCATCCAAACACAGCTGCAGGATTGCGTCGGAAACAACATATTGCCCAAAATTTCTTTTAACACTACTCACCCATCACCACTGTCTTACCATATGTAAAATAAACACCTATACTAATCACTATATCATGGTCTGGATAATAATTTCTGCATAAAATTATCTCTAACTATCAGAATCAGAGTGTAGCCTCATGAAGCATTGCTGAAATACCGATTAGGACACAGAACATTCCTAAACTAATTTGATGCGTATGAATGTACAGCCACATTTACTCACACTGTAAATGACATATATCCTGTACATTTCACATTTGAAGGGCAATAGCAGAGGACCACACCTTTTTCACACATACATGTTGGCAACATGGTTCATCGCAGCAAATGGCTCCCATCTAAGACACCATCAGTCAATAAGGTAAAAAAATGCCTCATACATGAGGCTGTGGATGTGCTATTGCATTGGTAACAGGAATGTAGGACCAGACCCTTGACAGCAGTAAGTCTTACATCACCTATCTTTGCAAGGACTATGTGTGACTAGATTTCCATATAAACAGCAAATTCATAGCACAAGTGCCCCAGGTATGACTAGCATTGCTCACATGACATCCCCTGCACATGGCAGCTCATGTCCTAAGTCCAGCCACACCCATGTTCCCTGTCTCAGCCCACCCTTCTTCAGAGGTCCCTGGAATGGGAATATGTGTCCCCAGATAATCCCTCCTCTACACACTCCCAGACTCACAATGTAAATCCAGTGTACTTCCCTCTTTAGTATGGTATGCCATAGTCATTGCACTTCTGTCTGCATGGACGTCAGGTTAAATAATGCACTGGATTGTAGTCTGTAGAACCTGTAATCACCTGTACATTGCTTCCTATGTTAAAGGTACTGTTTGCCCTTTGAACTTGAATCTCACCTACAGGACTTGTGAGAGACTGATGCTGCACACACCTGTGAGCACCTCCATGGAGATCAGCCATTTGCACATGCATTGCCCTTGCAGCTGCTTGGAACAGCATAGAAGCAGCCATGTTATCTATAACACTGTTATGCCTTGCCGTATAAATCAGCTGTGTAACACAGCTCTTGGGTTAATGTGTTACATTCCAACACACAGGACAAACACAGTTTTTCCGTTTCCACTGTCTTGTTCCTCCTTTGACCAGTCTCAGTCTGACCACTGTGTATTTACCTTGTGAAATGTCTGGATCCTGATTGACCCTGCATCCTGTTAGCCTGACTGGCTCCTGTCTTTGCGTTACCCTAAAGTTTCCTTGGGCCTACATTTGTATCATAGCTGCTTTCCCAACTCTCTTATTCCTCCTGGGGTATTGTGTCAGGTGGGTCTACAATGCATACTCAAATACATTGTATAGCATAATCAGTTTATTCATTGTACCATGGGGGTGAACTTGTCTCCAAATAGCCGAATCATGGCCTATCCCTTGTCTGGGTCTCATGTATGCATGAGTGACAAATTGTGACAGTGTACCATGGCTGTATGCATGGATTGGGTATGGTGCCTCCAGCACAACAAACAACATCAGATAATGTGCATGAAATGTCCACACATGTTAGGACCCAGACAGTCCACACGCTGATTCACATTGCTCCCAACATGTTGATGGGGCTTTTGTGGTGAATAGCTGTGAGATTAATCAGCACAGAGGCACTGATGTTCCCAGATGCAGTGGGAATTTTAGAGGCCAACCTGTGTACAAATGTTGTGAGGACACCTGCCGGTATAAGAATCCTGAGACATTAACTTTGTCACACACCAAGGTTGCCCTGGTGACAGTCTCATACCACGTCTGGAGTGACAGGGTTGGACCATCCCCATGTGTGTTCTCAAATCCTCATTGCCTTTCCTTCTATTGATCTGCGAAGGATACTTTGTAGATACAGGAAATGGCTCCACAGACTCATGACTAGACCTGCACATAACTGTGACAACATAGACCCCAATAATTATACAGGCTAAACATTGGTCCACACACATGAACCAGACACCTCTGTGCATTTTACCACTGGAAATATGTGAACACGTGCTGCTTGGTCTGCTGGTCCTCCATTGCCACAGGAGAGACTTGGCTCAGTTATATGACTCCAACTGTGGTGTAACATTACAATTGTGTATTATATTTGGGACTCCGTGTCACAAACACGGTACCCGCATAGTATGATTCCATGCCTGACTCATGGTGGGTTAACAAACAAGTGCCTAGGAAGTAGTATCCAACATTCCAGGACGTGATGGCTAAGTTTGGGGAAATTGACATGAACAACCGTCTGCTATCTGTCCAGTGCAGGCTTTGTCATTTGTGGTGTTTATGTTCCAAAAAACCTAGGAAGTGCACACAGCAGTTGTTGCTATGTGTATGACTAACACATGCCCTCACTCATTTCCACACCGACTTGCATCTGAGGGTTGGACACATTGACTCCACATGCATACAAGCAGATTAGCAAAAATGCATCTTGTGTTGCTCACACAGTGGGTCAACAACAATAGTAGTAGCCAAATCACACACATTGAACCATAGGCATTGAGTTATTGTAGTGAGTTGTGTCGCCTTGCTATCCTCTCTTGATGCAAAACAGGGCCAAATTGGGTAATACATAATTGTATCCCACACGTTTGGCCATCTATTGCGTCAGTGAAGAGGGAAAATCCGGTACACCAAGTAGATGATCATGGTCCGCAGTAGTATGATCTGTCACATGTGCCCATACATCATAATGCCCAATGTGGGTGCAATCAGCCTATCTCTGTATTGTCACAACTGTCATGTCCCATTACAAATGAGAAAGGAGCCAAACCCAGTTAATGACTGAAATGTTGACGCATATGCATCAAAAAAAGATGCACATGTGTCTAAAAATGACACATGTGTCAAAATATGACGCACAATACCCTGAAACATCCATTGGCCCTGAGCCGTAATTCCCACACTGTACCCCTGGAAATTGGTTAAGTATGAACCATATTTAGCAATATGGATGCAGGGTTATTTCAAATCATGTGCGTCAAAAAAAATTACACACAGACTGTAAGTGTCATCATATTTTGACGCATAACAAGAAAAACGCACCGCATTTGAGGCAAGAAGTGATGTAATAGGATATCCTGTTTACAGATTTGGTACAGTGGGTGTACTTTCACTTTCCAGTCTGTGATATTTCCTGACTGTGTGGCTGTGTTTAGACTTGTCTCTTTGTGCATTGTGTGATTTTGTCTCCAGTGTGGTCTTTAAACTGTCTTTTTGTGTATAATAACTTTCTGTGGTATCCTGTCTGAGTGTTTTTTTGTCATTTGTACTCTCAACATTTGTCTTTGTTGTGTTGGGAGTCTGTTGTGGGTAGTGGTAGTTTGGGTATAGTTGGTCTGTGTTCTTAGTTATTTTGCATTTTCCTGTCCTACTTTCCCTCTTTTCTCCTTTGTACCCCTTTATCCCCTCTTTATTTTTGGTGCAATAATGTTGGGTAGGCATTGTCTTGGCAGGATGTGAGGGGAAGAGCTGGGTGGGTTTATTTGGCTGGTGTGCCACTTCCTACCCATGATGATAGAGGCAGGTGGTCGTGTGATCCAAGGCTATCACATAGAGGCAAGGAGGCTCCGGTGGGCAAAGGTGTTGTACCATCTGCAGAGAATATACAACACACCGCGAAATGACCACCAGCTGAAGCACCGCTGGGCTGACCTTGTTGCCAGGGAGCAAGACCTGCTGGACCACCTGGGGATTGTGATTGGTGGCCCTGTTGGTGAGTACAAATCAGAGTAATGTGCACGTTTAAATGCTCTGTAGTGACAGTACCTGATTTTTTCATATTCTGCTGGCAATGTTTTTGAACATGTGGAATGCTAGTGAAACATACAGGGCCATATTTCTACTTTGTTAGCACTGCAATTGCGACTTGTTTTGAAGCAAGAGCGGCGCAAACTTACAAAATACAATTGTATTTTGTAAGTTTGCGCCGCCTTTGTGTCAAACAGCAACACAAGTGCGGTGCAAAATATGTATAGATATGGGGCACAGTTGCCTGTGAGGTATACAAATTTCCTACACATTACCAACATTTGTTGATGCAACAGCTAGACTAACCTTCTAAACACAACAGGAGCCTGAAAATTAGTGCTGGCTTCACGTCAATTGATGGTAGCAATGTGGCTCAAACATATGTTTCATGTGTGGTCGGTGAGTGTATCAGGAAACATATCTTGGAATTCCAGAAATTTTCAAGAAATATTGTGTCCCTCAATTGTTTTCGGATACATGTCTGAACTGGATTCTGACACATATGTAACAAGTTATAGCTTACCTCAGGTAACATCTTAGACTGATATTTTGAGTTTGTAGTGCCACATTTCAATTAGGGATGGCTGGCAAAAGGTATTCACACGGGTTCATATCTCTATGGTTGGTGCAACTCACCATAGCTGTGACACATCAAAGGAAGAAAATGATACAAATTGAGGGCTAACAACTGTCCCTGGCCCTCTGTACATTGTACCTGTGTGTCTAAAATTGGTCTTAGTCACAATGTCTGGGTGACTGGTATTGCAGCCCTCACAGAAAGTGGCTTTGCATATCTCTCATGGATACACATGATGAGAGGAATCCACTCCATTAATTTGTCTGCTCACTAATGAAGGAGCATGTTTGCCACCACATGATAGTTAGGGCTACTGCATGTGTGCGGATATGTGTGAATCACTCACTGGAGTCCCCGGGTCTGTACATGTTTGCAGTGGTATGTAGGATGCAGTATCATCATGTCTGAGAGGCTTTACTTTCAGAGTTATTATTACACATAGTATTTTTATTTTGAATTGTTGTACAGTGCACAGACATTGAGCACATTTCTCCCTTCCATGCCTTACAGGTGGACCTGCACCCTGCACTATTGGAGAGGTGGCTCGATTTGCGGACCCAGACATCTCCAGTAAGTGTTGATATTTCTGTTTTGTGTTGTGTTTGCTGATGATGTGTGATTGACTCCTGTGTGTTGGACACATAGCAAAGTGTGATGCGCTGGTCAATCATCTGTTTTGTTCCTTGAGTGGAGTATCATTTTTTCCCCATCTTTGAGTTGTCCAATCCTTATCGTATTGTCATATTTCGGGATTCTAGGTCAGTCCTGTAGGCACGGCAATGTGAATAGGGATGAGTTATGTGGATAAAACTTGAAATCAGAAAATGTAGCAGTGGACCATATTAGTGATTTAGTCAGCCAGTCAGACCCTGATTGTCCCAGAATAGGGATGCCAAAGTCTTACCCACAGACTTCAGCTTCCCCATTCACTAATGAGCATGTTTGACTGTATGTTTAACTTCCTAGCAGCATGTAGCTCCACATGTTGTGCTACGAGTATGAGGCACTTGAGTACAATGGCCTAGGTGTGCATGCAACTCATGGCCAGAGGTGTGCTTGCATCTATCTGTTTTTTGTAAGTCATGGCTTACTGGTAGGAAATGATGTTGACAAAGGTCTGCATTTCCAAAGATAAGTGTTGATGGGATTGTCCAAGATTTGGGTGTATCCTATTTGGAGTTCCTCCTTACCTGTGGTGTGCTGGCCAAACCCATGTACAGCTTCCAAAGCTTCCTGGGTGTCCTTGTTGTTAGAAATTATTAGTTGGTTGTCCACCCCCCCCCCCCCCACTCAGGCACAGGTGTAGGGTTGTGAATAGTGTACCTAGGACTGATGATCCAAGTTTGATACACAAATATGTAAATCAGTAAATCACTTGTCCAAACCTAGGATACCCACTCATGATTAGCACATGCATTCTATACTGGCAATTCCATTTACAACTCGCAGATCTTGTGGCCCAAGATTGCCATCCAGAACATAGAAATTTGTTGGCCTGTCAGTGGTGGAGGATATGCAGCATGATTTTTACCTGACAAGTGGCAGAACAATGATGCCAAAGTCATTCCAGTTGTTACCCATCTTGTAGGGTTTAGATTTTCTATTTGATGATAGGACATGTGTAGGCTGGCTTTCCATGTACTTACTCAGGGACTATCAGTGATCTGTGTGATGATATGGGCTGTTACAGGTACATTAGATGTATTGTCTGATTTACTTCTTGAGCCATTTCACACAATGAAGTACCTAATGTTTCATTTTCTATTTGTCTTAACAGCTGCCAATATGACTCCCATCCAGATTCGAGAGTTTCAGCGCAGGGCAATGCGTTACTGCCACATTCTGGATATGGATTCTAGGTACCGCAACATGGCAAGACGATATTGCCATGAAAGAGCCTCCGGAGTGTGGAGGGCATTTGCCCAAGGGGGCCCTTCCGTGTCCACCACAGCCACCGCCACCAGCACCACCACTACCACCCAGGTGGCACCAACAGTAGCTGGGACCTTTGCTGGACCATCTACAGCAACAGTTCCAGGACCAGTCACAGCACCACCTGCACCTCAGCCTACGGACATGGCACCAACAAGGGCCCATACTTCATCCACTGGAACCCAGACCACACCTGCTGCAGCCATAAACCCTGCAGCTTTTGCCCAGATGCAAAGGAACTTGGACCGTGTCCTACGGAAATTGACCAGACTGCAGCAGGAGGTGGCATAAGTTAACCGGAGGGTGCGTGCCATCAAACAGACCCTGAGGAGGGCCAACTTGTAGGCTTATACTCAGACATTATTCCCTCCCCTCCCTCCTCCTTCCTGGTTCTTTAACTTAGTGGGTTTAGGGAGCTTAGTGTTAGGTTAGTATAGGCTGTTAGTTTAGTTAGTAGTAGTGGGTGTGGGTTTCATACTTTTTTCAACTGTTTTTTATTATGTGTGTGGGTTTATGTGTGTTGGCAATGGTGGGGTTTTGGTGTTTAAAAAAATGAAAATAAATAAATAAAAAAACAAAAAAATATATATATTTGCTTAGTATTAGATAGTATGTGTTTAGGTTACTATCTGTTGTCCTCCATGTGTCCCGTCTTATAAGGGGGGTGGGGGATGATGTTTAGATCATTTCATTAAATGTGATAAGTAAGTTTAGCTTAGGTTAGTTACGGACAGTTGTGGGTAATGTGCAGTTAGAGTAGATTAGGTTAGGTTAGGTGTTTCCCCTGGTTTTAGCTTCTGTTTTTACTGTTTGATAAATATCTAGGTAACCCTTTACAGTATGTGTCAAATGCTTGTAGATCAGGGGCTTGCCATGAGTGAATAGTGTCTCTTTTGTATTAGCTTTTGTGTCCCATGCTGCAACCATATCCCAACTGAGCTGTTACATTGGCAGCTACACCAAAGCTACTTAGCTAAGATTTGGTCATCCATTGCACCCACCACTCACGGTTACTATGGATCCCAAAGTGTGGTTATTTTGTGCTGTATGTTTTCAATGTGACATACTTTACTACCAGATTTGGTATTGGTGACACTGTGTTAAGTCTGCCTGCAGCCTGATGTCCAAGCAAATCCTTATAAGGTGAGTGGTAGTATGCTCTCATACTATGGTATACATAACTCACACATATAATTTGTTACAATGTTCAGCACGGTTACTTATTTGTATGGAAACTCATACACATCCCTTCATGCTGTTTGGTTTGTGTTAGGTAAAAATTGGCGAAAATGTCACATACGTAAGTTTTGACTTTCAGTAACAATCGAAGGCACTATTTTCTGGCTTAGAAATCCCTTGAGGAGGCGTTATTGTATACAACACAGCATTTTGGTGTATAGTTTATATTTTCCTCAGAAATAACCCTCAGGGATGGCAGATGATGGTACAATCCAGGCCACTGTGCATAGTTATCAGCCAAGATTTGTTCAGGTCAGGTGAATAGACAATCAATGATCCTTGACCTGAGGTTAACATCACTGTTGGCCATCACAGTTGATGTGTCACATTACACAGAGACAAAACTGTTGTGTAAGTGCTATTTATTTAAAAGTGCTGTAGTGCTATATGTACATTGTCCATGATTGTGAGTCCGTTAGTGTGACATCTTCCATTGTGATCCTACACAAGTGAAAAAGGACATGTCATTGGACATGCTGGGGTGAAGTGTCAGACAGTGCACAGGGACAGGATTTGCCAATCAGTTAGTGAGAGACAATCACAGGGCAGGCTGACAAGATAAACAGTGGGTTGACGAACAGTGCTTGAGTACAGTTGTTGCAAGACTGGCATGTTACAAAGCACAGGACCTTGGTAATAGGTGGCCATGTGGCAGGGACTAGTGCTACCGGGTACTCTTACGGGTGAAGGTGATCTGCTCCACATCTTCATCTTCTGATGTGTGTGTAGTCTCCTCTGCCCTTGGTGGTGGTGGTTGTGAAGGGGCAACACACACCTCAGTGTTTGAAGATGTGGAGTCAGACATCCCAGTAGCTGCTAACTGTGGGGGTCTTAAGAGCAGTACTGCAGCAAGGAGGAGCTGCTGGTTCTTAAGAATAGCAGCCACATCATGGTGGTAGGCAGCCAGGTCGGCCCTGAGCGGTTCAATACTGCATTCGTGCACACATTGACAGGATTGTTGTTGTAGGTGTGGGGTCAACTCTATTGCAGCTGTGCTGATTTCCTTCAACCTTCATTCAACTTCATGCAAGATTGTTGTTTGCCCTTGCATAGCTGCTGCCTGTTCTTCAGTTGACATCATGCACGAACGCAATCCCTCTAGGCTGGCTGCCATAGTTTGCATCCCCACCCGCACATCCTTGGCCAGCTCCTGCTGTACTCCAACTACAGTTCGCTAAAAGCTGGTGCCAGGGTTGTCAGAGTCCTCAGCTGTGTTGGAGCTGGCAGGTAGTACAACTGGGGTGGTGGATGGGTCCTCTGTGATGGCTGCTGTGTCTGTGCTCCTCCTTGTGACTGAAGGTGGGGTCTGGAGGGTTCCAAGGACATCTTGGAGGGTCTGCTGGCTGATGTTTGTCAGCTCGTCATCCATTTCATCAGGGAAGTCCAGGACAGGCATATCCGCAGGAGAGCCATCGTCCTCTGCAATGACATACGGTACAATTAGTGTGTCTGTGTTTTGGGCTTTGTAATGTGACATGCCTACCTTCCGATTATTTTAACATTGTGATCTTGGTTCCTGTTCATTGTTCCTGTCTTTCATATTAGCATTCTCCCAGGCCTATGCCCCACCTACATGTCACATGTTGTCAACACCAGAGCAATACGCGCTCTATTGGCGACAAAAATGCAAAAACCCAGCACTCTCAAACCAAAGTAATTTATGCATTGTGCTGATATGTTGTGGTTTAACCTTTTGAATTGCAGAGTTCAATCCTGAAAACTTATTTTTAATATGCTTACAAATACTGTTCCTTTGCAATGTATTGCTGCAGATTTTCAGAGTGTGTTAGGGTGTGGCACCTTTCCAGGGCCTTCCAGAGACTTTCCCTGCAACATGCCTGGGCGTGGTTCAGGGCTGGGCCAAGACCCTATAAAAGAGAGCCAGCCCAACTCCCAGTGCTCACTATTCAGAGGTCCCGGTGCAGAGCAGCAGCTTCTTCCCGAGCTCCTGTCCCGGCGGCCTATTTGGATCTTCCAGTCTTCTGCCCTAATCCTTCATTGGTGATCATTGTTCCAGGCGGTAAGACGGTGGTTGGACTGTCCCGACACCGTTATTTAGAATTTTCAAATTATTGATTTAAATTCTTAAATGAGTAACAGATTACTAGCGCGCTACCATTTCTTGACATTTATATGGTAGTTTACAAATAGGCAAGACGCGCGATTTATTTCATAAAGGTTTGACTTTGTTATTCATTGCGCGCTACCATTTCTTGAGATTTACATGGTGGCTTAAGAATCGGCAAGACGCGCAATTCGTTTTATGGTTTTTAAACATTGTTGTCCATTGCGCGCTACTATTTCTTGACATTTACATGATGTTTTACGAATTGGCAAGACGCACAACTCATTTCATGAGCATTTAACTTTGTTGTTCATTGCGCGCTACCATTTCTTGACATTTTACATGGTGGCTTAAGAATCGGCAAAAGAAGCGCGATTCGTTTCATTGTACTTTGATCTTGTTATTTATTGTGAGCTGCTGTTATTCCTTGACATTTACATTGTGCTTTACGAATCGGCAAGACGCGCAATTCGATTAATGATGATTTGACTTTGATATTCATTGCGTGCTACCATTTCTTGGTATTTTACATGGTAACACTCGAATTGGCAAGACGCACGATTCTCTCCTCGAGTTTAATTCATGTTGTTTATTGTATGCCACTATTCTAAGATATTTATTATGTAATATTTGAGTTGACAAGTTATGTGATTTGTTTCCTGAATCCATATTGTGTTATTCATGGTGCACAATCCTTTTATGGTGTTTACTATATATATATATATATATCTGCAATATGCGCAATTTGTGTTGAAACATTTTAAAAGTACACAGAAGGCCACAGTTTCTAGATGCAATATTGTATGGTCCTAGTATACATTCTCAAAACAGGTTTATATGACTGGTTTAAAAATTTAGTCAGAATGTTTTTTCTGATTCTCATGTAAAGGAAAGTACTTGAATAAGAATGTTTTCATTTAATTCATCTTGATTCCCCTACAGGTATCTGGCCATCTAGAAACTTAGTCATTTTAAACTTAACTCTTAGATTGTTCATGTTTTCAGAGTGACTAGGCTTAGAATCATAGTCTAGTATTGATTTCAGGAGATATAATTTTCATATTGTGTGTTCTAACCTTTTTCTTACTACAGGTCTCCTTCCCAGCTGTTCCCTTCTTAATCCCCTCTTCCCCTCTTGGACTCTCTCAGTCTCTGTGATTTATCTATCAGAGTCTTGGAGCTGTTCAGTTGTGGACGTGCTGGGAACGTGCATAGACCCCACTCTGACACATGTATTGTGGTCAGTTTGTGGACTTGTCAGCAAGTTGGTCCAGGCCAAATTGTGAATTGCCACCTTCTTGTCCTACTTAACGGTCCGTCTACTTCCATTCTCATGGTGAGGCCTTTCACTGGCTGTGGGTGCTCTGATGGCATTAGCACCACACTTAACAATCTGGACCTGCCCCAGTCTCTGGTCTTTCACATCCACCTATGTGTAGTTGAGATGCAGCATATACTATGTCTAGCTTTGTTATGGCACAATATGGATGTCAGCATTGGTAATGTGTACTGCTGATGTTGGGGAATGTGTGGTACATTGGATTGCACTGTTAGTCGTAGCAGTGTTCTATTTCCGCCTCTGACTGTGCAGGTGTATTTCTGTAACCAGTTACATGTGTCCTCCCCCTCAATGCTGTCTGGAAAATCTGTGTTGGTCTCCTCAGGCTTCATAGTTTCCGCCATCAAGCCACCTACATCTGGGCAATCAGGGAACATTTCCCTCAGGGCCGTCCATATCTGGTGCCTGTATGAAGTGAATGCAGCCTATTGTGCTCCGTGTTGGTCAGTGTGATCAAAGGGATGTGAGCTCAGGTGAACACTGTGTTAATCTGCCCACCCATAATGCTCCTTAGAAGACTCTTAACATTGCCTATCGCTGGGGTTATTCCCTCAGTGTTCTTTTCAAAGCATGAGATCTATTTCCCTGCCCCGTCCAACAAAAACAGCAGTTTGCCCCTTAGTCGTTCGTTGTCCATCTGAGCCCATTGCATATAGATAGCCCCTGACGTGCCCTTCTATACTAAAAGGCATATTCTCATTTTGGGCAGCTCCCCTCGTATACCCTCAACATAGCGTTCCCACCTCCTCAGACACTCCTGCATTTAAGGAAAGTTCCACTTGGGATCTCCACCTCTGTGCCGGTTGCAGTCCTCTGCAATTGCTATGTCCTCTGGTTTTGAAGGATCTTTCCTCTGGCCTCTGGATATGTCCAGTGGGCTAGCAGGTGAAAAAAGGGTTGTGCAAATATTTTATCTTCCTCCAGAGCTACTTTATCCCTTGGTGTTGGTTTACATTTCCTGTGCATTCAGGGGGAGTTAAGGACATCATCGCTGCTTTCCTTGTGCGCATGTAAAGGTGCCATCTTGGCCCCTCTGTGTCTAAGCAGGGTTTTCACCAGACTGCCTTGATCCCTAATATCCTGGTCAGCCCCTCTCCTTCACTGGCCCTCGGGCAAGACACAGATCCCAGTCAAAAGCTTCACTTCTGACTCTACCTCGAATTCCTCTGTGACTGGGGCTCTGTACCTAATCCTGGTCTCTTCAAGTGGAGGGTGCACTACTCTACTCTCTCTTTGGGATTCCAGGGTGCTCTCTCTCTCTCTCTCGTACCCTGCTTAGTGTGCACCTTCCTTATGACTCCCATCTAGATGGCCTTCTTCGCTCGGAGCTATGCGATATCCTTCTAAATCGAGACCTGCTCTTGTGCTTGCTCTGCGTGGTGTCCTCAGCTGCCTGAACGTAACCTGTGGCTCTCTCCTCCCCTCCAGATCCTGGAGGACTGGGACCTCTTCCCTCACTCTCGCTCGCTGGCTCACTGTCTAAGACTGCTATGAATC
Organism: Pleurodeles waltl; assembly: GCF_031143425.1. Lineage (NCBI taxonomy): Eukaryota > Metazoa > Chordata > Amphibia > Caudata > Salamandridae > Pleurodeles > Pleurodeles waltl. The sequence goes on from NC_090447.1 coordinate 698,000,355, forward strand.
TCCATTTCACTCAGGTTCACTCCCTGGAACCAGCAAGGATGTGAATCCTCTGTGCTGCTGAGGCTGAGCTTTGGGGTGCTCTACTGCTGGACTGGGGTGTGCAGGGATTGGTGGGCCTGCTGGCCATTTAGTCTGTCATGCCTAGGTCTAACAGCCTGCTGTTCAGTAGGGGCCCACTGGGCTCCTTCGCCTGGTGGATTACTGTAACCTAATGCTGGGATAACAGGCATCAGGTAGAGAACCTTCATACCTACATATGGTGGAGGAGGTGCGGGTGCCTTGCTTGCTGATGGTGGGTCAGTGTGTTATCGCCCTGGACTTCTTCAAAGATGGCTCATAGTTCTAGTAAGGCTTCATGTTTGCCCTTCTTTTGCGCTATGTATCTTGTTTGTATGTATGTTCGTGTGTTCAGTTATATTGGTGTTGATAGTTTCCTCTTTGTGTGCCTTGGTGTGTGTGTAACTCATGGGAGGGCTTGCTAAGCTTTTTAGCCTGAATTGGGAACTTACTCTGCATATGCTTTAAAGGGATTTGCATGATGGGTTTGGGTAGTCTTTTAGGGTATAGTTACTCCTTTAGTGTCTTATGCTTTTAACTTTTCTATAGGATTTTTCAGGTTTTACTCTGATGGTGGGGGAATATGTACAAAGGTATTACTAGATATACTCCGGTAGTGGGTAATAGATACACATGGGGTCTACTGAATCTAATCTAGTGGGGGAGGATATACATGGGGATTCCTAGATCTATTGAGCTCAACGTTATTCACAGATGCATCAAAATTAACAATTAACACAAAAATGCATTTGAAGAATGACAACCTTAGGAATAAGTGCAATTGTTAACTCACAGCAATCTGCAATTCAGCTGCAAAATTGCGGCACTTACTTAGGCATCAAATAACAATTTGTATGAATCAGCAAGAGCCTCAAAATGCATTAAATCACTGACAAAACACAACATTCATAATTTAAGACAAACACAGCCTCATTGACCTACCAGTATCACAATATCAAACAAACACCATTTCAACTGCCACAAGAAAGGCTGACAAGGCCCAATAAATAAGGGTAACTCATTTTCAATCAATTTAAATATTATAGCAGAAACATCTTGCTACTGGTTCTTTTTTGTCCTGAAGAGACCCTAGTATCCAGCATGAGGGTCAAAACGCCGTTGACACGTTAATCAGAGAAGGCCTCTTCTAATTTTTTTTGAATTATCAATCAATGTATTGACCAGCATACTTTATAACTTAACTCCTTCGCTGCCAGGAACTTTTCCCTTCCTGTGCCGAGCATTTTCTCCACATAAGCTACCATGCCAAAGTTGTGTCCTTTTTTCCCTACATCCAAGGGATACTAGAGTTACCGAGACTTTGTGGGTTCCCCTGAAGGAGACCAAGAAATTAGTCAAAATACCGCAAAAATTACATTTTTTTAAAAACAAAATGGGGAAAAAAGGGCTGCAGAAGAAGGCTTGTGGTTTTTCCCCTGAAAATGGCATCAACAAAGGGTTTGTGGTGCTAAAATCACCATCCTCCCAGCTCTGAGGAACAGGCAGACGTGAATTAGAAAACCCCATTTTTCAACACAATTTTGACATTTTACTGGGACATACCGCATTTTTTCTATGTTTTTATTCTTTCAGCCTCCTTCCAGTTAGTGACAGAAATGGGTATAAAACCAATGCTGGATCCTAGACTGCTAAACGTTTCTAAAAAGTAGACAAAATTCTGAATTCAGCAGGGGGTCACTTGTGCAGATCCTACAAGTGTTTCCTACAGAAAATAACAGCTGGAATAAAAGAATATTGAAATTGAGGTGAATAAAACAGCTATTTTTCTCCACGTTTTACTCTGTAACTTTTTCCTGCAATGTCAGATTTTTTAAAGCAATGTACCGTTACGTCTGCTGGTCTCTTCTGGTTGTGGTGATATATAGGGCTTTTAGTTTCATCAAGAACCATAGGTATCCAGAGCCAATAAATGAGCTGCACCTTTCAATGGGTTTTCATTCTATACCGGATATAGAGCAATTAATTTGTTGAAATATAAAGAGTGAAAAATAGGTATCAAGAAAACCTTTGTATTTGCAAAATGAGCACAAGATAAGGTGTGGAGAAGCAGTGCTTATTTGCACATCTCTGAATTCCGGGGTGCCCATACTAGCATGTGAATTACAGGGCATTTCTCAAATTTATGTCTTTTTTACACACTGTCTTACATTTGGAAAGAACAAATGTAGAGAAAGACAAGGGGCAATAACACTTGTTTTGCTATTCTGTGTTCCCCCAAGTATCCTGATAAAAATGGTACCTCACTTGCGTGGGTAGGCCTAATGCCCGCGATAGGAAACACAACATGGACACATCACATTTTTACATTGAAATCTGACATGTTTTTTTGCAATGTGCCTAGCTGTAGATTTTGGCCTCTAGCTCAGCCGGCACCTAAGGAAACCTACCAAACCTACACATTTTTTTAAACAAGACACCAAGGGGAATCCAAGATGGGGTGACTTGTGGGGCTCTGACAAAGTTCTGTTACCCAGAATCCTTTGCAAACCTCCAAATTTGGCCAAAAAAAACCCTTTTTCCTCTCATTTCGGTGACAGAAAGTTCTGGAATCTGAGAGGAGCCACAAATTTCCTTCCACCCAGCGTTCCCCCAAGCCTCCTGATAAAAATTGTACCTCACTTGTGTGGGTAGGCCTAGCGCCCGCGACAGAATATGCCCCAAAACACAACGTGGACACATCACATTTTCCCAAAGGAAACAGAGCTGTTTGTTGCAAAGTACCTAGCTGCGGATTTTGGCCTCTAGCTCATCCGGCACCTAAGAAAACCTAGCAAACCTGTGCATTTTTTAAAACTAGACACCTAGGGGAATGCAAGATGGGTTGACTTGTGGGGGTCTGACCAGGTTCTGTTACCCAGAATCCTTTGCAAACCTCAAAATTTGGCCAAAAAAACACTTTTTCGTCTCATTTCGGTGACAGAAAGTTCTGGTATCTGAGAGGAGTCACAAATTTACTTCCACCCAGCGTTCCCCTAAGTCTCCCGATAAAAATGGTACCTCACTTGTGTGGGCAGGCCTAGTGCCCTGACAGGAAAGACCCCAAAACACAACATGGATACATCACATTTTTACATTGAAATCTGACATGTTTTTTGCAAGCTGCCTAGCTGTAGATTTTGGCCTCTAGCTCAGTCTTTTTGAAAACAAGACACCTAGGGGAATCCAAGATGGGGTGACTTGTGGGGCTCTAACCAGGTTCTGTTACCCAGAATCCTTTGCAAACCTCAAAATTTGGCCCCCAAAAAACTTTTTCCTCTCATTTCGGTGACAGAAAGTTCTGGAATCTGAGAGGAGCCACAAATATCTTTCCACCCAGCGTTCCCCCAAGTCTCCCGATAAAAATGATACCTCACTTGTGTGGGTGGCCCAGGTGCCTGCAACAGAAAAATGCCAAAAACCTGTAGAGATTGAGGGGATAGCACAGCGAGTTGATAAGCATATATTTTTCTTTTACACATCTTTTAGGCTGACTCTGCTTTGGGCACCCAAACAAGTAAGGTATCATTTTACTTGGGAGACTGAGGGGAATGATGGGTGGTAGGAAATTTGTGCCGCAGCAGTGATCCTACAAAGAAAAGTGAGGAAAATATGCTTTTTTAAGCACATTTTGAGGTTTGCAGACAAGTCTGGGTAAGAAAATGTTGGGGGATCCAGGCAAGCCACACCTCCTTGGACTCCTTGGGGTGTCTATTTTTAAAACAGATGAAGGCCGCACCCGGGACCAAAAACATAGGTGCCCCCACATGCACAGGTAGTTTTGCAATAGATCATTTTGATGTATCCACGTATTTATGTGATGTTCCAAACACTAAAATTGTAAAAAGAAACACACTTAGGTTATGTTAAAAAGACTCCTCACCCACCAACCAAGTTAGTGGCATGCTTCATCATCGGGGTCCAACCGAAACACCTAGCGTGTCACAGGTTTGCTGCAATGTCTGATTACAGCAGAGCAGGTTTTATCATTTTTACCACACATACTGGTTGGATTTGGCACGAGGGTGAGAAATGGTTCAGTAGATCAAATTTTATTAACAAGAGAATCACAAAAATGAAATGCACTGTTAATAACTGAAAGGCCAAAAAACTGAACCAATGACTCACAGCTCGTGAGCTGTAAAGCCACGACACGGCACCAACCGCTTTACAGTTCATTCACACATCTTTCATACGTGACATGCACAAGACCATTCACGCCGCCAACCACGGGCCCAGCACATTACAACAGTGACCTCGACAGACAGCACCACTCAAGGGCCCATCACTTATATACGCCCGCATACAGCAATCACACCAGCTGATGGGAGTGTGTGGACTGGCGTTTGGCTGGCAGTGTGTTTCAGTAGCCAACAGCAAGTCAATATTTACACCGCCAGCCAAGCGCCACTCCACACACAATGGCATCACTTGCTTTTTTTTAAACAAAGAAACCGCTAACTAATTAGAAGTAATAACAAAACTACAAACACAAAAGCTCTAACTAAGTACATGACAGAAATGCGAACCATGAAACTGAACACATGAAAATGTAAAACAGGCAGTTTACACTCATGGTAGTTCCCAGTAATTCGTCTGGGTGTGGTAATTCCCATAACAGCCACTCACACACAGCCCAGGCTTTGAATGACAATCTGGGCAGTACATTTGAGTCTCCGTCCAGATACCTCTTCGAGCACAGGCTATACATTGCTTAGCTGGAAAGTCTTTTTTGGCGTGGGAGGAATGTGCTCAGCAAAGTTGTGATCTTTCAATCTAGCCACATCCTCCGCCTCTGCTTCTCTAGGAACTCTTGCCTGTTCCACCGCAATAAGGCTCTCTATCACTGACTCCTGAAATTTCGCAAATGTAATCTTTGACTCTGGAGACCTATCCTTGAACACAATAAAAGCATTAAAAGTTGCCAAGTGGAACAGGTGAATTGCTAACTTCTTATACCAAATGTAAGATTTACAAATAGCAGTATAAGGTTCCAACCTCTGATCAACTCTATCTACACCTCCCATGTGCTCATTATAATCTAAAATGCACACAGGTTTGCGCACTTCAGCAACCTGGCCCCAAACAGTCACGGGGAAAGTACTCTCATCATGGATGGTACTTAGCATGTAGACATCCCTCCTGTCTGAAAATTTCAAAGCTAGCAGCTCATCATTCCACAAGGCACTGCACTGTCCCCTCTCATGTTTTTACAGACAAGCTCCCTTGGATAGCCTTTCCGGTTACAACTAATTGTGCCACAAGCAACAGTGTCACTCCAAACTATTCCTTGAACAACTGCACTCTAGTGAAGAAGTTATCTAAATACAAATGGTGACCTTTGTTAAACAGTCGTCTACCAAGTTTCCCCACAATTTTCTCAGTAACTCCAAAAGTGGGAGGACAACCAGGGGGGTCAATACTGGAATCCCTACCAGTGTAGACCCGGAAATTATACACATATCTTGTGCTTCCTTCAGACAGTATATACAATTTAATTCCATATCATGCCCTCTTGCTAGGAATGTACTGCCTAAAAACCAAACGACCCTTGAAGAGGACGAAAGACTCGTCCACAGCTATTTCTTTGCCTGGAACATAAACCTCTGAAAAACGATCTACAAAATGATCAAGGACAGGCCTAATCTTAAAAAGACGGTCAGAATCAGGGTGATCTTTTGGCAAGGCTAAAGCATTGTCAACTAAATGTTGCATCCTAAGAAGAAGCAAATACCGATTACAACTCATGGTTGCAGGAAATATAGCCATTGCCATCAAAGGACTAGTAGACAAATAAGAAGCCAGTGACGACTTCTTTATGAACCCCATCAAAAGAGTGAAACCCAAAAACCTTTTCTTCTCCTCCACATTTGTGGGAATCCACTGGGTAGCTCTAGAGTGCGGCCTAAGTCCAACAGCGTTGTCCTTCAAGTACTGCTCCGCTTACAAATTAGTCTGCTCAACAATCTCTTTCAAAAACACATCATCTATAAATAACTCAAAGAAATTGACAGGCAAAAAGTTCTCTGTATTGAGTCTACACACCGGGAGACCAGTAAAGGCAGGCAACTTTGTCTGCTCCATGTTTGGGGCAACCCAGAGTTCATGTCTTCCAACTGGAAACCTTTCAGCCCCAGCTTGCTGTACTAATGGCACATCAGTGTCCTCCTCTAAAACAGGCCCTTCATATGCACTGAGAATGGCTTCCTCTTCAGAAGATTCCTCTCTGACAGAAACTTCACTGCCAGAATCTCTCACTTCCTCCTCTGCCTCAGATGCAGAGTCAGTCTCATAATCATGATCAGACAATGACTCAAAAAGCATGCCAACAACCTGATGAGCGGTCATCCTGCGGCTAGCCATGATCCTTCCTACGAAAAGTAACTGGACAAATGCACCACCAACACCCAGCACTGTGTAAGATAAGTAATAAACAAAGCGTGGCTTTATACAAAGAGTTATGTACTGAAAAACGCTACCACTCACTTGCCGGAAAAACCTACTCACCAGCAACTACTCTGCACAGACACAGCAATCACCAATGATATCCCACTAAAAAGAAAGAAAGACAAGCAAATTAGAAATAAGACAACATAAATATCATTGTGCACAAATCTAAGGACAATTCCAGACACAATCCTGCATTTAGTACACCACCTACAAACATGTCATTCATGCATGGCAACAGTATTCCTTTGAAGTAAATTGTTTTTACTTACCTAAAACATGCAACTATGCAAACCACCGCCAAAACTACAAGGAGCCACAGCAAAGAAAGCAAAAGCTTTGAACTAGAACAAAAAAGGAGAAAAAAAACGTATCACAAATGCAAATACTTCACCAGTTGACAAACACCCCACCATCAAGCATTTAGAAATTGGTGCCTAAGTGGATTCTGCCCCCCCATAGGAGCAGATGGGCCTACTAAAAAATAGGCAAGGGGGAAGAAAATACCTTTAGTAGTGTGTCCCCATGGGGAGGGACCCTTGCTCAAGGGGTCACCTCCCAAACAAAACACACAAACACACTATCCGTGGTGCCTAAGGGGGTGCCCCACAAAGAAATACACACAAAAAAATCCCTGGCATTCCATTGGTTTCTGCCACCCTTGGGGGTAGATCAATCTAAAAATAATAGGCCGCTCTGACCCTAGTGGGGCAGAAATGGCCATAAATAATATGCTCCCCTAAGGGGAGGACCCTTGCCCAAGGGGCCGCCCCCATCCAATAAACACACACATTATCTCTGGTGCCTAAGTGGCTTCTGCCCCCCTTGGGGGCAGATGGGCCTAAGAAAATAGGCTGATCGCCAACAGTTCTATTTCCCCCACAGAAATACACAAATAAAAAAAATCCCTGGTGTTACAGTGGTTTATAGGCCGCTCTGACCCAAGGGGGGTAGAAATGGCCATGAATAATATTCCCCCATAAGGGGAGTGACCCTTGCCCAAGGGGCCGCCCCCCCATCCTATAACCACACTAATAATAACATATTATCCCTGGTGCCTAAGTGGCTTCTGCCACCCTTGGGGGCAAATGGGTTAAAAACAAATAGGCTGATCTGCCCCAAGGGGGGCAGAAATGGCCAACAGTTCTATGCCCCCCTGGGGAGGCGACCTTTACGCAAAGGGGCACCTCCCCACAGAAATAAACAAATAAAAAACATCCCTGGCGTTCCAGTGGTTTCTGCCCCCTTGGGGGCAGATCAGCCTAAAAATAATAGACTGATCTGCCCCCATGGGGGCCAAAATGTCCATAAAATATATGCCCCCCAAAGGGGAGTGACCCTTGCCTAAGGGGCCACCTCCCGACACACACACAGCACAGGAAAAGAAAAAAAAGAAAATCCCTGGTGTCTAGTGGGCATTCCTCCTGCCCGATCGTGATGTGATCGGGCAGCAGGAATTCTCAAAGAGACATCGGGAGAAAGGAAAAACGTTCCTTTTCCCCTGATGCCTCTTTGTGTGAAACCCCCCACCCGCCAGAGGAGAAACGTACCTGTTTCTCCGTGATCGCGCTGGAAGCAAATGGCTTCCAACGTGAACAGCACCCTCTAATGATGTCAGCGCGCGATCGCGTGCTGACGTAATTAGGGGGGAGTGGGGGGCGGGGTGGAAGGGGAAGGGCTTCCCCTTCCATCCCTGCCTTGGAAGGGTGGGTGGGAAGCCCACAGAGGGAGCGCTAGCGCTCCCTCTGAGCTCATGTGCCACGACGTGATGGTTACGTCCTCGGCACAGGAGCACTGTGCCAGCGGACGTAACCATTACGTCCCCGGCACAGAAGGGGTTAATAAGAGGCTGTCTTTGTGAGATACACCAAAGATCAAAGAACTATAAGTGATGTCTTTATTACTGTATGGTGTGGTGTCTCTCTTCTCACATGGGGATCACTTTTTTCAACTATCACTCTTTGTTTATTTTCCTAAAGTATGATTATAAAAATGATTCACCATTATATGGTGATACAGCTTCCAAAACATTAAAAACATGTTTTTCACACATGTGTTGGTACTGGATTCAGTGGAACTTTTTTGAAAGATTCTAGACAGATGATTTTCCTCTTCATTTAAGATTTTTTTGTATGCGTTAACCAGTAGCAAGATTTTTCTGCTATAATATTTACTTTGATTGAAAATGAGTTTCACTTGGATATGTGTTCTGTGATAATTATACCCAGGTTCACATGGACATTCTGGGTTGCTCTTGTATTTGTTTAGTGTCAGTGAATAAGGGGAACACCTGCCCACAATACTTTATCCTAGCTCAGTCCTAGCACATGTTATCCTGTGACCAAGGGAAGCTCTGCGCAGTGCGGGACTAGGGGAGCCTGATAATTATGTTGATAACGGCTCAGGGGTGATGATTACAACAATTTGTGCAAAGAAAGAAAGGAATACCTTCAATAACCATTAACCCTTCTTTGGCACAACCAAAAGCTATGCCTAATATCCTGGATCCCAATTGTTCTAGTTCCCTAACGTTCAAATTCCCCCTATGTCGCACCCAGTGGTCCTTTGTACCATCTGTATCATGTTCAGTGGTCCAAGCGAACACACCTCTCACTTCTTTGAAATACCACCAGTGTTATGAAACCGGTGGCCTTCAGAAAACCAGGATAGTCTCATAAGAGCAATATGTGGGCCCTATACCACACCCAGAGCCAAAGCATACCTTCTGCATCTCGCCCAGCGGTCCAAGCTAAGGTACCTCTTAAAATAGAGTACTGGCCCTATGTCACACCTAGAGCCTTATGAGTTCCATCTGTGTCATGCCCAGCGGTCCAACAGCCAGCAACCCAAAAACACTGTCTCACACCCAGGGGTGAAGCACACCATCTGTGTTACGCCCAGTGGTCCATGCGATCATCCTTCCTGACGACAAGAATCAAGAAAGTGACTTCTGTGGATTATGCTTCTCCTTAGTTTGACACATGCCAAATGCAAGGACTAAGGCTCTTATGTTTTCTCTTACCCTTTTGACAGCGGCTTCAGGATAGACCTCTGCTCCACAGATTCAGTAGACCTTGCCATCAATTGTGGCGTCTGCTCACCTTTCTTATTGCGCAAATGTTAATCCGCCTGGGCAAGGTCACTTTCCTTTGGTCACAGTCTGGTTTGAATCTGCTCCTATCTGACTCGCCAAAATGTTGCTCGAATAAGAATTTACCTTAAAAAACAACAATTGTCTGGTAAAAAAGGAATGGTTCATTTAATTAAACATTATGGCTGGGACAGCATCTACAGACTGTGGTCTGAGTACTGTCTCTCGTACATTGGATTGAAGCAAGTTTTTATACATTTCTCTGAGTGCAATAAAGCCATAAAAGACATTCTTCACTTGGTAAAATTGTGAACAGTTGTCAACGAGTCGTAAGTACACTTTCAGATAATGGATGCAAGTGGGTCTCGACCTGGCATGGACCCAGTGTGGGCTATCGAGTACGGGTCCAGATGTGTGGCCTGAGGGGTGCGTTGTCACTGCGTGTGCTGTGTTGGCTGTGTCCTGATTGGGTAGGTGCGCCTAACTGAATGTGGCATCTAACTTTATGGTGTTTCTCGGAATTCACACATCCCTCTGGCCATTTACATTTTATTGGGGACATTCTCCAGTGAGCATTGTAGTTTTGCTTCCTATCTGTGGGATCTGATCTAAGTTTTCCTGTTTGTAAGTTTGGCTGCCGGCTAAGTGTTACCCCACCTGTGACCTTTCAGACATTAACCTTCAGGCCTGGGCCTCAGGGCCTGCCTGACCACATACCTATGTGCTGGGGTTGATGGAGAGTTCACAATAGGGGAATCTAACAATGGTGATGTGACTTCGTTCGTGTATGAAAATGTATTGCTGTGCACATTGACATCAATTAATCCAATAGCCCAAAGGTGGACACAGACCAATAAGGAGCAACAGAGATATGGCTTGTTAATATCACAGTGTTTATGGGTACAGTCCATTCCATTTTATACAATTCTGAAAGGTATTGGGCACAGACCAATCTGGAGAAACAGAGTCAATGATAACTTTTATCAGAGCATTAATGGTTGCAGTGAGAAGGTTGGCTAATACCAACAAGAAGCTGCAAAGATAAGGATTCTTTTCTATATCAGAGATCTGGAACATGATTAGTTGCAGGCTTGGTATGCATAAAGACCAATGAGGAGGCACTATACCTGAGATGTAGTGAATAAATGTTCTGTTCTATAATTGGCAGAAGGTTTCACATGTGGAGATCTCAGCCCATGAAAGCAGGCCAAACACTGCAATGTTATATGAATGTGAATCTAACTTAATGTGCGCAAACACTTAGTGAAGGCTGTAACTGCTTAAAGCAGCACTCCATGTGCTATATATGTTATTTTATGGACATAATAATATATCTGCATAACAACAGATTGTGCAGTGTTTAATGCATATATGAACACAATGACATATGCTGTAATTTTATCTCTGTATAAAGCTTGAAATGTGTCAGAGGGCATTACAACACACTATAACATCTAAAAGTCAGGAGGGACTAAAGGCATGGCAGAAGTGCAAAGATTCATGATAAAGATTTGGAAAGTGAGGCTATAGATAACATGGAATGGGGCAGTGCTGGAAACTAGGGGATCCCTTTTGATCCCTGTTGTGGCAGTTATTTGTGGGTGAGATCTGGGATCTGGCTGACCTAGGAAAACACACTGAATTTGTCCTGGTGTCATTTTCCAACACCAGGACATTATTCAGCGGCACCCACATGTTGTGTGCATTCCTTCAGAGGAGCAACCTGTAGGTGGAGTCAGGGCTTCCATATTTTAATTCCACCTGGGCAAACAACAAAGGCCTGATTTAAAGGGCCATCACCTCTCTTTATGTTCAAGTATCAACTTGGCTGGGAGCCATTTGGAGCGTACTACGTAGACCCCAGTGCAATGGAAGGAAACAAAGGCACACAGCTTGTTATCACTTTTCAAGTAATTAAATGAAGCTATAATTTGGAGGCAAGTTTTCAGCTTTGTTCAATTCCCTGTATAAGAGTTGTGCTTGCCCTGTAAGAATGCAAGACGTATCTGTCAGTATGAGTAATCACACAAATATTGATTTAAATGGCACCTAATTTTTTATTTACTTCTTTTATAGCACTCCTCATCCCAGTATACGGTGTGAGAGAGCTTTACATCACACAGAGAGACACAATAATTCATGTGTAAATCAATGTACAGGAAATGTTACATAAGACAATGGGATTTATAAGGTGTAGGAATCACACTTCATCCACACTTGTAGACATTATGGGGCTTATTCACAAGCCCTGTGGTGCAGGGCAGTGCAACAAGTAACCTTGCGCGGCCCTGCGTCACAGTGAAAGGGCAGAAATGCACTGTATCTCCCCCTGCACTGGCACCCTTTGCGCTGCCTAGCGCTGACCCAGGCACCCTAGCACCATGGTGCAAAGATGCCTGCATCGCAGACAGGAGTGTTTCTATGCAGGAAGGGATCCCCTCCTGCACAAAAAGAATCCATGGAGTCATTTTTCCTCTTTGTGTTCTGCAGAATGCAGCACACATAGAGGAAAAGATGAGAAGAATTAAAGTTATTTCTCCTTGCTGTGTCTCCCGTGGGGAGGCATAAGATTTTGACGCATTTCCAGGTTTACAATGCCTTGTAGATTTGTGAATGCGCAAAAACCCATGGTTGTTGCGTGGGAAAACCCACTGCAACGCCCATGGAATGCCTCCCTGATGCAGTGTAAGATAACGTAGTGACTTGCGTTGCGTTGCCTTGCACCATATCACCATGGCCATGAAAAGCTGTGCAAAGTGGCTTTGCGTGGCCTTGTAGATATGGGCCTGCACAATGCGCCGCTGGTGTGTCACAAAAAGTGACGATCCAGCAGCGCACGAGTCTTGTATGTAAGCCCCCATATTTTAAGAGTGAATGGGCGGGAGAAACACAAAGACAGGATATCAAACGTAACACCGTGATTGAGGTTGTTTGTCCTAACAAGACTGTATTACTTCTCAAAGTGACCCTTCTCTGTAATCTTGGAGGGATCTAAACCCATGACTTATAGTTTATATTAAGATTCTTTGATGCTGGTAAATAGATCACTGTGCTATTTTAAAAGGCTTACAGCTTATGAACTGGAAGTAACAAAATGATCTGGGTGTCAGAAGTAGTAGCCTACTTACCTCCCTAAATAAAATACAAATCTGTGATCTGCATGTTACACAATGTGCTTTGGAACAGGAACATTGACCTTCGGTGCTACCTTATGAGTCACAACTGTGAACGGACAAAAACACACAACTCTCCCAGAAGTGTGTTACCACTAGAGTTATACTTACTGCTATTATAATCCCCTCAAAATTTTTTGGAACACAGTTTTTGCAGCAGGTGTTTTAACCCTGTAAGGTATTTTTGAACTGCAGCCTCTCTCTGACCAATTAAGTAATCTAGAAGAAACCTGGGCACCTTGACTGCCACATACCTGAGGCCTCCAGTTCCTGCTTGCTCCAGCCTGATCCGGATGCAGCCATTTCACCAACTCACACCGCCACTGCATGGGTTTTTCCGCCAGTATTTTCTGGGCCTGGGTTTTCCTGCTCACTGTTCTTCCCACCAACAGACGTCCCGCCCACACCAAGACCTACTTAACCCAGGCTGCAGCACAACCATGCAGTGGCAACACACACCGGCAAACACACTGCTGCCGCAAATCGCCCACTAACTCCAAACAACTGACGCACGCCACCACCCCACACCAACTGTCTGCCATGCTGTTCAACATCTGGTCCCTTAGGAAACACTCCACCAAAATCTGGAACTGCCTCAACAGCAACAAACCAACCTTCTCTTCGTGATCAAAGTGTGACTCAACCCAGCCTCCAACCCGGACATCGCGTTTAGGGGTGAGGGAGGTTTTAGAGCCCAAGGCGGCTGGGGGGGTCAGGATACTTATTTTTACGTAAACAGGGGCGCGGGTTTTTGGGAGGGGGGTTAGGGGTAAAGGTAGTTTTGGGCTTCAAGGCAGTTGGAGGGATTGGGGTAGTTTTTTAGGTTAAGAGGGAGAGTTGTATAACACAACCACGCATCCCGTTTCCACATATTCCTTTACTAAGCATACTATTACAACAAAATTTGTTGTAAAGACATGCTTGGAAAAGGCAGGCGTGGGAAAATGCAGCAGATTTTTTAAAATAATTGTATAAGTTTAGACTCTACTGCCATGTTCTGCCCACCATGACTCCACCCTCCTCAACCTCCAAATTATGGGTTTCTGGAGTAATTTGTATCCAATTTTAGTACTTAATGTAAACATACGGAAGAATATATCCGAGAGAAAAAACGGACGTGCAATTTATTTAATGTAATTATAAACGCTGTAGTGAATATTTTTTCGTTTGTTTGTTCCTCCTTAAGAAAGTCTAGAAGAAGAAATGTGTGTCTTGCTTTGTTAATAGAGGGTATAGGATTGTCAGTTGTGTTCAACATTTTATGTATGATTCAGATTACGTAAATACTTTTTTAGCGCCACATTTGCGTCATTTTTTGACGCAAAGGCGGCGCAAATTTACAAAATACAATAGTATTTTGTAAGTTTGCGCCGCTTTTGCGTCAAAAAGCGGCGCAAATGCGGCGCTAAAAAAGTATAAATATGGGGCTTTGTGTCTCTCTGTTTTGTAAGTCCTTATGATATTAGACATGTTGCATTTTGGTGTTTGACAACCATAGATGCCAACGCACTTTACAAGTGATAAATGAACATTTAACTACTGAGGTACGAAACTCGTGCTTAACATGTAAGTCTGCTTGTTTTTGCTCTCATTTTCATTGTTGCTGGTTACGGTTCCTACTTTTCAAGTTTCAGTTCGTTTATGTTGGAAATATTTACTTTGATTATTTTACAATTTTTTTTGTTTTTCTGCTTATTGTTTCTCTTATCAATCGTTTTGCTTTTTCCACATTTCCTTTCATTTCGTTTAATGTGTCCTATTTGTTCCTCACTATCTCTTTTCATGTTTCTTTAATAATGTTTGTGTTTTGCTGTTTTTGTTTGTTTTCCCTTTTAAATCCGTTTCGCCTTCCCTTTTTAAATGAATTATCTAGAATAGTATTTAAATAGCTTTTCCTAAAAAAAAATTGCTGCCATTTATATCAGTTATTATTTCAACTTTCTGTTACTCTGTCCCTTAAAGATTATGCCCCGATTGCTGTATTCTCCCATATTTTCCTCTTCCTCTTCCCTTTACTCTTTTCCATATGACACCTCATACACCATCTGTGTTGGTGAAGTGACGAATTTTCAGGTACAACAGTGATAGTCAACTGCATGCGCAATTTTGCCCTTGTAAAGAACACTGTACAGTACAGTGTGTGGGCCTGCCGCGCTGCATTAGGCGTTTCATTGTCAGTTGAAGTGGTACTATGGTAAAGTGACCTCCTTCATGAACAAACACATTGAACCCTAACTTTTTAACTGATATGTGTCTGTGTAAGGCAGTTAGAAGAATTGTCATATTTTGGAAAATTCAGTTTTGTTAAAATAATTTTCTAGCCATCTAGAGCACAAGTGCATGTTCATAACCATTGCTACTATATGCGTTTGAAAATATGACTTTAATAGCTGAAAAAAGGGTCATATAGTAAAGAAAGTGGGAGAAAATGCTTCTGTGACTAGGTAATAATGCAGACCGCTGTTCAATACTACACCTGAAAAATGTTTTGCATTTTATAGTCATTAATTAAACATACAAATAAAACAATTTCAGTAAGGAGAATCACAAACTATAGGCACAGTTAAAAACAATTGTTAATGTAATATCTTCACAAAACTTATCAACCTGTGAACCATTAGAGTTCACCTAGAGGAGTTTGCTATTTACATGCGTTGACACACAAATGTTGTTTATCACAGTAAAGTCTGCCTATTAGATATGACAATGACGGGGAAAAGTAGCATAAAAGGACTGCTCTCTGTATTGCATGCATACGCTACACAAAGTACTGAATGTAACACAATATGTGATATCTTCAGAAGAAATCAAACAAGTGGGCTTATATCGCACCATCCATCTTAAAGGAAGCAACATTACTAGATTTCCCATCATTCAGCTGCTAAGGAAGTAATATAACTGGATTTCCCATCATCCATCTGCACAGGAAGTTAAATTACTGGTGTCTTCTAAAACTGTCTTTAAAAGAAGAAGCCAAGCAAGAGAACTCACTCCCCACTATTCATCTGTACAGGAAGCGACATCACTGGCTTTCTGATCATTTATCTGCACAGGAAGCGACACCACTGCATTTTCCATCATTCATCTGCACAGAAAGTGAAATAATTGGTTTTCTGCCTAAACTGTCTTTCACTTAATGGAGGCTTCAGCACTGGCATGCAGCAGACACATGCAGTGGATGCACTGCTAATGTGCCAAAGGAATTCCAAATGAAAGCCATCTGTGCCCATCCGTGCTCGGCCAGGGCCTCCTCCCACCCACCATGTCCCATTTCTACTCCACTGCAACCATTGGGGCCTGGATCCCCAGATGGATTCCCCAGTGATGCTGCCACACCTCACTGCCCAACACAGAGCATTCTCCACACTGTTCTGCACCTACCTCACTGTCCCAACACACCTCACACACACACCACACCGGACACTACTAGACCTCTTCTTCATCAGCTTCAGTAACATCATAGTAGATCAACCTACACCGATCACCTGTTCTGACCACATCCTCATCAACTTTAGCTTATCCATCTCATACCACCACACCATCGCCAAATCTTGAAGATAGGACTGGAACAAGATCTCAAAAGCATCCTGGTCTTCTGAACTCCTACACCACGTGCTTCTAAACAACACCAACCTCCCCAATTCCATCTCCAACTTTAATGCCTGGATTACTGCTTGCACAGGTACTCTGGTTCCTCTCAAAGCCAACATGGCCACGAGAACCAAACCGCAAGCAGTCTGGTACACGGGAGAGCTCAGTCTTACCAAACGGCACTGCAAGCAACTTGAATGCAGATGGAAACTAAGTCAGAACAACATCTACATGAGCCCCTACAAATTTGCCCTCATACGCTACCATCAGCAAACCAGAGCCACCAAACGATCTGCGCTCACGACCTCATTGAAAGCAGCACCAACAGCACCAAGGAAATCTAGCCATAGTGAAAGACTTCACCTCTCCGGCAGCGAGCTCCACCAGCGTAACCCCCTCTCAGGACCAATATACCCGACTGTCCCTATTCTTTCTGCAACAAGATCACCATCCTTTGAGCCCCACCTGGACTCTTCCACCCTCACAACTCTCCTGCCGAACTCCACCAATACGCAGAAGGCCACCATGACCACCTGGTCCACCATCACTACTCAAGAATCTGCAACAATCACGCAATCCATACACTCCGGAGCTCCCTCAGACTCCTGCCCTCACCAAGTCTTTATCAAAGGGCTAGTCCCCATCAACACAGCCCTCACCCCATTCCCAAATGACTTACTCATCATAGTCACCTTCCCAGATAACTGGAAAGCCATCACAGTACTCCCCATCCTCAAGAAACTCTCAGCAGACCTGAAGACACTAGCCAATTACCAGCATGTCTCTCTGCTTTTTACCATGCCTGGCAGAAGTCATGGAAAAGGTGATAACAAACACCTAGTCACCCACTTCACTGACAACCACCTCCTTGACACCACTCAATCCGAATTCAGGCCCAACAACTGTACTGACACTGCTGTCATCACCACCACAAACAACATGTGGATGATCATGAACAGAGGTGAAACAGCGGCTCTCGTTCTTCTGGATCTTTCTGCAGCATTCGATATAGTATCCAACCCTATCCTTTTCCAACTACTGTGCAAGGGGACATTCAGGGTTCCGCACTTCGCAGACAGTAAATCAGCCTGGTCCCATTCACTTTGCACACAGTAAAACAAATCTGTGGAGGTTCTTAAGAATCATCACTCATCCCTCTTTTCAATGCCATCATGACCCCACACTCCAGAATCATCTGCACCAACATCATATCATAGGCTAACAACAACCAGGGCATACTCTCCCTCTCAGAGAAGATGCCAAACACCCAACCAATTTCTCCACCTGCATGACTGAAATCACCAGTTAGATGAAAACCAACTGCCTCGAGCTTAGCATAGACAAGTCAGTAGAAGCAATCTTCAGCAAATACACCTCGCTCTGTGACTCCATCTGGTGGCTTTGGGAAGTCAGACCCAAACCCCTCCCGGCAATCCATGCAAAGAACTTCAGAATAGTAATCCACAACCAGCTCAACATGACTGGCCAAGTGAACTGAGTTTTCATCGCCTGCTTCCACATGCTCAAGAAGATCTTTAAATAGCTCACCACCAACACTCACAAAGCTGTCACCCAAGCCCTCATCATGAGCAAGCTGGCCAGGGGAAACACTCTCTGTGCTGGAGTCAATGCTCGAATGATCAGAGGACTTCAGTCCATAGAAAACTCAGCAGCTAGGCTCACCTTTAACTTCTCATACCGCACTCCCATCATTCTGCACCTCAAAGAGCTCCACTGGCTCCCAGCTCACAAATGAGTACTCTTCAAACTCCTCACACACACAAAGCCTTACAAAACATTGGCCCCATATACCTATAACAACTGTATAAACTTTGACAAACCTGCCAGACACCTCTGCTCAGACTCCTAGACCTGCCCCCCACCATACATAGAACCAGACCTGGCAGTTGTGACTTCTCCTACCTCACTCCTAAAGCCTGCGATGACATGCCCCTGCACATCAGAGCCTCTTCCTCAGTTTTTGAATTCTGTACAAATACACATAAGAGACTAATGAGGGTCCTCTTTGCGGGCACAATAATCCCATCATGTATTCTGACGAAGCACCTCCTGGAAGACTGGACAGATACCCTAAATAGCCAGTAGCAGGAAGTTGGCAAGTAATATCCCTCTGGGTGGAGCCAAAGCCCACTCTATATTTCAAAGAATTGATGACAATGTTTTGCAGGCAGCTGTGCTATCAAGCCATACCTAAAAACACTTAAGTCCCAGACTTCTGTAAACAAGTCTTTAATCTAAAGTCCTGGGTGAGCAAAAGGGAAATATAACAGGTAAATATAAAACGTGTCCTACACAAAGTTAGTAAGACAGTTCAGTATGTTGAGGACCTGCTGCAAATGTGTGCAATTGATGAAATGGCAGGTGAATAATGTGACAATTTTAAGATACATTTTACAGCACACATATGACATCCCAATTTAAACTTAAGGCTAGATTTATCATTATTTCACTCAGTGTCGCAAGCCACCTTGCTGCGCTGCATGAAAGGAGAAAGGCAGGAATGGGCCGTATTTAATGATACAGCCCATTCCTGTCCTTTTCTTGCACTGGTGTACAATGTACTGCCCTGTGCCAATGTAGGCACACTTGTACCATGGTCCAAGAGTGCTGAGTTTCAGGCAGGATTGTTTTTTGTACAAAAACAATCCTCAGAGGCATTTTCCACTTTCTAAGTGTGCTGCAGAATACTTAGAAAGAGGAAACAACGAGGAGAAATGAAGATATTCCTTCTTATTGTGCCGCCCCTGGGAAGGGGTCACATTTTGACATATTCCCAGATTTACCAGTGTTGGAAAATCTGGGAATGTGCCAAAATCCAGGGGTCGATGCATGGGAACACTCAAGCTCCAAACATGGAACACCTCCTGGGGCAGAGTAACGAAAGGCAGCGATTTGCGCTGCCTTGCTTTACTACAGCTTTATCAAGCCATGCAGGGCCATGCAAGGTGGCCTCATGTGGCTCGATTAATCTTGCTTAGGTTTTGCGTTGCCCCTGCACCACATTGCGTGGGACAAGGGCAACGCAAAACCATGATAAATATCTCCCCTAACATCACAGCATGCTGAAGTTCAATTGGTGCCATTGGTATATAATGAAAATAGGACCAGAAGGTTTGTAGGAGTGCAGGGCCTCTGGGGACTGACCAACATAACCCTACGGAGTGTGTATGCACTGCTGAGAAGTGCAGGTGCCCACAATGGCTAAACTCACTGATATCCTCCTAGAGGTGACATCAATCCTACTCCTAGTGGGTTGGGATTTTAACGATGTAATGGCAGCGGAGCTTGTTCAGTTGGAACCCCAATTGTAACCCCCCGCAGACCACAGCAATGATGGGCCTGTCCGACCTATGGAGATAGAAATACCCAGTTGACAGGTGATACTCTTACTTCTCAGAGGCACACAGGGTCCTCTCCGGGCTCGACTATGGGTTTGGCCCTGCAGGGGAAGCTGGCACTATTGAGCAGGCAGAGTACTTAGCGAGAGGCCTGTCTTATCATTCTCCTCTTCAGATCAAGGTGGGTCAGCAGTCAGGTCAAGGGAGGACTGGGTGGAAATTAAATGCCTGAGGCTTGCGAGACCAGGAAATGGAAACTGGGCTTCGCGTAGATACGGAGCTCTACTTTGCGTAAAATGAAGAACCAGTCACATCAAAGATAACATTGTGGGAGGCATACAAGGCAGTCTGCAAGACAGGGCATTGAACTTGATGGCATTGAGAACCAGCTACTGCAGCTGGAGAGTGCTCCTGGGGCCACAATGGACTCCCTTATTCTTAGACAGGCTGTGATGCTCCAGAATGAGTGCTGCAATCTGATGCAGGAGAGAGGGAAAAAACAAATGCTGGCCACACTATATTGCCTCTATGAGATAGGCAATGAAGTGGGTAAGCTCTTAGCATGGCTGAGTAGGAGGGAAACAGAGGCCAGATGGGTGAGGACTGTTGTTGAAAAGACAGGGGCTTCGTGGGATATGGATGCATGCATAACAAAATAATTTTATGCTACTACAAGGATCGTCCATTGCATGACACAGTCTACACTGAACAGTACTTGGCCAAGGTTGCTACTCAAGTGTTGGAGGTGGAGCCCCGGGAGACCATTGAGAGTAACATTGCCCGAAGAGAGGTTCTGGGGGCAAGTGCCAAACTGAGGACAGGTATGACTTCAGGGCCCAATGGAATCCCAGATGAGTTCTATAAACACTATGCCGACCTTCTGGGACCCCATTTACTTAATCTATTTCAGAAGGCGAGAGAACAGAGGGCCCTCCCACCAAATCTCAGATGAGCCACCATCACAGCGATACCCAAAGATAGTAAACCATGGAAAAGGTGCAAGTCGTATCGCCCGATCCTGCTACTCAATACTGGTTAAATTCCTAGCCACAATTCTAGCTACAAGGCTTTTGAAAATCATCACCCCCTTAATACACAGGGATCAGTCAGGTTTCATGCCCGGCAGGTTGACGTGTTTTAACCTGCGCTGTGTACATAATTGGTTGGCAGAAGTAGAAGACCACCCAGCCCCAAATGCCTTCCTCTCACTTGACGCAGAGAAGGCATTTGATGCAGTGCACCGGTCCTTCCTTGACCAGATGCTACGGAAATTTAGGTTTGGGCAGCAGTACAGGAAATGAATAGCACTCTTATACCAGGCCCAAACGGCAGCAGTAAGGATAAATGGAGTGTTGTCGCCCAAGTTCACAATACAGAGAGGGACCCAACGGAAATGCCCTCTATCCCTTCTTCTGTTTGTGCTGACCATTGAATACCTGGCATGTATAGTATGTGACCATCCCAGGGTCATGGGGTTTCAACTGTCGACCAATGATGGCGTGGAGGAGAAAATCTCATTCTACGTAGATGACATCCTCCTCTACATCACTAAACCAGTGACAACAATTCCAGCTGACTACCATATCTTTGAGGAATACGATGCCCCTTTGGGGTATAAGATTAACTGGGAGAAGTCGGTGCTCTTCCAACTGCGGGGGCAGGTAGGCGTGTCCTCATCAATTAGTAGTGGCACAAGATAGCTTTAAATACTTGTGGATCTTTATGATGCCACATCGAGAGCTCTGTCACCGTAAAAACCTGGGGAGGGTGAAAGACAATTTCCAGGAAGATGCAGAGAGACAGAGAGGACTGCCCCTGACCCTGCTGGGGCGTGCGGCCATCTTTAAGATGATCATGCTCCCTAAATTGCTTTACGCGCTTCAGAACACATACTACCCCGTACCCCCAGAGGTGTTTGTCAAAATAGAGGGAGAGGTGTGATACCTGCTATGGAATAAGGGTCACCCCAGAATAGCATTAAGAATGTTAAAGCGTAATTCCTACAATGGGGGAATAGCTCTCCGTGACATAAAGGCATACTACTTGGTGGTGCACCTAATAAATATAAATGATTGGATGTTCATCCCCAGGACCATTCAACCTTCCGATGGGAGAGGGCAAAACTTGAGCTGCCATCATATTTGCACTGCCTCTATGGCGGGAAGGAGACCAGACAGCTACTGCTGGTGAGCCAAGTGGCATTAATGGCCTGGCATAAAGCAACCGAAGCGGTTGGGTGAACATGTAAAATCACCAGGGAAATGCCAAAAGCTCTTATGGAAGGGGGTCTGGCTCAGCGAACCGGGGAAACTCAGAGTATTCGAGGCTTGGAACACAAGTGGGATCTCCAAAGTCAGGAACCTGTTGGGGAATGGTGACATTTTGCCTTTCTTCTTCCAGGAGGAATATCACCAACACCCCAAACAAAAATCAGTATTTGAAACATGTAAAGCTGCAACATGCCTGGCAGGCAGAGGGGTTGGCAGTGACCGAGATTGTGGCATATGTGCCCTTAGAAGGGTGGATACTGATGAAAGAACCTGGAAAAGATGCTGTCTCCTTAACTTATAAGACACTAAATAACAATATGCTAGATAACCTTGGAAGGCTGAGAGTGAGATGGGATGTGGGGGATGTAGGAAAGTACCATCTTGCCTGGCATGTTACCCTCATTTTTCACTGTATATATGTTGTTTTAGTTGTATGTGTCACTGGGACCCTGTTCACCAGGGCCCCAGTGCTCATAAGTGTGCCTGAATGTGTTACCTGTGTAGTGACTAACTGTCTCACTGAGGCTCTGCTAATCAGAACCTCAGTGGTTATGCTCTCTCATTACTTTCAAAATTGTCACTAACAGGCTAGTGACTAATTTTACCAATTTACATTGGCTTACTGGAACACCCTTATAAATCCCTAGTATATGGTACTGAGGTACCCAGGGTATTGGGGTTCCAGGAGATCCCTCTGGGCAGCAGCATTTCTTTTGCCACCCATAGGGAGCTCTGACAATTCTTACACAGGCCTGCCACTGCAGCCTGAGTGAAATAACGTCCACGTTATTTCACAGCCATTTTACACTGCACTTAAGTAACTTATAAGTCACCTATATGTCTAACCTTTACCTGGTAAAGGTTAGGTGCAAAGTTACTTAGTGTGAGGGCACCCTGGCACTAGCCAAGGTGCCCCCACATTGTTCAGGGCCAATTCCCCGGACTTTGTGAGTGCGGGGACACCATTACACGCGTGCACTACATATAGGTCACTACCTATATGTAGCTTCACAATGGTAACTCCGAATATGGCCATGTAACATGTCTATGATCATGGAATTGTCCCCTCTATACCATCCTGGCATAGTTGGCACAATCCCATGATCCCAGTGGTCTGTAGCACAGACCCTGGTACTGCCAAACTGCCCTTCCTGGGGTTTCACTGCAGCTGCTGCTGCTGCCAACCCCTCAGACAGGCATCTGCCCTCCTGGGGTCCAGCCAGGTCTGGCCCAGGATGGCAGAACAAAGGACTTCCTCTGAGAGAGGGTGTTACACCCTCTCCCTTTGGAAAATGGTGTGAAGGCAGGGGAGGAGAAGCCTCCCCCAGCCTCTGGAAATGCTTTCTTGGGCACAGATGTGCCCAATTCTGCATAAGCCAGTCTACACCGGTTCAGGGGACCCCTTAGCCCTGCTCTGGCGCGAAACTGGACAAAGGAAAGGGGAGTGACCACTCCCCTGACCTGCACCTCCCCTGGGAGGTGTCCAGAGCTCCTCCAGTGTGCTCCAGACCTCTGCCATCTTGGAAACAGAGGTGCTGGTGGCACACTGGACTGCTCTGAGTGGCCAGTGCCACCAAGTGACGTCAGAGACTCCTTCTGATAGGCTCCTTCAGGTGTTGCTAGCCTATCCTCTCTCCTAGGTAGCCAAACCCTCTTTTCTGGCTATTTAGGGTCTCTGTCTCTGGGGAAACTTTAGATAACGAATGCAAGAGCTCACCCGAGTTCCTCTGCATCTCTCTCTTCACCTTCTGCCAAGGAATCGACTGCTGACCGCGCTGGAAGCCTGCAAAACTGCAACATAGTAGCAAAGACGACTACTGCAACTCTGTAACGCTGATCCTGCCGCCTTCTCGACTGTTTTCCTGGTGGTGCATGCTGTGGGGGTAGTCTGCCTCCTCTCTGCACTAGAAGCTCCGAAGAAATCTCCCGTGGGTCGACGGAATCTTCCCCCTGCAACCGCAGGCACCAAAAAGCTGCATTACCGGTCCCTTGGGTCTCCTCTCAGCATGACGAGCGAGGTCCCTCGAATCCAGCAACTCTGTCCAAGTGACCCCCACAGTCCAGTGACACTTCAGTCCAAGTTTGGTGGAGGTAAGTCCTTGCCTCACCTCGCTAGACTGCATTGCTGGGAACCGCGACTTTTGCAGCTACTCCGGCCCCTGTGCACTTCCGGTGGAAATCCTTTGTGCACAGCCAAGCCCGGGTCCACGGCACTCTAACCTGCATTGCCCAACTTTCTAAGTTGGTCTCCGGCGACGTGGGACTCCTTTGTGTAACTTCGGGTGAGCACCGTTTCACGCATCCTCGTAGTGCCTGTTTCTGGCTCTTTTCTGGGTGCTACCTGCTGCTAAGAGGGCTCCTTCTCTTGCTCGACGTCCTCTCTACCTCCTGGTCCAATTTGCGACCTCCTGGTCCCTCCTGGGCCACAGCAGCGTCCAAAAACGCTAACCGCACGATTTGCAGCTAGCAAGGCTTGTTGGCGTTCTTTTGGCGGGAAAACACTTCTGCACGACTCTCCACGGCAAGAGGAATCCGTCCACCAAAGGGGAAGTCTCTAGCCCTTTTCGTTCCTGCAGAAACCTCTGCTTCTTCTGTCCAGTAGAAGCTCCTTTGCATCCACAGCTGGCATTTCCTGGGCATATGCCCATCTCCGACTTGCTTGTGACTTTTGGACTTGGTCCCCTTGTTCCAGAGGTACCCTAGATTGGAAATCCATCGTTGTTGCATTGTTGGTTTGTGTCTTTCCTGCATTATTCCTCTAACACGACTTCTTTGTCCTTAGGGGAACTTTAGTGCACTTTGCACTCACTTTTCAGGGTCTTGGGGAGGGTTATTTTTCTAACTCTCACTATTTTCTAATAGTCCCAGCGACCCTCTACAAGGTCACATAGGTTTGGGGTCCATTCGTGGTTCGCATTCCACTTTTGGAGTATAGGGTTTGTGTTGCCCCTATCCCTATGTGTCCCCATTGCATCCTATTGTAACTATACATTGTTTGCACTGTTTTCTAAGACTATACTGCATATTTTTGCTATTGTGTATATATATCTTGTGTATATTTCCTATCCTCTCACTGAGGGTACACTCTAAGATACTTTGGCATATTGTCATAAAAATAAAGTACCTTTATTTTTAGTATAACTGTGTATTGTGTTTTCTTATGATATTGTGCATATGACACTAAGTGGTACTGTAGTAGCTTCACACGTCTCCTAGTTCAGCCTAAGCTGCTCTGCTAAGCTACCATTATCTATCAGCCTAAGCTGCTAGACACCCTATACACTAATAAGGGATAACTGGGCCTGGTGCAAGGTGCAAGTACCCCTTGGTACTCACTACAAGCCAGTCCAGCCTCCTACATTGGTTGTGCAGCGGTGGGATAAGTGCTTTGAGACTACTTACCACTCTTGTCATTGTACTTTTCATAAGAGAAAAATATACAAAACAAGTTCAGTGTATATACACATAGCCAAAAAGTTTTGCATTTCCTCTTTTCACTCTTTTCTAAGTGCTGAAAAGTACTTCTAACTTTCTAAAAAGTTCTAAAAAGTTTTAAAAGTTTTTTCTGTCTTTCTAAAAGTTCTGAAAACTTTTTTATCCTTTTTCTATCACTTTAACTCTTTCTAAAAATGTGTGGCACAGGCCAAAATGTTGATCTGTCCAAACTTGCATATGACCACCTTAGCTGGAAAGGAGCAAGGAGTCTCTGTGTAGAAAGAGGTTTGAGTGTAGGGAAGAATCCTTCCTTGGAACTGTTACTTAACATGCTTAGAGAACAGGATAAGGCTAGAAGTGCCCCATCTGTAGAAAAAGTAGCTAATGGTTCCCAATCTGATCCAGGGACTCCCCCAGGAAAAGATTCAGGAAAGAAACTTCCAAGCCTGCCCATTACTAGACAGTCTAGCATAGTTGGTACTGATGTTGAGTCACACCATACAGATAGTGTTGTCTCACATCATAGCAAGAGCATTCATTCTCATCACAGTAGAAATGATGTTTCTGTCAGCCAAGCTGTTAGGGTGTCCTCTGTAAGGGACAGGTCTCCTTCTGTCCATTCTCACCATACTTCTGTTTCAAGGCATGTCCCTCCCACCCACCCTGATGACAGATTGTTAGAAAGGGAGCTCAATAGATTGAGAGTGGAACAAACCAGACTGAAGCTCAAGAGGCAACAGCTGGATTTAGATAGACAGACTTTAGAAGTAGAGAAGGAGAGACAGAAACTGGGTTTAGAAACCCATGGTGGCAGCAGCAGTATTCCCCATAGTCATCCTGCAAAAGAGCATGATTCCAGGAATCTGCATAAGATAGTTCCCCCTTATAAGGAGGGGGATGACATTAACAAGTGGTTTGCTGCACTTGAGAGGGCCTGTGTTGTACAGGATGTCCCTCAAAGGCAGTGGGCTGCTATCCTATGGCTATCATTTAGTGGAAAAGGTAGGGATAGGCTCCTTACTGTGAAAGAAAGTGATGCCAATAATTTTACAGTTCTTAAGAATGCACTCCTGGATGGTTATGGCTTAACCACTGAACAGTACAGGATAAAGTTCAGAGAGACCAAAAAGGAGTCTTCACAAGACTGGGTTGATTTCATTGACCATTCCGTGAAGGCCTTGGAGGGGTGGTTACATGGCAGTAAAGTTACTGATTATGACAGCCTGTATAACTTGATCCTGAGAGAGCATATTATTAATAATTGTGTGTCTGATTTGTTGCACCAGTACTTGGTGGACTCTGATCTGACCTCTCCCCAAGAATTGGGAAAGAAGGCAGACAAATGGGTCAGAACAAGGGTGAACAGAAAAGTTCATACAGGGGGTGACAAAGATGGCAACAAAAAGAAGGATGGTAAGTCTTCAGACAAGGGTGGGGACAAATCTAAAAATGAGTCTTCATCAGGCCCACAAAAACACTCTGGTGGGGGTGGTGGGTCCAAATCCTCCTTTAATCAAAACAAACAAAAGAAACCATGGTGCTATTTATGTAAAGTGAAAGGCCATTGGACAACAGATCCCAGTTGTCCAAAGAAAAGCACCAAGCCTCCTACCACTACAACCCCTACTGCTACCCCTAGTGTCCCTACTAATAGCAGTGGTGGTGGGAGCAAACCTACTAATAGCCAATCCAAGGGAGTAGCTGGGCTCACTATTGGTAACTTAGTTGGGGTTGGCCTTGTTAGGGAGGCCACAGAGGCTGTGTTAGTCTCTGAGGGGGCTATTGATTTAGCCACCTTAGTTGCTTGTCCCCTTAATATGGATAAGCACAAGCAGCTACCCCTAATAAATGGTGTTGAGGTTCAGGCCTACAGGGACACTGGTGCCAGTGTGACTATGGTCATAGAGAAACTGGTCCACCCTGAACAACACCTACTTGGTCACCAGTATCAAGTAACCGATGCTCACAACAACACACTTAGCCACCCCATGGCTGTTGTTAATCTCAACTGGGGGGGGGTTACTGGTCCAAAGAAAGTTGTGGTAGCCACAGATTTACCTGTAGACTGTCTACTAGGAAATGATTTGGAGACATCAGCTTGGTCAGATGTGGAGTTGGAGGCCCATGCAGCAATGCTGGGCATCCCAGGGCATATTTTTGCTTTAACCAGGGCTCAGGCCAAAAAGCAAAAAGGACAGGGAAGCTTGGATCCTGGAAGAATGGACCAAGTGCTCCCTAAAGCTAGGGCTAGCAGAAGCAAACCACTTCCTACTATCCCTCCCTCTACAGTGGATTGAACTTCTGAGGAAGAAGAATTCCCTCCCTGTGCAGAACCTACACCAGAGGAGCTTGAAGCAGACACTGCTGAGCTTTTGGGTGAAGGGGGGCCTGCCAGGGAGGAGCTGAGTGTGGCACAGCAAACCTGTCCCACATTAGAGGGTCTGAGACAGCAAGCTGTCAAACAGGCTAATGGGGATGTTAGTGACTCTCACAGAGTTTACTGGGAGGACAATCTCTTGTACACTGAGGCAAGGGATCCTAAACCTGGAGCTGCCAGGAGATTAGTGATCCCTCAGGAGTACAGAAAGTTCCTCCTAACTCTTGCTCACGACATTCCCCTAGCAGGGCATCTGGGACAAATGAAAACTTGGGACAGGCTTGTTCCCTTGTTTCATTGGCCTAGGATGTCTGAGGACACAAAAGAATTTTGTAAGTCCTGTGAAACCTGTCAAGCCAGTGGCAAGACAGGTGGCACCCCAAAGGCACCCCTTATCCCACTGCCTGTGGTTGGGGTTCCCTTTGAAAGGGTAGGGGTTGACATAGTTGGCCCCCTTGACCCTCCTACTGCTTCAGGCAATAGGTTTATCTTGGTGGTAGTGGACCATGCCACAAGATATCCTGAAGCTATTCCTTTAAGGACCACTACAGCACCTGCAGTGGCAAAGGCCCTCCTGGGAATATTTTCCAGGGTGGGCTTCCCAAAGGAAGTAGTATCAGACAGGGGAAGCAATTTCATGTCTGCATACTTAAAGGCCATGTGGAAAGAGTGTGGTGTAACTTACAAGTTCACTACACCCTATCATCCACAAACAAATGGACTGGTAGAGAGATTTAACAAAACTCTCAAAGGCATGATTATGGGTCTCCCTGAAAAACTCCGCAGGAGATGGGATATCCTTCTACCATGCCTCCTTTTTGCCTACAGGGAGGTACCCTAGAAAGGAGTGGGCTTCAGCCCATTTGAACTTCTTTTTGGACACCCTGTTAGGGGTCCACTCACACTTGTAAAGGAGGGTTGGGAACAACCTTTAAAAGCTCCTAAACAAGATATTGTGCACTATGTACTTGGCCTCAGATCAAGGATGGCTGAGTATATGAAAAAGGCCAGTAAAAACCTTCAGGCCAGCCAAGAGCTCCAAAAGCAATGGCATGATCAGAAGGCTGTTTTGGTTCGGTACCAACCAGGGCAGAAAGTGTGGGTCTTGGAGCCTGTGGCCCCAAGAGCACTCCAAGATAAATGGAGTGGTCCCCACACAATTGTTGAAAAGAAGGGAGAAGTCACCTATTTAGTTGACTTAGGCACTGCCAGGAGTCCCCTTAGGGTGCTCCATGTCAATCGCCTGAAACCCTACTATGACAGGGCTGATCTCACCCTGCTCATGGCAACTGATGAGGGACAGGAAGAAGACAGTGATCCTCTACCTGATCTCTTCTCTTCCACAGAACAAGATGCTCTTGTGGAAGGTGTAGTTTTGGCTGATTGTCTTACTGCTGAGCAGAAAGACCATTGCATAAATCTCCTAGATCAATTCTCTGAACTCTTCTCTACTGTGCCAGGTACCACTTCTTGGTGTGAGCACACTATAGATACTGGAGACAGTTTACCTGTCAAAAGTAAGATCTATAGGCAGCCTGACCATGTCAGGGACTGCATAAAGCAAGAGGTGCAGAAAATGTTAGAACTAGGAGTGGTTGAGCACTCTGAAAGTCCATGGGCTTCTCCTGTGGTACTTGTACCAAAACCCCATTCCAAAGATGGAAAGAAGGAAATGCGGTTTTGTGTAGACTATAGAGGTCTCAACCTGGTAACCAAAACTGATGCTCACCCTATACCCAGGGCAGATGAGCTCATAGATACACTGGCATCTGCCAAGTATCGAAGCACTTTTGATTTGACTGCAGGGTATTGGCAGATCAAATTATCAGAAGATGCTAAACCTAAAACTGCATTTTCAAACATTGGAGGCCATTACCAGTTTACTGTAATGCCTTTTGGTTTGAAAAATGCACCTGCCACTTTTCAAAGGTTGGTGAACACAGTCCTGCAAGGGCTGGAGGCTTTCAGTGCAGCATATTTGGACGATATAGCTGTCTTTAGCTCCAGCTGGGATGATCACCTGGTCCACCTATGGAAAGTTTTGGAGGCCCTGCAAAAGGCAGGCCTCACTATCAAGGCTTCAAAGTGCCAGATAGAGCAGGGGAAGGTGGTTTATCTGGGACACCTTGTTGGTGGGGAACAGATTGCACCACTACAGGGGAAAATCCAAACAATTATTGATTGGATTCCCCCTACCACTCAGACTCAGGTGAGAGCCTTCCTAGGCCTCACTGGGTATTACAGGAGGTTCATTAAGAACTATGGCTCCATTGCAGCCCCTCTTAATGACCTCACATCCAAGAAAATGCCTAAAAAGGTATTATGGACAGCAAACTGTCAGAAAGCTTTTGAGGAGCTAAAGCAGGCCATGTGCTCTGCACCTGTCCTGAAAAGCCCTTGTTACTCTAAAAAATTCTATGTCCAAACTGATGCATCTGAATTAGGAGTAGGGGCAGTCCTATCACAACTTAATTCTGAGGTCCAGGATCAACCTGTTGCTTTTATTAGTAGGAGGTTGACCCCTAGAGAAAAGTGTTGGTCTGCCATAGAGAGGGAGGCCTTTGCTGTGGTCTGGGCTCTGAAGAAGTTGAGGCCATACCTGTTTGGCACTCACTTCATTGTTCAGACAGACCACAAACCTCTACTTTGGCTAAAACAAATGAAAGGTGAAAATCCTAAATTGTTGAGGTGGTCCATATCCCTACAGGGAATGGACTATACAGTGGAACATAGACCTGGGAGTAGCCACTCCAATGCAGATGGACTCTTCAGATATTTCCACTTAGACAATGAAGACTCATCAGGTCATGGCTAGTCTTATTGTCCTTCGTTTGGGGGGGGGGGGGTTGTGTAGGAAAGTACCATCTTGCCTGGCATGTTACCCCCATTTTTCACTGTATATATGTTGTTTTAGTTGTATGTGTCACTGGGACCCTGTTCACCAGGGCCCCAGTGCTCATAAGTGTGCCTGAATGTGTTACCTGTGTAGTGACTAACTGTCTCACTGAGGCTCTGCTAATCAGAACCTCAGTGGTTATGCTCTCTCATTACTTTCAAAATTGTCACTAACAGGCTAGTGACTAATTTTACCAATTTACATTGGCTTACTGGAACACCCTTATAAATCCCTAGTATATGGTACTGAGGTACCCAGGGTATTGGGGTTCCAGGAGATCCCTATGGGCTGCAGCATTTCTTTTGCCACCCATAGGGAGCTCTGACAATTCTTACACAGGCCTGCCACTGCAGCCTGAGTGAAATAACGTCCACGTTATTTCACAGCCATTTTACACTGCACTTAAGTAACTTATAAGTCACCTATATGTCTAACCTTTACCTGGTAAAGGTTAGGTGCAAAGTTACTTAGTGTGAGGGCACCCTGGCACTAGCCAAGGTGCCCCCACATTGTTCAGGGCCAATTCCCCGGACTTTGTGAGTGCGGGGACACCATTACACGTGTGCACTACATATAGGTCACTACCTATATGTAGCTTCACAATGGTAACTCCGAATATGGACATGTAACATGTCTATGATCATGGAATTGCCCCCTCTATACCATCCTGGCATAGTTGGCACAATCCCATGATCCCAGTGGTCTGTAGCACAGACCCTGGTACTGCCAAACTGCCCTTCCTGGGGTTTCACTGCAGCTGCTGCTGCTGCCAACCCCTCAGACAGGCATCTGCCCTCATGGGGTCCAGCCAGGCCTGGCCCAGGATGGCAGAACAAAGGACTTCCTCTGAGAGAGGGTGTTACACCCTCTCCCTTTGGAAAATGGTGTGAAGGCAGGGGAGGAGTAGCCTCCCCCAGCCTCTGGAAATGCTTTCTTGGGCACAGATGTGCCCAATTCTGCATAAGCCAGTCTACACCGGTTCAGGGGACCCCTTAGCCCGGCTCTGGCACGAAACTGGACAAAGGAAAGGGGAGTGACCACTCCCCTGACCTGCACCTCCCCTGGGAGGTGTCCAGAGCTCCTCCAGTGTGCTCCAGACCTCTGCCATCTTGGGAACAGAGGTGCTGCTGGCACACTGGACTGCTCTGAGTGGCCAGTGCCACCAGGTGACGTCAGAGACTCCTTCTGATAGGCTCCTTCAGGTGTTGCTAGCCTATCCTCTCTCCTAGGTAGCCAAACCCTCTTTTCTGGCTATTTAGGGTCTCTGTCTCTGGGGAAACTTTAGATAACGAATGCAAGAGCTCAGCCGAGTTCCTCTGCATCTCTCTCTTCACCTTCTGCCAAGGAATCGACTGCTGACCGCGCTGGAAGCCTGCAAAACTGCAACATAGTAGCAAAGACGACTACTGCAACTCTGTAACGCTGATCCTGCCGCCTTCTCGACTGTTTTCCTGGTGGTGCATGCTGTGGGCGTAGTCTGCCTCCTCTCTACACTAGAAGCTCCGAAGAAATCTCCCGTGGGTCAACGGAATCTTCCCCCTGCAACCGCAGGCACCAAAAAGCTGCATTACCGGTCCCTTGGGTCTCCTCTCAGCACGATGAGCGAGGTCCCTCGAATCCAGCAACTCTGTCCAAGTGACCCCCACAGTCCAGTGACTCTTCAGTCCAAGTTTGGTGGAGGTAAGTCCTTGCCTCACCTCGCTAGACTGCATTGCTGGGAACCGCGACTTTTGCAGCTACTCCTGCCCCTGTGCACTTCCGGCAGAAATTCTTTGTGCACAGCCAAGCCTGGGTCCACGGCACTCTAACCTGCATTGCACGACTTTCTAAGTTGGTCTCCAGCGACGTGGGATTCCTTTTTGTAACTTCGGGTGAGCACCGTTTCACGCATCCTTGTAGTGCCTGTTTCTGGCACTTCTCCGGGTGCTACCTGCTGCTAAGAGGGCTCCTTCTCTTGCTCGACGTCCCCTCTACCTCCTGGTCCAATTTGCGACCTCCTGGTCCCTCCTGGGCCACAGCAGCATCCAAAAACGCTAACCGCACGATTTGCAGCTAGCAAGGCTTGTTGGCGTTCTTTTGGCGGGAAAACACTTCTGCACAACTCTCCACGGCGAGAGGGATCCGTCCACCAAAGGGGAAGTCTCTAGCCCTTTTCGTTCTTGCAGAAACCTCTGCTTCTTCTGTCCAGTAGAAGCTTCTTTGCATCCACAGCTGGCATTTCCTGGGCATATGCCCATCTCCGACTTGCTTGTGACTTTTGGACTTGGTCCCCTTGTTCCACAGGTACCCTAGATTGGAAATCCATCGTTGTTGCATTGTTGGTTTGTGTCTTTCCTGCATTATTCCTCTAACACGACTTCTTTGTCCTTAGGGGAACTTTAGTGCACTTTGCACTCACTTTTCAGGGTCTTGGGGAGGGTTATTTTTCTAACTCTCACTATTTTCTAATAGTCCCAGCGACCCTCTACAAGGTCACATAGGTTTGGGGTCCATTCGTGGTTCGCATTCCACTTTTGGAGTATATGGTTTGTGTTGCCCCTATCCCTATGTGTCCCCATTGCATCCTATTGTAACTATACATTGTTTGCACTGTTTTCTAAGACTATACTGCATATTTTTGCTATTGTGTATATATATCTTGTGTATATTTCCTATCCTCTCACTGAGGGTACACTCTAAGATACTTTGGCATATTGTCATAAAAATAAAGTACCTTTATTTTTAGTATAACTGTGTATTGTGTTTTCTTATGATATTGTGCATATGACACTAAGTGGTACTGTAGTAGCTTCACACGTCTCCTAGTTCAGCCTAAGCTGCTCTGCTAAGCTACCATTATCTATCACCCTAAGCTGCTAGACACCCTATACACTAATAAGGGATAACTGGGCCTGGTGCAAGGTGCAAGTACCCCTTGGTACTCACTACAAGCCAGTCCAGCCTCCTACAGGGGAGATGGAGGATATTCACTGGGAGGCAGCAGTGATGCACTCAAGGGGAGTGGCCAATAAGTCCTGATTACACATGGTAATGTTTAAAATCCTCCGCAGGGCCTACTATGATCAACATAAACTAAATGGCATGGGAAGGGCAGTGTCGCATATCTGTGTGCGCTGCCAGGAGGTTGATGGGACCTTCTTACTTACACTGTGGGGCTGCCCACGAATCCAAATATACTGGTTCACCATCATTAGGGAGCTAAGTGCTATTCCGGAGATCACAATACCATCTGACCCCAAATACATCCTCCTAGTGATTCCCAACAATTTTGATGCCCAACGTGCTATGTTGTCAAGAGAGATGTGGCTAGGCTATGGGGGGCACAGGAGATTCTGGCCACACAGGAATGGAGGCGTGGGATGGACATGTAAATGGCCACAGAGAAAGTCACCTACAATAGCAGGGAATGTTCCCGCAAATTCTACAAAATATGTGGAAACTGGCTTCGATATTATGGACTACAGAAGAGGATGGACCTCCATGCAACCGAAACACTACTAAGACTGTAAACAATTGGGGAAAAATGTCTTGCTTTGAATGTCTTTTGCGCTCTCCTCCACTTCTTTTTTAATGCTACGCTATTTGTATGTTCCAATAAAGGCAATATGTCATACTCCCTATGTGGTTGTATCGACACCAGTGCATGTTGGGCACCATTGTGCACTGTTTTGTTATCCAAAATAACTATAAAAACACATTTTAAAAAATAATGAAAATAGGGGCGCTGGTTGGCAGCAGAGAAAGTCGGAAAACAAAGCAGCTGAGATATGGGATTAAGTGCTGGCTCACTCGTGTAAAATACTCCTTCTTGTGTCAAAGCCTATACAATATTACCATTATTATTTTGGGACATATCGACATTTAAAGCAGATAAAAATAAGCTCCGTATAGCATTTTAGATAGCTATCAGGTTTAGTACTTAAATTGACAAACGTTATTTCCAGCCTCCTCCTCCTTAGACTGTAAAAAACATTGGTGTCATTGGAATCCTGTGGGTTCAGTCTGAACTTGCAACATACAGGAAATGAATCTAGACTTGCTATCTTTCCTGCTGCCTCAGACCTGATAATAACTTTCATCTATGCTTTAGTTGTGATTTACTGGAAACTGTAAGCACACTTCTCCTTAGACCCCGGAACAAACCGGTCGGTTCCAGATTTCAGAAAACCACTGAATAGTAACAGCAAAATTGTTCACTCTTTTTGCTGGTCAGCACAATGTTTGCTTCACAGGAATACAAAGACCAATTTACTTAAGAGACATACTGTAAACGTGGAATCGTACCTCTTACCTTTATAGTTTTGCTGTAGTGGCTTCATAATTTTTAGTTTTATATTCTAAATGTTTTTTCTGACTTAATGTTAGGACAGCTGTTTAATGAATCTATTAGTCATCTCTTGGCAGAGGTAGGGTCATAGGCGATGGAAGTAGGGGTGCGGAGAGCAGCACACCCAAAAAACATGCTGTAGTTCAGAAGGTGAATTAGTAATAATGACGCCTTTACATTTTGTTTTTATCATATCACGGAGGTCAAACTGTATGTCATGTTTTCTGACAAATTTCTGTTTCTTTATTTAATACGGAGATTGGTGTTTACTTTTCTTTCTCTGACTGCAAAGTGAGTATCTTGTAATGTGAACTATTTGACAATCTTGCTGTGTGTTAATGTTTTTCAAACACACAGCAACATTTGAACTGGTCAAATATGTCAAAGTATAGCAGCGGTTAGCAAAGCGCACATGGTTCACTTTTGTAATTTTAAAGTGTGGAGGAAACAGATATTTTAATAGGATCAAAACAAATCAAGACACTTGGTGATGCACAAATTATAAATATGCACTGAAACTCTATTTCAAAACATTATTGTTTGTGTGCCTTACAGTTTTCTCAGTAAAATCTACATTTGTGCAAATGTACTGCCCACTTCAATGTAAAATGTGCTGTCTATAAATGACAACGTGCTACCACATCATGCTTTAGTAGTGTATCTGCAACTGTGTGCTCCAGAATGCACCATCAGCTACATACCACACCCTTAGCACTATTTAGCTGAATGGACGACTAATTTGCTGCACTTGTTCTTTGTGTGACACTTGAATTTTTCACAATCTCTATGATTTCAGTGACGTAATATTGATGCAGCACCCTGACTCTGAAAATTGTTCCAGCACCAGTGGGTAGGGTTGTGCTCAGAAGTACGTACATAACATTAACATAGTAAAACAGGCATTGACTACAGCATTTCAGGAGTGGTACTCATAGATAGGCATTCATGTTACAGAGTTGCAATAAACTGTGCCTGTCCAAAAAGGAGCATGCTAAAACTTTTACATTATACCTGCTGCATCAGCTACGAAACTGACGGCAATCTCTGCAAAATACCTAGCAGAGGAATTGCCCATTTGCATTGACACCCCAACGCAAGAACATCACCAAACCTGCCCAACTCTCATTGCCTGCTAGAAGCAAATTGATTCTCCAACTATGCTAATGCCCTCTCCTCACATCCTGGCCTTTGTACTTGACAAGTTAATTGTTCTGCTAACCTACCCTACCTATATTCTCTCAGCCCTGTACAGGAGAGTCTTGCTTCGTAACTAGGATCTCATTTTATAAGTACCAGCCATGACATAAATGTTTAAATCTAGGATTCACATAACAAGTCTGCAGAAGTCGTTCATATGAATGTGGAGAGAAGTGAGTAAATAAGCAAATTATTTAACCAATTTTGTTTAATGGTGAGGAGATGCTGCCAGTGTCATTATTTACATTGTTGGTTGTGGAATACAAGTTACTCACCAGAGTTGTCCTGTTAGTCCATAAGTTCTCATTCTTTCAGACTCATGGGACATTTTGAGCCACGAGTCAAGGCACTGGGACACTGCAAGAGTTAAGAATTTTGCCGCAGACTTGTGCAACACATACTCAGCTTCCTTATTCACCTGCCATTGCCCGCGCCCTCTGGAGTAAGAGTGGGGGGGATGTAGACCTCTAGACTATTTGCACAAGAGCATCCTGCTTATTTCACCTGTACTTCTGCCTCATCCTCTGTCAGATGAACTGGAGATTCATGAATGCTCCCATTACTTACTGGCAATCTTCAGTATCCTTAGGCCTTAAAGATCTTCTAACAGTCATTTCATATGAGGTGGTTCCCGCTGCAGAACATGACAGAAAACAGGATCTATGAGTGAATATGACATAGGCCCATCCACCCAAGGGGTGGTATAAGGCATAGTTTATCTAAAGTCCTTGTTGAACTTATAATGCTCTTATGAGGACAGTAGCCCAATCAATTATGACTGTGATAAGGATATTAGGGAGAGGGTTAATGAAAATTAGAAGTCAGTAAGAAACTGGGCATTATCCCTATGTCCTACATCCTTGTCCTAGTCATTACATGTGAGGAATACCAAAGCTGTGCTGGTCGAAATAAACTATACATACAAAAATTGGCACTCTTATGCATACACCAGGCCTTTTAATAGTGAACACAAGTTTTGAAATCATAAAACCAATTAATAAATTATGACATCAAATTATTCTAAAACCTTGTGATCAACGCCATCATTGCCACACCTTAGAATGTTTAATGCTTCAAAAAAAGGTGTAAGGAGTTACCTAAGTGCCTACTCTGCAACTTTCCATCAAGGATACTCCTATGAACTCAGCCTAGAGGTGTCATAGTTGGACTCCTGCTCTAGGCAAGACTGCTGGTTTAAGGATGACAGTACTTATGTTTGTAGGCGACTATGCCAATCCTACAACAAAACACAACTGTCGTCCCAACCATTCTGGCTCACAAGCAGCACCTCACCTAAACCCAAAGCAGTTAAAAGGTGATTTGTGGCAGCTTTTACGCGTGGACTCAAGAGTATGACATCTCAGGGAGCGTAGTGGTTAAACAGAGATTACCCCTTTCTCACATTAACAACATGTCTCAGTCACACACACAGGCAATGAAGAAGATGCAGTAGAGTTTTCAATTGAGTTTATTTGAGCAAAACTGCAGTCTGCGATAAGTTGCATGGGCTGCAATTATCAGGATAATGAACAGTGCAAGAAATAGAATAGTAAAGACAAGAGTCATTAATACAAAGACCCCCATCATCTTGCAATATCATGAAATAACATGAAGTGTGTGATATGTCCTAATACCCTAGCACTGTGAACCTAACCTCTAACCTAAAAGAGAGCTAAGTATGTTAAACCTCAACCTGCCAATTCCACGTCCATGAGAAGAGCCCCTAACCCTCATTACCTTGGAATGAAGTCTCTAGCTCAGACTCCTTAGGGACACGAAGATTAGGTCAGTGTCAAGGTGACATGCAGCATTGATAGCAGTGATGGCATCTGGCTGGAATCCCTCTGTCTATCTGTTAAAGATAGGAGTATTTATACCGATCTACTTGGACCCCTGACATAGGTTTGTTTCCAAACAATAGATAATGAGGCGCACTTGGGACAGTAATTAATATAAACAATTCCCTTGAAAGCACGAAGAGGGAAAGTACCTAAAGTGAACACCTACAGTTTGTTTGTCTTTGTCGCCTGATCTTGGTGCCTTAGCGCTAACACTGATAATGCAAACTAAAACATGGGCCTAAGTCAAAACAAGGCAGCCATCTTAAAATAATTAATTAAATAAATGTGCTTTGTAGGAGGCTGGACTGGCTTGTAGTGAGTACCAAGGGGTACTTGCACCATTGCACCAGGCCCAGTTATCCCTTATTAGTGTATAGGGTGTCTAGCAGCTTAGGCTGATAGATAATGGTAGCTTAGCAGAGCAGCTTAGGCTGAACTAGGAGACGTGTGAAGCTACTACAGTACCACCTAGTGTCATATGCACAATATCATAAGAAAACACAATACACGGTTATACTAAAAATAAAGGTACTTTATTTTTATGACAATATGCCAAAGTATCTTAGAGTGTACCCTCAGTGAGAGGATAGGAAATATACACAAGATATATATACACAATAGCAAAAATATGCAGTATAGTCTTAGAAAACAGTGCAAACAATGTATAGTTACAATAGGATGCAATGGGGAAACATAGGGATAGGGGCAACACAAATCCATATACTCCAAAAGTGGAATGCGAACCACGAATGGACCCCAAACCTATGTGACCTTGTAGAGGGTCGCTGGGACTATTAGAAAATAGTGAGAGTTAGAAAAATAACCCTCCCCAAGATCCTGAAAAGTGAGTGCAAAGTGCACTAAAGTTCCCCTAAGGACAAAGAAGTCGTGTTCGAGGAATAATGCAGGAAAGACACAAACCAACAATGCAACAACTGTGGATTTCCAATCTAGGGTACCTGTGGAACAAGGGGACCAAGTCCAAAAGTCACAAGCAAGTCGGAGATGGGCAGATGCCCAGGAAATGCCAGCTGCGGGTGCAAAGAAGCTTCTACTGAACAGAAGAAGCTGCGGTTTCTGCAGGAACGAAAAGGGCTAGAGACTTCCCCTTTGGTGGACGGATCCCTCTCGCCGTGGAGAGTCGTGCAGAAGTGTTTTCCCGCCAAAAGGACACCAACAAGCCTTGCTAGCTGCAAATCGTGCGGTTGGCGTTTTTGGACGCTGCAGAGGCCCAGGAGGGACCAGGAGGTCGCAAATTGGACCAGCAGAGAGAGGGGACGTCGAGCAAGACAAGAAGCCCTCTCTGAACCAGGTAGCACCCGGAGAAGTGCCAGAAACAGGCACTACGAGGATGCGTGAAACGGTGCTCGCCGAAGTTGCACAAAGGAGTCCCAC
The DNA here is from genome assembly GCF_031143425.1 of Pleurodeles waltl. Lineage (NCBI taxonomy): Eukaryota > Metazoa > Chordata > Amphibia > Caudata > Salamandridae > Pleurodeles > Pleurodeles waltl. The sequence goes on from NC_090447.1 coordinate 698,039,808, forward strand.
GTCGCCGGAGACCAACTTAGAAAGTCGTGCAATGCAGGTTAGAGTGCCGTGGACCCAGGCTTGGCTGTGCACAAAGGATTTCCGCCGGAAGTGCACAGGGGCCGGAGTAGCTGCAAAAGTCACGGTTCCCAGCAATGCAGCCCAGCGAGGTGAGGCAAGGACTTACCTCCACCAAACTTGGACTAAAGAGTCACTGGACTGTGGGGGTCACTTGGACTGAGTCGCTGGATTCGAGGGACCTCGCTCGTCGTGCTGAGAGGAGACCCAAGGGACCAGTAATGCAGCTTCTTGGTGCCTGCGGTTGCAGGGGGAAGATTCCGTCGACCCACGGGAGATTTCTTCGAAGCTTCTGGTGCAGAGAGGAGGCAGACTACCCCCACAGCATGCACAAGCAGGAAACAGTCGAGAAGGCGGCAGGATCAGCGTTACAGAGTTGCAGTAGTCGTCTTTGCTACTATGTTGCAGGTTTGCAGGCTTCCAGCGCGGTCAGCAGTCGATTCCTTGGCAGAAGGTGAAGAGAGAGATGCAGAGGAACTCGGATGAGCTCTTGCATTCGTTATCTAAAGTTTCCCCAGAGACAGAGACCCTAAATAGCCAGAAAAGAGGGTTTGGCTACCTAGGAGAGAGGATAGGCTACTAACACCTGAAGGAGCCTATCAGCAGGAGTCTCTGACGTCACCTGGTGGCACTGGCCACTCAGAGCAGTCCAGTGTGCCAGCAGCACCTCTGTTTCCAAGATGGCAGAGGTCTGGAGCACACTGGAGGAGCTCTGGACACCTCCCAGGGGAGGTGCAGGTCAGGGGAGTGGTCACTCCCCTTTCCTTTGTCCAGTTTCGCGCCAGAGCAGGGCTAAGGGGTCCCCTGAACCGGTGTAGACTGGCTTATGCAGAATTGGGCACATCTGTGCCCAACAAAGCATTTCCAGAGGCTGGGGGAGGCTACTCCTCCCCTGCCTTCACACCATTTTCCAAAGGGAGAGGGTGTCACACCCTCTCTCAGAGGAAGTTCTTTGTTCTGCCATCCTGGGCCAGGCCTGGCTGGACCCCAGGAGGGCAGATGCCTGTCTGAGGGGTTGGCAGCAGCAGCAGCTGCAGTGAAACCCCAGGAAGGGCAGTTTGGCAGTACCAGGGTCTGTGCTACAGACCACTGGGATCATGGGATTGTGCCAACTATGCCAGGATGGCATAGAGGGGGCAACTCCATGATCATAGACATGTTACATGGCCATATTCGGAGTTACCATTGTGAAGCTACATATAGGTAGTGACCTATATGTAGTGCACGCGTGTAATGGTGTCCCCGCACTCACAAAGTTCAGGGAATTGGCTCTGAACAATGTGGGGGCACCTTGGCTAGTGCCAGGGTGCCCTCACACTAAGTAACTTTGCACCTAACCTTTACCAGGTAAAGGTTAGACATATAGGTGACTTATAAGTTACTTAAGTGCAGTGTAAAATGGCTGTGAAATAACGTGGACGTTATTTCACTCAGGCTGCAGTGGCAGGCCTGTGTAAGAATTGTCAGAGCTCCCTATGGGTGGCAAAAGAAATGCTGCAGCCCATAGGGATCTCCTGGAACCCCAATACCCTGGGTACCTCAGTACCATATACTAGGGAATTATAAGGGTGTTCCAGTAAGCCAATGTAAATTGGTAAAAATGGTCACTAGCCTGTTGGTGACAATTTGGAAAGAAATGAGAGAGCATAACCACTGAGGTTCTGATTAGCAGAGCCTCAGTGAGACAGTTAGTCACTACACAGGTAACACATTCAGGCACACTTATGAGCACTGGGGCCCTGGGTTACCAGGGTCCCAGTGACACATACAACTAAAACAACATATATACAGTGAAAAATGGGGGTAACATGCCAGGCAAGATGGTACTTTCCTACACAACCCCCCCCCAAACGAAGGACAATAAGACTAGCCATGACCTGATGAGTCTTCATTGTCTAAGTGGAAATATCTGGAGAGTCCATCTGCATTGGAGTGGCTACTCCCAGGTCTATGTTCCACTGTATAGTCCATTCCCTGTAGGGATATGGACCACCTCAACAATTTAGGATTTTCACCTTTCATTTGTTTTAGCCAAAGTAGAGGTTTGTGGTCTGTCTGAACAATGAAGTGAGTGCCAAACAGGTATGGCCTCAACTTCTTCAGTGCCCAGACCACAGCAAAGGCCTCCCTCTCAATGGCAGACCAACGCTTTTCTCTAGGGGTCAACCTCCTACTAATAAAAGCAACAGGTTGATCCTGGCCCTCAGAATTAAGTTGTGATAGGACTGCCCCTACTCCTAATTCAGATGCATCAGTTTGGACATAGAATTTTTTAGAGTAACAGGGGCTTTTCAGGACAGGTGCAGAGCACATGGCCTGCTTCAGCTCCTCAAAAGCTTTCTGACAGTTTGCTGTCCATAATACCTTTTTAGGCATTTTCTTGGATGTGAGGTCATTAAGAGGGGCTGCAATGGAGCCATAGTTCTTAATGAACCTCTTGTAATACCCAGTGAGGCCTAGGAAGGCTCTCACCTGAGTCTGAGTGGTAGGGGGAACCCAATCAATAATTGTTTGGATTTTCCCCTGAAGTGGTGCAATCTGTTCCCCACCAACAAGGTGTCCCAGATAAACCACCTTACCCTGCCCTATCTGGCACTTTGAAGCCTTGATAGTGAGGCCTGCCTTTTGCAGGGCCTCCAAAACTTTCCATAGGTGGACCAGGTGATCATCCCAGCTGGAGCTAAAGACAGCTATATCGTCCAAATATGCTGCACTGAAAGCTTCCATCCCTTGCAGGACTGTGTTCACCAACCTCTGAAAAGTGGCAGGTGCATTTTTCAAACCAAAAGGCATTACAGTAAACTGGTAATGTCCTCCAATGGTAGAAAATGCAGTCTTAGGTTTAGCATCTTCCGATAATTTGATCTGCCAATACCCTGCAGTCAAATCAAAAGTGCTTAGATACTTGGCAGATGCCAGTGTATCTATGAGCTCATCTGCCCTGGGTATAGGGTGAGCATCAGTTTTGGTTACCAAGTTGAGACCTCTATAGTCTACACAAAACCGCATTTCCTTCTTTCCATCTTTGGAATGGGGTTTTGGTACCAGTACCACAGGAGAAGCCCATGGACTGTCAGAGTGCTCAACCACTCCTAGTTCTAACATTTTCTGGACCTCTTGCTATATGCAGTCCCTGACATGGTCAGGCTGCCTATAGATCTTACTTTTGACAGGTAAACTGTCTCCAGTATCTATAGTGTGCTCACACCAAGAAGTGGTACCTGGCACAGTAGAGAAGAGTTCAGAGAATTGATCTAGGAGATTTATGCAATTGTCTTTCTGCTCAGCAGTAAGACAGTCAGCCAAAACTACACCTTCCACAAGAGCATCTTGTTCTGTGGAAGAGAAGAGATCAGGTAGAGGATCACTGTCTTCTTCCTGTCCCTCATCAGTTGCCATGAGCAGGGTGAGATCAGCCCTGTCATAGTAGGGTTTCAGGCGGTTGACATGGAGCACCCTAAGGGGACTCCTGGCAGTGCCTAAGTCAACTAAATAGGTGACTTCTCCCTTCTTTTCAACAATTGTGTGGGGACCACTCCATTTATCTTGGAGTGCTCTTGGGGCCACAGGCTCCAAGACCCACACTTTCTGCCCTGGTTGGTACTGAACCAAAACAGCCTTCTGGTCATGCCATTGCTTCTGGAGCTCTTGGCTGGCCTGAAGGTTTTTACTGGCCTTTTTCATGTACTCAGCCATTCTTGATCTGAGGCCAAGTACATAATCCACAATGTCCTGCTTAGGAGCTTTTAAAGGTTGTTCCCAACCCTCCTTTACAAGTGTGAGTGGACCCCTAACAGGGTGTCCAAAAAGAAGTTCAAAGGGGCTGAAGCCCACTCCTTTCTGGGGTACCTCCCTGTAGGCAAAAAGGAGGCATGGTAGAAGGATATCCCATCTCCTGCGGAGTTTTTCAGGGAGACCCATAATCATGCCTTTGAGAGTTTTATTAAATCTCTCCACCAGTCCATTTGTTTGTGGATGATAGGGTGTTGTGAACTTGTACGTTACACCACACTCCTTCCACATGGCCTTTAAGTATGCAGACATGAAATTGCTTCCCCTGTCTGATACCACTTCCTTTGGGAAGCCCACCCTGGAAAATATTCCCAGGAGGGCCTTTGCCACTGCAGGTGCTGTAGTGGTCCTTAAAGGAATAGCTTCAGGATATCTTGTGGCATGGTCCACTACCACCAAGATAAACCTATTGCCTGCAGCAGTAGGAGGGTCAAGGGGGCCAACTATGTCAACCCCTACCCTTTCAAAGGGAACCCCAACCACAGGCAGTGGGATAAGGGGTGCCTTTGGGGTGCCACCTGTCTTGCCACTGGCTTGACAGGTTTCACAGGACTTACAAAATTCCTTTGTGTCCTCAGACATTCTAGGCCAATGAAACAGGGGAACAAGCCTGTCCCAAGTTTTCATTTGTCCTAGATGCCCAGCTAGGGGAATGTCATGTGCCAGTGTTAGGAGGAACTCTCTGTACTCCTGAGGAATCACTAATCTCCTGGCAGCTCCAGGTTTAGGATCCCTATGCTCAGTGTACAAGAGGTTGTCCTCTCAGTAAACTCTGTGAGAGTCACTGACATCCCCATTAGCCTGTTTGACAGCTTGCTGTCTGAGACCCTCTAATGTGGGACAGGTTTGCTGTGCCACACTCAGCTCCTCTCTGGCAGGCCCCCCTTCACCCAAAAGCTCAGTAGTGTCTGCTTCCAGCTCCTCTGGTGTAGGTTCTGCACAGGGAGGGAATTCTTCTTCCTCAGAAGTAGAATCCACTGTAGAGGGAGGGATAGTAGGAAGTGGTTTGCTTCTACTAGCCCTAGATTTAGGGAGTACTTGGTCCATTGTTCCAGGATCCAAGCTTCCCTGTCCTTTTTGCTTTTTGGCCTGAGCCCTTGTCAAAGCAAAAATATGCCCTGGGATGCCCAGCATTGCTTCATGGGCCTCCAACTCCACATCTGACCAAGCTGATGTCTCCAAATCATTTCCTAGTAGACAGTCTACAGGTAAATCTGTGGCTACCACAACTTTCTTTGGACCAGTAACCCCCCCCCAGTTGAGATTAACAACAGCCATGGGGTGGCTAAGTGTGTTGTTGTGAGCATCGGTTACTTGGTACTGGTGACCAAGTAGGTGTTGTTCAGGGTGGACCAGTTTCTCTATGACCATAGTCACACTGGCACCAGCGTCCCTGTAGGCCTGAACCTCAACACCATTTATTAGGGGTAGCTGCTTGTACTTATCCATATTAAGGGGACAAGCAACTAAGGTGGCTAAATCAATAGCCCCCTCAGAGACTAACACATCCTCTGTGGCCTCCCTAACAAGGCCAACCCCAACTAAGTTACCAATAGTGAGCCCAGCTACTCCCTTGGATTGGCTATTAGTAGGTTTGCTCCCACCACCACTGCTATTAGTAGGGACACTAGGTGTAGCAGTAGGGGTTGTAGTGGTAGGAGGCTTGGTGCCTTTCTTTGGACAACTGGGATCTGTTGTCCAATGGCCTTTTATTTTATATAAATAGCACCATGGTTTCTTTTCCTTGTTCTGATTAAAAGAGGATTTGGGCCCACCACCCCCACCAGAGTGTTTTTGTGGGCCTGATGAAGACTCATTTTTAGATTTGTCCCCACCCTTGTCAGAAGACTTACCATCCTTCTTTTTGTTGCCATCTTTGTCACCCCCTGTATGAACTTTTCTGTTCACTCTTGTTCTGACCCATTTGTCTGCCTTCTTTCCCAATTCTTGGGGAGAGGTCAGATCAGAGTCCACCAAGTACTGGTGCAACAAATCAGACACACAATTATTAAGAATATGCTCTCTCAGGATCAAGTTATACAGGCTGTCATAATCAGTAACTTTACTGCCATGTAACCACCCCTCCAAGGCCTTCACTGAATGGTCAATGAAATCAACCCAGTCTTGTGAAGACTCCTTTTTGGTCTCTCTGAACTTTATCCTGTACTGTTCAGTGGTTAAGCCATAACCATCCAGGAGTGCATTCTTAAGAACTTGGAAATTATTAGCATCATTTTCTTTCACAGTAAGGATCCTATCCCTACCTTTTCCACTAAATGATAGCCATAGGATAGCAGCCCACTGCCTTTGAGGGACATCCTGTACAACACAGGCCCTCTCAAGTGCAGCAAACCACTTGTTAATGTCATCCCCCTCCTTGTAAGGGGGAACTATCTTGTGCAGATTCCTAGAATCATGCTCTTTTGCAGGATGACTATGAGGAATACTGCTGCTGCCACCATGGGTTTCTAAACCCAGTTTCTGTCTCTCCTTCTCTACTTCTAAAGTCTGTCTATCCAAATCCAGCTGTTGCTTCTTGAGCTTCAGTCTGGTTTGTTCCACTCTCAATCTATTGAGCTCCCTTTCTAACAATCTGTCATCAGGGTGGGTGGGAGGGACATGCCTTGAAACAGAAGTATGGTGAGAATGGACAGAAGGAGACCTGTCCCTTACAGAAGCCACCCTAACAGCTTGGCTAACAGAAACATCACTACCAGTATGGTGAGAATAAATGCTTTTGCTATGATGTGAGACAACACTATTTATATGGTGTGGCTCATCATCATTACCAACTATGCTAGACTGTCTAGTAATGGGCAGGCTAGGAAGTTTCTTTCCTGAATCTGTTCCTGGGGGAGTCCCTGGATCTGATTGAGAACCATTAGCTACTTTTTCTACAGATTGGGCACTTATGGCCTTATCCTGTACTCTAAGCATGTTAATTAGCAGTTCTAAGGAAGGATTCTTCCCTACACTCAAACCTCTCTCTATGCAGAGATTCCTTGCTCCTTTCCAGCTAAGGTGATCATATGCAAGTTTGGACAGATCAACATTTTGGCCTGTGCCAGACATTTTTAGAGAGAGTTAAAGTGATAGTAAAAGATAAAAAGGTTTGTCAGAGCTTTTAGAAAGACAGAGAAAAAAAAACTTTTTTAACTTTTTAGAACTTTTTAGAAAGTTAGAAGTACTTTTCAGCACTTAGAAAAGAGTGATAAGAGGAAATGCAAAACTTTTTGGCTATGTGTATATACACTGACCTTGTTTTGTATATTTTTCTCTTATGAAAAGTACAATGACAAGAGTGGTAAGTAGTCTCAAAGCACTTATCCCACCGCTGCACAACCAATGTAGGAGGCTGGACTGGCTTGTAGTGAGTACCAAGGGGTACTTGCACCTTGCACCAGGCCCAGTTATCCCTTATTAGTGTATAGGGTGTCTAGCAGCTTAGGCTGATAGATAATGGTAGCTTAGCAGAGCAGCTTAGGCTGAACTAGGAGACGTGTGAAGCTACTACAGTACCACCTAGTGTCATATGCACAATATCATAAGAAAACACAATACACGGTTATACTAAAAATAAAGGTACTTTATTTTTATGACAATATGCCAAAGTATCTTAGAGTGTACCCTCAGTGAGAGGATAGGAAATATACACAAGATATATATACACAATAGCAAAAATATGCAGTATAGTCTTAGAAAACAGTGCAAACAATGTATAGTTACAATAGGATGCAATGGGGAAACATAGGGATAGGGGCAACACAAACCATATACTCCAAAAGTGGAATGCGAACCACGAATGGACCCCAAACCTATGTGACCTTGTAGAGGGTCGCTGGGACTATTAGAAAATAGTGAGAGTTAGAAAAATAACCCTCCCCAAGACCCTGAAAAGTGAGTGCAAAGTGCACTAAAGTTCCCCTAAGGACAAAGAAGTCGTGTTAGAGGAATAATGCAGGAAAGACACAAACCAACAATGCAACAACTGTGGATTTCCAATCTAGGGTACCTGTGGAACAAGGGGACCAAGTCCAAAAGTCACAAGCAAGTCGGAGATGGGCAGATGCCCAGGAAATGCCAGCTGCGGGTGCAAAGAAGCTTCTACTGAACAGAAGAAGCTGCGGTTTCTGCAGGAACGAAAAGGGCTAGAGACTTCCCCTTTGGTGGACGGATCCCCCTCGCCGTGGAGAGTTGTGCAGAAGTGTTTTCTCGCCGAAAGGACGCCAACAAGCCTTGCTAGCTGCAAATTGTGCGGTTGGCGTTTTTGGACGCTGCTGAGGCCCAGGAGGGACCAGGAGGTCGCAAATTGGACCAGCAGAGAGAGGGGACGTCGAGCAAGACAAGAAGCCCTCTCTGAAGCAGGTAGCACCCGGAGAAGTGCCAGAAACAGGCACTACAAGGATGCGTGAAACGGTGCTCGCCGAAGTTGCACAAAGGAGTCCCACGTCGCCGGAGACCAACTTAGAAAGTCGTGCAATGCAGGTTAGAGTGCCGTGGACCCAGGCTTGGCTGTGCACAAAGGATTTCCGCCGGAAGTGCACAGGGGCCGGAGTAGCTGCAAAAGTCGCGGTTCCCAGCAATGCAGCCCAGCGAGGTGAGGCAAGGACTTACCTCCACCAAACTTGGACTGAAGAGTCACTGGACTGTGGGGGTCACTTGGACAGAGTTGCTGGATTCGAGGGACCTCGCTCGTTGTGCTGAGAGGAGACCCAAGGGACCGGTAATGCAGCTTTTTGGTGCCTGCGGTTGCAGGGGGAAGATTCCGTCGACCCACGGGAGATTTCTTCGGAGCTTCTGGTGCAGAGAGGAGGCAGACTACCCCCACAGCATGCACAAGCAGGAAAACAGTCGAGAAGGCGGCAGGATCAGCGTTACAGAGTTGCAGTAGTCGTCTTTGCTACTATGTTGCAGGTTTGCAGGCTTCCAGCGCGGTCAGCAGTCGATTCCTTGGCAGAAGGTGAAGAGAGAGATGCAGAGGAACTCGGATGAGCTCTTGCATTCGTTATCTAAAGTTTCCCCAGAGACAGAGACCCTAAATAGCCAGAAAAGAGGGTTTGGCTACCTAGGAGAGAGGATAGGCTACTAACACCTGAAGGAGCCTATCAGCAGGAGTCTCTGACGTCACCTGGTGGCACTGGCCACTCAGAGCAGTCCAGTGTGCCAGCAGCACCTCTGTTTCCAAGATGGCAGAGGTCTGGAGCACACTGGAGGAGCTCTGGACACCTCCCAGGGGAGGTGCAGGTCAGGGGAGTGGTCACTCCCCTTTCCTTTGTCCAGTTTTGCGCCAGAGCAGGGCTAAGGGGTCCCCTGAACCGGTGTAGACTGGCTTATGCAGAATTGGGCACATCTGTGCCCAACAAAGCATTTCCAGAGGCTGGGGGAGGCTACTCCTCCCCTGCCTTCACACCATTTTCCAAAGGGAGAGGGTGTCACACCCTCTCTCAGAGGGAGTTCTTTGTTCTGCCATCCTGGGCCAGGCCTGGCTGGACCCCAGGAGGGCAGATGCCTGTCTGAGGGGTTGGCAGCAGCTGCAGTGAAACCCCAGGAAGGGCAGTTTGGCAGTACCAGGGTCTGTGCTACAGACCACTGGGATCATGGGATTGTGCCAACTATGCCAGGATGGCATAGAGGGGGCAATTCCATGATCATAGACATGTTACATGGCCATATTCGGAGTTACCATTGTGAAGCTACATATAGGTAGTGACCTATATGTAGTGCACGCGTGTAATGGTGTCCCCGCACTCACAAAGTTCAGGGAATTGGCTCTGAACAATGTGGGGGCACCTTGGCTAGTGCCAGGGTGCCCTCACACTAAGTAACTTTGCACCTAACCTTTACCAGGTAAAGGTTAGACATATAGGTGACTTATAAGTTACTTAAGTGCAGTGTAAAATGGCTGTGAAATAACGTGGACGTTATTTCACTCAGGCTGCAGTGGCAGGCCTGTGTAAGAATTGTCAGAGCTCCCTATGGGTGGCAAAAGAAATGCTGCAGCCCATAGGGATCTCCTGGAACCCCAATACCCTGGGTACCTCAGTACCATATACTAGGGAATTATAAGGGTGTTCCAGTAAGCCAATGTAAATTGGTAAAAATGGTCACTAGCCTGTTGGTGACAATTTGGAAAGAAATGAGAGAGCATAACCACTGAGGTTCTGATTAGCAGAGCCTCAGTGAGACAGTTAGTCACTACACAGGTAACACATTCAGGCACACTTATGAGCACTGGGGCCCTGGGTTACCAGGGTCCCAGTGACACATACAACTAAAACAACATATATACAGTGAAAAATGGGGGTAACATGCCAGGCAAGATGGTACTTTCCTACATGCTTAAACAGAGCAAGGTAAGTAGGGTAAAAGTCACTAGGTTGCGGGGCACATGTCTGCCAGCCACAGGCTCAGCTAACTCCTGTATCCCATTAAAACAAACTAGGATTCACTACAGAGGCTGCCATATATCTGCTTTATTGCCCCATGTTCTTTCCAGGCAGCAGCACCTTGGCTGTTTTATAAGCAGTTTCAAGTGTCTCTCCAATCCACTTGCTTATGGAAAGTTTAGAAGCCTTATCACCCGATTTACTTCACCAAAATAATATAAAATTGGCCAGACTTCCTGAAACCCTTGGTATAGCCTAGATAATCAACACTAACTTCCTAACATCCAGGATGTGTAACAAAACTGAGAAGAGGAGTTATTAACAAAAGAGAGAAGGAAAAATTCCTGTGCCTTCCTATGTGTTACGCCGCGGTTCGTGACTCGACTTGCGGCTCAACCCTCTTATTCCCACACGGTCCGCGGGGCTGCATGGTGACCCATGATTGTCTCCACAGTATCCTGCGTCGTACCGCAGGATGCTCTTTCCACTCAATTGTAGCCTAGGAGGTCGTGTGGAGGGCTGCGGAAGGCCATTCTTGGTTTAGTTTGGCAACTGGCATGGAGGCAATCTTCGCCCTGGAGTCCATGTTCCTTTGCCTTGTAGTTCTTCCTCCCAGAATCCGTTAGGAAGTATTTTTGTTACACTTATCCATCATGTAGGTGTTACCAAGCTTTTTCTGTTGCTTTTCCCTATCCAAAATAGTGGCTTACTCTTCCTTTGTCATCACTTCCTGACTTTGGGTGTAAGGGTCAGAACTATCCTGTCTCTTTGTGTTGCAACAGTGTTAGTGTGTCTTCGCTCTTTTGCTGGTTACTTGCTGACTCCTCATTCCTGTTGCCTCGGCTCATTGGTGGTTTTGATTCCTGTGTCCTTTCTTGATTATTCCTCAGGCCTTCCTTGTCTGCTACGCTCAGTTTTGTTCTAGCCTTGGATTCTTCATTGTTCCAGCCATCTTCCATCTCCTGGGGTCTCCAGTCATCCTCAGGGGTTTTGTCCCTTTAGGCTTTTTCCTCTTGGGGACTCCTTCTGGAAGGCACCATCTGCTTAGGCGTTCTATTGTCAGCAGCACCGTGGCTACTAGACAGGGTCGCCCCTACCTCGGACAGACAAGAACTTTCAAGATCCGAAAATCGTGAACCTTCCTTTTGCACCAAGACTACAAAGAAGAGTCAGTTCACAAGAGAACCTGACTCTATGAGGCAAAGAAGGAATCTTAGAGAGAAATTCAGGATTGGTTCTTAACAAAATGCCATCCTCCATTACTCTGAGTCCTGGAGGCTTGCATAGCAAGTCCCTGGGTCTCCATTTCGTCTAGTAGAAGTTATTACTACAAGAAAGACAACTTTACATATTAGCCATTTCAATTCTAATGAGGTAACCTGTTCAAATGGAAAACTTTCTAAACTTTTTAGAACAAAAGATAGATTCTAGGGTGGAAAAGAATGACTAAAGAATGGGTCTTGCAGGAGAACAACTTCTAAGACGCCTAAATCTCAGGCTTTCATTCCACAAAAACCTCCCAGAAATCTCTGATAGCTTCCCTTTGCACTCTCAATGTGGGAACTGTTAAATCCTTGTTGACCCAATCAACCAAGAATGGAGAACTGAATTAATGTCACAATTTAAGGAATAATGTTTCTCAGAGCACCATTCTGAATTTTCTTCCAATGCCTTGAATAAGCTTTGACAGTAATTCCTACAGCTAAATAAACAAGCACTACCCTTGTTTCTAAGCCCAGCCATTTCAACTTCCAAACCAATAGTGCCAGATGTTGCAGAGGAAGGCACTCCTAATTTAGGAGAGGACATGGAAATAGAGAAATCTTCAGTGGCAGAGAAGAGGGAACCAAGATCTTCTCTGCCACCATGGTATCACAAATATCTCCTCTGCCCCCGTGCCCTAGCTCTGTAACTTCAATAATAGTTGAAGGACTAGATGAAATGGCGGGAAAGCATATAGAAGCTGAGGAAGCTGCTGAATAGGTACATCCTCCACTCCCCATGCTTATGGTGTTGGCAACTGAACACAGAACCTCTCTACATGAGAGCTCTTATGGGAGGAAAACAGGTCTGTGTAAGGCTTCCCAAACCTGTTGCATATCTCCTTGAACACTGTTGAAACCTCAAGATGTTCCACAGTTCTTGCTCAAGAAGTCTGCTTGGGCAATGTTTTCCCCTGATGTTACTGGATGGAAGATATTCCAAATTTCTGTCAGCCCCCTCCATTTGGATATCTGCTGTTTCTCTCCCGTAGTCAATTTCTCTTGCACAGTCTGATCCAAAATGCTTACCGCCATTCTGTCAAGCTGACATCCATAGTTAGACCATATGGAGGATCCCTCCTGAGAGAAAATCTTATCTTTAGCCACCATAAAAGTTGATGGGAAATCTGTTTTCTTACTGGAATGTTCTTCTCGTACTCCATTGAAGAAGGTTTCTGGTGGATCATGATAGGTCTCAGATGCAGTCTTGCACATGGAAAAAAAAACTCATAGGAGGTCATGTAACCCTGGATTCTCACCCAGGGACAGATGTATAGACCGTTTACGACCGGTAAAATGCTTTTTGGCATGTACCAACCTTACTTTGTAAGTCGTTAACCTATTAACAACTTGCAAAATAGGGTATGTGAGTCACTATTATGAAGGGGCATGTTAAGGGCGTCCCTTCATAAAAGAGAGTTGCATCAGTATGTAGTAATGTTTTGCAACCAGGAATGCAATCACAAAACATTCACAGATTACCACAAACTTCAAGTTGGTAAGCCATTCGCAAATGGGAGGTACCAACATTTTTTCAAAGTAGGCAGTGGTCCCAGAGGCCACTGCCCACTCTAAAAATTTTTTTTTAAAAACTTTCTGTTTTTTTTTTAAAACAAATCCCATTTTCCTTTAAGGAAAAACAAGCTGCATTAAAAAAAACTGCTTTATTTAAAAAGTAGTCACAGACATGGTGGTCTGCTGACTCCCGCAGGCCACCATCCCTATGAGTGCCCACTATTAACCATGGGTCGCAAATTGCGACCTGCCTCATGAATATTAATGAGTCAGGTCCCTTGTGACTCATTTGGGAATCACAAACAGTGTTAAACACACTGTAGTACATAGCAGTTTACGATTTCCTAATAGTGAATGACAAAAATTCACTTTTAGAAAATTGTAAACCTAATGCTACATACGCCTGGCCCCCAGAATCTTGCTGTGCTGTTTTCTGAGGGATACACCATGTCCTCATTTGCATTGAAATGGGTCCCTACAAGTATAGCCGATTAGCTAGAATTAGTTAAAAGTTTGCAGAATTCAAAATCAAGGCATGATGGCTCAGACATCCCATAATTATCTTGACCCTTTTAATGTTTCTTCCTTCATATTGGCAACTAGAAGTGGGTCATCCAAATAAAGGAACACTTGTAGACCTTTAAGATGAAAGGAGGCAACTAAAGCAGCTGTCATTTTTGTGAAGACTCTCAGGCACCTGGAACTGATAGCCAGATCCCAAAAATGCAAAATGTCAGAAACGTTTGATGCTCCTTATTCGGCGTAGGGAAATAAGCAATCCATTAGATCCAATATTGCCATGTAAGCTCCTGCGATGTTTCCGTCTTGAAATAAATCTTCCTTATCCACCCAATAACATTCCTTAAGTTTATTACTAGATGATACCTGTAATTTTTGGGACTAGGAAAATTCTGGAGTAGGTGCCTCTGCCTTGTTCCAATGCAGCACCACATTTATTGCTCTCTTCTCTAGTAAAGCTTCAGTTGATCATTTTAATACATCAATTTTCTCCTTGTTTGGCAGGATCTTGCATTTGAATGGTCCAAGGTTCTGATGGAGTAGCAACAGCCACTTTTACATAGCCCCTTCCCCCAATCCTCCGGACCGAGGTGTCAGAAGTGGATTGCAATGAGTCTTCCAGAAAATGTCCTATCCTTCTTTCAGTTGGCTGTTGTTGGTCGTCTATGGCATGGTCAGGATCTCTGCATTTTCCCTTGTGGGAGTAATCTGCCCTTGTGCTCAAACTGGGTCATGAAAGATTCACACTTATGCTTCTTCCCAACTTTATTTGATTGAGGTCTTGAAGGTTGTCTGAATGAAGATTTGTTTGCTTTTTGCATGAATGCTGAAGAAGAACTCTGGGTAGGTCTAAATGAGGTAAGTGTTTCTTCTACTTGAAGATCCTATGAAGTTTCTTGTTCTGCACAGGACCAAAGAGCTTAATGCTCTTAAAAAGGCATATGAAGGCAATGAAATGTCCAACATGCATTGAGCTTGTTTGTCCAGATTTTCCATAATGATGAACAATGCTCTCCTTCTATTATTGCTTTAAATAATCCCTTGAAACCAAACACATTGACAGATTCATATATGTATAATATATACCAGCTTTCATGGCCTGGGTAGCTCCCAAATATGCCATTTTCAAGGCAGTGTCTGTCTTTTATTCATATGATCCCTGATCATGTTTTCCTATGGACGTACACCCCATAACACTGACTACCAAAAAATCTGACTCTGGGATACAATTTAGATATGAAATATGGAACTATAATTGTATCCAGATCCTTCCATTCCCCTAAAATTACATCAATAACATATTGATAAGTGAAAAAATCAGGTGCCTGTGTTTTAACAAACTACCTCAACACAGTTTCAGCAGAAGTAGAGGGCAACCCATATTTAGATGTATCCTGGCCAGAATCTCAGGAAGTAATTCTCTGCCAGTATATTTTCCTTTCATGTCAGCTGAGGCAACAACTTCATCTTCCCCTTCACTTTCAGATTAGGATTTTAGCAATTTCTTAGATTCAAATTTCTTAAGGCCCTTATTTTGCTTACCAGTCGATGTAGCAAAAAGAACTCTCCTAACTTCCTCTTCAAAAGAATCTTTATCATCATGTCTCATATTCCCCATAGACTTCCTGAAATCTCTTTCCAAAGGGACAAAATAATCTTGAATGAGGGCCAGAATAGGGGAAAAAGGAGTTTTCTACATGTTTGATTTCCTTGAATGTTTGCCCATTTTGACAGATAGCAACTTTTGATCATAAAATGACATACTTATCTATCAGAACACCCTTTAAATATAATTACAAAAAAGAGGGCTGAAAAAGGAAGCACACATGTGTAATTCAGAAAAACATCACGCATTCTCATAGCAAGGCCAGGGTATCCTTGCACATGGGTGGAAGCACTATTTTATACTGTACTGAACACCACATAAAAAAATTGTTGGTGTCAGTCCAGAGCATTTTGCCAATATTCACATTTTTTGTGCCCTATTACCTTTGTGACTGGACAAGAAAAGCATATATTATTTATTTTTCATGTTCATTTCAATAATATTTTGAATTACCACAATACATTAAAATGTTCTATGGTGCAATAAAAGGCAATGTTACTTATTTTGAAATATGCATGATAATTATTATTAAAAAATGAGATAACTAGTGTATTTCATCGCGAATGCCTAAAATAGTGGCACCATACTATACTATTTTAAAGAGAGACAAGAAACGCTCATATATTGTGCAGCCTTTGTTACATTTTAATGGAAATTACAAATTTCCCTTTTGTTATGTCCGAAATCTGCTACATCAAGATGACCTCTTCATTTGTGCAGATTGGATGGACAGCCATGCTCTATTTTTAAACTATTCCCTTGGCTGGAGGGAGGTTAAGTCTTCCGTCTACAAGCAATGCTTAAAGTCGTTTTATGGAGGAGTGGCAGCTGTGAAGGCTTGGAAATCTCCCATGTTACAAATGTTATCAGACTGTCCCATAGCAGTGATCCCCTCCAACCCCATCATCCATCCGGGTCCCTACGCATATGACATCCACCCAACTCACAAGCCCTTGCTGGCTTGAATCCACTGTCACGCACATTTCACTACCTTATAGCTGCCCGGCATTTGAAAACCCATTCTTCACTCGTTCAAAAACATACATACAGGTTCTAGGCATAATGCAGCAGTTCGCTTCCTCAAGCCTTGATCCCACTTGTCATCACTCCCACAATAGAAAGCAGAAGAGCACACAAAAGTGTAGGGAAAATAAATACTTGACATCTATTTACAACGTCAAAGACTAGCCATTGAGAATTGCATCGAAGATCAAGGAGTTCAGTGATCTTAAGCATGGGATTTTCATTTTCAACATAATACTTTGTTGTCAAAGTCAATACCAGCAGGTGGTGGAAATGTGGATTTTACAGTTGCTGCACCGCCCCCCCCCACCCCCGGATATGACCCTTGGTAGGTGGTTCTGGTACCGGTTCTGTAGTTGAAGACTAGCAGACCACACCCAAAGTTGAACTGTACAATGGGGGCACATCGGGCCCTTACATCTAATAAGATATCAAAGCTCTATGTAGGGTGGTTTGTGGGGGAGGATTATGGGAGTGTTGGTGTTTCATTACAATGACCTTCTATTTATACTAAACTTATGTGTGTATTCCCCAAGCACCTTAATGTACATGACTCCATTCAGAAGAAGTAGATGTAAATCAAAGTCATTTCTCAAGATCTTGCCATCTCCATCTCAGATAATGTAAATTATCTGCCACACATTTCCCAGAGCATTGTTTTTGCTTTGCCGGCATCCTATCTGCTTCTATGCCCTTACTACTCTTATTGCCACATCCTAGATGCCATGCACCCACATTGCTTCACTTCTCTTCCTGCAACCTCCTATTTATTACCGGCACCCACACTGCAGCCAAACTTATTGTTCCCCTGCACACCACCTTAAACCACATGCCCTGCACCAAACTTCCATTTGGTCTATTAGTATTACACATGCTTTATTCGGTCATAAATAACCATCAAAGCATAAAATCACAACAATCCACAATTTCTATACATAATAAATAGGTAAATATAAAAAGATTTAAGAACAACAGTCACTGGTAAGATACATTTTTAAAAAACAAGTGTGAATATACCATGCGGCCATAAGGAACTTGCTAACCGCGCAAATTAAGACAGGAGAAGTGTCACTCCTCAATAGCCTAAAGGCAACTTTACATTGTCTTTTGCCCATATTCCTGCAAACTGGACGTATCCATTTTCGCCGAGCAGAGGCATAAGCTGGATAAATGAACATAAAATGTGCTACAGATTCAGATACACAATTACAACTACGACATAAATCAAGTGTTGGTAATAATCGTCAGCTACTGGTAAGGGACTTTAACGGTAGACACCCAAATCTAAAACGGGCATACAGGCTCTTACCTAGTAAATCGGGGATTAAGTCCAAGTAAAATTCAAACTGGAGATACCATTTAAAATCAAGAAATTGTGTTGTCAATCGACCATGAAATGTAGGTAAGAAATAGTTATTCCTGACATAGGACCAGTAAACAGATTTCAGGAGTTGTTTCTGGGCCCTCCGCAGATTGTGAGGATTCTCCCAAAAATGCCCAAGTCCCAAGATGTAAAACCACTTCGGAACATGCTTGAGCCAAGGAATAGAAGCTGCATTAGGTCTATCTCAAATATCTAGAAGGGAGTCCCTATAAACAGTAAGCTCAGGAGTGGTCCAAATTCGTCCCCAGAAGAGTAAATGTCTCAGAGCTATCACATCAGAGATGCGATGAAACCCGAGGTCCAGAAAAATCGGGATCAATGGTGTACTGCAAGGGCATGCAAGAAGAGCTCTTGCTAAATTATTTTCACCCACAGACAGTTTATTGGTTTTAGAAGGTCTCCACACCTCGGCGCCATAAGTTGCTGCACCCTGAGCCTTTGCCAAATAAATCTTAATAGCTGGAGATACAGCTTTCGCAGTGATGGCATTGTAGAAACGGAGAATGCCACCTGCCCTATGCTTAAGAAGTGAAACACTCTTACCAATCTGGTCCTCCCCTGCATGTTGTTTGTAATTCTTACTCCCAGGTAATCTATAGAACGTACCTTACTTAAGGGAGCCCATCTAAGGTAATGGTAGATCTTCTAGCTGAACCCGTGCTTAATATCATTAATTTAGTTTTGCTGGCATTAAGTTCCAGGCCATGGTCCGCACAAAAAGCATTGAACCTATCAACCAGGATCTGAAGACCCATGGGGGTTTTAGAAATCAAAAGAGAATAATCTGTAAATAGTAGAATAGGGATTTTTTGCGCATTCAGCGAGGGAGCATAATTTTGACAAAAAGACACAACGTGCACCACCTCATTAATAAACAAAGTAAAAAGAGCTGGTGCAAGGACAAATCCCTGGCGAACCCCCGCCGGATGGCTATATGATCGGTTAGCTCTCCCTGGCTACCCCATCTTACCTGGGCATATGTATTCTCGTGCAACCGTTGTAATAAATGTACTATATTATCAGGAATACCTATTCTATGCAGAACTTCCTACAACTTTTCTCTAGGGACCAAATCAAAAGCAGATCGAAGGTCCACAAAAGCGACATATAAATTTTGCTTTGCGAAGACTACATATTTCCAATATTGGAGGGTCAGCCTAAAAACCTGATCCACCGTACTAATTTTTGGACGAAAACCCACATGAAGTGGAGATAGTACCTGATGAGCATGAACCCAATCCAAAAGCCTATCTAGAAGCTGCTTGGCAAATTTATGTTGAAGATTATCTATGAGGCTGATCGGTCTATAATTAGCAGGGGAACCCACATCACCCTTTTTATTAATAGGAATTATTTCAGCCCCTTTCCAAGTTTTGGGAATAGGGCCCCCTGCAGCTATGGCATTTGATAACGTATTTATAAACCAGGATCAGATAACTGACTCAGATTTAAAAAGATCCCCCGGTATCTTATCAGGGCCTGGAGCCTTGGCCAATTTTAAGGAGTTAATAGCAACTATAGTTTCCATTATTGAGAAAACAATACAATCTATGGAACTATCAATTGGTATTCTTTGATTAACAATCTTGTGATGCGATTCTGCCAGAAACTAAGAGGAGGAATCCTGTATCGTGGATAAAGCATAAAGCTGAGAAAAGTGTTCCACCCATCTTTCAGGTTGAATATGCGTACGGATAGTACCTTTACCTCCTCTGTGTCTATTGGCCAGTAGCGTCCAGAAAGTCCTGTTATCTTGAAGTTTAGTTGCATCCAACAATTTCTGCCAGATGATATCTTCATAACTTTTCTTTGCCAATTGCAGGGTTTTATTATACATAAGTCTAGCAGTTCTAATCACCCCCTGTGAGTGAGTCATGATGGCTGATTTTAAGGCTAATTTAGCATTAGAGCTGTCCTTATTGAACCATTCCCTGACTTTATAATTATCAGAGGATTGCCTAATAATAGTCTTCCTATAGAAAATATCCTGCACGTTCCTTACCATTTCTTCGGGAATGCTCAAAATTGGAATGTCACTAACCTCATACTCCTCACAACCAGACATAGGCCCTCATTATGAACACGGCGGTAAACACTGCCGACCGCCGTGGCGACGGTGAACAGAAGACCGCCATTGGCGGTGAACAGAAACCCGCCATATAATGATGCAAAAATCTTATTCTGACAAAAATCACCTGTCCACCAGTCTCCGCCAGGACATTGTCGGAGGAAATGGTGGACCTCCCACCCTGCCACAGCCGAGCACACCAACACTCCGCCCTCCAAATAATAATGCACAAATCAACTTGGCAGTCAGTGAAAGCCGAACGACCATTGGCAGAGCAGACCGCCACGGGCGGCAAGTGCACCTAACAGTAAGAAGTGCACACATTGGATAAGTTAGAAACCCACACACCTGACACACATCCACAACACTATAAAACACTCACAGACACACCCCACAATCCTTTGCAACAAAAGTAGGCTAACGAAGACAGAGAACACCAGAAGCAGACACCGAACGCCACAATCCACAATACTCACACCCAACCACACAAGAGCACCCTCACCTAGATCCACACCAGACACCATTCACGAAACTCACCATGGCAACCCCCAAACACCCACGCTTCACAGAAAGGGAGCTAAGGACCATGGTGGATGAGATCCTGAAAGTCGAGCCACTACTATTCGGTGCTCAGGTGCAGCACACACCCATCGCCAGGAAGATGGAGCTATGGCAGACCATTGTCAACAGGGTCAATGCAGTGGGACACCATCCACGCACCAGAGACGACATCTGCAAGAGATGGAACGACCTGCGGGGGAAGGTCAGGGCCATGACATCTAGGCACCACATTGCAGTCCAGAAGACTGGGGGAGGACCTCCACCAACACCACCGACAACAATGACTGGGAGGAAAAGGTACTGGCCATCCTGCATCCTGAGGGCCTCACTGGACTCACTAGAGGAATGGTCTCGGGTAAGTCGTCTACCATTACCCCATATCCATCACATCTGGAATGCATGCACCACCCCACCCCTCCAACACCCGCCAGGACCACTACCTCACCCAGCCCACAGACACTGAATCTACTTCCCCTGCATGCCTGCAAACCCACTAAAAGGCCAACATCCCTCCCCCTGTGCACAGCTACCCACCCTTTCAAGGAAATACATTGGCCTATAAGACCCAAAATGCAGCTCCACATCCTAAGCTAAAAGCAATGCCAACCTCACCAAAGCATCCTGCATGGCCCCAAGGTGTGCAAGCTGCACAAACCCGCCCAGGCCTCTGCACCCCATCCGACTATGCTAATGTAACATACATGTCCATTTCCCCCAATAGGCATCACCACCCATGCCACCCTGACGGACAGGACAAGGAGTGCCAGTGCCCCACAGGGAGACAGAGGCACCTCACAGGACACTGGGGATGGAACCCTGGACACTGATGATCAGGCTGGCCCCTCACACAGTCCTGGACTGTCACCATCCATCAGCCCCACCCAGGATACCACTGACACCCCTACCACCCAGCCAATAACATCAACCCAGGGCAACCGTCCCCACACCTGTGTATCCAGGCCACAGACTGGTGGAACACAAGTACAGAGGCCACAGTCACCCCCTACCAACAGGCAGGAAGACGATGGCCCCAGTACAAGTGGTACTGCCAGACCTGTGCAGGGGACACGGGCACAGGGGGCTAGGCCCAGTGGGAGGGCATCAGTGGCCCACAGGGGAGGCCACAGGATGGATGCTGCAGCCCAAGACGTGATTTCGGAGGTCCTGGGAGCCTACCACCATACCCAGGACAGATTGGTCAGATAGTATCTACCCTGGAGCAGAGGTTGCAGCAAGCAAACCACCAAGAGGCCATGGAGCAGTGGAAACTGCACAATGCCACAATGGCCAGCATAGCAGGTGCGCTGCTGCAGCTTCTCCAAACACAGCCTGAGGCCCACACAGAAGAGGAAGCCCCCACTACAGCACAGGATACAGACCGGACAACAAGAGCATCAGCATCAACTTCACATGTACTACCCTCTGAGGAAATACAGGGGACATCCATCTCAACCCCTATAGGCCAACAACAGGTGCTCAAACGGACCCTCAGGCCAAGGTATGGGACATTAACACCTGCCAAGAACAAGGCCCCCTCTAAGAAGTGACTCTGCTAAAAACTGCCTACCAAGTGTCCCGCTCAATCAACCACCAAACTGTGCTACAAATATTGAAAACTCATGTAAGCATGGATGGACCTACCAATACTGCCAACAATGCTGCCACCATGTTGCCATTTTGAATAACCACCATCGACCCACTCCCATCACTGTATTCTGCACGATTTTATCCCTGCACCAAATAAAACACATTTTCACCTGTTACAATGTCCCCTGTCAAGTGTGAACAAAGCGAAGTATGGATGCAACTGGTTGATAACTCCTTTATTTGTACCTGAGTAGCATGAAAAGCACCACATGCATTACATGTTGTTGTGCCTGAATATGGGTTGAAATAATGGACTCAATTGTAATCTGTCCTATGCAGACCTGGTCACAGTGGCAATTTGTATTGATCCAACCCCCCCTAGATGAAAAGGTACACTGTCAGTATGATGCACAGACACCAATCTCAGCCAATTGTCCCACATAATTACTGGAAGTAGAGTTTTATCAGTTGGGTCCTGGAATTTATATCTTCCCCTTCCTCATCATCACCATCACTCTCATCCCCTCTCTGAGGAAGCTGGTCTGGATATACAGCACCCATCTCCTCCAAGAGGGGGATAGAATTTTTCAGAGCCATGTTGTCTTGTCCAGCATGCAGCAGGCCCCCACTATTCTACACACCTTTTCAGGCCCATATGCCAGGGAACCGCCAGAGATATGTAGACAACAAAATTGAGCCTTCAGGAGACCTATTGTGTGCTCTATCACCCTCCTAGTACGTCCATGGGCCTCATTGTAATTCCTCTCTGCATCTGTTCCAGGATTCCTTACTGCTGTCAGGAGCCAACGCAAGTTGGGATAGCGAGAATCACCTAGAAAAAGGTGCACAACACAACTTTAAATGGTAAGCCTCAGAGGCAGACAGCCAGACTGTTTGCTAGGTGGCAATAAGTGACAGAAACACCTACCTATGATCCACCCTCTGTCCTCTTGTAGTTGTTCAATCTTGTGTGGCACACTACTGTTCCTTAGCACAAATTAATCATGGACTGCACCAGGGAACATGGCATTCACATGTGTGATGTACTGGTCAGCAATGCACACCAATTGAATGTTCATGGAATGAAAGTTCTTCCTGTTTCTGTACACCTGTTCACTGACTCTTGGGGGATGAGAGCTATGTGGGTGCTGTCGATGGCACCTATCACATGGGGTATGTTGGCAAAGGCATAGAAGTCTGACTTGATGGCAGGGAGGTCAGCACTTTGGGGAAACCTCACATAGGACTGCAGGTGTCGTACAAATGCATTCAGGAATCTTTTCAGTAAAATGCTAAACATTGGCTGTGAAAAACCTGCACCCATGCCCACTGTCACTTGAAATGAGCCCGTGGCCAGGAAATGGAGTGCAGAAAGCACCTGCACTTCAGTAGGGATGGCATGCTGATTATGATTTGCCGGAGTCAGTGCAGGATCCAGTAATGCACAAAGTTCAAGAATAGTTGCACGGGTGAGTCTGTAGTTTATAATGATGTGACGCTCCAAGATGGTCTGGAAATCCACAAGTGGTCTGTACACCGATAGGACCCTTCCTCGCCACAAGGGTCTGTACCTAGGAGGAGTTGAAAACGCGTGTGAGGAACACACATACATCGGCACACATTGTCAGTCATTGAGCACTGCTGGCATGTATGTCATTGACATAAATGCATAGTGTGTATGACATAACAGCAACTTGACCACAATGATAGACCAGGGCTTGTCAGGAGCAGTAATGTTAATTGCCAGATGCCTATGGGTGTTTGGGGAACAATGGGCCTGCATTGTGCAGATGTGAGTTTTAAAAATGCGTAGTGTTTGCCAAAATGTCTGTCCCATGTAATCCACTACTGGTGTTGTGGAAGTGACCTCATACCGCTAGCGGTTGACGTACCAGCGTAAGGCGGTGTTTACTGCTGTGCGCCAATTCATTGGTTAACATGGATGTCAATGGGGAATCCTAGCGTATCATGATCGCCGCCGGCAGTGACGGTGCACTACGCCACAGTGCGTATGCAAAGTCGTCACCCCAACTTCACTTGACTCCCTGATCTCTTGCAAGCAGGTACTTCACTGAGTGTACTGCTGTGTCCTGCCTCTGGTCATGGAAGTGCCACGTGTTGCAGGGGAAGAGGAACTGGAAAGGCTCGTGGATGGGTTCCTGCCCCTGTACGATAAGCTCTGCGGACAGTCAGAGGTACAGGTGAGTAGGAGGATTGGGGGCCATGGATGTGTGTAATGGTTGGTGTTGGCTGCGCACATGTGTGCAGATCTGACACTGGATGGGCCAGGGTTCCTGACATGCTGTGTGTGTATGTGCTGTTCGTCGGTTTGTACTGTCCATCCTGTTGTGGACGTATAGCCAGCTGTATATGATTGGCCAGTGCCTGACCTCTGTGTTACATTTATGTGTGTCCCTTTTAGGTAAGCGCCCACCAGAAGAGGGCACTTTGTCATGCCATCGCCAGGGAGGTGTGGACCCTGGGGGTCTACAACCGGTGGAGCACCCACTGCAGGAAGAGGTAGGAGGACCTGCGGCGCTGGGTGCGTAAAATCTGCGAGGCCCAGCTGGGGAAGTCCTCCCAACGGGGAAGGGGTGCCCGTCGGGCACTGACCTTACTTATGCAACGAATCCTATCGGTGGCGTACCCAGACCTGGATGGGCACTTGAAGGCTGAACAGCAGTCACAAGGGGGTGAGCACACATCCCATTTATTTGTCCCTTGATGGATGTGTGTGTGTGTGCATTCAGACTTATGCTGTTTAGTTGCAGGGACTCTGACTGATATCCGTCTACATTATGGGCCCCGTGGGAAATATGGGTGCCTTTGTCAGGTCTCCTACACATCGGGTCCTTAAGTTATTTGGGGAATGGCTGTAGAGCAGGGTTCTGGGCACTAGTCAGGGGCATAGCCATGGGTATTGCGGTAGGTGCTGCCTGTAGGAGGGTCTCCGGGTGGGTGTATGCATGAATAACTATGTTAACTCCATTCAGCTATTTACAAGTGTCTCTGCTTTTTTGTCTCCCCATCCCTGTTCTCTTGTGTTGTCTGTGTACATCAGCATCATCTGGTGAGGGAGCTGAGGCACCGGCGAGTGGGGATGCAGTGGCCCACGGATCCTCCGAGGCAGAGTCGTCCGACGCCAAGGGGACCAGTGGGTTGGAGGGCGAGGGGAGTACCATAGGGAGGCAACTACCACTGGAGGTAGTGACTCCGATACCTCCTCCGATGGGGGCTCCCTGGCGGTGGTGGACCCTAGTGGACCCACACCTACTGTGTCAGCTTCCGCCACCCCCATACCATCACGCCCTCCCATTTCCTCCCCACTGAGTTGCCTGTGCCCGCTCACCAAGAACGGTGGGTGTCTCCTTCGCCCCAGGCACCTTCACCCCTGCCCCAGTCAGCCCTGCTGCCCTCACGGAGGAGGCTATTGACCTCCTGAGAACCACCTCTGCAGGGCAGACAACCATCGTCAATGCCATCCAGGGGCTAGCATCAGAGACGCAGCAGACCAATGCCTATCTGGATGGCATTCACAGTGCTGTGTCCGGCCTACAGAGATCTTTTCAGGCTCTGGCCTCCTCTTGGACGGCAGCCAGTGTCCCTGGTCATTCTGTCTCCCCTCCAACCTCCTCTACAACTTCCAGCACCCCACTCCCTTCACCCGTCCAAAGCACACATTCTGACATGCAGGCACAGACCTCAACACACAAGAAGCACACTTCAAAACACAAGCACCACACCTCCCACCACAAGCATTCACACAGCCAACATACACATACACACACAAAAACATCCACTTCCCCCAGTGTGCCCACCTCTTCCGCCTCCCTGTCTGTCCCCTCTACATACACACCCCCAGGCACTGCACCTTCATTCACTATTGCTGAGCCTATTTGTAGGAAAGTACCATCTTGCCTGGCATGTTACCCCCATATCTCACTGTATATATGTTGTTTTAGTTGTATGTGTCACTGGGACCCTGCCAGCCAGGGCCCCAGTGCTCATAAGTGTGCCCTATAAGTGTTACCTGTGTTATGACTAACTGTCTCACTGAGGCTCTGCTAATCAGAACCTCAGTGGTTATGCTCTCTCATTTCTTTCCAAATTGTCACTAACAGGCTAGTGACCAATTTCACCAATTTACATTGGCATACTGGAACACCCTTATAATTCCCTAGTATATGGTACTGAGGTACTCAGGGTATTGGGGTTCCAGGAGATCCCTATGGGCTGCAGCATTTCTTTTGCCACCCATAGGGAGCTCTGACAATTCTTACACAGGCCTGCCACTGCAGCCTGAGTGAAATAACGTCCATGTTATTTCACAGCCATTTACCACTGCACTTAAGTAACTTATAAGTCACCTATATGTCTAACCTTTACCTGGTAAAGGTTGGGTGCTAAGTTACTTAGTGTGAGGGCACCCTGGCACTAGCCAAGGTGCCCCCACATTGTTCAGGGCAAATTCCCCAGACTTTGTGAGTGCGGGGACACCATTACACGTGTGCACTAGACATAGGTCACTACCTATGTATAGCTACACAATGGTAACTCCGAACATGGCCTTGTAACATGTCTAAGATCATGGAATTGCCCCCCAATGCCATCCTGGTATTGGGGAGACAATCCCATGATTCCCCGGGTCTCTAGCACAGACCCGGGTACTGCCAAACTACCTTTCCCGGGGTTTCACTGCAGCTGCTGCTGCTGCCAACCCCTCAGACAGGTTTCTGCCCTCTTGGGGTCCAGCCAGGCTTGGCCCAGGAAGGCAGAACAAAGGACTTCCTCAGAGAGAGGGTGTTACACCCTCTCCCTTTGGAAAAAGATGTCAGGGCTGGGGAGGAGTAGCCTCCCCCAGCCTCTGGAAATGCTTTGATGGGCACAGATGGTGCCCATCTCTGCATAAGCCAGTCTGCACCGGTTCAGGGATCCCTCAGCCCTGCTCTGGCGCGAAACTGGACAAAGGAAAGGGGAGTGACCACTCCCCTGACCTGCACCTCCCCTGGGAGGTGCCCAGAGCTCCTCCAGTGTGCTCCAGACCTCTGCCATCTTGGAAACAGAGGTGCTGCTGCCACACTGGACTGCTCTGAGTGGCCAGTGCCAGCAGGTGACGTCAGAGACTCCTTCTGGTAGGCTCCTTCAGGTGTTGCTAGCCTATCCTCTCTCCTAAGTAGCCAAACCTCCTTTTCTGGCTATTTAGGGTCTCTGCTTTGGGGAATTCTTTAGATAACGAATGCAAGAGCTCATCAGAGTTCCTCTGCATCTCTCTCTTCACCTTCTACCAAGGAATCGACTGCTGACCGCGCTGGAAGCCTTCAAAACTGCAACAAAGTAGCAAAGACGACTACTGCGACCTTGTAACGCTGATCCTGCCGCCTTCTCGACTGTTTTCCTGGTGGTGCATGCTGTGGGGGTAGTCTGCCTCCTCTCTGCACTAGAAGCTCCGAAGAAATCTCCCGTGGGTCGACGGAATCTTCCCCCTGCAACTGCAGGCACCAAAGAACTGCATCACCGGTCCTCTGGGTCTCCTCTCAGCACGACGAGCGAGGTCCCTTGAACTCAGCAACTCTGTCCAAGTGACTCCCACAGTCCAGTGACTCTTCAGTCCAAGTTTGGTGGAGGTAAGTCCTTGTCTCCCCACGCTAGACTTTATTGCTGGGAACCATGTTTTTTGCAGCTACTCCGGCTCCTGTGCACTCTTCGAGGATTTCCTTTGTGCACAGCCAAGCCTGGGTCCCCGGCACTCTAACCTGCATTGCACGACCTCCTGAGTTGTCGTCTGGCTTCGTGGGACCCTCTTGTGCAACTTCGGGTGAGCTCCGGTTCACTCCACTTCGTAGTGCCTGTTCTGGCACTTCTGCGGGTGCTGCTTGCTTCTGAGTGGGCTCCTTGTCTTGCTAGACGCCACCTCTGTCCCCTCACGCAATTGGTGACATCCTGGTCCCTCCTGGGCCACAGCAGCATCCAAAAACCCTAACCCTTGCAGCTAACAAGGCTTGTTTGCAGTCTTTCTGCGGGAAAACACTTCTGCACAACTCTTCACGACGTGGGACATCCATCCTCCAAAGGGGAAGTTTCTAGCCCTTGTCGTTCTTGCAGAATCCTCAGCTTCTACCATCCGGCAGCAGCTTCTTTGCACCCACAGCTGGCATTTCCTGGGTATCTGCCCACTCCCGACTTGATCGACTTGGTCCCCTTGTTCCACAGGTACTCTCGTCTGGAAATCCATCGTTGGTGCATTGCTGGTGTTGGTCTTTCCCGCAGAATTCCCCTATCACGACTTCTGTGCTCTTTGGGGAACTTAGGTGCACTTTGCACCCACTTTTCAGGGTCTTGGGGTGGGCTATTTTTCTAACCCTCACTGTTTTCTTACAGTCCCAGCGACCCTCTACAAGGTCACATAGGTTTGGGTTCCATTCGTGGTTCGCATTCCACTTCTAGAGTATATGGTTTGTGTTGCCCCTATCCCTATGTGCCCCCATTGCATTCTATTGTGACTATACATTGTTTGCACTGTTTTCTATTGCTATTACTGCATATTTTGGTATTGTGTACATATATCTTGTGTATATTTGCTATCCTCATACTGAGGGTACTCACTGAGATACTTTGGCATATTGTCATAAAAATAAAGTACCTTAATTTTTAGTATATCTGTGTATTGTGTTTTCTTATGATATTGTGCATATGACACTAGTGGTACTGTAGGAGCTTCACTCGTCTCCTAGTTCAGCCTAAGCTGCTCTGCTAAGCTACCTTTTCTATCAGCCTAAGCTGCTAGACACCCCTCTACACTAATAAGGGATACCTGGGCCTGTGCAAGGTGTAAGTACCCCTTGGTACTCACTACAAGCCAGTCCAGCCTCCTACATTGGTGGTGCAGCGGTGGGATGAGTACTTTGCAACTACTTACCACTTTTGTCATTGTACTTTTCATAAGAGAAAAATATACGAAACAAGTTCAGTGTATGTACACCTAATCAAAAGGTTTTGCTTTTCGTCTCTCACTTCTTTTAATAAGTTCTAAAAAGTACCTCTAAACTTTCAAAAAGTTCTTAAAAAGTTTGAAAAGTTTTTTTTTTCTGTTCTTTAAAAAGTTCTGAAACTTTTTCTTTCTTTTTCTGTCCCTTAAACCTTTTCTATCATGTCTGGTACAGGCCAAACTCTTGATCTGGCCAGCATAGCTTATGACAACCTTAGCTGGAAGGAAGCAAGGAGTCTCTGTGTTGATAGAGGTTTAGGGGTAGGGAAGAATCCCTCAAGACAACTGTTGGTTAATATGCTCATTGAACAAGATAAGACCTTAGTTGGCACTTCTGGTGAGAAATTAGCTGATGGTTCCCACTCTGATTCTGGGGCACCCCTAGCAAAAGATTTGGGAGGGAATCTTTCCAACCTGCCCCTTAGCAGGCCACCTAGCATAGCTGGTACTGATTTGAATTCACATCACAGTAATAGTGTTGTTTCTCATCACAGTAGAAGTGTTACTTCTGTAGGCCAGAATGTTAGACTGCCATCTGTTAGGGAAGGGTCTCCCTCTGTTCATTCACACCATTCTTCTGTTTCAAGGCATGCCCAATCCACCCACCCTGATGACAGAGTGTTAGAAAGGGAGCTCAATAGATTGAGAGTGGAACAATCCAGGCTGAAGCTCAAGAAGCAACAGCTGGATTTAGATAGGCAGTCCTTTGATTTAGAAAAAGAAAGGCAGAGGTTGGGGTTAGGACCCCATGGTGGCAGCAGCAGTATTCCAAATAGTCATCCTGCAAAAGAGCATGATTCTAGGAATCTGCACAAGATAGTTCCCCCTTACAAGGAGGGGGATGACATTAACAAGTGGTTTGCTGCACTTGAGAGGGCCTGTGTTGTACAGGAGGTCCCTCAAAGGCAGTGGGCTGCTATCCTATGGCTATCTTTCAGTGGAAAGGGAAGGGATAGGCTCCTTACTGTGAACGAAAGTGATGGCAATAATTTTACAGTTCTTAAGAATGCACTCCTAGATGGTTATGGCTTAACCACTGAACAGTACAGGATAAAGTTCAGAGAAACCAAAAAGGAGTCTTCACAAGACTGGGTAGACTTTGTTGACCATTCAGTGAAGGCCTTGGAGGGGTGGTTACATGGCAGTAAAGTTCCTGACTATGAAAGCCTGTATAACTTAATCCTGAGAGAGCATATTCTTAATAATTGTTTGTCTGATTTGTTACACCAGTACCTGGTAGACTCTGATCTGACCTCTCCCCAAGAATTGGGAAAGAAGGCAGACAAATGGGTCAGAACAAGGGTAAACAGAAAAGTTCATACAGGGGGTGACAAGGATGGCAAGAAGAAGGATGGTAAGTCTTCTGACAAGGGTGGGGACAAATCTAAAAATGAGTCTTCATCAGGCCCACAAAAACACTCTGGTGGGGCTGGTGGGCCCAAATCCTCTTCAAATCAAAACAAAGAAAAGAAACCATGGTGCTATTTATGTAAAATGAAAGGCCATTGGACAACAGATCCCAGTTGTCCAAAGAAAAGCACCAAGCCTCCTACCACTACAACCCCTGCTGCTACACCTAGCGCCCCTAGTAATAGCAGTGGTGGTGGGAGCAAACCTACTAATAGCCAATCCAAGGGAGTAGCTGGGCTCACTTTTGGTAATTTAGTTGGGGTTGGTCTGATTAGGGAGACCACAGAGGCTGTGTTAGTCTCTGAGGGTGCCATTGATTTGGCCACCTTGGTTGCTTGTCCCCTTAACATGGATAAGTACAAGCAACTATCCCTAATACATGGTGTTGAGGTTCAGGCCTACAGGGACACAGGTGCCAGTGTTACCATGGTAATAGAGAAACTGGTCCACCCTGAACAACACCTACTTGGTCACCAGTACCAAGTAACCGATGCTCATAACAACACTCTTAGCCACCCCATGGCTGTTGTGAATCTCAACTGGAGGGGGGGGTTACTGGTCCAAAGAAAGTTGTGGTTGCCTCAGATTTACCTGTAGGCTGTCTACTAGGGAATGATTTAGAGACATCAGCTTGGGCAGAAGTGGAGTTGGAGGCTCATGCAGCAATGCTGGGCATTCCAGGGCATATTTTTGCTTTGACAAGGGCTCAGGCCAAAAAGCAAAAAGGACAGGGTGACTTGGATCCTGGAAGAATGGACCAAGTGCTCCCTAAAGCTAGGGTTAGTAAAGGTAAAACACTACCTACTATCCCTCCCTCTACAGTGGATTCAACCTCTGAGGAAGAGGAATTTCCACCCTGTGCAGAACCTACACCAGAGGAGCTGGAAGCAGACACTGCTGAGCTTTTGGGTGAAGGGGGGCCTGCCAGGGAGGAGCTGAGTGTGGCACAGCATACCTGTCCCACACTAGAGGGTCTAAGGCAGCAAGCTGTCAAACAAGCAAATGGGGATGTCAGTGACTCTCACAGAGTTTACTGGGAGGATAACCTTTTGTACACTGAAGCAAGGGATCCAAAACCTGGAACTGCCAGGAGATTGGTGATTCCCCAGGAGTACAGAAAGTTCCTCCTAACTCTAGCCCATGACATTCCCTTAGCTGGACATTTGGGGCAAATGAAAACTTGGGACAGGCTTGTCCCCTTGTTTCATTGGCCTAGAATGTCAGAGGACACAAATGAATTTTGTAAGTCCTGTGAAACCTGTCAAGCCAGTGGCAAGACAGGTGGCACACCAAAGGCACCCCTTATTCCACTGCCTGTGGTTGGGGTTCCCTTTGAAAGGGTAGGGGTTGACATAGTTGGCCCCCTTGAACCTCCTACTGCTTCAGGCAATAGGTTTATCTTGGTGGTCGTGGACCATGCCACCAGATATCCTGAAGCAATTCCTCTAAGGACCATTAAAGCTCCTGCAGTGGCAAAGGCCCTCCTGGGAATCTTTTCCAGGGTGGGCTTCCCAAAAGAGGTGGTATCAGACAGGGGAAGCAATTTCATGTCTGCTTACTTAAAGGCCATGTGGAAGGAATGTGGTGTGACATACAAGTTCACCACACCCTATCATCCACAAACAAATGGACTGGTGGAGAGATTTAACAAAACTCTCAAAGGTATGATAATGGGACTCCCTGAAAAACTCCGCAGGAGATGGGATATCCTGTTACCTTGCCTCCTTTTTGCTTACAGGGAGGTACCCCAAAAAGGAGTGGGCTTCAGCCCCTTTGAACTCCTATTTGGACACCCTGTAAGAGGTCCTCTAACACTTGTTAAGGAGGGTTGGGAACAAACTTTAAAAGCTCCAAAGCAAGACATAGTGGACTATGTACTTGGCCTAAGATCAAGGATGGCTGAGTACATGAAAAAGGCCAGTAAAAACCTTCAGGCCAGCCAAGAGCTCCAAAAGCAATGGAATGACCAGAAGGCTGTTTTGGTTCAGTACCAACCAGGGCAGAAAGTGTGGGTCTTGGAGCCTGTGGCACCAAGAGCACTCCAAGATAAATGGAGTGGACCCCACATAATTGTTGAAAAGAAGGGTGAAGTCACCTACTTAGTTGACTTAGGCACTGCCAGGAGTCCCCTTAGGGTGCTCCATGTCAATCGCCTGAAACCCTACTATGACAGGGCTGATCTCACCCTGCTCATGGCAACAGATGAGGGACAGGAAGAAGAGAGTGACCCTCTCCCTGATCTCTTCTCTTCCACAGAACAAGATGCTCTAGTGGAAGGTGTAGTTTTGGCAGATTGTCTTACTGCTGAGCAGAAAGACCACTGCATAAATCTCCTGGGTCAGTTTTCTGAACTCTTCTCTATTGTGCCAGGCACCACTTCTTGGTGTGAGCACACTATAGATACTGGAGACAGCTTGCCTGTCAAAAGTAAGATCTATAGGCAGCCTGACCATGTCAGAGACTGCATAAAGCAAGAAGTACAGAAAATGCTTGAACTGGGAGTGGTTGAGCACTCTGAAAGTCCATGGGCCTCTCCTGTGGTACTTGTACCAAAACCTCATTCCAAGGATGGAAAGAAGGAAATGCGGTTTTGTGTAGACTATAGAGGTCTCAACCAGGTAACCAAAACTGATGCTCACCCTATACCCAGGGCAGATGAGCTAATAGATACACTGGCATCTGCCAAGTATCTAAGCACCTTTGATTTGACTGCAGGGTATTGGCAGATCAAGTTATCAGAGGATGCAAAAGCAAAAACTGCATTTTCAACCATTGGAGGCCATTACTAATTCACAGTAATGCCTTTTGGATTGAAAAATGCACCTGCCACTTTTCAAAGGTTGGTGAACACAGTCCTGCAAGGGCTGGAAGCTTTTAGTGCAGCATATCTAGATGATATAGCTGTCTTTAGCTCCAGCTGGGATGATCACCTGGTCCACCTATGGAAAGTTTTGGAGGCCCTGCAGAAGGCAGGCCTCACTATCAAGACTTCAAAGTGCCAGATAGGGCAGGGGAAAGTGGTTTATCTGGGACACCTGGTAGGTGGAGAACAGATTGCACCACTTCAGGGGAAAATCCAAACTATTATAGATTGGGTTCCCCCTACAACTCAGACCCAGGTGAGGCCTCACTGGGTATTACAGGAGGTTCATAAAGAACTATGGCTCAATTGCAGCCCCTCTTAATGACCTCACATCTAAAAAAATGCCTAAGAAGGTATTATGGACATCAAACTGTCAGAAAGCTTTTGAGGAGCTGAAGCAGGCCATGTGCTCTGCACCTGTCCTGAAAAACCCCTGTTACTCCCAAAAAAAACATTGTCCAAACTGATGCATCTGAATTAGGGGTAGGGGCAGTCTTATCACAACTTAATTCTGAGGGCCAGGATCAACCTGTTGCTTTTACCAGCAGGAGGTTGACCCCTAGAGAAAAGCGTTGGTCTGCCATAGAGAGGGAGGCCTTTGCTGTGGTCTGGGCACTGAAGAAATTGAGGCCATACCTGTTTGGCACTCACTTCATTGTTCAGACATCCCACAAACCTCTACTTTGGCTAAAACAAATGAAAGGTGAAAACCCTAAATTGTTGAGGTGGTCCATATCCCTACAGGGAATGGACTATACAGTGGAACATAGACCTGGGAGTACCCACTCCAATGCAGATGGACTCTCCAGATATTTCCACTTAGACTCATCAGGGCATGGCTAGTCTTATTGTCCTTCGTTTGGGGGGGAGAGGGTTGTGTAGGAAAGTACCATCTTGCCTGGCATGTTACCCCCATATTTCACTGTATATATGTTGTTTTAGTTGTATGTGTCACTGGGACCCTGCCAGCCAGGACCCCAGTGCTCATAAGTGTGCCCTATAAGTGTTACCTGTGTTATGACTAACTGTCTCACTGAGGCTCTGCTAATCAGAACCTCAGTGGTTATGCTCTCTCATTTCTTTCCAAATTGTCACTAACAGGCTAGTGACCAATTTCACCAATTTACATTGGCATACTAGAACACCCTAATAATTCCCTAGTATATGGTACTGAGGTACTCAGGGTATTGGGGTTCCAGAAGATCCCTATGGGCTGCATTTCTTTTGCCACCCATAGGGAGCTCTTACAATTCTTACACAGGCCTGCCACTGCAGCCTGAGTGAAATAACGTCCATGTTATTTCACAGCCATTTACCACTGCACTTAAGTAACTTATAAGTCACCTATATGTCTAACCTTTACCTGGTAAAGGTTGGGTGCTAAGTTACTTAGTGTGAGGGCACCCTGGCACTAGCCAAGGTGCCCCCACATTGTTCAGGGCAAATTCCCCGGACTTTGTGAGTGCGGGGACACCATTACACGTGTGCACTATACATAGGTCACTACCTATGTATAGCTACACAATGGTAACTCCGAACATGGCCATGTAACATGTCTAAGATCATGGAATTGCCCCCCCAACGCCATCCTGGTATTGGGGAGACAATCCCATGATTCCCCGGGTCTCTAGCACAGACCCGGGTACTGCCAAACTACCTTTCCCGGGGTTTCACTGCAGCTGCTGCCAACCCCTCAGACAGGTTTCTGCCCTCCTGGGGTCCAGCCAGGCTTGGCCCAGGAAGGCAGAACAAAGGACTTCCTCAGAGAGAGGGTGTTACACCCTCTCCCTTTGGAAAAAGGTGTCAGGGCTGGGGAGGAGTAGCCTACCCCAGCCTCTGGAAATGCTTTGATGGGCACAGATGGTGCCCATCTCTGCATAAGCCAGTCTGCACCGGTTCAGGGATCCCTCAGCCCTGCTCTGGCGCGAAACTGGACAAAGGAAAGGGGAGTGACCACTCCCCTGACCTGCCCCTGCCCTGGGAGGTGCCCAGAGCTCCAGACCTCTGCCATCTTGGAAACAGAGGTGCTGCTGGCACACTGGACTGCTCTGAGTGGCCAGTGCCAGCAGGTGACATCAGAGACTCCTTCTGATAGGCTCCTTCAGGTGTTGCTAGCCCATCCTCTCTCCTAAGTAGCCAAACCTCCTTTTCTGGCTATTTAGGGTCTCTGCTTTGGGGAATTCTTTAGATAACGAATGCAAGAGCTCATCAGAGTTCCTCTGCATCTCTCTCTTGACCTTCTGCCAAGGAATCGACTGCTGACCGCGCTGGAAGCCTTCAAAACTGCAACAAAGTAGCAAAGACGACTACTGCGACCTTGTAACGCTGATCCTGCCACCTTCTCGACTGTTTTCCTGGTGGTGCATGCTGTGGGGGTAGTCTGCCTCCTCTCTGCACTAGAAGCTCCGAAGAAATCTCCCGTGGGTCGACGGAATCTTCCCCCTGCAACCGCAGGCACCAAAGAACTGCATCACCGGTCCTCTGGGTCTCCTCTCAGCACGACGAGCGAGGTCCCTTGAACTCAGCAACTCTGTCCAAGTGACTCCCACAGTCCAGTGACTCTTCAGTCCATGTTTGGTGGAGGTAAGTCCTTGCCTCCCCACGCTAGACTGCATTGCTGGGAACCATGTGTTTTGCAGCTACTCCGGCTCCTGTGCACTCTTCGAGGATTTCCTTTGTGCACAGCCAAGCCTGGGTCCCCGGCACTCGAACCTGCATTGCACGACCTCCTGAGTTGTCGTCCGGCTTCGTGGGACCGTCTTGTGCAACTTCGGGTGAGCTCTGGTTCACTCCACTTTGTAGTGCCTGTTCCGGCACTTCTGCGGGTGCTGCTTGCTTCTGAGTGGGCTCTTTGTCTTGCTGGACGCCCCCTCTGTCCCCTCACGCAATTGGTGACATCCTGGTCCCTCCTGGGCCACAGCAGCATCCAAAAACCCTAACCGCGACCCTTGCAGCTAGCAAGGCTTGTTTGCGGTCTTTCTGCGGGGAAAACACTTCTTCATGACGTGGGACATCCATCCTCCAAAGGGGAAGTTTCTAGCCCTTGTCGTTCTTGCAGAATACTCAGCTTCTACCATCCGGTGGCAGCTTCTTTGCACCCACAGCTGGCATTTCCTGGGCATCTGCCCACTCCTGACTTGATTGTGACTTTTGGACTTGGTCCCCTTGTTCCACAGGTACTCTCCTCTGGAAATCCATCGTTGGTGCATTGCTGGTGTTGGTCTTTCTCGCAGAATTCCCCTATCACGACTTCTGTGCTCTTTGGGGAACTTAGGTGCACTTTGCACCCACTTTTCAGGGTCTTGGGGTGGGCTATTGTTCTAACCCTCACTGTTTTCTTACAGTCCCAGCGACCCTCTACAAGGTCACATAGGTTTGGGGTCCATTCGTGGTTCGCATTCCACTTCTAGAGTATATGGTTTGTGTTGCCCCTATCCCTATGTGCCCCATTGCATTCTATTGTGACTATACATTGTTTGCACTGTTTTCTATTGCTATTACTGCATATTTTGGTATTGTGTAAATATATCTTGTGTATATTTGCTATCCTCATACTGAGGGTACTCACTGAGATACTTTGGCATATTGTCATAAAAATAAAGTACCTTTATCTTTAGTATATCTGTGTATTGTGTTTTCTTATGATATTGTGCATATGACACTAGTGGTACTGTAGGAGCTTCACTCGTCTCCTAGTTCAGCCTAAGCTGCTCTGCTAAGCTACCTTTTCTATCAGCCTAAGCTGCTAGACACCCCTCTACACTAATAAGGGATACCTGGGCCTGGTGCAAGGTGTAAGTACCCCTTGGTACTCACTACCAGCCAGTCCAGCCTCCTACACTATTCCTGCAGTCACCACAACAGCAAACATCCATACATGCACCCCAGACACCACACCTGCACTCACCACAACTACTTTAGTTGACACATGCAGCACACTCAACAGACTTACAGACACCCACACAACATACATTCACACTGGCAGCCTGTCTTGTCCCACTGTGTCCACCCCCCTCCTCCCAAGACACTCAAACGCACCAAAAACCCCACCCATCACACATCCACCACACCTCAGCATACTGTCCAGTCACCTGCACCCACATCACGCACACCTACACCACTTACATCCACTCCCTCTACCTCCACTCCCACGCCTTCCTCCAGGCCCAACCCAATTGCACCTCTCCCATGCTGACCTATTCCAACCCAATGGCCCACCCCGTCTCGTCCCTAAACATGCACACCTCCTTGCCCTACCCACTCCTTCCACGTCACAGCCCGTCCCTGTCCGCCCTTCCCATTCCTGTGCCCCTTTCCCAGAGAGGAAGAAGTCCTGTGCTGAGCCTGTTCCATCTGCCTCCACCCGGTCCAAGCACACTCCCCCACCTTCCTAGGCCAAACCCAAACCCCCTCCACTTTCCGAACGTAAATCTAAGCACCACCCCTTGTAAATCCCCACCCCCACCACACCCTGGCCCTGTTCCCTGAGATGCCTGGATGCCCCATTGTTGCCCCTATGAGGTGGAGTACCGTAGCACTTGTGGGAGTCAGGTTGGGGCCATTGTGGCCCATCGGACTGGTGTTCTGACGGACTGGCCATTGGCCTCGTATTCACTTTGTTTGCTCAATGAGCACAGTAAAAAGTTAATGTGTGGCCTGTGTTTTTGGCGGCACACTCTGGATCGCTGGTCTCTCGTTTCATTGTTTGTGGGTGTGGGGCACATGTATGTACTTTGGACAGGTCGGATTTGCCTTGTGTCAGGTAAGTCCCTCTTGCTGTGGGGTGTATGGCTTGTGCTGCTGTGAAGGTTTGTGGGAGCGTTGCAGAGAGGGTGGATTCGGTGGGTCTATAACTGTGCCCTTTCTTGCCTTGTGTTGTAGGTTGCAGTACTTACCGTCGTCGTCTTCGTCGGCGGTCTCGGTCGTGGAGGTATATGGCAAGGAGAAGGGCTGGCATGATCTGCAGCTCTCTATCCATGTCTGCTTCAGCATGTTGTGTGATCCTCCGGTGAGTGTTTCCTTATATTTGGTTAATTTCCGCCTGGCTTTGCGTGGCAGTGGTTCCTGCCCGGAAAATGATGGCAGTCTAGTGGTTCATAATTTGATGGGCGGGTAGGGCCTTTCTGTCGGCCTGTGGGCGGGCTCTGCCGTCGTTGTCGGCCCTCCTCTGCCGCGGTGGGTGGTTTTCAGGATGCCTGTGTTTCAGTTGGTTCATTATTTGGTGGTCCCGACTGCACGTCTGCTGGCGGTTTTTACCGCCGCCGGCGGTGCGGTGTTTACCGCTATGTTTATAATTAGGTCCATAATATCTGAGAAGGACAAATGCATTTTCTTAATCAAATAAAGGTTAGATGTTACTTTTGGCCAGCTAACGCGAGTATGCCTATGGTCCAAAAGAGGTCCAGGGACCTCAGAAGTCCGGGTATTCTGCAGTCTCCTCAACACATTGCTATGTAAGGTAAGGAGTAGAGGATTGTGATTGCTCTTGTGGCGAAGGTCTACCTTCATATCTATAGACAGGAACCAAAGTCTGACATCCACTAAGAAGTAATCAATAACACTGGAAAACAACCCTTGCTTAAAAGTGGGTGCAATGTTCAAATCAGAGCTAGTACGTCTATTACATGCTCTTAGTCCAAATCTAAAACAAAGTAAAGTCAACTGTGAAGCAACACGAGAGCCGAAGCACTGAACATTTTCCTTCAATTGAGGGATACCCCAGAATTCGTCCTCCTCACCTGTCAAATTACTATTAAAGCAGTCTGTTTCAAAAGTACAATTCATGTCCCCTGCAACCACTAATTTGGTTAACGAGTGCAGGGTATCAATATACTCGGATAACTGGACAAGTGTCTGAGACTCTGATCCCCAAGGAACAGACCTGGCATACACATTAATTATAATCATTTTAAAATCAGGGTTTGTTGTTGTATTAAATGAAAGTTGGACACCCAGTAGATCAGAGGAGTTAATGTGTGAAACTGAATGATCGCACTGTAAATTCTTATTTAGCAGGATCATAAGTCCCCCCTTAGCACAACCAAAACCCCCTGATGCTGGTTGGGCCGCTGAAACATATGTCACAAACCCGTTCATAAATATCAGATCTTCGGCCCAAGTTTCTTGAAATAAGCATATATCCTGCTTGTTAATAAAATTCACCCACTCAGGATCTCCTAACTTCTTACCCATCCCCGCCAGATTCCAGGATATAACTGAGAGTTCCAAGCGGGATATCTGAACCCTAGGACTATAATGCAGAACATCCTCAGAATTATCGGTCCCCTCTTCAAAACTAGCCCCAGAAACTACAAAAAGGAGTCATTAATGGGGGAACACTAGGTAGTCATTCCACATCTAATGGTAAATAGAGAGGATTACCTAACATGGTCAAAGCACAACTGCTACCAAAATCGTGGACCCCACACGCTGGGACATCACATAAGATAGGTGAACTTGATAGACTGCCCAAAGGTGGATGAAGTTGGAGTATAATACCGACCCCTCTGGGGTTCCTCAGATGACAAGTGCTTAATTCACAATCAATGAGATTGTCCACCAGCAAATTATCTACAAAATGAATAGAAATAAAATCAGAATCTAATCCTGATTCACTATGTCTACCCACCTCCAGAATATCTGCACGGATGACGGAAAGACAATTCCTTTGCATTCGTAACCAGTAAGTAACCTTATTTATAAGGGAACCCTGAGTTTCTCTAGAACCAGTGGGTAACTTGGGCACCCCAACCATTTAAATAGTACCACCTTTGCTCCTCAAGCCTCGGCCTCCATTCTTGACAACGGGTCGATTCACTCCAACTCGGTATGAACCCGCACCAGATGTCTTTAGAAAACCAATAGGGGGATTAAGTGATCCATGCACCTGAATACCAGTTGCTCCCCAGGGACCCTTTATAAGATCAGTGGATTGAGTTATGTACTGCTTCCCTGGTTCGCAAATATTCCTATCCTTTAAACCTGAATTATACTTCCGGTCAGTTGTTGTTGACATGGCCGGACAATTCTCTGTACAATTTGCAGACATGCTGCCAAGAGGAACAGTGGAAGCCAAACCTGAGCGAGACTTGTCCACTTGAGCACAAGTTTCTATTACAGGGGGAACAGTGGGCGCCCCTCCTGAGGCAGGCATAAACTCACCCCCACTAGCTCTCTGACAGTTGCACACATCCCTCTGTACCTGTTCTGTCAAGAATTTGTTCAACAATAACAACACCAGACTCTTTAAATCATCCAACTTCTGGGAGATAGAGGCCAGATCAAGTTCCTCGCTTGATTGTACTTATCCATCCTGGATCAAAGACGAGTAGGGTATAGTGTTTCCTTCTTTACGGTCTTCAGAGAGTAAAACTAAATCGCAAACTAGTGGTTCTCTGGATTCAGTCAAGGAGTCATAACGATTAGAACATAAAATGTCAGATGACACCAAAAACTCTGGGCTTAGTGTAAGAAAAGGTGCCTTTCCCCCATTTGAAGGGCACTCAGCAGACTCACCACACGGGGAAATACTCCTCGTAATGGGAGATGTTGGTATCAAAATTGGTGGTGCCATGTGTAATTCAACCTCTGTAGGCAAATTAGGCAGCTGTGGCCTTTTCCTAAAAATATCAGGAATCTTTTTAGAGGACATGGTACC
The DNA here is from genome assembly GCF_031143425.1 of Pleurodeles waltl. Taxonomy (NCBI): domain Eukaryota; kingdom Metazoa; phylum Chordata; class Amphibia; order Caudata; family Salamandridae; genus Pleurodeles; species Pleurodeles waltl. The sequence goes on from NC_090447.1 coordinate 698,080,483, forward strand.
ATGGCGTATAGGAGGTGGAATAGAATTACTTCTCAAAATGGCTTCCACCTCTTCAAATAAGGTATCTATTTCCTCTAGAGAATTACTACCTTTGTAAGGCTGGCCGCTCATTTTACTGTTCAACCGTTTTTCAGGTTTCTTAGTGCCAGTAGAAGGCACAGGTAGGTCCACAGCCTTCCGTTTTCCCATGCCTAATCGATCTAATGTTAAAAACGAATGGAAAAACAAACAGCTACCTTACCAGGTAAACTTATTTCCCAGGGCTAAGGGATATGCTCAGCCCAGGCCCAGTCAGGTGATGACGGGCAAAGACGGGCCCGTCTTGACCCGGTCTTCGCCAGGGCATGCGCCTGGGCGCTACCGCGCTGCACGTGTCTAAGCCCCCTAATAAAGCGCCAGGGGGTGCAGGGAATGCTGGGGGATGTGGTCCCTCCCCAGCCAGCAACAAGTCTGTGCATCGCACCCCTCTCACCTGACAAGACAATCCAACAATTCATCATCTTCCTTCACAGCTACAAAACACACCAGCCTTTGGCAACTCTCCATATTCCTCAACAGTCAATCTTACTGTGTACCTTTTGCTGTGCAAACTCTTTTCTCTTCACACACCACACTGATAGTCTTTCATAACCTTCTTCTATCTTACTTCCTCAACTCTGTGTTGCATAAATCACTGTCCTTCTCCAGTATACTACTGCACAACTGTCTTAGGGACACTAACACCTCTGATGTATCTACTGCTGAGTTCAAAATACTATTCAGTTTATGGAATATAGATAGTAATCAATGGTATTCCTAAAGTCTAGTAGGTAAGGTACATCGCCTAATGCCGGCATTCATTGTTAACCTCGTTTGTTCCCACTTCTATGGCTGACAAACATCAATATTGTTCCTACACTAAATTAACTGAACCACTTGTGCTTCATACTGTAGTAGTTACCATTAAAACAGCATTAATCTGGTGGGGTGGCTTAGACGAGTAGACGCATGGGTGGATAACTCCGTCTCTCCCAGCGATGCAGCGGAAAAAGTTAACAATTACGCCGCCTTCAGACCTTCATTTGACTGGAGACTAGAGGATTCTGCTGTGTGAAGCTTCCGACCCCAAGATACGTACTCGGAACAAGGTCAGAAACAACCAAAATCGATGGGTTTCCAACTTTGCTCTCGTGCATAGCTCCGATCGTATGTTGCTCAAAATGGCGCCACCTGATCCCAAATTACACGAGGAGAGGGCAATAGCGTATAGACTGTCAATGGGCCCATAAAATATGCACTATGTATAGCAATAGATAGTTTGACTAAGCACACCTTACCTGTTTGCATCAAGCACACAAAATACTCAAGTGTATGGATCGTTCTAGCTCTGCCTGACCCTAAAATGGCACCCGTACTTCATACATGTGCCGGCTTCATGTTTTACTCATAGTGCTACACGGCTTGGATATAAAAGAACACTTGAAAGATTCCCTGGCACACAATTAATTTGCTTTACATGACCTGCACAACATAGGATTCTGCTGCCTGAATCTATAACTCACTATAGTACCGGACATACAGAGCCTATGCAAGTCAGAACAGACTGTATCGAATATTTCATTGTTTCACACTGCTCCTCAACGTGGATATTAAAAGACAGCTGAAAAAAATCCTGGCATACAATTAAAACGCTCTACATGTTCCTCAGGTCATAAATCTAAAGCTAGCATAAATATAATTCACCATACTATAGGTTACAAAGGGGCCTTGCTCATCAGATCAGACACTAGTCACATCTAACTTCACGGCTGTGCGCAAAGAGGGCCTAAAGACAGTCAATGACCCCTAACAGTCATTATCATCATATACAATAAGATACTATAATAAACTACTGCACTAAGCCCTACCAAAGTACTACACCAAGCCCTACCAAATGTAATACTAAAAATGGCTGAGAAGGATAACAAACCACATGTTAAACGTTCCAAAGCGGAATCAGCTTTTCCAGATTCTCCAATCAAAAGTAAAGCTGATATTAACAGTATGATGGATATGATCCTGAAAAAACTTTCGGATGTACATGACCTGGCCAAATCTACCAAAACAAACACTGACTCAATGCAACTTGAACTAACAGCCCTTAGAGTGGATATCAACACCATCAACACCATCAACAATAGAATATCTGAGACAGAACAAAGAATCAGCGACCTGGAAGGTACTAAAACCAAAACGGACATGCCTCTCCATGCCTCTACATCATCTATGGGGAAGACTATTGCTGATTTGGAAAACCGTAACAGAAGAGGTAATCTAAGAATTTTTGGACTTCCTGAAGACTCTGAGACAAAAGAAGACTCACAACATCAATGCATCTCCTTTCTTGAGACATGGATAGCTAAAATTACTGGTCTTCAATTTGATGAGAAATTTTAACTAGAAAGAGCACACAGAGTCCCATCTTTCAAACAGCATTATGGCCCTTTATCCAAACCCAGACCAATAGTTTGCAGACCTCTGCGATTCCAACAAACAGAATTAATCTTACTCTATTGTGCACAAAAATAACCACATCAACTGTAACGGCTCTAGAATCTACATTTCATAAGATTACTCCAAAACAACAGTTGGCACAAGGAAAGGATTGTTTGTGCTACACAGTAGACTTAAAGACATGAAAATCCAATTTTCCTTTGCAGGACCAGCGAAATTCAGGATCATAGTAAAAGGAAAATACAAAATTGTCGACAACCATAATGCACTAAAATCTTATTTGGACAATTTGACAGAACAAGAAATGGACGTAAATAGATCATTATCAAACAAAAGGAGACCGCAGCTTCCTTTACACTGGACAAAACCTTGTAATCTTTGTAATTTGTTTTTTACAGACTTATGTATATTACACAATTGGAATCTCTTCTTGCTATTAGGCTTTGTCGGGGCTTAGTATGAGAGCTATGTTCATTGTATCACTTCATCAACTAAGAAGTCCCACTCCATCCTGCTGACTAAAAGTAGAACATAATACATGAGGCTATGTCTTGATACACTCATAATGCTAGTCAATTAGGTTATCACTCCTAGAATAACTTTACTCAATGAATATGTTGAGAATATTATAATATTTTTGTGCTGTTGTTTAAATACTAACACTTGTTGACAGAAATATATCCTAACATGAGTTACTGGACTAGTTAGTCCTTTGTTTAGTCTCCCCTGGGATATTAATAGTTTAGCGGCGTATATATGTTACAGCTGTTATTACTCCGCGTTGCCACGTTTTTGCTCTTCTTTGTGGCCATCTCCATGGCACTATTTCAAAGTAAGGGGGTGGGGGGAGGGTTATGTGGGTGGGGGGAATTTGGGCCCATATTTATACTTTTTGACGCAAAGCTGCGCCGGCGCAGTTCTGCGTCAAAATTTTTACCGCCGGCTAACGCCATTTCGATGCGCCGTGCGGGCGTCAAATTTATACTTTGACGCACCGCGGCGCAACCAACAGGTGGGAGTCATTTTTTTTTACGCACATCGCGGCGTCAAGTCGTAAAGGAAAACGACGTTAACGCGACGTAAATGACTGTGGGTCGATTTATGACAGCGCAACCCGGAAAGCGCCGTTTTTTTTGACGCAATAGCGTCAAAAATACCCGCACCCTCTCAACAGAGGAGAGCCAAAATGGATCCCAGATGCCACTACAGACCCCAGGAAGATGACAGCAGACCAGGAACCAGCCAGGATGATCCATACAGGAACCAGGACATTTATAGAAAAAAAAGAAAGTGTCGCTTCAGTGCAGAGGAGCAGGAAATCCTGGTTAAAGAGGTGACGGAACACCAGCACCAACTGTTCATCACCTCTAAGTTGCCAATCAGTAGGAGAGAGGCCATATGGCAACAAATTGTTGACAAGATCAACAGTGTGGCTGAAGTACGCAGGACAGTCACTGAGTGTAAGAAACGCTGGCATGACTGCAAACGTAGGACAAAGGAAAAAATGGCCAGGAACAGGAAGGCAGCACTGCAGACTGGAGGTGGGAGACCAGCACACCAGGAGGCCCTGGACCACATGGAGGAGAAGGTCGCAGCCGTCATCCCTGAGGAGATCGTCACAGGGATTCAAGGACAGGACAGCGCGGACGACCACGAGACAACGCACATGCAGGGTAAGTCGCATGGGGAATTATAATGCAATAATGTTAACTGCAACCGGGGTGGGGAATACCTACTACACAATGCATGTAAGTCAGCATATATATGGAGTGGCATGGGTAAAGGGGCATGGCAGGGGGGCATGCCCTGCACAGACAGAAGCTGGGGCACAACATTACACAACACCACCAACAGTCCCATGGGGGCATCCTGTCATGACAACAATGGAGCTAAGGGAAAGCCTCGACAGGTGGGAAGGCCACTACGTCAAACTTACATCCTGGCACTCGTCATCCAACATACCTCCTACATCAACTAGGTCCCTATCAGTAATCCAGTAGCCAAAACAACAACTGCAATGTAACTACAACAACAGTTGACACTACCACCTCTGATCTCTGTGCAGCTATAGTAGCCAATGGCAGTAACCTCCCCATGGAACATACATACCTAAATTATGGGGTGAGGATGACATCTGCAACAATCTCCAGAAATAAGACAAAGGCACCAGTACACTCAAATGTCAATGCCCATAGTTGACACATACATCAGCCAAAGTAAACAGCAATAGGAGCCACACAGCACTAAGGACACACACATGCTGCATATGTCAGGGTCCTTCACGTGCCTGGCTAACAAGGCAACATCACAAATGTCATACTGCTCAGACAACAACATTGAGGAGGGGACACATGCAACTGGTCACTGAAATACACCTGCACAGTCAGAGGACCAAATAGGACATTGATACTATAAACAGGGCAATCCAATTAAACACACATTACCCAACATCAGCTGGAAACATTAACAATGTCTACATCCGTATCACATCGTAACATTGCCATGCATAGGATATGCCACATAACAATTACAATTAGGTCAATGTGAACAATCAGAGATTGGGGCAGGTCCTGAGAGGCAAGTGTGCTGCCAGGGCAATCACAACACCCACAGCCAGTGAAAGGTCTCACCATAAGAATAGATATACACGGAGGGTCGAGTAGGACAAAAAGATGGCTATTCCCTAATTGGTACAAAGCAATACCTAGAGGCGATTAGGCAGACAAGTCTGATAACTCTATATCATACATGTGACACACAGGTGGGCCATAGGCCTATAACAATGCCCATATGAAGGACAGCAGATACCAATACCAAACAAGATCACAAAGTAAATTCATCCAAAGGCTTGCATGTTACGGCAAAATTGTCACAACACAGACACACTAATTGTACCCTGTTTCATTGCAGAGGAACATGGATCTCCTGCCGATATGCCTGTCCCTGATTTCCCTGATGACATGGATGACGAGCCCATAAACATTCCCCAGGAGACCATCCAAAAGATCCTTGAAACCCTCTAGACCCCACCTTCAGTCACAAGGAGGAGCACAGAACAAGCAGCCATCACAGAAGAACCACCCACCACCCCAATTGCAAGACCTGCCAGCTCCTACACAGCTGAGGACTCAGACGATACTGGAACCAGCTTTGAAAGAACTGTAGTTGGAGTACAGCGGGAGCTGGCCAAGGAGGTGCGGGTGGGGATGCAAACTATGGCAGCCAGCCTTGAGGGGGTGCGCTCGTGCATGATGTCATCTGCAGATCAGGCAGCAGCTATGCAAGCCCTAACATCCATACTGCAAGGACTACAAGAAACTATAAAGGAATTCACCGCTGCAGTAAGGGAGTTGCCACAACACCTTGCACCCCAAACTTTCCACTGCATGCACGAATGCAATCATGACTCCCTCAGGGCCGACCTGGCTGCCTACCATCGTGATGTAGCTGCTATTCTCAAAAACCAGCAGGCCCTCCTTGCAGCAGTACTGCCCTTAAGAACTTCACAGGGAGCAGCCACCGGGATGTCTGACTCCACGTCTTCTAACACTGAGGTGTGTGTTGCCCCTTCACAACCAACAACAACAAGGACAAAGCAGGCAACACACACATCAGAAGAAGAAGACATGGAACAGATCACATTCTCACGGAAGAGTACCCGGAAGCACTAGTCCCTGCACCATGGCCTACTTTGACCAAGGTCCTACGTTTTGTAAATTGCCAGTCTCACTACAACTATACTCAATGACTGTTCTGCTAACCACTGTATGACTTGTCAGCATTGCCAGTGAATGTCTCTCTCCTACTATTCGGCAAATCCTGTCCCTCTGCACTGTCTGTTACATCACCCCAGCATGTCAGGAGCATCATACACACCCCTTCTGTAGGATCACCATGTAAGAATGCACCAGAACGGACTCAGCAAACATGGACAATGTACATTTTGCACTACAGCACCTATCAATAAATAGCACTTGCACACCTAATATGTCTCTGTGTTATTATACACATCAACTGTGCAGTAGATAACTCAAAAGTGCCTGTGTGACAACCATGTAGTTTGTCAATACAACTGTCCTGACATCGTGTAGTCTGAGACATCTGTGCAGTGGCCAGGATTGCATCATAGCCTGACCATCCTGAGGAGAATAACTGATGAAGGGACAAACCACACACAATTATGCTGTGTTGGACAGAATAATGCTCCAACTATAGCAATCCAAGTCAACTAATAGTGGCTGATAAATGTAGGCACCATGCAATACTAAAACATGAAATTATGCAGTATAATCTAAGCAAACACAACTAAACACTGCATCAATCACCCTTTCTGAGTTTACTTCCATGAAGGGAAGTCATGCTGAATTTTTGCACACATGATCTATGTCAGCAATGAAGACAACAAGACAAGAGTGTTAACAACACCTCATCTACAAAGATGTCCCTGAACATCACACTGCAGTCCGACCTAATAAATTACACACAATAGCAAGTCTGGAAGCACACTTTGTGATGTAGAATATCTACTCATCAACACAAATCCTTGGTGATCCATGTAAACTATTTATGGTGGGTCTATCAAATGGTGGATACTTACCAAGTTATCACAGGGGTAGCTGCCATTTTAAACCTCTATTTTCTTTGGTGTGTAGCATAGGACCCAAATGTCATAGAAAAACAATCACCTACACTGATGTCAAGGCCATGATCAAGTAGCAGTTAACACATAATGCAAAGGGTTAGCTATATGTTTATTCATATGTATTCACACCAGAGGCAACTAAGGGAAAAGTCATACCTACACTAATCTAACCTGACTACTCCTAACCCACAACTGTCCCTAACTAACCTAAGCTAAACTTACTCTACACATATAACGAATCGATCTAAACATCAACCCCCCACCCACCATTATGAGACAGGACACATGCAGGACAACACATACTAACCTACACACATACTATACTATCCTAAACAATCATATATATATATATATATTTTCTAAACAGACAGGAATCCCAACATTGACCTCCAGCCACCCACCCACCCACACACACAAAAATGAAATATAGAAAGAATAAGGACCCCCCACCCTCCTCCCTAACACTAACTAAGCTAACAACCTACACTAACCTAACACTAATCCCCAAAACCCAACTATCATGACAAAAAGGAAAGAGGAGAGAGGGGAGGGATAAATTTAAAACAATCAATAAAGTCCTAGAGGTTGGCCCTCCGTAGGGTTGCCTGATGGACCTAACCCTCTTCTTAATGTAGGCCTGTGAGAAAACAGGGCTGATTGCAGAGGCCCCATAACTTTTTGCCCCCATTTTCCTCTTTTTGCTGGTGTTTTCCTGACTTTGATGGTGCCCTGGGTGCTGCTAACCAGTCCCAGGGCCTGTGCTCTGTGTAAAATGGATATGCAAATTAGGTTAATTATAATTGGCTAAGTTAACCTACCTATAAGTCCCTAGTATATGGTAGGGCATGTAGGTTTAGGGACCACAGCATAGGTGGTGCACACCTAGGTGCACTGCTGAGGTGCCCAGTGTCATTTTAAAAGCAAGCCTGCCTTGCTGGCTGCTTTTAAAATAAAGTTATATGCAAATTCGACTTTGGAATTAAAGGTACTTCCAAAGTCTTAAACTACCTTATTTTTACATATAAGTCACCCCTAAGGTGTGCCCTATGTGCCCCTAGGGCTGGGTGCCATGTAACTATAAGCAGGGACTTTATAAAAATAGATTTATAAGCCCTAGTGAGGTAAAAACAGCCAAATTCGTTTTTCCCTCATTGAAGTAAATGGCCTTCATAGGCTAGAATGGGCAGACTTTATTTTACATTTTAAAGTCTCCTTAAATGTTACATACCAAGAATTTGGTATCAAATTAATTGTTGTAATAAATCCCACAACTTCCAGTTGTTGGATTTAATATAACTTGTTCAGGTAAAAAGTTTAGACTTTACCTAAAAAGTTGCCAATTTCAGCTCTGCATTGTTTTTGCTGCTGTGCTCTGATTGGTCAGCCTGCAGCAGCTTCTGCCAGGCTGCCTTGATGAGGTGTGAAGTGGCCAGGCTTCACACAAAGGAATGTGCTTGGGGGAGAGAATCTCCCCTCAGCAGATGGTGAGGCAGGAAGGGGGAGGGCTGCCAAACTGGTCTTCAAAGGCAGAGAAGGACATTTGGAGCACCCAGCAACACCCCCACATCCTGCAACCCCAGACAATTAGGTGCCCCCTTGATTAGATTAGGAGAGGGCAGGAGAGGGGTGTGTTTATGATTTTTAGCCACACCAGTGGGTGGGCTCAGCCAGATGTAACCTCCAAAAATCAGATTCATCCATGTTGGATTTTTAGAGACTGTTGCCTTCTGGGATGGATTTTTGCCACACTTCCCAGGAAGTGGTCATCACAGGGGGACGACCCTGTCCCTGATTGGAGAACCAGGGCCCCCCTGCTTTTCACCCAGGAGCAAGGATAAAACTGGCAGACCTGCACCCACGCCTCAGATCCCCTCCAGAATTCAACAAGAAAGGAACTAAAGAAGAAGAAGGACTGCCCTGCTGGACCCCTGGCCTGCACCTGGACCCTGCACTCAGAAGGACTGCACCAGCTGCACACTTGGGCTTCACCACAAGAAGGACTTTGCCTGGCTTCAACTGGTTCAAGGAGGGACTCCCTGTTTGCTACAGGTGAAAAATTGCTAAACCAGAGTCCCCTGCACCAACTCCTGAAGAAAGCGACCAGCTGACCACTGTCCAGTGGCCAAAAAGGAGTTTGCGCCAGGTGCATTCTGGGAGTTGAAGTCCGCACCCCCCAAGGACCATCACAGAACTTCTGGACCCTTGGGGTGAGCTGTGGACCCCAAAAGAACCTTAAAAGAACATCTGGGTGAAGCCCCAGAAGTTTGGAAAAGATTTGAGAATTTTTGGAAAAAGGCTCCAGAGAGGGACCGACCCGCCGCGGAAATTCTAGCCGGCTTGCCTCAACCGCGACCCGGCCTGACTTCGTGGTTCGTCCCGGTAAAGAAAAACATCCAAAAAAGAGACTAAGTCCGAAGGTAAAAAGTTGACCGGGACCTCCCAGCCATCGTATCCGAGAAGGGCTCCATGGACGTCGGATCAAGATCCAGGTTTACCCCAGTCGAAGGATTTTCATCTCGAAAAAACGACTAAGTCCGAAGGTAAAAGTCTCCACCGAGGAAACCCACATCGCGTATCCGGACAAGGGCTCCAGGAGGTCGGATTCAACTGGCAGGCTCGTCCCGGTGAAGAAAAACTTCAAAATAAAGACTAAGTCAGAAGGTAACTTTTTAACCGAGGCCTCCCGCGACCTGTAGCCGAGCAGGGCTCCATCGCGGTCGGCCTGAAAGTTTGACTTTGCCCCGGTCGAGGTGCAACCAGAGGACCCGATTGGCGTTTTTTGTTTCTAAGCGCTAGAAAAGTAATAATTCTTTAAAAATTCATATCTCCGGTTCCCCTGAACCGATTTTAATCGTTTTTGTGTCATTTTAAAGATAAAAATATAAACTATTTTTATAAATTGGTTTTGGATTTTTAAACTGTTTCCTGTGTTTTATTTAATTACTGTTTTGTGATATTTGAATGCTTTGCACTTTGTCTCCTAAGTTAAGCCTTGACGCTCGTTGCCAAGCTACCAAGGGTTGAGCTGGGATTAATTTACTGAGACCTAACTGTACCTACGTGGAGGTTAGTGGCTTGTTGCTAGGTGTAGGTACCTACCTGCCCTACCAAGAACCCATTTTCCAACATAATTGGAAGCAGCGACGGGATCCTGTACTTGTGTTCAATATCATGTTACAGTTTTAGGTAAAACAAATTAAAAATCCTTTAAATTGTCCTAGTGCAAAAATTGTTTTTAATTTTTAATTTGGATTAATTTCAATTATTGAATTTTTGTAATTTTTCTAAATTCTTGTTTCCAATTTTTGCAAAAAGTTTTTGTTGACACAAAACTAGGGAACCATGGAGCTTGATCTGGCTAACCTACCCACACTGACAGTAGTCCAGCTTAGGGGGTTGTGTATTGAAAGAGGGTTGCCTGCAACCACTGATCTCAGGAAGCAAATCCTGATCACATCCCTGACAGCATGGGCTGAGGCCCAAGAGGTAGAGTCAGAAGAAGCTCCAGAGGAGGGAGAAAGAAGGGAGGATGCAAACTCTAACCACTCAGAGGAGGGAAGGCATCTGAGCCCAAGTGAGGATGAGGAAGAACGGTCCTCAGTAAACACAGTCACTAGGGGCAGATCCAAAGCTAGTGGTGGGAAGGGGGTCCTTTCAGGAGGAGAGAACCCATCCATCAGAGAAAGAGAGCTGGAGGCCCAGCTAGCATACATAGCTTTGGAAGCAGAGAAGCTGGCCCTAGAAAAGAAAAAGTGGGCATACAAAGAGAAAAGAGATGGAAGCAGCGATAAAGAAGCTGAGGTGTCCATGGGTGGGGGAGTTTGCCCCAGATTACCCAAGGGGGTAGTTCCTGCTTATGTAGAGGGGGATGACATAGATAAGTGGCTGGGGGCCTTTGAGAGGGCACTCCAAATGAGAAGGGTTAGGCCTCAATACTGGGGTTCCCTTTGTGGGAGTTGGTCCCCAACTCAGGGAGGGATAGGCTTCTGACCTTAAGGGGGGAGGAGGCAGATTCATACCCTAGTATGAAGAGGTGCTTAGCCAAGAAGTTTGGTCTGACCCCAGAGCAATATAGAATGAAGTTCAGGGACACCCAGAAGGTCAGTACCCAGTCTTGGGTTGACTTTGTGGACATTTCACTAAAGGCACTAGAGGGCTGGATTATTGGTAACAAAGTAGATACTTATGAGGGGTTATACAATCTGATCATGAGAGAGCACATCTTGACCAATTGTATCCAAGAAAGGTTACGCCAGCATCTAGTGGACTCTAAGCAGACCAACCCTAGAGAGCTAGGGGAGGCAGCTGATGAGTGGTTGAGAACCAGGGTGGTTGTCAAGTCCCAGGGGGGAGACTCCAAGAAGGGGGGGACAGGTCCCCAAAAACCTAAGGAGGGAGGTGGTAAGCCCACCACAGAGACTCCCTCTGTACCCCAGAACCCTAAGAAGGAGGAGAGTAAATCCCACTCCCACTCTGACCATCAGAGACAGGGAGACCCAGGGTTAAAAAAGCTCTTGGACAGTAGGGCTTGCTTTGACTGTCAGCAGACAGGTCACTTCAGAGGAGATGCAGCCTGTCCAAAGAAGGTGGTTAGCACTGGGCTGTCCAGTGTAGCCATAGAGGAGGATTCCTCAGATGATGAAGTCCTCCTAGCAATGAGCTGGGAGACAGGACCAGATGGTAAGCTGGTGATCCCTGAGGGTGGGAGTAGGCACTTCCACCACATTCAAGTGAATGGGATCCCTACCACTGGCCTGAGAGACACCTGTGCCAGTCACACTATAGTGAGTGACCGGTTAGTGACCCCAGACATGTATGTCCCAGGAAAGACAAAGAAAGTCAGGATAGCCACAGGGGAGGTCACCTCCAAACCTGTAGCCATAGTGCCCCTAGAGAGGGAGGGTATCCTTGACTGGATTAGGGTGGTAGTCAGTGCTGACCTTCCCCTAGATTGTATCCTGGGCAATGACCTCCCAGAGGTGAGTCTGGTCCCAGATGGGGTGGTCGCCCAGGGCGCCCCCCCAAGCCAAAGTCCTGGGGAGTCAGTCCCTACAGTTAGGAGACAGGGGTCCCCAAGAAAAGGAAAGAAGAAAAGGAAGGGTAGGGTAGGCCGCTCTTAAAGAGGGTTCCAGGGAGCCAAAGGCCTTCTGCCCCAGTAGGGGGGAAGCCCAGAGTTGGCACTGGTGAGGCCTCCCCTGACCCTAAGGAAGTCCTGAGTAGTCAGGCAGCTGTCCAGATGCAGGGTGTTGCCCCTGCACTGACAGAAGGGAGAGTGGAAGGAGGGTGTCTGCCACAGGAGGTGGTAGCTCCCCACTCTAGACAGCAAGAGGGGTGCCAGGACCCCAAAGTTGCCCCTAAATCAGCTCAGCCACCTGTCAGTGGAGAGCTTAGGGTGTGGTTCTGGGTACTGACAGCTGTCAGTAGCCTCTGCTGGGTGCTAGCCTTCCTGACAGCACTGTACTTGGCCTGGGAGGCAGACCCCAAAGCCAATAACAAAGTAGGCCCCCTGACCCTATTGGTCATGGTGGGGTTGCTCAAGTGTTGGGTGACCTCTTTGGGTAAGCTAGGTGTTGCCCTAGCAAAGTTTGGAGTAGGGGAGGTGGGCACCTCACTACCCAAGTTGGCAGAGAGAAAGGAGGAAGACCCCCCTAGAGGAAAGTTTCAGTTTGAGTTGGGTCCTTTTACTGTTGGGATGGCTTCACTACCCATAGGGAGTGACCCTGACAGGAGGATATAAGGCAGAGTAGGCCCTGCAAAGGGACAGCCAGTTTTCTTCACTGTCTTCCTCGCCTAACAAGCCAGGAAGACTCTCCCAGGGTTGGGCTGAGTCTCCTGGGCGTGTGGGCTGGGGGGGGGGTTGTGTGAGAAAACAGGGCTGATTGCAGAGGCCCCATAACTTTTTGCCCCCATTTTCCTCTTTTTGCTGGTGTTTTCCTGACTTTGATGGTGCCCTGGGTGCTGCTAACCAGTCCCAGGGCCTGTGCTCTGTGTAAAATGGATATGCAAATTAGGTTAATTATAATTGGCTAAGTTAACCTACCTATAAGTCGCTAGTATATGGTAGGGCATGTAGGTTTAGGGACCACAGCATAGGTGGTGCACACCTAGGTGCACTGCTGAGGTGCCCAGTGTCATTTTAAAAGCAAGCCTGCCTTGCTGGCTGCTTTTAAAATAAAGTTATATGCAAATTCGACTTTGGAATTAAAGGTACTTCCAAAGTCTTAAACTACCTTATTTTTACATATAAGTCACCCCTAAGGTGTGCCCTATGTGCCCCTAGGGCTGGGTGCCATGTAACTATAAGCAGGGACTTTATAAAAATACATTTATAAGCCCTAGTGAGGTAAAAACAGCCAAATTCGTTTTTCCCTCATTGAAGTAAATGGCCTTCATAGGCTAGAATGGGCAGACTTTATTTTACATTTTAAAGTCTCCTTAAATGTTACATACCAAGAATTTGGTATCAAATTAATTGTTGTAATAAATCCCACAACTTCCAGTTGTTGGATTTAATATAACTTGTTCAGGTAAAAAGTTTAGACTTTACCTAAAAAGTTGCCAATTTCAGCTCTGCATTGTTTTTGCTGCTGTGCTCTGATTGGCCAGCCTGCAGCAGCTTCTGCCAGGCTGCCTTGATGAGGTGTGAAGTGGCCAGGCTTCACACAAAGGAATGTGCTTGGGGGAGAGAATCTCCCCTCAACAGATGGTGAGGCAGGAAGGGGGAGGGCTGCCAAACTGGTCTTCAAAGGCAGAGAAGGACATTTGGAGCACCCAGCAACACCCCCACATCCTGCAACCCCAGACAATTAGGTGCCCCCTTGATTAGATTAGGAGAGGGCAGGAGAGGGGTGTGTTTATGATTTTTAGCCACACCAGTGGGTGGGCTCAGCCAGATGTAACCTCCAAAAATCAGATTCATCCATGTTGGATTTTTAGAGACTGTTGCCTTCTGGGATGGATTTTTGCCACACTTCCCAGGAAGTGGTCATCACAGGGGGACGACCCTGTCCCTGATTGGAGAACCAGGGCACCCCTGCTTTTCACCCAGGAGCAAGGATAAAACTGGCAGACCTGCACCCACGCCTCAGATCCCCTCCAGAATTCAACAAGAAAGGAACTAAAGAAGAAGAAGGACTGCCCTGCTGGACCCCTGGCCTGCACCTGGACCCTGCACTCAGAAGGACTGCACCAGCTGCACACTTGGGCTTCACCACAAGAAGGACTTTGCCTGGCTTCAACTGGTTCAAGGAGGGACTCCCTGTTTGCTACAGGTGAAAAATTGCTAAACCAGAGTCCCCTGCACCAACTCCTGAAGAAAGCGACCAGCTGACCACTGTCCAGTGGCCAAAAAGGAGTTTGCGGCAGGTGCATTCTGGGAGTTGAAGTCCGCACCCCCCAAGGACCATCACAGAACTTCTGGCCGGCTTGCCTCAACCGCGACCCGGCCTGACTTCGTGGTTCGTCCCGGTAAAGAAAAACATCCAAAAAAGAGACTAAGTCCGAAGGTAAAAAGTTGACCGGGACCTCCCAGCCATCGTATCCGAGAAGGGCTCCATGGACGTCGGATCAAGATCCAGGTTTACCCCAGTCGAAGGATTTTCATCTCGAAAAAACGACTAAGTCCGAAGGTAAAAGTCTCCACCGAGGAAACCCACATCGCGTATCCGGACAAGGGCTCCAGGAGGTCGGATTCAACTGGCAGGCTCGTCCCGGTGAAGAAAAACTTCAAAATAAAGACTAAGTCAGAAGGTAACTTTTTAACCGAGGCCTCCCGCGACCTGTAGCCGAGCAGGGCTCCATCGCGGTCGGCCTGAAAGTTTGACTTTGCCCCGGTCGAGGTGCAACCAGATGACCCGATTGGCGCTTTTTGTTTCTAAGCGCTAGAAAAGTAATAATTCTTTAAAAATTCATATCTCCGGTTCCCCTGAACCGATTTTAATCGTTTTTGTGTCATTTTAAAGATAAAAATATAAACTATTTATATAAATTGGTTTTGGATTTTTAAACTGTTTCCTGTGTTTTATTTAATTACTGTTTTGTGATATTTGAATGCTTTACACTTTGTCTCCTAAGTTAAGCCTTGACGCTCGTTGCCAAGCTACCAAGGGTTGAGCTGGGATTAATTTACTGAGACCTAACTGTACCTACGTGGAGGTTAGTGGCTTGTTGCTAGGTGTAGGTACCTACCTGCCCTACCAAGAACCCATTTTCCAACAAGGCCACATCCTGGCTCAGCTTGTCCACCTTACGAATAAACTTGTCCATTTTCCTGTCTAAAGCCAGGAATGCCGCAGGGTCAATAGGAGGGGCTGCTGCTGTCTGTGTGCTGGCAGAGGTGCTTGGTGTAGGAGTTGTTGGTAGCCCACTGGACTTTCCTGCAGCTCTGAAATTGCTGGGTCCAGGTCGTGCTGCAGAGGCAGGGTCAACTGTCCCCGCCGTTGCTGGGGCCACTTGGGGAGAACTGGTGGATGTGGTGGTGGTGTCTGTAATGGGCAATATTGGGCCACCCTGTGGTGAGGCCAACCATGCTCCGGAGGCCCGATCCGCTTGGTATTTTCGGGCCATCCTTCGGAACCCCGACTGCACCTGCAGGATGTGCCGGTATCTCATTGTCCACCTTTCAAACTCATGCCTCTGTGCGGCACTCATGTTTGCAGCTGTGAAGAGAAAGGGCAACTATTTACCATAGGAAATGCATTGGGTGTAATAGCACAATGGGTCAATTGCACATTACTTTTACTGTAGTTGTAACAGCTATTTTCACAACATAGATCATTGAAAGTCTCAGAGCAAGTACATGGGAAGCCTGCATACAAAAGGGCATCTCACACCTAGCATATACATATCTCTACATGATGGGTGACATCAGCCTAAACTTGTCATCCAAAAAATGGGTAATGCAGCTGACATTATGGCTGCACCTCTTCCGCCTACTGACTTCACTACATATGTCACTCTGGCGGTCATTCTGACCTCGGCGGTAAAAGGCGCTTACCGCCGGCCAGAAGACCGCCATAACACCGCCGCGGCCGCGGTAAACCGCCACAGTCATTCTGACCCGCAACTGGCAAACCGCCAAAAACCCGACATCCACAAAAGTCCGCCACACCAAAGGTCAGCGAAAAAATGGCGATGACCAAATCTCCACCGTCACGCCAACAGAAATACGCCCATACCATTCCGACCCACAAATCCACGCGGCGCTCTTTCAAACGCGGTATTCCATTGGCGGTACACACTGCCGCGGTCAAAATATTGAAAACTCAGCCACATTGGTCAGTTTGAAATACACACACCTGATACACATACTAACACCACTCCCACACACCCAACACAATATAAAACACACACCCACATCACCCACAAGCCCCTACGACCCGAAATCATTACCGAAGGCTAGAGAGAGCACAGATTAGACAATCCCACAACACCATCACCCACACAGAATCCACGCACCAAACACCACACACCACCATACGCACCACACTCATCACCACAAACGCCACCCCACACCTCAACCACACCACCC
Source organism: Pleurodeles waltl (assembly GCF_031143425.1). Lineage (NCBI taxonomy): Eukaryota > Metazoa > Chordata > Amphibia > Caudata > Salamandridae > Pleurodeles > Pleurodeles waltl. Next base: position 698,097,126 of record NC_090447.1, read on the forward strand.
CATGGCACCCCAAAGACACCCCAGGTTCAGTGACGCTGAACTCAGGGTCATGGTGGAGGAAATAGTCCGTGTAGAGCCCCAGCTCTTTGGGGCACAGGTGCAGCACACCACAATAGCCAGGAAGATGAAGCTATGGCAAAGGATAGTGGACAGGGTTAACGCGGTGGGACAGCATCCACGCAATCGGGAGGACATCAGGAAGAGATGGAACGACCTACGGGGGAAGGTGCGTTCCATGGTATCAAGGCACAACATTGCGGTGCAGAAGACTGGCGGCGGACCCCCACCTACTCCCCCCGAATTTACCGCATGGGAGGAGGAAGTCTTGCACATCCTGCATCCTGAGGGCCTCGCAGGAGTATCTGGAGGAATGGACTCTGGTAAATCAAATCTTCACTACTGCTTCCCACCCCCACTCCACCTGCATGCCAAATCATACCCCCACCCTCACCCCCTCCCCCATCACCCAAACTCCTTGCAAATGGCTCACCATCACAACCCACCCATCCCAACACCAAGCCCTGCATGCGACCACAAAGCATGGACACCCATCACCAAAGCATGCCCACTGCACACACACATCACCCCCACAAGCCACCCTCACAAAAGTCCCCACAAGGGAATGCCTGCACATGGGTACACGGACACCCACCCATCACACGAAATGCCACACACAGAAGCAATAACCATACCTTTATACCCCTGCAGGACCCGAACGCCACCACACCGCCACGGAGGGTCCTGAGATGTCCATCCCACCCCCAGAAGAGGCCCCCAGCGATGACAGCAGCTCTGTCTCCCTGGAGCCAGACGACCAGCCCGGCCCATCGGGGACCTCTGGACAGTCGGCTCCCCACAGACAGCCACAGGCTACACCAGACCCAACCCCCTCTGGGAACACCAGCACAGCTCCCACCCAGCGGGCCCATGCCTCTGTCTCCAGGACACGTCAATCAGCGGTGTGTCCACCACTACAGGGCACCCAGGTTGACCCACCACCCCAACAACAACAGGGACCTGGGGGCAGTGGTAGTGGGCACACCGTCCAGGGGACAGAGGCCCAGGAACACAGGGGAACTGGGAGGGCTGCTGTGCGACAGGGGGGGGACAGGCCCGGGGAACCGACTCTCCAAGAGGCCCTCTCCTCCATCATGGGAGCATACCACCGCTCCCAGGAGACGATGGCGACGGTACTGGCCCGGTTCCAGGAGATCCAGGAACTGCAGGAGGAACGGTACCTGGGGTTCAGGGAGGAACTGAGGAACATCGGTTCCGCAATGGGGACCATCGTCGTGGCCCTTACCCAGATCGTCACCACATTGCGGGACCATGTGGCACCCCAAAGGGCCCCTGTCACTAGTTCAGGCCAGGAACAGCCTACCACCTCCGCCGGCGCTAGTGGACAGGAGGCCCCCACACAACGACAGGCCACCAAAACCCCACCTCCTGCAGAAGAAGAACCACCCCGCAAGCGGAACCTGAGATCTCACAAGAAGACAGAGTAGGATTGCAAGACCCCCGCCAGCCTAAGATACCCCCTGATGTCATCCCACTGTCCCACATTGTCACCCTGTCCAACCTTGAACTGCCCCTGCTCCATCCTTCCCCAGGCATATGGACAATGCACCTGTGCGACTGAGAACTGGACTCTGCCATGGACATTACTCTACCCCCACCCATCACCGTTTCCCAAACATGTACCTATATGTAGCACTTAAAATAAATCACTTATTCCACTTAAAAAAACAGGAATCTGCTTGTATTCTTAACAAATGTATTACACATAACGGTGCTATAATGTCCAGTTACTTTGTGATGACAACATACCAATTTCAATAAGCTTTAGTCCATGGGCAAACAAAGCTGAAGTCAGGCAGTGGGTCATACAGCTCTGAAAAGGGAAGGGAAAGTCACAAATCAGTTAACAGGAACTGGGGGGAAACACAGACAGTGGAGACGCATGAGGCCTTAAGTAAATGTAAAATGGGGTGGCTGATTCTTACCTGTGTGCTACTGAAAGTATTGTTGTATGACTGTCTCCCTGTTGTCCGTGTCATCCCCATCGTCTTCCTCCTCTTCACTCTCTACAGGCTCCACAGCTGCTACAACACCACCATCTGGACCATCCTCCTGCAGAAAAGGCACCTGGCGTCGCAAAGCAAGATTGTGAAGCATACAGCAGGCCACGATGATATGGCACACCTTCTTTGGTGAGTACATTAGGGATCCCCCTGTCTTATGCAGGCACCTAAACCTGGCCTTCAGGACCCCGAAGGTCTTTTCTATGATCCTCCTAGTGCGCCCATGGGCCTCATTGTACCGTTCCTCTGCCTAGTCCGGGGATTCCTCACTGGGGTCAGTAGCCACGACAGGTTGGGGTAACCAGAGTCACCTAATAACCACACACAATGTCTCTGTAGCTGTTCCATCACATAAGGGATGCTGCTATTTCGCATAACATACGCGTCATGCACTGACCCAGGGAACTTGGCATTTACATGGGAGATGTACTGGTCAGCCAAACAGACCACCTGGACATTCATCGAATGATAACTTTCTCTGTTTCTGTACACCTGCTCACTTCCTTTGGGGGGAACCAAAGGCACATGTGTCCCATCAATGGCACCAATGATGTTGGGGATATGTCCAAGGGCATAGAAATCACCCTTCACTGTAGCCAAATCATCCACCTCAGGGAAAACTATGTAGCTCCGCATGTATTTCATCAGGGCAGACAACACTCTGGACAAAACCTTAGAAAACATTGGCTGAGACATCCCTGATGACATGGCCACTGTTGTCTGAAAAGACCCACTTGCCAAAAAATGGAGTACTGACAGAACCTGCACCAGAGGGGGAATCCCTGTGGGTTGGCGGATGGGGGACATCAGGTCTGGCTCCAGCTGGGCACACAGTTCATGTATAGTGGCTCGGTCAAGCCTGTATCTAAGTATAATATGTCGTTCTTCCATTGTCGACAGGTCCACCAGCGGTCGGTACACGGGAGGATTCATCCTTCTCCTCGCAAGTCCCAGCGGACGGTGCCTAGGAAGGACAACATGGAGCACACAGTCAAGCAAACCACAGGTTCGTTCACACAGCTTGCACAGTAAAAGATTTGCAATGCATAGAAAGGCTTGTATGAGTGGCAATGCACGGCCTAGGCCTGTGTGACGCAGTTGAAATTATGCCATGTGGGCCCTTGAAATGGCGGCTGCCTGACCTGTGAAGTGTGACAGTGGGATGTGAGGTCAATGCGCTGGCGTGGCACACCGTGGCGGTAGGCGGTCGAAGACCGCGGTGCTAAGCCGCATTGGTTAACATTGAAGCGTATGGGTCTCAGGAGCCAATGACGATGTGCGCCGGCGGTCGCGGTACGCACCGCCGGGGTACACACCGCCGTGGGCGTGAAAGCCATTTTCTATCTGATTAATCACTCGAGACCTGATCATCCACAGGAGAGGACCTATACTGCAAGTGCTGCTGTGACCTCGGTCTGGGAGATACAATGGCTGCTGCGACTGGGGAAAGGGCCCCTGCCTTCACTTCCGAAGAATTGGAGAAACTTGTTGATGGGGTCCTCCCCCAGTATGCGCTACTCTACGGTCCTCCAGACCAACAGGTTAGTACACAGGGTGCGCACGTTGAATGGGCTATGCCTGTGTTGAGTGGGGTGTATGTAAGATGGTGGGGAGGGGAGCGAATGAGGAGTGCAACGCACGGAAGATGAGAGCATGTGCCACATGGCAAGGTTGGGGAGGGGGGGTCACTCACATCGACCATGCAGAAAAGTGATGATATTTCCTTTCCAACCCTATACATGTCACATAGGTCAGCGCCCATCAGAAGATCGACATTTGGCGTGCCATCGCCAAGGACATCCGGGCCCTGGGGGTCTACAACAGACGGGGCACCCACTGCCAAAAGAGGAGGGAGGACATCCGCCGCGGGACCAGAAAGACCGCCGAGTCTCTGCTGGGGATGGCCTCCCAACGTAGGAGGGGTGCCAGCCGCCAATTGACCCCCCTGATGTCCCGGATCCTGGCGGTGGCCTACCCCGATTTGGATGGGCGCGTGAGGACATCACAGCAGACACAAGGGGGTGAGTATCTGCACATTCTGCTATCTTTCCACGCAGTGGAGGTGTCTGGGTTGGGGAGGAGGGCTGTGGGTAACTCTAGGCCAGGGCGCTTTCTGTAGGCTAGTCCCCTCCGTTAGGCATGGCCCTGTGCCCCAGCCCCCCACCTCTGTAGGGTGCCAAGTACAGCTAGCCATGGTCCTGCATCACCCATGTGTGCATTTGTCATCCATAGACCTGTAGGCCTAGTCACAACAACTGAGTAGTGTACCCCGATTGCGCGGCGTAGTGCTGGGGGCTTCTGTGTCTGTCCTCTCCGACAACGGTGTTGCCAATGCATGCACTCAAACTGTCTTTATTTCTCCACCCCCCCATTTTCTTTGTCTTCCTGTTCATGTGTGCATTAGCATCATCAGGCGGAGGAGAAGTGGCATCGGCGCACGAGGGAGCTGCATCTCACATGGCCCCGGAGGGCCATGCAACCGACTCCGAGTTCACCAGTGAGACGGAGGGCAAGGGGAGCTCCACAACGGGGACCCGTGGAGACGTCAGCGACACCGACACATCCTCGGAAGGGAGCTCCCTTGCGGTGGCGGCAACATCCGTGCCCACCGCCACAACAGGTACAGCCGCCACCCAGCGCACCAGCCCCGCCCTCCCAGCAGCCCCTCAGCCTTCGCTCCGTGCCCGCTCGCCCAGGAAGGCGGGCATCTCCTTTGCCCCAGGCACCTCAGGCCCTGCCCCAGTTACCCCTGCTGCCCTCAGTGAGGAGGTCATTGACCTCCTGAGGACACTCATTGTTGGGCAGTCTACCCTTTTGAATGCCATCCAGGGTGTAGAAAGGGAGGTGCATCGGAGCAATGCATACCTGGATGGCATTCATTCGGGTCAGGCTGCCCATCAGCGATCGTTCAACGCTCTGGCCTCAGCACTGACGGCAGCCATTGTCCCTGTCTCCAGCCTCCCTCTTCTAACTGCCTCCACCCAGTCCCAGTCTCCTGTTCCTCAGCCTATCCCATCCACACCATCAGACCAGCCTGCACACACCTCAACACCCAAGGGCAGCTCATCCAGACATAAGCACCACAGATCCCACAACCATTCACCCAAGCAACATCCAGATGCAGACATGGCAACAGTCACTACCACCTCTGTGTCCCCCTCCTCCTCGTCTCCCTCCTCCCTCCCTGTCACGTCTCCACTCACACCTGCATGCACACCACCATCAGCCAGTAGTTCCATCACCAGCACACCCTCCAGTACAGTCCGCACACGTGCAGTCACCACCCCCACTGCCATTTACACGTCCCCTGTGTCCTCTCCCAGTGTGTCTGTCACCCCCTCTTCCAAAACACACAAACGCAGGCAGCCACCCACCCAACAGCCATCCACCTCACGACAGCCTCCGTCACAGGCACCTGCACCCAAAGACAGCACACTTGACTCTCCTACAACCACATCCTCTTCCTCCACTCCCATACCCACTGCACCTACCCTTCCCATTGCTCCTAAAAAACTTTTCCTCTCCAAAATTAACCTCTTTGCATCACCTGACCCACCCCCTCCATCTGGTAAGAATCCAAAGAGCACCTCAGCCACCACCAGCCCAGCATCTAGTATGACCATTGTGCAGGGCTATTGGAGTCCACCAGCTCCTAGGGCAGGGACATCGGCCAGCAGCAAGGGGACAGCCAGCCCACCCCCTGGGAAGAGGACAAAGAAAAATGAGGGCCGGCGCGAAAAGCCTGAGACGGCTGCCACCAAGGACAGCAGCCTTGCCCGTCACCTGCCACATCATCAAAGGGAGGCAAGGGCCAGAGAGCTTCAGCGAAGGGGGGCAAGGGCAGCAGGGCGGAGAAGTCATGCAGCAGGCGAGCTGACCAGGAGGGCCCCACCAGCCCCATTCCGGCTGTGACGGGCGACACCCACGGGCCCAGGACTCCATCACAGGAGGGCCCGCAACCGCAAGGTCGGAGGGCGACTAAGCGGGGAGTCTTGGCCAGGTCTGGCTCCCTCGAAAGACAGGACAAGCACCGCTAAACAGGCCCCGCCGTGAGAAGCACCGCTGAACAGGGCCCGCCAAGACAGGCACCGCTGAACAGGGCCCGCCGTGAGAAGCACCGCTGAACAGGGCCCCGCCGTGAGAAGCACCGCTGAACAGGGCCCCGCCGTGAGAAGCACCGCTGAACAGGGCCCCGCCAAGACAGGCACCGCTGAACAGGGCCCCGCCAAGACAGGCACCGCTGAACAGGGTCCCGCCAAGACAGGCACCGCTGAACAGGGCCCCGCCGTGACAGGCCCCGCTGAACAGGGCCCCGCAAAGACAGACACTGCAAAGACAGGCACCGCTGAACAGGGCCCTGCCAAGACAGGCACTGCTGAATAGGGCCCCGCCATGAAAAGCACCGCTGAACAGGGCCCCGCCAAGACAGGCACCGCTGAACAGGGCCCTGCAAAGACAGGCACCGCTGAACAGGGCCCAGCCGTGAGAAGCACCACTGAACAGGGCCCCGCCAAGACAGGCACCGCTAAACAGGGCCCCGCAAAGACAGGCACCGCTGAACAGGGCCCCGCCAAGACAGGCACCGCTGAACAGGGCCCTTCCTGTCTAGCACCGCTCCGCTGGGCCCTTCCTGTCAAGCACCGCTCCGCTGGGCCCTTCCTGTCAAGCACCGCTCCGCTGGGCCCTTCATCTCAAGCACCGCTCCGCTGGGCCCTTCCTGTCAAGCACCGCTCCGCTGGGCCCTTCCTGTCAAGCACCGCTCCGCTGGGCCCTTCATCTCAAGCACCGCTCCGCTGGGCCCTTCATCTCAAGCACCGCTCCGCTGGGCCCTTCCTGTCAAGCACCGCTCCGCTGGGCCCTTCCTGTCAAGCACCGCTCCGCTGGGCCCTTCCTGTCAAGCACCGCTCCGCTGGGCCCTTCATCTCAAGCACCGCTCCGCTGGGCCCTTCATCTCAAGCACCGCTCCGCTGGGCCCTTCCTGTCAAGCACCGCTCCGCTGGGCCCTTCTTGTCAAGCACCGCTCCGCTGGGCCCTTCATCTCAAGCACCGCTCCGCTGGGCCCTTCATCTCAAGCACCGCTCCGCTGGGCCCTTCCTGTCAAGCACCGCTCCGCTGGGCCCTTCCTGTCAAGCACCGCTCTGCTGGGCCCTTCCTGTCAAGCACCGCTCCGCTGGGCACCGCCGTCTCAAGCACCGCTCCGCTTGGCCCTTCCTGTCAAGCACCGCTCCGCTGGGCCCTTCCTGTCAAGCACCGCTCCGCTGGCCCTTCATCTCAAGCACCGCTCCGCTGGGCCCTTCATCTCAAGCACCGCTCCGCTGGGCCCTTCATCTCAAGCACCGCTCCGCTGGGCCCTTCCTGTTAAGCACCGCTCCGCTGGGCCCTTCCTGTCAAGCACCGCTCCGCTGGGCCCTTCATCTCAAGCACCGCTCCGCTGGGCCCTTCATCTCAAGCACCGCTCCGCTGGGCCCTTCCTGTCAAGCACCGCTCCGCTGGGCACCGCCGTCTCAAGCACCGCTCCGCTGGGCACCGCCGTCTCAAGCACCGCTGGCCCATTGACAGTGCCGGTTCTGTGTCGAGCAGGTGTTCACGAAGCACTCTGGGCACCATGCCTCCTCCTATACCAGTGGAGTCTGTTATCCATCTGATGGACTGTGGCTTTGCATTCCCCAGCATAGTACAGTGGGCATGGATGGCCCTCGTGGATCTGGCATCGTGGACTCATGTGGCTGAGGTGCCCCCCCTTCCCTTCCCCCTGAGGTGCCTGTAGTTTTATCATCTGATACCCCTGCAGTGTTCTCTCCAATGGTATCCGGTCTCCTGTGTGGGCTTTGCCCATGTGTTTTACACATTGGCCCACGGACTATGTAAATTTAACTGACTGTGCAGGACTGATTGCCTATGTTTCAAATTTACACTATGTTCATTCGTTATTTTGTATATTTCATATTGCATATTTACCACGACTTAGATGAACCTATTTTATACATAAATTTTATGGATCATTTTAATTATGTCTTTACATTATTCCAGGGGGTTTGGGGGGTGTCACTCTGACTTGTTGCTCTGCATTGGTGTGTAGGTACTTGGGGGGGGTGATGGGGGGGGGGGTATCGCGTATGTGTGTGCCCGTAACCTTTCCTCCTCCCCCCTCCCCTGTGTCGTAGGTGCAGTCCTCACCGTTGTCGTCTGCGCCGGCGTTCGTACTCCTTGTAGATGAGCAGGTAGACAATAGCTGGTAGGATGTGTAATTCGGGTTCCATGCTGTCGCCCTTCCTCGTGGAGTGTGTATAGGTGAGCGTTTTCCTGTTCGTAGTCTGTTTCCGCCGTATTTTTATCGGCGGCGCTCCCGCCCCGGAAAAGGTGGCGGATTGGTGGGTCGTGATAGGGTGGGCGGTACATTGTCTGCCGCCTGCCTGTTGGCGGTGACCGCCGCGCTGTTTGACTGTCCCGCCGTGGCGGTCGGAGTGTTAAAGTGGCGGTCTGTGTTGGCGGTTCCCGCCAAGGTCAGAATTCAATTTTTTTGACCGCCTGCCTGTTGGCGGGTTGGCCGCCGCTTTATCACCGACCGCCAGGGTCAGAATGACCCCCTCTATGTGATAACAATCACACCCCTCAATATCTGCCATTTGTAATTGTTTTTTGCTAGTATAGAGCTCATGTGCCATAACCGAGTTTGTACACTAGGTTCAAAACAAAGTTGCAAATGGTCACAAGTATGTGTAACATACTGGTTGCTACAGTCCTAGATACCCTATTCCCAAACACATGGCAGTCTTTGAGGGTGGGGTGGGAAGAACAACCAACAATCCCATATTCAATGCACACCCAGGAGTGTATAGAAAGGTCAACAAGTATTTGCCTCCACACACAACACCAGTGAAGGGCTAGCAACAAATTGGAGTCAGCTAAACATTTTCCTATCCAAGGTCCACACATGTCAAAATGTACTGACTTAGGCCAACATCACATACTACCAGTGAGGCATATTTTACCACACACACAGAGGAGCAAGAACACCCATGATCATGAGTAGAATGAACACTTAGGCCATTGCACTCTAGTCCCACACACTTCTAGTTCAACTTGTGGAAGTACATGCCCCCGGAAGATCCAACCTACAGTGTACTCAGTCCATCCTCAACTAGGGAAGCTGCATATTTCAGACAAGCCTTTTGCAGAAGCTATCTGGGAGAATGTCAGTCTGAAATTCAGACTCAGTACGAGACAAGTCCCAGAGCAACTCTTACATTAACCAGTGTATTCCACATGACTCATCCCATTCCCCATAGCGGGCCCTACTGGAATGGCCTACAGACCCAAAATCTGAGAGATGGATGAGCATAGGTCTACTAAAACTGAAGTGATATTTGAAATCCCACTAATGGAACAATACTAATTAATGGGCAGCGCATCAAACCTTGAATTCTGTTCAACACACAGTAGTCCATCATGCATCACCAGCAAACAATAAAAATAGCACACATGCAACACTCACTGTAGGTGTCGGGGTCCGCAAAATGAGCCACCTCTCCCACAGTGTACGGTGCAGGTCCACCTGTAAAGCATGGAAGGAAGAATATACTCAGAATCCGTGCACTGACAAACAATTGCAATTACAAAGACAATGTGAGAATATGACATGCGTAATGAAACACTTTCACACATGCTCATACTGCATGGAATAATTATTGAGCAACATTTACATTGGATGAGTCTCCTGCTACAGTTACACACCCTACTACACACATGCAGTGGCCTGGATAGTCATGTGGTGTCAAAGATGCACCTCCATTAGTATGCCCCAACAATATAGGGGTGCATTCATCTCATCATGTGCATCCAAGAGAGACATCCAAAAGCTGGTTACTTGAGGACTGCATGACCCCTCAAACTCAAACAGCCTATGTGGTCATTTTCTCCACACACCAACCAGACACACATGTGACATATGTGTGGACAACATAGCTAACTTCAATTGACGTGAAGGCAGCACTCATTTATAGCATCATATTGGGTTTACAAATGTCAGTCTAGCTATGGCGTCTACATATGTAGGTATGATGTTTCAACATCCATTTTTCACTGGCTATTGTGACCTGTACAGTTCAAATTGAGTCATTAACGTGTTGCTTGTCTGACACAAAGCCAGCACTACATTACATACTGCTACAGGCAACCGGTATGTGTAGAAAACATGAGTTACCTGACTGCTAGCATTTGTCTTCCTTCACATTGTGCAACAATTACCCAGTAGGTTTCCCTAGCATTACACACAGTCAGCTACTTATCTGGCAGATTGGGTAACAATCATCACATGTCCCCACACAGCTTTCAATTGTGCACATGTAATTGATGTGTACTCACCAACATGGCCACCAATCCTGATTCCCAGGTGGTCCAGCAGATCTTGCTCCCTGGATATCAGATCAACCCAGCGGTGCTTAAGTTGATGGTCATTCCTCAGGCTACCATAGACACGGACCAAGTGATGGCGCACCTTCCCCCACCGGACTTTACGGGCCTCTGTGTGATACCCCTCTATCACACGACCCCCAGCCTCCAGCATGAGTGGGAGGAAATGGCAAACAAGCCATATAAATTCCCCCAATTCCTCCTCACCCATCCTGGCAAGCCGTGGCCTACCTGACATCTAAGCACTAACAAAGTGGAAAAAGTTGTAGAAAAAGGAAAAGGGGGAAATGGGGAAAGGTAGAGTAGTGAAAAACAAAGAAAACTTATGAATAAGAGCCCAACTAACCCCTAAATTACACTACCCACAACAGACTCCCACAGACAATAAAAGAAACACTGGCCTTGACAAAATAATACAATACAGACTCAGAGAGTATTCAACAACAAGACAATGATGACAAAAGCACAATAGAGAAGGTACACTGGACACAAAAGCACTAAAACACAGGACAACACTTTCCACACAGCCACACAGTCTAGAATAATCTGAGACTGCAAAGTGAAAGTGAAAGTACACCCACAGTACAGATTGTGTAAACAGGATATCCTATTACATCACATCCTGCATAAAATGGCCGCCGTTTTTTTTCCCCGTAATGCGTAATTTTTTCACGCATACAGATTGTGCGTCATATTTTTTGATGCATAGGAGTGCACATAATGCAGAGTCAAAAATTATTTCATCATTGTTCCCTTATATTTGTTTGAGGCTTATTTTACAGTTCTAGAGTTGAAATTTAAGCCGCTGGCAAATATGATAACCAAATATGAAAATTAATTTTGACTCTGCATTATATGCACTCCTGTGCGTCAAAAATTATGACGCCCAAGCTGTATGCGTGGAAATATGACGCATTATAAAAAAAATGGTGGCCATGTAATGCTGGTTATTAATATATTTATTTTAATTTGATTTTTTTGACTCAGCATTATGTGCACTCCTATGCGTCAAAAATTATGACGCCCAAGCTGTATGCGTGGAAATATGACGCATTATAGAAAAAATGGTGGCCATGTAATTCTGGTTATTAATATATTTATTTTAATTAGATTTTTTTGACTCAGCATTATGTGCACTCCTATGCGTCAAAAATTATGACGCCTAAGCTGTATGCGTGGAAATATGACGCATTATGACAAATATGTCTTTAATTTGTCAAATTGTGAAAATAAATTTGTCATGACCAAACAGTGCTAAGTGATACACATTTGGGGTTAGCTATGGCAAATGTCCCTTATAGGATGTATAGAAGGTATTCACAGTGCAATAGTAATGATTGCTCAGAATGGTTATTACTCATAATTGTACACATATTTTGGGTAATTGCTGATGGCTAATTTCAAATTAAGAATGGGATACCAGGATGTATTCTTTAGCAAAAATGTGTCCACATTTATCACGGTAATCAAAATTATATATAGGCCAAATAGGTAGTGCAATTGTCACCTACACTTTTTAAGGGGGTAACCATGTCCTAATTATGAGTTTGTGTATCTTATATGTGTTTTACTTTTGACATGTAGGCCACACATGCGCCTTATGCATGTGTGTACTTCACATGTGCATATCTCATGTATATTTGGGGGGCGTTAGAGGTGGACTTAGGCCCCCAGCACCCTAGGGTTTGCTCTTCCAGACTTGCTAATTTATCGAAGGGTTTCCCTAATTCAGTAATGCTAAACCTGCAGCAGCAGGCTCATGGAAGCACATAGGGTATGATTTACTGTTTGCCATTCTGTAATCCCATTTGCCCATTTGACGTTTGCCCTATTGATTCTTTGGAGCAATCTGACATACCATTTTGCATTGATATTTTTTGCTAAATCTCAACGTTCCTCATGTGCTGATGACAAATAGGTTGTTGATGTATGTGGCCCTTTATGCATTACCTGGTTTAGTGGCATGTTGCATTCTTCCTGCTAGGTTACAACTGGGACACTACTGTGATCGGCTGCTTGCAAACATTTTGTTGATTGGATGGTACATGTTTATGTGTGTGGTCCAATATAGATCCACTATCAACTGTCAGGGTGTATGTTGTCACTGTAACTTCCAGGTCTCCTCATGAGTTAGTGGCAGCTAATCTTGTTTCAATTGGGCATTGTTTGTAGCAAAAATTGAGAGAAGCCATTGAGGACATGGTCACCTACACATGGATGGTCCCACCCTGTCACTGAACACGTGTAATGAGACTTTCGAATGGGCAACCTTGGTGTGCTGAGTGAGAGAATGTCTCAGGTGTCTGGATCTGGCATGTGTAATTGCCACATTTCTACTCCAGTTGGCCTCTGTGGATGGTAATGTATCATGAAACATCATGGCCTCTGTGCAGAAGTAAATGGCTGGTATTCAACACACGACTCATCTTTATCATTTGAAAAAGTGTTACTCAGCGTTTTGAACAGTCAGGGTCCTCATATGTGTAACCTTTTCATGGACATTATCTGAGGTTGCTGGCTTTGATGGAGGCCATTTACACCATCATACACTATGGTCCTGGTCCACTGTCACACTTTTAAGTTTAGGCATTAATGAAGGTCAGACAACGGAAGGGCCAAGATTTGGCTATTCATGGGAACTGTCACAAATCGGATGCAAATGACAGTCAGATGATGCACTACTATGTATTTGAGTATACATTGATGAGGCTAATGACAAATTAGTGTCTGAGGTACAAAAGGTTTTGGACAGCACGTGTGGTCCATAGGTGGACCCCAGGTATCTGTAGAGTGACCCACGGACAGGTGCCAGTCAGGCTGACAGGATGCTGGGTCAATCAGGAGCAAGCTCTTTCAGTAATCACATGATCACATGTTCTGACTAGGACTGGTCAGAGGGAGCATTAGACAGTTGAGATGTCACACTGTGTATGTCCTGTGTTGCTTTGAAGGTGACATATGAACCCAGATAAAGTTTTCAACGGCAACATTTGTGTCAAAGCTTAATGATGTAATAGCTCAAATTCAAACATGTATGCAGTAGGAGGCATCTGCAGGGATGGGGCATGTACATTTGGGTGGTGTGCATGGAGGGGATCACAGGTGTGACCTCCATCTGTGTCTCACTAGTCCTGTCAGATGGGATTAGCTGATAAATAGCCTACAGTACCTTTCACAGAATAATCAATCTACAGGTGATACCAGGCCTTATAAACTCCAAGGCAGTGTATTATATGAGCTGTGTTCCATGCAGTGAGATGGTAGTATGACAATGGTCGGCATAGTAAAGGGTGTGGCACACTGGATGACTCTTGTGAGTGTGTGTGTGTAGATGAGGGAATCTGAGTGTACACAAATCGGCATTCCAGGGACCTCTTCAGACAGGTGGGGTGTGAGCAGCTGCAAGTGTGTGTAATGTTTTTAGAAAAGGGCTGACATGTAGATGGGATGTGATGTGCTGGATGCTTGTCATAGGTGTAGCACTTGTGCTGTATATGTTCTGCTTATGTGTAACTCTAGTGACAGATAGTCATTGCAATGATAGTAAGTAGTTGGAATTACTGTTGGCAAGAGTCTAGTACTACATTCCTGTTCCTGAAGCATTAGCGTGTGAACTGCCTGATGTATGAGGCCTGTTTTCCCCTAGTTGAGTGATGGTGTTTTAGTTGTGTGCCATCTGCTGCGATGATCCATGTTTCCTACATGTATGTGAGTCATATGTGTGGTCCTCAGCTATTGCCCTTCAAAGGTGAACTGTACAGGATGTCTGTCATTTACATGGTGTGTGTATTTGACCATTGTATGGTGGCCATTACATTTGTGGTGTATTTTTTTGTGTGATGATTGTTATATAATTATTGCTCAATGAGACGACATTCTTCTTCAGCTATTTCAAACTAAAGGTGGGCAGAAAAGAATAGGCCAAACCATGATGTGGTGTTTGTTATCAGTGTTTATTTACAATAGTGCATTAAGTGGTGATAGTGATAATTAAGAAAACAAATTATTTACAATCTGTTGGTGCCTACGCACTCCAGCAGCCGTGTTTAGTTGTTCCCCTCCTGTTGCAGGCCAGCATCCTCCTCTTCCTCGTCTTCAGGCATGTATGGGTCTGGTTCCAGGAGGGGAATGTTCCTTTTTACACAAATGTTGTGCAATATGGCACAAGTGAGTATGATCCTACAGACCATCTCCGGGGAATATAGTAGGCTACCGCCAGTGATGTCAAGGCAGCGGAACCTTGACTTGAGGATCCCAAAGGTGCGCTCGACAATGCTGCGTGTCCTCTTATGGGCATCGTTGTATGCCCGCTCTGCGGCAGTAGTCGGGTTCCCAAATGGTGTCATTAGCCATGGCTGGATGCCTTACCCCTGATCAGCTGAAAGAAAAACACTGAATGGGATCATGTAGATGTAGCTGGCACTATTGAAAAGACCTTCAATGGCAGTAGTTGTCTGTGACTCTTTTGTGTACTAATGTGACAACCTATACTTGTAGGCTATACCATCTGCATTGTGTTTTTTCCTTGGCTGAGCAAGTGTTTGTCTGCTAACCGTTTGTCAGCAGTATGTTTTGGGATTTGCAATAGTGTGTGCCCTCCCTGGCATTGTGACTTGTGATACAGGTGTCCGTGTGTCTTCACTGAGGGTGAGATGATAGTTCCATGCACATTTAAATTTGGAAGTGTTGTTAACACGTTCATATCAAAGTACCCTGTACATCCCATCCCTTGAAACTAATGCAATGTATTAATGTAAAGGTTATTGTGAGACTTACAATTTGCAAGGTGACATTTAGGCAACCACACTCATTAATGTCTTAACATTAGGCTGTACAGTAGATTCCAATATGTGACAGGTTCAATGGTGACTTAAGAAACATGGCTAGTGATGTGAGGACCTCAGTGTGTTCCTGTCTAGATGTTGCTGTTGTGGTGTATGTGTTGTGTGTCCTAGAGGGTTGCTGTGCAGTGTGTATATAATTAGGTTTCTGTACTTACCAACAAGTAGTCCATTGCCATACCGTCCATCCTGGAAGTGTTGGTTGATGGTGCTGTGACGGAAGATGAATGAGTCATGTACACTCCCAGGATATTTAGCCACGATGTTGGTGATCAATCCCTGGTGATCGACTATGGCCTGCACGTTGATTGAATGTGTGTGCTTCCTGTTGCGGTAGAGGTGTTCTGTTGCAGCAGGTGGCACAAGGCGTACGTGTGTGCAGTCGATTGCACCAAGGACGTGTGGGAAGCCACTGATGGCGTAGAACCCCTGTTTAGTTTCCTGCTGCTTCTGCAGTGTGTTAGGGAAGCAGATGTGGAGGGGTGTCATTCGAATGATGGCATCCAGTACTTTTGGCAGAAATGCGGAGAATGATGGTTGTGATATTCCGCCAACCAGGGCACCAGTTGTTTGAAACGAGCCACTTGCCAGCAGGTGAAGTACGGCAAGCAGCTTTGTTTCTGTTGGGATAGTGCGGGGTGTCACTAAAGTGGGGGCCAACTGCTGTTCAATGTTTCGCAGCAGCAGCTGAATGGCCTGCCAGTTCAACCGGTACCTCTGTATGATGTCGTGTTCCCTGAGGCCATGCAGGGTTGTTCTTGGGCGGAATATCCTCTCCTGCCTTCTGCGCTGCCTTTGGGGCCCCTGCTGGTGTTGTTGTAGCTGCTGTTGTTGCTGCAGGGCTCTGCGTCTACGTGCACGCTGGATAAAGATCACCTCCATGTCTCCCTGTTGCTGCTCTGCTGCTCTGCTGCTCTGCTGCTCTGCTGCTCTGCTGTTTGTTCTGTGTGTTCTGATTAAATACAGGTGTGTTTGCCCCATTTTAACGCCTGCCCTGACCCAGGTGTTAAATTTTGACACACATCAGGCTTTGCGTCATTTTTTTGCTCCGCCTCCCGGCCGAGAGTCATTTTTGCCCGGAAGCATAAATACGACGCACGGCCGTGTGCGTCGTTTTTTGGACGGGAACGCCTACCCTGCATATCATTAACGCAGGGCGGGTTGCCGCATCCAAAAAATGACGCACACAGCGGATTTTTGTCGTCCGCGGGCTCGGGCGTCAGAGTTTAAATATGGGGCAACGTTTGCGCTGATTGTGCGTCAAATTTTTTGATGCACAATCGGCGCAAACGGAGTATAAATATGCCCCTTGGTCTTTTTTTTTCTTCTTGTATCTTTTCCATCTCCTTTCTTCCTTCTCCCTTTTTTCTCGTCTTCATATTCTATTTCCCTTTTGAAACTCACCATTGAACAGTATAGAGATGATATGGAATTATCCAAAAATCTATCTTGTAGGATCGTAGTTAACAAGAGCTCAATTCAATATACATACACTGAATACTGGTATACTAAACCCAGCTTTAGGTATAGCACACACGTTTGCAGTCTCCAAATACATATTAAGACGACTTTACTTCTACAAAAGTGTCCTTTCTTGATAGAAAGTACTCTACAACATACTACTACACACACTTATCTCCACCCATTTTATGATGGCAAACTCCCCTAATAAAGAAAATATTAACATCATTTCCTGGAATGTGAAGGGCATAAATCATCTGATAAAACGCAAGAAAATAATAAGCCATCTTTACAAATTCAAAGGTGATATTATTCTCCTTCAAGAAATGAGAATTTCTGAATCAGAGGCACTCAAACTTAAAACTAATTGCATTGTTGATATCCACTGTTCAGAGGCAACCCACATAAAAAGAGGTGTGGTCACTTTGATCTCCAGAAATGCTAGTCTGACTACTGAGTCGTATACCGCAGAAACAGAAGGCAGATGAGTCATCTCTACTTTAAAGAGTAATGTAGCAAGAATACATGTAATTAATATATATGGCCCAAATAACGACAACTGTGACTTCTAGAACATGATGTCAAGACAAATAGATCAAATACCAAATAACGATCTCATAATAGTTGCGGGGTGACTTTAGCCTTCCCTTGGATATCACACTAGACACACAATCCAGATGTAACTATCGCCCACCCAAAGCACAAAAGATTCTAAAGGACATTTGTTTGAAACAAGATCTTAAAGACACATGGATACTCCAACACCCGGCTGCAAGAGATTACACTTTCTATTCTCACCCACATGACTCGTATACAAGAATAGACTATGGCGGTCATTACAACATTGGCGGTAAAAACCGCTTACCGCCGTGCAGAAGACCGCCAACAAACCGCCACGGCCGCGGATTTCGGCCACAGCTATTATGACCCACAGCACGGAATCTTCCAAAATTCAGACACCCACACAAGTCTGCCACACCAAAGGTCATTGATAAACTGGAGATAACAAATCCTCCACTGTCACACCAACAGAAATACGCCCACACTATCACGACACACGAATCCACACGGCGGTCTTTCAACCGCGGTATTCCATTGGCAGTACACACCGCCGTGCTCAAAATACACACACATCTACAAAACACTACCACATTGGACAATTCCAAATACACACACCTGATACACATACACACACCACTCCCACACATCCAATACAATATAAAACACACACCCACATCACCCACAAACCCCTACGACCAGAATCACCGAGAGAAGGCCAGAGAGAGACACCACAAACTAATACCAAGCATCCACAGGCACACAATACCATCACCCACAGAACTTCCACGCACCTGACACAACACACCACTACATATCAGCGCACTTATCACCACACACACCACCCCACACATCACCCACACCACCCCATGGCACGGCAAAGACACCCCAGGTTCTCTGAGGAGGAGCTCAGGGTCATGGTGGAGGAAATCGTCTGGGTAGAGCCACAGCTATTCGGAGCACAGATGCAGCACGCCTCCATAGCTAGGAAGATGGAGCTATGGTGAAGAATAGTGGACAGGGTCAACGCAGTGGGACAGCACTCAAGAAATCGGGATGACATCAGGAAGAGGTAGAACGACCTACGGGGAAGGTGCGTTCTGTGGTCTCAAGACACCACCTTGCGGTTCAGCGGACTGGCGGTGGACCCCCACCTCCTTCCCCACAACTAACAACATGGGAGGAGCAGGTCTTGGCGATTCTGCATCCTGAGGGCCTCACAGGAGTAGATGGAGGAATGGACTCTGGTAAGTCAAAGCTTTACTATTACATCCCCCACCCTACCTGCATGCCATCACATACCCCCACCCTCACCCCATCACTCCAACTCCTCACAAATGTCCCAATATCACAAACCACCCATCCCAACACCAAGCCCTGCATGCAACAACAAAGCATGGACACCCATCACCAAAGCATGGCCACTACAGATACCCATACACCCCCTTAAACCACCATCACACAAGGTCCCACACAGGAATGCAAGCACTGGGGTACAGGGTCACCCACCTATTGCACACCATGCCACACACAGATGTAATAAACATCCTTTTATACCCCTGCAGGACCCCTACCCAACGTCACCGGACAGGAGGGTCCACACATGTCCACACCACCAACAGAAGAGGCCTACAGTGATGACAGCACCTCTGTCCAACTGGATCTAGATGACCAGCCGGCCCATCGGGGACCTCGGGACAGTCGGTTCCCCTCACACAGTAACAGGCCACTAAAGAGCTTCCTCCCTCTGGAAACACCAGCACCACAGGCTCCACAGCTGCAACAACACCGCCATCTGGACCATCCTCCTGCAGAAAAGGCACCTGTTGTCACAAAGCTAAGTTGTGAAGCATACAGCAGGCCACGATGATCTGGCAAACCTTCTTTGGTGAGTAGAATAGTGATCCACCTGCCATATGGAGGCACCTGAACCTGGCCTTCAGAAGGCCGAATGTCCTCTCTATAATCCGCCGAGTTCACCCATGGTCCTCATTGTAGTGTTCCTCTGCCCTTGTCCTGGGATTCCTCACTGGGGTCAGTAGCCATGACAGGTTGGGGTAACCAGAGTCACCTGCAAATGGTGAGGGACAACTGTTAGACACACACTAACCTGTAGGGATATCCCCAGACCCAGACAACTATTCCCACTGTATTGGGTCCATGTGCCCACCTAATAGCCACACACGGTGCCTCTGGAGTTGACCCATCACATAAGGGATGCTGCTATTCCGCAGGATGTAGGCGTCATGCACTGAGCCAGGGAACTTGGCATTCACATGGGAGATGTAATGGTCTGCCAAATACACCATCTGCACATTCATGGAATGATAACTCTTCCGGTTTCTGTACACCTGTTCACTCCTGTGGGGGGTACCAAAGCCACATGGGTCCCATCAATGGAACCTATGATGTTGGGGATATGTCCCAGGGCATAGAAATCACCTTGCACTATAGGCAAATCCTCCACCTGAGGGAAAACGGTGTAGCTCTGCATGTGTTTCAGCAGGGCAGACAACACTCTGGACAACACGTTGAAAAACATAGGCTGGGACATCCCTGATGCTATGGCCACTGTTGTTTCAAATGACCCACTTGCGAGGAAATGGGGTACTGACAGCACTAGAGGGGGGATTCCTGTGGGATGGCGGATAGCTGACATCAGGTCTGGTTCCAGCTGGGTACACAGTTCCTGGATTGTGGCACGGTCAAGCCTGTAGGTGATGATCACATGTCTTTCCTCCATTGTCGACAGGTCCACCAGCGGTCTGTACACCGGAGGATGCCGCCATCTCCTCACATGTCCCAGCGGACGGTGCCTATGAAGGACAACAGCGAGCACAGAGACAACCAACTCAGAGGTACGTACCCACAGCTTACACAGAACACGAATCATAATCCGAAAAGTGGCCTGTATGTGTGTTGAGGCTAGGCCTAGGTATGTGTGATGCAGTTAAAAATTAAGCCATGTGGGCCCCTGAAATAGCAGCTGCCTGACCTGTAAAGTGGGACAATGGGATTTGAGGTAACTGCGCTGGCGTTGTACACCGTCGCGGTAGGCGGTCGAAGACTCTGGCGCAATGCTACATTGGTTAACATTGGACCCTATGGGTCCCAGGAGCCAATGACGATGTACGCCGGCGGTGACGGTACGCACCGCCGCAGACGTGACCGCCATTTTCTATCTGTTCAATCACTCAATACCTGATCTTCGACAGGAAAGGACCTACACTGCAAGTGCTGCTGTGACCTCGGTCTGGAAGAGACAATGGCTCGAGTGTCTGGGGAAAGAGCCCCTGTCTTCACATCGGAGGAGTTGAAGAAACTCGTGGAAGGGGTCCTCCCCCAGTACACGCTACTCTTGGGTCCTCCAGACAAACAGGTAAGTACACTGGGAGCATGCTGTATGGGCTATGCCTGTGTGGAGTGGGGTGGATGAAAGATGGGGGGGGAGATTGAGGCGTGCATGAAACGACGGTGAGTGCATGTGCCACATGGCAAGGGTAGAGATGGGGGCCAATGACTGTGACGGTGCAGTTGGTAATATAATTTCTCTTCCCCCTGTACAATTCATATACGTCAGCGCCCACTAGAAAAAAGATATTTGGCGTACCATCGCCAAGGACGTCCGGACCCTGGGGGTCTACCACAGACGGAGCACCCACTGCCGTAAGAGATGGGAGGACATTCGCCGCTGGAGCAAGAAGACGGCGGAGGCTCAGCTGGGGATGGCCTCCCAACGTGGGAGGGCTGCCCGTCGCACCATGACCCCCCTGATGTTCAGGATCCTGGCAGTGGCGTACCCGGAGTTGGTTGGGCGCTTGGGGGCATCACAGCAGCCACAAGGGGGTGAGTACACTCTCATCTTGCTGATTTTGCGCGCAGGTGTCTGGGTTGGGAGGTGGGCTGTGGGTTTCCCTAGGCCAGGGCAAGTTTAGTAGGCAAGGTCCCTCCGTAAGGCATGGCCATGTGGAACCCCACCCCACCTCTGTAGAGTGCCAAGTACACCTAGTCATGCTCCTGTGTCATCCATGTGTGCAGATGTCATCCATAGCCTTGTAGGCCATGTCCCAGGGATTGAACAGTGGAGCACAAGAGCGCGGCGTAGTGCAGGGGGCTTCTGTGTCTATCATGTCCGCCAACGGTAGCGGTAATGCATGCACTCAACATGTCTTTCTTCTGTCGCCCCCCCCCCCCTTTTTGTGGTCTCCCTGTTCTTGTGTGCATTAGCATCATCAGGCGGAGGAGCAGTGGCACCGGAGCAGGAGGGAGCTGCATCCCACAAGGCCCTAGAGGGCGACACTACGGAGTCTGATTTTACCAGTGGGACGGAGGGCGAGGGAGCTCCACGGCGGGGACAGGAGCTGACACCAGTGGCACGGACTCGTCCTCTGATGGGAGCTCCCTTGTGGTGGCGGAAACATCTGTGCCCCTGCATCAACAGGTACAGCCGCCACCCCCCCTACCAGCACCGCCCTCCCAGCAGCCCCTCAGCCTTTGCCCCATGCCCGCTCACCCAGGAGGGTGGGCATCACCTTCGCCCCAGGCACCTCCGCCCCTGCCCCAGTCACCCCTGCTGCCCTCAGTGAGAAAGCCATTGACTTCTTCAGGTCCCTCACTGCTGGGCAGTCTACCATTTTGAATGCCATCCAGTGTGTAGAAAGGCAGTTGCAACAAACAAATGCATTCCTGGAGGGCATTCATTCTGGTCAGGCGGCCCTTCAGCGAGCTTTTCAGACTCTGGCCTCAGCACTGATGTCAGCCTTTGTCCCTGTCTCTATCCTCCCCCCTCCAACTTCCTCCACCCAGACCCAATCCCCTGTACCTCAGCCTATCCCAAGCCCACCTTAAGACCAGCATGCACACACCTCAACACACTAAGGCAGCTCAGGCAAACATAAGCACCACACATCCCACAAGCACTCACGCAAGCATCACACACATGCAGACACACCAACATCCACTGCCTCCACTGTGTCCCCCTCCTCCTCGTCTCTCTCCTCCCTCCCAGTCTCGTCTACACTCACACCTACAAGCACTACATCTACAGCCACTACTGCCATCACCAGCACACACACTACCATACCCCGCTCATGTGCAGTCACCACCCCCACTACCATTCACACGTCCCCTGTGTCCTCTCCCAGTGTGTCTGTGACGCCACCTCCCAAGATACACAAATGCAGGCACCCACCCAACAGCCATCCACCTCACGACAGCCTCCAGCGCATGTACCTTCACCCAAAGTCACCAAACGAACAGCTCCTACAACCACAACCTCTTCCTCCACTCCCAAACCCCCTCCAGCTACCTGTCCCAGTGTCTCCCAAAAACTTTTCCTGTCCAACCTTGACCTCATTCCCACACCTCCCCCACCCTGTCTGTCTGCTAGGGCCCGACTCTCCAGGTCCCAACCTAGCACCTCAGCCACATCTCCGGGACCAGTGGTGCCTGTAGTCACCGGAATATGGAGTGCATCGGCCACCAGGGCAGCCAGTGTGGCACGGAGCCACAGCACGGACACTCCCCCACATGTCAAACATCAAAAGTTGGCCAGTGCCCGGCGGGAGAGGGGGAAGACTCCAGCCACCAAATCTGCTCCTAGGGGTCCAGGTGGGAGTGTGGAGTTAGCTGCGACACCTTCCAAGGTGGGGAAGGGCCACAAGAAAGTCAGCAGGTCTGACAAGAGCAGCACGGCGGAGAAGACCGCCATCATCCCCGCTGCCCAGGAGGCCACCACCATCATCCCCGCTGCCCAGGAGGCCACCGCCATCATCCCCGCTGCCCAGGAGGCCACCGCCAGCACCTGCCCTGCTGCCCAAGAGGCCACCGCCATCATCCCCGCTGCCCAGGAGGCCACCGCCATCATCCCCGCTGCCCAGGAGGCCAGCACCAGCCCCGCTGGGCTAGACAGGACTGCCAGCACAAGCCCCGCTGGACTGGAGAGGACCGCCAGCACAAGCCCCGCTGGGCTAGAGAGGACCGCCAGCGCAAGCCCCGCTGGGCTAGAGAGGACCGCCAGCACAAGCCCTGCTGGGCTACAGAGGACCACCAGCCCTGCTGGGCTAGAGAGGACCGCCAGCACAAGCCCCTCTGGGATAGAGAGGACAGCCAGCACTGGCCCCCCTGGGCTAGAGAGGACCGCCAGCACAAGCCCCGCTGGGCTAGAGAGTCACTGCAAGGAGCCCGCCGCCACAAGTACCGCTGAACAGGCCACCGCCGCTACAAGCACCGCTGAACAGGGCACCCCCGCTACAAGCACCGCTGAACAGGGCTACAAGCACCGCTGAACAGGGCACAGCTGCCACAAGCACCGCTGCCAAGGACACTGCCGCTACAAGCACCGCTGAACAGGACACCGCCGCCACAAGCACTGCTGCCAAGGACACCGCTGCTACAAGCACCGCTGAACAAGACACCGCCGTCACAAGCACCGCTGCCAAGGACACCGCCACCACAAGAACCGCTGCCAAGGACACCGCCGCTACAAGCACCGCTGAACAGGACACCGCCGCCACACGCACCGCTGCCAAGGACACCGCCGCCACAAGCACCGCTGAACAGGGCACCGCCGCAACAAGCACCGCAGGCCCATGAGCGCCAAAAGCTCTGACGCTACTGAGGCCACCACGAGCAGGATGAAGCACTCTGGGCACAAGGCCCCCTCCAGAACCAGTGGAGATTGACATCCACTACCTCTGTCCCACTACCTCTGTCCTTGGCAGGATGAAGCACTCTGGGCACAAAGCCCCCTCCAGAACCAGTGGAGCTTGACATCCACTACCTCTGTCCTTGGCAGGATGAAGCACTCTGGGCACAAGGCCCCCTCCAGAACCAGTGGAGATTGACATCCACTACCTCTGTCCTTGGCAGGATGAAGCACTCTGGGCACAAGGCCCTCTCCAGAACCAGTGGAGATTGACATCCACGAGATACATCCACTACCTCTGACCTTGGCAGGAGGAAGCACTCTGGGCACAAAGCCCCCTCCAGAACCAGTGGAGAATGTTATCCACTTGAGAGACTGTGGCTTTGCAATCCCCAGAATGGAACAGTGGGCAACCCACCCACTATAGAGACTTGAGAGACTGTGGCTTTGCACTCCCCAGGATGGAACAGTGGGCAACCCACCCACTGTAGAGACTTGAGAGACTGTGGCTTTGCACTCCCCAGGATGGAACATTGGGCATGTGGCCCCCTCGTGGATTTGGCGTCGTGCACACAACCGGCTGAGGTGCCCCCTCATCCCTCCCCCTGAGGTGCCAGTTTTATTGGTATCTGATGCCCCTGCAGTGTTCTCTCCGTCATGGTCGGGGATCTTGTGTGGGCCTCGCCCACACTGTGTGGGCCTCGCCCACACTGTGTGGGCCCAGTGTTCCACAGACTTCAATGGAGCACTACCTGGACTACTATTCTTGGTGTATATTTTGTTTATGGTGTATATATGTATATTTTTGCGTACTGGATTTTAATATATTACAATGGTTACATTCATTTCCTTTGGTCTTCCAGGGAGGGTTGGGGGGTGTAACTGTAATGTATCATGCTGTATTAGTGTGTGTGTTGTGGTGGGTGAGGGTGGGGGTGTTGCTTGTTGCGTGTGTGTGTCACTCTCTTTTCCCTCCCCCTCTCCTGTGTCGTAGGTGCAGTACTCACTGTGGTCTTCGCCGCCGGCGTTCGTGCTCCTGGTAGAGGATCTGCAGCTCTGGTTCCATGGCGTCCGGATTCCTCGTGGGGTGTGTAGAGGTGAGCGCTTTCCCTTCGAAGTCCTGTTTCCGCTGTGTTTTTGTCTGCGGTGAATCCGCCCCGGAAAAGGTGGTGGATTGGCCTGTTGTGATACTGTGGGCGGTACATTGTCCTCCTCCTGTCTGTTGGCGGTGACCGCCGCGCTGTTTGTTTGTACCGCTGTGGCGGTCGGAGTGTTAAAGTGGCTGTCTTTGTTGGCGGTTTCCGCCACAGTCGTAATTCCATTTTTTTTACCGCCAGCCTGTTGGCGGTCTTACCGCTGCTTTAACACCGTCCGCCAGGGTTGTAATGACCACCTATATCCTTATCTCAGGTTCCCACGCTCACCTCATAGATCAAACAAACATCTCACCAATACTGATCTCTGACTACGCATGCATCAACATGTTAATAACTGTTAATAACTGGGTCCAATCCCAGAAACCAGACTAAAAATTGTGATTTAAGGATGAGATTTTAAAAGATGAAGAAATATACAACGAATTGAGAGGGTCATTACTGATTTTTGATCAAATAACGCTACCACAGATGTCCATATTCAAACCTTCTGGGATGCTCTTAAAGCTACCCAAAGAGGCCCTTTGATAGATTTGAAAACTAGAATTAACAAAGCAAGGAACAACTCCCTTTTGGAGCTAGAACCTGAAATTGGCCTCTTAGAAGCCTCCCATTTCATAACACTAGATAAAAAGATCCTCAATAAACTTACCTCTAAGAAATACGAATACAACAGAATACTTAGCGAACGTGCTGGAGTGTGGATTAATTAATTTAAGGACTTTAAACTATGTGAATCCAACAAGGCAGGGAAAATGTTAGCTTCATACTTAAAACATAAACATAACCAAAAGAATATATCTGCCATTACGGATAAGCTAAATTTAGTCCACACCAACCCACAAAATATCATAGACTCTTTTAGACAATTCTACACTGAGTTATACTCCGAAAACAACCAGACTACACCTGAACAATGTATGACATACCTACATAAACTAAACTTACCCAGGCTATCAGAAGGGGATAAGAAGACACTAGCCAAACAATTTTCCACAAAAGAAATCACGGATGCAATTAACACACTAAAAGATAATAAGGCTCCTGAACCAGATGGCTTCAATGCCAAATTCTATAAAACATTTACAAATTCCCTCCATCCCTCTCTCTTAAAACTATTTAACACACACGCCTCGTCTGGGGACATTACCGGCACAACTGCCGAAGCACATAATATTGTCATACCCAAAGAAGGTAAAGATTCTTTACTGCCAAAGAATTACAGACCAATCTCGCTAATAAACCCTGATTGCAAAATGTATGCAAAAATCCTTGCCAAAAGACTTAGGGGGTCATTACAACATTGGCAGTAAAAGGCGCTTACCGCCGTGCAGAAGACCGTCAATACACCGCTGCGGAATTCCGCCACAGCTATTATGACCCACATCTCGGAATCCGCCGAAATTCAGACACCCACACAAGTCCGCCACACCAAAGGTCAGTGTTAAACTGGCGAAAACAAATCCTCCACCCCAACAGAAACACGCCCATGCTATTACGACCCACGAATCCACGCGGCGGTCTTTCAACCGCGGTATTCCATTGGCGGTACACACCGTCACGCTCAAAATACACATACATCTCCAAAACACTGCCACATTGGACAATTCCAAATACACACACCTGATACACATACAAACAACACTCCCACACACCCAATACAATATAAAACACACACCCACATCACCCACAAACCCCTATGACCACAATTCACGGACGAAGGCCAGATAGACAGCACAGCAAAGACAACCCCACCATACAGAGGCACACAACACCATCACCCACACAACATCAACGCACAAAACACCACACACCACTACACATCACCACACACATCAACACTCTCACTGCCCCACACATCACACACACCACCCCATGGCATGCCAAAGACACCCCCGCTTTTCAGAGGAGGAGCTCCGGGTCATGGTGGAGGAAATTGTCCGGGTAGAGCCACAGCTATTTGGCTCACAGGTGCAGCACACATCCATAGCCAGGAAGATGGAGCTATGGCGAAGAATAGTCGACAGGGTCAACGCTGTGGGACAGCACCCAAGAAATAGGGAGGACATCAGGAAGAGGTGGAACGACCTACGGGGGAAGGTGCGTTCAACGCTCTCCAGGCACAACATCGCGGTTCAGCGGACTGGCGGCGGACCCCCACCTCCTCCCTCACAACTAACAACATGGGAGAAGCAAGTCTTGACCATCATGCATCCAGAGGGCCTCGGAGGAGTCGGTGGAGGATGGGACACTGTTAAGTCAAATCTTAACTATCCTATCCCCCACCCTACCTGCATGCTATCACACACCCTCACCCTCACACCCTCCCCTATCACCCCAACTCCTCACTAATGTATTCATAACACAAACTACACATCCCAACACCAAGCCCTGCATGACACAACTAAGCATGGACACCTATCACCTAAGCATGCCCACTGCACATACCCAGAACAACCCCCTAACCATCATCACACAAGCCCCCACACAGGAATGCTTGCACTGGGGTACACAGACACCCACCCATTGCACAGCATCACACACACACATGCAATAATCATGCTCTTATGCCCCTGCAGGAACACGAAGGACCGTCACCACACCAGAGGGTCCAGACAACACCACTCCACCCCCAGAAGAGGCCCACAGTGACGATAGCAGCTCTGCCCTACTGGATCCTGATGACCAGCCCGGACCATCGTGGGCCTCGGGACAGTCGGTTCCCCTTGCACAGGCACAGCCCAACACTGACCTTCCACCCTCTGGTAACTCCAGCACAGCACCCACCCAGCGGGCCCAAACCTCCCTACCCAGGACAGGTCAATCAGCGGTGTGTCCACCACTACAGGGAACCCAGGATAACCCACCACCCCAACAACAACAGGGACCTGGGGGCCGTGGTAGTGGGCACTCGGTCCAGGGGACGGAGGCACAGGAACAAAGGGGAACTGGGAGGGCTGCTGTGCATCAGGGGGCGGACAGGCCAGGGGAACCCACTCTCCACGAGGCCCTCACCTCCATCATGGGAGCATACCACCACTCCCAGGAGACGATGGCGACGGTCCTGGTCAAGTTTCAGGAGACCCAGCGCCTGCAGGAGGACCAGTATTTGGGTTTCAGGGAGGATCTCAGGACCATCAGCTCCGCCTTGGGCACCATCGTAGGGGTGCTGAAGGACATACAGCAGACCCTGAGGGACACCAAGGGGCCCCTGACACTAGCCAGGACGATGAACAGCCCACCACCTCCTGTCGGCGCTAGTGGACAGGACGCCCCGCCACAGGACCACCACACCAGCACCCCACCCCCTGCAGACGGACAACCACCCCGCAAGCGGTCCCTGAGATCCAGAAACAGGACAGAGCAAGATGGCAAGACCCCCGCCAGGAAATGAGACCACCCTGATTGTCCCCCCACTGTCCCACTTAGTTACCCTGTCCATACTTGAACTGCCCCAGCTCCACTTCCTATGCCCATATGGGCAGCGCACCTGTGAGACTAATAGACTGGACTCTGCCATGGACATTCCTCCGCCATCACCCATCACCATTTTGCCACCCCCTCCCATTTCTGAGCACTTCAATAAACACCCTTGAAACACAAAACAATCTGGAGTCAGTCTATGATTTGTTAAAATGTAATATCTATGACAGTGTCAAAATGCGTTGTGAGATGTAAAGGCAACATACCAATGTCACACATCACAAGTCCTTGAAGGATGCAAGTAGATGTCACACGTTGGTAACCACACCTGTGAAACCGTAATAGAAAGAAACAACTCAATTACCAAATAATCCCATTAAATTACACACAGGATAGAGGAAGACGCGTGACAGTGAATGTAATGGTAAAAATGAAAAAGTTCTCACCTGTGTGTCACTGGAAATATTGCTGTATGACTGACTCCCTGTTGTCGTTGTCTTCTTCCTCAGCTTCCTCCTCATCACTGTCCACAGGCTCCACAGGCTCCACAGCTGCCACAACACCGTCATCTGGACCATCCTCCTGCAGAAAAGGCACCTGGCGTCGCAAAGCCAAATTATGAAGCATCGAGCAGGCGATGATGATCTGGCACACCTTCTTCGGTGAGTAGAATAGGGAACCACCTGTCATATGGAGGCACCTGAACCTGGCCTTAAGGAGGCCTAAGGTGCATTCGATCACCCTCCTAGTCCGCCCATGGGCCTCATTGTAGTGTTCCTCTGCCCTGGTCCTGGGATTCCTCACTGGGGTCAATAGCCAGGAAAGGTTGGGGTAACCAGAGTCCCCTAATAGCCATACACAGTGCCTCTGGAGTTGACCCATCATATCAGGGATGCTGCTATTCTGCAAGATGTAGGCGTCATGCACTGAGCCAGGGAACATAGCATTAACCTGGGAGATGTACTGGTCTGCCAAACAGACCATCTGTACATTCATGGAATGATAACTCTTCCTGTTCCTGTACTCCTGTTCACTCCTGTGGGGGGGGACCAGAGCTACATGGGTCCCATCAGTGGCACCTATGACGTTGGGGATATGTCCAAGGGCATAGAAGTCACCTTTAACTGTAGGCAAATCTTCCACCTCAGGGAAAATTATGTATCTCCTTACGTGTTTCAGCAGGGCAGACAACACTCTGGACAACACGTTGGAAAACATAGGCTGGGACATCCCTGATGCCATGGCCACTGTTGTCTGAAATGACCCACTTGCAAGGAAATGGAGCACTGACAGCACCTGCACGTCAGGCGGGATTCCTGTGGGATGGCGGATTGGTGACATCAGGTCTGGCTCCAACTGGGTACATAGTTCCTGGATTGTGGCACGGTCAAACCTGTAGGTGACGATTACATGTCGCTCTTCCATTGTCAACAGGTCCACCAGCGGTCGGTACACCGGAGGATTCCGCCATCTTCTCACATGTCCCAGCTGATGGCGTCTACGAAGGACAACAGCGACGATAAAGTCAATTTTCTTCCAGGTATGTACCCACAGTTACACAGAAGACTACATCAAACACAAAACCCTTCCTGTATGTGTGTTGAGTGTAGGCCTAGCTATGTGTGAGGCAGAAGTAAATGAAGTCATGTGGGCCCCTGAAATGGCGGCTGCCTGACCTCTAAACTGGGACAATGGGATTGTGGGGTAACTGCGCTGGCGTTGCACACCGTCGCGGTATGCGGTCGTAGACCGCGGCGCAATGCTGCATTGGTTAACATAGGACCCTATGGGTCCCAGGAGCCAATGAACAGGTGCGCCGGCGGTGATGATATGCACTGCAAGTGCTGCTGTGACCTCGGTCTGGAAGCGACGATGGCTGCTGCATCTGGGGAAAGGGCCCCTGCCTTCACTGCTCAGGAGTTGGAGAAACTGGTAGACGGGGTCCTCCCCCAGTACACGCTACTCTACGGTCCTCCAGACCAACATGTTAGTACACAGGGAGCACGTTGTATGGGCTAGGCCTGGGTGGAGAGGGCTGGTTGTAAGAGGGAAGGGGGCAGAGTTCAGGGAACATTAATGCATGTGAATGAATGGGCCATATGGCTAGAGTAGGGAGGGGGCCACTCACATCAACGGTGCAGTTGGTAATGACTTTTCGTCTTCCCTTGTGCATGTCATGTAGGTCAGCGCCCACCAGAAGAGGGACATTTGGCGTGCCATCGCCAAGGACGTCCGGACCCTGGGGGCCCACCAGAGACGGGGCACCCACTGCCGGAAAAGATGGGAGGACACTCGCCGCTGCAGCAAGAAGACGGCGGAGGCTCAGCTGGGTATGGCCTCCCAACGTGGGAGGGGTGCCTGTCGCACCATGACCCCCCTGATGTTCCGGATCCTGGCGGTGGCCTACCCTGAGTTGGATGGGCACTTGAGGGCATCACAGCAGACACAAGGGGGTGAGTACGACCTCATTCTACGGACTTTGCGCGCAGTGGAGGGGTCTGGGTGGGGGAGGAGGCCTGTGGGTGTACCTAGGCCAGCCAGAAATTCGTAGACTAGGCCCCTCTGTAATGCAGCACATGTGGCACTCAACACCACCGCAGTAGAGTGACAAGTACAGGTATATATGCCCCTGTGGCATCCATGTGTGCAGATGTCCACCATAGCCATGTAGGCCATATCCCAGGAATTGCATATGCAGAGGCCAGGAGCACGGCGTAGTGCAGGGGGCTGCTGTGTCTGTCTTGTCCGCCAACGGTAGCGGTATGCCATGCACTCAACCTGTTCTTCTTCTGTATCCCCCCCCCATTTTGTGCTTTTGCTGTTCTTATGTGCATCAGCATCATCAGGCGGAGGTACAGTGGCACCGGAGCACGAGGGAGCTGCATCCCACATGGCCATGGAGGGCAACACCACGGACTCAGAATGCCCCAGTGGGACGGAGGGCGAGGGGAGCTTCACGTCGGCCACCGGATCACTAAGCAGCGACACGGACTCTCGTCCGCTAATGGGAGCTCCCTTGTGGTGGTGGCACCATCTCTGCGCCCCACTTCTGCAGGTACAGCCGCCACCTCCCCTACCAGCACCGCCCTCCCAGCAGCCCCTCAGTGTTCGCCCGTGGCCGCTCACCCAGGAGGGTGGGCATCGCCTTCGCCCCAGGCACCTCAGGCCCTGCCCCAGTCACCCCTGCTGCCCTCAGTGAGGAGGCCATTGACCTCCTCAGGTCACTCACTGTTGGGCAGTCTACCATTGTGAATGCCATCCAGGGTGTAGAAAGAGAGTTGCAACAACTCCTCCCTCCCAGTCTTGTCTACACACACACCTGCATGCACTACATCTACAGGCACCAGGACTCACAACAGAACACCCAGCACCACTTCCCGCTCACCTGCGCTCACCACCTCCACTGCCATTTACACGTCCCCTGTGTCCTCTCCCAGTGTGTCTGTGATGTCCCCTCCAAAAGTACACAAACGCGAGCACCCACACACCCAACATCCATCCACCTCACGACAGCCTCCAGTACCTGCACCTGCACCCAAAACACCTAAAGTGACACCTCCTACAACCACCTCCTCTTCCTCCACTCCCAGGCCCCCTCCAACTACCCATCCCAGTGTTCATCAGAAACTGTCCCTCTGTAAAGTTGACCTTTTTGCCCTCACCCTCCAATTCATCAGTCCCGTTGTAGCACCTCAGCCAAAAAGCCTCCAATACCAGTGGTGCCTGTTCAAGGTGTGTGGAGTGCACGGCCACCAGGGCAGGCAGTATGACCTGGAGCCAAGGCACTGGCAGCCAACCCCCTGGAAAGGCTCTGAAATTGGAAAGTGGATGACGGGACCGTGTGAAGACTCCTGGAGGGAACACAACTCACAGGGGCCCCGAGGGGATTGGAGAGTCAGCTGTGACTCCACCAAAGGTGGGGAAGGGCCAGAGGAAGTCTGCCCAGCCTGTTGTGAGAATCACGGCGGAGAAGGGCGGCATCCTTCCCGGCAGTCGAGACGCCACCGCCAGCACCGTCGTGACTGGTCCGGAGACCACCGCCAGAGTCATTGCCCAGGAGGGCCCAAGTATCGTCACTGGTCAGGAGACCACCGCCGGAGTCAGTGCCCAGGAGGGCCCAATTATCGTCACTGGTCAGGAGACCACCGCCAGCGCCGGAGTCAGTGCCCAGGAGGGCCCAAGTATCGTCACCGGTCAGGAGTCAGTGCCCAGGAGGGCCCAAGTATCGTCACTGGTCAGGAGACCACCGCCGGAGTCAGTGCCCAGGAGGGCCCAAGTATCGTCACTGGTCAGGAGACCACCGCCACCGCCGGAGTCAGTGCCCAGGAGGGCCCCGGCTGCCACAGCCCAGGTGGGCAATGAGGGAACGTCATGCCACACACCAATGCCCAGTCTAGGGAACGTCATGCCACACACCAATGCCCACTCCAGGGAACGTCATGCCACACACCAATGCCCGTTCAAGGACCGCCATGGCAAAACACCGCTGAATAATCCAGAACCGCCATGGCAAAGCACCGCTGAACAGTCCAGAGACCGCCATGGCAAAGCAACGCTGAACAGTCCAGAGACCGCCATGGCAAAGCACCGCTGAACAGTCCAGAGACCGCCATGGCAAAGCACCGCTGAACAGGGCATACACCGGGTAAGAATGATAAGCATTGTTATCCCATGTGCAGCTGGGACAGTGACAGGACAGGAACTTTCACGGGGAGACTAATCCAGTCTGGGCACCAGTCCCCCTCCAGAGCCAGTGGGAGCTGTTATCTACTTGCGAAATTGTGGCTTTGCACTCCCCAGGATGGAGCAGTGGGCAACCCACCCACTGTAGAGACTTGAGAGACTGTGGCTTTGCACTCCCCAGGATGGTCCAGTGGGCAAGCCACCCACTGTATAGACTTGATAGACTGTGGCTTTGCACTCCCCAGAATGGAACAGTGGGCAACCCACCCACTGTAGAGACTTGAGAGACTGTGGCTTTGCACTCCCCAGGAAGGTCCAGTGGGCAAGCCACCCACTGTATAGACTTGAGAGACTGTGGCTTTGCACTCCCAGGATACATCAATGGGCATGGAGCCCCGTCGTGGATCTGGCTTTGCAGTCATCTGGCTGGGGTGCCCCCCCCTTCCCTTCCCCCTGAGGTGCCTGTAGTATTTCTATCTGATGCCCCGGCAGTGTTCTCTCCGATTGCGGACAGGTATCTATTGTGGGCCTCGCCCATTCATTTTTGGACTAGTGGTGCACAGACATTGATATGTGCATATCTGCACTACTTCTCGTAATGTATATATTTCTGGCTGATTTTATTATATATCTGTATATTTTTGACAGACATGTATATTGCTACATTACAATGTTTGAACTGATTTCGCTTTGTCTTTGCATTCTTCCGGGGGGATTGTGGGTTGTTACTGTGATTTTTGTGGATGCATTGGTGTGTATGTTGTAATATGCGAGGGTGGGGGTGTTTCGTGTGTGTCCCCTTAACTTTTGCCTCCCCCATGTCGTAGGTGCAGTACTCACCGTTGTCTGCGGCCGCGCCGGTGTTGGTCTTCGTAGATGAGTAGGAATACAAGGGCCAGTAGAATGTGTAATTCGGGCTCCATGGAGTCCTCGTTCCTCGTGGGATGTGTTCAGGTGAGCGTTTTCCCATTGCAGTAACTGTTTCCGCCGTGTTTTTATCCACGGTGAATCCGCCCCGGAAAAGGTGGCGGATTGGTAGGTTGTGATACTGTGGGCGGTACATTGTCTTCCGCCTGTCTGTTGGCAGTGACCGCTGCGCTGCTTGTCTGTACCGTCGTGGCGGGCGGTGTGTTAAAGTGGCTGTCTTTGTTGGCGGTTTCCACCAGGGTCATAATTCCCTTTTTTATCCGCCGGCCTGTTTGTGGTATTACTGCACCTTTAACACCGTCCACCAGGGTTGTAATGACCCCCTTAATCCCTTCCTACCTCAACTAATTAGCAACTCACAAGAAGGGTCCTTGAAAAATCGAATGGCCAACGATAATACACAACTTCTCTGCCATGCCATAGAACGAGCCAAATACTTATCCACGCCTTCAGTGGCTATTGCATTAGACGCAGAAAAGTCTTTTAACAATGTCTCATGGACATTTCTGGAACAATCTCTTAAATACTTTAACCTTGGAGATGTCTTTATAAAAATGATAATGGCACTATACAGTAACCCTAGAGCTGCGATCTCTGTAAATGGCATGGTTTCTATGCCCTTTAACCTACAAAAAGGCA
The DNA here is from genome assembly GCF_031143425.1 of Pleurodeles waltl. NCBI lineage: Eukaryota > Metazoa > Chordata > Amphibia > Caudata > Salamandridae > Pleurodeles > Pleurodeles waltl. The sequence continues at coordinate 698,131,951 of NC_090447.1, forward strand.
CGAGACAAGGTTGCCCACTCTCACCCTCCCTATTCCTGATAGCCCTTGAATCATTAATCTAACATACCAATAATAATCCACAGATAGCAGGTATAGACTGCTATAATAAAAAAAATAAAGTGATAGCCTACGCTGACGACATCTTAATCTTTTCAGATGACTCTCAACCCTCCATTCAGGTCTTAATGGACACAATTGAACAATATTCTCATGTATCCGGCTATAAATTAAACAGAGATAAATCAGAAGTGAAATCACTAAAACCACTAGGCCCACAAACTCTACTGGGGAATTCAGGTCTAACATGGCAACCAAATTACATAAAATACTCAGGTTTAGAGTTTGGATCAGATTTAATAGACACCCTAATACATAATGAACACCTAACTCTGGAAAAATCAAACAACTCTTAGAGGGATGGTCTCCTAAATTCATCACCTGGTGGGGTCGCATTGAAAAAAATAGATATATATGGTATCTCCCATAGTGAACTATTTAGTGAGTATGCTCCCCTTATACCTCACTGATGACTTCCACCATAAAATAGATAAAATAATCAATAACTTTTTATGGAAAGATAAGAAGCCTAGGATAGCCTTACACAAACTAAAGCTCCCCAAAAATCTGGGAGGTCTTAACCTACCCAACTTCAGAACTTACCAGACAGCATTTCTTGCCAAACAAGGATCTCTAATTACACCCCTCTATGGTTTGAAGCAGAAAAACCCATACTAGGAAACCTAGCCCCGGCAACCCTACTCACTTCTATTGACAAACATTTACCATATTCTAAATATATATTCAGGAATACGAAACGGGCACTACTCTCCGTTAACAGTAAACTACAAGTTAAATTGAAATTCTCCAACTCCGTTTCCCTATGGCACAATCCAAATATCAAATACAAAGGACAAACCCTCCATTGGCAATCGTGGATAAACAAGGGCATTTTCTAACCGAAGCAACTAGGTACACCCTCCAACCCTCATACATTTGCAAATCTGCAAAATATATACCATATTGAAGACAAGGAATTTTATAACTTCCTCAAACTTAAAGTAGCACTGTCAAAAACTCACTCCCTTCACGAAGACCCGTCAATTCTTCCCCTAACCCTGAAATTATTTAAAAATGGACATCAGGTTTCTAAGCTATACCATTTCCTCCAACCAACAACTACCAACTCTTTGAAGAAAACCCTAGCCTTCTAGAATATTCAATCTGGGTCAGTGATTACTGACTTAGACTGGACAAACATTTGGAGATCAGTGACTCTACACAAAGTCACCCCTATTCTTTCGCAGACTAAATTTTGGACATTACATAATATTTTCTGGACACCCCCTTGCCTACACCCAGTACACATAACAGATACTCCTACTTGTTGGAACTGCCAGAAAGAAACTGGGGATCTTCCTCATCTGATCGTTTTTTGTACACAGGTTCAACCATTTTGGTCTGAAGTATTCCTTTTTATCTCTAAATTGTTCCACATTATTCCAAGAAATGATTTTTCATACTTAATTACTGGCTTACTAGATAACAACATCAAATCGCAATCGGATCGCCTCCTTCTTGACCTTATGCTCACTGCAGCAATCAAATCGGTTACTGCAAATTGGAAAACAACGCACAAAACTACTTTTAATTCCTGGCTGAACTGGTTAATTCAGATACGCTGTGCCGACAATACAGCGCACCAACATTCTCCATGGAAAACTCACTCATATAACATATGGGGCACCCTAGAAAACCTTTTTGCTTCCAGTAAACCCCCATGAACAATCTCTTCTGGATGATTCATCCTCAATACCTAGAGCTCAATTCGCTTACCTGCCAACAAACCAAATGACCTAGTCACTACAGAAATATGCCATATATCTTACTCTATCTCTCATCTTCTTTCTTACTCTTCTCTTATTTTCTCTTCTATATTTAATTAGCATATCCAGTACTATGTTCCATGTATGCTTACATTACATTTTAGACCTACTCATTGTTACATCATGGACAAAGACAAACAAACTATGTATGTAATTCTGTGATATTACCTACCAATTCGATCTGCTGTTTGTTTTAGTTTTTATTATTATTATTATTATTATTATTAATATAATTCTGTCATCTGTTAACATATAAAAGAATACAAATCTTTTCTGAACTTAAAAAAACAGCATTCATCTGGTAGACATTGAACTTTGAGTACTATACTTTAGGAATACCATTGATTACTATATGCTATCTAATTTTGACAAGTTTAGTCTTGAAAAAGTCTGACTGCCAAACATTTGTCAGCTGTTCTTTTATACACCAAGACTGTTCTATATATGCCATCTACAGAAACTTCTGGTGTTCTCACCTTTGATGATTGAAGAATCATATACAATCATGTCCATTGTAAATACAAAGATATTCATGTTTATATATGTGAAACTACGTGTGTGACGACAGAACATGAACAAGCACCATATCACAGCATGTAATAGGATCTTACGTTCATATCTAAAATTCTTGAAACCCATGTGTATATGCTTTACTGATTACTGAAAACTTTTCTTGGGTGTGCTTTAAACTATGGCCCTCAATACAACCCTGGCGGTCTGTGATAAAGTGGCGGTAATACCACCAACTGGCTGGCGGTAACTACCGCCAAATTATGACCATGGCAGTGAGAACTCAGATAGACAGCGACTTTACCACACCGACCGCTGGGCGGAAACAACAGCCACCACAGCGGTAGCCGTCTACAGCCAGGCGGAAGTCAATGTTTCGCCCACCGTATTATGAGACAGGAAACCACCACCTTTTCCGGGGCGGTACCAACAACATCAAAAGCCTGGCAGAAACACTGCACAGAAGGGAAAGGCCTCACCTTTGGAGACACAGGGAAGAACCACGCTGCCATGGAGCCTGAACTTCATTTATTCCTGATGATATTCTACGTCCTGCTCCACCACGAACACCAACGCCGGCGAAGATGACCACGGTGAGTACAGCCGCATAGCACACAAGGGAGGGGGGGAGGAAAAATAGAGTGACACACACACACGCAACACACACACCCCTCACCCCAAACACCAAACACACAATCAGCTGCAGTAATAAAACATTTTTACCCTGTACCCTGAGGAATAATGCAAGGACTACAGGAATGTGATAAAGTGACTGTAATAATAACAACACAGTGGAAATACGAAAGTCAATCTCATGGTATATACATATGTACAGTTCAAGGTAACCTGCACAGTCCTCATTGTGTGTAGGCCACAGGGCCACAGGCTGCAGTCCAAGGCCCCACTTGTCACCTGCACCAACACAGTGAGAACACTACAGGGGCCTCAGCTGGAAAATAGGCAAGCACCTTAGGGGGATGAGGAATGGGGGGCACCTCAGCCGGCAGATGGAACACCACCACTTGTTCTGGAGGGGGCAACATGCCCTGTGCTTGGTCCTGGGGAGTGCAAAGCCACAGTCTCTCAAGTGGGTGTCTTGCCCACATACTCTGGAGGGGGCTCCATGCCCTCTGCATGGTCCTGGGGAGTGCAAGGCCACAGTCTCTCAAGTAGGTGACTTGCCCACATGCTCTGGAGGGGGCAACATGCCTTGTGCTTGGTCCTGGGGAGTGCAAGGCCACAGTCTCTCGAGTAGGTGACTTGCCCACTGGTTCTGGAGGGGGCATCGTGCCCTGTGCTCTTGATCCTGGTGAGGCTGGGGTTGGTGGGTGTCTTACCCATTAGTTCTGGAGGGGGCAACATGCCTTGTGCTCTTGAGCCTGGGGAGTCTTGGGCATGTGGGTGTCTTACCCACTGGTTCTGGAGGGGGCATTGTGCCCTGTGCTCTTGATCCTGGGGAGGCTGGGGTTGGTGGGTGTCTTACCCACTGGTTCTGGAGGGGGCATCTTGCCCAGTGCTCTTGATCCTGGGGAGGCTGGGTTTGGTGGGTATCTTACCCACTGGTTTTGGAGGGGGCATCGTGCCCTGTGCTCTTGATCCTGGGGAATGCAAGGTCACAGTCTCCCAGATGGGTATCATACCCACTGGATTTTCAGGGGGCAAGCCGCACAGCAGCCCATGGAGGCAGGGCTACATACCGTTCCCTGACGGTGACAGCTGCTCAGTGGTGGTAGTGGTGCTGCTGCAGCCGCTGGAGGGGGGAAGCTCCTGCCCATCCCCTGCAGCCTCGGACAGCTGCCCAGTACTGGTGGTGGTGCTGCTGCTGGTGGTGGCTGTGGTGGGAGGAGGCTCCAGCCCATCCCCTGCAGTCTTGGACGGCTGCCCAATGCTGGTGGTGGTGGTGCTGCTGCTGCTGGTGGTGGTGGGCAAGGCTCCAGCCCATCCCCTGCAGCTTCGGACGGCTGCCCACTGCTGGTGGTGGTGCTGCTGCTGCTGATGGTGGTGGTGGAGGGAAGCTCCTGCCCATCCCCTGCAGCATCGGATGGCTGCACAACCATGGTTGGTGGTGGGGCTCCGTCTGAGTCCCTGCACCTGGCCCCTTGTCCTGCCTACCTGCTGGTGCAGGCCCCTTGCCCTTCCTGGCAGCACTTGGGGCAGGCTCTTTGTCCTTCCGGTCAGCAGCTGGGGCAGGTACTTTGCCCTTCCAAACAGCAGCTGGGACAGGCTCCTTGCCCTTCCGGGCAGCAGCTTGGGCAGGCACACTTTCTTTGAGGCTGGCTGGTGGCCTGGAGCCTTTCCCACCACGACTGGGTGTGGAGGCTACTGGGCTCGTGGAGTGGGTGGCTGAGGGGCTTGCCTGGGTTTTTGCCACCATGGCCAGACATGAAGGTTGGGGGGGGAGGGGTAGGGAAGAGGTCAATGGTAGAGAGGAAAAGCTTCTTACGGACATTGGGGCGGGAAGAGGGAGAGGGTTAGGAGTGGAGGAAGAGGGAGTGGTTGTAGGAGGTGTCTGTCTGCTGTGTTTGGGTGCAGGTGCATGGGCTGGATGCTGTTGTGAGGTGGATGGCTGTTGGGTATCTGAGTGCTTGCATTTGTGTACTTTGGGGGGCAGACAAACTGGGAGAGGACACAGGGGATGTGTGCATGGCTGTTGCAGAGATGTCTGCAAGTGAGGTGTGTGTTCTGCTAGGTGTGGTGGTGATGATGGTAGTGGATGAGGATGTAGTGCATGCATGTGTGAGTGTAGATGCAACTGGAAGGGAGGTGGAGGAGGAGGAGGGGGACACAGTGGAAATTGTGGATGTTGGTATGTCTGCATCTGGATGGTGTTTGTGTGAGTGCCTGTGGGATGATGTGTGGTGCTTGTGTTTGCCTGTGCCACTCTTGTGTGTTGTCCTGTGTGCATGCTCATCTGCCTGTGTACTTGGGATAGGTTGGGGATGAGGGGAATGGGATTGGGAAGAGGAAGTTGGCAGGGGGCGGTAGAAACAGGGACAATGGCTGTCATCAGAGAGGAGGCCAGAGCCTGGATTGATCTCTGTTGGGCAGCTAAGCCAGTGTGAATGCCCTCCAGAAATGCATTTGTCTGTTACATCTGGGCTGCCAGCCCCTGGATGGCATTCACAATGGTTGACTGCCCAACAGAGATGGATCTCAGGAGGTCAATAGCCTCCTCACTGAGGGAAGCAGGGCTCACTGAGGCAGGGCCTGAGGTGCCTGGGGCGAAGGAGATGCCCACCCTCCCGGGTGAGGGGGCACGGGCAACTCACTGAGGGGCTGCTGGGAGGGCGGTGCTGGTACGGGGGTGGCGGATGTACCTGTAGCTGGGGTGGTCACAGAGGTGTCCACCACCACAAGGGAGCATCCATCGGAGTAGGTATCTGTGTCTGAACTGTCCCCTCCAGTCTCCGCCGTGGTGCTCCCCTTGCCCTCTGTCACACTGGTGCCCTCACCATCGATGGACTCTGCCTCCTGGTTCCTGTGGGATGCAGCTCCCTCTGTCACCAGTGCCTCTGCCAGATATAGCTAATGCACATAAGGACAGGATGACAAAACAAAAAGGGGGGGGAGACAAAGGATACAATGGATCAATGGCTGCACCAACACCACCGTTGGCATACACACCACCAACACACACAGGGAACAGCCCTACGCACTATGCAATGCACTACCTGTGATAATACTAGCCACCAAGGCATGGGGAGGGGCACATACTGCCAAATGCAGCACACCTTGGACCTACACAGCCCTGACCAGTTGTGGATGCCTACAAGCTGGGTAGCAGGAATTTTATTTCAGAACCCTACCCAACATGAGACCTACTCTGCAATGTCAGCCCTGGCCTAGGCCACCCACTGACACACATCCCCCACCTGGGTAACCCCCCACCATGCATAAGTAGTGATGATGGGCACTGTACTCACTCCCTGGTGGCTGCTGTGATGCCCTCAAGCGCCCATCCAAGTCCGGATAGGCCACCACCAGTATGCGGGCCATGACGGGGGTCAGGGTTCGACGGGCACACCTTCTTCGTTGGGAGGCCATCCCCAGCTGGGCCTCCGCGGTCCTCCGTGCCCAGCACCTCAGGTCCTAACACCATTTCCGACAGTGGGTGCTCCGCCTGCCGTGGACCCCCAGGGTCCGCACGTCCTTGGCAATGGCACACCATAGACCCTTCTTTTGATGGGCGCTGACCTGCAGAGAAATACACACAGGAAATGGTATCAGTCAGACCATCCTGCCTGTTACACTTATGGCCCACCATACCCCTTCACATCGCCATTTGCATACTCAGGGCCCAGCACACAAGCTGCAAGCCGCCCAGGGAGCATCCACTCACCCACCCCCACACGAGGCCTTTAAACACACCATTCCATGCATTCATGCCACATGCATCGTGCTCACAGTGTACTCACCTATTGGTCTGGAGGCCCATACAGCAGTCCGTACTGGGGTAGGACCCCATCCACCAGTCGCTCCAGATCCACTGAGGTGAAAGCAGGGGCACTTTCCCCAGTCACATGAGCCATGGTAGGTTCCAGACACAGGTCACAGCAGCACATGCAGTGTAGGTCCTCTCCTGTTGAAGGTCAGTTAGAAAGTGAGGAATATGATAGAAAATGGCATTCACATCCATGACGGCGCATACCATCACCGCCGGCGTAGATCACCATTGGCCACGGTAACCCATAGGGCCCAATGTTATCCAGTGAGGAGTTGCACGGCGGTTCACGACCGACTCCTGCCACTGCGCAGAACGTCAGCGGAATTACCTCACTTTCACTTGTCCCTCCACACAGGACAGGCAAACGCCATTTCAGCGGGGGGGGCAGGTCCTGGATAATAACTGCGTCACAATTCAAAATAGGACATACAGGACAAATCCCACTTACCTATTACAAATTAACATCATGCATTGTACTGTTGTGGCTACAATGTTCAGTTTGTGACCGGCTCCTCACTCTTTTGCCCCATTGATTGCTACTGCTGCGGATGAACAGGAGATGGAGACATACCCTCGTGTTCAGACCCCTGGTGGACTTGGCAACAATGGAGGACAGGCACATTATCCCCACCTATAGACTTGACAGGGCCACAATCACGGAGCTGTGTGCCCAACTGGAGCCTGTCCTGATATCTGCTATCCGTCACCCCAATGGGATCCCCCATCTTGTGCAAGTTCTATCAGTGCTTTATTTCCTGGCAAATGGTTCTTTCCAAGTGACAGTGGGCTTGGCAGCAGGAATGTCACAGCCAATGTTCTCAATATTGCTGACAAGAGTGTTGTCTGCCCTGATTAAACACATGTGCAGCTACATTGTTTTCCCCCAGGTTGAAGATTGGCCATAGCGAAGGCTGCCTTCTATGCAATGGGACATATCCCCAACATAATTGGAGCAACTGATGGAACACATATTGCATTTGTCCCCTCCCCAGCAAAATGAACAGGTGTTCAGAAATCGAAGGAGTTTTCACTCCATGAATGTGCAGATGGTGTGCTTGGCGGACCAGTACATCTCCCATGTCAATGCTGAGGATCCAGGATCTGTGCATGATGCCTTTATCCTGAGGTATAACAGCATCTCAAATGTGATGGCCCAACTACAGAGGCACCAGGTGTGGCTAATCGGTGAGACCTGGTTCGCACCCAGTAGATGTTGGTGTATGGGTATGGTGTGGGCCATATAGGATAGTGTGTGGCTAAATGTTGTCCCTTGATATTTGCAGGTGACTCAGGTTGCCCCAACCTATCATGGCTACTGACCCGTGTGAGGAATGCCAGGACAAGGGCAGAAGAACATTACAATGAGGCACATGGGCGAACAAGAAGGATTATCGAACGTACCTTTGGCCTCCTGAAGGCCAGGTTCCGGTGCCTCCATCTAACAGGTGGATCCCTGTGCTACTCACCCAAGAAGGTTTGCCAGATAACTGTGGCATGCTGCATGTTGCACAACCTTGCCTCGAGACATCATGGGCCTTTTCTGCAGGAGGAGGAGGCTGGAGATGGCCGTGTGGCAGCAGTGGACTCTGTGGACAGTGAGGATGAGGAGGCAGAGGATGAGGATGAGCACAACAGAACTGCAGTGATTCGACAATATTTCCTATGATACACAGGTATGACGGTGGTACTTCACATTTCATTGTCATTTTTTATTTATCTATGGTGCTGGCATGCTGTAAATTCCCACTTCTATGCCCACTCACTGTATCCTTTGGCAACTCATTTTTCAGATGTTGGTGCCCCACTATCGCTCCTGATGTGATCACTGCAGCCAATTACAGGTCTTTACTATGTCAACATTACTTTACAGTTGAATTGCAATGTTTGAACCTCGTTAAACGAATACATACTTAAAACATTTGACATACTCCATACTTGTATTTTTTCAATGTGTGTTTATTGAAGTGCTAAGAAGAAGAGGGGCAAGTGCAATGGGATGGGGTGATGATGGATGAACGTCCAGGGCATTGTTCCAGTCTATTTGTAGCACAGGTGCATTGTCCAAGAGGACATAGGAAGGCGAGCAATGGCAGTTCGAGGTGGATAGGGTGACAGAGTGGGACACAAGGGTGACAATCAGGAGAATCTCATTTCTTGGCGGGGGTCTTGGCAATAGTCTCTGGCTTCTGCCTGGATTGCAGGGAACGTTTGCGGGGTGGTTCTCCTTCTGCAGGGGGAGGGGTGCTGATGGCCTGTGGGTCCTGAGGTGGGGCCTCCTGTCCACTAGCGGCAGTGGAGGTGGAAGGCAGTTCAGATGTCTGGCTTGTGGCAGGGGCCCGCTGGTATGAGACTGCCTCCCTCATAATGTTGGCCATGTCTGCCAGCACCCCTGCTAGGGAGACTAGGGTGGCGTTGATGGCCTGCAAGTCCTCCCTGATCCCCTGGTACTGTCCCACCTGCAGCCGCCTGTTCTCCTGCATGTTGTCTAGGATCTGGCCCAGCGTATCCTGGGAATGTTGGCATGCTCCCAGGATCTTAGAGAGTGCCTCCTGGAGAGTTGGTTCCCTGGCTCTGTCCTCCCCCTGGCACCCAGCAGTCCTCCCAGTTTCCCTGTTGTCCTGTGCCTCTGTCCCCTGAACTGTGTGCCCTTTGCCACTGACCCCAGGTCCCTGATTGTCTTGGGTATGAGGTGTGCCCTGAGGTCCCTGTAGTGGTGGACTCACTGCTGATTGACGTGTCCTGGGGACAGAGGTATGGATACGCTGGGTGGGTGGTGTGGTGGTGTTTCCAGATGGGGGAGGCTCTGTGATGTTGTGTGACTGGGCCTGGGTAACCGGCTGTCCAGAGGTCCCTGATGGGCCAGATTGGTCATCCAGATTCAGGCGACCAGAGTTGCTGTCATCACTGTGGGCCTCTTCTGTGGGGGGACTGGATAGTGCTGGCACCTCTTTGCCGCTGACAGTGGCTGGGGTACTTGTGGGAATGTGAATGCAGTGTTATTGTTTGTGTGTGTGACATATTGTGCATTGGTAGGTTGCACTCTTTGTATTTGCCTGGCATCTTTCACTTGTGTACGTTGGTGTATGGCGGGATGATTAGTTCTCTCTAGTGTGCATGCTTTAGTGATAAGTGTCCATGCAGATCTGTGAGTGGTGTCCATGCATTGGTGGTGCATGCAGGGCTTGGCATTGGGGTGAGTGAGATGTGATGGTGGGGGGGTGTGAGGTGGTGGAGTGATGGGAGTGAGGGTGGGGGTATGTGATGGCCTGCAGGTAGGGGGTTGATAGTAGTATAGAGTTGATTTACCAGAGTCCAGTCCTTCTGCTACTCCGGCCAGGCCCTCAGGATGCATGATTGCCAAGACTTGCTCCTCCCATGTTGTTAGTTGTGGGGGAGGAGGTGGGGGTCCACTGCCAGTCCTCTGTACAGCGAGTTGGTGTCTTTCTGCAATGGAACGTACCTTACCCCGTAGGTCATTCCACCTCCTCCTGGTGTCATCCCTAATTCTTGGGTGCTGTCCCGCGGCGTTGACCCTGTCCACGATCCTCCGCCATAGCTCCATCTCCCTAGCAATGGATATCTGCTGCACCTGTGCTCCAAATAGCTGTGGCTCTACCCGGATGATTTCCACCACCATGACCCTCAGGGCCTCCGCTGAGAATCTGGGGTGTCTTTGTGGTGCCAATGGGTGTTGTGTGAGTTGTGTAGGTGAGGGTGTGTAGGGTGATGTGTTGGGGTGTGTGATGTGGGGTAGATGGTTGGTGTATAGGTTTAGGTGGTGTGTGGCTGTGGTTTTGTCTGTAGTCGTGGTATCTGTCTTGTGGCAATGATTTGTATTCGTAAAAGGTTGTGGGTAATGTGGGTGTGTGTTTTATAGTGGTGTGGGTGTGTGGGTGTGGTGTGGGTGTCAGGTGTGTGTAGTTTGAATTGTCCAATGTGGTGCTGTTTTGTTTGAGTGTGTTTATTTTGAGCGCAGCGGTATGTACCGCCAAGGGTTTTCCGCCACTGAATGTCCGCCGTGGTGATTCGTGGGTCATAATGTGATGGGCTTAGTTCTGTTGGTGTAACAGTGTGGGTTTTGATACCACAAGTTTATCGCTGAACTTTGGTGTGGCGGACTTGTGTCTGAATAGTGATGGATTGGTGTGTGTGGGTGTCATAAAATGGTGAACGGATATCTGCCATGGTGGCGGTATGTTGGTGGCAGCCAGCATGGCGGTAAGTGGGATTTACCGCAAAAGTCATAATGAGGACCTATATCTGTTTTTTTTGTTTCTGTGTGAGGTTCTTATCCCGTACCCAAGATGAACTATTTAGAAGCAAGGAGCTGTCTGATGTGGCACCATCCTATATTCGTTTGATTCTCTTTGCAGTCTGTCCTGCCAAAACCAGCCTACTGTGTAGGGATGTGCGGTTATGTTTTCCTACATTTAATACAGTAGTCCGTGTAGCATACCAAGCGCATTGCTGGCCTACTGAATTGCCAGCAAACTAGATAGGTTAATAGCTCAAGCACACGCGTGCCAGAATAGATCACAGGAAAAGAAGGAGTGCCGCTTCTGAATATGCGGAAGACACCAATGCTGGAGAACCATAGTGACAGATAATGATAGAGAACGAACATTAATGAATAGCATTAAGGATTAAAGCTATTAGTTGCTCTTTTCTATACTTTTCTTGAACAGCCAAAACCTTACGTGTATGCTGAAAATTTTAACAACTGCTTTATTTTATACTATTCTTTTTTCGCTTTTTTCAAAAATTAATGTACACTGTGCCGTTAAACACTATTGGTAGCACCTTGCGCTGAAAATTATCTCTTTGTGAATGTAATGTATTTTTCCCATCCTTAATAAAATGTATCACTATAAATATAGGTTTTTCTCTTGTTACTTAAGTTGCATGAGCTTTTGAGAGTAATTTGTATTGGATGATGCATTTAACATTCCCCCAAATCCTAATCACTTAAGCATGATTCCGAAAAAAACAATTGTTCGCATTTTGTCAACAATACCCAGGTCCTAGGAAAAATGTGTTGACCCTTGCTGTTTTTACATGAGCAAGGGAAACAGCTGCTGAAAGACGTTGGGAATGTGAAGTATATCCCACAATTGTGACAAGTGGTTTAGATTCAAATTCAAATTCAAAGAAGCTTTATTGCGGCTACAAGAGCCAAAAAAGCGCGAGCAGTAATAAATACAAGTAAATGCACATAATAAAATAAAATTGCAGGTAAATATGGTGATAAAAGGGAGTAAAACATAAATAAAAATTCAAATGGAATAAAAATGAGATAGAATAAAATGGAATGAAATTAGATGAAATGAAATGAAATGAAATGCAATGTGCAGGATGTTGGGACAGTCTTATTTGGAGTCTTTGTCCAGGAGAGTTTTCCCTCTAATAAGCCAACTAGCTCCGAGGAATTTGGCGATAGCGATCACTAGCGTTGGCCTGGTGTCTGATCTAAGGATTCGCAGAGCTAGCGCAGAGCAGCGTGCTCCCAGTAGTCTGCATGCCGGGGCCAGCCATTTCCTATGGGGGGCAGTATACGCGGGGCATGCAAAAAGGAGGTGAGGGAGATTCTCGACGGGGGCTTTGCAAGCAGGGCATGCGGTGGATTCGTTGTGTGACCAGCTGCTGGTGAAAAGTCTTAATGGGAGTGTTCCAATGCGGAGCTGGAAGTACAGTTTCCTTTCCCTTGGGACCGTGATTAGGTCCCAAAAAGTTTCGTACTTGCATGACTCTTTTAGGTTGGCAAAGTCACAAGATAATGTAGTGTGGAGTGCAGCCCGAGTGTCTTCGTTGTTGGCCCTTTGCCAGTAAAGTTTCTTTAGTTCGCTTTTCGAGGGAAAGACTGACGTGGCTGGTGAGTTCCAGAGATCATCGAGCCCGATAGAGTGAAGTAAATCCTTGATGGATCGTAGCCAGGGGATTCTGTGCAGGTGGTCGGCTTTTAGGATGACCTGTAGAGCTTCGGTGAAGATGTCAAGTTCCGGAGTGGTCCAGAGACGCCGCCAGTACAGCAGAGGTCGCAGGCGGGCTTTGTGACCAATGCGTTTGATGCCGAGGTCCTTGAAAAGAGGGAACAGTGGGGTGCTTAGCGGAAGGGACACAAGATTTCTTAAGAAGTTGTTTTCAGCGGTGGTTAGGTCTTTGGTTTTGGTATAACCCCAAAGTTCAGCCCCGTAGAGCGCTGAGGAAACTGCCTGGGCTTCGTATAACTGTAATGCTGGGCGAATTGGTTTTGTGTGTGAGAGGTGGAAATTTTTTAGTAGAGCCCCAGTTGTTTGTCTTAATTTAAGGGCTTGTTTTCCTATGTGTGGCTTCCAGGACATGTTGTCAGTGAGTGTTATGCCCAGGTAGCTGAAAATGCCCACCTTCTCGAGTGAGGAGCCCTCTAAAGTAAATTTCCCTTTGAAAGATCTGTGGGGATTAAGGGTCATTAGTTTGGTTTTCGTTGCGTTGATTTCGAGTCCCTGGGATGAACAGAAATGCTCGAAGCACGCAAGGAGTTTCCTTAGACCACTAGGGGTCTTAGATATCAAAAGAGTGTCATCGGCAAAGAGTAAGACTGGGATTTTTTGTGTGCCAAGTGAAGGTGCGTCAGCCTGCAGTCTGAGAAGGGAGGGGACAATTTTGTTGATGTACAGGGAAAAGAGGGTCGGGGCAAGTACGCAACCTTGCCGCACACCCCTAGAGACGTGGATTCTATCGGTAAGTTGGCCCTTGTTGCCCCACCTGACTTGTGCGTAGTTGTCCTCGTGGAGTCGTATCAAAATGGCAAGGATGTGTTCCGGGATTCCCATCCGAGAGAGAGTGACCCACAGTTTGTTGCGAGGTACTAGGTCAAAGGCAGATTTGAGGTCCACGAAAGCTACATAAAGGCTGCCTTTACCAATGAACACTGTTTTCCAATATAATAATAGGAATCTGAGGGCTTGATCAGTGGTGGAAATCTTCTTTCGGAAACCGGCTTGGAGGGGGCTAAGGATATCGTGGTCAATTATCCATTCTTCTATCTTCCCTAGGAGGCAGTGGCAGAAGACTTTTTGGACACAGTCAATTAGACTAATGGGTCTATAGTTACAGGGAAGAGATCTGTCGCCCTTTTTAAAGATTGGAATAACAATGGCCGCTTTCCAAGAGTCGGGAATTGGCGCCCCAGATGCTATTGCGTTAGCTAGAATGGTGAGATATCTTGACCAGGATGCTAGGTCTGTTGAGAATAGGTCTGCTGGGACGCAGTCTGAACCAGGGGCCCTGCCGCGTTTTAGAGTGCTTAGAGAATAAGTTATATCACTTTGGGAGAACAACAGGGGTGCTGCGGTGGTTGGTGCTGATGAGTGAAGTAGGAGGGGGCCCGTACAAACAGAGGTGGGGCTATCATGATCAGGGGAGTACAGACTACTAAAGTGGGCTATCCAGTCTCTTGGGGCAATATTGGTTGTGATGTCCAAACCACTGGTTTCTGGGCCTCGCGCTGCCAGGGACCAGAACAGACTATAATTTCTCTCGCGCACAGCGTCGCTGAGTGCTGTCCACCATTTGCTATCTTGATCGCGCTTGGCTATGCATATTGCAGATTTATAGGACTTCCTAGCTACGCGGATGGCGATGGGGTCCTTGGATTTAATGGCTTGAACTAGGCGCTTGTTTAGGGACCGGCACGTTTTGTTGAACCAGCGGTGCCTGGCTTTGGGTCGTTTGTCGTCGTGGGCTGGGGGTGCTGAGAAGTGGGCTGCGATATCCCTAAAGCAGGAGGTGTGGATTGAGCTAATTTCCTGGTGGGGTGTTGCAGAACCCGCCTCTAGGTCCCTTAGTGTGGATTTTAGGGTGTTGTTGGCAGCATTGATGAGTGCGGGCCGGGCCACAATATTGACCCATTTTAGGTGTCTTTTGTTGTTGGCCAGGTTAATACCCTCGGGTGCTACTGCTGCGGGGTTAGACGTGGCTGGGAGGTTACCTAGGGCTAATGTGTGGACAGAGAGAGGGTTGTGATCACTTTCGGTCCTTTCGATGATTGTCATATCGATGACTAGAGGCCATAATCTTATATCGAATAGGCAATAATCGATTCTGCTGGTGTGGTTCGTTTTGTTGTATGTGTGACTACCGTTGGTGTCTGAATTAGTTCTGCCATTTAGCGCCCTGAGTCCAAACTCCATGGTCAATGATTTAACCTGAATGGCAACCGACGTCCACCTTTTGATGGGTGGAATTGACAGGGCGGGGATAGACCAGGCTTGATCTTCCTCGCGGGTGGACCTGAGATCGTCCCAGTCAAGGGGTTCGAATGTGACGTTGAAGTCCCCAGCCACAATGGTTTTATGATGGCGGGGATAATTTTGTAAGAGGGCTACGAGGGCGCAGAGGGTTTTGGAGACTTGACCCCCCCTGACCCCTCGAGCGTAGATATTAAAGATGTTCACCACATAGTCAGGCCCAAAGGATAGACGAAGGCCTAACAGGTCGGGAGAGGCGGTAGGTAGCTGTGATATATGGCAGCTAAGCGATGTTTTGATCCAGATGGTCAGACCCCCTGAGGGCCTGCCTCTCGTGCTGGCCACAGCGGGATGTGGAAATTTGAGTAGCCTGTTCGGAAGAGTGGGTCGAGTGACCATGTTTCCTGTAGGAGGCATATGTCATGTTCGTCAATAAATGAGGAGAAGGATGGAAGGGGAAGAATAGATTTCAGACCTGCCACGTTCCATGAGACAAGTCGTACCCCAGATTGTGACTGAGTTGTCCTGCCTAAATGCCCGGGGTTTGTGAAGTTGGCTGTCGGGGGTTGGTTTGGCAGATGTGGCTGAGGGAGCAGAGATGGGTTGATACCAATGTTTGCCCGTGAGGCTTGTGGTGGTTGGTGATGTTCCTCTGTTGGAACAGGCCTGGTCCTGATCAAGGAGATGCTTGCGGGCCTAGACAGCAGCTCTAGGTTTGGTGGGCAATGTGCCTGCAAGATGGGTGGAGCATCGTTGTCATGATTGCTCGGTGAGCCGGAAATGGTCGCGGTGTCATGGGTAGGGGGGTGAATACATGGACAGACAGTGGTGGGGTAAAAGGAGGATCTGGGGGTGATAGATGTTGGAAGGTTGCAAGGTTTGCCTGCATAGATTTTAGGTGGGGCTGTGAGTCAATCATGTTTACCAAGAGGGGATAGGTTTTCTGCCGGGTGGTAACTCGGGCATTCCTCGTGGAGCGTAGGTGACCTGGGCTGTTTAAACTGGATGCGTGAGTGTGCAGGTGGGCTTGTTCTTGCGTCTAGGGCCACCAGATTGTTCGCCATGGTCCTGTTCTTGAGTGTCAGTTTTAGGATATCAAAGTGAGTTCCCGGGTCTGGCCGTCGTACTACGGTAATTAGGTCCTCACGTATTATGGATCGGCAGACTCTAACATGGCGAATCCAGTGGATTGCCTTGTTTTTGATAGAGTCTACCCCTTCCTTGCGCGCCAATGTGGTTAACTTGGGAACGTTAACCATTAGAACTATATTACCTAAATGGGACTGGTCAGTGGCTGGTTGCGTAGAGTATTTTGAGGCGGTGTTGCTCATGGGTTTGAGGGTATTATGATAGATGTCTAGTGAATTTCCTATGCCTAAATTGTGGAAGAGGGGAGTCTGGCGGGAGTTCATGGTCTTTTCTTTGGTAGGGTGAGGGCCAGCGTGGCTAGAAGCAGAGGAGTTGGGCGAGTTTGTTGTGATGCCTGATAGGATTGGATTTTGGGCAAGGTTACTGGTGGTCGTGTTATTTGCGTGGGTTAGCTGTTTTACTATTGCAAGTAATGAGTTAACCATATGCTTGAGTTCTGTGACTTCCTTCCTTAGAGCTTGTATGTATTCGATATGCTGTGGGGTTACATGAGGAGAGTGCGTGTTGGTTGCTGCTGGCCCATCTGCCAGGGTGTCTGGGTTGATGTCGTCGCGTGATTCAGGGAGGTTGGTTAGGGGATTGAAGCGGTTACTGAGCTGGATGGAATCGTTGGTGGCAAGTGGTAGGTCTTCTGCTAGGGAGGGGGCCGCATGGGTGATAACGTTCCTATTTTCACCCACCCCTGTAGTGTCAGTAACTTGTTGCCCACGTTTCACGAAAATCTCAGCGATTTTCATGGAACCTTCCTTCCTGCTAGTTGAAGTGGGCCCCTCCCCAGTTGCAATAGAAATGTTACCCTGGGGGCTAGTTAGTATTCCGTTGCATTCGCCCAGGAGAGAGTCGATTCTATCCATAACGCAGTTGCTAGCTGCATGCTTATGCCTTTTTCGCTTGGCTTTTAGTACTGCCCCGGCCCCTGCCTCTATTGCTTTCCTTTTGCCCATCTGGTGTTAGTGTAGGTGCAAGGTTAAATGATAAGGTGTCAGATTAGATGGAGCAGCTGACTGGGGAGACAGAGTAGGAAATAACAAAAGGGACTGAGTACAATATGGCCTTCTTGGGAGATAGATGTTAGGGGAGTGGCCCAGCCCAGCCTCTGTCAGCCGCTGACGGGCGCAGGACGGGCCCGGGCTTTGCCCGGGCGCCGCCCGCGCGCGTCCCGCGCTGCGGGAGCGCGAACGAGTTTTAAAGGGCTCCTGCCCCGCCTCCAAAGAACACACAGCGCTTCCCGCGACGGCGGGAGCGCGAACGAGTTTTAAAGGGCTCCTGCCCTGCCTCCAAAGAACACACAGCGCTTCCCGCGACGGCGGGAGCGCGAACGAGTTTTATAGGGCTCCTGCCCCGCCTCCAAGAACACACAGCGCTTCCCGCGACGGCGGGAGCGCGAACGAGTTTTAAAGGGCTCCTGCCCCGCCTCCAAAGAACACACAGCGTTTAGATTCTATTAAAGACATACTGAGCCGAATATTATGACTCCACTAGCATCAAAGAAAAACAATACATAACAAATAACACGTTTGAACGCGGCTTGCAAAAAGGAGGTAAATTTGAACTTTCCCACACTACGCATTCAGTGATGATAACCTCATAATAAATCCTGTGACATAATTGGCAGCCCTATAAATACTGCAGCCTCAGTCAGCGCCTTCTCTTCTTTGCAAACTCTAATCCATCCAGAAAATGCGTACAATTACTTTGAGCTGAAGAGAAACTACCGATCAGAATAATTCAAAACAGTATTTTGTCCTAAATGAGACCATCCTTTCAAGAAAAGAGAAAAAGAACGGCTTCCATCTCTCGAAAAATGTTAAATGTGTGTAGTCGAGAAAGATAATCTTTGCCTCTGTCTTTAGTAGAATCTAAACCTCCTGTTATGATAGAGAGGGAGATTTTATGTTCCATTACAAAACCTGAGGCTAATTTAAGACAGTTTCAAAGCCTGTCTACTTCTGCCTGAGAGCACTGACAATAGGCTTAAAATAGAAAGTTCTTAGTATAGATTCACAAGACCAATCTGTTGTCTTCATCGTGTAAGCAAATCGAAGGCGGTAAAACCTTGGATGTCATTATCTCTATAGCTGAATGAACTCTGAAAGCTGAAGCATCAATTTTTATTTATTTATTTCAGAGTTTTATATAGCGCGAACACAACCCTTTTGAGTGACAGGCTTTACAAAACAAATAATGAAATTATGTAATGCAACAAACGATATGTTATGTACATATAAGTGAAGTCGGTCATGCGGCAAAGGTTACATAAGCAAATAATAAAATCAAAATATAAGGAAGAACAGCAAAAGTCACACATAGGGGGTTATTCCAACTTTGGAGGAAGTGGTAATCCGTCCCAAAAGTGACGGTAAAGTGACGGATATACTACCAGCCGTATTACGAGTCCATTATATCCTATGGAACTCGTAATACGGCTGGTGGTAAATCCGTCACATTTGGGACGGATTACCACCTCCTCCAAAGTTGGAATAACCCCCATAGTCTTTTGAAAAGC
Source organism: Pleurodeles waltl (assembly GCF_031143425.1). Taxonomy (NCBI): domain Eukaryota; kingdom Metazoa; phylum Chordata; class Amphibia; order Caudata; family Salamandridae; genus Pleurodeles; species Pleurodeles waltl. The sequence goes on from NC_090447.1 coordinate 698,150,668, forward strand.
TGGCATGGGCCGGGTCAGATTGGTATGGGGCGGTGTGAGAAGGGTTGGAAAACGGATAAATAATGCAGATCTCAAAGATGTGGATGGGCTTGATAAATGGAGCCCCACACGGGCAGGTAAGAGTCACACTTGAGGAGAGGGAGGTATGGCCTGAGTGTGAGACAAACGTGTTTACTAGTAGAAGTTCTACTTCTTTTCTGAACAAGAAAGTGGAGGAGTTGTACCTGGTCTCCGGAAGAAAAGAGTTCAACATTTTAGGGGTTTCCAGAAAAAGGATTGACTGTAGATTTTCTATTTGTTTAACTTTTGTGGCTTAAGTAGCAAGGAACTTGTGCTTCTGGAATTTCTGTTTCTGCTAGATACGGTTAGTTTCTGGGACAGGTAGGAAAGGGTGTTGTGATGCAGCGCTTTATGGGTCACACAGGCAATTTTGAGATAGATCCTGGCCTCAAAGAATAACAATTTCAGTGAGCAGAGATCAGAGGAGATATGGGGCCAGATGTATGTCCATTTCATTTTGCAAGTCTCTATTTGAGACTTTTTGTGAGTCGCAATTAAAGACACGCAAAATGAAATGTACAAATGTGTCTCAGACACATTTCGCAATTCCCAATGGGGTCGCAAAGACCTACCTCATCAATTTTCATGAGGGAGGTCACAATTTGTGACCACCATTGGGAATGGCTGCACTCACAGGGATGGTGGCCTGCTGGGCTCAGCAGACCACCATGTCTGTGACTGCTTTTAAATAAAGCAGTTTTATTTTTTTTAATGCAGCCCGCTTTCCTTAAAGGAAAACAAGATGAATTTCAAACAAAAAATGAAAAGTTTTCTTTTCATTTCTCAGAGTAGGCAGTGGTCATTGGGAGTGGTCCTGCTCTGAGAAAATATTTATGCTTCCATTCACAAAAGAGGAAGTGGGTCCTGGTGACCCCTTCCATTTGCAAATGGGTTACCACCAACTTGAAGTCACTGCAAATGTTGTGTGACCGCATTGATAGTGGCAAAACATTCCTACATGCCAGTGCAATTCGGTATTAGGAAGGGATGCCCTAAATATGCCCCTTCCTAAACCGAATCGTAAAAGCAAAATGTGATTTGATAAACAAGTTACTGAGTCGCATTTTGTTTTGGTACGTAGAAAAAAGCATTCGAAAAATGCTTCGGAAATCTGGCCCATGATCACTTATTTTGGAGCCAGTGATGAGCGTTACTGCCACGTTCAAGGTAGCATTCAGTGGCGTGAGTTTGCTTTATGGGAGGCCTACGAGGGTGGCACTACCATAGTCTAATTTGTATATCACAAGTGCTTGAACCACTGTTTTGAGATCTGCCGTGGGAATGAGAGGTTTTAATTCCCTTAATAGAGGAAGTTGATGGTTAGCTCCTCTTGTGGTGGCACTGATGTGCTTTTGCATAGAGAGGGTGGTATACAAGATTATTCCTAAGGAATTAGGTGGGGCAATGATGTGGGAGGTACAGTTCAAGGCAGTAAGATGTGTAATGTTGTGTTTGATATTAGGGTCAAAACTGGGTGGTGAGATCAGTAGCAATTCTGTTTTGAGGGCATTGAGTTTGAGGTGGTTATGAGTCAACCAATTTTGCGTTTTTGTCAAGGTGTTGTTAAGGGTGCTGATATCATTGAGTGAGGTGATTTTCATGCAGAGTTGAGTATCAGCTGCATACATGTAACAGGAGATGTGGGAGAATTTGCAGATTTCAGTCAGGAGCTCCATGTACAGGTTGAACAGAGTTGGGGAGAGAGTGGAACCTTGGGGGACATCTAGTGTAACTGGCAACTGATTGGAAAGAGTGTGATGGATTAGGATGCCTTGAAACATGTTGTAAAGGAAGGAGGAGAACCATTTTAATACAAAACCGGAGAGGTCCATCCTGTGTTCTAATAGTTTCAAAAGGATTTCATGATTCACGTTGTCAAACGCAGCTGATACGTCAAGTAAGATACGTAAGCAAGATTCATTCTGATCAAGTGAATGTAGTGTTGTCAACAATGTAGACCAGGGCAGTTTCAGTGTTAATGTTGAGTCTTAAACCGGATTGGCATTGATCAAAGAGATGTAATTGCTCCATGTGATTAAGAAGTTGTGAACACATCTTTCTAGGAGTTTGGCCAAATTTAGGATAGTAGTATTAGTAGGACTAGTCAGTTCTGTTTCTTTTTTAGGACAGGAGTAACCTGTCTGCTTTTTAGGCAATCGGGTATAGAGCCATGTAAAGTGAGGAATAGTACCTGATTCACTCATGATCCATTTGACCCACATGGTCAAAGTAAAAGAGGACACTGGATTAAAAGGCCTCTTTAAAAAATGAAACGTTTGGAAGCAAAAGGAAGAATGAAAAGCAGTGGTTTGTTCTTCGTACCATTTCACAGGAGAAAAAAACTGATGTCTATATGTCTTTTAACATAAAAGGTATCTCATTAAGGAGAAACAAATTTAATGTCAACTTTGAGAGATTTAACATCTGATATTCTACAAAACGATATCAAACAAAATAACAGTTCATTTTACAGAAACCAGCTTCAACGAAAGGGAAGAATTGTCTGATCAGTAAATCAGACAGTTCAAAACTTACTTAACAAAGGGCTGCAGATTTGGGGTTATAAGGTAGCTTTATACAAATAGAGTGCAGTGCACTACACACTAGAATGTGTTGACCCATAGATTCATTTTTAACCAGAATATGACCAGTTAAAATTGCTGACATTTAAGAGTTGATGATCCAAGCAAAACAAAAAATCAAAAGGTTGCCCACCTCTACCGGAGGGGCAAAACTGGTATCTATCTGTCCATACACCAGCCAATCTAAATCGACCAAGCATACATGTGATTTGCTCTAGTTGACGGGGCTCCAAAGTCCCTGATAAATGACAAAGCCTCTTGTGAAATACCCAGGATAGCCCAAGATCCCCTGAAATCATCCAGGCGATCAGCGTCATAGCAAAAGCAATCCGGGACTACTCTCTACTGGATCAGAAAGAAGCCAAGGAAACACAGGAAGACATCTTTTAAAAATCTACTGGGAATTTTAGAAGCTGTGGATACCAAGCCCTAGCTGACCAAAAAGAAGTGACTAGGGGGTGACTACTACTAGAGTGGCCTGCTTCCTCCTGATCTTTACGAGGGATCTGAGAATCATCTGAAAAGTAGGGTAAAGCAAACCCCTGAAATTATCCCCAATGTTGAAGAAAGGCCTCTACTGTCTCCACCTCTGGAGTTGGCCTCCAACTCAAAAATCATGGAAGGATAAGAGTCAGTATGGCCGCAAACAAATCCACTTGAAGAGGAACCCAAAGGCAGCTGATTCAATAAAAGATTTATGGATCCAGAGACCAATTGCTTCTGTTCTGAAGAAACCTGGAACTCCAAACCACTATGGTATTGGCAAGCCCTGGCAGATACTCTCCCTCTGCCACAATACCTCTATCCAGGCAAAAACGCCAAAACTTCCAAGTAAGGACTACTGAACCTCTGCAAAGAGCTCCCCCAAGTGTGGTTATGTAACTTACTGCTGAGATGTTGTCCGTGTGCAAAAGGACAAAACAACTGACTTAGTAACTTATTGAACTTTTTATTGAAAAAGAACCCGCAAGTAGCATGAAGTAATTTAGACAATGCTACGTTTCTTCTTTGGATCACTTTTCTCCTGTAAAAACCTCTCTACACCTTGCCCCTTATCCTAGTCTGCTGGTGTCTGATACTAACTTGACATCTGATTTTTTTTTTTACCCTATATACGAAATCTAAAAGTAAAAGTTTGATGAAGAGCTTTCTTTTAAACGCCAAATCAGTGCTGTGAAAAGGATTTATTTTGGCATCCTGAAATCCTTGAGAAGATCCTGAGTTCATTAACTCTTCTGACCAGAAAGAGGATAGTTGTAGCCCTGGAAACCTCTAAATTTGACTATGTGAACTCTCTCTACTTGGGTGCTCCTGATTACCTAATTAGAAAAGCTGCAAATGGTCCAAAACGCAGTGGCCGGAGCCAAACTTAAGGTTGCTGAGACACAATCAATTTGTGATGATCTAAAACTACTTCATTGACACCTATAATAAAGAACGGAAAAAGTTTAAAGCCTTGCTAATTCTATTCTGGGTAATTCAGAAAAAATGTCCTATGTACCTTAGGAACAGGTTTTGCATATACCGCCCATCTAAAGCTCTCCACTCAGCTAATCAATGCTTTCTCTTTGTTCCTAGGTTTACAAATCCAGGCTGAGCGGTTGCTTCATTTTGATACTTGCTGTCAAAGCTGTGGGGTGAGCTGGCAGTTGAGCTTAGGATGCTTGATTCAGAAATGCTATTCAGAAACAAAGCTAAAAACCTTCCTGTTTGTAGACAAGTAAGATTCTGCAATTTCTTACCTTGTGCGTTAACACCGGGACACTTCCTTGTGAAGCAGCTGTTGCGCTTTACAAATTTGCAATCAATCAAATTCATTCTAGGCCTCCATCTTGGTGAGCGCCCACTATAACTCCTCCTTTGCAACTCCGAGACAGAAACTAGGGCTCAGTAAGGGAGGTCTTTCCTGAGAGAAGTGCCCTCAGATGTTGAGGAGATAGGGGTACAGGAAAAATCATCTGAATAGATGCAGATAGAAGGCCTACTACACTGCCCAACCTCCTGAGAGAAAACTTGTTTATTTTGTAGCAACAAAAAGATCTCAATTGTTAGCATCTTTATTTTTGCTTGGGAAGAAAAAGGGATGTCTTCATGGAACCTATGACAACCTCCAAGAACCGAATTACTTGACTCTACTGTAACACTGATTTCTTGTAATTGATGACAAACCTCAAACTGTGAAGAAGGGATACCACCGTTGCTATCTGAAGCCCCACCTCCTTTGCTGGCACACACCATTAACATGCTGCCCAAGCAAAACCACCGGGCGCCAGCCGTGAGATGTGAGCATTGAAACTATCAGCTTGAGGAGCTTTGAAACGCACCAAGGCACTAAATAGGCCTTCAGCCAGCCATGTTAGCGATGCCACGTGGGTCGATGGGTTCTAATATGATATATTGGCAAGGTATGGACGGCTAGAGATGGAAAATATGTCATAGCAAGTCATAACTCTTTGCCTTTTGTGAGTTACCACTCTACTCCCAAGATACCTTGATGTAAATGTCATAAATGTTATTGTGAATTGTATTATTAAAAATTACAATTACAGAAAATGTGATTATATAAATTGATAATACTTATAATAGTAATTATGATTATATTAAGTACACCAAGTAAAATTTATGAATGTTTTAAATAATTTATTTTACCAGAGCTGGTGGTGAAATGATTGTGCAGTGTAGGAAAGTACCATCTTGCCTGGCATGTTACCCCCATATTTCACTGTAAATGTATTGTTTTAGTTGTATGTGTCACTGGGACCCTGCCAGCCAGGGCCCCAGTGCTCATAAGTGTGCCCTGTATGTGTTACCTGTGTTATGACTAACTGTCTCACTGAGGCTCTGCTAATCAGAACCTCAGTGGTTATGCTCTCTCATTTCTTTCCAAATTGTCACTAACAGGCTAGTGACCAATTTTACCAATTTACATTGGCATACTGGAACACCCTTATAATTCCCTAGTATATGGTACTGAGGTACCCAGGGTATTGGGGTTCCAGGAGATCCCTATGGGCTGCAGCATTTCTTTTGCCACCCATAGGGAGCTCTGACAATTCTTACACAGGCCTGCCACTGCAGCCTGAGTGAAATAACGTCCACGTTATTTCAAAGCCATTTTACACGGCACTTAAGTAACTTATAAGTCACCTATATGTCTAACCTTTACCTGGTAAAGGTTGGGTGCTAAGTTACTTAGTGTGTGGGCACCCTGGCACTAGCCAAGGTGCCCCCACATTGTTCAGGGCCAATTCCCCGGACTTTGTGAGTGCGGAGACACCATTACACGCATGCACTACACATAGGTCACTACCTATGTGTAGCTTCACAATGGTAACTCCGAATATGGCCATGTAACATGTCTAAGATCATGGAATTGCCCCACCAATGCCATCCTGGTATTGGGGAGACAATCCCATGATTCCCCGGGTCTCTAGCACAGACCCGGGTACTGCCAAACTGCCTTTTCAGGGGTTTCACTGCAGCTGCTGCTGCTGCCAACCCCTCAGACAGGTTTCTGCCCTCCTGGGGTCCAGCCAGGCTTGGCCCAGGAAGGCAGAACAAAGGACTTCCTCAGAGAGAGGGTGTTACACCCTCTCCCTTTGGAAAAAGGTGTTAAGGCAGGGGAGGAGTAGCCTCCCCCAGCCTCTGGAAATGCTTTCATGGGCACAGATGGTGCCCATTTCTGCATAAGCCAGTCTACACCGGTTCAGGGACCCCTCAGCCCTGCTCTGGCGCGAAACTGGACAAAGGAAAGGGGAGTGACCACTCCCCTGACCTGCATCTCCCCTGGGAGGTGCCCAGAGCTCCTCCAGTGTGCTCCAGACCTCTGCCATCTTGGAAACAGAGGTGCTGCTGGCACACTGGACTGCTCTGAGTGGCCAGGGCCAGCAGGTGACATCAGAGACTCCTTCTGATAGGCTCCTTCAGGTGTTGCTAGCCTATCCTCTCTCCTAAGTAGCCAAACCCTCTTTTCTGGCTATTTAGGGTCTCTGCTTTGGGGAATTCCTTAGATAACGAATGCAAGAGCTCATCAGAGTTCCTCTGCATCTCTCTCTTCACCTTCAGCCAAGGAATCGACTGCTGACCGCACTGGAAGCCTGCAAAACTGCAACAAAGTAGCAAAGACGACTACTGCGACCTTGTAACGCTGATCCTGCCGCCTTCTCGACTGTTTACCTGGTGGTGCATGCTGTGGGGGTAGCCTGCCTCCTCTCTGCACTAGAAGCTCCGAAGAAATCTCCTGTGGGTCGACGGAATCTTCCCCCTGCAACCGCAGGCACCAAAGAACTACATCACCGGTCCTCTGGGTCTCCTCTCAGCACGACGAGCGAGGTCCCTTGAACTCAGCAACTCTGTCCAAGTGACTACCACAGTCCAGTGACTCTTCAGTCCAAGTTTGGTGGAGGTAAGTCCTTGCCTCCCCACGCTAGACTGCATTGCTGGGAACCGCGTGTTTTGCAGCTACTCCGGCTCCTGTGCACTCACTGAGGATTTCCTTTGTGCACAGCCAAGCCTGGGTCCACGGCACTCTAACCTGCATTGCACGACCTCCTGAGTTGTCCTCCGGCGGCGTGAGATTCTCTTGTGCAACTTCGGGTGAGCACTGTTTCACTCCACTTCGTAGTGCCTGTTCCGGCACTTCTGCGGGTGCTGCCTGCTTCTGAGAGGGCTCCTTGTCTTGCTGGATGCTCTAGGAGGCTGGACTGGCTTGTAGTGAGTACCAAGGGGTACTTGCACCTTGCACCAGGCCCAGTTATCCCTTATTAGTGTATAGGGTGTCTAGCAGCTTAGGCTGATAGATAATGGTAGCTTAGCAGAGCAGCTTAGGCTGAACTAGGAGACGTGTGAAGCTACCACAGTACCACTTAGTGTCATATGCACAATATCATAAGAAAACACAATACACAGTTATACTAAAAATAAAGGTACTTTATTTTTATGACAATATGCCAAAGTATCTTAGAGTGTACCCTCAGTGAGAGGATAGGAAATATACACAAGATATATATACACAATAGCAAAAATATGCAGTATAGTCTTAGAAAACAGTGCAAACAATGTATAGTTACAATAGGATGCAATGGGGAAACATAGGGATAGGGGCAACACAAACCATATACTCCAGAAGTGGAATGTGAACCACGAATGGACCCCAAACCTATGTGACCTTGTAGAGGGTCGCTGGGACTATTAGAAAATAGTGAGAGTTAGAAAAATAACCCTCCCCAAGACCCTGAAAAGTGAGTGCAAAGTGCACTAAAGTTCCCCTAAGGACAAAAGAGTCGTGTTAGAGGAATAATGCAGGAAAGACACAAACCAGCAATGCAACAACTGTGGATTTCCAATCTAGGGTACCTGTGGAACAAGGGGACCAAGTCCAAAAGTCACAAGCAAGTCGGAGATGGGCAGATGCCCAGGAAATGCCAGCTGTGGGTGCAAAGAAGCTTCGACTGGACAGAAGAAGCTGAGGTTTCTGCAGGAACGAAAAGGGCTAGAGACTTCCCCTTTGGTGGACGGATCCCTCTCGCCTTGGAGAGTCGTGCAGAAGTGTTTTCCCGCCGAAAGGACACCAACAAGCCTTGCTACACGCAAATCGTGCGTTTGGCGTTTTTGGACGCTGCTGGGGCCCAGGAGGGACCAGGAGGTCGCAAATTGGACCTGCAGAGAGAGGGGACGTCGAGCGAGACAAAGAGCCCTCAATGAAGCAGGTAGCACCCGGAGAAGTGCCAGAAACAGGCACTACGAGGATGCGTGAAACGGTGCTCGCCGAAGTTGCACAAAGGAGTCCCACGTCGCCGGAGACCAACTTAGAAAGTCGTGCAATGCAGGTTAGAGTGCCGTGGACCCAGGCTTGGCTGTGCACAAAGGATTTCCGCCGGAAGTGCACAGGGGCCGGAGTAGCTGCAAAGTCGCGGTTCCCAGCAATGCAGCCCAGCGAGGTGAGGCAAGGACTTACCTCCACCAAACTTGGGCTGAAGAGTCACTGGACTGTGGGGGTCACTTGGACAGCGTCGCTGGATTCGAGGGACCTCGCTCGTCGTGCTGAAAGGAGACCCAAGGGACCGGTAATGCAGCTTTTTGGTGCCTGCGGTTGCAGGGGGAAGATTCTGTCGACCCACGGGAGATTTCTTCGGAGCTTCTGGTACAGAGAGGAGGCAGACTACCCCCACAGCATGCACAAGTAGGAAAACAGTTGAGAAGGCGGCAGGATCAGCGTTACAGAGTTGCAGTAGTCGTCTTTGCTACTATGTTGCAGGTTTGCAGGCTTCCAGCGCGGTCAGCGGTCGATTCCTTATCAGAAGGTGAAGAGGGAGATGCAGAGGAACTCGGCTGAGCTCATGCATTCGTTATCTAAAGTTTCCCCAGAGACAGAGACCCTAAATAGCCAGAAAAGAGGGTTTGGCTACCTAGGAGAGAGGAAAGGCTACTAACACCTGAAGGAGCCTATCAGCAGGAGTCTCTGACGTCACCTGGTGGCACTGGCCACTCAGAGCAGTCCAGTGTGCCAGCAGCACCTCTGTTTCCAAGATGGCAGAGGTCTGGAGCACACTGGAGGAGCTCTGGACACCTCCCAGGGGAGGTGCAGGTCAGGAGAGTGGTCACTCCCCTTTCCTTTGTCCAGTTTCGCGCCAGAGCAGGGGCTAAGGGGTCCCTGAACCGGTGTAGACTGGCTTATGCAGAATTGGGCACATCTGTGCCCAACAAAGCATTTCCAGAGGCTGGGGAGGCTACTCCTCCCCTGCCTTCACACCATTTTCCAAAGGGAGAGGGTGTCACACCCTCTCTCAGAGGAAGTTCTTTGTTCTGCCATCCTGGGCCAGGCCTGGCTGGACCCCAGGAGGGCAGCTGCCTGTCTGAGGGGTTGGCAGCAGCAGCAGCTGCAGTGAAACCCCAGGAAGGGCAGTCTGGCAGTACCAGGGTCTGTGCTACAGACCACTGGGATCATGGAATTGTACCAACAATGCCAGGATGGCATAGAGGGGGCAATTCCATGATCATAGACATGTTACATGGCCATATTCGGAGTTACCATGGTGAAGCTACATATAGGTAGTGACCTATATGTAGTGCACGCGTGTAATGGTGTCCCCGCACTCACAAAGTTCAGTGAATTGGCTCTGAACAATGTGGGGGCACCTTGGCTAGTGCCAGGGTGCCTTCACACTAAGTAACTTTGCACCTAACCTTTACCAGGTAAAGGTTAGACATATAGGTGACTTATAAGTTACTTAAGTGCAGTGAAAAATGGCTGTGAAATAACGTGGACGTTATTTCACTCAGGCTGCAGTGGCAGGCCTGTGTAAGAATTGTCAGAGCTCCCTATGGGTGGCAAAAGAAATGCTGCAGCCCATAGGGATCTCCTGGAACCCCAATACCCTGGGTACCTCAGTACCATATACTAGGGAATTATAAGGGTGTTCCAGTAAGCCAATGTAAATTGGTAAAAATGGTCACTAGCCTGTCAGTGACAATTTGGAAAGAAATGAGAGAGCATAACCACTGAGGTTCTGATTAGCAGAGCCTCAGTGAGACAGTTAGTCACTACACAGGTAACACATTCAGGCACACTTATGAGCACTGGGGCCCTGGGTTACCAGGGTCCCAGTGACACATACAACTAAAACAACATATATACAGTGAAAAATGGGGGTAACATGCCAGGCAAGATGGTACTTTCCTACACAACCCCCCCCCAAACGAAGAACAATAAGACTAGCCATTACCTGATGAGTCTTCATTGTCTAAGGGGAAATATCTGGAGAGTCCATCTGCATTGGAGTGGCTACTCCCAGGTCTATGTTCCACTGTATAGTCCATTCCCTGTAGGGATATGGACCACCTCAACAATTTTGGATTTTCACCTTTCATTTGTTTTAGCCAAAGTAGAGGTTTGTGGTCTGTCTGAACAATGAAGTGAGTGCCAAACAGGTATGGCCTCAACTTCTTCAGAGCCCAGACCACAGCAAAGGCCTCCCTCTCAATGGCAGACCAACGCTTTTCTCTAGGGGTCAACCTTCTACTAATAAAAGCAACTGGTTGATCCTGGCCCTCAGAATTAAGTTGTGATAGGACTGCCCCTACTCCTAATTCAGATGCATCAGTTTGGACATAGAATTTTTTAGAGTAACAAGGGCTTTTCAGGACAGGTGCAGAGCACATGGCCTGCTTCAGCTCCTCAAAAGCTTTCTGACAGCTTGCTGTCCATAATACCTTTTTAGGCATTTTCTTGGAAGTGAGGTCATTAAGAGGGGCTGCAATGGAGCCATAGTTCTTAATGAACCTCCTGTAATACCCAGTGAGGCCTAGGAAGGCTCTCACCTGAGTCTGAGTGGTAGGGGGAACCCAATCAATAATTGTTTGGATTTTCCCCTGAAGTGGTGCAATCTGTTCCCCACCAACAAGGTGTCCCAGATAAACCACCTTACCCTGCCCTATCTGGCACTTTGAAGCCTTGATAGTGAGGCCAGCCTTTTGCAGGGCCTCCAAAACTTTCCATAGGTGGACCAGGTGATCATCCCAGCTGGAGCTAAAGACAGCTATATCGTCCAAATATGCTGCACTGAAAGCTTCCAGCCCTTGCAGGACTGTGTTCACCAACCTCTGAAAAGTGGCAGGTGCATTTTTCAAACCAAAAGGCATTACAGTAAACTGGTAATGTCCTCCAATGGTAGAAAATGCAGTCTTAGGTTTAGCATCTTCTGACAATTTGATCTGCCAATACCCTGCAGTCAAATCAAAAGTGCTTAGATACTTGGCAGATGCCAGTGTATCTATGAGCTCATCTGCCCTGGGTATAGGGTGAGCATCAGTTTTGGTTACCAAGTTGAGACCTCTATAGTCTACACAAAACCGCATTTCTTTCTTTCCATCTTTAGAATTGGGTTTTGGTACCAGTACCACAGGAGAAGCCCATGGACTGTCAGAGTGCTCAACCACTCCTAGTTCCAACATTTTCTGAACTTCTTGCTTTATGCAGTCCCTGACATGGTCAGGCTGCCTATAGATCTTACTTTTGACAGGTAAACTGTCTCCAGTATCTATAGTGTGCTCACACCAAGAAGTGGTGCCTGGCACAATAGAGAAGAGTTCTGAAAATTGTCCTAGGAGATTTATGCAATTGTCTTTCTGCTCAGCAGTAAGACAATCAGCCAAAACTACACCTTCCACAAGAGCATCTTGATCTGTGGAAGAGAAGAGATCAGGTAGAGGATCACTGTCTTCTTCCTGTCCCTCATCTGTTGCCATGAGCAGGGTGAGATCAGCCCTGTCATAGTAGGGTTTCAGGCGGTTGACATGGAGCACCCTAAGGGGACTCCTGGCAGTGCCTAAGTCAACCAAGTAGGTGACTTCACCCTTCTTTTCAACAATTGTGTGGGGTCCACTCCATTTATCTTGGAGTGCTCTTGGGGCCACAGGCTCCAAGACCCACACTTTCTGCCCTGGTTGGTACTGAACCAAAACAGCCTTCTGATCATGCCATTGCTTCTGGAGCTCTTGGCTGGCCTGAAGGTTTTTACTGGCCTTTTTCATGTACTCAGCCATCCTTGATCTGAGGCCAAGTACATAATCCACAATATCCTGCTTAGGAGCTTTTAAAGGTTGTTCCCAACCCTCCTTTACAAGTGTGAGTGGACCCCTAACAGGGTGTCCAAAAAGAAGTTCAAAGGGGCTGAAGCCCACTCCTTTCTGGGGTACCTCCCTGTAGGCAAAAAGGAGGCATGGTAGAAGGATATCCCATCTCCTGCGGAGTTTTTCAGGGAGTCCCATAATCATGCCTTTGAGAGTTTTGTTAAATCTCTCCACCAGTCCATTTGTTTGTGGATGATAGGGTGTTGTGAACTTGTACGTTACACCACACTCCTTCCACATGGCCTTTAAGTATGCAGACATGAAATTGCTTCCCCTGTCTGATACCACTTCCTTTGGAAAGCCCACTCTGGAAAATATTCCCAGGAGGGCCTTTGCCACTGCAGGAGCTGTAGTGGTCCTTAAAGGAATAGCTTCAGGATATCTTGTGGCATGGTCCACTACCACTAAGATAAACCTATTGCCTGAAGCAGTAGGAGGGTCAAGGGGGCCAACTATGTCAACCCCTACCCTTTCAAAGGGAACCCCAACCACAGGCAGTGGGATAAGGGGTGCCTTTGGAGTGCCACCTGTCTTGCCACTGGCTTGACAGGTTTCACAGGACTTACAAAATTCCTTTGTGTCCTCAGACATCCTAGGCCAATGAAACAATGGTACCAATCTGTCCCAAGTTTTCATTTGTCCTAGGTGCCCAGCTAAGGGAATGTCATGTGCCAGTGTTAGGAGGAACTTTCTGTACTCCTGAGGAATCACTAATCTCCTGGCAGCTCCAGGTTTAGGATCCCTATGCTCAGTGTACAAGAGGTTGTCCTCCCAGTAAACTCTGTGAGAGTCACTGACATCCCCATTAGCCTGTTTGACAGCTTGCTGTCTGAGACCCTCTAATGTGGGACAGGTTTGCTGTGCCACACTCAGCTCCTCCCTGGCAGGCCCCCCTTCACCCAAAAGCTCAGCAGTGTCTGCTTCCAGCTCCTCTGGTGTAGGTTCTGCACAGGGAGGGAATTCTTCTTCCTCAGAAGTAGAATCCACTGTAGAGGGAGGGATAGTAGGAAGTGGTTTGCTTCTACTAGCCCTAGCTTTAGGGAGCACTTGGTCCATTGTTCCAGGATCCAAGCTTCCCTGTCCTTTTTGCTTTTTGGCCTGAGCCCTTGTCAAAGAAAAAATATGCCCTGGGATGCCCAGCATTGCTGCATGGGCCTCCAACTCCACATCTGACCAAGCTGATGTCTCCAAATCATTCCCTAATAGACAGTCTACAGGTAAATCTGAAGCTACCACAACTTTCTTTGGACCAGTTACCCCCCCCCAGTTGAGATTTACAACAGCCATGGGGTGGCTTTGTGTTATGTTGTGAGCATCGGTTACTTGGTACTGGTGTCCAAGTATGTGTTGTTCAGGGTGCACCAGTTTCTCAATCACCATTGTGACACTGGCACCTGTGTCCCTGTAGGCCTGGACCTCAACACCATTTATTAGGGTTAGTTGCTTGTACTTCTCCAAGTTATGGGGGCAAGCAACCAAAGTGGCTAAATCAATAGCCCCTTCAGAGACTAAAGTAGCCTCTGTGGTCTCCCTAATCAGACCAACCCCAACTAAATTACCAAAAGTGAGCCCAGCTACTCCCTTGTATTGGCTATTAGTAGGTTTGCTCCCACCACCACTGCTATTAGTAGGGACACTAGGTGTAGCAGTAGGGGTTGTAGTGGTAGGAGCTGTGGTGCCTTTCTTTGGACAACTGGGATCTGTTGTCCAATGGCCTTTTATTTTACATAAATAGCACCATGGTTTCTTTTCTTTGTTCTGATTAAAGGAGGATTTGGGCCCACCACCCCCACCAGAGTGTTTTTGTGGGCCTGATGAAGACTCATTTTTAGATTTGTCCCCACCCTTGTCAGAAGACTTACCATCCTTCTTTTTGTTGCCATCTTTGTCACCCCCTGTATGAACTTTTCTGTTCACTCTTGTTCTGACCCATTTGTCTGCCTTCTTTCCCAATTCTTGGGGAGAGGTCAGATCAGAGTCCACCAAGTACTGGTGCAACAAATCAGACACACAATTATTAAGAATATGCTCTCTCAGGATTAAGTTATACAGGCTGTCATAATCAGTAACTTTACTGCCATGTAACCACCCCTCCAAGGCCTTCACTGAATGGTCAATGAAATCAACCCAGTCTTGTGAAGACTCCTTTTTGGTTTCTCTGAACTTTATCCTGTACTGTTCAGTGGTTAAGCCATAACCATCCAGGAGTGCATTCTTAAGAACTTGGAAATTATTGGCATCATTTTCTTTCACTGTAAGGAGCCTATCCCTACCTTTTCCACTAAATGATAGCCATAGGATAGCAGCCCACTGCTTTTGAGGGACATCCTGTACAGCACAGGCCCTCTCAAGTGCAGCAAACCACTTGTTAATGTCATCCCCCTCCTTATAAGGGGGAACTATCTTGTGCAGATTCCTGGAATCATGCTCTTTTGCAGGATGACTATGGGGAATACTGCTGCTGCCACCATGGGTATCTAAACCCAACTTCTGTCTTTCCTTCTCTAATTCTAAAGACTGTCTATCCAAATCCAGCTGTTGCTTCTTGAGCTTCAGTCTGGTTTGTTCCACTCTCAATCTATTGAGTTCCCTTTCTAACAATCTGTCATCAGGGTGGGTGGGAGGGACATTTCTAGATACAGAGGTATGATGGGAATGAACAGAAGGAGACCTGTCCCTTACAGAGGGCACCCTAACAGCTTGGCTACCAGCATAATGTGAGAGCACACCCTCAGTATGGTGTGATTCAATTTCTGTACCAACTATGCTAGACTGTCTAGTAATGGGCAGGCTGAGAAGTTTCTTTCCTGAACCTTTTCCTGGGGGAGTCCCTGGATCAGATTGAGAACCATTAGCTACTTTTTCTACAGATTGGGCACTTATGGCCTTATCCTGTACTCTAAGCATATTAATTAACAGTTCTAAGGAAGGATTCTTCCCTACACTCAAACCTCTCTCTATGCAGAGACTCCTTGCTCCTTTCCAGCTAAGGTGATCATATGCAAGTTTGGACAGTTCAACATTTTTGCCTGTGCCAGACATTTTTTAGAGAGAGTTAAAGTGATAGGAAAAGAGAAAAATGTTTTCAGAACTTTTTGGAAAGACAGAAAAAAACTTTTTAAACTTTTAAGAACTTTTTGAAAGTTTAGGAGTACTTTTCAGCACTTAGAAAAGAGTGAAAAGAGGAAATGCAAAACTTTTTGGCTATGTGTATATACACTGACCTTGTTTTGTATATTTTTCTCTTATGAAAAGTACAATGACAAGAGTGGTAAGTAGTCTCAAGCACTTATCCCACCACTGCACAACCAATCTAGGAGGCTGGACTGGCTTGTAGTGAGTACCAAGGGGTACTTGCACCTTGCACCAGGCCCAGTTATCCCTTATTAGTGTATAGGGTGTCTAGCAGCTTAGGCTGATAGATAATGGTAGCTTAGCAGAGCAGCTTAGGCTGAACTAGGAGACGTGTGAAGCTACCACAGTACCACTTAGTGTCATATGCACAATATCATAAGAAAACACAATACACAGTTATACTAAAAATAAAGGTACTTTATTTTTATGACAATATGCCAAAGTATCTTAGAGTGTACCCTCAGTGAGAGGATAGGAAATATACACAAGATATATATACACAATAGCAAAAATATGCAGTATTGTCTTAGAAAACAGTGCAAACAATGTATAGTTACAATAGGATGCAATGGGGAAACATAGGGATAGGGGCAACACAAACCATATACTCCAGAAGTGGAATGTGAACCACGAATGGACCCCAAACCTATGTGACCTTGTAGAGGGTCGCTGGGACTATTAGAAAATAGTGAGAGTTAGAAAAATAACCCTCCCCAAGACCCTGAAAAGTGAGTGCAAAGTGCACTAAAGTTCCCCTAAGGACAAAAGAGTCGTGTTAGAGGAATAATGCAGGAAAGACACAAACCAGCAATGCAACAACTGTGGATTTCCAATCTAGGGTACCTGTGGAACAAGGGGACCAAGTCCAAAAGTCACAAGCAAGTCGGAGATGGGCAGATGCCCAGGAAATGCCAGCTGTGGGTGCAAAGAAGCTTCGACTGGACAGAAGAAGCTGAGGTTTCTGCAGGAACGAAAAGGGCTAGAGACTTCCCCTTTGGTGGACGGATCCCTCTCGCCTCGGAGAGTCGTGCAGAAGTGTTTTCCCGCCGAAAGGACGCCAACAAGCCTTGCTACACGCAAATCGTGCGTTTGGCGTTTTTGGACGCTGCTGGGGCCCAGGAGGGACCAGGAGGTCGCAAATTGGACCTGCAGAGAGAGGGGACGTCGAGCAAGACAAAGAGCCCTCACTGAAGCAGGTAGCACCCGGAGAAGTGCCAGAAACAGGCACTACAAGGATGCGTGAAACGGTGCTCGCCGAAGTTGCACAAAGGAGTCCCACGTCACCGGAGACCAACTTAGAAAGTCGTGCCATGCAGGTTAGAGTGCCGTGGACCCAGGCTTGGCTGTGCACGAAGGATTTTCGCCGGAAGTGCACAGGGGCCGGAGTAGCTGCAAAGTCGCGGTTCCCAGCAATGCAGCCCAGCGAGGTGAGGCAAGGACTTACCTCCACCAAACTTGGGCTGAAGAGTCACTGGACTGTGGGGGTCACTTGGACAGCGTCGCTGGATTCGAGGGACCTCGCTCGTCGTGCTGAGAGGAGACCCAAGGGACCGGTAATGCAGCTTTTTGGTGCCTGCGGTTGCAGGGGGAAGATTCCGTCGACCCACGGGAGATTTCTTCGGAGCTTCTGGTACAGAGAGGAGGCAGACTACCCCCACAGCATGCACAAGTAGGAAAACAGTCGGAAGGCGGCAGGATCAGCGTTACAGAGTTGCAGTAGTCGTCTTTGCTACTATGTTGCAGGTTTGCAGGCTTCCAGCGCGGTCAGCGGTCGATTCCTTATCAGAAGGTGAAGAGGGAGATGCAGAGGAACTCGGCTGAGCTCATGCATTCGTTATCTAAAGTTTCCCCAGAGACAGAGACCCTAAATAGCCAGAAAAGAGGGTTTGGCTACCTAGGAGAGAGGAAAGGCTACTAACACCTGAAGGAGCCTATCAGCAGGAGTCTCTGACGTCACCTGGTGGCACTGGCCACTCAGAGCAGTCCAGTGTGCCAGCAGCACCTCTGTTTCCAAGATGGCAGAGGTCTGGAGCACACTGGAGGAGGTCTGGACACCTCCCAGGGGAGGTGCAGGTCAGGGGAGTGGTCACTCCCCTTTCCTTTGTCCAGTTTCGCGCCAGAGCAGGGGCTAAGGGGTCCCTGAACCGGTGTAGACTGGCTTATGCAGAATTGGGCACATCTGTGCCCAACAAAGCATTTCCAGAGGCTGGGGGAGGCTACTCCTCCCCTGCCTTCACACCATTTTCCAAAGGGAGAGGGTGTCACACCCTCTCTCAGAGGAAGTTCTTTGTTCTGCCATCCTGGGCCAGGCCTGGCTGGACCCCAGGAGGGCAGCTGCCTGTCTGAGGGGTTGGCAGCAGCAGCAGCTGCAGTGAAACCCCAGGAAGGGCAGTCTGGCAGTACCAGGGTCTGTGCTACAGACCACTGGGATCATGGAATTGTACCAACAATGCCAGGATGGCATAGAGGGGGCAATTCCATGATCATAGACATGTTACATGGCCATATTCGGAGTTACCATGGTGAAGCTACATATAGGTAGTGACCTATATGTAGTGCACGCGTGTAATGGTGTCCCCGCACTCATAAAGTTCAGTGAATTGGCTCTGAACAATGTGGGGGCACCTTGGCTAGTGCCAGGGTGCCCTCACACTAAGTAACTTTGCACCTAACCTTTACCAGGTAAAGGTTAGACATATAGGTGACTTATAAGTTACTTAAGTGCAGTGAAAAATGGCTGTGAAATAACGTGGACGTTATTTCACTCAGGCTGCAGTGGCAGGCCTGTGTAAGAATTGTCAGAGCTCCCTATGGGTGGCAAAAGAAATGCTGCAGCCCATAGGGATCTCCTGGAACCCCAATACCCTGGGTACCTCAGTACCATATACTAGGGAATTATAAGGGTGTTCCAGTAAGCCAATGTAAATTGGTAAAAATGGTCACTAGCCTGTCAGTGACAATTTGGAAAGAAATGAGAGAGCATAACCACTGAGGTTCTGATTATCAGAGCCTCAGTGAGACAGTTAGTCACTACACAGGTAACACATTCAGGCACACTTATGAGCACTGGGGCCCTGGGTTACCAGGGTCCCAGTGACACATACAACTAAAACAACATATATACAGTGAAAAATGGGGGTAACATGCCAGGCAAGATGGTACTTTCCTACAGATGCCCCCTCTGTCCCCTCACGCAATTGGTGACATCCTGGTCCCTCCTGGGCCACAGCAGCATCCAAAAACCCTAACCGCGAGCTTTGCAGCTAGCAAGACTTGTTTGCGGTCTTTCTGCGGGAAAACACTTCTGCACGACTCTTCACAACGTGGGACATCCATCCTCCAAAGGGGAAGTTTCTAGCCCTTGTCGTTCTTGCAGAATCCTCAGCTTCTACCATCCGGTGGCAGCTTCTTTGCACCCACAGCTGGCATTTCCTGGGCATCTGCCCACTCCCGACTTGATTGTGACTTTTGGACTTGGTCCCCTTGTTCCACAGGTACTCTCGTCTGGAAATCCATCGTTGTTGCATTGCTGGTGTTGGTCTTTCCTGCAGAATTCCCCTATCACGACTTCTGTGCTCTTTGGGGAACTTAGGTGCACTTTGCACCCACTTTTCAGGGTCTTGGGGTGGGCTATTTTTCTAACCCTCACTGTTTTCTTACAGTCCCAGCGACCCTCTACAAGGTCACATAAGTTTGGGGTCCATTCGTGGTTCGCATTCCACTTCTAGAGTATATGGTTTGTGTTGCCCCTATCCCTATGTGCCCCCATTGCATTCTATTGTGACTATACATTGTTTGCACTGTTTTCTATTGCTATTACTACATATTTTGGTATTGTGTACATATATCTTGTGTATATTTGCTATCCTCATACAGAGGATACTCACTGAGATACTTTTGGCATATTGTCATAAAAATAAAGTACCTTTATTTTTAGTATATCTGTGTATTGTGTTTTCTTATGATATTGTGCAAGTGACACTAGTGGTACTGTAGGAGCTTCACTCGTCTCCTAGTTCAGCCTAAGCTGCTCTGCTAAGCTACCTTTTCTATCAGCCTAAGCTGCTAGACACCCCTCTACACTAATAAGGGATACCTGGGCCTGGTGCAAGGTGTGAGTACCCCTTGGTACTCACTACAAGCCAGTCCAGCCTCCTACAAGCAGCATCATGAAGAAGACTGAAACAAGCACATCCCATCCCTCTGATCCCCAGTGTATAATTCATTTATGGTCAAATGTCCAACATGGAGTTACACTGACAAGCCGCAGGACTACTCATCATGGAAAACTTTGTTAGAGGCAGCTCAAGTAAGGAATTACATTCCACTGTTAGACACCAAAAGAAAAGCAGAAAGCAACATGGTTCCCCAAGTATTTTAGCACAGGAAGTGCAGGAGCCTGCTAACTACGAAGAGAGATTTACAGACTATTAAGTGAAAAGCTGAAGCAAGTGTCAGTGATGATGCTGGAGCAAGGGAGTGCACAAGTAAGCACTTAAACAGAAGAACATCATTAAAGTCAACCATTGATGACTAGTACCGGAGTTATGCTGGAATGTGTTGCCCAACTGAAGCTTGCACAAAATGAGAACATAATCTGGGTTGTTATAAGACAAGAAGCGATCCTCGCACAGATAATATCAAGTTGGACAGGATTTAACATCAGTACTGGAGATCTAGTTAGTGTATTGCATGATTCCATGGGCTACTTGCCCACCATTAATGCCCCTGCAACTGAGTTGACAACTGTTTCTGACATTTTGAAACAATCAGAGCTGATAAGGGAATCATCTCCGTCATGGCAATGGAGTTCTCTCTGCATTTTGGATGTCGTATATGCATATTGTTGAAAATGTCTTGCTTGCTCTGCTGTGTGCTGCTCGAGAAGAAAACTAGCATTAACATCCTACTGTCATACGCTCTATGATCTCATGGTGTTTTGCATATGACAGGATGAACTACGCAAGCTATCTTCCTGTATACTATGCCAAAATTACATTACTCGCAGTGAAACATCCATAGATACACCACAGCTTCATCAATGGATACTTTTCAGTTCAACTGTCAGATGTTAATCCATCTGGACGAATTCCGGTCAATCAAGCGATAGAAGTAACAGTCAACAAAGACACATAGACTCCAGGTGGTATGACAAGGTTCAACCTCACGGTGGGTGCTGTGAAAAGATATTATATGATGGCTTAACACAGTGCCTTTTTGGGTCAGATAAGGGGAATGGTCTGTAACAATATATCAGATCTTACTCACTCAGACCTACATAAGTCACAAATTGAAAAAGACAAAGGTACTGTAATGAGAGCTGTTAGTCTTGTTCAAATCTGGATAAATCCATTTGTTGGGCCACATGATCTCATTATTCTCTCCATAGCAAAAAAGGCATCTCAAGATATAGGGTCTGATTACGATCTCGGCTACGTTGCCACCAAGATCGCCAATACGGCGGGGGTGAGGTTGCTGTCAAGGCAGCGGCCTCACCCCCATCGTATTATGATCTTTCCACTGTGCTGACTGGTGGAAATGTCATATTACGACGCTTCAGCCAGTAATCTCTGTGGAAACAGTGTAGTTGCATTGGCCTTGGCTCCCTGGGGGAGCCAAGGCCAATGCTCTTGCACACAAGCACCCTCAGCATGTGCACTGTCTGCAGCGCACTGTCTCCTGGCAGTCCAACCCCCTGGATAATAATCTGGCAATTGGACCGCCTGGAGTAAGGCAGTCTGGCAGCCACTGCGAGTTTCGTGGTCTGAGATCCGTCAAACTCATATTCAGGCACATATTATCTGACATGATGAAGAAGCATGAAATAGGTGAACAGAGCTATACAGACTTCAAACTTGAGAGACTTGAGAATAATCCACCTATTAAGAAGTTTAATGACCCAATGAAAATGAACAAATTGAAAACCTTCACTAACATGTCCAAGAAGAAGGCAGTGAATAGCAATGGCAGGACAATCATCATGAAAGCAGACAAAGCACTATTTAGTCGAATCATTGGGACAGCACATAATTAGAACCTTCAAATGGTGGATATACTCATTCATTCCTTAGGACCTTTACCATGGACTTTAGCAACTCCAGAAGGCCTGTTGCGAAAGACAAACAAAGCTGTTTTAACATACTTGCAGAAAAACATTACCCATTTGAGAAAATACCTGGAAATTCAGCTACGCAGGTTCATGGTTTGTTTCTTGTTCAGAGAGTAAAAGGAGAGAAATCAAACTTTCGTGAGGAGGTTATGTCCATCTTGTCTGTGGTTTTGCCAAAAAGAAATAGGAGTCAAAGAATCAATGTTGTGTTTGATACGTACAATGAGATATCTATTAATAACGGCGAAAGAACAATCAGAGGGGAAGAACTCGGGAATCAGTTACAGAGCATCTCACCTTACCCAGATTGTCAGGCAGTGGAGGAAATTTCTAAGCCACACAAGGAATAAAACAACTCTCATTGCATTTCTTGTTAATGAATGGAAGAAACCAGAGTATTTAGTAAAACTTGAAAATAAAACACTGTTTGCAAACTGGGAAGATAAATGCTACAAAATCACAAATAAAGAGAGCCATGAAGAGCCCGATCTCAACAGTACACACAAAGAAGCAGATGGCCCTTTGATGCTGCATGCTCCTCATGCTACTAATGCAGGTTATGAGGCAGTAATGATAAGCTCAGATGACATTGATGTGTTTAGTATGTGTTTTGGATTCCATGACGGAATCATGGCTAAATTGTTTTTGAAATGTGGTACTGAAATACACATGCAAGTCCTTGACATTGGGAAAGTAGCTTCAACTCTTGGTAAAAATGTTTGTTGAGCTTTGATAGGTCCCCATATATTTACTTGATGTGACATCGTAAGTGCATTTGCGGGAAAAGGAAAAGTAAGTGCATTCAAATTTATGTCTGCCAACAGACATATATGGGAGACTTTTTCACATCTCTGAAACAAATGGGATCTCTCCAACAAAATAATGGACTAACTGGAGCAATTCTCTTGCTTGCTGTATGCACCAAAATCTTTGGCTCATTACCTGAATGACTTGAGATCTCACCTATTCTGCGCAAAAAGTGGAAATAGACAGTCATCAACTGTCACCTTGCAGGGAATGTCTGAAGAAACATGCAGAACATGCAAGTTATCCAGCTGCTATAAGCAAAAAATGGCTTCAGAATGATCCACAGACACCTAGTCCAATTGGGAGAGGGTGGAAGTTGGAAAAACATGAGGGCGCAGAGCAACTGGTAGTGGACTGGATGGAGGGGCACCCAGCACCTCAGGCTGTGTTAGTTCTACTAGCTTGCAACTGCATTAGGAACTGCAAACTACCAACATGTGTCTGCTGTCTAAATGACCTCAAGTGCACTGATATGTGCAGGCTTTCCACTTGTGAAAATCAAACAGACGCAGAGAATGATGACACCTATTTAGAAGAAGATGTTAACGATGAATGTGAACGATAAAGTTGTGTTTATGTTCACTCATGACATACATTGCCTATGTAAGATGTGACTATTATTATTTGAAACTGTAAGTTTTATTATTATTATTTTAAGGCCTATATTGTTATTATTAGAATTTTAAAATTATATTGAATTTAACCAATCTGGTGGAATTAGATATACTTTTCCACATATTGTGATGAATTTGTATACTATTTATCAAAAATATGAAAACCATTATTTTTTTCCAGCTATAGTTGCCAACCCAATAATATCAGACAAAAGGCAAAGAGTGATAGCTTGCTATCACATATTTTCCATCTTTAGGCATCCATACCTTGCAAAAAAATCATGTTAGAACCCTTTTCCCCCTGAGTGATACCAATGGCTTGAATCTGGGGTTCTGGTTCATGGCCTAGAAGGCAGGAAGAATGGAAGAGTAGTGAAGTGAAACCTCTTTCGTCCCCATGCAAACTGAAACATCCGTGGTACTGATGAAATGGTACCAAAAGGTATAAAGCTTTCAAATATCCAACTTTACCATCATGCCATCACCCCGGGGAGGGAATCTCTCAAACAATGCTCTCCTTCCATCTTGCAATGTCTGTACATTAGGAAACCATTCAACAAGTTCAGATTTATTACTGGACAAAAGGATTGGTCTTCTTTCCTGAAACAGATTCCTTAAGAACCCCTGAGAATCCCACAGAGCCAACTCTATTGCCCCTTTGTGTATCAAATACTGAATCACCTTTGTTAGCAAAGACCAACAGGTACCTTTAAAGCCTTTCTTACGTTTTGTTTTGCCTTATTTAAGGAAGTGAAGGTCCATACATTAGCAGAGATTTATTTAACAAATGTATCCCCAAAAGGGTAACATTCTGTGTGTCTGCTCCCAATTCTTTATCTGACATTTCTGTCAAATGTGGCTCAATTCTCATGACAATGTCTAATAATACTGAAGGGGCCCATTTCTGATCTAGGGAAAGGTGAACAATAGAACCTGAATCAAAGAGAAGCTGCCTCAGAACATCAAGGATAACCTTATGAGACCCTTTAACAAATGTAATCTCACCCTGGATGTGTGTATAACCACATCCTTGACTGTTATCAGGATTGGGATCCAGACTAGCTGGAGAAACAACCCTGAAAAGTAACCACAAGGGAACCCGTTGCCACCTCCATCCGTCTTCTGGGTAATACTCAATTCAAGCCCTTCTGAAACCATTGAAAATAACTGTACATCATGATTCTGAAACGCTTCGGATGTGTTTTTTTTTTTTTTTTAATGTTTATTGTTTTTTTCACATTCATCAAACAAAATTGGGTTGGTGCAGTGAAAGTCTTGAATGCACTGAACTGGAGAGAGTATAGTTACATGGTCATTATCGAGCAATACTAATTTACTCAAGTTCACAAGCACATATTGACTCCTATGACATTTAAAACGTAACTAGCATTAAGCAAAGAAATGTAAGGAACACGCGTAATACTGAAAAAGAAAAAAAAACTCCTCCTCACCACTAGCAGATTCCTGAACATCCAGTGGCCAGGACAGTATTCTCAGGACACCACTTATACACATTCCACAAAATGTGTGCTTTCTTTTACCTGAGCACTCTCTTCGCTCTTCCGCATGTCTAGCAGACTAAAGGCTACTTTGTGAAGAATGAGCTGCACCACTGGGGTATGGTGGAAATGGGCTTTAAGCCTGTGAAAGCATGGAGCAATTGTGAATTACCTTATGAACATTTGAGTAAGGATCCTCCCTGAAAGGGCATTGTTGAAAGGAGTCATGTTTATCCAATGATGAATCCATCCCCACACTCAGGCACTGAAGACTTGGCCCTAACCGCTCCTATTTCTACCTTCCATCCCTAAATATTTTAGAAGCTGCCTATAAAAAAAGGAAAACTGAACACTCCTTTTCTAGGAAAAAGGGCTAATGACACAAAGTCAAAGGAAGTACTGCCAAAGCAATCTAAGAATAGAACTGCAGTAAGTATCTAAACATTAAATAATAAATGAATGTATTCTAAAGCAGTCAGAAAACCTTATCCACAAAAGGAAATTAAGTATTCCCCAAGGGGGAAGCAATGTAGCATGCAAACTATGATGAGGGATGCCACACAAACTGGTGTTTAAAGAAACTTTGGGATGATTCCACCATTCTCTGAAAAGAAAACACTAATCATGGTTACTAAAAGTCAGCACAGTGCAGGTCTTAAATTAGCTGCGGCATTCGAAGCACTTAGCTCCTACTACAGCGGCAAAGAACAGTAATAGTTAACTGTGAGTGCAGTATTTATAGTGTTGCTATGATGTCACAGGACAAATGATGAGGTCATCATCACTGGATGCATAGTGTAGGAAGGTTCAACTTTACTACCGTTTTGGAAGTCATGTTGAAATACGCCATTTGTTAAATAATGTTTTCCTTTGCTGTTAGAGTTCACAGTAAAGAAGTAGAGCCATTATCGAGCCTCCAGTTTTGTAATGTAGTGTGTGCGAACAGATCTTCAAGCTGTTCCTTGGCAAATGTACGTTCTGTTGCTCCAGTGTCAAGTATGCAGAGGACTAGGAAGGACAAGATGGGACCAAATGCAAGTTGTGAATTGGTTTTAGTGCGCTCCCTACATTGTTGGCCCCAGTGATACTGCGCATGGTGCACTAATTATAGCGGAGTCCTTTTCAAGTACATTTGCGATATTGTTGTGGAATACAAATAGTCCAAGCAAAGGTAAAAGTCCCCAGCACCTGACCTAGGTGTGATGGGAGTAAAAGACGAACACACTCAAGATAGCAGGAATAAGTTGATCTCATAGTGTGCTTACCAGACCTGAACATTCTCTAAACTTGGGATCACCCAGTTGTGCAAAGGAGCATTCAATCCTATGCCTCGAATGTCAGAAACTGCCAGTCTACTAGTTTCAATAGGTGGTGTAGTCTCATGAACTCAGAGAGATGTTACTCATTTCCCTCCATTATTCTACTGACTGAATTTAGTCACAGGTGTGGAAAATTATGAGAACTGCACGAATTAGGGTGTGTGACCAGCTGTGAATGGAGACGGTTGCACAAACCTAAGCTCCTGTACCGAGTCTCACTGAGGTGTTTCTTCTGAGGCCCCAGAGCCCCAATTGCAGAGGACTGACCTGGCGAGTGCCCCTGGGGACTCTGGCAGCATTCCTGGGTGACCGAAAAAGGACCTGTTGTGTGGTCGCACTTGGCCCAACCACCAGGGCTGCTGCAGGACACAAAATGGTTGCGGCTCCTAATTCCCATGTGGGCTGGCGAAGTGGGCCGCAGCGGGCCTGAGCCAACAAGGGGGTGCTCTCCTCCTCCAAGACAGGAGGGTGCAAAAACGTATGGGGCTCATGACAAAAGACGGAGCCCATTGAGAACTGAGCAGGGCTGCCTCGAACCCTGGCTGTGACCAGGGGCGCAGTTTGAGGCCCTGTGGGCTCATCAACATGGAGAGGGGGCCCTCTCCCCTGCGTGTCATAGAGGCACAGCGAAACAGAACCTGGAGAGGATTGGAGGCAGGGGACAACTGCCCACCAGAGACAGCAGTGGCTGCAGTGACTGCGGTGAGGCCAATGGCTGGGGGACTGCACTGGGCCTAGTGCCCTAAGAAGGAGTGCAGCAGCGTGACCATGAGAAAGAGTCGACTGGGACAGGACCTGTGCGTCTGGCTGGAAGGGTGAGTTGGGATGCTCATGTCTGCAAGGGGTCCTGCTGCTGTCTGCCCGCTCGGGCTTGGCCTGTCAGTGGTCGGGTGGTTGGCTCCTGGGGGCAAGGGCAGTGAGAGCAGGTTGGCCGGGGAGGCGAAAGAACACCCCGAGTAATGCAGCCCGGAGTGAAGACAGAGCACTGGCCGGGGCG
This sequence comes from Pleurodeles waltl, assembly GCF_031143425.1. NCBI lineage: Eukaryota > Metazoa > Chordata > Amphibia > Caudata > Salamandridae > Pleurodeles > Pleurodeles waltl. Next base: position 698,177,420 of record NC_090447.1, read on the forward strand.
ATCAACGGAGTGCCACGGATCACTTCCGGAGAGTCATAGGTGGCTGACCTCCCCATGCAGCCATGGTGAGGCCAAAACCTCAGAAGATAGGGCTGACAGTGGACCCCTTCCCCAGATATATGAGGCAGGATCACATCGACTTGCCTGGGTGGAGGAGATCAGGGACTAGGGACACAAAAGCTACACTAGAACAGAAAATGTATGCAGTAGACCTGGACCTAAGCCGCCTAACAGGCTGACCAAAAGAAACTTTCAGAGCGTGTTGATGAAACAGAATCCTCGCTGGCCCAACTCAAAACTGCACTTTCAGAGACGCACAATAGGGTACGTGACATGCAGAAGATCATTATCCACCTTCAAGATCTTTTTGGGGGATGTATAGGGCAGATCCCAGTGCAATATTTTGAGTCCAATAGGGCTTCTGGGGTGAGTGAAAGGCCCCACAATTCAACTGTTTTCAGAAAACTGGCTCCCATCCACAGGGTAACAGGCAGGCCGTCTGAGTGCTGCCTCAGCCGGTGGTCGATAGACTGTTGAACTTTCAAGACTGTGACAATCCTGTAGTTAGTCCATGTACATTGATCCTGGGAACTGGGTGCAAGTTCCGTGAACACATTTTCAAATTACACCAGTACAGTGCAACAAGAGAGAAACCTTTATTGCTGTGAAATACTACCTGATAACATTAAGGCCCTCATTATGAGTGCGGTGGTCCTGAGACCGCCAGACTCACGGTGGCAGCCGGACCGCCACGGTTGTGGAGGTCCGGCCACCACATTATGACCATGGAGGAGCTGCCACGGTCGGACCGCCAACAGTCCTGGCGGTTGTAATCCGCCAGGTCAGCCCCTCTGGATTTAGGAGTCCTCATACCGCCAGCCTTTTCATGGTGGTTCCACTGCCATGCAAAGGCTAGCGGAATGGGGGTGTCCGGGGTCCCCTGAGAGCCCCTGCACGTGACATGGGCAGTGGAATGCACGATGGGTGCTGCTGCACCCACTGCAAAGCCACATTGCTGGCAGCTCGATTACGAGCTGGCTGCAATGTTCAGGCCCTATTCACCACAGGGCTGGCGGGCGGAAACGCTGTCTCTTCCTGACGGCCCTGCGGTGAACTCCAAATAGGGGTGGCGGTGTTTGGACCTCTGCGGTTTGACTTTGGCTAGCGGCGAAACTCATAATGAAGGCCTAAATCTCAAATATATAACAAACAATGAGGCAAATACCCTCTAACCCTTATGACCAGGGTAGTAAATGCAAATAGAATAAATGGTCAATGCAAGGGGGCAGTAACCTAGACTTCCGCGGTAATCCTATGACTAAAGTAATTCTATGCATACAAACAATGTGACATCAATAGAAATGTATTTCATTGTGTATTTCATTAGACATGTTATTCCAGACATAAGGTGTATATTTCTTTAAATATGTTATTCTAGACATAAAGTTCGCATTTGTCTGAATAGGTGCTCCAAGTCAAAGCAGTGAAGGTGAAAAAAAAAAGTGCAAAGAAGTGACGATGATATATACACAGTAGGTACAAAGGTTGGTTTTAAGAATATTATGGACTTCTAGTGGCTCAATCAGTCCAGGAAGCCCTTAAGATGCATATAATTGAATGCAGCATCTGTCCCTCAGCACAAGTCATACAGTTAGCTGCTCACTTATCATTGACAGGGTACATTTAGAGAATTTCCTTTGACTGTTCTACATTTTATTTGTGTGTAGACCTGGAAATGTTTTTGTATTGTAGACTAATGTATCTACACTCTTGAATTGTCCACTTGTTAGTTTTAGTTAAACTAATAATTTTACATGTTTGTTTGTTTCCCTGTTGTTCTATGAGTGGAGGGTGAATTATAATGAACAGGATGCAGAGAAGTTTCACCAATACCTAGCAATTAGGGTATTTTCCATCAGAAGACTGTCTTCAGTCCCTTTAACAGCTACATCAGCCTGCACCTCTTTGGCAGCTCTGCTGCTTCTTGCCTGAAGTCAGCTTTACCATCTAAATTGCTTTACTATCGTGGTTCATTGAGAGGGCCACGGGACAGATCCCTGCCACTGGCTCTTACTTCTGCCTGGCATGAACCAGAGGCCGAGGGCTTATGTGTCACCTGGAAAGGCACAGCCTGTGCTTCAAGTGCCATTCATGGCGAATGGCGCACCGCCACACATCCAGGTTGCTCTGAGTAGATGGAAACGTCCAAGACCCTGGTCCAAGTTGGTTCACCCTATCGAGAAACACTTGTAGGGACAGGAAAGGCATTCATCACTGGCTCCTAAGTCAGGTGTTCCTCTCTTAAACCTATGGGACCCAGAGGCACTGTCTAATCTTTGTGACAAGTATAGCCCAAAAACTTTGAACCCATAAAGGTGTTGTATTGCTAGACAGCTAACTGAAGTGTCAAAAGCCTCTTTTTTGGGCTTTCACCCTCATGGGGTGGCAAAGGAGAGCTGCAAAAGCTTGTAGGGCAACGTAGATTAAAAAATAAAAACTCATATGTAGTCAGTCACTTGAATGCCAGATCAGCTGGATTACTTTCAACACCTATTCACAAATTATTCAATAAAACAGTAAGAATTGGTTAGCTGATAAGTATCCTGATTTTCACACTATTTAGAAAATAACGCTGTTCTGAATGTACAAACCCAAGCAAACACTCTGCTGGGCACTCGGTTTCAAGTCAGGTACCAGCAGGATATGCAAATGTGGCTCAGTTACACTGTGATTGCTGGAGATTAGTACATCCACAGAAAGGCAGTGGCTCACCCAGAGTTCTTGAAGTCATCTGCTGCGATAGGTTGTTTTTCCCTTTAGTCCTAGACCATTTTCTTGGCTCCGAAGGAGGGCAACCAAACAAGTCCTCCTACCCAAAAATCATTCTCCATTGCTGTTCAGAAGTAAACGAGGAACCCATATTCTTGTGTCGAACACCAACTTACATGAAAACTTCTATGAACAATGTAAGGTTAACCACACAAGACCTTCATTCTGCAGAACATGGTGGCTTTTCTGAGGCCTGGTGAGCTTCAAGTGCAACGTATATCAATTGCTTTGTTATATTAAATATACTTCTGTGGTTAGGTACACAAAGGGTATTTCTAGGTTTGAAAGCATAGCATACAATGGAGCGATGGTGGTGTCAAATTGGAAGTATGGATACTAAGATATGCTTAAATGTCACACAGCTTGACAGTCTTTACATTCAAGTATCCGTCACTTCTTTCCAAGTTAAGTGCTCCTAAAAGACTGTTAAAAACCTAATTCGTTTAGAGCAGAATTAAAAAGTTTATTTCTACAGGTATACAACTAGATTGCATGCTATTGCAGAAAACCTCCACTTCCTACATTCCCAAAAAAAAAGGCTTTTATTTAATAACTCCGGCAAGCATTTCCTTCTCACATAGCCCTAGTAAAGGGACACATTTAAGTCACCATTGTACCACAAACAAACTGGACTAAGTTCATTGAATGGTTTATTTTAACATGCAAGACTAATCCCAATAATCAAATCGAATGCCCATTAATGCTGGGTCTCCTGAGTAGCATGCTACTGGGCGTAAAGCTCTTCAAACTTCAGGGTTTGGGGCATCTTTGACAAACAGAAGATTTTACTAGCGATTGGGAGAAACCAGTTTCCCCAAACTAAGGTGGCTATATGAGAATAGCCCAGAATTAATCAGCTGCCACGAATTGCCAGTTATTTTATGGCCTGCAATATGGGGGCGGCGGGGGGGTGGGTTGTGGAAGGTGGCATTTTTTTGGCAATCCAAAGATGACATAGAATGAGAGCCTTGGCGATGGACAAGAAGCAGCCCAGGGACAGAAGTAGGGCTTTATAGTCGGGCATCAAGAGATTGACAAATGGTGCAGCCACATCGAGGGTTTCAGAGCATAATACAGCTAGGTAAAGAACAGATGAAGGAAGACTGCAAATTCTAACTGATTGAGGACAAGCTACCTGCATGGGGAGTGCCTGCTAGCTCCCTTGAGTTAACGCGTCCATGCTAAATACCACTGTTAACTTAAGCATTAAAAACGATGAAGATGTAATTATTCATTCAAACGTTTTTATTTAATGACGGATTACACAAAAACCCTACATACCAGTGTGTACATTGTACACATTTACAAGAAACTCACAAGAATGAAGCTTTGCATAATTAAAGACTGCAAGGTGAAATCTTTTTGTAAAAAGAATAATGTACAAGAAACTGGCTTTGTTTGGAACCTTTTGTGCCAACCTGTTTATACCTACTCTATTTCATTAAGAGCAAAAACGGTATGTTACAATGTCACTGGTAATAAAGCTTTTGAAGAAATGCACCTGCACACCTACTACATTGTCGTACTGAAAGATAAATAGTTTAAAAGTGACATGGTTGACTAGATTAGCTTCACTCCTCTGTTGCCATTTTGCTCAAGTATTCCTTGTCAATTTTAAAGAGGCGCCATCCTTCCTCACTGGACAGATCTGAAGCACCACGTCTCTTGTAGAACTTGATAGATGGCTCATTCCACTCTGCCACCAAAAAGTGCATGCTGCTGCAGCGATACCGAATAGCCAGCTATTAGGGAAAAAATAGGCAAGTTCAAATACAAAAATATGAAGACCAACTAGAATAACATTTCATGGAATAAGCAGTCGTAGGATGGATGTGCCTTGATCTATTAAAAACATACGTTCCTAGAGGAAATCAGGATTAAGCATTAAAAATTCTATTTAAACTGTTTTACAATGGCCCATATCCTAAAGAAACCAATGGCCATATGTACACATTTCCCCATAGACACAGAATGGGTAAAACCCTTCGATACATCTGGCTCTAAGCTGCCACATTTTCAATTCTAGATTTAGGAATTTTTCATTTTTTGTAAATCTAAATCTAAATTAAAACTTTGAACCAAATGAGAAACCGTAGCTTGCTACGCATTTTGAAGGTGGTGGGTGAGTCACCTTAATAGGATTTCCAAGGTCTGCTAGGCAGGGTTCCAGGATGCAAATACAAACAGAACGGTTTGTCATTTTAGTCCCCATAACTGCTGGCAACGAGACTGTTAGGGGGTAATCGCTGCAGAAGCATTATTTAAAGCTAAAAGATCAGTTACTCCCAAAAGGCGAATTTTGGGTTAAACGGTTTGGGTAATTGCAGAAGCGATAGTCCATGCGCAATCACTATGATGAGCTCCTATACACAAATCTTGAGTGTAAGCTAGAAAGCTCAATTACCTGACTCAATCGCTTGAAGATTTCTGATCCAATGCCAGAACCTACAAATTAAAGTAAATCAGAGTTAGTTGAGAACGTCTTAGAATATGCACGGTAAGTTCAGAAACGTGGTTAGCCTAACAAGGTGGAATATGACAGCTAAACAGATTCTAACCTCAAAAATCATCAAATTAGTGTCAATCATACAACTGAACTTAGTAAATATTAAGTTAGGGCAAACTGGTATAAAAGCTGTCTCAAAGGAAAAAAATAAATAAAACACACACACCCCCAAGTATGTTCTACCATAAAGATTATCCTACTCTGCGCTAAGCCGTCTTGAAAGTAGACGAAAGCATGGTTCTATGCGTTCTGGATAAATTCAGGTCTGCAGTAAATCACAAACAATTTTAAGTTTTGCTACACATACACATGGTGCCATAAAACTCTCCAATCAGGATGAGGCGAACAAAAAAAATCAATTTCTCATGATACTACACAATCTAGTCTCTGTAAGGATCCTTCAAACTTATCGGCAATAAACAAGATACCATTGGAGCAGTCTGTACTCTACACCTATTCGAAAGACCGAGACAGAGGTTATAACACGTCGGACATGCGTTTACTCTTGTAGGACTTTGATCAACAGCATTATGCAACAAACAAAAGTCGATATTCAAACTTGAGAACTGCAATTCAAACACTGCCCTCTCCACGAGCTCTACTGGGAGATCTTTAAACCCAAACAGCAGTGCACTGATTTGCTTAAATGTTAGGTCCACTATTCACCCATATCAAGTGTAGAGAGCTGGGGAGGCTGAGCTGGTTGCCTGTGAATCTAGGGCAGATGCCAGCATATTGTTGACAGGTGAATTTACTGCATACTTATCCTATTGTACATGTAAATGTGTACTTCAGAATTAGATCAAGGAGACTATCCGGAAACAGAGTGATTTGCCAGGTACGTTTTTAATAAAAAAAAATTGAGGGGGTGGGGGGCAGGATTCTCTGTGTTGGTCTGTGGTTAATGGGAAGTAAACCAGGACACAACTGCCTGCTGTGCGGATTAAGGCCACCCAATCACCAATACTTCAGATGTTTAGAAAAGGTGCCAGCTATACCTGAAGCTAGGATGTAATATACAGGTCAGTGCATAGTTCCAAGTATATACTGATTCAGAGGGAGTTGTAGAACAAGTTATGGGCATGTACTTGGAGAAGTTGCAGCAAAAAGTAAGAATGTTTGATAGATACATAAAAAAGGGGGCCAGGTGCAGTTAAGAATTACCATAGGACTCCTACCACCAGAAATCTCTTTCCAGTGTGGGACTTCTATTTAAGAAACCAAAGCATTCAAATACTTGGAAGCCCTGGTGCCCTTTAGTATATGCATTTGTGCTAACACCAAATCAGAACTAAATGAAAACTGACTGCATTCTTTGTTTTCTGGTGAAACAAAACCATAGGTTAGCAGGTGGCCCAATTCGATGCTGAAATCCTGGGAGCTATGGGATTACGGTGGGCTTTAGTTCAGAGCATGCTTGTACAGTACAATCAAGCAACAGAAATAAACCTTCGTTCGCAAACAAAAACAAAAAAAATACCACAGTGGACGACCTACCTCGCATCTCATCCATTACAAAGAAGTCTTCAAGATAAAGCAGTTTTCCAATCCATGGGTCGTAAGTGAAATAATACATTGCAAACCCCACAATAGTATACCCTGGAAAAACAACAGAATAATGTTAATTGGCTGAAAACTAAACGTCGCCACCAAGGAAGTATTTTAATTCAATGTTTCGACTAGTAAATGCATGCATACACCAATTTAGATTCCCCAACTACGGTACGAGTTAGCAGTTGCAATAACACGTGAAAAATAAATAAATCTTGACTGTCAAAAACGAATAGCATTTTCACAAACTATACACGACCCCGCCATACCCCGACCAGTTAACCCGTCTTCACAATATTACAGGTTCAGTTTGTAGGTGGCTAAATTGTGGAGACTTTCCACTGTACCCGACTCGGATTACAAAGGGCACTTAGAACTACCCCCACCCCTGCCCCGTTTTTACACGGCACATCAGAAAGGAAAGCAGTTTTTGAGCCAAGAAATTTGTATTTAGTCTGACATTCGGCATTTTATTTCCAAAATTTGCAGATAACATGCGGTTAAGGATTGTGCAGCAAAATTCTGTGTTTTCCGCCTACGTCTAGTTTTCCACATTCGTGCAACCACACGGCACCAAACTGCTTTTGCCTCGTTACCACCTCTCTTTCAACAAGGTACACTTACGAGGTACATGTTCACCCGGTTCCATATTTTTTAAAAAAATGAGGAATAGTGGGAAATATTTCTGATGTACCGTGTTACTTTTTAGCAAAGTTTGGGACTGGCACTTTCTTTATGCCTTACCTCAAAGTAATCATGATCATCTACTTTATTGTGTAACGGATCTTTTAGTTACCTCCCCGCCCACCCATGTACACGCTAGGGCCATGTACATGGCGAAGCTAGAGACTGTAACCTGAAGATTGGGGACAAATTAAAGAAAAAACACAATTCAAAGATGTATAATGAAGCACATTAGGGTCAAATAAGACAACTAAATGTTTGAATATGATTATGTTAATGTGTTGAGACAACAGGCATTAAATCTGCAATATAGAAACAATGCGTAAAGAGGTTACCGTCAGCCGTTTGATTTTCTTTAGGAACTTCTGCAACAAGACAGTGGTAGAAAGGGTGCTCTCCAAAGCCATCTTCAAGTAGATCTTCAAAATAAAATAAAAAAATAGCCCACACACACATTAGTGGTTGAACTATGATGGAACGATTAGACAGAGAGTGCTCCAAGTCGATTTTAACAAGGATTTACCTTTTTCAGTTAACACTACTTGGTCCTCCATTTCTTCGTATTTAGCCAGCTCCTATGGAACAAAGCATAGATAGGGTCGTTATGGCCTTGATCCGCACATTTTTACGTTTTATCCACTAACTTGTACTTTGGACGTTCGACAACAATTATGTCTACGTCATGGAGAGCAACGGGCCTGGCACAGCAAAACCGAATCACATAAAATGAACACTCATTGTATAGTCTTAATCAAATTAAACGTTTTGTAGCGTAACCGGAAAACAACAAAAGGCTTCATTCTGTTCCTGAACGGACTTCCAACTAGAGGGAGCCTCCCTTCATTTGTGTGAAACCTGCAACCTTTACGGTAACGGAATGAACTTGTGCGAACAGTGCGGTGTTTCTGGACGAATGGGTCAACTGATGAGACATTTCTAGCAGGGTAAGGGCCACCTGACACGTTACAGGGAATAATTGGATAAACAAAATCAAGGGCAAAAAGGCGTACACCCACGCACAGCGGCCATCTTGACCAGTCTCGGTATCATCGCCAATTAACAAACACCGGGAAATAAAACCACTTTCTCGCTGATTTTCCACACTCTTGCTGATTTTCGTCTACACGTACAGTAGTCATCTCGCGTGTGCGTGGTAGAGGGTGTTTGAAGTGAAGTAGACTATGGAACAAAATGCGTCACTTCGAATTGGCCGCAAAGATACCGTTTTGTATTGTCCTGTTAACAAGTTACCTTTATTAATCGCAAAATGTCGCTACAGTCACCGGGAATGGCAGTCCGAACTGTATAGTTGGCCATTTTCGTCGTTTGCTTTTCTTCCCTCTTCTGACGAGACCCCTGTATTTGAATAGTAGTAAGAGGTATTTCTTCATTCGCGCCCCCAGTGGGTCTCCTCCTTAGTCAGTCTGGGAGCCTGACCCGGCGTAGAACATCAATTTGCAGCAACTGATCCACTTTGACTGGAATCGCCCGAACGGACTCTAAGATACCAACTGTCCAACAGCTCTTATTTATGAAGCTCACGCTCTTCCCACCTCACCAGCTGGCGTCATTCTGAGCACCCACAGTCTCAGTTGATTGGCCCATAGCCGTTGACACCAGAGGGATGCACTACCCTTCCCGCAATCTCCTCCCCCATAACGTCAACAGTTCGGGCAGGGTGTTATGTATTTATGGAAAATATGACGCACACAATGCAAACAATTGTGTTTTTCTTTGAGGTGGTTTGAGGCGAGAGCGCCATCTGTCGGGGAAAGAAATAACTGTCCCAGCAATCAAAGGAATACAATGTGACCGCGTTGACTTTTAATTCGTAAAACCATTTAAGGGTACCTAGTGGGAAGCAATTCTGTCAGGACCTGAGGCTCCGATTATGCTTCTCTTTCTATGCTTTAATTCACAGCAGCCTATTACAACAACGTTTGGAAACACTACATATCCCATGAATATGTTAAGGTCACATGACCAACCTTGGAGCCCCCAGCCCTATATAATCTAGGAGAGACATAAAGCCTCCTCTTTCTTTGCTGCTTCACAGCCAGTTAAGTAACATTTCTCTCCATTACCATATTTTAGTGCCATTACTGATTTGTTGCGCTTTAATAGTGTACATGCTTATTTGCGCTTTGAATATATTGAGATATTCGTTCTCATCACACAACAGAGAGTACGGTTTGCTCCCCGTCTCCTAATTTCCCAGTATTTCACATCGCCGACTGACTGCACGTCGCTTCTCGGGTCACAGGAACGTTCAATCCTCCCAGCGAGGCTCTTGTCCCCTCTTATTACTTAATTGATGTGGAGTTATGGAGCTTGGAGGCACGACTCATAGTTCGCGCTTTCCTCTTTCTTCTTTTACTGGTTTGGGCAGGCAGGCTAGACCGGCTTCACGCCCGGCTTTTTTCCTAGTGCTCTGAAAACGTGGAGACGCGCGCTTCATCTCAGTCCCAAAATGCACTCCCTGCCTAATCCCTGTTTGCTGCTGCTTTAACGGCTGCAATAATTTAACTAGGCTTTGCCTTTCATTGTTGGCAGGTTTCCCGCCACGCTTTATTGGTTTTGCTTCAACCAAGTTCCTCTTGATTAGAATTTTGTTACTTGCATGTTTTTTTTTGGCAGTAGTCCACCCAGCTTCAGTTTGAAGTGCCTATCTGTTTGCTGGAGCCCTAATCCCATTTGGTAGTCCCAGATATTGATACCACTGTGTCCTTTCCTCATCAAGTATGGCTGAATATGAGGATAAATCAGGGTAAGGTTACTACTAAGACAACTATGTGGTGTTCTTTGAACAAGACATGGTCTCTGTACTAGATGCTGGGGTACGCCACACTGTAAATGTTTCCTTAGGCAAGGCAATACAACCCATAAAACAACACCTGTTTGGCTTTGCTGAACAACAGGGCTGGATCCCTAGCCCAACACTTCACAATGGGGAATCCTCCACCTATGAGGACCCTCCAAACTCTAAAACCAATAGAAATCCCAATGTGGCTGATTTTGAAAAATTTGTGCAATCCCTTGCTAAAGATCACAACTCTACGCACCTCCTGCTAACCCCAAAACCAGTACTCGAGTAGACTCGGATTCTTCATCCTCCTCCTAGAATCCAGAACAAGATGAGGAATCTATCCCTTACAAACGCAAGAAGAAGTCACACCACACTCAGATGACCCCTCAACCTCCTAAAGTCCTCACGTTCGATCCTGAGGATATTATTCATCCTAGGTCAACATTGTGGACCCCCTGTAATGGGTGTATTTGGAAGGAATGTAGAATGTAGAATGGAGGCAGTGGAATGGTCGGAGTCCCGTAGCGTTCTGGCAGTGACCGGTTTGTCAGTTGCGGCCAGGACGCTGGGAGAGCAGGACCTCTGAGGATCTGGTGGGCATGTACGTTTAATAAATCAAAATCGGAAGTTACCAATTCCCGCCTTGTGACTCTCTTCTTCACATTTGGCGACGAGCTGCAATTGTACATGCCCACGGGAGCGATATTCTTATTTTGGCACCGGCTGCCTCGGAATCGTCAGGAACCTTGCAGTCGGAACTGCACGTCTGCTTCAACTTTTCAAATCCTCGTAATCGGAACTGTGAGTAGTCTAATCTGCACATCATATTCAATTTATCCCTATTAAAGCAACGCGCATATGGCACGCGGAGCAGTGTCTCCTGTTGCTATGCGACGCACAGTGGTTTCGGTTTGAAGCAACGCACATACGGCACGTGCAGCAGCGTCTCCTGTTGCTATGCGACGCACAGTGGTTCCGGTTTGATTACTGCTACACACAGTGGTTCTTGCTTCTACGTGACGAATGTACACGTGCAATACTTTCACTTCATTTAGTCCGCCTCTACGCATTTTGGAGCAACGTTTGCAGCACGCTTTGATATTGATACCATTAAACATTTTGCACGCCAAATACAAATATTTTATGTTTTGTTTCTGTATTATTATTACATTTTTTAACATATCTGCTACAAACAGCTTGTTGGATCCTCAGTGATAACAGACATGGCTTCATCACTTTCTATGCAACATCAGTTCATTCAGCCTCCACCTTTTCTACAAAGGCCTGGAAAACCACCAATAAAATGGAAGCAGTGGTTTAAACTGTTCCAAAACTATCTTGTTGCAATAGATGCAAATACATTTTCTCCGGCAAAAAAGTTAGCTTTATTATATGGTTGTTTAAGACAAGTTGCTCAAGAAGTTTGTCAATTTACCTGTTGTGAATATCACTAGAGGGCAAGCAGGAGATAACGCCATGGAGTTGGACCAATATCAAGAGGCAATTGAGAGACTTAGCAAACATTATTGGCAGAATTTTGCTTGAAAGACATACATTCATAAAGAGAAAACAGAATGCTGATGAAAGTGTAGAAGAGTACATCTCAGTGTTGAGAATTTTATCTGCCACATGTGAATATGGAGCAAACATTGACATGGCTATTCCTGATCAATTTGTGTTTGTTATTCACGTAAAATTCAGGAAAGATTACTAGCATGTAGGAATCCTACACTTGCAGAGGTTATTGAGCTAGCTAAACGTATTGAACGCTCCATGATTTCTTCAAAAGCTCTAAACAAAGAAGTCCCTGTAAACTTATTAGAATAGTCTACACAAATGTTATGCGCTGTTAGTATGAATGATAAGACAGGAAGAAAATTTGCAAGAAAACAAGTCATGCAATGTTTCAGATGTGGGCCCAAAAGTCATATTGCTAATAATCCTACTTGTCCAGCAATATCAAAGGATTGTATGTTATGCAGAAACGTTGGCCATTTTCAGGAAGTGTGTAGAATGAATAAGACTAATGTTAAGATCAACAGTGTGGAATGTAATGACAATAATGTTGAAACGAAAGAAAGTGTACTATTAACTATGGAATGCAATTCAGTTACTGAACCTGCCAGCGTTAAAGGTCCAGTGGTTGATGGCAGAATTCATAATGTCACAATACAAGTTATGGCTGATTCAGGGTTGCCCATAACCATTTTGCGAGATTCTACATTTTTAGAGAGATACAGCAGTAAAATACAATTATTGCCTTCTGATGTTAATCCGTTGGCATTTGGTGAGAAAGAAATTGAAATGCTTGGGTATTATGTAACTGACATAGAATGTTTGGGACTGAGTACAAATTCAAAAGTATATGTTGCCATTTAAGGGAGAAAAATTGTCAAATAGAAGGACGTAGCCAAAATGGGTTTATATCTAGTCCCAGGTTCTGACGATCCAATTAGAAGGGGCGATGTTAATGTGGAACAAATTGTAAGTGTAAATTAAATTTTTCAGGATGTAGAAGCTACGTGTAAGAAATTTGACAATGTATTCCAGGAAAGGATAGGTCTGGTTAAAGGACTTGAACATCATATTAGACTTAAATCAGATGCAAAGCCAGTTATTCAAAAAGTATGCAACGTGCCTCTTAGTATTAGAAAGGATTTGAAGAAAACTTTAGAGCATTTTGTGTTCGCAAAATATTATTAAATCAACAGAATGTTCTCAGTGGGTTTCTCCAATCGTTGTGGCTAAGAAAAAGTCAGGTGAACTTAGGTTGTGTGCTGATTTGCGCATATTGAATAAGAACATTGTTGTGGATTGCCATCCCATACCTAAGATTCAGGAGTTGTTAGCAAACGTGGGGGGGGTGGACATTTTCTCTTTTAGATCTGCGTTCTGCATATTACCAAATTCCCTTGTCGCCTACTTCTAGGGAACTTACCGCATTTGTAACACCGTTTGGAGTTTTTGAGTACTGTAGGCTTCTGTTTGGCATCAGCGGCTAGCATTTTCCAAAGATTAATGGACAAGTTGTTTGGTGATATGCATGGTGTACAAGCATATCAAGACGATATACTGAATCATGCAAAAAGCACTCTTGTTTCAGAATGAATGATGAACTTTTTGAAAAGACATGATATTACACATTACCAAGTTGCCTTGTATTCATCGAGTTCTAATGGGTTAGTAGAGAGAGCGAACAGGATTATGAAGAAAGGGATACAAAAAGCGCTTGCGTCAAAATGTAATGTAATGGAATTCTTAACAGAGCAGATAAGGCATTATAATGTCACTCCACATTGTACAACTGAAGAGTCACCTTTTCAATTATTAAGAGGGCGCAGTGTACACACAAATTTAAATCCTAGTTGGTTAAAAGAAACAACTGGCTGTTTGCTCTCTCTACTAATTCATTAGAACTCGTTTGTTAGCAAACGTAGGGGGGTGGACATTTTCTCTCTTTTAGATCTGCAACTTGGCAATGTGTAATAAAATGTATTTTCAAAAAGTTCATCATTCGTTCTGAAACAAAGTGAGTCCCATTATCAGTTACAATCACTTTAGGTGCCCCTTCAATTTTAAATATAGACTCCGAAAATGTAATAGCAGAATTTGTATTAGGAGCCTCTACAAACGAATGATAAATCCATTTAGAATGATAGTCAATTAAAACTATGATATATCTCATATCATAAGGTAACATCAACAATGGTCGAGAAAAATCCAAACCTACCTTTTCCCAAGCACATACAGGAAAAGGAACAGGTGGCAGAGGATGTTCATTTGTCTTCCAATGCATATCTGAGACTAAACAATCTGGACAATTGTCAATCACAGATTTTCCATGATTCTCCACGGATGGCCACCAATAAAATTGTTTTATCCTTTTACATGTTTTAGACAATCCTAAATGTCCCTGATGCGCAATCATAACCAAATTATGTCTTCTGGTGGAATAAAGAACTCTGGAAATATTGTTGTTGTTGTAAATAATTCCAGGATGGAAATTGGGTCTTGATCAGAAACCCAGGAAGAGTTCAAAAAGGAGTCTCAAAGTTTTCTATTCCAGTGAAAGTATCGAAAGTTACAAAAAAATCTCTTCTACTCGAAGGGAAAGGTTGGTGGAATAACAGACAAGTGGTTAGAATTTCGGCAATTCAAGCAGACATATTTAAAAGTAAGAGACAAATGGAGGATGGTTGTGATTGGCAGACCTGGTTTCAACTGCGAGTGGAAATGAACAAACAAAAAATAGGTATGTAAATATTCATCATTTGTGGCCAGGACGCTGTGAGAGCAGGACTTCTGAGGATCTGGTGGGCATGCACTTTACATAAATCAAAATCGGAACTTACCAATTCCCGCCTTGTGACTCTCTTCTTAACACCCCCCAACTGAGGTAGCAGAATAAGTCCAAGACCACATAAGTCAGGGCTTTGAAAAGGACACCAATTGTTGGCTGTGGTCCTAGTGCCCAAAACCGGATTTCCCTACTAAGATCACGGAGACCCCGAATATAGACCCCACACTGGTCTCATACCTGAAAACATTCTCCAAGGACCCTAAGAAGGGCATCAATCTCATTTATTGATTGTTATAAATGGGGTCTCTAGTCTAGTTGGTAGAGGGTGGTTTACACCCTGTCCAAGTAGGGACCCTCACTCTAGTCAGGGTAAGGGGGTCAAACACCTAAGATAGCCTGTGCTCATCCCCTTGGTAGCTTGGCACAAGCAATCAGGCTTATGTCAGAGGCAATGAATAAAGTATTTGTACCACCACACAGTAACAGAGTGAAAACACCACAAATGGACACCACACCAGTTTAGAAAAATAGTCAATGTTTATCTAAGTAAAACAAGACCAAAATGACAAAAATCCAATAGACACAAAAAGAGATATCAATTTTTAAAGTAAAAAAGAGTCTTAACCCATGGATGCGTTGTTTTAACATAAAGTACCTGGTATGCATCAAAAATAAAGTTTGTAGGGGCGAGCGTGCATTGGAAAAGCATGAGATGCGCCAATTCCTTACTTACAAATGAGGCCGTGCATTGATTCTTTCCTTGCAGGGAAGGGATTTGTCGATTTCTGGACAAGCAGCTTCGGGTCGGTGCAGTGATGTTGAAGATTTTGATGCCCAGGGATGATGCATGGAAAATCCAGATGCACAGCAGTGATAAATCCGCGCTGAGCTGGCGATGCATCAATTTCACCAGTGCTGCGTGGATTTTCCAGTCATGTGTAGGCACTGCGTCAATTTTTATTTTCTGCTGCTTGGCTCTGATGCGTGGATTTTCACCTTGGGTTCACCAGCTTCTCCTTTCAAAGGCCCAGGGGCTGGATGTGGCACCACTTGGCAGGGTAGGGGTCTCAGCAAGAGAGCCCAGGTGCTGGCAGATGAAGTCTTTGATTACCATGAGACTTCTGAACCGGGGTCAAGCTCAGTCTAAGCCCTTGTTGAAACTTCACAAGAAGGATTTCAAAAAGCAAAGTCCAGTCCTTTCACTCCTTAAGACAGAAGCAACAGCAGCAGGCCAGCACAGCAGAACAACAGGAAGAGCGGCAGGTCCTACTCAAGCATCAAGCCCTTCTCTTTGGCAGAGGTTCCTCATGATCCAGAAGTAATCTGAAAGTCTGGAGTTTTGGGTCTGTTTCTTCCTTTGAAGTAGGCAAACTCCAAAGGAAAGTCTTTTTAGTGCACAATACCCTGCCTCTTTCTTGCCCTGCCCCAGACACACACTAGGGGGTTGGAGACTGTATTGTGAGAGGACAGGCACAGCCCTTTCAAGTGCAGGTGACAGCTCCTCCCTCCCACTCCAGCCCAGGAAGACTCATTGGGAAATGCAGGACACACCTCAGCTCCTTTTGTGTCACTGTCTAGAGGGAATTCACAAACAGCCCAACTGTCAGTCTGACCCAGACGTGTATTCAGTAGCCAGGCAAAAGCACAGAATGGTTAGACAAGAAAAAGCCCACTTTTTAAAATGGCATTTTTAAACTCACAATCTAATAAACAACTTTACTAAAAGATGTATTTTTAAATTGTGAGTTCAGGGACCCCAAACTCCACATCTGTATCTGTTCCCAATGGAAAATTACATTTAGAAGATATTTCTGGGCAATTCCGAAGTTAACATATGGGAGAAATAGGCCTTGCAATAGTGAAAAACAAATTTAGCAGTGTTTCACTATTAGGACATGTAAAACACACAGTAGATGTCCTATCTTTTAAATACACTGCATTCTGCCCATGGGGCTACTTTGGGCCTACCTCAGGGGTAACTTACATGTAGGAAAAGTGAAGGTCTGGGCCTGGCAAGTGGACATACTTGCCAGGTCGAACTGGCAATTAAAAACTGCACACACAGACACTGTGATGGCAGGTCTGAGACATGTTTACAGGGCTATTTATGTAGGTGGCACAATCAGTGATGCAGGCCCACTAGTAGCATTTGATTTACAGGCCCTGGGCAATTCTAGTGCACTTTACTAAGGACTTACTAGTAAATCAAACATGCCAGTCATGACAAAGCCAATGACCAATATAATTTGAACAGAGAGCACTTGCCCTTTAGCACCGGTTAGCAGTGGTAAAGTGCCCAGAGTATAAAAACCAGCAAAATTTAATTACAGCACAGGATCCAAAAACAAGAGGTCAGAAACAAAAAGTACAGGGAAACCATGCCAAGAGCTGCCAGGTCTAACACTGATCTGCTCCAGCTGAAAGTGGGAAGAACTACCCAACTCCTTGGGTGTTCTCATCACTAAGGCTGGAAAGCCTAGAAAGACCATCAGCGTTGGCATGATCTGTTCCAGGGCGGTGTTCCACTGTAAAGTCCATTCCCTCTAGGGAGATGTACCTCCTCAAAAGTTTTGGATTCTTATCCCTCATCTGCATTAGCCATTTGAGGGGCATGTGGTCTTTCTGAACCCGGAAATGAGTTCCAAACAAGTAGGGTCTTAGCTTCTTCAGCACCCAGACCATAGTAAAAGCTTCCCTTTCTATTTCGCTCCACTTCTGTTCCCTGGGCAGGTTGATCTAGGCCCTCTTCATTCAGCTGCGAGAGCACAGCTCCCACACCATGCTCTGAAACATCTGTCTGCACCACAAACTCCTTGTAAAAGTCAGGAACCTTGTGCATGGGAGCTGTGCACATGGCCTCCTTCAGGGTGTCAAAAGCAATCTGACACACCTCTGTCCAGATCACCTGACATGGCTGCTTCTTGGAAATCAGCTCTGTCAAGGGAGCAGCAATGGTGCTATACCCCTTGCCACATCCCCTGTAGTAACAGGTGAGTCCTAAGAAGCCCCTCACCTCAGTCTGAGTCTTGGGGGGTGTCCAAGCCAGAATGGTGTCAATTGTTGCCTGTAAGATCGCCTCCTGGGGCTCACTACCTGGTGTCCAAGTACACCACAGACCCCTGCGTATTTGGCACTTACTGGCCTTAATAGTGAGGCGTGCACTCTGCAAGGCCTTCACCATGACCTCGAGGTGGTGCAAGAGGTCCTTCCAGCTGAGGCTGAAGACTGCATTGTTATCCAAGTAGGCAGCACTAAAGTTCTCCAACCCAGCTAGGACCTGGTTGACCAGCCTGTGGAAGGTGGCAGGAGCGTTCTTCAGCCCAAAGGGCATGACAGAACTGGTAGTGCTCATCCGGTGTTGAGAACGCTAACCTCTCTTTTTCACCCTTGGTTAAGGAAATCTTCCAGTCACCAGACATCAGATCGAACGTTCTGAGGACCTTCACAGCTCCCAACAGGTCAATGAGCTCATCAGCTTGGAGGATGGGGTGTCCATCAGTCCTGGTGACAGCATTCAGCCCTCGGTA
This sequence comes from Pleurodeles waltl, assembly GCF_031143425.1. Classification (NCBI taxonomy): domain Eukaryota; kingdom Metazoa; phylum Chordata; class Amphibia; order Caudata; family Salamandridae; genus Pleurodeles; species Pleurodeles waltl. The sequence continues at coordinate 698,195,623 of NC_090447.1, forward strand.
GTCAACGCAGAGCCTAAGTTCAGGTATGACACCAGGTGGACCAGCATTGGGGACCAGAACCACAGGACTGGACCAAGGGTTGTTGGAGTGCTCAATCATCCCTAACTGCAGCATCCTAGAGACTTCCTCCTTGATGTTGTCTCTCACTCTGTCAGTCACCCTGTAAGACCTGTGCTTGACAGGTAGACTGTCCCCATTGTCAGTATCATGGGTGCACCAATGGGTGACCTCAGGAGTGAGTGAGAACAGTGAGGGGAACTGACCTAGTGACTAGGGACAGTCCCTCTGCTGTTCTAGGATCAGATTAGAGGAGAGGTTCACACCCTCTACTGACCCATCTTGCTCTTTGGAGGACAGAAGGTTGGGGAGAGGTTCACTTTTCTCTTCCACCCCATCATCTGTGACCAAGAGCATGGTCAACAGACCTCTCAAAGTGTGGTTTGTGGCGGTTCACATGCAAAACTCTCAAAGGGTTTTTTAGGAGTCTGCATGTCCACCAGGTAGATCCTGCGCTCCTTCACCTCAAACGGCCAAGACCAATGGTTCTTGGAGAGCACGGCGCTCTACTGGAGCCATCACTCGCATTTTCTGACCAGGCTGTGACTCAACCAGAGTGGTTTTCTGGTCATACCAGCTTTTCATTTCTTCCTGGCTAGCTTCCAGATTCTCCCGGACGAGTTTACAGAAGTGGGCTGTCTGGTTGCTGAAGACCAGCATGTAACTAAATAAAGCCTGGGGGGCTACTTGGGAGCTGGCCCCCAGCCCTTCTTCACCAAACTGAGAGGCCCTCTCACAGGGTGCCTAAACAGAAGTTAAAAAGGGCTGAAGCCAACCCCCTTCTGTGGTAACTGCCTGGAAGCAAACAACAGACATGGTAACAAGACATCCCACTTATGCCTCATGGGTGCAGAAAGACCTATAATCATGCCCTTCGTAGTGTGGTAAATAATTTAAAATACCTCTAAATTTGCCTTGTAAGTTAAATAATAATAAAAAAAGGAAAGAGACAGGGTCCGAGATGTAGAGAATAATCGGGATTTATTCAATAACTCGAGTTAAGGGAGAGCTCCTTCACCAAGCGGGTTAGGGAGTAGTCTGTCTTACTTCGCGCAGCATAGAGCTTTTACACATTTTTCTACTACATGCAAACAAATGGCAGAGGTTCAATCATTTTCCACTAGTTAGGTATAAAAACATTTGTATGCCTCAGGGGAGAGGAGTGGGAGATTGCTTACAAACAAAAATGTGCAAACAGCTGAAGCGTATAATAGTGTGTAGTAAATGGCAGGTATGACCTTGTTCCAATTGCAGGTTATTCCGTGGAAATTAGTTTTTCTCAAAATTGGCTTAACCACAGGTATGTGGCCGGTCTGGTATTCGGCCTTAGGCATATTACACGATGTAGCTGCTTTCAAGCTGCATCTTTTCCTGCCTATTTCCTCTGCGATGGGGTGTTTAAAACACTCACAAAATGGATGCCATATTCAATATGGTTGTCCTGATGTCAAATGAACAGTGGTTGCACGAAGGGTGAGAAACTATTTTTCCACATTCCCTCCTTGCACCAGAGTGCAACCATTGTCCTCTATCTCGATGGCCATAAGATCATCAATATGATCTTGGAGCATAATCTTAACATTTTCTTTTTTCTGGATGTGTGGTTTAGGAATGCACATGGTAGCACACAATCCACAGAGTGGCGGGCCACACTGGATGCACAGGCAGCATCCCATTAATGTAAACAATGCTATGCCAATAGCAGAAATCAATTTCTAGCCCCATGTGGAGACTAGTCCCCAAAACCATCCTGACCAGGTCCAGTTGCCAGGATCCTGGTGTAAGCTGGATGCAATTTTGTGCAATCTAGAAATAGCCTCATAGACAGAGGGGGCATTATCAGGTATGAAAACACAGCAGCTCGACCCGATAATTTTACACGCTCGGCCCCTCTCTGCTAGTATGACATCAAGAACAAGACAATTTTGAAGCGCTACCATTCTGATAGCGGATTGTTCCTGTGTCAAATTTCCCAGAGCAGCTATAGTCTGATTTACAACTGCTTCTACTGTTCGAGTAAGCCTACGGATAAGCTTACTATTCTGAATCGGTCCAATAAAGAAGAAGAAACCTCTGTTGAAGTCTGTATACTGTTCCAGGGTAGTCTCTGTTTGGTCTATCCCCGAAGTATCTATAGATCTCTTATGCCTTTCATTAGGGAGTAGGCGATCCTTATGATACATCGGCGGGGCAAGGAAAACGGAAGGCAATAGGAAAGATATATAGTATCTTCCTCCCCATCCGAGGGGAAGACGTATATAGGCTATCTCTCCACAGACAAAATATGTATGTCTAGACGCTGGAAACGTTGATTGGCCTTTATCCTCGAAACTCACAGTAATATTACATTCACTGTGTCCTACCTGGATTATACCAGTCTTCTGGACACACAGCTGTCCTTTTATTTTAGAAACAGATATGGAGGTTGGTCCGCCTTTCTTTTTAGGCTTGGTATTTACTAATTTGGAAGACTAATACTCCTGTTTATACTCTTCACTTTCGAATATAGTCCCCTTAGCCTGTGGTATTCCATTATCGTCGGGATAACAGACTTGATTAAGGACGGTATTCAGATCTCCCCATGGCCACCCATTCTTACATATCCGAGCATCTCCTTCAGGGCATGCAGAATTGGAGGTATTGTACGCTGTTATTAAGGCAAACCAAGCCTCACAGGTACCATTATATGAAAATGGAAAAGGTACCAGTGGCATCCCTCCATCATTCTGATGAGGGGGGATCTGTCCGCATATCCAGCAATCGGTAGTATTGGCAACCTGGTGAGTATAGTGTAACATCCGTACAAAGGAGTTATTTTGCATAGCTAATCTGTGGGCCCGTTCATGAGGCGTAAGATCATAATAGGTATGTTCTTGTGTACTGTTGGGTGAGAATATAGGGAGTTGACTAGATGGAAAAATTAAATGTAAAACCCAACCTAAACACATTGCTGCTGCCAGAAACAACATTAACACCATTATACATACATTTCTTTCCGCACACATTTTCTTTCTGTATTTGTCTCTCAACATCTTCTGTTTCACTGTCTCTGTCGTCATTTTTGTCAGGTACACTTCTCAGAGCCCCTGCCGTTTCACCAACAAGTAGAGCTTGTTTGGACTTAATTGACCTGGGCTCGAGTAGATGACCTGAGTTTAGATCTATAAGTCTGATGGAGACTTTCTTCTGTGGGTAATGTCAATTGTTCTGCGTTCTGTTGTGTCTGAAGTGGCGATGTCTGTCCACTTTCTTCCTTGGGAAAATGTTTCTTACAGTGACTGGCATGGAGCCATCCCTTACGACCTTCGACTTTTACAGCTGTCCTGGTAACCAGTAGAACGAGCTTCGGTTCCTTCCATCGAGGCTCAAGAGGTGTTGTTCGATCAACATTGCGAATATAAACCCAATCGCCTGGTTTGATCTGGTGCTCTTTGGGCTCAGTATTATCAGGAAATGCAGCTGCAACCTGTGAACGACAAGATTGAAGTGCAGATATCAAGGAAGCCAGGTAATCAGTCAGTACAGGTATTTCAATATCTGTTATAGACTTAGCTCGAGGTATCCCCCATATGTTAGGTGGTCTTCCAAAAACTATCTCTTATGGTGCTAATCCTATCCTGGAATGGGGGACCATTCTCATATAGAACAGTGCTACAGGTAAAGCAGTTATCCAATCAATTTTCTTATCTGCATATATTTTTGACAATTTGTTTTTTAAAATCTGGTTATGTCGCTCAACCAGGCCTGCTGCCTGTGGATGACGCACACAGTGAAATTTCCACTGGTATCCCAACAGGAGCGATATCTTTTTCATTAATTGAGACGAGAATGGTTGACCATTATCAGAATATATAACTCGGGGCAGACCGAACCTAGGGAAATACTCCTTAATCAATTGTTTAGCTGTAGTGCTGGCAGTATAGTCAGGTACAGGATAAGCTTCGGTCCATCGTGTTAATGTACATACTACTACGAGTACATACTTCTGTCCTCTGCACCTTTCCATTTGTATATAGTCCATCTGTATAACTTCAAAAGGGTGTTCAGGAGGATGAAATCCTCCTGCCCCTACTGTTGTGCCTTTTCCAATATTATACTGACAACATATCATACATGTTTGGACTCTTTGTTTGGCTGCTGCCCTAAGATGTTTATTGTCCCATATATGTTGTATTGCATCTAGCATAGCTTTTTCCCTGAGGTGGGCTGGTCCATGTATTGTATCTATAATAATCTGCACCATGGCATCGGGAAGATACCAGACTGTTTTATGTGGTGTCATCCATCCTTGATCAGTTAGTATCCCTCCTTCCTCTTTCCATTTTTCTTTTTCCTCATTTGTGGCGTGACTCTGTATGTCTTGAATATCCATAGTTATATCTCGTGTCACCTGCATATGCATAAATTTGGGACCGTGATGCAGCGTACTCTCTACGTCTTTCTGTGTCGTGTCTTGAGCTGTTTGATCTGCTAATGCATTTCCTAATATAACATGATCTGTCCCCTTTGTGTGTGCTTTGCATTTTATTATAGCTATTTGTTCTGGTAGATGTATATCATCTAACAATTGTGTTATCAAATCTGCATGTTGTATTTTTGATCCATGCGATGTCATGAATCCTCTTTCTCTCCGTAATGTTCCAAAATTGTGTACTACTCCAAAAGCGTACTGTGAATCAGTATAAATATTTATTTTTTTTCCTTTACCCAATCGACAGGCCCTGCTCAATGCTATCAACTCGGCAGCTTGTGCTGAGAGAATGGGTATCTGTTTGCTTTCTAAAATTTGAGTATTTGTGGTAACAGCATAGGCGGCCCTTATCTCCCCCTTTTCTGTTCTTTTACAAGAACCATCCACGTAAATATTCTCTTTGGCGTCTGGTAATGGAGTGTCTTTTAAATCTGTTCGTGGTTTTGTCACTTGTTCAATCACTTCCATACAATCATGTACCTCATCTATGTTCTCGTGAATGGGTAAGAGTGTGGCAGGGTTCAGGGTATTGCATCTTAAGATCTGTATGTGAGGTTGAAAAAGTGTCAGTTCATACCCTGACAGTCTTGCTATTGTTAGATGTTGCGTCTGTGTTCTGTTAAGTAATAGTTCTACTGCATGGGGAACTCGTACTATCAAAGGGTGTCCCAATACTATAGCATCGCTTTGTCTAATAGCTTGAGCTGTTGCTGCTACAGCCTTCAGGCATGCGGGAAGAGCTTGTGCTACAGGATCTAAGGTGGATGAAAAATATCCACATGGTCTTTGTTTTCCAGCTTGCTCTTGTGTCAGGACCGATAGAGCGGTCCCATTCTTTTCAGTGACGAATAGTGTAAAATCTTTATGATAATCAGGGGTGGCCAACACCGGGGCCTGACACATCGCCTCTTTCAATGTTTTGAAAGCGAGCTTGTGTTCCTCTGTCCAGGGAAGCTGGGGTGACGTGCTGGCTTCTAATGTTGTCAATTTTACAAGTGGTTTTGATATTAGTGCAAATTGGGGTATCCATTGTCTGCAGTAGGATATTAGTTCTATGAATTTGCGTACCTGTCTCTGTGTTTTTGGCTGTGGTATATTTTGTATCAATTGTATTCTCTCCTTTGTTAGCTGCCTTCCCTCCTTTGACAGCAAGTGCCCTAAGTAGGTCACTTGCTGTTGACAGAATTGCAATTTCTTTGGCGACACTTTGTGGCCATTTTAAGCCAAGAATGTTAATACCAATAATGAAGCTTCGACACATGACTGTTCAGATCTGGCCGTAATGAGTATATCATCGACATACTGCAGAAGAGCTGTTTGATCAGGCATTTGTATGGTGTCTAGCTGTCTTTTTAGTGCTTGGCTATAGATGCTCGGGCTGTCAGTAAATCCTTGAGGAGCTCGGGTAAACCAGAAACTCCTTCCGGATAATGAGAACCCAAACAAATATTGACTGTCTTCATGTATTGGTACACTGAAAAACGCGTTTTTGAGATCGATAACGGTAAAATGTGTGGCTTCACAATCAATTGTTGTTAAAAGGGTAGATATGTCTGGTACGACAGGATGTTGTGCCATAACACATTTATTTAATTCCCGTAAGTCTACCACAAGTCTATAGTTGGTATTTTCTCCTTGTTGTACTTTCTTTGCCACAGGTAATACGGGTGAATTCACGGTATTTGATGGTACTTCGATCACCACTCCACTAGTGATGAGGTCCTCTATAATGGAGGTAAGGTCTTTCTCAGCTTGTGGAGGCATTTTATATTGACGGAGTCGTGGTAGTATGGCTCCCTCCTTTAAAATGATCTTGTGGGGCGTAATGACCATCCGCCCGACCGATGTGGGACTGGTGGCCCACAACTCGGCTGGGAGGTGGGCCAATCGAGGACCTAAATCTCTGCCTGTATAATGGCCCTTGAAGTCTCGAAGGAACAGACGCACATCCTGGGGGAAGCACACTATTATGGCTCCTAATTCTTTCAATTGTTTTATTCCTAATAGATTCTCAGGGCAAGCATCAGTCAAGAGAAGATCTGTCGTAGTGGTAAGGGGGCCAGTTTGTAAGGGTAGTGGCTCTGATGTATTACTTGTAATGGGTTGACCAGAGAAACCCAGTGAAATATTTTTATTCCCAGAGAGTGGAGCTTGCGGAAGCTCGTTATGATCTATCGTTGTCTTACTTGCCCCTGTATCCAATAGGAATTTCTTGTCTTGTCCCAGGAGGTGAACGTCTACATATGGACCAGTTTGGTCCACAGGTATAGGAATAAGGGGCAATTTATCCTCAACCCCCCCTGGGCAGCCTCATAAAAAACTGGGAAAATCAGCATATCCAGTATTTTCATCAGATATGTACATTTGCGTTGTGTTTGGTATTCCCTGATTCTGTTCTTGGGGCGTTCCTTCTTGAGGTCTGTACTGATCTCGAGGAACATGTATTCTGGGTGCAGTTTTCCCAGTGGCCACATTATGTTTTAGAATTGGGCACGTAACGTTCCCTTGTAAATCTTTAACATAATGTCCTGGTTTTTTACAATAGTTACAAACACCTTTAGAATTATTACCCTTTCTTTGTACCTGAGGTTGTGGCCTTGATTTGGGCAACACTGTTTGTGCCACCAGTGCTCTTAACTTAGTCTGCTTTACCCTAACCTTTTTGCTTTCTTCTTCCCCCCTTATCCTGTTTTGGTGGTATTGTAATATTCGTAGGACTTGGGAGGGACTTTGTGCTTGCCAGGAGCTCTCTACCTTCTGAACTCTTTCCCTTAACTTCGGGAGGCTGTTTTCCACCAATTTGGATACAAAAAGATGTTCATATGAATCACTTTCTAATTTAAGACTACTATTGGCAGTGAAACATTTCTCTAATCTCGTATAATAATCCCCTATATCTTCACCTGGCTTTTGTTTACAGTCGGAGATAGCATCCCAATCCTCTTTCCTTGTGGTAAGAAGTTGGGGCAACACTTTAAGAATAAGGGTCGGTGCTAATTTCACATCATCTGGTATGTCGGCTCCAGCTGTCCTGGCGTTGTCAGTTGTCTCTAGGGCGGCCCAATTCAAATTAGCGTTATCCACTAACCAGTCTTGTCCTCTTAATTTCTCATAAATACCTGGGGGCAGCAAATTTTTTAGTATAATTGTTATTTCCGTTAAGGTATATATTCCCATAGTAAGGACGTCTGTGAGTTCCTTAAAAAACCCAACAGGATCCTTAGAATGCGGTGGTACCATTTCTTTCATTTTCATTATTTCTAATTTAGTAAGAGGTGTATACACAAAAACTTTCTGCAATTCATTTGCGGCGTTTACTCTAGGATGGACCTCTCTGACAGGGTATTGTCGATACATTTCTTTCTCCCCATAATCAGTATGGCGGGCCCGAAGGAGTGTCCTAGCCACTTCATCATGATATTCCTGTCGTGCATCTAAAAATATGTTAAGGAAGTGTGCAGGATCTTGCAAGAAGGCCAAGGAGGTACATTTGGATAACAAGTCTTCAAGGGCTGATTGATGGGGTCTGAAAACTCTATTCAGTGTCATCAAGTGTTGTGTCATGTACAGACTTGCTAACCTATGCTGGGTGAGGGGTAAACTAGAGTATAACTGGGCTATAATGTCCGAATTATAAATCTTCGGTTGTGAAGTCCATAGGGTAGCAGTACGGAACAGTTCTTGTTCCTCGGCTGTCAATGGCGGTTCTGGTTCAAAGAACCAGTCGAGAGCTTCCTCAGTTTCCTCATATAATTCTTCACTACTGGGAGGTTCTGGGAACGCGAGTAGGGAAGCAAACCTATCCCTTAGTGGTGGTACGCATCGTACAGGGTGCTGTTTACTGATTTTCCTCTCAGGAGTTACTGTTCCTTCTTTAAATTTATGTCTATGTTCCCTCATGAGATCTAATAATTTGTTTAATTTGGAATCCACTCCTTCTCCCTTATCCCCCCCTTCCTCTTCCTCCGCCACCTCTTCCATTAAATCTTCTAATTTCGCCGGATTTCTTAATCTCTTAAATTGGAAGTATCGAGCAAATAGATATAACATGAAGGTATATATATACATTTGTTGTTTTCTGTTTCTTCCTTTCAAGACATCTTGGTAGGGAGTAGAGTCGCCCCCTCTTAACATGAATTCTAGCATACCATTGATATTATTTTGTACAGCGGGGATCTTTTCAATTTTTTTCCAAATGGCAACTAGTCTTTTTCCCTCATCCCCTAAGGAGGGGTATATCGTGGATAAGGGATCGTGTGGGCACTGTCCTTCTGGTTCTCCCCCTCCCGCTTCGTCCTTCTTATCCTCTTCTGCTATAGAGAGAAATCTCGCGGCTTCAGAGAGATCCTCAACAGTTTCAGGAGAAACCGCTGGTGGTAGATTATGTACGGGTAAGAGTGGTCGTGTATTGGTAGAATATGGGGGTGGCACATCTAATAAGTCTATAAGCGCCGAATCATCAGGGGGCATAGGTGCACTGGGAAGGAGAGGATTCTTTTTTGATTTATCGGGCAGGAATTTTCAATACTTGGCAGTACGGGGTATAAACCTGTAACATTTCCTTGACTTTCCCTTATCATCTGCTCGAGAACTACCTCTTTTCCTTTCTCTTGTAGTTCCTCCTGTCTATTTTTTCCTGACATTCTCTGGGCTTTCTCAACTTTTCCTTGCGCTTTCTCTTGCCTCCGTTGGGCTTCTTTCCTCCACCATTCTATGGCCTCTAACTGGCCCTGTCTTGCTTTTCTCCTGAACAACTGTTCCTCTACTTTGAGGACATTTTCTATATCAAAAGTCCCCGTACTTGGCCATTTAAATCGTTCCGCTAATTGACTAGTATATTCTACCCATAGATCCAAGAATACAATGGCGGGCATACCATGTTTGTTATACATGAACCTAGCTGGAGTGTCCTTGGGTGGGAGTGCAATCGCCTTCTCTAACAATTTTTTCTCTTTTGCCCGATACTTGAATTTAGTAAATAATGACATTCTTGATGTATATCTGTACCGTTTCTGTTTAAACAGAAAACGTCTTGATACTTTTCAGCAGTACTCACCGAAAAGCAAACTCGTTATTCTTCGATCGAATCCAGACGCTGCGCGTTTTGAGGGGTCTCGGACGTCTCGGACTCCTCTTCTCCTCGTTGTCGCACTCGGGTATGGACTTTCCGCGTCTCTCACCGCCTCATGTGTATGCCGGGCGCTGGTCCGCCCCTGGGTCTCCGAGGGAGTTCGGCGGGAAATCCCCACCGGGTGCACCTAAAGTCCGTCGCGAGAGAGAGTACGGGAAAAACCCGCGACCGGCAAAACCGGCGCGTGTAGAGAAGGGAAAGTCCCTGTTCGGGCACCAAAATGTGGTAAATAATTTAAAATACCTCTAAATTTGCCTTGTAAGTTAAATAATAATAAAAAAAGGAAAGAGACGGGGTCCGAGATGTAGAGAATAATCGGGATTTATTCAATAATTCGAGTTAAGGGAGAGCTCCTTCACCAAGCGGGTTAGGGAGTAGTCTGTCTTACTTCGCGCAGCATAGAGCTTTTATAAATTTTTCTACTACATGCAAACAAATGGCAGAGGTTCAATCATTTTCCACTAGTTAGGTATAAAAACATTTGTATGCCTCAGGGGAGAGGAGTGGGAGATTGCTTACAAACAAAAATGTGCAAACAGCTGAAGCGTATAATAGTGTGTAGTAAATGGCAGGTATAACCTTGTTCCAATTGCAGGTTATTCCGTGGAAATTAGTTTTTCTCAAAATTGGCTTAACCACAGGTATGTGGCCGGTCTGGTATTCGGCCTTAGGCATATTACACGATGTAGCTGCTTTCAAGCTGCATCTTTTCCTGCCTATTTCCTCTGCAAAGTGGTGTTTAAAACACTCACAAAATGGATGCCATATTCAATATGGTTGTCCTGATGTCAAATGAACAGTGGTTGCACGAAGGGTGAGAAACTATTTTTCCACATCAGTACGGTTGAATCTCCCAACCAACCCATTGTTTTAGGGGTGGTAAAGTATGGTGAACTTGTATGTTACACCACATGCCTTCTATAGGGCCTTGATATATAGCAACATGAGACTGAAACCTTGGTCAGATACCACCTCCTTGGGAAAACCCACATGCGTAAAGATCCCCATAAGTGCCCTGGCCACTGTGGGTGCAGTCACTGTCCTCAGGGGGGTAGCTTCCAGGTACCGGGTGGTATGGTCCACCAAGACCAGGATAAATCTGTTGCCTGTGGCTGTCTTGGGATCCAGAGACCCCACAGTGTCAATGCCTACTTGCTCAAAAGGGTGTTCACTACAGGGAAGGGTTGAAGAGGAGTCTTGCACCTCTTCCCAGATTTGCCACTTGCCTGGCAGGTCAGACAAGTCCTGCAGAACTCATCTGAGGCCTTTCTCATTTGAGGCCAATAAAAGTAGGTGACAAGCCTGTCAAAGGTCTTGCCCTTCCCCAAATGACCTGTCAGTGGCACATCATGAGCCAGACCCAGTAAGAAGGCTCTGAAACACTGGGGTATCACCAGCACACAGGCTGCCCTAGGGTCAGCAACCTTAGGCTCACTATACAGGAGATCCTTCTCCCAGGAAATAAGGTGAGATCTAGAGGTGTCATCAGCTGCCTAGGACTTGGCCTGTTTCCGAAGGCCCTCAAGGGTAGGGCATGCTTTCTGCACTGCGCAGAACTCCTCCCTGGTGTGGCCTCCTTCCTGCTGCCAGTGGGTCAGCTCAGGCATGTCCCCTAGTTCAGCCACTTCTTCCCCTGTAAGTTCTGGGGTATCTTCCTTAGGTTCAGACTTCTCCAGACCATGGGAATCTCAGGGGTGAGTTTCTTGCGCCCCTTGCCTCTTCCTTTCCAGGGAGGCACCTGGGTCACTGTTTCAGGCTCCAGGTCCTTCTCATCAACCTCTATGGTGGCCATGGACCCTGTGGTCATGCATGCACACTCTGGCAGACCCAACATTTCTAAATGTAACCTGAGCTCCACCTCCTTCCAGGCAGTATGCTCCAGATCATTCCCTAGCAGATAGTCAACAGGCATGTTGGACTCACAGCTAACCTTAAGGAACCTGAGACCCCCCCTTCAATTTGAAGGGAACCTGATTTACCAAGCATTGGTGCTGACTGTTGTCTACTGTGACGACCTGATAGACCACATTAGAGACTATCCACTCCTTAGACACCGGATGACAGCGGACTGTTGTCATACTGGCTACTGTTTCTCTCAGAGCCTCCACCGCCTCCCATTGATAGTCACCCACTGCCTGTACGTCTTTGTATTATAAGGCATGAAGGTTCTCTAGACCACCTTACCCTCACCCAAGGAGACTACAGTTAACTCAGCTGTCTCTCTGCCACTGTGCCCAACTTCTGCCCAAGCGCTTCACTGGCCACCCCAAGTGACTGCCCGCTGGTGGGGGTCTGTGCCCTCTTAGAACACTTGGGACTCCTTCTGATGTACCCTTCCTGACTACAGGCAAAGCACAGGATGGGTCCCTTCCCTGCAGGCTTTCCTGAAGGGAACCAACTCTTCTTCTTAACAGGGGGCTGAGAATCTTTACCCTGGGAGCTATTTTGGGGCCCTTTAGAGAACTCCTTACTTTTATAAATGTCCCCCCTCCTTCTTCTGCTGGAGACCCTGCCCACCCTTGGCAGAGTCTCCCACATACAAATTCTTGTGGACCCTGGTAGTCACCCTAAGGTCCACCTCCTGAGCCAGCATACCGGGCTCAGTAAACCTGCTGTCAATCAAGTGCTGGCACAGCTCTGGAAAACACAGACTAGACAAGTGCTCCCATACAGACAAATTGTACAGCCCCTGGTAATATATTACCTCACTGCCCTTCACGCAACCATGCAGTGCTCTGCATAATGAATCCACACACTCAAGCCAGGTCTGGGAATCAAGTTTTCTACTCTCCCTGAACTTCTTCCTGTACATTTCTGGGGTCAGGCCATATCTAGTGATGAGGGCATCCTTCATGTTAGAGTAGGTGAGCTCATTATCTGTCCCTAGTGCTAACACGGTGTCCCTCCCTTCTGCTGTGAAGAAATTCCACAGCCCCCCCCCAATCTCTCTTGGAGATCACATGCATGTGGAGAGTTGCCCCATAGCCCTGAAACCACCTGTGGATGTCATACTCCTTAGAGTACTCTTTTCCTACACTCTTGGGAAGGTGCACTCTCCTCTCTGACTGCACTGAAGAAACACTGCCACCATCTGTGCTCAACCTACTTCTGCAATCCATCTCTTTCAGCATTAATATATACCCATAAGCTACGGAACATTCGGGCACAGAAAATAAAAAGACAAATATAGAATAACATATAGAACATATAGGACTATTATAATCCGATACCCTTGCCTATCCATCACTTGGGCCACCCCACCATATACCTGCCTAAACAAACACGCACATATGCCATTTGCTCAGAAAAGTCTGTATCCACTCAACTAGTGTCCAAATTAAAAGACCCTTCCTCCTCCCACATCTCCCCATACATTTGTAAAGACCTTTCTCTAAGTTATAGATAGCAAGAAAATAGCTTCTCCATTCCATAAATATAGGGGCCTCAGGCCTTATTCATGCTGCTGCAATAGACATTTGTGCCGTGGCCATAGCCATGAAAAGAAAGTCACAGCCTGCTTGCGTTAAGCCCTGTTTTCTAGCCATTGCCTGAGGTGTAATCTGTATCTGTTTTTTCAAAATCTTACTAATAAAATCCGTTATTGCCCAAAGTAGCTAGCCAATCGGGGACAGGCGATAAATATGTGCATTAAGTCTGTATCCTCAGCCCCACACCTGTGACATCTTGAATCTAATCTCTTGCACCATTTGTACAACTTGGTAGGTGTGTGGTATTGATCAAAATTTGTCTTGAAGTGCTGACTTTTGAGGCCAGCATTAAAGAGTACTTCCTCACATATCAACAGGGATTTCTATAACAATGACTCCTTAATCCCTAGCCTGATCTCCCACCTAGTATTCTGCAGTTCCATATTATCTGCTAGATCTGTGATCAAAGTATCGTAAATCTGCCCTATACAGGATCCACAATCGATCGCTTTGATTACTGGGCTTTCTAACACTGAAAGTTGATTGATGTCCTGTTTTGTAATATAATTGTGAATCTGCAGAAATTTATAGAAATGCTCCTTCCCCAACCCAAATTCACACTGAACCTCCTGAAAAAAAACAGATTGCCCATTCTCAAAAAAGTCACTAAGCTTTGTGATCCTGCAGTCCTCATACCTTCTACACATACCATCGTGAAATATGCCCAGTAAGGCGGGAGAATTCCATAAAGGGGTATAATAATTCAGTTTAGAAATATTATACACTTCCTAATCTGCTGCCAAACCTTAAAAGCCTGATCCACGATCTTAAAAAGAGTTCTCCTATACTAATTCCACTCAAAAAACTTCAAGAAACAGCACCTAGCTTTATCACCCAAAGTCGATTGGTAAATAGGGGGTGTGGTAGCAGAATTGGTCCTGGAATTGCCTGTGATCTGAACTGCCAAGTGTTGAAGCATACAGGCCCAGTAATAGTATAGGAAACCGGGGGCAGCCCACCTGACATGTGCCCGAAGGAGAATCCTATATTTCGCATCCCTCCTCGGCTTCCAAAAGTCCCAAATAAAGCCAAAACAGATACTAGCCAACCTTGCAAACCAGCCTTGATGGATTTCCAACAGTATAGTCCTAAATAGATATAATACCTTTGGGAACACCAACATCTTTAAAACATTACATCTATCCATAATAGTTAGATGGAGATTAGTAATTCTATGAAGATCCTGTTTGAACTTATTCAATAGAGGCTCAAAGTTTTTCTCAACTATGTTAGCAATGCTAGAAGAGAGGTTAAACCCCAAGCATGTCACTTCATCAACCCAACATCTGTTTTCCGATGTAGGGTCTAGAGAGCTCAAAACTTGAGTTTTATCCTCATTGAGATGATACCCAGAGATAGCACCAAAAAGTCTACATTCCTCTTCTATAGCAACAAGGGCCATCTCGAGGTTCTGTGTAAAAATTGCTATATCATCAGTGTGAGAAAGTAGCTCTTTCTAGCATGGTTAGTCCCATTTTTGGCCTGTTTGTCAGTTTGTTTTTACTGTCTCACTGTGGTCCTGCTAGTCAGGACCCCAGTGCTCATAGTGTATGGCCTACATGTCAGTATGTTTTACTGTTTTGTCAGTATGCTTGACTGTGTCACTGGAGTCCTGCCAACCAGAATTCCAGTGCTTATGCTCTCTCTGATTCTCTCTGATTCCACTCCAAATTGGCATACTGGACCTCCCTTATAAGTCCCTAGTATATGGTACCTAGGTACCCAAGGCATTGGAGTTCCAGGAGATCCTTATGGGCTGCAGCATTTCTTTTGCCACCCATAAGGAGCTCATACAAACACTTCTTCAGGACTGCCATTGCACCCTGAGTGAAATATTGTAAGCACTATTTCACAGCTATTTTCCATGCATCGGGTCACTTATAAGTCACCTATATATCTAACCTTCAGACCCTGAAGGCTAGGTGCATAGTGGTGCATTGTACCTGTGTGTAAGGGCACCCCTGCACTAGCAGAGGTGCCCCCACGTTGCCCAGGCCCATTTCTCGAACTTCGTGAGTGTGGGGACACCATTATAAGTGTGCACTACATATAGATCAACACATATATGTGGCTTCACAATGGTAACTCTGAATATGGCCTTGTGAGGTGTCTAGGATTGAGAAATTGTGCCCCCAATCTGATTCTAGTATAGCCTCTGAGGGCTATTTAGGGTCTCTCCTGTGGGTGTTTCCTCAGATTCGGTTTGCAAGACTCCGCCAGGACTCCTCTGCATCCTCTGCTTCAGCTTCTGACCATCAGATCAACAGCAGACTGCTACAGGAACGCTGTAACTGCACCAGAGTAACCAAGAAGGCTACTGTAACTCTGTAACTTCAGCTCCTGCCAGCAAATGCAACAGTTTCCAGGTTGTGCACGCTCTGAGGACTGCCTGTCTTCATTCTGCACCAGAAGGACCGAAGGAATCTCCCGTGGAGTGACGGAGTCACTTCCCTGCTTCAGCAGGCACCTCTCTGCAACGACAACTGGTACTCTGGGACTCCTCTCCTGTCAATGAGCGGGATCCCTGGAACACAGGTGGTGGACCAAAGTGATCCTGACTGTCCAAAGGTCCAGCTGTTCAAATTTGGTGGAGGTAAGGGCTTGCCGCCCCATGGCGGACAGTACCTCTGTGCACCACGTGTTCTGCAGCTCCTTGGGCTTCTGTGCACTTCTTCCAGAAATCCTTCATGCACAGCATAGCCCTGGTCCCCATCACTCTATCCTGTGACGCTCAGCTCCCTGAGTTGTTTTCCAGCGGCGTGGGATCCCTTTGTGTAGTGCTGGGATGACCGCTTTTTGCAACTCCTTTGTCCCTGTGTTCTGGGACTCTTGTGGGTTCTGCCTGGTTATCTGAGGGCTGTATGAAGTGCTGAGAGCCCCCTCTGTCTCCTTAGTCCGAGTTGAGACACCTAGGTCGCCCCTGGACCCAGGTAGCACCTTTTTTTTCGCCAACCTCAACATTTGCGTGAGCCAAGGATTGTTGGTGGAATCCAACGACAAAAAACAGCCTACATCCAACAACTCGACATGGGACATCTCTTGCACTAAGCAGGAACCCACAGCTGTCTTCTTTGGTGCATTTCTGATTTTTCCTTCCAACCTGAGAATCCACTCTTGCACCTTCATCCAGGTTACCAGGGGCTCCTGTCCATCTGGACTCTTGATCGACTTCTGGACTTGGTCTCCGTTCTCCGCCGGTCTTCAGGTCCAGGAATCCATAGTTGGCTTCTTGCAGTCTTGCTTGGTTTTTGCATAATCCTTTGCCACGACTCCTAGTGTGTTCTGAGGAAACTTGCTGTATTTTACTCCTGTTTTCCTGGGCTCTGGGTGGGGTAATTTACTTACCATTGGTGTTTTCTTACACTACCAGCGCCCCTCTACACACTACACTTGCCTAGGGGGGAAATTGCCATTCGCATTCCACTATTTTATTATATGGTTTGTGTTGCCCCTAGGCCCATTGCAACATTTTGTGTTGTTCACTGTTTGCACTATTTTCTTACTGTTTACTTACCTGATTTTGGTTACTAGTGTACATATTGTGTATAATACTTACCTCCAGAATGAGTATTGCCTCTAAGATATTTTTGGCATTGTGTCACTAAAATAAAGTACCTTTATTTTTGGTAAAACCGAGTATTATCTTTCTTGTGTATAAGTACTGTGTGACTATAGTGGTATTGCAAGAGCTTTGCATGTCCCCTAGTTCAGCCTTGGCTGCTCTGCCACAGCTACCTCTAGAGAGCCTAAGCTGCTAGACAGACTGCCTACATTTCACTAAGGTGGATCACTGGACTTGGTATAAGGTGTGAGTACCTCTGGTACCCACTACAAACCAGGCCAGCTTCTCACAATCAGCATAAGCAAATATCTTGAAATGGACCTGATTCACCGTAACTGGTTAAGTCCTACGATTGCCTTCCAGACAGATGATAAATGGATCAATGTAAAGAGCAAACAGCAGAGGTAAACAAAGGCAGCCCTGTCTCGTTCCTCTAGTGATATGAATAACTTCTAAGCCCCTACTACCAATCTGTACCCTGGCCTTAGGGGACTGATAAAGGGCACAAATTGATCTGATGACACCTGGGCCAAGCCCCTTCGTCTACAGTACCTCCCAGAGATAGCCCCAGGAGACACGATCAAAGGCTTTCTCCACGTCCAACAACGTTAATCCCAAAGTGATTTGGTTACTTCAGCTACATCTAAAAGGGTTATTACTCGGCGAACATGATCAGCAGTGTCTCGCCCAGGAATAAACCCATGCTGGTGAAGTGAGACCAACTTGGCTTTAACCATCCCTAATCTTCCAGCCAAGATTTTTAATACATTTTTGTGTCTGCATTAATCAATAAGATAGGCCTGTATGAACCGGGGTTCAGAGGGGGTTTACCCTTTTTCTTAAATTCCACAATATTCGTATCCTCTCAAGATAGTGTAATCATTCCCTCTAGCTGAACAGTAGTAAAAGTAAGCTGCATTAGGTCCAACAGCTTGGGCAGAAACACTTCATAAATCTCCAGAGGGATTTTATCTGGCCCTGCAGCCTTCCCCCTTTCCATGGACCCAACTACAGCCATTATTTTCTCCCACTTGATCAGTGATTGAAGTTGGGCCTTCTCTGCATCATTGAGCTCTTCGCTGAGAGTGGTCTGCAGGTACGGTGAGTAACTAGTCGGGGACAGAGAAATATATTCCATGTACAGGTGTACAAAATAATTCTTGAATACCTCAAGAATCTCAGTAGGACTGTCTGCCGTCCACCCCTAGCCATTGTTAATAGCACCTATCCTTCCCGCAGCCTCCCTCTGCCATGTGCAATGTGCCAGTGGACTACCACAACCCTTCCAAATTCATAGTAGTCAGTCTTATAACTTAAAAATGTACCCACCAGAGCTTTGCTATAAAACTTGTTAATTGTAGCTTTTACTGCTGCTGTCTTCTGGATAATCTCTGCACTGTCCCGACCCTGCATGATCAACCTTGACAACTCAGCCTCATGCTTTGGTAAAACTGCAGACAGCTCTTTAACATTGGAGCATGCTACGTGCTGCTTACTCAGCCAAAATGTAAAGTCTCATCTGTAGCCCCTGCCTTCAAAGAATCCCAGACCATTTTGAGAGTTGCCGGACCCATGTTAATCTCCAGAATTTTATAAGCCAGCATCACATATGGATATTGTAGTCCTCATCTAACAGGAGTTTCCTGTTGAAAGTCCAAGCCCCTAGAGGCCTGACAAACCCAGCGATTGTCTATTTCAGTATTAAGGGATTATGATCCAAAAACACCCTGGGAATCAGTTGGATCTCTATTGAGCCTTTTAACATGCCAGATACAAAACAATTATCTAGTCTAACTTGTTTTTTATGAGAATAAAATGTATAGCACATATCATCTTGTTTAAGGGCTCCCCATACATCGATCATCCCATGATCTTCAAATAACTGCTGAATGGCCCGAAATTCTAACAGTTTCCAGCCCATATGGGTGGAAGTCAACCCACTAGTCACGCCGGACTCAGTATGTATATTCAGATCACCACATAGTATAAGTGGGGCAGGCCGAAATGCCATCTCCAAATTAAGAAAATGGAAAACTGCTGGGTAATCCAGGTTCATTCCATAGACAGAACTAACAGTTAAACTACCAGAGCTCAATTGAAGCTCCATGAAGTCTCATCTTCTCATCCCATCAGTTTTAACTTCAGTGGGTCCCCATGGCCCGGCTAGCCAATATAGCTGCTTCTCTTGTCGTACTCCCTTGCATCATACAGCAGAGTAGTGAATAGCCTAGTTCATCAAATCTTTAAATATTCCCATCTTACACGGGTCTCCTGTAGACAAACAATATCAGGCCGCATGTCCCTCAACCCCAAAGCCACTCTAGCCCTCTTTTTCCTGTTGTTTAATCCACCGACATTGATTGAACAAATGCAAGTGCTATCCTGGCCTATAGCTGCCTAAGCAAGTAACCTGACTTACATATCCTGCAGTTTATGCCAGATTCTCCCACAAGGTGTAAAACCATTTTCCTACCATGGTACCTAGAGCAATACCCAAGTCACTATTGTGCCCACCAGCAACTTCGTCCATACCAACAAGGAAACAAAAACTGTAATTTCATCATCTGTTTCCCCTCGACCAATCACACCCCCTCCTATAATACCCCTCCCACCCCAAGCCCTAACTGCCTCAGTCCCTACCCCCCCCACAACTACTACGGGCAAACAAGCTAGCCAGGCCCTCGTGATGGACCTGTCCCCTTCTTCTGACCCCACAGAAGAAAATCACCTGAGAAAAAAACTCTCCTCCCATTGAACCCTACCCCAGCCTCTCTAAATGAATCAATGTTAGACTGTTTGGTGCCCTGGCCCAAAACCATGGCTGCATAGACCCAAAGCCCATATCTACCAGAAACGTCTTAGCTTTGATCTCTAAAGTAAAAAAGGGGTCCTTATCCTTTACAACTATCTTAAGCGTGGCTGGATTCAGAAGAAAAGTCTGTCCCCCACCTTGTTGTATGGGTTGAATCAGCTGCCGAAGGCACCACCGTCTTTCTACTGTTGTATGACAAAAATCTGGTCTGACAAAAAAAGTGCACCCTTCAGAACACCACTTCTTCTTAGGACGAGCCAGATTACAAACTGCTTGCTGCAACAAATAGTTACCAAAGAAAACCAATACTGCCCTGGGCTTGCCACCATCCCACTGGGATGGTGGCAAGGAAATCTATGGGCCCGTTGAATCTCTACAGCCCAGTCCCACTCTGATAGTTCTGGAAGGCCCCTGAAAAAGCCTAACCAAGATTTGCTGGTTTCCTCACCCTCAGCCCCCTCAACCCCTTCTGGGATGCCCAGAATGCTCAAGTTATTCCTCCTCAGTCTGTTCTCAAACTCCTTGAACTTCTACTGGGCATCTGATATGTGAGTGTCCAACATGTTCGTGGCCGTTCTACGAGCTTCTGACTCTGACCATAGAGACACTATCCTCGTCGCTAGCTCTCACAATCTCTCCAAGAACTCAGAGCAAGTTTTATCCACTCAGTGCATAGCACCATGCAATTTCCGATAAGCGTTCTGAGATTTATGGCTTCTTCGTGGGTTTCCTCTCAATACGCCATTATACTTTGATAAATCGCCTCCAAGGAGACAGGATCAGAAGTAACCAAAGATTGATCTTTCTCACCCGGAACACTTCCTTTTAAACATGGTGATACTGAATAAATCCACAATAAGTCACTGCCTTTAGTCGCAGACTCCAAATTTTCTACCTTCTTCTAACTGTGTCAATTGCAGCTGATCGAGCATTAGAATGTGCCGGCCAGTGTCTTGAAACTCCACTATCTCCACTGGCCAGGCTACTGTCATCATCTGATAAACTGCCCCCGGTATGCCTCTTAGCTTCTCTTGATCCCAATTCATCCTCTGACCACTTAGACTGGTCAGATAAGGAGAAAAAACTATCAGCTGCTTCGCCTGAGCGTATCTTGAAATCATTCAATTTGTTACTCGCTCCAACCGTGCTCTGCCAGGCCCCCAGCTTTTTAGAGGCTTTTATACCTCTGGATGCCTCGACAACAGTACTTGTGGCCCCTGAGTGATTAATCATTTGATTATGATCCCCCACTGTCCCCAGTAAGGCAAGTGGACCTCCTCCTGTAGTAAAGATGCAGCACAGACAGGCTGAGTAGTGCAAGAATCACCGGTAGACTTCTGCAGGGATTCACTAACAACAGCCTCATCATCTGCATAGTGCTTGGGTAAGCCCATCTGCGAAGTTACTGACACCTGACGAGAACTCCAGTGCGGAGTGGAGCCACCCGACCCATGCAATAGGGCAGCCCTGACCACACATGGTGCTTCTTGCTCTGCATCTGCGTCTGGAGGAAGACAAGCCGCAACAGCTCCCTGCGAGGCTGGAACCACCTCAGCTGCAGAGGCTGGGGCCCGTCGTTCCCAGCCATCCGTATGGCTGCAAGCAGCTGCCGTCCTTTGTCCGCTGGTGGATCAAAAATTGTCCAAATCGAAGGTGAAGCCTTCTACTGCACCACGTTCACGGTCCTGGGTTTCACAGGTAAATTTGTATGAGCTTTGGCTGAAGCTCCATTGTTCCATTGGGAGCCTGGCAATACATGGAGCAGGGCCTACCAATTTCTTTTGTCCTGTGGGAGCTATCAGGCTTCGACTACCCATGCGCCAATAAAAATCCACATAAGACACTGCCACCTCCAGTAATAGCGAAACAGCTGCTCCAGGAGGTTTGTTGTCATGTAGGAAGGGTAACACCACAAAGTCTTAATCATAGCATTAATATTTCAGCCAACCGTTTTTCACCACAAGATTAGGGTTCAATATCCAAAGACAGCACAGACCGGGTCGGAAGGAGATATAAACCTGTCTCTCACATGACCGCCATCTTGCCCCCACTTCTTCTTGAATGCCTCCAATTTTGTTAATTGACCTGTTCCTCCCTTCTTATCTTATCCACTCCCACCCGAAGCTCCCTTTCATGCTGTAGCTTCAGCTTCTCCATTTTCAGGTAATGCATCCTGTTTTCCCACCTATCCTCCAGTTCCTCCTGGGTCAGACCTTTGGAAGAAACACTGCCGCCTGCCCTGGAGGCCCTCCTTCCAGGCAGGCCCTGGTTATCCAACAAAACATCAAGGATGCTCTGCACCTCCTCATCCACAGCAATATTCTCCTTTGCTGTGTGCTCCTACCTATTTTGTTGCCAACCAGGCCCTCAGCGCCTTTTGAAGCTCTTCCTTCTTGGTGGAACTTTTGCTTGGACACTTCAACTCCTTACAGAACTGCTTGAGCTGGGGTACTGTGTAATCCTCCATCATCACCAGCTCAAACACCACATTTGTAGCAACTACTGATGGCTCCCTAGACTGAGACATGCTTGTGGATAAGGCTCAACAAACGTGCAGAGTTTCAGAAGACGTGGGAAGTCCAAAAAGAAAAGCGAAAAGCCAAGAGAAAAAACGGTATGTGGTTGTGTAATGGTCTGCAGTAAAACAGTTGTGTACATCAGTCATTGCATGTCAAGTACAAATAAAAGTCCTATCCTCACCACTGATCACCACTGTTAGAAATGGGGTCTCTAGTTTGCAGTCAGTTTACACCCTGTCCAAGTAGGGACCCTCACTCTAGTCAGGGTAAAGGGGTCACACACCTAAGATAATCCCACCTCGCCCCCTTAGTCACTTGCCACAAGCAGTCAGGCTTATCTCAGAGGCAATGTGTAAAGTATTTGCACCACCAAACACAGTAACACAGTGAAAACACCACAAATGGACACCACATTAGTTTAGAAAAATAGCCAATATTTATCTAGGTAAAACAAGACGAAAACGACAAACATGCATACACAAAAAGAGATATCAATTTTTAAAGTAAAAAAAGGCTTAATCCATGAAAAACAATGGATGCGTTGTTTTAGTACAAAGTACCTGGTATGCTTCAAAAATAAAGCTGCAGGGCAAGCGTGCATCGGAAAAGCAAGCAATGCATTGATTCCTTACTCGCAAGTGAGGCCGTGCATCGATTCTTTCTCTGCTGGGTAAACAATGCATCGATTCTTTCCTTGCAGGAAAGGGATGTGCTGATTTCTGGACTGTAGGAAAGTACCATCTTGCCTGGCATGTTACCCCCATTTTTCACTGTATATATGTTGTTTTAGTTGTATGTGTCACTGGGACCCTGCTAGTCAGGGCCCCAGTGCTCATAAGTGTGCCTGAATGTGTTACCTGTGTTATGACTAACTGGCTCACTGAGGCTCTGCTAATCAGAACCTCAGTGGTTATTCTCTCTCATTTCTTTCAAATTGTCACTAACAGGCTAGTGACCAATTTTACCAATTTACATTGGCTTACTGGAACACCCTTATAATTCCCTAGTATATGGTACTGAGGTACCCCGGGTATTGGGGTTCCAGGAGATCCCTATGGGCTGCAGCATTTCTTTTGCCACCCATAGGGAGCTCTGACAATTCTTACACAGACCTGCCACTGCAGCCTGAGTGAAATAACGTCCACGTTATTTCACAGCCATTTTACACTGCACTTAAGTAACTTATAAGTCACCTATATGTCTAACCTTTACCTGGTAAAGGTTAGGTGCAAAGTTACTTAGTGTGAGGGCACCCTGGCACTAGCCAAGGTGCCCCCACATTGTTCAGGGCCAATTCCCCGGACTTTGTGAGTGCGGGGACACCATTACACGCGTGCACTACATATAGGTCACTACCTATATGTAGCTTCACAATGGTAACTCCGAATATGGCCATGTAACATGTCTATGATCATGGAGTTGCCCCCTCTATGCCATCCTGGCATAGTTGGCACAATCCCATGATCCCAGTGGTCTGTAGCACAGACCCTGGTACTGCCAAACTGCCTTTCCCGGGGTTTCACTGCAGCTGCTGCTGCTACCAACCCCTCAGACAGGCTTCTGCCCTCCTGGGGTCCAGCCAGGCCTGGCCCAGGATGGCAGAACAAAGGACTTCCTCTGAGAGAGGGTGTTACACCCTCTCCCTTTGGAAAATGGTGTGAAGGCAGGGGAGGAGTAGCCTCCCCCAGCCTCTGGAAATGCTTTCATGGGCACACATGGTGCCCATTTCTGCATAAGCCAGTCTACACCAGTTCAGGGACCCCTTAGCCCTGCTCTGGCGCGAAACTGGACAAAGGAAAGGGGAGTGACCACTCCCCTGACATGTACCTCCCCTGGGAGGTGCCCAGAGCTCCTCCAGTGTGCTCCAGACCTCTGCCATCTTGGAAACAGAGGTGCTGCTGGCACACTGGACTGCTCTGAGTGGCCAGTGCCAGCAGGTGACATCAGAGACTCCTTCTGATAGGCTCCTTCAGGTGTTGCTAGCCTATCTTCTCTCCTAAGTAGCCAAACCCTCTTTTCTGGCTATTTAGGGTCTCTGTCTTTGGGGATTCTTTAGATAACGAATGCAAGAGCTCATCCGAGTTCCTCTGCATCTCTCTCTTCACCTTCTGCCAAGGAATCGACTGCTGACTGCGCTGGAAGCCTGCAAAACTGCAACATAGTAGCGAAGAAGACTACTGCAACTCTGTAACGCTGATCCTGCCGCCTTCTCGACTGTTTTCCTGGTGGTGCATGCTGTGGGGATAGTCTGCCTCCTCTCTGCACTAGAAGCTCCGAAGAAATCTCCCGTGGGTCGACGGAATCTTCCCCCTGCAACCGCAGGCACCAAAGAACTGCATCACCGGTACCTTGGGTCTCCTCTCAGCACGACGAGCGAGGTCCCTTGAATCCAGCAACTCTGTCCAAGTGACTCCCACAGTCTAGTGACTCTTCAGTCCAAGTTTGGTGGAGGTAAATCCTTGCCTCCCCACGCCAGACTCCATTGCTGGGAACCGCGACTTTTGCAGCTACTCCGGCCTCCGTGCACTTCCGGCGGAAATCCTTTGTGCACAGTCCAGCCTGGGTCCACGGCACTCTAACCTGCATTGCACGACCTCCTAAGTTGTCCTCCGGCGACTCCTTTGTGCGACTTTGGGTGAGCACTGTTTCACGCATCCTCGTAGTGCCTGTTTCTGGCACTTCTGCGGGTGCTGCCTGCTGCTGAGAGGGCTCCTTGTCTTGCTCGACGCCCCCTCTGTCCCCAGACGCAATTGGCGACATCCTGGTCCCTCCTGGGCCACAGCAGCACCCAAAAACCCTAGCCGCACGATTTGCAGCTAGCAAGGCTTGTTGGCGGTCTTTCTTCAGGAAAACACTTCTGCACGACTCTCCACGGCGTGAGGGATTCGTCCTCCAAAGGGGAAGTTCCTAGCCCTTGTCAATCCTACAGAATCTCCAGCTTCTACTGTCCAGTAGCAGCTTCTTTGCACCCACAGCTGGCATTTCCTGGGCATCTGCCCATCTCCGACTTGCTTGTGACTTTTGGACTTGGTCCCCTTGTTCCACAGGTACCCTCGACTGGAAAGCCATTGTTGTTGCATTGCTGATTTGTGTCTTTCCTGCAGAATTCCCCTATCACGACTTCTATGTCCTTTGGGGAACTTTAGTGCACTTTGCACTCACTTTTCAGGGTCTTGGGGAGGGCTATTTTTCTAACCCTTACTATTTTCTAATAGTCCCAGCGACCCTCTACAAGGTCACATAGGTTTGGGGTCCATTCGTGATTCGCATTCCACTTTTGGAGTATATGGTTTGTGTTGCCCCTATCCCTATGTGTCTCCATTGCATCCTATTGTAACTATACATTGTTTGCACTATTTTCTAATACTATTACTGCATATTTTGGTATTGTGTACGTATATCTTGTGTATATTTTCTATCCTCATACTGAGGGTACTCACTGAGATACTTTTGGCATATTGTCATAAAAATAAAGTACCTTTATTTTTAGTATATCTGTGTATTGTGTTTTCTTATGATATTGTGCATATGACACTAGTGGTACTGTAGCAGCTTCACTCGTCTCCTAGTTCAGCCTAAGCTGCTCTGCTAAGCTACCATTATCTATCAGCCTAAGCTGCTAGACACCCTATACACTAATAAGGGATAACTGGGCATGGTGCAAGGTGTAAGTACCACTAGGTACTCACTACAAGCCAGTCCAGCCTCCTATATGGACAAGCAGCCTTGGGTCCGTGTTGTGATGTTGAATGAAGATTTTGTCACCCAGGGATGATGCATGGAAAATCTGGACACACAGCAGTGATGAATCCATGCTGAGCTGGCAATGTGTTGATTTCACCAGCGCTGCATCGATTTTTCAGCCGCGGTGCCGGCATTGTACCAGTTTTTCTGATGCTCGGCTCCGGATTTTCACCTTGGGTTTGCCAGCTTCTCCTTTCAAGGGAACAGGGACTAGATGTGGCACCACTCGGCAGGCTATGGGCCTCAGCAAGAGAGCCCAAGTGCTGGCAGATGAAGTCTTTGTTGGCCCTGAGACTTCAGAACAGGGGGCAAGCTCAGTCTAACCCCTTGGAGAAACTTCACAAGCAGGATTTCCAAAAGGAAAGTCCAGTCCTTTCACTCCATAAGGCAGAAGCAGTAGCAGCAGGCCAGCACAGCAAGGCAACAGGCCGAGTGGCAGGTCCTCCTCAAGCATCACACCCTTCTCCTTGGCAGAGGTTCCTCTTGATCCAGAAGTAATCTAAAAGCCTGGGGTTTTGGGTCCAATACTTATACCCCTTTCTTCCTTTGAAGTAGGCAAACTCCAAAGGAAAGTCTTTGTAGTGCTCAAGACCCTGCCTCTTCCTTACCCTGGCCCAGACACACACTAGGGGGTTAGAAACTGTATTGTGAGAGGACAGGCACATCCTTTTGAAGTGCAGGTGACAGCTCCTCTCTCTCTCGCTCTAGCCCATGAAGACTCATCAGTAAATGCAGGACACACCTCAGCTCCCTTTGTGTCACTGTCTAGAGGGAATTCACAAACGGGCAAACTGTCAGTCTGACCCAGATGTGTATTCAGTAGCTAGGCAAAAGGACAGAATGGTTAAGCAAAAAAAATTCTAAAAGTGGCCTTTTCAAACTTGCAATCTAAAAACCAACTTCACTCAAATATGTATTTTTAAATTGTGAGTTCAAGGACCCCAAACTCCACATATGTATATGCTTCCAAAGGGAAATTACACTTAGAAGGTATTTCTAAGCAATCCCAATGTTAACCAATGGGAGAGATAGGCCTTGCAACAGTGAAAACCTACTTTAGCAGTGTTTCACTATATGGACATGTAAAACACACCAGTACATGTCTTTTTTTTCAACTCTCTTTATTGGTATTTTTGGTAGGGAATCAGTACAATCGTACTCATGTTATATATTTATTGCACCATGACTTAGTTCTACATATACATTTTAACATTGAATCATTTTATAATCTTACAGGACTGTGCCCTCCTCAGCTACTATCTTCCCTTCATTTCCAATTCTTTGCATAAAAGCTATTTTACTACATATTCACTATCACATATTTCTCTCCCAGATCTTCAGTTCCAGCTCTCCGTCGATTTTCCCCTCTTGGCATCCCGCATGTTATCTTCCAGCAATCCCCTCAAATTACAAATTTATACATCAGCATATTTCTTTAAATTTGGAGATTATAATGTAGTTCTACTACTGTCCCATTTGCGTTTTAGGGATTGAGGGTATTCTGGTGGGTAATAACTGTGATATCGGTGATTCTGAGAGCTGATTGTGTATTGTGAAGGGGATGAAGAGTTCCTGTAATGTATCCTGATCTGTAACATACTCTAGTAAACTTTGAGATTGAACACCAATCAAAGGAACAAAATTAGACTAAGAAAAGAACAAAAAAGGTAGTAAGGTAGGCAGGAATTGGTGAGTCTATTTATACTCCTCTAGGCATTGGCGGGAGGCCAGGCAGCAGAGGGGCAACTCTGTTTTGTCCATTCTTTCTTGTCAGGTCAGCACGTCGGTTCTGGGACCTCTGACCTTCAAAGCCAAAATATAGTTATGTACCCAGAGTCGGGCCGCCTTGCACCACATCCCTCTTGTGGCCTGTGTGGTGTCATGTGCTCCCCTCTACATCCTTTCCAATCCTTTGTTTGTTTTTCACTCCTCCATTGGAGTCCCTCCCCAGTCAATTTGTCCCCATGACTTAGGGCTCTAATCAGAGCTTTCCCCTCTATCAGACTTGGCATCTAAAGTTGGTTTCAACCAGGCCTCCATTAACTCATCCCAGAGATGTGCTATAGGGCGCCTCCTAATTCCTTTACTGTCCTCTTCGGGAGGACATACCCTTCTGCCCTTGCCCACTTCGTGACATATTTTTCCCATGCAATAAAATTGGGACCGCTGGCCAATTTCCAGGCCATTGTGATGCGTCTCTTTGCCAAAGCCAATGTTAGGTCCACCAATCGGGGCCCAACCTTTCTCTTCCTAGGCCTGGGGTACTTTCCCAACAGACATACCTAGAAGGTACAGGGGACCCGGCGACCAAGCGTGTTGTGTATTCTGTTTATTACTGCCCCCAATACCTTTGTGAGGAAGTGCAGTCCCACATCATATGACATAAGTCCAAGTCTAGCATTCCACATCTTGGGCATCCCTGCCCCCCCCCCCCCATAAATTACCTGTATGCTATGTGGCGTCAGATAAGTCATATGTAGGAAGTTGAATTGAATAAATTGTAGTCTTGTGTTAGGTGAGTCACTCTTGGTATAACTCAGCATCCGGCTCCGTCTTTGTCTGATATTTCTTTTCCAAATATCCCTTCTCATTTGTCTCTCAGTCTCATTAGGGGTATACGTCCCATTTCATTTAATGCCCTACATAGCCAGGTGATCACTCTCCTAGCCCATCCCACTGAAAGGAGAAGTTGAAGTACTGCGTCCATAGGGGGTTCCTGGCAACCACAATACCACCGATCTACATATGCATTTGCCACCGCCTTGTAAGTCAAAAATTGTGCACTCGGTAAATCTCGATTGTCCATCAGATCCCCCAGCGGAATAAGTTATTTTTCTTGATAGCAGTCGCCAACTGTCACCAAACCTGTAGCCGACCAACTTCGAAGTTCCACCCCCATGAAATAAGTGACTGGTGTGCCATGCGTGAAACCCACTGTATTCTGCCCAGGTGCATATGCCGCCAGCCTACGAGCCCTCACCTGACTCATCTTCCAAGCATATAGTGCCGCTTTCATATCTTGAGGAGTGGAATTGGTACATCTGCTCTCAATAACCGTGGTAACAACCTATCACGGTACAGGTCCAAACCCAACTGGTCCAAACTCCGTCGCTGTGCCCCTCCGAGCCACTTAGCAATCCACTGAAATTGTGCTGCTAGTTAATATAACTCATAATCCAGTACTCCAATTCCACCGTATGCTGGGGGATGTTTCAAAGTTGCGAGAGACATTCTTTGTCTGACTCCATCCCATATAAGGTCCCTAATTAATGTATCCAGCCAATGGAACCCCACTGGAATAGTACCTGGTATATTAACAAACAGATAGAGAAGGCGGTTTAATACCACTATCTTCGTTATTGCAATTCGAGCCATCACCGACATTTTTGGGGATTTCCAAAAAAACAACACTACTTTTTATTGAGAGATATGCTATACCCAGGTTTCTTTCATATATATCATCCATGGCCTGATAGATATCAATACCTAGGTATCTAAAAGAGGAGGGTTCCCATCTGATTCCCAGCGGTATGTGTGGTGGGGGTTGAGTATCTTTTTATACTGCGAAGAAGACAGGTCTTTGCGGGGTTCAGTCATAGGCCAAACATCTTTCCAAATTTCTCCAGTCTTTCAATAGTGTCTTCTACTCCTTCTCATTGTTGTCCATATATAGGAGCAGATCATCAGCGTACAGTGAAGTAATATTGGGACGTCCGTCTACCAGTAGGCCATGATGCATCCCTTCTGCTCTGAACCAGACTGCCAGAGGTTCTATGGCAAGAGCAAATAATATGGGGGATAAGGGACAGCCTTGTCTAGTCCCCCTAAAAATGGCATATTCAAGAGAGAGAGTAACCCCTGTATGCACCCTTGCTGTGGGTTTGTTATATAATAGTGCCACAGACTTTGTCCAGCCCTCTCGCAGGCCAATGCGTTGCATGACCTTGGTCAGAAAGTCCCAACGGATTGAATCAAATGCCTTTTCAAAGTCTACGGACACAAGTGTGGACTCTGCGTGTGATCAGGTCTCCGGGTGACAATAGATATGAAACAATCGATGCAGATTGAGGGAAGTGCTCCTGTCTGGGATAAACCTGTTCTGATCTTCATGGAACAGGATTTTAAAATCTGTATTCAACATAGATAGTGGGCGATACGCTGAGGTGGTTGCTCCTAGTAGATTCCAGTAAGTTACTTCTATCCCATACCTTATTACATATACGTATTAGTTTGGGAATCAGTGCAGCCCTATACGACAAGTAAAATTCAGCCGGAAGGCTGTCAGGTCCTTGTGTTTACCTTCGGCCATTTCCTTGATGACTTGATGTAATTCCTGGGCAGTAATTGGGCCCCCAGCACCTCTGGTATCCCTTGTGGAAGTATTGGCAAGTGAAGTTTGTCTAGATGTGTTTCTCGGTCCGTGTCCGGTAAGAGCTCTGGCCTCCCATATAGGGTCTCATAGCATTTTCTAAATTCGTCATTAATTAATTCTGGGGCATAGACATGTTCACCTGTCCCGTGATTAGGTGTGTGATAGGAATGCCCCTGAACTCCGGGCAAATCAACCAAGCCAATAACCAGCCCGATTTGCCCTCCTCCCCATGGGTTCAGTCCAAATTGGCTTTATAATCAATGTTTTGCAGTCTTTCCAGCACTTTATTATGTTGCCTGTATGCTTCTCGCAATTGCAGCCCTGGTTGAGGGTCTGACCCCTGGGTTATTTCTAGGTCATGTCTCTTGGTTTCAAGGGTAGTCATCTCCTCCTGCTATGCTCTACGTGCCCCCACAGTTTGTCCCATGTAATGCCCCCTTATTACCACTTTATACGCCTCCCATTCCACCAAGACCGATGAGGCCGACCCCTGGTTAACAAAAAGTAACCTGCTATTACCCTTCCCAGTGATTCCCTGTAACTATCGTCCTATAGCGCTGTAGGTTGTAGCAGCCAGAGTGGCACTGCTGGTCTGGGCAGCCGCAGGGCAAGCCTCAGAATAAGAGGGCTGTGGTCTGAAAGGGTACTTCACAGATACTTTGTGGCCTGCACCACTTGACATAGCCCCACCGAGCAGAACAGCCTGTCTATCCTGGAATGTAAGTCATGCATGTGTGAGTAGTAGGAGTGACCCCTGTCCCTTCCTTGTTGGAGCCTTCACAAATCATTGAAGGCCCAATGTTGTACCCACTCCCTGAATCCCATGGCCAATTTCAAGGCGGGAGCCCCCTGTAATGGTGGAGTCGAGCGATCCAATTGGACATTGTCTACACAATTAAAATCTCCTCCAATCAATAAGTCACCCCTCAGTATTGAGCCCATCTGTGCCAGATTGGTCCTGATTTGGTGCGTAAATGCTACCCAGGGTGATCACTCTCCCCATAACCTGCCTGAAATCAGTACATACTCACGCAGGGGCTCAAATGGGACTCCCGGTTTTATCCAGAGTAGTGCTCCTCTTGCATAAGCTGAATAAGCGGTAGCATGAAGGGGACCTTGCCATCTCCGTTGCAACCGGGCTATCTCTTCCCCCCCATGTGGGTCTCCTGCAGCATTGCTATATGTACTCCTCTACGCCACAGGTACTGGTAAGCTTTGTGACGTTCGGCTGCTGATCCTAGACCCCGAACATTCCAGGTCATGCATGTGGTATGTTGTGTCGTGGTAGCCATGTTATTCTAGAGAGTACAAGGTATCACATAACCCCCCGCTCCTCCTAGCCCAGCCACTCAGTACACCAAATAACCCAATTCCTGCCTTGTTTAAACCAACATCTCACAATGAACTCCCCAATCCAGGGACGAACAGCAACAGTTTTCTACCCAAATAAATCAACTTCTGTGAATGAAACCACATCTCCTGCTCTGCTCCCAGGTGCTCCCTCAGAGAGCATGGCTGTTGGGGGGGGGGGGGTTGCCAGCAGTTCCCAGCCAGCCATGTCACTCCTGCCTGTCTAATGTCATAATAGTCAACCTCATGTGTGCCTTCTTCGAAAGGGGGAGTTCACGTCCTCCTCATCTATTGGTTGGATCTCGTATCAGCGGTCTGTGATTCTCTCCCCTCTATTGCTGCCCTCCAGTTTGGGTGTCCATAGTCACCCCCAGAGCCCCTGACAATTCTTTACGCTTGTGCTGTTGTGTAGTGGGAATTTGCAGCTGGTTATATCAGTTTCTCTACTGACTCGGGGTTATTACTGGTAACCTGTCCTTTTCAGGGTCTGTTCTGTCAGCCTCAGAGTCCGTTGCTGATCCACCTGCATCAGTCCCGGAGCAAGGCTCAGTGCTGCATCGTCTTGCGATGTTGGCTGCAGCTTTGATCGCTGACTCTCTCTCCGTGTGGTTTTGCGACAAAGTGGGTCTCATTCGTTGCTTGAGTCGTTGAAATCTCTGGCGTTTCCCAATAGGTCCCTGTTTTTCTTCTTGTTGCTTGTGTTTCTTCCCTATCCAGGGAATTCCTGTCTTATGTGCCTCCAGCCAGTCCTCACAGAAATTCGTCTTGCTGCTGTTTTGCTTTCCTTCTAAATATGAAAACACTTTTGCTTTATCCAAGCACTCATCCCAAGACTCACAAAGTCCTGCTAAACAAGAAAACATGTTCCTCACAGCACCATGAGGCAGTTTAACTTCACATGCATTTTCAAACATGGTCTGCTGTGCTTCTTTAATTCTCTAAACAACAAAAACAATTACACTTTTAAATAGTGCACTTCCAAGCTCCAATTCGACTCCCAGACTGTCGACTAATGCCAAAATGTTTTGCCTTCCTTATCTTATCTTATGACCGAGCTTACAAAGCTTCTCTGGAATGCACTTCTTAGTTTAAAGAAGACATTTATTGTTATTACTTCACCACGAGGTTCCTGAGAGACGAGATTAGTAGGTTGGAAGCACACGTTTAAAAGTAGTCGCAGCAATGAAAGCAAAATATATCAAAGTACTTCTCAATTGCAATGTACACAGCAAATACATATGATTATATTATAGCATAACTTCAAAGCAAAGAATAAAAGTCAAAATTGCATCACCGTAGGGCCTATCACTGCTTGTCATCTTTCTCATGTCTTCAAGTTGATGACTCCTGTTCAACTGCGAGAAAGAGATTTTCCACCCAAACAGGAGGCCAGGCAGCTGAAGTCAGCTCCTGACTGAAGTCCTGGAAAATTTCCCCTTGCTGCTGCCCAGGGCCACCGTAAAAAGCCTGATAAAAGGCTCCTTAGTCTAAACATGCTGGCTCAGTGGGGGGAACCGAACAAGAGCCTGGAGAGTGGCTAAGTCTCCGAACTTCTCGTTCGTTCCCAGGCTGGATTGAGAGGTAAACACAGAATATACGCTCTCTTAAGGTTCGTGTGAATTAAATTTGAAAAACACAGCTTGGTTTACCATGTGGAAAAACACAGCTCATCTGCAATGTCTCAACTGCAATGTCTAACTTCATGTTAAAGCCAATAGACAGCTAAACCGAATACAGAATGTAATGTCTAATGCCATGTTAAAGCCAATAGGCAGCTAAACTGAATACAACATGTAATGTGCTACTGGTGAACATTGAGCAACTAATATGCGCAATGGTGAAACACAAAGTCATTAGTCAAACACAATTAATGGCATAACAGCTGCCCATTATGATTTTTAGTTTAGCAGGGAACAGCAGAGAGTACTGTATCCCCCTCTCTTTCAGTGCCCTTTTCACAGCAACGTATGATGCTCTTTTTTCTTGCACTGCTGTCGTATAATCAGGAGACATGTTCACTTTTCCATTCTCAACGGAGTGGGAGCCGACTTTGCGGGCACAGTGCACAATGATATCCCTATATCAGTAATGTAGCGACTTAGCCACTACTGTACACAGTTGTCTGCCTGGGGCCGGTGGCCAGGTGGGCAGCCTGTGTGCCCGTTCCAAAGCGAAGAAGGATGTGAGTCTTTTTGGGGCCACGTCAGTCCAGAGCCAAGTCTCAAGGTACGCCACTGTGTCTTTTCCTTGTACTCCTTCTGGAAGCCCTACTACTTGGATGTTATTGCATCTATTGCTGTCTTCTGCGTCTTCCGCACAATGTCCAGTCTCTGTACTCGGTCAGTCAGTTAGCTTCTTGAGCTGGTCGTATATCTGCTAGGCTGTGTTCCATCTCTTGCACTCTTTCCACCAATTTCCTGTGTTCAGCTTGTAGTAACCCCAGACCCACTGAAATGGCTCCAATTTTTTGTTGGATAGCAGTTTTGGTATCTACGATTGCTGCCAAGATTTTGCCAAATTGAGATTGCATGTTAGTGGGCATGATATCTTGCCCCTCCGTCTGATCTGGCAGCATCTCCGGCATAGTCAAACAGTCTGAAATTGCTTGGGAGGGTCTCACTTGCGATTTCCCCATTGTGCCCAGACTTCTTTCTCTGCCTTGGTCCCTGTCTCCAGGCTGGGTAGTTGTGCACTTGCTTTACCCTAGGTAGGGTAGTTTGTGAATCTAATCTGTAATATCCTGAATATCCTGGCACTGAAGGGAGTGCTGGGGCCTGGGCTTTCAGTAGTTCTGTCTGAAAGGGGATATGTTTACTGTTCTAGTCACTGGGCTTCTCCTTAACGGATCAACCCTTGGAGGAGGGGGTGATTGAGGGTGCAGCCTTCGCTCTATTCATCTGTCCTGTTGTGCAGTGTTCTTATTCCTTGAGTAACAATGTAGTGCCCATTCTGGTGGCCATTTTACTCGGTTAGAGCCCCTCACTGCATTATGTTCATTGGTCCCTCCATCCACCAGGCAATGTCTTTCAGTCTCCGTTTTTCCTCCCCGTCTCTCCTATGTGCAGCTCTTCTTTTATTCCAGGGCTGGGCAGGTCCGGGGGATCACCATCTCTTCTCTCTCGTCCTCCTCACAGTGACTGCATGGGACTGGGAGCATTAGGCCGATTCTCTGGTCGACCAGTCCAGGCTCCACTCTCCCCATCTTGGTATGCCGTACTTCTCCATTAGCCTGAGTGGGTCTGCCAGTCCGGCCTCCTCCACCCTTATCCACCATTACGCTTCTTCCTCCGGGCTTACTCAGCAGCGCCTATGTACGGTCCAACCGCTCTGCACATATGCTATGTAAGATCTGGGAGCCGATTGCCCAGGACTGCTCAGCGACTTGGCCGCCTCTTCGCTGCTCCGTCACTCTCGCCTGGTGCTGGTCGATGGCACAAGTTCCTCCAATCACACCTCTCGTCCGTGATTGATTGTGCCGTCACAGGGCACCCCGGGTGACTCTCTAGGAAAGAGAAAGTTCCTTGGTAATGTGGAGCATTACGATCATGCATCTGCCATTGCTGGCTGCTAGGCCACACCCTCCACACACCAGTACATGTCCTACCTTTTAAATACACTGCACCTTGTCCAGGGGACTACCTTAGACCAACCTTAGGGGTGACTTACTTGTAGGAAATGGACGGTTTGGACCTAGCAAGTATGTACGCTTGCTAGGTCGAACCGGTAGTTAAAAACTGGACAGACAGACTCTGCAATGGCAGTTCTGAGACATGTTTACAGGGCTACTTATGTGGGTGGTATAATCAGTGCTGTAGGCCCCCTAGTAGCTTTTGATTTACAGGCCCTGGGCACCTTCAATGCACGTTACTAGGGACTTACTAGTAAATAAAATATGCCAATCATGGAAAAGCCAATTACCAATATAATTTAGACAGAGAGCACTTAAGCACTGGTTAACAGTGGTAAAGTTCCCAGAGTATCAAAACCAGCAAAAACAAATTACAGCAAAGAATCCAGAAGCAAAAAGTACAGGGGAACCACTCCAACAGCTGCCTGGTCTAACACCACAGATGTCAAGACAAACTATTGGACATCTTTGGTCCACTCACTAAGATACCTTAGCTGGGTTTCCATGCCAAGGAGTCTGAGGCTCCCATTGATCTCAACATCCTAGTGGGCTGGGCCCAATGAGCTTTGTGTTCCCTGGGAAAGATCCACTGCGCTATTTCCAATGAAAGACGATGCTCTGTCCTCATTAAGATGGACCCCAAGTTGACCAATCTCACCACTTTGAAGTCAGACCCCTTGGCTCAAGGTCTAGTATTTGAGACTCCCTTCCTTAATGAACTATCAGAATTTGCAGCAACATACGCATACCTGGATAAAGCTCAGGGCTCTATCAAGGAGGTTCTTCACCCACTTTTTAACAGGGCCGGATGCTTTTGAGGGTGAGCCTTCAGCTACCACTTCCATCCATGTCCTCAAAGAGGCTACTATCAACATTCTAGAGAAAGTTACCAGGATTCCTCCTCCTTCCCCACTTTCTACCCCTCCCAGCATAGGTGTGTTGTAACTGCTTCTGGAGAGTGAAAACCAGAGGCTCCCAGGATGCCGATGCTACAGGTGAGCCTAATTCCTATATCAGATGTAATTTTGGCCAGCAGAACTATGTTATTTCTTCACAACTGGCAGAACAGTACTCCGGAAGCCTTGGTTCTCAAATCAATATAGGGTTAAAAGTTTGAATTCTATGCGTCTCCAGTTCAAGGTGTCACTCCCGCTGAGTTGTATTTTTCCCTACGAGATCAGGAGTTTATCTCCTCAGAGGTGGCAGATCTCCTGGTCGAAAGAGCCAAAGAGGAAACTCTTCCTCAGACTCGTGGATTCTTTAGCCCTATTTTCATAGTGGAAAAGAAGGGTGGCAGATCCCGCTTGATCCTCAATCTGAAAGACTTCACTGGGTGGATCGCCTACCACCATTTCAAAATGAACGGCATCCATTTGTTAAGGGACATCTCATGAGAAATGGACTGGATGGTTCGAATAGATCTGAAAGATGCTTATTTGACCATTCTTAATTTTCCACCTCATCAACGGTTTCTGCAATTTCTTTGGCAAGGATAATGCGCCAAGTACAAAGTCCTTTATTTCGGTCTGTCATCGGCCCCTTGGTGCTTCACAAAAGTGATGCGCCCGATAGCGGAGTCTTTTCGGGCCAGAGGTGTTTGTCTGATTATTTATCTAGACAACATCATCATCATGGCACAGTGCCCTCTACTGATGCTTACTCACCTAGAAAGGGCAATTTCTCTTTTCCTCGACTTGGGATTCATTGTGAACAGTCAGAAGTAGAAGTCAATTTTATCTCCTTCACAGCGAATGGAGTTTCTGGGGTTTCAGGTGGATTCCGTACTGACCACCTCAAGATCTGCAACATCAAGAAGGAACTGAGATCGATGTTGTGCAAACAGATGGTATCTTTGAGATGCGCAGCCCTATGGTGGGCCTGTTATCCTCTTCAATACATGCTATCTTTCCAGGTCCCCTTCATTATCAGACCCTTCAACGTCTAAACATCTCACACCTCCAAAAGGGCCTCAGTTACTCAGATCAAATTCCCCTATCAGCGGAAGCAAGGACAGAGATTCATTGGTGGCTGAAATACATGGATGCCTGGAATGGCAGAGCGATCTTTGGATCATCTCCAGAGCTCGTGATCGAGTCCGATGCCAGCCGTTGGGGTTGGGCCCGAGGTGGACAGATCTCCATGGGAGGTGGTTGGTCCAGAGCGGAATTGGACCTTCATATCAATTGCTTGGAACAATTGGGGGGCTCCTTTGCGACTCAGAGCCTCTCCCTGGAAAAGACAGATTGTTGCATCCTTCTTTGGATGGACAACATCTCCGCAGTGAGGTATGTAAACAGGCTGGGCGGGGCAAGGTCGTGCATTTTGGCAGCGATTGCCAAGGACTTCTGGCATTTTTGCATTCAACATTGGATATCTGTGGTAGCAGAATATCTCCCGGGTCGGAACAACTCAGTGGCAGATTGGCAATCTCATCACCTTCGAGACTTCAGTGATTGGAGACTGCATCCGTAAGTCTTGCATTTTCTAAAAGCTGTTGCGGTCCTTTCTCAATACATCTTTTTGCCTCTCGACTCAAATTGCATCTACATTGTTTTTTCAGCTGGTGCTCGGATCTGGACGCATTAACGACAAGTGTTTTTCTTCAGGATTGGTCTCTGTTCCTGAGTTATGCATTTTGTCCTTTCATGATGACCTCAAGGGTCTTGGCTCAAGTTCATCGCCAGAGAATGGAGCTGCTCCTTGTGCCCCCCCCCCCCTCTTTAGGGAGCATAGGCTTGATTCCCTGTTGTCCTGGAAATGAGTTGCTCTTTCCCGGTCCTTTTTCCGTCACTGTGGAATCTGCTTCTGGATCCCTTGGACTTTCCTCAGCCTCAGCTTGGAAACGCTGGTGTAATTAGTGGTGTGCACTGGGTGTTGATCCCTCTTCAGCGGATTGTTCTCTGATTTTGAATTTTTTGGCCTCCATGGCTTCTTCTGGCATGAACTGTAGCTCAGTGAACAATTACAGGTCTGCCATTTCTGCCGGTCATTTGCCTATTGACGGTAAGCCCGTGGGTGAGCTCCCTATTGTGTGCATGCTCTTTAGAGGTATTCATTTGAGCAATCCCCCTCAACTAAAATATTCTTCTCTATGGGACATCAATATAGTTGTATGTTTTTTGGATTCCAGGCCTGCAAATAAAAATATTTCTAGGAAACAACTTTCAGCTAAACTTACCATGCTCTTGTGCCTAGTCGGTTATATGTCGGAACCACGAGTGCTTCAAGCACCTATGGCTCAACATGAGGTCGGAACAATGACCTCATTCTTATCACTAATGCCTTTACCACGAATGCGTTTACAACGATTTTCCGTTGTGAACGCATTCCTGATAAAGGCACTACTGATCAGCATGCAAGGTTCCAGCATGCTTGACCCCAACCCCCCCTAAACCCTAATCACCCCCAGCCCCCCACCCCATCCCAAAAACTAAAAATACCCTGAGTCCCCACCCCGCCCCTAAAACCTAAACACCCCAACCCCCCAACCCACCCCTTAAACCTAAACCCTGACCCCCCTCCCCTAAACCCTTATCACCCCCAGCCCCACACCCCACCCAAAAAACTACAAATACCTGAGTCCCCACCCCAAAACCTAAACACCCCAACCCACCACTTAAACCTAAACCCTGACCCTCCTCCCCCCAAACCTTAATCACCCCGAGCCAGCCACCCCACCCCCCCAAATAAACAGCCCTAGTCTCAGGCCAACTTACCTCCTCTTTCACCGCGTCAACTCCGACTCCCTTCTTCTGTACCTTAACCACGCATGTACGTGGTTCAGACATGCGTGGTTAAGGTACCAAAACCAGGAAGTCATGGAAAACGAAAGAGTTGTTTCGCTTTCGTTTTTCACTACTTTGTGGTTTTTGAGTCGTTATTCCGGGTGTTTCCCGCCTAGTCTCTTGTAAACGTGTTTCTGATATAAGGGTTTAGACTTGGCAAGTAGAGTATTTTCTCCTGAAGGAGTGAATTTTTCCACATATCATACCAAATGTAATTCTAGGATGGTTTCATACCCTAGTTTTCTGGATAATTTCAAGTTATGCGTGGTGCAGTATTTAAAAACTTACAAGGTAAGTACTGCTGAGTTTCATACCGATATGCGGGTCAGTTGTTGATTTCGTTACAGAAACTTTTTTGCCTAGTGTCATGGGCTACTCGGGCTATTGGGATGGCTATTAAATGAAGCAGGAGTTGATACTTCCAGATTTGGTGCTCACTCTGCCAGGGGCGCCTTGGCATCTAAGCCATTTTCATTGGGTTCTCGCTTTGAGAATATCTTAAAGGAAGCTGATTGGCCATCTGAGTCCACGTTTAAATCCTTTTTTATAAACCTATTGTGAATATTGCATCTGTGGTGATGGCTCAGCTTTAAACTAGCATAATCGGAGCCTTCAGTCCTGACATAGAATAAAACATTTTCTAGCATTTACAAGATTTTTTCAATTCTATTAAGGACACAGAGGCAAGGATTATCCCATCCAATTATTAATTTATTTATTTCATTACTGCATTGTTATTTATCTGATACTTTATAGAGAAGAGGCTTTACGTTTCTCCCAGATTATATAGGACTGGGGCTCTATGGCTGGTCATGTGACGTTAACATGTTCATGGGATACGTAGTGATTTCAAACTTTGTTTTAATTGGCCGCTGTGAAAATCAAAGCATAGAAAGAAAAGCATAATCCTTGCCTTTGTGTCCTTAATAGAATTGAAAAATTCTTGTCTTGTCGCTAATGCTAGAAATGTTTTTACTCCTACTCTTGGATAACATTTCATAGACCCAGGTATGCCCGTGGAACCGCTGGCCTCGGAGTTTGGCAAAGAACAGACAAAGTCAGAGATAATTTCAAAATTATGTTTTATTTTTATTAGGGTCGAGCCTGCGATAGCATGCGCAAGCGCATGCATATTGCATGCGAGGCGCTGTTGTATTTAGGAAATTACTTTGAGCTCTCTGTTGCTTAGCATTTGTTTTGTTGGCTTACCTGGCACTCTTTTTACAGCTTCATAGTTGGTCACAGTGGCATATCATCATTTCCGCTCCTGTTCTCGGAGCAGGGACCAAGCACTGATTGATTCAACGTAATTAGTGCTCATCCGCTGCTCCCGAAATGATTGAGGTACTATTTTGTTCTTTTTAACTTCTAGTGCCCTGAAAAGAAAAGGTGTGTGACTGACCAAAATGCGCCCAGCAGGACAAACAAAATTGTAAAGTTTTATTTTCTATAGTTAACTCTTTCCTTTTAGTTTGCCAAATTTTTCACTTTGCACTCATGTTTTCATTTGTATTTGCTCATGGGCGTTGTTCTCAAAAGATTACTATTATCTTGATATAAATATTGCAAAGCAACATTGTGTCTCTCTTATGTGTAATTTTTGCATAATAGCCCCCGATCTGCCCCTCCATGGGGACAGAAAGCCTACTAGGCACCAGGGATTATTAGGGGTGGAAGCTGCCCAAAATGGGAATGGGAATATCCCCCACCCCCCAAAATGGGCACGGTCTTTCTGCCCTTCCTGCTGACTAAAGCATCTCATTCCAATGGCAAGGAAAAGGAGATTTGACTCTTTAGGCTGTTGATTTCATATATGGGCCAGCAGAGCTTGATTAACTCCCAATATCGTCCTGCTTGCAATGGTAAGCAGCTGCACTTTTTAGGCTTGGGTAGGCTGCTAACTGGTAAACCTACCAGACACAGTCACTTCTGAAAAGCAGACAGCTGGGGAAGTCCAAGGTAGTATGCTTCAAATGCACCCCACACGATTTTGTTACCCACTCAGCATTGCCCCACCTATGCCGATACAAACTCTGCCCTACTGGTGTGGCTGGGCCTAGTGTCAGCGGCAGGAATGGATTCAACTGAGGTCAACAGGTATCTCCACGCATTGTTCTTGATTTGATCCTTTCCTTTTATGGAACTAGGCCCAGCCATAGACCCCAAAATCCATAGCTAGGCACTTTGCAAAAAAGAGTCAGTTTTCAGTGGAAAAATGTGATGTGTCTACGTTGCATTTTGGGGCGTTTCCTGTTATTGACATTAGGCCTACCCACAAAAGTGAGGTGCCATTTTTATCGAGAGAATTGGGGGAATGCTGGGTAGAAGGAAGTTTGTGCCCCTCCAAAGATTCCAGAACTTTGCATCAAAGAAATGTGAGGAAAATGTGTTTTTAGACAAATTTAGAGGTTTGCAAAGGATTCTGGTTGACAGACCTGATGAGAACCACACAAGTTACCCTATCCTGCATTTCCCTATGTGTCTAGTTTAAAAACATTTACAGGTTTGTTAGGTTTCCCTAGGTGCCGGCTGAGCTACAGCACAAAATCCACAGCTAGACTCTGCAAAAAACAAGTCCATTTTCAGTGGAAAAATGTGATGTGTCCTTGTTGCGTTTTAGGGTGTTTCTTGTTACAGGCACTAGGCCTACCTGCATAAGTGAGGTACCATTTTTATCAGGAGACTTGGGGGAATGCTGGGTAGAAGAAAGTTTGTGACTCCCCTCAGATTCCAGAACTTTGCATCACAGAAATGTGAGGAAAATGTGTTTTGTAGACAAATTATGAGGTTTGCAAAGGATTCTGGGCGACAGAACCTGCTGAGAGAACCACATGTTGCCCCACCCTTGATCTCCCTAGGTGTCTAGTGTTAGAAAATGTACAGGTTTGCTAGGTTTCCCTAGGTTTTGGCTAAGCTAGAGCCCAAAATCCACAGCTAGGAACTTTGCAAAAAACAAGTCTGTTTTCAATGGAAAAATATAATGATTCCATGTTACATGTTGGAGCTTTTTCTGTCACAGGCTTTAGGCCTACCCACACAAATGAGATGCCATTTACATCAGAAAGCTTGGGGGGACACATAATAGCAGAACAAGTGTTATTACCAATTGTCCTTTTCTGCATTTGTGCCTTCAGTGTGTATGAAAGAAGTCATTTTGATAAATGCCCTCTAATGTACATGGTAGTATGGGTACCAACAAAGTCAAAGATGTGCAAATAACCACTGCTTCTAAACCCCATATCTTGTGCCCATTTTGGAAATACATAGGTTTCCTTGATACCTATTTTATGCTCTTGCTATTTTAACAAATTAAGTGCTGTATGCCCGGTACACAATAAAAACCGTTGCAAGGTGCAGCTCAGTGATTGGCTCTGGGAATATGGGGTTCCTGGTGAACCTTCAAGCCCTATGTATCTCCACAACCAGAAGGATCCAGTGGATGCAACAGAATATTGCTACTGAAAATCTGTCATAGTTAGGAGAAGGTACAAACGAAAATGTAGACCCAAATAGCTTTTTCTATAGGAAAACCTTAAAGGATCTACACAAATCACCCCTTGCCTAATTCAGAATTTTGTCTGCATTCCAGAAATGTATAGCTTTGCGGGACTCACCATTAGTTTCATACCCATTTCTACCACTAACTGGAAAGAGGTTGAAAGCACAAAAATAGGATAAATGGGCTATGTCCAAGTAATTGGCAAAATTGTGTTGAAAAATTTGGTTTTCTGATTCACGTCTGCCTGTTCCTGAAAGCTGGAAAGATGGTGATTTTAGTGCTGCAAACCCTTTGTTGATGCCATTTGCAGGGGAAAAAAAGAAGATGCTTTCTTCTGCAGCACTTTTTCCCCATTTTCACCAAATAATCCAAATTTTAGATGTATGTTGGCTAATTTCTCACTCCCCTCCAGGGGAATCCACAAACCCTGGGTACCTTTAGAATTATGAAGTCTAAGGGCCAGATGTATGAAAACTGGGTTCTGCGAATCGCAAAATGCGATTATTAAGAAATCGCTATTTCCGAGTCGCAATTGGCCATGTAACAAAATTGCAAATTGGAATTAGCGATTTCTTAAAAATCGCTATTTGTGGTTTACGAGGCCCATATACCGACTCACAATTTGCATTCTCGCAATTTGCGTTTTTTTTGCCATTCGGTAAAAAATCGCAAAATGCAAGAAAGTTCGAGAATGCACACCTGGAGGAGCCTGTTGACATCACCAGCAGGAAATGAGTCATCCCAGGCAGTTTCAGGTGCCACACCCAAACCAGCATCCTGAGTGAGAGCAGCCCAGCCACATTGAGCAGCACTCTGAAGGATCAGCATCACCTGAGCCACAATGGAGCCCCAAGGTACATCACAGGAGAAGCAGGAGAGGAAGCGCAAACTCAAGTTCAGTGAACAGGAGCTGGAGGTACTAACAGAAGAGG
Organism: Pleurodeles waltl; assembly: GCF_031143425.1. Classification (NCBI taxonomy): domain Eukaryota; kingdom Metazoa; phylum Chordata; class Amphibia; order Caudata; family Salamandridae; genus Pleurodeles; species Pleurodeles waltl. The sequence continues at coordinate 698,238,973 of NC_090447.1, forward strand.
TTGTGAGGAGCCATGACCGCCTCTTTGGTAAATCATCACTCCAGGTGCTTGAGAGCGAGAAGAGAAGGCTATGGCTTGAGATCCAAGGTAAAATCTGCGCCATTGGAGTGGCACAGCGCTCCATTGAGGAGATTAAGAAACGCTGGTACGACCTGCGGTCCCGGGCAAAGGAGAGGGTGGCAAGGAGACTTGCAGAGGCCAGGGGCACAGGAGGAGGACCACCAACCGAGCCACCTGCCACAACCCTGGAGGACCTGGTGGAATCCACACTCCTCCCGGAAGCAGTGACAGCGGTCACAGATATAGACACCTCAGCTCAACTGAGTACCAGCCAAGGTAAGCGCAATGTTGTCGTGTGAACCCAATATGTGCATGCATAAAAGCCCCTTAGGAATTAGCATGTAATGTGAAGTAGTGTGTGAAGTAGTCCAGTCCACATCTTAGAAGCTTCACAACAATGCATTATGGGAGTTGTGGTCCACAAACTAGTACAGACAGTAGCATGACAATGTAAGCAAGCATAGTGACACCCAAGGTAACACAACACACACTACACCATGTAGAGCATTACCTGTAGCTTTATTGCCATTTCTGGACAGAGAATGTAACATACAGAACTGACATGCTGCATATTGTTGTTCCAGGTGGGCCTGGCCCAGCAGCCACAGAAATTCCGTGTGTAGGGGAGACGGACACACAGCAGCCCTCCGACACCAACACCAGTGGGTCCGTCAATGTCTCCACAGTCCGCTGCAGGCCCAGGCCATTGCCACTGCCAGACCTCAGTGGTGACTCCGATGTGCAGCAGGAGGGGCCAAGCACACCAGTGGAGAAGTGTGGCTCAATGGTTAGAGCGGCAGACCCTGATGCAGAAATCTGGCCCGGGACCAGGGTTCAATTCCCGCCTCAGCGGGTCTTGGGCTCAATTTCCTCGGACCTGATAATTCTCGCATCGGTGCCTAATCTAATTCATGGGTCCCACTCTGTAACTCTGGGCAATAGCTTGCTTAATCTCCACAACGGCCCCAACAGTGCTGGGATGCCTGGCTTCACCTTGGAGGTTGCCCAGGAGTGGGCACCTCACAGGGAAAAGCCAGGAGGGGTTCCACAGCTGTATGCGTACAGCGCCTTGAGACCCTAACGGGTGAGTAGTGCGCTATACAAGTACGAAGTTTAACCATCTGCACCAGATAGGCGCAGCCAGATACCGGAGGACAGGTGTCATGCAGCACATCGCAAAAGTTCCACAGTGTCCCAGCAGCAACGGCAGGAGGCAGCTGAGGGTTCATCCTTGTTTGGGGGACTTGAGGCTGCTATGTTGCAGCAACAGCGCCTGCAAAACAGGAGAATTTTGAGTCTGGACAGGAACCTGAGAGTCCACAACAAACATATAATTGGCCTGCATCGGCGAATTGACACCCTGAATGACAATATCACCCAGCTGCATGAGGGACAGGTGCAGGCCTCAGGACACTAGGGAGCTTACCAGTGCAGTACGTGACCTGTGTGAGGAGCTGCGCCACGAAAGGGTGAGTCGACGCAGACATGAACACCGCTTCCGAACCATGTTTGCTAACTACTGCAGGTCCTCAAACAGGATGGCAAACTCAACTGCACTCATCGCCCGTCGTGCTGTGGCGGCCCAAGTGGAGGCTGCACACACCAGCAGGGATGTGGTCCAGGGCCTTGTCCAAATCACTAATGTGATTGAACTAGTCCTGGGACAGAGATCGGCCACTCCCAGTGAGGTAGCCTTGGGGGACACTGAGGACAGATCGAGCCTTAGTAGTGTGGCAGTCCCTGCATCAGACACCAGACGGCGCAGTGCCAGGCGCAGCACTGCCACTGAGGGTGACATTCAGGGTGCCAGTGAGTCAACTGGGCACCCCAGTGGTGTGCGTGGGAGGAGGAAGTGACTGTTGCCGCATTGACACTGGTGTTCCCACTATGATGTAATAGTGTGGGACTCAGTTCTTTTTGTTTCTTTTTGTTTTTCTTCTTCACCTGTTTACTCCATTTTTCACCATTCATTACCTGACGTAAGATAATAAATTTCTATCACTACAGGTACAGTTGTCAGTGGATTATTTTCATTCATACTCACGTCTGAAATGGTTGTGTGTGATGTCAGCACGCCTTTGCCTTCCCTCTGCTGCACCGGTCCTGTCTGCTGGCTGTAGAGGTGGTATGGGATCGTCATCCTCATCTGATTCAGTGTCACTGATTTCTATAGGTATGCCCCTGGTTGTAGCTATATTGTGCAACATTGCACAAGTAGCCACTATTCTATATGTGGTCTCTGGACTGTACTGTAGTGCCCCTCCACTTTTGTGGAGGCACTGGAAGCGACTCTTCAGCAGTCCAAATGTGCGCTCCACCACGTTGCGGGTTGCCCTGTGTGCTGCATTGTATCTCTGTTCTGCAGGTGTTGTGGGATTGAGGTAGGGCGTCATCATGTAGGTGTGCACTGCCTAGGCATTGTCTCCTGGAAGGGACAGAAGGTGTGATGAGTAACTGAGCCATCTGACATGTGTTCACCATCTATGCACCAGTGTACAGAGTGACATTACCTAGTAGATATCCTTCTCCAAACTCCCCAGCTAGCAGTCTTGTGTGAATGCCGCTGTGGAGAAAGATGTACGAATCATGTGTGCTCCCTGGGTACCTGGCCACAAGATCAGTTATGATATAGGAGGCATTGCATATCACCTGAATATTCATTGAATGTTGGTATTTACGGTTTCAGTAAACATACTCTGTGGCTGATGGTGGACATATTGCCACATGTGTGCCATCTATGGCACCTAGGACATGGGGGAACTGTGCTATCTGGTAAAACTCTATTTTTGTCTGCTGTATTTCCTGTGGGGTGTGGGGGAATCTGATGTACTGTTGGAGTTTGCTTAGCATGGCGTTAATAAATGCATTGAAAAATCTGGAGAGGTTACTCTGTGAAACCCCTCCAGCTGCTTCTATGACCCCTTGATAGCTCCCTGAGGCAATTAGGTGTAGGGAGCATAATACCTGCACATGGGTGGGTATGCTGTGAGCCCTTAGTGTTCTGCGCTGCAGTATGGGTTGTAGCTCAGCTATCAGATCAAGTATCATGGCTGAGTTCAACCTATACCTCTCAAAAATTTCCTCCTCTGTCTGGTCAAATAATGTAATGCGCACTCTGAAAATGCGCTCCTGTCTCCTCCTCCCTCTCCTCAAACATGCCAAGATCCTCATCCTCCTCGCCATGACGTAGAGTGCAGCCATTGTGGAAAAGAGTCTGAGGCATTCTGGGCCTCTTTATATAGGTTGTACCTGGTTACCACCTGGTTTCACTTAGTGGTATTTTGCATGTGCAAAATGCCATTCTGCGAAAAATCGCAAATTGCTAATTTTTGATGCATCTATTTGCTACTTGGAATTTGCGAATCGCATTTTGCGCCTTGCAATTTCCTACTGGAAATACCGAATCGCAAAATGCGACTCGCAAAACTAGGTCGCAATGAAAAAAATCAATTTTTTTGCGATTTCTTATTTTTGGGCTGCGAATGCCTTTCATGCATCGCAGACCACGTTTTTGCACTCGCAAACGGCCGATTTTTGCGATTCGCACCGTTTGCGAGTGCAAAAATGTTTCATGCATCTGGCCCTCTGTGCGAACTAACCCAAATACCCCCAAAAATTAATTGTTTGCCACAGGAGGGGGAAAGGAGTGCCAGAGAAAGGGATTAACACATAACCATGCAGTTTGCCCAGAAAAACCCCACCCCACCCCACTCCAATCCAATCTGCCCCACTCCAATCAAAACCACTCACCCCACTACACTCCAATTCACCACACGCATATCCTTTCAATACATGCCACTCCAAGCTGCCCCACTCCATTCGAAAACAATCTGCCCCACTCGAGTACAGCGATCCAAAACAATCTGCCCCACTCCAATCCAAAACAATCTGCCCCCTTCCAATCCAAAACAACCTGCCCAACTCCAATCCAAATCGATAGGTCCTACTCCAGTCTGCCCTACTCCAATCTAAAACAATCTGCCATACTCCAATCTAAAACAATCTGCCCTACTCCCATCTGCCCAACTTCAATCTAATACAACCCACCCCACTCCAATCCAACCCTACCTACTGCACTCCAATTCACCAAATTCCAATCTACCCCACCCCAATCCAACCAATTCCAATCCAACCCACCCCATTCAAATCTAACCCACACCACCCCACTCCAATGCACCCCCCTCATTCCAGTCCATCCCACTCCAATCCAACCCACCTTAATCCACCCGCGTCGAATCCATTCTACCCCACCACACCACCTTAATCCACCTCACACCAATGCAATGAAATGCAATCCAATCCACTGTGTTCCACACTAATCTAATCTACCCCCTCCAATCCAATTCATCCCACTCCACTCCATTCCAATCCACTCATCTCCAATCCACTGCACCCACCCCACCCAATCTAATCCAATCTACCCCAAATCAAATCCACCCCACTCCATTCTTGTCCACCCCACTCCAGTCCAGTCCACTCCACTCCTGTTCACCCCACTCCAATCTAAGTAATTCCACTCAATCCAATTTACCCTACTCCAATCTAAGCCAGCCCACCTCAGTGCAGTCCACCCCTCTCCAATCCACCCTACCACACCCAATACACCCCACCCCACCCCACCCCAATAAAATCCACCCCACTCCAATCCACCCCACCCAGTCCTCACCACCCTATTTCAATCCACCCCACTCCAATCCACCTCATCCCACTCTACTCCAATCCACCCACTCTACCCCAATCCACCCCATCTCTACTCCTCCCACCCCACTCCAAGCCTACCCACTTTACATCAGTCTACCCCACCCAACACTACTCCAATCCACCCCACTCAGCTCCAATCTGCCCCTCTCCACTCTACTCCAATACACCCAGCTCTACCCCAGTCCAACCCACACCACCCCATTTCAGTCCACTCCACTCCAATTCATCCCACTCCAATCCAATTCACCTTAACCCACTTCACTCCAGTCTAATGCAGTTCACCTTGGTCTAACCCACTCTTGTCCACTCCGCCCCACTTCAAACCACCTTAATCCAGCCACCCCATCCTACACCACTCAAATCAACCCACACCTTTCCAATCCACCTCACTCCAATCCTCATCACTTCAATACAGTCCAATTCAGTCCAGACCACTCCATTCCAGTCCAGTCCACCACAATCCACCTTACTCAAATCCAGTCTACTCTGTCCCACCACAATAAATCCATTCCACTGAAATCCACCTAACCACACTCCAATGCAATCCAATCCACCAGACCATCTTCTCCATCCAACCCACACACTCCATTCCATGACACCCTACACCACCCCAATCCACCCACTCTAGTCCAATCCACTCCACTCCAGTCCAACCCACTCCAGTTCCAATTCACCTCACTACAGTACAATTTACCCCATACCAATCCACCCCACCCCAGTCCAACCCAAATCAATCCACCCCAGTCCAATCCTCCCCATCTGATGGTTGTGAACTTTGAAGTGTCAACCCGGAACTTGTAATGGTCACATATGTACCCAACATGAATCATCAGTTTCATCACAATTAACACACCTGTTATTATAAATGTTCGCTTGTTGATTCAATCTTTTGATCCAATCTTTTTGACAGCCTGTTTATCACAAACTCTTGCTCTCATACCACAATAAGAGAGAAAACACTTCACACTTTGCAAATGATCTAACCAGTTTGGCATAAATCTCACCTTAGGGTTCTTGCCTGTCATGACCCCAAATGGAGCAATGCCATTGGTAATCTACAGTGTAGTAGGATGAGCCCATACTTTCTCTCTGAGATAACAAATCACATCCATTCCTGATGACAAGGCAGTCTGTATACCTTCTTTTAGAAAATGGTTAGCTCTCCCCACTAAATTGTTAGCCGTGGGACGATACAAAGCAACCTGAATATGCTTAATTAATGCCCCGAGTGGAAGAACCCCTCCACCTCCCCAGAAACAAAATGTGATCCATTGTCAGTACTTACTTTGCATGGAGGTCCTTCAAGAAAAAACACCTTCTGAAGAAAAGTAATTACATTCTTTGAGTTAGGGGAATCCACAAAATCTAAATAAATCCATATACTGAAGTAGTCAACTAACACAATTAAATAATAATTTCCAGGAGGTGAAAGGTGAAATAGCCCCCAAAATTCCAGCTTGTTTTCCCATGGTCCCCTTAGCAAGGTAACTGGTGACAAAGGTTTCTCCCAGGTTTTCCAATGTTTATCTGATACTATACACTGAGGACATACATCCACCATACTCATGACTTGGGAATCCATTTTGGCCAACCAAAAGAACTGTCTAAGTCTCTTGCATGTGACAGAGGCACTCAAATGTCCTTTGTGGGCAATTTCTAAGATCTTTTTCCAAAGACCAACAGGCGGCACAAACAAACCATTACTCAAACAATTACTGTTTTAATATGTGGGCTCTGAGGATACGTGAGCATAACTTTGTAGATCTCCTGAAACACTTTTAGGCTATCCCCCTCTAATATAAAGAAGAACTTTATTCAAAACAACATATTCACCCATGACTGTCTCCAAACCCTCATTCCAAGGTCTGATCATTAACACCTTGTATGGCATCTATGGTGGCAATTACACATTCATAATCTTCAAGAACTGAATCATCCTGATGCAAACTGGGTAGAGGAAGATAAGACAAGCAGTCTACACGGATGTTCTTGCCTCCTTATATGTGCTTTACTTTCATGTCATATTCTTACAACTTGGGTAACAGGCAAACTAATCTAGCAGATGGTTTGCCCAATTTATTTCCTGATAACAAGTACACAAGTGGCTTGTGATCTGTAAATACAACAAAACATGTTTCCCTTACAATAGGCTTTAAAATGTTTACACCACCCAAAGACAAGCCAATGCTTCATGCTCAATTGTGCTGTATTTTGACTCTCTATTAATTATTGTTTTAGAGGCAAATGTTATAGTTACTTCCTTACTCCTTACAAATTGCTCAAGTATAGAACCGACACCCCTTAGGCTGACACCAACAGTAAAACACTGACTATTTGAATCAAAAGATTGGGGTGCTGGAGTATTGATCACTAGTTTCTTTGTGTTCTCAAAGGCATCATTAATTTCATTTGTCTAGACAAGCTTCCTCTTCATACAAAAGAGATCTCTCATGGGTTGTAGCAAAAATGCATACCCTGGAACAAAACAGGCATAATATTCATAGTTCTAAAAAAGAACACTATGAACCCTTATCAAAGGGTGGTGGAGTTTTTGTATCACCTCTAAATTGCTTAACTTTGGTTTGATAACCTCAGTTATATGGTGCGTACTGGAGACTCAACTTCTTGCATAATAATTTTACAGTTCTGCGGTCTGCCTGTCATAGCTGTACGTTCAAGAAAGCCAAAGACTTCTTCTCGCATCTCTATATGTTACAACTTGCTCTTAGTGAAGATCAAAATATCGTCTTGGAAAGCTTGAACACATTTCAAATTTCCAAATAAAGGCCCTCATTAACAGTCTGGCTGTCTTAAGACCGCCAGACTTACGGTGGCAGTCGAATCTGGTGAGAAACTCCAATAATACCACAGACCAATAATAGTAACAATAATAACACAGCCAGTTCTACAATTTCTTCCTGAAAATTCAGTGTCCAAAAGTGCTATCTGATTAATTAAAATACATGACTTAAGCTAGCCACCAGTTCAATACTTGCAAATAACGTGAAGCACATTGGGTTCCACAGGCAGATGGTGGCTAAGTTTGAAGGTTTATTATAGGTTAAAATGTTTACAGGTTCACTTAACTGCCAGTTTTCCTATGTCCATAATTAATATGCTGCTCCAGGCCGGATTTTTTGCCTTTGAATTCTGGGACTTGTAGTCCTATTTTATAATGAAACAAACAGAACTACAAGTCCCAAAATAAAAAATAAAAACTGGACTGGAGTGGCACATCATTCATGGACCTGGGAAACTTGGAAGGGCTGGGTTCAAAATCATCAAGTTAGTGTCAATCAATATTAAACACATTAAAATAATTTAGTACATATAAAGTTCGAATGAATCAAAGTCATACAAGAGGACAAGTTAGTATAAAGTTGTCTCAAAGTAAAAAAAAATGGCACTACTGTCGCACTGACTGTTAGGGTACACAGGGGATGAACGCACCCCAGAAGGGCCTGAGGCACAAGGAGGAGCCAACGTGCTTTAAAAGCCCTATTGATTTCTTCTAGTGTAGGATGCCACTACTACAGCAGTTATCTACTGACTGTTAGGCCCTGCTGGAGTGGGACTATATTCCACAGTGTACCCTAAGGGGCAAGGAGGAGCCAACACCTTTTTTAAAAAGCGCTATTGATTTCCCATGGCACCTGACACCACAACTCCTGAACTTCTCTGCTGACTGTTAGGCCCTGCTGGGGTGAGACTTCATCCCCCAGCATAACCTGAGGCATAAGGATGGGCCAGCACGCTTTTAAAGCACTATTGATTTTCCATGGTACAGAATGCATGCAGGATGCGCCTGGGCGCGTGCCTAGACGAAGACTGGGCCAAGAGCTGGCCCATCTGCTCCTGTCCGTGGATAGAAGAAGCTTGGCTGGGCCACCACTCTTATCTGACTATCTTTCTATCGCATTGTGGGTAAGGGCAAATGGCTGGAGGCCCAGCTGTCCCTAGTGAGCCCACCAACATTGACACTATGTTCGAGCGGGTTATCCGGGTAGTGTCAAATTAAATTGAACTGTCCAGAAGGAGATTGTCCCTGGGCCAGGTGGACAGTCTGGGAGAAGGGTGAGATTGCTCTGGTTTAATTGGCCCTGGCTCTGTGGAGGCCGGGGGTGGTGGTGGAGGAAGGGGGCAGGGGCTTCATCAGCCAGTTGTGGCATAGCATCATTGTTCGCATCTGCCCTCATTGAAGTTAACAAGAGCTCTCCCTGGAAGGAGAATGCCCCATCCCCTGCTGAACCAGCTCCCTAGTAAGAGAAACAGGGGTCCCGTTGCAAGGGGAAAAAGTCACAACTGACAACAGCAGGGTACAGAAAAGAGGCAGTTTCCCTTACCTCTGGGGCCAACAACTTGGAGGAAATTTTTAAACTGCTAAAGTTGATCATTGAAACCCATTTAGACCCTATTAGAGCCCGTTTGGATTTAATTGAGTCACACATGGAGTCTCTCCGTTGATTCCTTTGTCGGTCACCTGGAAGGAAGGCAGCACACCCTGATACTTCAAACCGGTCTCAGCCTGTGGCTGGGGAGAGCTTCTCGTTTGGGCTGGGGGGGGCGTTCCAGCTGGGGGGGCGTTCCAGGAGTTCCTCTATCAGAGAGTCAGCCGAATGCGCATAGAGATGGAGACAAGCCTTACACCTACGATGAAGGGAATGACACGGGCACCAGACTAGAGATAGTTCGCCCGACTTGCGTGAGAGCCATTGCCAGATTACCCCGCAGGATTATCAATTGTCTGTTTCATCTTCCACAGTTAGGTTCGCCAGCAGCTGTAGAATTGCGAATGGGGCCTTGGCAAAACCAGCCTATAACACAAGCTGGGCCCCATCATTTAGTTTATATCTTCCTCCAGCCTCCACCCCCATTGTGGCCATTCTGGCAAAAATTCCTCCTTTGAGTCCTGGGGTAGATGAACCCACGTGTGAACTTATTCAGAAAGCTAGACATTGGTGTTTATGGAATGGGGTTATGCCCACCTGGGACTTTGGAAACATCATTTTGGCCAGACAAGTGGGTTGGTTAGGCACAGGGGAAAGATTATTTAAGGGAGATTGTATTGTGTTGAGTTTTGGTCAGTCGGATATAGTCAGGAGACTGAACTTCCCCTTTTCAGCGGGGGTGAGGTGGTCATATATTAAAGTCCTCCCATTAGGATTCTTTTATCTATCAGCCTGGGGCCAAATACCAAAGGTCTACAACAATTCCCATTATTCCACAGGTGAGAGTTTAGTTCTTCATAACAGGGATCGTCATCATAACAGGGACCATTAGCTCTGCTGGCACTTAGGATCAGGTTTCAACTATTGGGGGGCCTTGAATGTAATGACTGACAGATTTTGGTTTTTAGTGGCCCTACCCAGTGGGGTTATTTCTCAGTTTGAGGTTCAGAATAAGAAATTACCCCTTTAGAAAATTTGTAGCTGGAATATAGCTGGGCTGGCCAATAAAAGACAGGATCAAGCCTGGGTAGGGAATATCAAACATTTTGACATTGTGGGCCAGCAGGAGGCATGGGAAGTAGAGTCTTGTTTTTATTGAGATGAGTATACTACTTTTTCGGTTTTAGCAGGGCCAACCCAAATTGGAAGAGCAAGGGGAGGTCTGATTTTTTTATTTATGATATTCCTTAGCCTAAGGTGTACTACTTCTCAGATTGTGTTCAATGCCAGGCACTTGCTGGCAGTTAAAATAGATTTTAAGGGTCTCCCACGTATTTTGCTGCTAAATTTTTAAAACTCACACAACCTTGAACAGGACAACCATTTTGAGCTCTCTGATGAAGGCAATTGCTTGGACGAGGTTCTGGCAGATTCTAACTTGGTTCATAGTAGGGAAGGTATGGAAGGGCTGTTAGTCCCAACCTTTAAAGGTAGAGGGGGCAACACAACTATCAATTATATATTTGTTTCTGCCTTTTTGGCACAGTTAGTCCATAGTTTTGTAGTGCAGTGGTTGCCATTCAGCAGCTGCAATCCTTTGGCCCTTTTTATGGACTGAGGAGTCTGAGAGGCCAGGCCAGCGGTGAGAAGACCTTCAAAAAAATAGATCATTCCACATGAGCAGGGCCATAGATTAAAATGGAGCAAGGTCACCCACGATTTCTTCCTCAGTACCCTGTACATTAAATGTGAGTTAGATTTTGAACTCTACTCAAATGACCCGGAGGAGGATGGAGTTCTTCTGGAAGCTTTTGGTAAAATATGCAAGCAGATCAACAGCAGCCTTAGGGTCACTGGGAGCCAGGGTCAACCCTTAGGCGAGAGATGGTTGAATTCTGATTGCTCAAAAGCCCTCCAGAATTTGAAAGCGGAATTTAAGTATGTTCCCAGGGATAGGACACACATTGCAAGCAGACAGAAGGAGTCTAAGTTAGCCATTCAAGCTCCTAAAAAAGAACAAGCTTGGGAGGATTGGGAGAACCCTCTTAATTTGAACAATAGTGCTACGTTTTGGGAAATCTCACCTTTTTCCTGGCGAGTCGAATAGGATTATAGATTGCACCATCCCAGTGGATGAGTGGGTGAATCACTTCTGGGTAATTTATGGCAACACAGAGGAGTGCACGACTCCTGTAGCATTGAACAGGTCTAAGGAGGATCAGCCAATTTGGTTTACAGAAGAGGAGATTGGGGGCCACCATTGCTGATATGGTTAGGAACAAAGCCCCTGGGCCTGATGGGGTACCTTCCGATTTATTTTGCCATGATGTCCAGCTTTAGACTAAGGTTCTAACCTGCATATTCAATGCAGCACCGAGAGCAGGCCCCCTACCTACCTGGCGATGTTTGATTATCATTCGAGTGTTTAAAGAAGGGGTAAGGTCAGACCCAAGATGTTATAACCCAATCTCCTGTTTTCAGTATGGGTTCAGGCAGGGTAGGGACCTGTCAATTTCTTGCATAACGTTCATCAGGACCTTACAGCAGTAATCAGATATAATTATGAAGGGTCCTTAATGGCACCAATAAAAATCCATTAAGTGGTAAGTCAGGGCTGTATCCTAGCCCCTCTGTTGTTAACTTTATATATAAACAACTTGTGCCCAGTGCTATGCTTTGCCACTAAGGACATACCCCGGGTTGGGTCACGGATGACACTATCTTACTAGCCAGAACAGTGGTGGGGCTCCAATGACTGCCTGATTCTTTCATTGATTTTATGTCTCACACTTTGGCAATTGGGAATTTAAACAAGTCCCATAAAAAATCCTTGGGGGAGGGCAGGAGGTGACAAGGGTCTTCACTTTCCTATATTTAGAGGTTAATTTTAATGAGCGAGGATCTTGGGCCCCACAAAGAAGGGTAGAGAGAAATTTGTTGGCCAGGGCAATTACCTCGCTATTTGACTTTCCCGTTAAGCTGGGTGCTAGACCGGTACAGGCAACAATGAAAGTCTATGTCCCCCAAATGTTTGGAGATAGTGAGCTATGGTAGTGGGCTATGGGGCTACAAGGACTGTGGTGAGATAAAGAGAGTGGAGAATGCCTTCGCAAGAAGATAGATCTGTCTTGACCCATCTGTCTTGACCCAAGGGTAGGTCGCTCCCCCTGCCGCTGCAGCTCCTCCAAGTTCCCGAGTTCCTGTGTTCCTGAGACCCACCTAACTGTAAGTACCCCCCCTCCTCCCAGCCCCTCGCCCTGCCCCGCGCCACTCACCTTCTCTCCTGCTCCTGCTTCTTTTCCTCCTCTCTGTCTCTTCCTCCTCGCTCCCCCTCTGCAATCTTCTTCTGTGTTCTTCTGTTCTTCTCTTCTGTTCTTCTGTTCTTCCCTTCTGTTCTTCTGTGTTCTTCCGGTCTTCTGTGTTCTTCTTCTCTGTTCTTCTCGGTGCTTCTGTGTTCTTCTTCTCTGTTCTTCTCTGTTCTTCTCTGTTCTTCTCTGTTCTTCTGGTCTTCTGGTCTTCTGTCTTCTGCTCTTCCGGTCTTCTGTTCTTCTGTCTTCTGTTCTTCTGTCTTCTGTTCTTCTGTCTTCTGTTCTCCTGTCTTCGGCTCTTCTACCTCCTCCGTCTTCTTCCCCCGAGCCTGCCTTCCTGCTCCTTCCTCATCCCCCTCCCTCACTCGCCTCCCCCTCTCTCACCCCTAGCTAACCCGTTCGCTATCTACCTCCCTCACTCCTCCTATCTTCCTATCTCTCTAGCTCCCTATCTCACTATCTAACTCCCCCACTCTCCACCTCCTCCTACCTACCTATCTGTCTATCTATCTATTTCCCTATCTATCGACTTCTCTATCTATTTTCTCTATCTATTTCTCTATCTCTCCCCCCCTCCCGCCACCCCCTCTACTACCTATCTCCCTATCCTCTCACTCTACCTCTCTCCCTCACCCACCTCTACAACCCCCCCTCCCCTATCTTCACAACCCTACTCCTATCTCTCTCCCTAATCTCCAAACCTCCTAACACTCACCCTCCTCCACCCTAAACCCCCTCCCCCAGCTCCTCTCACTCTACCTGTCCCCCCCCCTCCCTCGCGCTTTCCCGCCGCGACCTCCTGCACGCCCCCGCCCCCCAGCTCCCATTCGCCCCCAGCTGACCCCTCCCCCCCCCTCCTACCTCTTATGGCGGCCGCTGCGCGACAGTGGTAGCGACCCTTGACCCAAGGGTAGGTCGCTCCCCCTGCCGCTGCAGCTCCTCCAAGTTCCCGAGTTCCTGTGTTCCTGAGACCCACCTAACTGTAAGTACCCCCCTCCTCCCAGCCCCTCGCCCTGCCCCGCGCCACTCACCTTCTCTCCTGCTCCTGCTTCTTTTCCTCCTCTCTGTCTCTTCCTCCTCGCCCCCCCTCTGCAATCTTCTTCTGTGTTCTTCTGTTCTTCTCTTCTGTTCTTCTGTTCTTCTGTGTTCTTCCGGTCTTCTGTGTTCTTCTTCTCTGTTCTTCTCGGTGCTTCTGTGTTCTTCTTCTCTGTTCTTCTCTGTTCTTCTCTGTTCTTCTCTGTTCTTCTGGTCTTCTGGTCTTCTGTCTTCTGCTCTTCCGGTCTTCTGTTCTTCTGTCTTCTGTTCTTCTGTCTTCTGTTCTCCTGTCTTCGGCTCTTCTACCTCCTCCGTCTTCTTCCCCCGAGCCTGCCCTCCTGCTCCTTCCTCATCCCCCTCCCTCACTCGCCTCCCCCTCTCTCACCCCTAGCTAACCCGTTCGCTATCTACCTCCCTCACTCCTCCTATCTTCCTATCTCTCTAGCTCCCTATCTCACTATCTAACTCCCCCACTCTCCACCTCCTCCTACCTACCTATCTGTCTATCTATCTATTTCCCTATCTATCGACTTCTCTATCTATTTTCTCTATCTATTTCTCTATCTCTCCCCCCCTCCCGCCACCCCCTCTACTACCTATCTCCCTATCCTCTCACTCTACCTCTCTCCCTCACCCACCTCTACAACCCCCCCTCCCCTATCTTCACAACCCTACTCCTATCTCTCTCCCTAATCTCCAAACCTCCTAACACTCACCCTCCTCCACCCTAAACCCCCTCCCCCAGCTCCTCTCACTCTACCTGTCCCCCCCCCTCCCTCGTGCTTTCCCGCCGCGACCTCCTGCACGCCCCCGCCCCCCAGCTCCCATTCGCCCCCAGCTGACACCTCCCCCCCCTCCTACCTCTTATGGCGGCCGCTGCGCGACAGTGGTAGCGACCCTTGACCCAAGGGTAGGTCGCTCCCCCTGCCGCTGCAGCTCCTCCAAGTTCCCGAGTTCCTGTGTTCCTGAGACCCACCTAACTGTAAGTACCCCCCTCCTCCCAGCCCCTCGCCCTGCCCCGCGCCACTCACCTTCTCTCCTGCTCCTGCTTCTTTTCCTCCTCTCTGTCTCTTCCTCCTCGCTCCCCCTCTGCAATCTTCTTCTGTGTTCTTCTGTTCTTCTCTTCTGTTCTTCTGTTCTTCCCTTCTGTTCTTCTGTGTTCTTCCGGTCTTCTGTGTTCTTCTTCTCTGTTCTTCTCGGTGCTTCTGTGTTCTTCTTCTCTGTTCTTCTCTGTTCTTCTCTGTTCTTCTCTGTTCTTCTGTTCTTCTGTTCTTCTGGTCTTCTGTCTTCTGCTCTTCCGGTCTTCTGTTCTTCTGTCTTCTGTTCTTCTGTCTTCTGTTCTCCTGTCTTCGGCTCTTCTACCTCCTCCGTCTTCTTCCCCCGAGCCTGCCCTCCTGCTCCTTCCTCATCCCCCTCCCTCACTCGCCTCCCCCTCTCTCACCCCTAGCTAACCCGTTCGCTATCTACCTCCCTCACTCCTCCTATCTTCCTATCTCTCTAGCTCCCTATCTCACTATCTAACTCCCCCACTCTCCACCTCCTCCTACCTACCTATCTGTCTATCTATCTATTTCCCTATCTATCGACTTCTCTATCTATTTTCTCTATCTATTTCTCTATCTCTCCCCCCCTCCCGCCACCCCCTCTACTACCTATCTCCCTATCCTCTCACTCTACCTCTCTCCCTCACCCACCTCTACAACCCCCCCTCCCCTATCTTCACAACCCTACTCCTATCTCTCTCCCTAATCTCCAAACCTCCTAACACTCACCCTCCTCCACCCTAAACCCCCTCCCCCAGCTCCTCTCACTCTACCTGTCCCCCCCCCCTCCCTCGCGCTTTCCCGCCGCGACCTCCTGCACGCCCCCGCCCCCCAGCTCCCATTCGCCCCCAGCTGACCCCTCCCCCCCCCTCCTACCTCTTATGGCGGCCGCTGCGCGACAGTGGTAGCGACCCTTGACCCAAGGGTAGGTCGCTCCCCCTGCCGCTGCAGCTCCTCCAAGTTCCCGAGTTCCTGTGTTCCTGAGACCCACCTAACTGTAAGTACCCCCCTCCTCCCAGCCCCTCGCCCTGCCCCGCGCCACTCACCTTCTCTCCTGCTCCTGCTTCTTTTCCTCCTCTCTGTCTCTTCCTCCTCGCTCCCCCTCTGCAATCTTCTTCTGTGTTCTTCTGTTCTTCTCTTCTGTTCTTCTGTTCTTCCCTTCTGTTCTTCTGTGTTCTTCCGGTCTTCTGTGTTCTTCTTCTCTGTTCTTCTCGGTGCTTCTGTGTTCTTCTTCTCTGTTCTTCTCTGTTCTTCTCTGTTCTTCTCTGTTCTTCTCTGTTCTTCTGTTCTTCTGTTCTTCTGGTCTTCTGTCTTCTGCTCTTCCGGTCTTCTGTTCTTCTGTCTTCTGTTCTTCTGTCTTCTGTTCTCCTGTCTTCGGCTCTTCTACCTCCTCCGTCTTCTTCCCCCGAGCCTGCCCTCCTGCTCCTTCCTCATCCCCCTCCCTCACTCGCCTCCCCCTCTCTCACCCCTAGCTAACCCGTTCGCTATCTACCTCCCTCACTCCTCCTATCTTCCTATCTCTCTAGCTCCCTATCTCACTATCTAACTCCCCCACTCTCCACCTCCTCCTACCTACCTATCTGTCTATCTATCTATTTCCCTATCTATCGACTTCTCTATCTATTTTCTCTATCTATTTCTCTATCTCTCCCCCCCTCCCGCCACCCCCCTCTACTACCTATCTCCCTATCCTCTCACTCTACCTCTCTCCCTCACCCACCTCTACAACCCCCCCTCCCCTATCTTCACAACCCTACTCCTATCTCTCTCCCTAATCTCCAAACCTCCTAACACTCACCCTCCTCCACCCTAAACCCCCTCCCCCAGCTCCTCTCACTCTACCTGTCCCCCCCCCTCCCTCGCGCTTTCCCGCCGCGACCTCCTGCACGCCCCTGCCCCCCAGCTCCCATGCGCCCCCAGCTGACCTCTCCCCCCCCCTCCTACCTCTTATGGCGGCCGATGCGCGACTGCGCAGCGGGCGCGCGCAGCGGGCACGCCGCTGGCGCGCCGGAGGCGCGCCAGAGGCAAGCCCGTCTGCGCCCGTCCGCGCCTGGCCCGCGCCCAGCGCCACGACCCCTGGTCCCCAGCTCCCCCAAGCCCCGCTGATCCGCTACGACCCCACCACCCTCCACGCCCTCAACCCAGGGCGCTCCAAAACCTGCTTCCTAGCTCACCCCAAACGCACCCATGGACCCTTCGCCTGCAACTCCTGCAAACGCATCTTCCACCACGCAACTACCACGACCACAAGCCCACGCGCCATCAACCACCTCAAGTGCATCCTGATCAACGCTCGTTCCGTCCACAAGCACGCCGTTGAACTTTGGGACCTCCTGGACTCCACAGCCCCGGACGTCGCCTTCATCACGGAGACATGGATGAACGCCTCCTCTGCTCCAGACATCGCTACCCGCCATCCCCGAAGGCTACAAGATCTCCAGAAAAGACCGCACCAACCAAGTAGGAGGAGGTGTCGCCATCATCTTCAAAGACTCCATCAGCGTCACCACCTCCACCGAAGACCCCCCCCCTCGCCGCTGAACACCTGCATTTTCAGATTCGCACCGACCCAAGGACCACCCTCAGAGGATCCCTCGTCTACCGTCCTCCCGGACCTCGCGCCTCTTTCAGCGACGCCATCGCCGACTTCATCTCCCCGCACGCCCTCGCCTCACCGGACTACATCCTCCTAGGCGACCTCAACTTCCATCTGGAACAAAACAACGACCCCAACACCACCACCCTGCTCGACAACCTCGCCAACCTCGGCCTCAAACAACTGGTGAACACCGCCACCCACATCGCCGGACACACGCTCGACCCTATCTTCTCCGCCAGCAAACACGTCTTCTTCAGCCACACCTCTGCCCTACACTGGACCGACCACAGCTGCGTCCACTTCACATTCCGACGCGAGACCTCCCACCTCCGCACTCAACCCACCCCTCGTCGACAGTGGAACAAGATCCCTGAAGAGCAACTCTTCTCCGCTCTCGCCGCCAACCAACCCACCCTCACCACCGACCCCAACGACGCAGCTCTCAACCTCACAAACTGGATCTCCAACTGCGCTGACAACCTTGCTCCCCTCAAACGCACGCATCGACAGACCAACACCAAAAAACCTCTCTGGTTCTCTGACACCCTCAAAGAATCAAAGAAAACTTGTCGTGCCCTTGAGAAGGCCTGGCGCAAGGACCACACCGCGGACAACATGACCGCCCTCAAGAACGCTACACGCGAACACCACCACCTGATCCGCACTGCCAAAAGGAACTTTTTCACCGACAGACTAGACAAAAACAGCCACAACAGCAGAGAACTCTTCAGCATCGTCAAAGAGTTCTCCAACCCCAGCGCCAGCGCCAACGCCGTCACGCCCTCACAGGATTTGTGCGAATCCCTCGCCACTTTCTTCCATCGCAAGATCAGCGACCTCCACGACAGCTTCGGACACCAGACCCAACCATACACCACTGAACCCGCTTCCCCGGACATCACCCTCAACAACTGGACCCACATCAACACGGAAGAAACCAAATCCATCATGAACTCTATCCACTCCGGCGCCCCTTCGGACCCCTGCCCGCACTTCATCTTTAACAAAGCCGACGACATCATCGCCCCGCACCTCCAGACCGTCATCAACTCTTCTTTTTCTTCTGCTACCTTCCCCGAATGCTGGAAGCACGCTGAAGTCAACGCCCTACTAAAGAAACCTACGGCTGACCCAAGCGACCTGAAAAACTTCCGCCCCATCTCTCTTCTACCTTTCCCAGCCAAGGTAATAGAAAAGACCGTCAACAAACAGCTGACCACCTTCCTGGAAGACAACAACCTGCTCGACCCTTCACAAACCGGATTCCGAACCAACCACAGCACGGAAACCGCCCTCATCTCAGTCACAGACGACATCAGAACCCTGATGGACAACGGTGAAACAGTCGCCCTCATTCTCCTCGACCTCTCGGCTGCCTTTGACACCGTCTGTCACCGCACCCTAATCACCCGCCTACGCTCCACCGGGATCCAAGGCCAGGCCCTGGACTGGATCGCCTCCTTCCTCGCTAACCGCTCCCAAAGAGTTTACCTCCCTCCGTTTCGCTCAGAACCCACCAAGATCATCTGCGGCGTACCTCAAGGCTCATCGCTCAGCCCGACACTCTTCAATGTCTACATGAGCCCCCTCGCCGACATCGTACGCAAGCACGACATCATCATCACCTCCTACGCCGACGACACCCAACTTGTACTCTCCCTCACCAAGGACCCCGCCAGCGCCAAGACCAACCTACAAGAGGGTATGAAGGACGTCGCAGATTGGATGAGGCTCAGCCGCCTAAAGCTGAACTCTGAAAAAACGAAAGTCCTCATCCTCGGCAACACCCCGTCCGCCTGGGACGACTCCTGGTGGCCCACGGCCCTCGGCACCGCACCGACCCCCGCAGACCACGCCCGCAACCTCGGCTTCATCTTGGACCCTCTTCTCACCATGACCAAGCAAGTCAACGCCGTGTCCTCCGCCTGCTTCCTCACTCTCCGCATGCTCCGCAAGATCTTCCGCTGGATCCCCGCCGACACCAGAAAAACCGTGACCCACGCCCTTGTCACGAGTCGCCTGGACTACGGCAACACCCTCTACGCCGGGACCACCGCCAAACTCCAAAACCGCCTGCAACGCATCCAAAACGCCTCGGCCCGCCTCATCCTCGACGTACCCCGCAACAGCCACATCTCCGCACACCTGAGACACCTGCATTGGCTCCCAGTCAGCAAAAGGATCACCTTCCGTCTTCTCACCCACGCACACAAAGCCCTCCACAACAAGGGACCGGAATACCTCAACAGACGCCTCAGCTTCTACGTCCCCACCCGCCCCCTCCGCTCCGCTGGCCTCGCACTTGCTGCCGTCCCTCGCACCCGCCGCTCCACGGCGGGTGGGAGATCTTTCTCCTTCCTGGCGGCCAAGACCTGGAACTCCCTCCCCACCTGCCTCAGGACCACCCAGGACCACTCTGCTTTCCGGAGACTCCTAAAGACTTGGCTGTTCGAGCAGCGATAACCCCCCCTTTTTTCCCCCCTAGTGCCTTGAGACCCGCACGGGTGAGTAGCGCGCTTTATAAATGTTAATGATTTGATTTGATTTGATTTGATTTGATCTTCCACCGAGAAGAACTTCGGGACTCTGTCCCCCAGGACTGAGTCTGTGAGTCACTTTTCTATGAACAATTCAGCTTTGGGACCCTCTGCCCTCTCCGGAAAGCCCACCAATCGGATGTTATTCTGTCATGATCTCCCCTCTGCATCCTCTGCCCTGCACCGCAACCCGTCCACCTCCGTAGTCAAGTGAAGCATCTTCTCCTGGAATACACTCACGGTGGGGATTAGCCCAGCCACATACCTTTCCGCAACCATAACCCTCTCAGCCAAAGCACGATGGTCGGTCCGGAGTAGGTTAACATCAAGAGTTACAGCATTGATTTTTGTCTCCAGGGTGGTCTTGGTGTCCATTATGGCCTGCAGCACCCTTTCGAATTGCGACAAAGTTATGGGCCCTGCTAGGCAAAGACAATTGGACCATCGATGTAGGCCAGCCAGCTGCGACGCCAGGGCGCAATCAACAGAACTCCAGGCCCCATGGCATGGCTCCAAATCTCAAGCCGTCCCTGTGTGCCTTTGACCTCGAGTCTGGTAGTCGGGCACTTGTCACCCGCTAGGTCTTAAATTCCAGCCTTGGAGCACGGAATGCGTAGGCCCTTCAGGCCGCGGCTCAATGGATGCCGCCGATGCGTCGCATCACAACTGTGAGGCTCCTGCTCGCACGACTGCGAGTCTTCACATCTCCCAGTTAGTCACCAACAATGGGGTACGCAACCCCCAGGTGCCGACGGGCGGTGCGCCCAAGCGGGATGGCGCCCCCCCCAGCAGTGGCAGCAGGCCCACTTACCAGGGACGGCACTCGTCTCCGCAATAGGCCGCGCGGCTTCGGTGTTCAGATCACCGCAGGAGAGGCATCACCACAGCTTATAGCTCTTTTCCTCCTCAGCAGGGGCCAGAGTTCTGCGGGGTGCTCCCGGGGCAGCAGGGCATGCGGCAATCTACCACAGAAGTCCACAGATCGGCTAGGAACGGGAGATTTTACTGGCCGCAAGTGGAATTACGGATTATGCTGCCGCTCCGGTTGTCATCTTGACCATGCTCCCGTCTGAGTGCTTGCATTTGTGTACTTTAGGAAGGAGGACAGACATGGTGGGAGAGGACGTCTGCCAGTGAGATGTGTGTTCTGCTTGGTCTGGTGATGATACAGGTAGTGAATGATGATGTAGTGCATGCAGGTGTGAGTATGTACGTAACTGGGTGGGAGGTGGAGGAGGAGGAGGAGGAGGAGGAGGAGGAGGGGGAGACAGTGGAAATAGTGGATGTTGTTGTGTCTGCAACTGACTGGTGTTTTTGTGAGTGTCTGTGGGATGAAGTGTGGTGCTTGTGTTTGCCTGTTACACTCATGGGTGTTGTCTAGTGTGCATGTTCGTCTGGCTGTGTGCTTGGGATGGGTTGGGGTTGAGGAGAATGGGACTGAAAAGTGGAAGTTGGAGGGGGGATGGTTGAAACAGGGACAATGGCTGCCATCAGAGAGGAGGCCAGAGCCTGGATCGATCTCTGTTGGGCAGCCAATCCAGGGTGAATGCCCTCCAGGAATGCATTAGATTGTTGCATCTGAGCTGCCAGCCCCTGGATGGCATTCACAATGGTTGATTGCCCTACAGAGATTGATCTCAGGAGGTCAATAGCCTCCTCACACAGGGCAGCAGGGCTCACTGGAGCAGGGCCTGAGATGCCTGGGGTAAAGGAGATGCCCACCCTCCTGGGTGAGCGGGCACGGGCAACTTGCTGAGGGGCTGCTGGGAGGGCGGTGCTGGTACGGGGGTGGTGGCTGTACCTATAGCTGTGGTGGTCACAGAGGTGTCCGCCACCACCTGGGAGCTCCCATCGGAGGAGGTATCAGAGTCTGTATTGTCCCCTCCACTCTCTGCCATGGTGCTCCTCTCGCCCTCTGTCCCAAAGGTGCCCTCAGCGTCGGCGGACTCTGCCTCCTGGCTCCTGTGGGATGCAGCTCCCTCTGTCGCCGGTGCCTCTGCTCCCCGCCAAATGATGCTAATGCACATAAAGACAGGACGACAAAACAAGAAAGGGTGGGGAGATAGACAAAGGATACACTGGGTCAATGACTGCAACAACACCACCGTTGGCGTACACAGCACCCTCACACACAGGGTACAGGCCTATGCACTCTGCATTGCACTACCAGTGATTCCGCTAACCACAAGTCCATGAGGAGGAGCACACACCACCAACTGCAGCACTCCTGGGACTCACGCAGCCCTGACCAGTAGTGGATGCTTACAAGCTAGGTAGGAAGTATTTCCCCTTCAGATCCTTAGCCACCAGAGGACCTACGCTGCTATGTCTGGCCTGGCTTAGGGGCACCCACTGACACACACCCACCACCCAGATACCACCGCTTCAGCCATTTCGTTCAATGATGGCCACTGTACTCATCCCCTTGTGGCTGCTGTGACGCCCTTCCTCATTGGGAGGCCATCCCTAGCTGGGCCTTCACGGTCTTTCGTGGCCAGCGTCTCAGGTCCTCCCACTGGTTGCAACAGTGGGTGCTCTGCCTGCTATAGACCCCCAGGGTCCACACCTCCTTGGCAATGGCACGCCATATACCCTTCTTTTGATGGGAGCTGACCTACAGACAGGAGGACACCATTAGACAAACAGTCCAGCCAGTAACACAAATGGCCCACCATACCCGTTTCCTTCACTATTGGCAAACACATAGCCCAGCACTCAATGTGTACCCAGCCAGGAGGACATCCCTCCCCCCTTACACAATGCCTTCACACACACCTCCATACATTCATGCCACATGCATCATGCCCACAGTGTACTGACCTATTGGTCTGGAGGCCCATACAGCAGTCCGTATTGGGGTAGGACCCCATCCACCAGTCTCTCAAACTCCTGTGAAGTGAAGGCTGCGGCCTTTTCCCCATTCACACGGGCCATGGTAGGTTCCAGACACAGCAGCACATGCAGTGTAGGTCCTCTCCTATGAAAGGTCAGGAAACAAGTGAGGAATCAGATAGAAAATAGCGGTCACGTCCGCAGCGGTGCATACCGTCACCGCCGGAGTAGATCACCATTGGCCACTGTACTCCATAGGGCCTCATTTTAACCAGTGATGAATTGCATGGCGGTTCCCGACTGCCTCCCCCCACGACGCACAACGTTAGTGACATTATCTCACTTCCACCTGATCCTCCACACATGACAGGTGGACACCATTTTAGGGGGGGAGCAGGCCTATGGAATAATGCTGCGTCACAGGAGAAATAGACACATACTGGAAAAATCACACTTACCCATTACATGTTTACAGATTGCAGACTACTGTTGTGACTCCATTGTTCAGTTTGTGACAGCCTCCTCACCCTTCTGTCCCTTAGATTCCTACCGTGTGGGTGAATAGGAGATGGAGACATACCACTGTGTACAGACACCTGGTGGACTTGGCTATACTGGAGGACAAGCACGTTATACTCACCTATAGACTGGACAGGGCCCCAATCACAGAGCTGTGTGCCCAGTTGGATCCTGACCAAATCTCTGCTATCCCTCATCCAACTGGGATCCCCCCTCTTGTGCAAGTTCTATCAGCGCTCTATTTCAGTGACAGTGGGCTTGGCAGCAGGAATGTCACAGCCAATGTTCTCAATAGTGCTGTCAAGAGTGTTGTTTGCCCTGATAAAGCACATGTGCAGCTACATTGCATTCCCCCAGGTTGAGGATTTGGCCACTGTGAAAGCAGAGTTTTATGCAATAGGACATATCCCCAATATAATTGGGGTGATTGACGTAACACATATACCATTTATACCCCCCTGTCAGAATTAACAGGTGTTCAGGAATCTAAAGAGTTTCCACTCTATGAATGTGCAGATGGTGTGCTTGGCGGACCAGTATATATCCCACATCAATGCTAAGTATCCTGGGTCGATGCATGATGCCTTTGTCCTGAGGAATAGCAGCATCCCAAATGTGATGGCCCAACTACAGAGGCACAGGGTGTGGCTAATAGGTGAGCCCTGGTTCCCACCCAGTATATGTTGGTGTATGGCTATGGTGTTGGCCATATAGGATAGTGTTGCTAAATGTTGTCCCTTGATATTTGCAGGTGACTCTGGTTACCCAAACCTATCATGGCTGCTGACCCCTGTGAGGAATGTCAGGACAAGGGCAGAAGAACGTTATAATGAGGGACATGGGCAAACCAGAAGTATAATTGGGAGAACCGTTGGCCTCCTGAAGGCCAGGATCCAGTGCCTCCATTTAACAGGTGGATGGATCCCTGTGCTACTAACCCAAGAAGGTCTGCCAGATAGTAGTGGCATGCTGCATGTTGCACAACCTGGCCCTCAGACGCCACGTCCCTTTTCTGCAGGAGGAGGAGACTGGAGATGCCCCTGTGGCAGCAGTGGACCATGTGGGCAGTGAGGATGAGGCGGGAGAGGATAAGGATGGGGACAACAGAACTTCTGTAATCCGTCAGTACTTCCAATGTCACACAGGTGAGACAGTGCCCCTTTACATTTCAATGACTTTGGTTGTATTCTGTGTGGCATGGGCATGCTGGTATATCCCACTTCTATGCCCACTTACTGTTCCCTCTGGCTCATTATGCAGATGTTGGTGATTTGACAAATACTGGTGTGATCACAACAGCCTACAGGTAATTAATTCTATGCTCATTCTATGTACAGTTCATTTGCAATGGTTGTACCTGTTTCAATCAATACATATTTGAAATACATGACATTCTCCAAATCGATTTTTATCAAAGGATATTTATTTAAGTGCTAATATATAGAGGGGAAAATGCAATGGGATGGGATGATGATGGAGGAAAGTCCAGGGTATTGTTCCAGTTTGTTCGTAGCACAGGTGCATTACCCAAGGGGACATAGGAAGGGAATCAATGGCAGTTCAAGGTGGACAGGGTGACTGAGTGGGACACAAGGGGGAGAATCAGGAGAGTCTCATTTCCTGGCAGGGGTCTTGTCAAATGTCTCTGGCTATTGTCTGGATCGCAGGGAACATTTGCGGGGTAGTTCACCTTCTGCAGGGGAAGGGGTGCTGGTGGCCTGTGAGTCCTTTGACAGGGCCTCCTGGCCACTAGCGGCAGTGGAAGGCTGTTCAGATGACTGGCTAGTGGCAGGGGCCTGCTGGTGTGAGACTGCCTTCCTCATAATGTTGGCCATGTCTGCCAGCACCCGTGCTATGGAGATTAGGGTGTTGTTGATGGCCTGCAAGTCCTCCCTAATCCCCTGATACTGTCCCTCCTGCAGCTGCCTGTTCTCCTGCACGTTGTCTAGGATCTGGCCCATTGTGTCCTGAGAATGTTGATAGGCTCCCAGGATCTCAGAAAGTGCCTCCTGGAGAGTCGCTTCCTTGGGCCTGTCCTCCCCCTGGTGCACAGCAGTCCTTCCAGTGTCCCTGTTGGCCCGTGCCTCTGTCCCCTGAACAGTGTCCCGACTGCTACTGACCTCCGGTCCCTGATTGTCTTGGGTGCAAGGCGTAGCCTGGGGTCCCTGTACAGGTGGGCACACTGCTGATTGATGTGTCCTGGGGACAGAGGTTTGTGGATGCTCGGTGGGTGCTGTGGTGTTGTTTCTTGATAGGGGAGGCTCTGTGGTGGTCTGTGACTGGGCTTGGGTAACCAGCTGTCCAGTGGTCCCTGATGGGCCAGGTAGATCGTCCAGATCCTGAAGTCCAGAGTGACTGTCATCACTGTGGGCCTCTTCTGTTGGGGGACTGGATAGTGCTGGCACCTCCTCTCCCGTGACATTGGCTGGAGTACCTGTGGGCATGTAAATGATGTGTTATGGTTAATGTGCATGATATATTGTACATCCCTGGCTTCCCCTATATGGTTGGTGTTGCCCTGCCAGCTTTTACTTGTGTATGTTGGTGTATGGTGGGATTGTTAGTTCTCTATGCAATGCATGCTTTAGTGATGAGTGTCCATGCAGGGCTGTGAGGGATGCATTGGTACAGCATGCAGGGCTTGCCAATGGGATTAGTGAGATGTGATGGCGGGGTGTGTGGGATTTAGTGGAGTGATGAGAGTGAGGGTGAGAGTATGTGATGGCATGCAGGTATGGGGGGTGATCTTTGTTGAAAGTTGACTTACCAGAGTCCAGTCCTCCTCCGACTCCAGCCTGGCCCTCAGGATGCAGTATTGCCAAGACTTGCTCCTCCCATGCTGTGAGTTGTGGGGGAGGAGGTTGGGGTCCACCGCCAGTCCTCTGGATAGCGAGCTGGAGTCTTGCTGCTATGGAACTTACCTTCCCCCGTAGGTCGTCCCTTGTTCTGGGATGCTGCCCCACAGCATTCACCCAGTCCACAATTCTCTGCCATAGATCCATCTTCCTTGATACGGATATCTGCTGTACCTGTGCTCCAAACAACTGTGGCTCTAAACTGACTACTTCCTCCACCATGACTCGCAACTCCTCATTAGTGAAATGGGGGTGCCTTTGTGAGAGCATGGGTGTTGTGTGGTGTATGTTTTGCAGTGGGTATTGACTAATGTTGTGGGATGTTGGGTGCTTGATGGATGAGTGGGTGTTTGTTCTTTGTGGGTAGTTGTGCCTATGATTTGCGTGGCTATTTTTTGTGTTAGTAAAGGGCTGTGGGTAATGTGGGTGTGTGTTTTATAGTGCTGTGGATGGGTGCATGTGGTGTGTGTATTAGTGTCAGGTTTGTGTTTTTAGTATTGGCCAATGTTGTGTTGTATTGTTTTTGGGTGGCCAATGTGACTGCGCCGGTGTGTACCACCAATGGTTTACCGCCGTTGAATGTCCACCGTGGTGATTCGTGGGCCATAATGTGGAGGGCGTTGTTTTGTTGGCGTGATGGTGTGCACTTACCTTTGATCTGGCAGATTTGTGTTTGTGGTAGTATTCTGTCGGTTTAGTGTGTATGTGTCATAATTTGGCGAACGGATGTTCGCCTCTCCGACAGTATGTTGGCGGCCGTCACCACAGCGGTAAGCGGCCTTTACTGCCAATGTCATAATGAGGACCTAAATCTTTTACATTGGCTTCTAGCAAATCTTCAGATCCATTATAATGGGGAAAATCAGACCCCATGCACTTGTGATTATTTTTCAACACAGGACACAAGCACTTTATCTTTTTTTCTGGTCACTGCAGTACTTTGAGACAGCGGTATATACTGCCTCTGTTAAGGGGGAAAGCTTTTTGCCAGGCAAAACCTGCCTTTATTTATTTACAAATTTTACATTCCCCATAATCTGTCACAATGTGGCTAGCTTTTTGGTAGATGCCCTCATACTTAGAAATAGACGTTAGCAAAGGCCTAAGGTGCGGGAGTTGATTTCTTTGTATTTTTCTTTCATTGCTGAATAGACCGTTTTGGACTCTTAGATTTTTTATATTTTTATAATTTTAACTGTTTAAATTTATTCTCTTTCTTGGGTAATAAATCCCATCCTGAATCAATATCTAATCTTATTATAGATTCTCCCATCCTGGAATAATATCAAATTTATGATATATCCTAGGGTGAATTTTTTTATAATGTTTTAAATGTGTTCATAATATGTATTCATACTTACCAGCATGTCATTAATCATGAAACTTGAGTTGTTTTTATGTTTTGATATTTACTATCACTGTGTGCTTTTTATGGATTTTCATTAATACGAAATAAAGATATAATTGAATTTAAAAAAAGCTAAGTAAATCTGTTCTCCCATAAAGAGAGCACCCTCATCTGCTGTAAGCTGTTGCTATAAGCTGTTTCGAATGTGGACAAATGCATGGTTCTATATGTTCTGGAAAAGTTCAGGTCTGTGGAACCTTAAATCAGACAATTCTAAGATTTGCTACACATACACATGTTCCATAAAACACTCCAATCAGGTTAAGACCCACAGATGCAATCTAAGCACATTGGGTTCTCAGGATACTACACAGTGCAGTCTCTCTAAGAGTCCTTGAACATAGTTACCTGCAACAAACAAGATACATTGGACCAGGCTGTACTCTGCAGGTGTACTGTACTGTTGCAACTAAGTTATATATGGGAAAGCAAGCATTTGTAAAGAATTGCTTGCTATGAGAGCTGTGATCATGCAGAACCGCTTTGCGTTAGACTTGCTACTGTTTGAGAAGGAAGGCAGAGTCTGTACGTTTATTTATGCCAGGGAATGTTGTGCATATATTTAGAAAATAATCAGATTGATAGTTATATCACTGACATTATAAACATTACACATGAATTAACCAAATTGGCAGGTGCCTGGGAAGAAATAGGTTTAGTATTTGGATCTATTAGAAGAGAATTTGCTAAGATAAATGAATGGTTAGGAAGTACAGGCAAATCAATACTAAAATTGCTGTTAATCTCTCTTTTGATTACACAAATCAGCATTGCATGTGTGCTTCTCTTCCCAAGACTTTGCAAATTAATTTAATCAAGAAATAGGCTTGTTTGTGGGTATGAAAAGTTGCCAGCAAAAAGAGGAAGAAAGAGAAAGAGAATTGACATAGAGTTTTGGATAATGCAAAGTGAACTTTACAATATGCTGAAAGAGTTGGGAGAATCCAAATAGGAGAAACTCAAGTTGCTGAAACCAGATTTTGCTAGCATAATCTAAGGTGCACTGTCTTCCATTTTGATGTGATGCTGCACTACACAATGTGCTCATTGTTGTTATTTCTTGGTTCTGAATAAGGAGTTGCAAGCTTCTCACTAGAAGACATTGAACATTCCCAGAAGCTTCTCACCATACTGTACCTAATCAAGGACATTCTAACCATCTCAGATAATTGTTCATACAATTTATCCATTATTGTGCTTGAATAAACTGTGAGAATGACTGTATTCAATGTAATAGTATTATGAGAGAATGCTCAAATATAAAAAATAAATATTCTGTAGTAAAATGTTTCTTTTTGTTTGTTCCTCATTGGTGCATGAGAACCATGTACATGCTTAGTAATGTATGAAATCCTTTATCTACAGTCCTACAAAATTACATACCTTTCCTTTGCAACCAGGAACCCCTATTCCCACTTTGTGATGCTAATCTGTGCTGGATTCTGCATTGAACGTAACTGAATTATTTGAATTATTGTATTCTTTATTGCTAACCATAATTATGTGACACTTCATGTATTTTGCTTGATAATTCTTAATATAAACTTCTAAAATAGTGACCAGTGTCTGACATTCTTATTGAGAATGCTACTACTCCTATTATTGATTTGAGATCATCAGAGCAGAAAGGGGTATAATCGGAGAGCACCAACGTCCATACAGGGACTACACTGCTCCCAGTCTGAGCAGCTGGCACAGACAAATCTGAGCTGATGCTTCTAATTTGATCCAATAAGTACTAGTGAAATCCAGTTGGCTATGGAACCGACTACTGTACTTTCATGGTCCAGCCTGTTTTCTCCCGAGATTCAATTTGACCCAGGCCCAACCCGTTCCTGGTTCCGGAAGGCAAAGTGGCTGAAGAAGGATGACATGAGTTTCAATAGGGATTCACATGCATTCAAAGGATGAATAAGTGAGTGACAAAGCAGTATAGATTGGGAATTGTAGTAGGCGTATTGTGGTGGAATGCAATTGACGGATTTTGAGAAAAATGATTATGTGGCTTTGGCTCTTGGTTTTGTGGAAATGATAGTTAGTGCATTCTTGATGATATCCTTTGAACTTTGAATCTGACAAATGTGGGAGTTATTATATGGGTGGTGTGAAGTGGAGAGAGGTACCTCAAGTAAAATTACTGAATTGTTGAACTTGTCTGCTAAGGTGAGGTGTACTCTAAGGTGATATCAGTCAGACCAAGAAAGGGACATAACATTTCTATTGTGCAAGCGAATTAATCAAACTTAATGGGAGTTCATTTAAGAGTAGGTATTCTTCTTGCTGTTGTAGAGATTTCTGTTTAGACAAAGCAGACAGATGAAGAATTGCACTGAAAAATGTCTCAGGGAGTCCTTGCAGTTTTTCGGGCATTACATCATTATGTGCCAAGGATTGGCTTGCAGAATCCGTCACTGCGCAGCAATAGGGTGAACTTTGACTGAGATACGCTGGTATTGATGGTCTTGGTCTGAACATTACAGTACAGGGAATGTGTGAGATTGGAACAGAGAGTGATTGAGATTTTGTCAGCATGGGGAATCCCTTTTTGAAAATGGAGAAAAATGTGAATAAGGAAGAGCAATTCCTCCCGAAGGCACACCACCTTGGAAAGTGGCAGCAAAGGAAAGGTTGCGTACTTGTATGTGGCTTAGTCAATTGCATGATCATACGTCCAAAGATGGAGAACTACAGTTCCCACTGAGCGTAACATTTTGATATTCTCAGAATAGAATACATGAGACTGAGAATGTATGATTTGAACCGCCAACTCAGACCCAAACAGTATGACGTTTTAGATCTTTGTGAGTAGGTTGCAAATGTAAAGAAAAGGAGGAGGTTTGCATTAAAATCTGCAAAAGGTCTTACTGGTGGATAAATACACAGGATGATGAGAGACAAAAAATGGAGAGAAGAAGTATGCAAGGTTATCAAAGCTTATCCGTTGATAGACAATGAGGAGGCAGCAAAGGAGACCCCTGGGGAGAAGGGAGAATCCAAACAGAAGTCAGATGCAGAAAGTGAGGTGGAGGAGGATGTCTTCATAGAAGAGCGCCTCGGGATAGGACCACCACCATATAATGCAGCAGCCACACTGAGTGCAACAGCTTCTACGACAACTAAGACTAGGACAAACACTCAAATCCCTATAGAGGCTTGTGCACCACCAAGCTACCCAGAAACTGCCATTTTACCCGCTGCCCAGTCCTCAACAAGCACATTGCTTCCATTGGGTGTCTCAAAAACCTCCTTTGCCAATGCAGTTGCTAGTGCTCCCCTGACTCATGTCCCTCCAAGGACCCCACACCAGTACCAAGCACAATAGCATTAGGCCTTCCACAAAGAGGTTTCAACTAGCCCTATGGCAAAAGATCAAATGGTCATTCCAACCCTACCAGTCGATCCATCAAGTATAAGGCCTACTCCACAGAGACCTAATGTCGCTCATTTGATAGACATGTTTGGAGAAATCCTTAAGGGAAACATAGGGATGAATTCCTAATGCCATTTACAATGAGAGAAAATTGCTCTAAATGAGCAAGGAAGCTCCAAGAGCAGCACAAGCGGTGCATGCTGGAATGGAGAAGGTGGCAGATGGGTGTAGAGCTGATTTGCCACAGTGAAAGAAGCTGCAGAAGAATGTTAGGATGATGATGGGTAAAAAGGAATTGAAGTTGCTCAAGCAGAGGGGACTGATGACTGTAAGAGAGTTAATTGAGAACATCTGGGATGGGAGAGAAACCAAGACGTTTTGTCAAATGTGGGCCAAGAAAGAAAGGGTTACGGTTAAACAAAAGACAGAAGGTGCCAACGAAGGTAAGGGAGCAGCTGCAGGAGAGGCCAGTGAGGGAATACCCTCTGAGAGAAGAGAGATCTCTTCCACTTTACAAATTCTCTTCCAAAGTTAGGGAAAAATAAGTGGTATACACAGTTGGATCAGCTTGTGTCCATTTCAAAGGACCTGTGGGAGCATTTGGATGTGCTGTTTGGAGTGGCGGTCCCAAAGGACCTATGGGCAGAATGCAAGAGAGCGGTAGAAAGGCCGAATCAGGAACCTTCCAGGGCAGCAGAAACAAATGCACCTTCAACCCTAGTGAGCAAATACTTGGAAGTCATAAAGATGTAAAAACTAAGATTCCTGAAAATGAAATAAATTGGCCGAAGATTTCCTGAACCTCCCCAGAACCTAAAGAGTCTGTGCATGCATACTTTGAGAGGTTGATGCAGGTATACAGGGATCATAGTGGACTGAATGATCTGCATGGAGATAACATGGGAGGGTTCCTTGCCTCCTTAATGCAAGGACTGCTACCTGAAATTAGCAACCAGATCATTCAAGGTGCTTTTGTTGGAAGAGAAACCCCTTGACAAAATCCTGCAGCATGCAAAATATTGCAGTGACATGTTAGGAGCAAAGCAAATTAAGCCAAATTAAAAGTACAATAGCTGAGACCCTATTAGCACAAAATGGATGAAGGAAGGAATTTAATGTACCCCTACAAGGGCCCGAAGTTAACCCCATATTAGGACAAGCATGCAGGGAGTTTCCTTGGCATATGTAAGAAATAGTCTGGGAGTAGAGAGAGGTTGAAGTAACATGCCAGGAAACAGCATAAGGTCACCCTGTCATATTTGCAACTTGGTCGGGCATTGGAAGCAGGAGTGCCATTACAATCTCAATCGAACCACGATTGATGCCCAAGCTGTGAATTTTGCAGTGCAGGCAGAGCATCTTCCAATATCGAGGCACCCAATGCCAATGATCCCGAAACATGGAATGTACCAGAATTCCCCAAGCCCTATGCAGGAAGGACATCTCCATTTTCAACTGAGAAATAGTGTTCCTTTTATTCAATTGGTGCCTCAAAATACCCCAGTTCCTAGGATGTTTGAGAGTTCCACAGACTTTGATCAGGCCCAATGACCGTGCTTGAGGGGGGAGCAGGAGTGTGTACTTGGCGCAGTCCTAGAAGTGGACCAGAGTGGACAATATGTAGACAGAGAGGTCAATGGTCATCCCATTTCTTTCCTGATAGTCACAGAAGCCACTTGCTCTACTGTACCATACCAATCAGATTACAGCCCCTGTCCTAGTAAAAATAAGAGAGATCCAAGAGCAACATCAGTTTGTGGTGTGTTATTCAAGCCCTGTAAACTTTTTAGGAAGGGATGTTCTTTGCAAACCTAAGAGCGTCATTTATTGTACGAAGGATGGAGTCAGAGTCGAGACTAGCAGCAAATGCAAAATTTAAACTACCATCCCCAGGGCTATTACCAAAGAGGCCATACCAATTGATTTGAAAGAAACAGTCAAAAAGGATGTTTGAGGTTTTACAGGGAGAGACATTGAATTCATTAAAAGTGCAAAACCGCTAAAGATAACCATTCGACCAAAAATTACCCCACAGGCTATTGCAGGGATCACTCCTGCGATTGCGAGAATGATAGAACAGGGCATACTGAAGGCAGTCGTCTAGAGTCTATGTAAAACTCCAATCATTGCTTTGCAAAAAGCAAACAGAAATTGGAGGATAGTCCAGGATCTCTGAAAGATTAACCAAATAGTCTTTCAATGCTATCCTGTGGTACTGAACGCTACTTTGATTTTATTCCAAATTTCCCCAGAAGCTGAATATTTCACGGTCAGTGATCCCTATCAAGCTTTTTTCTTGGTTCTCCTTCACGAAGAAAGCGAGTTTCTGTAGCTGTTTTGGTTCCAAGAGAAGACTGTCATGCAGTGTCGCACTCCCCAAAGATACACTGAAAGTGCATCCTAGTTTAGACAGATACCTAAAAAGAATCTAGAGTCTCTACAGTTACCATGCAGCCCGACCCTGATCCAGTACATTGATGATCTTCTGATTGCATTGAAGACCAAGGAAGCTTGTAAATAAGACTCTATTGCTCTACTCAACCACTTGACTGAGAATGGTCATAAAGTTTCCCCTGAAAAATTACAGTACTGTGAAAAGGAAGTCATGTATCTATGACATCAGATAGAAGAGCGAGTCGGGCGAGTGCCCCATAAACTTATTGAAATGGTCCTTAAGATGACATTTCCAATGACACAGAAAGGAGTGTGAATCTTTGTGGGCATGGTTGGCTATTGTCAACAATGGATCCTGAACTATTCCTATGTGGCAAAGCTGTTACTGAGGCTGACAACCACTGATGTCAGGGAGCCACTACCAAAGGAGGAAAAAAGCATGGAAGCCTTCCAGGAGATCAAAAATTTACTTTGCAGCACACGTGATCTTTGAATGTCACATTCCACTAAAGACTTTGTGCTCTTTTGCCATGAGCAACATGGGTGTACTTTATCTATGCCAACACAGACCCATGGGAAGCCAAGCATCCCTTTGGGTACTTCCCAGTGACTCTTGATCCCGTAGCTGCAGTACTGCCTGTTTGTCTGAAAGTGGTTGCAGCGGTAAGCCTTAGCATTCAGCAAACAGAAGGGATAGTGATGTGATACCCAGTGATTGTAATGGTCCCTCATTCAACTGAAATCCCCATGACTTGCACTTGCACGCAACATTTTCAGAAAAGCTGCTTAACTCGCTATGAGAGAATCATTCAAGCTGATGAAAATCAGAAGATGTAATACCCTAAACCCTGCTACTTTGTTACCACCTCCAAAGTGAGATGATGAGGGGGACTTTGACCATGATTGTGTCAGCATTACTGAGTTGTGCACAAACCAAGATCCGACATACTGGATGTACCCCTTCCTGAATCTGATCATACCCTTTTGTTGATGGGTCTTTTTTTAGAGACTGACTTAGCATCCCAAAAGCTGCCAATGCTGTGTGCACCCTAAACGGGGTTGTGGACGCTTCCTACATGTACCATGTAATGTTCGCACAAGTATCTGAAATGATTAGCATGACCAGAGCTTGCTGTACATCGGAAGGCGATACCAACAGCCAGTATGGGTTTGGGACTGTGCACAACTTCGGGCAGTTATGGTCACAGTGAGGTTTCATGACTTCTGCTGGATCTCCCCTCAGAAATGGGCTATAGGTCTCCAATCTATTGTAAGTATTACAACTGCAGGCAGAAATGGTAGTAATGAAGTGTGTTACACACAAGAGTGGCAATGATTTTGTCACCAGAAGCAACCGCTATGTAATTTTGAGTCCAGCACCTTACACACAGATGAGCCATGCAATATGGATAGACAAACTGTGACAAATATGCCATTATACACTTTAACACTTTCAGTGAGCTGAGAGAATGGCAACCCACCACTCCAGAAATAGAGAAAGCTAAATGGCTAAATATGAGATGTGT
The DNA here is from genome assembly GCF_031143425.1 of Pleurodeles waltl. Classification (NCBI taxonomy): domain Eukaryota; kingdom Metazoa; phylum Chordata; class Amphibia; order Caudata; family Salamandridae; genus Pleurodeles; species Pleurodeles waltl. Next base: position 698,273,548 of record NC_090447.1, read on the forward strand.
AAAAGATGCCAGTGATGTTTGGGTGTCTTGGAATAAGAAACCAATGCCCCTGGATTCAATGCCTCCTGCCATGGTACAACACAAGCATGGTTCAACACATAGGCAGAGATGAAATGGTGTCCACCTTCTCACAGTACTGGTAGAAACAAAATGTGGGCAAAGAGGATGTGGTGATTATATGCCACATTGGGGAGACTGGTGGTCCCTTCAACTGTATCCGGATTGACTTTGGGGAGATGCCCCAATGTAATCAATTGAGATATATCCTCATCATTGTGTGTTTATTTTCCCACTGGTTGAAGGCTTATCCCACCCAGAGGCTAGATAGTTGCCACACTATTGTTGCAGGAGTTAATACTGTGATTTCGGATGCCATTCATCTTGAATCAGATCAAGGAGGCAGCTTTAAGAATGAGGTGATGCAGTTACTATGCACAGGGCTAGGGATGGACCAGAGATTTCATTGTAGTTACAGTGCCGGGGCTTCATGTTGTAGAGAGACTGAATGGGTTGATCAAAGCTAAATTGGCCAAAGTCTGTGCCTTTACTTTTCTTATGCGGCCAGACACCCTTACTTTGGTGTTGCTGAGCATTCAAAGTACACTCTCTAAATGTACAGGGTTATCCCCTCATGAGGTGTTGATGGAGAGAGCCATGCAAATTTGTCTGTTCCAGCTGCTGCCTCTGTGAATATCATAGATGATCTGGTTCTTGAGTACTGCAAGTGATTGGCTGATCTAGTACATTCTATCTCCCATCAGCTCAAGTGTTCCACAGATTTTGATCAGGCCCAATGATGGTACTTGATGGGGGAGGAGTAGTGAGTACTACAACTGTCCAAGAGACTCTAGAACATAAGTTGGACCCGGGCTATTGAGTTCACATAAAGAAGCACGTCCGCAAGTCTTGTCTGGAGGAATGCTGGAGAGGTCCATTTCAGGTGATCTTGGTTACCAATACTGCATTGAAGTGTGCGTTTTGTTGAATTGGATAAGCACCTTACATACCAAGAGGGTCAGATGAGAAGAGGAAGATGTGCAGCTAACATCCATGAATACCTCGAGTCACCCTAGGTTTCAACTCTCTGAAGCCTCTGAAGAAGAGGAAGATCATTCTGATTTGTCACAGTCTCCCACACAAGGCATCAACCGGGGCGAGAGCCAGGTGATGGTGTCATTCTAGTGGCAGCTGAAGCCCTGTCCTCAGGGCTAAGAATATGCATTCAACAAGACAGTGAAAACTTGTGGAGAGCTGAATCAAGCCTTCCCAAGGAGAAGTCACAAGAACCAGAGAGTGAGGCGGTGTAGGAAAGTGCCCTTTTTGGATGGTCAGCCCTACACTTTTTGCTCTAGATGCTGTTGGTTATGATTCTGAAAGTGCACTAGAACCTGCTAACCAGGCCCCAGTGCTAGTGCTCTCTCCCTTAATTGGTGAATGTGAATTGATATTTACAATTGGCAAGTACTTTAACCCCTTATAAGCCCCTTTTTATATGGTACCCCAGCATGATTGTTAAAGGGGTCTTGAGAGCCTGAAGCACTGTTTGTGCCACACCGAATGACCCAAGTAAACTACTGACAGTAGGCTTGCTATTACAGACTGCAGGAGCTGTGTAAACTGTTCGACTGTGCCCACACCATGTGTGGCATAGCCAAAGCACTATCTTTAATATACATCAGTCACCCCCTAAGGTAGGCATCCTGAGCCCAAAAGGCAGGGTGCATTATATAAAAGGCGTGGACATATATGTGCAAGCTTATATGTCCCTATATTGGCCTTTTCCTTTAAAGGCAACCTTAAGTGAACAACGGTCCATAGAATAATATGGGCTGGCACCCGGGCAAACCCAAGATCGCATCTCTATTATGGTATCGCCAAAATGGGTCATATTTGGTATCAAACAATAGCTGTTCTTACCCCTGACACAAATCTCATGTTGACGGTGATGTGGCATGGACCGAGGGAGCAATCCTAGGAGTTGCCCACAAAACTGCTTCAGTTTTCCTGTGAGATGCCTACTAGCTTGCATCTGTTGTTGCCAAGACAGGATTACGATCACCTGGATAGAAGGGTGAACACTCACAGGAGTCAGGACAATGGCCTGGATGGAAAGGAGGTCACACCTCTCTCCCTCCCTCCCAGGAAGGCTAGTGAAGTGGCACATCAAAGCGGTGAGCTACAAAGGGCACATTGCCTCTGATATGCAAGCAGTTTGTCTCTGAGTTGAGAACAAAGCCATCCCTCTGCCCCAGGCATATTTGCAACTAGGCAGGTGGGAAAGTTAGTTAGTCAGGAGGTGTACAGCCCCAGACAGCTAGCCACACCATTAGCATGGGCAGCGTGGTCCGTACATCCGAGAACGACTTCTGCCATTTTGAAAAGAGGGCAAATAGAGGGTTCTGGGTATAAAAAGTGCCCAATCCACCAGATGTGAACACTTCAGGGGTGCATTAGCAGCTGGAACTAGAAGCCCATTAGCTGCTTGCACCCACACCCTTAACACCCCTAAATCTAGGATGTAAGGAGCACCCCTCGCACCAGAACCTCAGATTCGCAACAACTTGTGAAGAAAGGAGAAGAGAAGACCCACATCAAGGACAACAGGAACCTGCACAAACCAAAGGTGTGATACCTTGAACCTGTGGCAACATTCCTGGAACTGCTGAACTGCAGCTCATCCTGGACCAAAGGCCAATTCCCTCAGCAAGAAGATACCCTTCATGACACAAAGGCAAGACCAGACACGTTTGTACTTGAGCAACTTGTCTCCTACCACCACAGGTAATAAGTACCTACCGGACCCGAAGAAGTGTTGGCCATCAGGCTCTCTGAGGAATCACCCAAAAACAGGTGGTCCAGTGAATTTTGGCAAGTGTAGTCCAGCTCTACACCAAGTTACAGCCTGCTACAATTTTTCCCAGGACCTCCGGAAGGGGAGATAGCTTCTCCTTCACAATACCACTGCCAAGGCTTGTTGGTGGCCAGTTCGGCCATTGTAGTGCTTTCCTCTTATCTGGTTTCTAAGCACTAACATAACACAACAGAAATGCACTTCTGAGGTCAAAGAAGACTTTTATTGTTGTTAATTCTTCCCCAACCACAATATTTATGAATGACGAATTAGTAGCTTTCAAGTCCGCGTTAATCAAACAAAATATATCAGTTTGCAATATACACAGCAGGTTATATTTATAAGATATTGAATGCAAAGCAAAACAAATACTTCACCGTGTGGGAACTATCTACAGCTTCATCTTTCTAAGGTCTGCAAGCTGATGACCCCTGTCAGCCGCGAGAAAGAGAGATTCATCTACCCACACGGGATTGCTGGCAGCTGGCGCCAAGCTCCAGCACGAGGTCCGGCAGATTAGAATCTGACCCTCTGCAGCCTGTTACATTCGTTACAAAGGTGTGCCCCCTCCTCTCAGACCTGGGAAACTGAGCAAGCCTTTTGGAGACTGGCCAGGTCTCCAAGACTACTCCTGTTCCCAAGCTCAAGCGAAGAAAAAACAACACCCATGTACTCTCTCTTATCATGTCTAGTCTACTGTGAGAAAAACATCTTGGTTCTCTGGTGCAAAAACACAGCTTGGAAAAATACAGCTTGGATTCTCAACTGCAATGTCTAACTCCACGTTAAAGGCAATAGGCAGCTAACCTAAGTATCAAATGCAATGTCATGTTAAAGGCAATAGGCAGCTAACCTAAATATCAAATGCAATGTCTAGTGTCATCTCAAAGCCAATAGGCATCTAAGCTGAATTCAAAATGCAATGTCTTATATCATGTCAAAGCCCATAGGCAGCTGAGCTGAATACAAAATGCAATGTATAATATCATGTCAAAGCCAATAGGCAGCTGAGCTGAATATAAAATGCAATATATGATATCATGTCAAAGCCAATAGGCAGAATATCTAATAGCATGTCAAAGTCAATAGGCAGCTAAATTGAATACATCATGTCAAAGCCAATAGGAATGCAATGTCAAAGCCAATAGGCGGCTAGACTGGATACAGCATGTCAAAGCCAATAGGCAGAATACAGAATGTAATGGCTAATGCAATGTCAAAGCCCATAGGCGGCTCAACTGAACAAAACATACCATGTGCTACTGGTGAACATTGAGCAACTAATATGCGCAGTGGTGAAACACAAAGTCATTGGTCAAACCAAAATTTAACAAATGGCAGTACATTCCGCCCTTTGACCAATGAATTTTTGTTTCACATATCTCTTGTTTCAAACAAAAACAAAAAACATCAGCACAAACAAAAAACATTATCAGCAAGTCAAAGCAATCCCTGTAAAGCAATAGAAGTGAATTAACACATTGATCTCATAACCTTTCACATCAGATACATCTATACAGAAAAGACTGGGCAATTTTTTTTTTCTCTGAATGAGTCTCTAATTCAACAGTGTTAGCAATTTGATGTGGCATGAGTTCTGCTCATGTAAAGGGGCACGGTCCACCTGAAAGGTTTGCTGGAAGATAAGCAAAAGTCAGAGTTCCATACGAGAGGGAAAAAAAAAAAAACACAGCTTAGTTCCAGTGGAAGAATGCAATCAAACAAGTTGAACTTGAACTGAAGGCGCAGTTTGCGCAAAATGGATCCATGGTGCTGGCACTTTACTCAGCCAGGTTCAGGTTGGGGGTTCGGTCCCTTCCCCGACCCCACACGCACACACCGGAAGGGGGACCACACAGCACACTCAGGGACAGTGGCGAAACGTGGTAGGATCTGCAAAAGAAACAAGTATGACTTTTCTTGCAAATAACATTTTTCATTTAAACTGCACCCTTCCTCTTTCTTTCCCTGTTTTATGATCAGCAGGACGTTTTTGGGGCCCTTTGTTATATTCACTGCAGGTTCTGGAGGATCACTTGGGGCTTCAGCCCACACATCAGCACTGAGGTTTTTATCTGCTGCGCCACAGCTTCCCTTTTCTTGCACTGTCAGAAGGGCTGGGGCAGACTCCTTCTTTACCAAACCTCCATTCACTGCATTTTTGCCAATTTGGGCCATTCTGTCTCCAATTTGTATGAATGAATCAGATTCTTTTCTAGGTATCAGCATAATTTCGATTTTTCCTTGGTAATTTGCAGCAATCACTTTCCCTAAAACCTGATCAATTTGCCATTTCTGTTCTGGTAACTTTCCTCTCCCCAACTGCTCTGTGACTGCTTGCATGACAGATTGCTTTTGTGCGTGCTGCACAGTTTTTATCAAATCTAGGGGAATGGGCATCTCTCTCATCTCTGCCCACCTGTAAGTGGCTTTTTCTCTCAGCTGTTCACATTTCTGGGGCACCCACTTAGCCATCCCCACTAAGGCAGAATTCTGGGTGTACACTTCTCTCTCTGAATTTTTCTCATTAACATCTGCAAGGTAATTGAACCAGTTAGGTGCTAAAACATTAGCAATGAACCAAAAATCAGCGTAAAAATGAGACATCTCACCTAGCTCTTGCTTTAAAATCTGACACACATTATACAACGCTGTTCCTTCTACTGTGCCAGAAAACAACATTTCAGTCAATGAATCATTAGTAAAACAAACATGCTTTTTATCTTCAGTAGACACGAATTCAAATGGTGCACACAATTTCACCGGTAATTCTTTTACCTGTGGTACTCTAGCCCTGTCTTGCAAGTACCAGATCCATTGTATGATTCTAGCTAGGGGCACTATTTTCTTTCCTTGTTCTTGAATTACATGTACATAAGTATTTCCTTCTTGCACTGCGCAGAAACCTAAAGTCTGCATTATTTCATTTGCCAAATCACAAGCGCGCAACTGCATATAATTTTTCACAGTGACCATATACAAAAGTGTTAGGATTTCTCTCAAATGAGGGCTATTCTTTTTCCAAAAATCAAACAAGCTAATGAAACTCAGGGTGTCTTGCTCTAAAATCCTTTTTACTTGTGCATTTTGCAACGGTAACTCGTAAATCACATTCTGGTCTCTCTCGTCCGTGTTATCAGTTAAGGAATGCATTTTGTCTGCCAAAATCCCTGGCTCACACGAAAACTCAGTGCAGCTCGGAGCTGTCTTAACCCCCTCATTACTGGAATGGGACAAGAAAGATTCTTCAAAAACAGCCCTTTTATAACTTTCAGTCGGGCTAATTTGCTCACGTAAATTCCTATTTTCATGTTCCAACTTCCTACATTTCTCCTGCATTTCTCTGTAAGCAGATAAAGGTATCCAGACCTTTCTGTCATCATTACTTCCAAAAGACACGTTTTCTACGTATGTACAACAGGAATTATTTCTCAAAACATTATCAGGCCTTTTAGCTACACATGCATTTTCAGACATGGTCTGCAGTGCTTCTGTAATTCCCCAAACAGAAAACAATTCACAGTTTTTCTTAGCACCATCAGGCAGTTTATCAACACATGAATTCTCAGACATGGTCTGCCGTGCTACTGTGATTCTCCAAAAAAAACAATTTCTGTAATTCTCCAAACAACAAAAACAATTACACTTTTAAAGTGTGCACTTAGAAATCTACCAACTCGTCACCACCCTCTTAATCACCTCTTAATGATCGACCCCACGACTCCTGGTACCAATTGTAGTGCTTTCCTCTTATCTGGTTTCTAAGCACTAACATAACACAACAGAAATGCACTTCTGAGGTCAAAGAAGACTTTTATTGTTGTTAATTCTTCCCCAACCACAATATTTATGAATGACGAATTAGTAGCTTTCAAGTCCGCGTTAATCAAACAAAATATATCAGTTTGCAATATACACAGCAGGTTATATTTATAAGATATTGAATGCAAAGCAAAACAAATACTTCACCGTGTGGGAACTATCTACAGCTTCATCTTTCTAAGGTCTGCAAGCTGATGACCCCTGTCAGCCGCGAGAAAGAGAGATTCATCTACCCACACGGGATTGCTGGCAGCTGGCGCCAAGCTCCAGCACGAGGTCCGGCAGATTCGAATCTGACCCTCTGCAGCCTGTTACATTTGTTACAAAGGTGTGCCCCCTCCTCTCAGACCTGGGAAACTGAGCAAGCCTTTTGGAGACTGGCCAGGTCTCCAAGACTACTCCTGTTCCCAAGCTCAAGCGAAGAAAAAACAACACCCATGTACTCTCTCTTATCATGTCTAGTCTACTGTGAGAAAAACATCTTGGTTCTCTGGTGCAAAAACACAGCTTGGAAAAATACAGCTTGGATTCTCAACTGCAATGTCTAACTCCACGTTAAAGGCAATAGGCAGCTAACCTAAGTATCAAATGCAATGTCATGTTAAAGGCAATAGGCAGCTAACCTAAATATCAAATGCAATGTCTAGTGTCATGTCAAAGCCAATAGGCATCTAAGCTGAATACAAAATGCAATGTCTTATATCATGTCAAAGCCCATAGGCAGCTGAGCTGAATACAAAATGCAATGTATAATATCATGTCAAAGCCAATAGGCAGCTGAGCTGAATATAAAATGCAATATATGATATCATGTCAAAGCCAATAGGCAGAATATCTAATAGCATGTCAAAGTCAATAGGCAGCTAAATTGAATACATCATGTCAAAGCCAATAGGAATGCAATGTCAAAGCCAATAGGCGGCTAGACTGGATACAGCATGTCAAAGCCAATAGGCAGAATACAGAATGTAATGGCTAATGCAATCTCAAAGCCCATAGGCGGCTCAACTGAACAAAACATACCATGTGCTACTGGTGAACATTGAGCAACTAATATGCGCAGTGGTGAAACACAAAGTCATTGGTCAAACCAAAATTTAACAAATGGCAGTACAGCCATCACCACCTTTACTCACCGCTGCAATCCAAAGGAACACCGCAACACGGGCATCAACATCACCAGTGGCTCCCTTGTCAAGTTTTTGCATCTGTTTCCTCGAATACACTGTCAAAATGGTAAAGCGAGCAACCGCAGCTCCCATTGAGCACCACGGATATCTAATCACACCTCTGTACCCAAGCACCCGAGCTAGGTGGAGTTGTTCTGCCTGGTGATCCCTCATCTAGGGAACAAAACCTTAAACCCCAGTGGTCTCTCACGAACTTGAGCTGCAAGTGAGCAAGTACTACAAGTACCATTTTTCAGCATCCGTGGCTCCTGCATTCTGCACCAAAGACAGCCAGGACACCTCTGCACCCAGGCCCCACGAACCAGGTAAAATTGGTCTGGCTGTCACCACATGGTCCTGGGACCCATACAACCTTAACTAGCAGTGGGTTACTCTAAACTCACCCCTCAAATGACCGCGTGCTACTAGTGATTTTCCCTATTGACCGCAGTGGTAGATCTGTAATTAATTATTTTTCCTTTGAAAATCCATAACTCCGGTTCTATGTATCTGAATTACTTTGCTTTGGCTTCTTAATTAATATAAAAATCTGCCTTATTTTTAAAAATTGGTATCAGATTTATTTTAAGTTGTGTCAGTTACTTATCTTCCATGTTGGTACTCTCTTTGCCACACTACCAGGACTGAGCTACGGATTTATTACTGTGAATCCCACGACTATCTTTGAGGTATTGTGAGAGTATTACATGGTGAAGTCCAATCAGCATCACTGCATAATACTCCACATTCATACATATGAGCAAAGAACATTTCACCTCTGATAGTAAATCGGTCCCATCAGAGCCAGAGATCACAAGCACCTCTCAGGATCATGGCTCGACTGATGAAGGCTGGCCTAAGACCACAACAAACAGAAAGAGACTGTTGATGGCTAGGAAAAGACCTGGGACAGTAAGAGAAGTTAGTGAGCTAGAAGAACTAGGCCGTGCTGAGCAACTTGACATCACGGACGAGAGCATAGATTTGACAACCTCCAAATGACCCAGAAAGGAGAGAGAAAGGTAAATCAAAAGTACTCAGGTCTGGATTGGACCTAATTTGCAAAGATCCATATCGAATCTGATGACTGTCTGACCAACACCGATGACCCTTCTTGAGATCAGGACAATTGCAAAAGAAGTCACTTGTGCAAATCACTGACAAGCATTCAAAGGGTGGCCAGAGAGCTTGGGTAATGGTCAGAGGTTTTACAGCGTTATGTCTCCTGTTGAAGCAGAATAAGAGCCACTGTAGCTTTTGAGATAGGTTAGTGATGATATGGCAGAGATTAGAGGACTAACTGCTTCAATCTGAAGATTTCAATCTATTTCCCTGATCTGATTTAAGCTAGCATGGTGTAACAATGCTGTAAATTCTACTTGTGACTCTGGCAGTTGCCATTTCTGTTTTTATGGTTGGATGGCTGTTGGACGTATGTTTGCTGGGTGGAGAGATTCCTTGTACTCTGGTAAACATCACAATTAAATTAGTTGTCAGGAAGTTAGTGCATGAAAACAAAGTTTCTTATGTCCCACAGCATGAGAGTGTTTATAGTTAGTGTTTACTTTCAATTGCTCATAGCCTACTGTGTGAATGCGATGCAGGTAGAGAACTGTTATGGCTGCTTCTATCTTCGATCCTCTGCGACTGAAGGGGGGCATATTTTCACTTACCTCTATCCTATTCTTGCTCTTGTTCTGCCTTTCTAAACCTGTGTTATCAGCAGAATTATATCAAGTTGTTCTATTCTGATTATGACAAGCCTCTGAAAGATGTACCAGTTGTGACTGATGCAAATATGTATTTGTGGACTACTAAACATGTTTATCATTCTTTCAAAGCTATTAGATCAAGGGATTAGTGTGAGTAAATGATGGTATTCTTTACTCCCTTAACTAACATGAGCGTTACTAATCAAAGAATGCATGCCGTAACTTGTAACATCAACAAGGATGAAAGAGTTTTCATGGATGAGTTAAATGAAAGGATAAATATAGAGGAAACGAAGGGAGAAAGGAAAGTTACCACAGAACAAATAAAGGGAAGGGACAAGGAGGTTCTAAAAGTCTCCCAGCAAGTCAGCTTATTGCCAGTTACCACATAACTTTATAGGTAGTTGTTATGCAGCTTTGGTCTTTCCCAGAATCTATCATACTAATAAGTTAGACTAACCCCTTAATCGCTACATTAAACAAAGTAAACAGAGCTTTAAGCAGATTCTTAGTGATATGTTTGGAGCAATTATACGTTCTATAGGAGTTTCACTACTGGTGCTAAGATTAAAAACTTTTCAGCCCTAGCAGATCAGCTTGCTACTAATAAAGCAGGAGCCTTAACCGTGATAAATAATGAATTGCTTGCTATGAGAGCTATGCTCATGCAGAACCGCCTTGCTGCTTGCGAAGGAATGTGGAGTCTGCAAAGACATTCATACTAGGGAATGTTGTGCATACATTCCAAAAATAATCAGCTTGATAGTTACATCAATAACCTCCCAAACATTATGCAAGAATGAACCGAATTGGAAGAGACAGGCGCCTTGGAAGGGTTACGTTTAGTATTTGGCTCTATTGGAGGAGGATTTGCTAAGCTAGATAAATGTTTAAGAACTATAGGTGGAGGAATACAAAAATTTATTTTAGCCCCTCTTTTGATTTTATTAATCCACATTGCTTTGTGCTTCTCTTCGTAAGATTTTGCAAAGGAATTCCATCATGAATAGCTTTGGTTGTGCGTATAAGAAGATGTCAGTAACACGAGGAAGAACGAGAAAGAGAATTGATGCAAAGGTTGAGGAAATGCAAAGTGAACTCTATGATATGATAAAAGATTTGGGAAAATCCAAGGAAGAGAACCCCAAAGTGATGAACTCTGTGTTTTAATAAAGATGCAGATGGAATGATTTGGAAATCATCAGAGGGGGTTGTGAATTTCATTTTGTCTTTTATGCTACTAAACTGCTTATAATCGAAGTTGGGTATACATAAGCTAAAATGTACACCATTTTGAAATGACGCTTTACCACACCATGTGATCATTGTTGTTATTTCGCACTTCTAAATAAGGAGTTCACGCTTCACTAAAAGACAGTGAGCATTTCCAGAAGCTTCCCACCACACTCTACCTAACCAAAGACATCTCAGCCGTCTCAGATTATTGTTCATACAATGTATCCATTACTGTGCTTGAAAAAACTGTGAGAGCGTCTGCATTCAATATAGTTGTATTAGGAAATAATCCTCAAATGTGTCCTGTAGTAAAATGTTTCTTCTTGCTTGTTCCTCATAGGTGCATACCCTGAGAACCATGTACATGCTTAGAAATAAATGAAATCCTTTGTCTAGAAACCTATAAAAGGACATACCTTTCCTCTGTAACCAGGAACTCCCATTGCTACTTTGTAAGGCAAGAATATGCTGGATATTTTGCATTGAATTGTACTGAGTTCTCTCTACTTATGATCTGTATTCTTTTTTGCTATCCATAATTATGCAATACTTCATGTATTTTGCTTAATAGTTATTTATATAAACTTCTAAAATCTTGACACGTGTCTTTCATTGGTACTGAGAATATCACAACTCCTATTATTGATTTGAGATCATCAGAATAGAGACGGGTTCAATCGGGGAGCATCAAAGTCCATGAAGGGACCACACCACTCCCGATCAGGGAAGTTGGTAACGTTATGAAAGACTGGTTTGCTTGCTGACAAAAGCTTGTTCTGCAATAGCATTGCACGGATAGCCATAAGCTCTGTATTAGATCCAGCTATGTTAGCAGCATGACGGTCTAACAGGGCAGACCGTTTTCTGCTCTTCAAAACATTTTAAACTGTACCTACAGAATGAGTGCTTGAGCCAAATATATCACATACTACTTGTGAAGCACTACGTTTATCCCTTACATGAGTCGCTATCCCCTTATCATTTATGTCATCTACATGGTACACTTTAGGAAACACTAAAGCTAAATAACCGCCACCAATGCAGTTTGACAGAATTTGAAAATACACATTTGCCCTCAAATATTTGGACACAATCACTGCAACCCACCATCAGTGACCTATGAAACTGCTCTTTCCATCTCAGGAAGCACACCTTTCCTTTATTCTGTAAGTCCAAATGCAGTTTCTGAGATATTACTGACTGATGATATAATTTCTTCTTCCTTTTCCAAACCCACCTTTACTCCTTTCTATAACCTTCCTTTCCTCCAGTTCCTCTATAAAGTCCTTCTCAGCATTATTCAGTTTACCCTCAGCTCTAGCATTAAGCAGGTTACTAACATTAATTGGTGTGATAAATCTTAAGTAATGACCCGTTTTCTCCACAGACTTGGCTCAAGCGTCCAGATTTAAAATGTTAAACATAGGCAACCATCTAAAAGCAAGTCAAAGTTAGAAAAATAATATTCAATGTAACCTTGTTGATAAAACAGACTTATCATTATGTTGATGGATAGGGCATAGGTCAGCAGTAAGTGATGATACAGCACACCTGCTGCAGCTGATGTGGGTAAATAAGTGCATATCTAGCAATCTCCTGCTCTGATAACTTTGGATTACTCGTGTAGTAATCTAAAAAACATACTACCAGAAAAAGTCCCCTTGGAATCATCTTTGTGCAAAATCTTCATTTTAGATCTACATTGTTCCTCCAAATAGGCTGTCAGGTTTATTTGTGGTTGAAGAATGCGTGATAGAAGAGTCGAGACTTAATAGTAGACCAATCATTAGTATGACTATGGTAAATACCACTACTATTATCAGTGGCCTACAACTTTTCGGTGTATTTCACATCATGGTTTCTCTCAACTAAGATTGAAAAGAAAAAGATAAAAGAAAAAATCTACCCATCTCTACTTGTGTAAATCAGCAAAACCTTTGGTTCATTTTCAGTGTAAGTGTGGTAATTCAGTTTAATTCAGCATCGGAAACCCTCAAGCTGGATACGCTAAAGGGACAAAAATCCTATTCTGCTGCTGGAACCTGTGGACCTAATATCTTCAGTGAATATTCAGAATGCAAAGCATGAACTGCAATGTCTGGACATATGTCTTTTTCGTTCAGTCAATCAAAAATATCAAGTAGTCTTTGTTGTGGTAGCACTGTTCATGCTTTTTTTTCCAAAACCCTTTGATGATTGTCAGTCTCATGAGCTCCCAGATTAGGCTTATTATCAGCAAAGTAAGTCCACTTAAGGGCCAAGTACCTTCACCTTTGCCTCTTTGTTCTACTGACGTCTGGATGCTTACATTCATTGTCAATTTGATTGATGGCTCTATTTCTTCTGTGATCGTCTCTCATCTCTTTCGGCCACTGTTCTTGCCTCTGCACTCTACTGCCTGAAGTACTTGTACCTTCTTTCAGATCAGGATACACACTCTCAGGTTCAGCTTCTTGATTCACCACGGTTACTCTTAGTTCATTCACTTTAGCTAGTGTACTTCTCTCGACTTGAGTCTGAGACCTTTTTCTGTGCAATCTTTTCCTCCCTCTGAACGTTCACTCTGTGCTTGAGTTTGAATCTGCAAATCAATAGTTGTTATCATCACTTCTTCATTGGTTTGTGTCACTCTCTTGGTGTGGGAGGCATGAATTCAGTTCAGTAGACCCCACACTTCACAGCAGTGTTCTTCATAATGATGATCTTGAAAAGTCCTCACCAGTGCAGTTCCAAACACAACTTACTGACATATTTCTTCAGGACCCAATCTCCTGCACTTACTTAGTGACACTGTTCACGTTGTGGGAGTGGGGTCACCAAGTCAACTTGGTGAGAGACAGAATGCACCACATCAGCCAATCCTTTGCAAAATTCAAGAATCTAATCATCTGTTATATTCACAAGTGCAGTTGCAGGCACTCTAAGAAGTCACATAGGTGGTCATTACAACCCTGGCGGACGGTGTTAAAGTGGCGGAAAGACTGCCAACAGGCCGGCGGTAAAATTTTTGCAATTACGACCGTGGCGTAAACCGCCAACAAAGACAGCCACTTTAACACTCCGACCGCCACGGCGGTACAAACAAACAGCATGGCGATCACCGCCAACAGACAGGCGGAGGACAATGTACCGCCCACACTATTATGACAGGCCAATCCGCCACCTTTTCCGGGGCGGATTCACCGTGGATAAAAACACGGCAGAAACAGGAATTTCGAAGGGAAAAAGCTCACCTCTACACACTCCACGAGGAACGACGACACCATGGACCCTGAACTTCAAATCTTACCCGCGATACTCTTCCTGCTCCTGTACCAGGAGCACCAACGCCGGCGGCGAAGACCACGGTGAGTACTGCACCTACGACACAGGGGAGGGGGGAGGCAAAAAACAGGGACACGCAACACGCTCACCCCCACCCCCACCCCCACCCTCACCCACTACAACACACACACTAATACATATCTATACATCACAGTTACACCCCTCAATCCCCCCGGAAGAATGCAAAGACAAAAGGAAATTAGTGTAACCATTGGAATATATTAAAATGCAGTACGCAAAAATATACATATAAACACTATTTACAAAATATACACCAAGAATAGTAGTCCAGGCCTTGCACCATTTATAGTCCGTGTACCACTGGGTTCAAAATGCATGGGAGGGGCCCACACACGATACCAGATCAAAACGGAGAGAACACTGCAGGGGCATCAGATGGAAATACAACAGGCACCTCAGGGGGAAGGGAAGTGGGGCACCTCAGCCGGATGAGTGACCGACACCAGATCCATGAGGGGGCTCCATGCCCGATGATGTGTCCTGGGGAGTGAAAAGCCACAGTCTCTCAAGTTTCTTCAGTGGATGGGTTGCCCACTGTTCAATCCTGGGGAGTGCAAAGCCACAGTCTCACAAGTCTCTACAGTGGGTGGTTTGCCCACTGTATAATCCTGGGGAATGCAAAGCCACAGTCTCACAAGTCTCTACAGTGGGTGGTTTGCCCACTGTTCAATCCTGGGGAGTGCAAAGCCAAAGTCTCACAAGTCTCTACAGTGGGTGGTTTGCCCACTGTACAATCCTGGGGAGTGCAAAGCCACAGTCTCTCAAGTCTCTACAGTGGGTGGTTTGCCCATTGTTCAATCCTGGTGAGTGCAAAGCCCCAGTCTCTCAAGTGGATAACAGTCTCCACTGGTTCTGGAGGGGGACTGGTGCCCAGAGTGCTTCATCCTGTGAAGGACAGAGGTAGTGGATGCATGTCTCCACTGGTTCTGGAGGGGGACTGGTGCCCAGAGTGCTTCATCCTGTAAAGGACAGAGGTAGTGGATGCATGTCTCCACTGGTTCTTGAGGGGGACTGGTGCCCAGAGTGCTTCATCCTGTGAAGGACAGAGGTAGTGGATGGGGAACTGGTGCCCAGAGTGCTTCATCCTGTGAAGGACAGAGGTAGTGGATGGAAGTCTCCACTGGTTCTGGAGAGGGACTGGTGCCCAGAGTGCTTCATCCTGTGAAGGACAGAGGTAGTGGATGCATGTCTCCACTGGTTCTGGAGGGGGCTGGTGCCCAGAGTGCATCACGCACCCGTGACGGTCCCAGTTACATCGGTGCCCCTGCCGCTCATGGGCTAGCAGTGCTTGATTTGGCAGTGCCCTGTTCAGCGGTGCTTGAGTTGGCGGTGCCCTGTTCAGCGGTGCTTGATTTGGGTGGTGCCCTGTTCATCGGTGCTTGAGTTGGCGGTGTCCTGTTCAGCGGTGCTTGAGTTGGCGGTGCCCTGTTCAGCGGTGCTTGATTTGGCGGTGCCCTGTTCAGCGGTGCCTGAGTTGGCGGTGCCCTGTTCAGCGGTGCTTGAGTTGGCGGTGCCCTGTTCAGCGGTGCCTGAGTTGGCTGTCCTTCATTGCCCAGCTGGGCTGGGGCTGGCGGTCCTTCATTGGGCAGCTGGGCTGGGGCTGGCGGTCCTTCATTGGGCAGCTGGGCTGTGGCTGGCGGGGCCCTCCTGGGCAGCTGGGCTGTGGCTTGCGGGGCCCTCCTGGGAAGCTGGACTGTGGCTGGCGGGGCCCTCCTGGGCAGTGAGGATGGGGCTGGCGGGGCCCTCCTGGGCAGCGAGGATGGGACTGGCGGGGATCTCCTGGGCAGCTGGGCTGTGGCTGGCGGGGCCCTCCTGGGCAGCGAGGCTGTGGCTGGCGGGGCCCTCCTGGGCAACGAGGATGGGGGTGGCCTCCTGGGCAGTGAGGATGGGGCTGGCGGTGGCCTCCTGGGTAGCGAGGATGGGGCTGGCGGGCCGTCCTGGACAGCGAGGATGGGGCTGGCGGGGCCCTCCTGGGCAGCGGGGATGATGGCGGTCTTCTCCGCCGTGCTGCTCCTCCCAGACTTGCCGAGTTTCTTGTGGGCCTTCCCCAGCTTGGGAGGAGTCACAGCTGAGTCCACACTCCCCCCAGGACCCCTGGGAGCGGCTTGGGTGGCTGGAGTCTTCCCCCTCTCCCGCCGGGCACTGGCCAACTTCTGGTGCTTCACAGGGGGGACTGGCTGTGCTGTGGCTCCGTGCCACACTGGCTGTCCTGGTGGCCGGTGCACTCCACATACCTGTGACTACAGGCACCACTGGTTCCAGAGATGTTGTGGATGAGGTGCAAGTTCGGGACCTATGAGTTCGTCGGGGTGGGAGATAGGTTAAGGCTGGCCAGGAAAAGTTGTTTGGACCCACTGGGACAGGTAGCTGGAGGGGGTTTGGGAGTGGAGGAAGAGGTGGTGGTTGTAGGAGGTGTATGTTTTGTGGCTTTGGGTGCAGGTGCATGCTCTGGAGGCTGTCGTGAGGTGGATGGCTGTTGGGTGGGTGTGTGCCTGCGTTTGTGTATCTTCGGAGGGGGCGTCACAGACACACTGGGAGAGGACACGGGACGTGTGTATGGTAGTGGGGTGGTGGTGGGTGTGCTGGTGCGGGACGTAGTGGCTGTAGAGGTAGTGCATGCAGGTGTGAGTGTAGACGAGACTGGGAGGGAGGAGGGAGACAACGAGGAGGGGGACACAGTGGAGGCAGTGGATGTTGGTGTGTCTGTATGTGTGTGATACTTGCATGAGTGCCTGTGGGATGTGTGGTGCTTATGTTTGCCTGAGCTTCCCTTGTGTGGTGAGGTGTGTGCAGGCTGGTCTGATGGTGTGCTTGGGATAGGCAGAGGTACAGGGGATTGGGTCTGGGTGGAGGAAGTTGGAGGGGGGAGGCTAGACACACGGACAATGGCTGCCATCAGTGCTGAGGCCAGAGTTTGAAAGGCTTGGTGAAGGGCCGCCTGACTAGAATGAATGCCCTCTAGGAATGCATTGGTTTGTTGCAACTGCCTTTCTACACCCTGGATGGCATTCAAAATGGTAGACTGCCCAACAGTGAGGGACCTGAGGAGGTCAATGGCCTCCTCACTGAGGGCAGCAGGGGTGACTGGGGCAGGGGCTGAGGTGCCTGGGGTGAAGGTGATGCCCACCCTCCTGGGTGAGCGGGCACCGGTCGAAGGCTGAGGGGCTGCTGGGAGGGCGGTGCTGGTAGGGGGGGTGGCGGCTGTACCTGTAGATGCGGGGGCACTGATGTTGCCGCCACCACAAGGGAGCTCCCATTGGAGGACGAGTCCGTGTCGCTGGTTTCAGCTCCTGTCCCCGCCGTTGTGCTCCCCTCATCCTCCGTCCCACTGGTGTATTCTGAGTCCGTAGTGTGGGCCTCCATGGCCATGTGGGATGCAGCTCCCTCGTGCTCCGGTGCCACTGCTCCTCCACCTGATGATGCTAATGCACAAAAGAACAGGGAGAAAATGGCGGTCACGTCCGCGGCGGTCACGTCCGCGGCGGTGCGTACCATCACCGCCGGCGTACATCGTCATTGGCTCCTGGGACCCTTAGGGTCCAATGTTAACCAATGCAGCATTGTGCCGCGGTGTTCGTCCGCCTACCGCAACGGTGTACAACGCCAGCGCAGTTACCTCACATCCCATTGTCCCACTTTACAGGTCAGGCAGCTGCCAATTCAGGGGCCTACATGGCCTAATTACCAACTGCGTCACACATACCTAGGCCTAGTCTCAACACGCATACAGGCCACATGAATGGTGTTCTGTGTAGACTGTGGGTACATACCTCTGAGTTGTTTGACTCTGTGCTCGCTGTTGTCCTTCATAGGCACCGTCCGCTGGGACATGTGAGGAGATGGCGGAATCCTCCGTTGTACCGACCGCTGATGGACCTGTCGACAATGGAGGAAAGAAATTTGATCATCACCTACAGGTTTGACCGTGCCACAATCCAGGAACTGTGTACCCAGTTGGAGCCAGACCTGATGTCAGCAATCCGCCATCCCACAGGAATCCCCCCTCAAGTACAGGTGCTATCAGTACTCCATTTCCTTGCAAGTGGGTCTTTTCAAACAACTGTGGCCATGGCATCAGGGATGTCCCAGCCTATGTTTTCCAACGTATTGTCCAGAGTGTTGTCTGCCCTGCTGAAACACATGCAGAGCTACATCGTTTTCCCTCTGGTGGAGGATTTTGCCTACAGTGAAAGGTGACTTCTATGCCCTTGGACATATCCCCAACATCATAGGTGCCATTGATGGGACACATGTGGCTTTGGTCCCCCCCCCCAGAGTGAACAGGTGTACAGGAACCAGAAGAGTTATCATTCCATGAATGTACAGCTGGTATGTTTGGCAGACCAGTACATCTCCCATGTGAATGCCATGATCCCTGGCTCAGTGCATGACGCCTACATCCTCTGGAATAGCAGCATCCCTTATGTGATGGGTCAACTCCAGAGGCACTGTGTGTGGCTATTAGGTGACTCTAGTTACCCCAACCTGTCATGGCCTCTGACCCCAGTGAGGAATCCCAGGACAAGGGCAGAGGAACACTACAATGAGGCCCATGGGCGAACTAGGCGTTTGATCGAGCAGACCTTTGGCCTCCTGAAGGCCAGGTTCAGGTGTCTGCATATGACAGGTGGATCCCTATTCTACTCACCAAAGAAGGTGTGCCAGATCATCGTGGCCTGCTGTATGCTTCACAACTTGGCTTTGCGACGCCAGGTGCCTTTTCTGCAGGAGGATGGTCCAGATGGCGGTGTTGTGGCAGCTGTGGAGCCTGTGGACAGTGATGAGGAGGAAGCAGAGGAAGAAGACATGCATGTAGGAGGCTGGACTGGCTTGTAGTGAGTACCAAGGGGTACTTGCACCTTGCACCAGGCCCAGTTATCCCTTATTAGTGTATAGGGTGTCTAGCAGCTTAGGCTGATAGATAATGGTAGCTTAGCAGAGCAGCTTAGGCTGAACTAGGAGACGTGTGAAGCTACTACAGTACCACTTAGTGTCATATGCACAATATCATAAGAAAACACAATACACAGTTATACTAAAAACAAAGGTACTTTATTTTTATGACAATATGCCAAAGTATCTTAGAGTGTACCCTCAGTGAGAGGATAGGAAATATACACAAGATATATATACACAATAGCAAAAATATGCAGTATTGTCTTAGAAAACAGTGCAAACAATGTATAGTTACAATAGGATGCAATGGGGAAACATAGGGATAGGGGCAACACAAACCATATACTCCAAAAGTGGAATGCGAACCACGAATGGACCCCAAACCTATGTGACCTTGTAGAGGGTCGCTGGGACTATTAGAAAATAGTGAGAGTTAGAAAAATAACCCTCCCCAAGACCCTGAAAAAGTGAGTGCAAAGTGCACTAAAGTTCCCCTAAGGACAAAGAAGTCGTGTTAGAGGAATAATGCAGGAAAGACACAAACCAACAATGCAACAACTGTGGATTTCCAATCTAGGGTACCTGTGGAACAAGGGGACCAAGTCCAAAAGTCACAAGCAAGTCGGAGATGGGCATATGCCCAGGAAATGCCAGCTGTGGATGCAAAGAAGCTTCTACTGGACAGAAGAAGCTGAGGTTTCTGCAGGAACGAAAAGGGCTAGAGACTTCCCCTTTGGTGGACGGATCCCTCTCGCCGTGGAGAGTCGTGCAGAAGCGATTTCCCGCCGAAAGAACGCCAACAAGCCTTGCTAGCTGCAAATCGTGCGGTTAGCGTTTTTGGATGCTGCTGTGGCCCTGGAGGGACCAGGAGGTCGCAAATTGGACCAGGAGAGAGAGAGGACGTCAAGCAAGACAAGGAGCCCTCTCAGCAGCAGGTAGCACCCGGAGAAGTGCCAGAAACAGGCACTACGAGGATGCGTGAAACGGTGCTCACCCGAAGTCACACAAAGGAGTCCCACGTCGCCGGAGACCAACTTAGAAAGTCGTGCAATGCAGGTTAGAGTGCCGTGGACCCAGGCTTGGCTGTGCACAAAGGATTTCCGCCGGAAGTGCACAGGGGCCGGAGTAGCTGCAAAAGTCGCGGTTCCCAGCAATGCAGCCCAGCGAGGTGAGGCAAGGACTTACCTCCACCAAACTTGGACTGAAGAGTCACTGGACTGTGGGGGTCACTTGGACAGAGTCGCTGGATTCGAGGGACCTCGCTCGTCGTGCTGAGAGGAGACCCAAGGGACCGGTAATGCAGCTTTTTGGTGCCTGCGGTTGCAGGGGGAAGATTCCGTCGACCCACGGGAGATTTCTTCGGAGCTTCTGGTGCAGAGAGGAGGCAGACTACCCCCACAACATGCACAAGCAGGAAAACAGTCGAGAAGGCGGCAGGATCAGCGTTACAGAGTTGCAGTAGTCGTCTTTGCTACTATGTTGCAGGTTTGCAGGCTTCCAGCGCGGTCAGCAGTCGATTCCTTGGCAGAAGGTGAAGAGAGAGATGCAGAGGAACTCGGATGAGCTCTTGCATTCGTTATCTACAGTTTCCCCAGAGACCCTAAATAGCCAGAAAAGAGGGTTTGGCTACCTAGGAGAGAGGATAGGCTACTAACACCTGAAGGAGCCTATCAGCAGGAGTCTCTGACGTCACCTGGTGGCACTGGCCACTCAGAGCAGTCCAGTGTGCCAGCAGCACCTCTGTTTCCAAGATGGCAGAGGTCTGGAGCACACTGGAGGAGCTCTGGACACCTCCCAGGGGAGGTGCAGGTCAGGGGAGTGGTCACTCCCCTTTCCTTTGTCCAGTTTCGCGCCAGAGCAGGGCTAAGGGGTCCCCTGAACCGGTGTAGACTGGCTTATGCAGAATTGGGCACATCTGTGCCCAACAAAGCATTTCCAGAGGCTGGGGGAGGCTACTCCTCCCCTGCCTTCACACCATTTTCCAAAGGGAGAGGGTGTAACACCCTCTCTCAGAGGAAGTTCTTTGTTCTGCCATCCTGGGCCAGGCCTGGCTGGACCCCAGGAGGGCAGATGCCTGTCTGAGGGGTTGGCAGCAGCAGCAGCTGCAGTGAAACCCCAGGAAGGGCAGTTTGGCAGTACCAGGGTCTGTGCTACAGACCACTGGGATCATGGGATTGTGCCAACTATGCCAGGATGGCATAGAGGGGGCAATTCCATGATCATAGACATGTTACATGGCCATATTCGGAGTTACCATTGTTAAGCTACATATAGGTAGTGACCTATATGTAGTGCACGCGTGTAATGGTGTCCCCGCACTCACAAAGTTCAGGGAATTGGCTCTGAACAATGTGGGGGCATCTTGGCTAGTGCCAGGGTGCCCTCACACTAAGTAACTTTGCACCTAACCTTTACGAGGTAAAGGTTAGACATATAGGTGACTTATAAGTTACTTAAGTGCAGTGTAAAATGGCTGTGAAATAACGTGGACGTTATTTCACTCAGGCTGCAGGGGCAGGCCTGTGTAAGGATTGTCAGAGCTCCCTATGGGTGGCAAAAGAAATGCTGCAGCCCATAGGGGTCTCCTGGAACCCCAATACCCTGGGTACGTCAGTACCATATACTAGGGAATTATAAGGGTGTTCCAGTAAGCCAATGTAAATTGGTAAAAATGGTCACTAGCCTGTTAGTGACAATTTGGAAAGAAATGAGAGAGCATAACCACTGAGGTTCTGATTAGCAGAGCCTCAGTGAGACAGTTAGTCACTACACAGGTAACACATTCAGGCACACTTATGAGCACTGGGGCCCTGGGTTACCAGGGTCCCAGTGACACATACAACTAAAACAACATATATACAGTGAAAAATGGGGGTAACATGCCAGGCAAGATGGTGCTTTCCTACACAACCCCCCCCCCCCAAACGAAGGACAATAAGACTAGCCATGACCTGATGAGTCTTCATTGTCTAAGTGGAAATATCTGGAGAGTCCATCTGCATTGGAGTGGCTACTCCCAGGTCTATGTTCCACTGTATAGTCCATTCCCTGTAGGGATATGGACCACCTCAACAATTTAGGATTTTCACCTTTCATTTGTTTTAGCCAAAGTAGAGGTTTGTGGTCTGTCTGAACAATGAAGTGAGTGCCAAACAGGTATGGCCTCAACTTCTTCAGAGCCCAGACCACAGCAAAGGCCTCCCTCTCAATGGCAGACCAACACTTTTCTCTAGGGGTCAACCTCCTACTAATAAAAGCAACAGGTTGATCCTGGCCCTCAGAATTAAGTTGTGATAGGACTGCCCCTACCCCTAATTCAGATGCATCAGTCTGGACATAGAATTTTTTAGAGTAACAAGGGCTTTTCAGGACAGGTGCAGAGCACATGGCCTGCTTCAGCTCCTCAAAAGCTTTCTGACAGTTTGCTGTCCATAATACCTTTTTAGGCATTTTCTTGGATGTGAGGTCATTAAGAGGGGCTGCAATGGAGCCATAGTTCTTAATGAACCTCCTGTAATACCCAGTGAGGCCTAGGAAGGCTCTCACCTGAGTCTGAGTGGTAGGGGGAACCCAATCAATAATTGTTTGGATTTTCCCCTGAAGTGGTGCAATCTGTTCCCCACCAACAAGGTGTCCCAGATAAACCACCTTACCCTGCCCTATCTGGCACTTTGAAGCCTTGATAGTGAGGCCTGCCTTTTGCAGGGCCTCCAAAACTTTCCATAGGTGGACCAGGTGATCATCCCAGCTGGAGCTAAAGACAGCTATATCGTCCAAATATGCTGCACTGAAAGCTTCCAGCCCTTGCAGGACTGTGTTCACCAACCTCTGAAAAGTGGCAGGTGCATTTTTCAAACCAAAAGGCATTACAGTAAACTGGTAATGTCCTCCAATGGTTGAAAATGCAGTCTTAGGTTTAGCATCTTCTGACAATTTGATCTGCCAATACCCTGCAGTCAAATCAAAAGTGCTTAGATACTTGGCAGATGCCAGTGTATCTATGAGCTCATCTGCCCTGGGTATAGGGTGAGCATCAGTTTTGGTTACCAAGTTGAGACCTCTATAGTCTACACAAAACCGCATTTCCTTCTTTCCATCTTTGGAATGGGGTTTTGGTACCAGTACCACAGGAGAAGCCCATGGACTGTCAGAGTGCTCAACCACTCCTAGTTCTAACATTTTCTGGACCTCTTGCTTTATGCAGTCCCTGACATGGTCAGGCTGCCTATAGATCTTACTTTTGACAGGCAAGCTGTCTCCAGTATCTATAGTGTGCTCACACCAAGAAGTGGTACCTGGCACAGTAGAGAAGAGTTCAGAGAATTGATCTAGGAGATTTATGCAATTGTCTTTCTGCTCAGCAGTAAGACAATCAGCCAACACTACACCTTCCACAAGAGCATCTTGTTCTGTGGAAGAGAAGAGATCAGGTAGAGGATCACTGTCTTCTTCCTGTCCCTCATCAGTTGCCATGAGCAGGGTGAGATCAGCCCTGTCATAGTAGGGTTTCAGGCGATTGACATGGAGCACCCTAAGGGGACTCCTGGCAGTGCCTAAGTCAACTAAATAGGTGACTTCTCCCTTCTTTTCAACAATTGTGTGGGGACCACTCCATTTATCTTGGAGTGCTCTTGGGGCCACAGGCTCCAAGACCCACACTTTCTGCCCTGGTTGGTACTGAACCAAAACAGCCTTCTGATCATGCCATTGCTTCTGGAGCTCTTGGCTGGCCTGAAGGTTTTTACTGGCCTTTTTCATGTACTCAGCCATCCTTGATCTGAGGCCAAGTACATAATCCACAATATCCTGCTTAGGAGCTTTTAAAGGTTGTTCCCAACCCTCCTTTACAAGTGTGAGTGGACCCCTAACAGGGTGTCCAAAAAGAAGTTCAAAGGGGCTGAAGCCCACTCCTTTCTGGGGTACCTCCCTGTAGGCAAAAAGGAGGCATGGTAGAAGGATATCCCATCTCCTGCGGAGTTTTTCAGGGAGACCCATAATCATGCCTTTGAGAGTTTTATTAAATCTCTCCACCAGTCCATTTGTTTGTGGATGATAGGGTGTTGTGAACTTGTACGTTACACCACACTCCTTCCACATGGCCTTTAAGTATGCAGACATGAAATTGCTTCCCCTGTCTGATACTACTTCCTTTGGGAAGCCCACCCTGGAAAATATTCCCAGGAGGGCCTTTGCCACTGCAGGTGCTGTAGTGGTCCTTGAAGGAATAGCTTCAGGATATCTTGTGGCATGGTCCACTACCACCAAGATAAATCTATTGCCTGAAGCAGTAGGAGGGTCAAGGGGGCCAACTATGTCAACCCCTACCCTTTCAAAGGGAACCCCAACCACAGGCAGTGGAATAAGGGGTGCCTTTGGGGTGCCACCTGTCTTGCCACTGGCTTGACAGGTTTCACAGGACTTACAAAATTCCTTTGTGTCCTCAGACATCCTAGGCCAATGAAACAATGGAACCAATCTGTCCCAAGTTTTCATTTGACCCAGGTGTCCAGCTAGGGGAATGTCATGTGCCAGGGTTAGGAGGAACTTTCTGTACTCCTGAGGAATCACTAATCTCCTGGCAGCTCCAGGTTTAGGATCCCTATGCTCAGTGTACAAGAGGTTGTCCTCCCAGTAAACTCTGTAAGAGTCACTGACATCCCCATTAGCCTGTTTGACAGCTTGCTGTCTGAGACCCTCTAATGTGGGACAGGTTTGCTGTGCCACACTCAGCTCCTCTCTGGCAGGCCCCCCTTCACCCAAAAGCTCAGCAGTGTCTGCTTCCAGCTCCTCTGGTGTAGGTTCTGCACAGGGAGGGAATTCTTCTTCCTCAGAAGTAGAATCCACTGTAGAGGGAGGGATAGTAGGAAGTGGTTTGCTTCTACTAGCCCTAGCTTTAGGGAGCACTTGGTCCATTGTTCCAGGATCCAAGCTTCCCTGTCCTTTTTGCTTTTTGGCCTGAGCCCTTGTCAAAGCAAAAATATGCCCTGGGATGCCCAGCATTGCTGCATGGGCCTCCAATTCCACATCTGACCAAGCTGATGTCTCCAAATAATTCCCTAATAGACAGTCTACAGGTAAATCTGAAGCTACCACAACTTTCTTTGGACCAGTAACCCCCCCCCAGTTGAGATTTACAACAGCCATGGGGTGGCTAAGTGTGTTGTTGTGAGCATCGGTTACTTGGTACTGGTGACCAAGTAGGTGTTGTTCAGGGTGGACCAGTTTCTCTATGACCATAGTCACACTGGCACCAGTGTCCCTGTAGGCCTGAACCTCAACACCATTTATTAGGGGCAGGTGCTTGTACTTATCCATATTAAGGGGACAAGCAACTAAGGTGGCTAAATCAATAGCCCCCTCAGAGACTAACACAGCCTCTGTGGCCTCCCTAACAAGGCCAACCCCAACTAAGTTACCAATAGTGAGCCCAGCTACTCCCTTGGATTGGCTATTAGTAGGTTTGCTCCCACCACCACTGCTATTAGTAGGGACACTAGGTGTAGCAGTAGGGGTTGTAGTGGTAGGAGGCTTGGTGCCTTTCTTTGGACAACTGGGATCTGTTGTCCAATGGCCTTTTATTTTACATAAATAGCACCATGGTTTCTTTTCCTTGTTCTGATTAAAAGAGGATTTGGGCCCACCACCCCCACCAGAGTGTTTTGTGGGCCTGATGAAGACTCATTTTTAGATTTGTCCCCACCCTTGTCAGAAGACTTACCATCCTTCTTTTTGTTGCCATCTTTGTCACCCCCTGTATGAACTTTTCTGTTCACTCTTGTTCTGACGCATTTGTCTGCCTTCTTTCCCAATTCTTGGGGAGAGGTCAGATCAGAGTCCACCAAGTACTGGTGCAACAAATCAGACACACAATTATTAAGAATATGCTCTCTCAGGATCAAGTTATACAGGCTGTCATAATCAGTAACTTTACTGCCATGTAACCACCCCTCCAAGGCCTTCACTGAATGGTCAATGAAATCAACCCAGTCTTGTGAAGACTCCTTTTTGGTCTCTCTGAACTTTATCCTGTATTGTTCAGTGGTTAAGCCATAACCATCCAGGAGTGCATTCTTAAGAACTTGGAAATTATTAGCATCATTTTCTTTCACAGTAAGGAGCCTATCCCTACCTTTTCCACTAAATGATAGCCATAGGATAGCAGCCCACTGCCTTTGAGGGACATCCTGTACAACACAGGCCCTCTCAAGTGCAGCAAACCACTTGTTAATGTCATCCCCCTCCTTATAAGGGGGAACTATCTTGTGCAGATTCCTGGAATCATGCTCTTTTGCAGGATGATTATGGGGAATACTGCTGCTGCCACCATGGGTTTCTAAACCCAGTTTCTGTCTCTCCTTCTCTACTTCTAAAGTCTGTCTATCCAAATCCAGCTGTTGCTTCTTGAGCTTCAGTCTGGTTTGTTCCACTCTCAATCTATTGAGCTCCCTTTCTAACAATCTGTCATCAGGGTGGGTGGGAGGGACATGCCTTGAAACAGAAGTATGGTGAGAATGGACAGAAGGAGACCTGTCCCTTACAGAAGCCACCCTAACAGCTTGGCTAACAGAAACATCACTACCAGTATGGTGATAATAAATGCTTTTGCTATGATGTGAGACAACACTATTTATATGGTGTGGCTCATCATCATTACCAACTATGCTAGACTGTCTAGTAATGGGCAGGCTAGGAAGTTTCTTTCCTGAATCTTTTCCTGGGGGAGTCCCTGGATCAGATTGAGAACCATTAGCTACTTTTTCAACAGATGGGGCACTTCTAGCCTCATCCTGTTCTCTAAGCATGTTAAGTAACAGTTCCAAGGAAGGATTCTTCCCTACACTCAAACCTCTCTCTACACAGAGACTCCTTGCTCCTTTCCAGCTAAGGTGGTCATATGCAAGTTTGGACAGATCAACATTTTGGCCTGTGCCAGACATTTTTAGAGAGAGTTAAAGTGATAGTAAAAGTTAAAAAGTTTGTCAGAGCTTTTAGAAAGACAGAGAAAAAAAACTTTTTAAACTTTTTAGAACTTTTTAGAAAGTTAGGAGTACTTTTCAGCACTTAGAAAAGAGTGAAAAGAGGAAATGCAAAAACTTTTTGGCTATGTGTATATACACTGACCTTGTTTTGTATATTTTTCTCTTATGAAAAGTACAATGACAAGAGTGGTAAGTAGTCTAAAAGCACTTATCCCACCGCTGCACAACCAATGTAGGAGGCTGGACTGGCTTGTAGTGAGTACCAAGGGGTACTTGCACCTTGCACCAGGCCCAGTTATCCCTTATTAGTGTATAGGGTGTCTAGCAGCTTAGGCTGATAGATAATGGTAGCTTAGCAGAGCAGCTTAGGCTGAACTAGGAGACGTGTGAAGCTACTACAGTACCACTTAGTGTCATATGCACAATATCATAAGAAAACACAATACACAGTTATACTAAAAATAAAGATACTTTATTTTTATGACAATATGCTAAAGTATCTTAGAGTGTACCCTCAGTGAGAGGATAGGAAATATACACAAGATATATATACACAATAGCAAAAATATGCAGTATAGTCTTAGAAAACAGTGCAAACAATGTATAGTTACAATAGGATGCAATGGGGAAACATAGGGATAGGGGCAACACAAACCATATACTCCAAAAGTGGAATGCGAACCACGAATGGACCCCAAACCTATGTGACCTTGTAGAGGGTCGCTGGGACTATTAGAAAATAGTGAGAGTTAGAAAAATAACCCTCCCCAAGACCCTGAAAATGTGAGTGCAAAGTGCACTAAAGTTCCCCTAAGGACAAAGAAGTCGTGTTAGAGGAATAATGCAGGAAAGACACAAACCAACAATGCAACAACTGTGGATTTCCAATCTAGGGTACCTGTGGAACAAGGGGACCAAGTCCAAAAGTCACAAGCAAGTCGGAGATGGGCATATGCCCAGGAAATGCCAGCTGTGGATGCAAAGAAGCTTCTACTGGACAGAAGAAGCTGAGGTTTCTGCAGGAACGAAAAGGGCTAGAGACTTTCCCTTTGGTGGACGAATCCCTCTCGCCGTGGAGAGTCGTGCAGAAGTGTTTTCCCGCCGAAAGAACGCCAACAAGCCTTGCTAGCTGCAAATTGTGCGTTTAGCGTTTTTGGACGCTGCTGTGGCCCTGGAGGGACCAGGAGGTCGCAAATTTGACCAGGAGAGAGAGAGGACGTCGAGCAAGACAAGGAGCCCTCTCAGCAGCAGGTAGCACCCAGAGAAGTGCCAGAAACAGGCACTACGAGGATGCGTGAAACGGTGCTCACCCGAAGTCGCACAAAGGAGTCCCACGTCGCCGGAGACCAACTTAGAAAGTCGTGCAATGCAGGTTAGAGTGACGTGGACCCAGGCTTGGCTGTGCACAAAGGATTTCTGCCGGAAGTGCACAGGGGCCGGAGTAGCTGCAAAAGTCGCGGTTCCCAGCAATGCAGCCCAGCGAGGTGAGGCAAGGACTTACCTCCACCAAACTTGGACTGAAGAGTCACTGGACTGTGGGGGTCACTTGGACAGAGTCGCTGGATTCGAGGGACCTCGCTCGTTGTGCTGAGAGGAGACCCAAGGGACCGGTAATGCAGCTTTTTGGTGCCTGCGGTTGCAGGGGGAAGATTCCGTCGACCCACAGGAGATTTCTTCGGAGCTTCTGGTGCAGAGAGGAGGCAGACTACCCCCACAACATGCACAAGCAGGAAAACAGTCGAGAAGGCGGCAGGATCAGCGTTACAGAGTTGCAGTAGTCGTCTTTGCTACTATGTTGCAGGTTTGCAGGCTTCCAGCGCGGTCAGCAGTCGATTCCTTGGCAGAAGGTGAAGAGAGAGATGCAGAGGAACTCGGATGAGCTCTTGCATTTGTTATCTACAGTTTCCCCAGAGACAGAGACCCTAAATAGCCAGAAAAGAGGGTTTGGCTACCTAGGAGAGAGGATAGGCTACTAACACCTGAAGGAGCCTATCAGCAGGAGTCTCTGACGTCACCTGGTGGCACTGGCCACTCAGAGCAGTCCAGTGTGCCAGCAGCACCTCTGTTTCCAAGATGGCAGAGGTCTGGAGCACACTGGAGGAGCTCTGGACACCTCCCAGGGGAGGTGCAGGTCAGGGGAGTGGTCACTCCCCTTTCCTTTGTCCAGTTTCGCGCCAGAGCAGGGCTAAGGGGTCCCCTGAACCGGTGTAGACTGGCTTATGCAGAATTGGGCACATCTGTGCCCAACAAAGCATTTCCAGAGGCTGGGGGAGGCTACTCCTCCCCTGCCTTCACACCATTTTCCAAAGGGAGAGGGTGTAACACCCTCTCTCAGAGGAAGTTCTTTGTTCTGCCATCCTGGGCCAGGCCTGGCTGGACCCCAAGAGGGCAGATGCCTGTCTGAGGGGTTGGCAGCAGCAGCAGCTGCAGTGAAACCCCAGGAAGGGCAGTTTGGCAGTACCAGGGTCTGTGCTACAGACCACTGGGATCATGGGATTGTGCCAACTATGCCAGGATGGCATAGAGGGGGCAATTCCATGATCATAGACATGTTACATGGCCATATTCGGAGTTACCATTGTGAAGCTACATATAGGTAGTGACCTATATGTAGTGCACGCGTGTAATGGTGTCCCCGCACTCACAAAGTTCAAGGAATTGGCTCTGAACAATGTGGGGGCACCTTGGCTAGTGCCAGGGTGCCCTCACACTAAGTAACTTTGCACCTAACCTTTACCAGGTAAAGGTTAGACATATAGGTGACTTATAAGTTACTTAAGTGCAGTGTAAAATGGCTGTGAAATAACGTGGACGTTATTTCACTCAGGCTGCAGGGGCAGGCCTGTGTAAGGATTGTCAGAGCTCCCTATGGGTGGCAAAAGAAATGCTGTAGCCCATAGGGGTCTCCTGGAACCCCAATACCCTGGGTACGTCAGTACCATATACTAGGGAATTATAAGGGTGTTCCAGTAAGCCAATGTAAATTGGTAACAATGGTCACTAGCCTGTTAGTGACAATTTGGAAAGAAATGAGAGAGCATAACCACTGAGGTTCTGATTAGCAGAGCCTCAGTGAGACAGTTAGTCACTACACAGGTAACACATTCAGGCACACTTATGAGCACTGGGGCCCTGGGTTACCAGGGTCCCAGTGACACATACAACTAAAACAACATATGTACAGTGAAAAATGGGGGTAACATGCCAGGCAAGATGGTACTTTCCTACAATGCAGAACAGGGACTCAGCCATCCAGCAATATTTCCAGTGAAACACAAGTGAGAATACATTCCTGCCTACTACATGTACTTTCACACTTCTACCTCTATCCTGTCTGTCGTTTTCACCCAGTGTATGGTCACTGAGTTGTCACTTTCCCTTACGGTTTCACAGGTGTGGGTCCCAACGTGTCTCATCTGCTAAGATTCCTCATGGACTAGAGCTGTGTGACATAGGTATGTTGACATTACTATTTCAAGAACATTTTGTCACTGTAATTGCAAATACACTATTTCGAAATCACAGACAGACTCCAGATCTTTTGGTGCTTTAGGTGTGTTTATTTTAATTCAAAATATTGGAGGGGGAAGTTAAATGGTGAGGGGTGATGGCGGAGGAGTGTCCATGGCAGAGTCCAGTCTATTAGTCTCACAGGTGCATTGCCCATATGGGCATAGGAAGTGGAGCTGGGGCAGTTTAATTATGGACAGGGTGACAAAGTGGGACAGTGGGATGGTAATCAGGGAGGTCTCATTTCTTGGCGGGGGTCTTGGCATCATGTCTTGTCTTGTTCCTGGATCTCAGGGACCGTTTGCGGGGTGGTTCCCCGTCTGCAGTGGGTGGGGTGCTGGTGTAGTGGTCCTGTGGAGGTGCCTCCTGTCCACTAGCGCTGGCGGAGGTGGTGGGCAGTTCATCGTCCATGCTAGTGTCAGGGGCCCCTTGTAGTGCCACAGTGTCCCTCCTGGTGTTGAGGACTTCCTTCAGCACCCCTACGATGGTGCCCAGGGCGGAGCTGATGGTTCGGAGTTCCTCCCTGAACCCCAAATACTGTTCCTCCTGCACCCGCTGGGTCTCCAGAAACTTGGCCAGTACCGTTACCATCGTCTCCTGGGAGTGGTGGTATGCTCCCATGATGGAGGAGAGGGCCTCGTGGAGAGTGGGTTCCCTGGGCCTGTCCACCCCCTGTCGCACAGCAGCCCTCCCAGTACCCCTGTGTTCCTGGGCCTCCGTCCCCTGGACCGTGTGCCCACTGCCACTGCCCCCAGGTCCCTGTTGTTGTTGGGGTGGTGGGTTATCCTGGGTTACCTGTAGTGGTGGACACACAGCTGATTGACGTGTCCTGGGGACGGAGGTATGGGCCCGCTGGGTGGGTGCTGTGCTGGTGTTTCCTGAGGGGTGAAGGTCTGTGGTGGCCTGTGCCTGTGTGAGGGGAACCGACTGTCCCGAGGCCCCCGATGGTCCGGGCTGGTCATCTAGATCCAGGTGGACAGAGGTGCTGTCATCACTGTGGGCCTCTTCTGTGGGTGGAGTGGACATGTCTGGACCCTCCTGTATGGTGACGTTGGGTAGTGGTCCTGCAGGGGTGGAAAGGCATGATTATTGCATCTGTGTGTGTCATGGTGTGCATTGGGTGGGTGACCGTGTACCCCAGTGCTGGCATTTCTGTGTGTGATCTTGTGTGATGATGGTTTTTGGGGGTGTATGGGTATGTGCAGTGGGCATGCTTTAGTGATGGGTGTCCATGAGTTGTTGTTGCATGCAGGGCTTGGTGTTGGGATGTGTGGTTTGTGATATTGGTACATTTGTGAGGAGTTGGAGTGATAGGGGTGGGGGCGAGGGTGGGGGTATGTGATAGCATGAAGGTAGGGTGGGGGATGTAATAGTCAAGATTTGACTTACCAGAGTCCATTCCTCCACCGACTCCTGCAAGGCCTTCAGGATGCAGAATCGCCAAGACCTGCTCCTCCCATGTTGTTAGTTGTGGTGGTCCGATGCCAGTCCGCTGAACCGCCTGGTGGTGTCTTGACACCACGAACGCACCTTCCCCCGTAGGTCGTTCCACCTCTTCCTGATGTCCTCCCGATTTCTTGGGTGTTGTCCCACTTAGTTGACCCTGTCGACTATTCTTCGCCATAGCTCCATTTTCCTTGCAATGGAGGTGTGCTGCACCTATGATCCAAATAGGTGTGGCTCTACCCGGACGATTTCCTCCACCATGACCCTGAGCTCCTCCTCCGAGAACCTGGGGTGTCTTTGCCGTGCCATGGGGTGGTGTAGGTGATGTGTGGGGTGGTGTGTGTGGTGATAAGTGTGGTGATATGTAGTGGGGTGTGGTGTTTTGTGTGTGGTAGTTGTGTGGGTGATGGTATTGTGTGCCTGTGGATGCTAGTTTGTTGATGGTGGTGTCTCTCTCTGGCCTTCGTTCGTGAATTTTGGTCATAGGAGTTTGTGGGTGATGTGGGTGTGTGTTTTATATTGTATTGGGTGTGTGGGAGTGGTGTGTGTATGTGTCTCAGGTGTGTGTCTTTCGAATTGTCCAATGTGGTGGTGTTTTGGAGATGTGTGTGTATTTTGAGCGCGGCAGTGTGTACCGCCAATGGAATACCGCGGTTGAAAGACTGCTGCATGGATTCGTGTGTCGTGATAGTGTGGGCGTATTTCTGTTGGCGTGACGGTGGAGGTTTTGTTTTCGCCAGTTTATCACTGACCTTTGGTGTGGCGGACTTGTGTGGGTGTCTGAATTCTGGCGGATTCCGAAATGTGGGTCATAATAGCTGTGGCGGAATTCCACGGCTCGGCGGTGTGTTGGTGGTCTTCTGCACGGCGGTAAGCGGCTTTTACCGCCAATGTTGTAATGACCGCCATAATTCTCTGCATCAGGATTTTGTAAGGGGGGAGAATCTGGTCCTCCGACCAGGAGTCCTTCAGAGCCTCATTAGAACCAAGGGTAAGAGCATCAGGCCATTACAAGGAAGTAGATGCTCACACCTTGGCTACTCAAGATTTTAGGGCCCCACTGACCTCCTCCACCACTCTGAATTCTTCTGGCCTTTAACTACAGTGAAATCTCTGCTCTCCCTGGAGTGACACACAATAGTTTGATAATCTCATTTTTGAAATGTGTCCTGTGATCTGATTCCAGAGAAACCAGTAGGCTGATCCGAGGAGTCAGTTCCCTCAGTATTAAACTGGTCACTTTCAGACTGTCACACCTCCTGGTTGGGCATACTTCAATCCAATTGGAAAAAGACAGACTCTCCCAAACCTGCTGTAATAGACATGATTGTGTCTTTCTCTGCCTTCTCATGCTACAAAATAAACTGGACAAAGAGCAAAGCCATACCTATGACTGCCATCATGACTGCAAACTCTGTGACTGGCTTCTCGTTCAAGTGGGTGCACAGTAAACTGAAGTAATTAGGCATTCTTCTTCGCCCTGATATATCAAGAATTGTCGCAGACAATATAACAACAGTGATAGGCCACATGCAATGGGACTTTGTGAAATGGGAAGGCCTCAACCTTTCTTTCTGGAGCCACATCCAAACTGTCATGATGACAGTGGCAGCTTGTTATAACTATGTATTTGTCATGCTCTGTCTCTTGATCCCATGGCAGACCTTGCAGAAAATTGATCAAGCTATTAAACACTTTGTTTAGCGCCTTGAACGATGTCACTTGACATCGTTCAAACTACATAGATACCAACTTGAGTGGCATGCACCTCCTAAATACTGAAAACTGGTATGTGGACCACCAAATATCACAGTTGGCTTATCATTTTCACAAAGACCTGGAAATACTAAACGAGGTACCTATAGAACACCACCTTCAGAATGAGGCATCAGGCCCAGAAGGTCATTTATGAACAGCTCAGAGGGTCCAAAGATCCCACCAATTCCATCTTACGTTACTCCTGTTACATCTGGCAGATGACTCACAGAGAAATGGTCCAAAATGGATTTCTCCACTCAACAGTCCTCTTGTGGAGCAATGCTGTCACACGGATCAAGGATGCTCCCATCTCATGGGTCTCCTGGTCATTCAGAGGTGTCCTTACCATTGGCCACATTTTCAACAACACCAAGTTAAAAACGTTCCTCTCCCTCCAGGAGGCCTTACTTGGAGGCCTATGTTTGGAACCACCCCACAGTTCCCTGACATACGACTATCGAATGAAGTGGCATGCCTATACAAGACTGATATCCAGAAAATATTCACTCATTATAGACAAACTCTTCTTCAAACCAACCAAGCGCCTATTGCTTAGAACCTGGTCTG
Source organism: Pleurodeles waltl (assembly GCF_031143425.1). Classification (NCBI taxonomy): domain Eukaryota; kingdom Metazoa; phylum Chordata; class Amphibia; order Caudata; family Salamandridae; genus Pleurodeles; species Pleurodeles waltl. The sequence goes on from NC_090447.1 coordinate 698,307,839, forward strand.
TCTGCTGTCAAAAAGACTTTACAGATGTGTCTTGTCAGAACTCCTGCAGACCCATAGTAGATTGAGAGAAGCAAGCTTAAAATATTGCTATTTAAAGCTGTCACATGACTGGCACTTGTCTCCGCACAAACTGTACAGAGTTCACCTGAAGCCTGCCTCATATTACTGGAAATGCAAGTAACCAGGAGGTGATACTCTCCCTATTGTTTGGTCATACCCAAGGATTTCTGAATTTTGGTCCAATGTCTGGTCCTTATTGAACGTGAGTGGGATGTTGCATATCTGGTCCTCTGTGGATCTCACAATATTGCCTAACTGATGATCTAGAGGATTTAAACACTCATTAGAAGAGATGGTTGGCAGGCTCTCTGGTGACAGCGAAACTCTGCATCTTGTGAAATTGGCGGTCTGTCAACATCAGGGCAGTGCGCGCTCTAAGGGCAACTAAAATGCAAAAACCCAACCTTTATGCAAGGACCTAATTCATGCAATGTATTTATATGCAGTATGTTAACCTTTTGCATTGCAGACTTTAACCTTGAAAAACACTATTAATGATGTTTGCAACAACTGTTCATTTGCAATGTATTGCTGCAGGCTTACTGAGTGTGTTAGGGTGTGGTCCCTTTCTAGGACCTTCTAGAAGCTTTCCCTGCAGCATGACTGGGTGTGGTTTGTGGGCTGGGCCAGACTCTATATAAGGGAGCCAGCCCAGCTCCACGTGCTCACTATTCAGAGGTCCCGGTGCAGAGCAGCAACAACTTCCTGAGCTCCTGTTCCAGAGGCCTACTTTGATCTTCCAGGCCTTGCTCTTTATTGTATTGGTGATCCTTGATCAGGGCGGTAAGACAGAGGTCGGGCTGGGCCCGATCCCGTTTTCTAAGGCATTCGAGTTCTTGGGCCTAATTTTTATATTGGGAGTTTTTTTTCCTTGTGCATGTGAATGTGCTCTTGGTTTCTGGCATTTACATGTTGATATTCGAATCGGCAAGACTCGCAATTCATTTTTGGCATTTGACTTTTGAGATTCGGGTCGGCAACAGTGTGTGCGACCATTTCTAGACATTTGCATATTGACATTCGAATCGGCAAGATGCGCGATTCATTTCTCGTGTTTAACTCTTGATACTCATTGTGCTCTACCATTTTTTGGCAGTTACATGGTGGCATTCGAATCGGCAAGACGCTCAATTAGTTTCCTTGCATTTAACTCTTGATACTCATTGTGCGCAACCATTTCTTGGCATTTACATGGTGGCGTTTGAATCGGCAAGACGCGCGATTCATTTCCGTGCATTTAACTCTTGATACGCATTGTGCGCAACCATTTCTTGGCATGTAGATGGTGTTGTTCGAATCAGCAAGACACGCTATTCATTCCTTTCATTTAACTCTTGATATTCATTGTGCGCAACCATTTCATGGCATTTGCATATACTTGTTGGAATCAACAGTGTAAGCGATTCATTTCCCGCATTTAAACCTAGAAGTTCAGCCTGCTTACAGTGTGCGCGATTGTAGGAGGCTGGCCTGGCTTGTAGTGGGTACCAGAGGTACTTACAGCTTGTGCCAGGTCCAGTTATCCCTTATTAGTGTAGAATAGGTGTTTCTAGCAGCTTAGACTGATAGAAGGTAGCTATGGCAAAGCAGCTTAGGCTGAACTTGGAGACATGTAAAGCTCCTACTATACTACTGGTGTCATATGCACAATATCATAAGAAAACACAATACACAGAGTTACTAAAAATAAAGGTACTTTATTTTTATGACAATATGCCAAAAGTATCTCAGTGAGTACCCTCAGTATGAGGATAAGGTATATACACAAGATATATGTACACAAACCAAAATTAGGTAAGTAATAGCAAGAAAAGTAATGCAAACAGTGTAGAATTACAATAGATTGCAATAGGAGCACATTGGTATAGGGGCAACACAAACCATATACTCCAAAAGTGGAATGCGAACCACAAATTGACCCCAAACCTATGTGAGCTTGTAGAGGGTCGCTGGGGCTGTAAGAAAACATTGAGGGTTAGAAAATAGCCCACCCCAAGACCTTGACAGGTAGGTGTAAAGTGCACCTACTACCCCAGAGAGCACAGAAGTCGTGATAGGGGGATTCTGCAGGAAGAACAAACACCAGCAATGCAACAACAGTGGATTTCCGGACCTGAGTACCTGTAAGACAAGGGGACCAAGTCCAATAGTTGCAACAGTGTCGAGAGTGGGCAGGAGCCCAGGAAATGCCAGCTGAAGGTGCATGGAAGCTGCCACCTGTTGGAAGAAGCTTGGAGTTCTGCAAGAAAGAAGAGGACTAGGAACTTCTCCTTTGGAGGATGGATGTCCCACGTCACGATGAAGCTTGCAGAGGGGTTCCCACGCAGAAAGACCGCAAACAAGCCTTGCTAGCTGCAAGGGTCACGGTAGAGGTTTTTGGGTGCTGCTGTGGCCCAGGAGGGACTAGGATGTCGCCACTTGGAGGAGGAGACAGAGGGGACACCCAGCAACTCAGGGAGCCCTCACAGAAGCAGGCAGCGCCCGCAGAAGTACCCTAACAGGCACTTAGAAGCAAAGTGAACCAGAGTCCACGCGAAGTCACAAAAGCAGAGTCCCACGACGCCGGAGGACAACTCAGAAGGTTGCGCAGTGCAGGAAGGAGTGCTGGGGACCCAGGCTTGGCTGTGCACAAAGGAAATCCTGGAAGAGTGCACAGGAGCCGGAGCAGCTGCAAACCACGCTGTACACAGCAATGCAGTCTAGCATGGGGAGGCAAGGACTTACCTCCACCAAACTTGGACTGAAGAGTCCCTGGACTGTGGGAGTCACTTGGACAGAGTTGCTGTGTTCCAGGTACCACGCTCGTCAGGATGAGAGAGGACCCAGAGGACCAGTGTTGCAGTCTTTTGGTGCCTGCGTTAGCAGGGGGAAGATTCCGTCGACCAGTGGGAGATTTCTTCAGAGCTCCTGGTGCAGGGTGAAGGCAGGCTACCCCACAGCATGCACCACCTGGAAACATTTGAGAAAGCCGGCAGGATGAGGCGCTACAATGTTGCTGGTAGTCGTCTTGCTACTTTGTTGCGGTTTTGCAGGCGTCCTGAGCAGTCAGCGGTCGGTCCTTTGGTAGAAGGTGAAGAGGGAGATGCAGAGGAACTCTGATAAACTCTTGCATTCGTTATCTAAAGAATTCCCCAAAGCAGAGACCCTAAATAGCCAGAAAAGGAGGTTTGGCTACCTAGGAAGGAGGATTGGCTACCAAGAGAGGTAAGAGCCTATCAGAAGGAGCCTCTGACGTCACCTGCTGGCACTGGCCACTCATAGCAGTCCAGTGTGCCCCCAACACCTCTGTTTCCAAGATGGCAGAGGTCTGGGACACACTGGAGGATCTCTGGGCACCTCCCCTCCCCAGGGAGGTGCAGGTCAAGGGAGTGGTCACTCCCCTTTCCTTTGTCCAGTTTCGCGATGGGGGATCCCTGAACCGGTGTAGACTGGCTTATGCAGAGATGGGCACCATCTGTGCCCATCAAAGCATTTCCAGAGGCTGGGGGAGGCTACTCCTCCCCAGCCTTCACACCTATTTCCAAAGGGAGAGCAAATCCTTTGTTCTGCCTTCCTGGGCCAGGGCTGCCTGGACCCCAGGAGGGCAGAAACCTGTCTGAGGGGTTGGCAGCAGCAGCACCTGCAGTGGAGACCCCGGAAAGGCAGTTTGGCAGTACCCGGGTACTGTGCTAGAGACCCGGGGGGGATCATGGAATTGCCCCCCCATACCAGAATGGTATTGGGGGGACAATTCCATGATCTTAGACATGTTACATGGCCAATTTGGGAGTTACCATTGTGACGCAATACATAGGTAGTGATCTACGTATATTACACATGTGTAATGGTGTCCCTGCACCCACAAAGTCCGGAGAATTTGCCCTAAACGATGTGGGGGAACCTTGGCTAGTGCCAGGGTGCCCACACACTAAGTAACTTTGCACCCAACCTTCACCAGGTGAAGGTTAGACATATAGGTGACTTATAAGTTACTTAAGTGCAGTGGTAAATGGCTGTGAAATAACATGGACATTATTTCACGCAGGCTGCACTGGCAGGCCTGTGTAAGAATTGTCAGATCTCCCTATGGGTGGCAAAAGAAATGCTGCAGCCCATAGGGATCTCCTGGAACCCCAATACCCTGGGTACCTCAGTACCATATACTAGGGCAGTGGTTCCCAAACTTTTTTGGCCCCCGGCTCCCTTTATCTATTGGCCGTTGGCCACGGCTCCCCATTATGCAACTTTTTCTTGGCAGGTGGGTGGATATAATCCTGGCCTCAGGAATACTTCCATTTTTATTCCCAAAATGATTGGGATAAAGCTGTTGAAGGTATTATAATCGCAGATGTAACATAACTATCTGAAGTTGTTTTATTAAACAACTGTTATAATTTTGTTAAGTCAGAAAAAATACTCTTCAACAGTGGGGTTTCCACATGAAAAAATTGTTTAACCACTTTTTGCTTTAAAGCAATTGCCTCTAGGCTTGGGGCTCACTCCTGGGAGCCAAGTGGACAGGAAGATGAGTAGGGAACGACATAAATAATTCTCATTGGTACCTTACATAATATCACTGCAGTCAGTTGTTTTCAGTGTCCTGACATTTGGTGTCTTGCGAATGAATGTCAAGATACAGAACACAGGGCTCAGATATCACTATAATAAACTATCTTTTTATATTTCAAGAAAAACATACTGGCCACTTGAAATGGAAATATAAATGTGAATGCACTCAGTAACCTAAAGTACCTGTTTGGTACTGAAAAGTGCAATTTCTCTCCCATTAAAAGTATTGACCACTTCAGAGAAGTCCAAGTACTAGATATTTCAATTTGAAGAAGTGAAGGTACTCTGTACTGGATAGTGCCATTTAAAGGACTGGTCTGTGATTTTCTAACATAAGAAAGTAAAACATATCCAGATAGTGGATGAATCACCAAAGGCCTAACCCAGCAGAACACCACAAAAACACTGGATGAATTCAAAGAGGCTGCATCTATTGTTAAATGAAGAGTATTAAAAATGTGTGTATATTAAGTGGATGGCAAGAGGCTGGTCAAGCGGTGCCATTCAACCACACTGTTACCTATTATTGTTAGAAAGAGCAAAGACGGGGTAATAAAGGTGTTTATCCAATTAAGTAATGTGTGAAGCTTACTATTTAAATCTGTATCGGCCTCTCGACCAAACAATACTGAAATTAGACCAGATTTTTAAGCTAAACTTCTCCAGTAGACACAGTTACTGGGTTAAAAATGTTTCAAAATTAATGTACACCCCAGACAACTCCAAATCATCATGCAAGCAGTTTACCGTCACCAAATGTAAACTAAACTCTCTTTCATCCTACACATTTCCCAGCTAATAAAATAAAAACTTGCCTGAAACCAAAGACTCTTTCCTGCTGACTCAGGCCATTATGCTACACTGGCAACACGCTGGTGCCACTATCGTTGTTTCACAGAGCAGCACACGTTTACACATACAGCAGAGAGAAGTAGGCAACTGAAGGTGGACGCTTATTAGCAGTAACTGGCGACAGCCTAAGTAAGTGTGGATAAGCTTAGTGGCGCAATTGCAGGTTCAAGAGAGCACCTCCTGTGCATGACAACTTCCACCAGATAGGAACGAGTAGATCTGGTTACTTAAACTGGAGATATTACTTAAAAATAAGACAGGCCCTGACGGTACCAGATAAACAGAACTTAGAGTTGTAATTTCCCCAAACTCCTGCGCTCAAAGCTGTGCACACTCAAGTGTGCTCTCCAACCCAGAGGCTCTCACTGGCCAACATTTTGGGTAAATGTAATCCTCAGATTGCCAAGTGTTCGGCTGTCGTGCTTCTAACCATCAGCCAGTTCTGGTAATGTATCCCAGCAGAATGTTGTATTATGGGACATGTATTTTTTTTTCATTACAGTTGTGCGCTGAAAACCCCTGGCAACAAGCTGCCGTCAAATGAGATGTGCTGACTGGCTGAGGGTTTCAGACATGGCACTTTGGGCCCAAGTGCTGGTTTTTTTATTACATTTGCTAAACAGTACCATCACTGACCGAACAGCGTTCATACCCACCATTAAATCAATTCTTGGTTAAACTGCTAATCTTAATTACTGCCCAGTGACGGAGGCTAAAGCTAAAAACAGTATTAGTGGAAGGATGGTTAGTTCACGATCATCACAAATACGAGTAATGTGTCGACCAGTGATCTCAATTCTCTGCACTTATTCACGTGCAACCCAAGCTCCACTGAAACAATTAAAACTATCAGCAGTCATTAGAACTCTTGCAAACTCTTCCTCAGATACAGGGCATCAGAGGCGGGCACACCCCGGGATGTGGAAACTTTATAATTTCCATTTACAAACTGAATTATTTACCTTGCACTGAAGGGAACCAGGTTGTTTCTGTTTTGAACCATATAATTTGTGTTTCTGGCACCCACTGATGCATCTGTTGTTTGTGATCTTGTTCACAGTGCCACCTGGTGGATAAATCACTGCATTTAATGTCACCAAGTTGTTTAAGAAACTTAATGGTATAATCTGTTTGTAAAGCCAACATGATTCCGATTCCTGTAAACGTAGAGGAATTAACCTTATTTAAACGCTAAATGCATGTGTCAAGCACGTCCCATTCGGGTTCTATGTGTCTTGCACAGAATCCTTTCTGCTGGCATCAAGCGAGCTACTTTACAGCCCAAGTGGTTCTGAAACTGTATGCTTGGTGTAATCTGTTCACGGCGCCCCTGGATAGCTTTGTTGGCGCACCAGGGTGCCGCGGCGCACAGATTGGGAACCGCTGTACTAGGGAATTATATGGATGTACAAGTATGCCAATGTGAATTGGTAAATTTAGTAACAGGTTAGTGACAAATTTGGAAAGCAGAGAGAGCATAACCACTGAGGTTCTGGTTAGCAAAGCCTCAGTGAGACAGTTAGGAATCACACAGGGAACACATACAGGGCACATACTTATGCCTGGCAGGGTCCCAGTGACACATAGACTAAAACAACATATATACAGTGAAATATGGGGGTAACATGCCAGGCAAGATGGTACTTTCCTACAGCGATCATTTCATGACAATTAATACTTTGATGTGTTGTGTTTCCTGAAGTGCACACAACTATCCAGGGCTTTTGCATTTTCTGCAAAGGTGTTAAATTCAAGACATTACATTATATGTGCATATTAAGTCCTTAGTACAATTCCTATTGTTTTCTAGGGAATGTTCAGATTACTTTTTATCCTCATGTAGAAAGACAATGTTTGTTCTGGAAACATAATTCTAGAAGATTATTATATTTCTAGAAAATATGAGACATTTCATGAAAAGTTCATATGAGAAGTTGTATTAACCATTCTTGATTCCTTCCCAGGTACCCAGATGTTTTGAAGCCTAGTTATAGTCCTTTCTTAAGTCATCGATGGTTACAGTATGACAATGCTTAGAATCATAGTCTAGTGAAAAGCAATATGATAAAATCTTGATATTGTGTGGTTTAACCTTTTGCTTCCTACAGGTCTCCTTCCCAGCTGTTCCCTTCCTAATCCCCTTTCCCCCACTTTGACTCTACTAGACTCTGTGACATTCTAATCAGAGTATTGGAGCTGTTTTGTGGTGGACATGTTGGGAACGTGCGCAGACCCAGAGGATCTGGTCTCCCTGACACGGTCACCAGACTCCCCAGCTATAGTGGAATGGACAAAGGTGATGGGTATATTGGCTTGCTTTGAAAAAATGATCTATAAACTGAATGATCAGCTGCTGGCATACAAATCTTTCGGGTCACCCTTTTTTTACTCATTGTCGATACCACAGGAACCCTGAGGAATACTGTGGGTGGGGGGCAACTGGGACTATCTTTCCTGGTACAGATCTTAAGCACACACATCGTCATTGGGGCACCTTGATGGACAGATGTATGCCTACATGTCTAGGCCCACCTTGATATATGTAGCTTAACCTGGGATGGGGGTGGGAGAATGGGTCAGCCCCTCTCTATTATGGTCCGAGTACTTCTTTCATGGTCTGCTAGCATGTGCACGATGACTGGCAGTGGGTTCTTATTTGGTGGATTGTGTTCTATTTTGTTTCCCAATTTTCTTATCACTGGGATACAAGTGGCTGCAGACTTTGGTTGATCTGCTCTAAGTATTGTATAAAAATGAAAAATGTTATTGTGTATTTTGTGCAGTGGATTTTGTGTATATGCATGTCAACATTGAATAGAAATGTTCCACCTCAAAACAACAGACTCCAATCAATATATAGCCATCAAAAAGATACTCCCATAAAGATATAGCAGAATCGATGCAAATGACCATTTCTATGAAATCCAATTGCAAATGGTAAAGGGACCACGTGATCTTCCTCTGCGACTCATGGTCACAAATGTCCTCCTGCCCACATTTAACTGGCAGCAAGCAACTGTGACACAAATGTTCTGCAATGACATGGAAGTGGGGATTGTACCAGTATGTCTTGAAGAGACAAATCACTGCATCTCGCCCTATATGGGTGGAGCCCATGGAAATGTCTGGCCATAAGGGAGAGGCTAGCATTAGGTAAACAAAGCTCTCCCATCTGTTGAAATCCAAACCTCATCCTGATGTTTTGCACATTTAGACTTCACCAAGTTTTCCTTCTAAGTTTATGGGGCTTCATCTTGTAGCCTTCTTAACTCTTCCCAAGTATCAATAGTACTCAACAGCATGTTCAGATTCACACAGGTCTTCTTGGTTGAACGTACAGCATTCAAGAGCACAGTAACTTGCCATTTCATCCACATATGAAATGCACAAGAAGCTCGTATTATATGTTGGAAATGGTACATACAGAGTAGGGCCCAAGTGGGACCAGCAGGGATAGCAGCTCTACATGAACAGGTGTCACAAGCCCCTGTGCAGGATGATGAGATAGTGTGGGAGGTGCAACAGATAAGAGTCACCTGTGAGATGGGATGAGCCATTGGAATCATTGTCACCTGAGGATAGAAGCATGTATGGTTTACCAATGGTTCAGCCACGTATGTGGGAGCCAAAAGACATTGGAAAGAAGTGTCAAATAGCCCAGTCACCAAGAAGTTGTTATCTACTACAGGAGAAGGGAAGAGTAGTCAATATGCAGAATTATACTTTGTGTATCAGGCACTAAAACAAGAATTACCTGGGACTTGTCTCATTTTTACCGATTCTTGGTCTACCACATATGGGTTAGCCACCTGGCTTCCCACATGGCATGCACATAACTAGCAAATACATTCTAAAGAGGTGTGGGGCAAAGAGTTGTGGAAAGAAATTTGGGAAATGCTAGAGCAAAGTACTGTTACTGTGCATCAAGTAGATGCCCACTGTTCCATTGATTCACTAGAACACTGGTTCAATTCCCTTGCAGACAACAAAGCCAAAATCTCAGAGGCAGAAGTGGTGACCTCAGATTCTGACTTGGTGGGGATGGCTAAGTGGGCGCACCAAAAATGAGGAAATCTGGGAGAGAAAGCTACTTAGAGGTGAGCAGACATTAGAGGGATGCACATTCCTCTAGACTTGATAAAAACTGTGATCATGCAATGTCCTACTTGTCAACACACACGACAGAGATCTGTCCCACAAACAATCAATAGTCAGTTGGGGAGAGGAAAATTGGCAGGGTAGAACTGGCAAATTGATTACATTGAGCCTCAGCCGATTAGTCACAGGTCTCAATATGCTTGCACAATAGAGGACACTTATTCTGGTTACCTGATTGCTGTCCCTTGCAAACGGGCCACCCAGTAGAACACTATCAAGACTCTGGGCTTGTTAATGTTATATTACAGAGTCCCACTCCAAGTCCAGAGCGACAACGGGTCATATTTCAAAGGAAAATTGGTACAAGACTATTGTTTACAACACAACATTGAGTGGAATTATCACATTCTATATTATCCACAAGCTGCAGGACTGATTGAGAGAATGAACGGCTTGCTGAAAGCCCAATTACGAAAAACTGGAGAGAGCATTGGAATGAAGCCCTCCACATTTTTGGTAACAGACCACTGACAAAATGCAGAGACTCCGCTAATGTGGAAGTTAACCCCAGCATTACAGAGACAACCTCATGTAGCGACCAACACCATCATGTATTGGGAAGTAAAGCCAGGAACCTTAGCTCCTTAGCGAGCAACCCAAGAATCTGCAGGTCTTGATCTGCATGCCTTAAAAACTTACACTTTGAAACCAAGAGACATGTCACTCTGTGAAACAGGTGTTGGAATACAGATTCCCGTGGAGCATTTCGGATTGATTTCTCCCAGATCTGGGTTGGCACTCAAAAGTATTCAGGTCTTGGGGGAAGTGATTGATGCAGACTACCAGGGAGAAATCAAAACTATTCTCTTGAATAGTGGAGACAATGTCGTGATAATACAATCTGGAGACCGCATTGCCCAGATTGTGATTATCCCAGTAAATGGAAGAATAGTGAAATAGGGGACTCCTCCAGCCCTTCTTACAGTGCGTGGGGAGGGAGGTTTTGGCTCAACTGCTAAAGTGTGGGTAGAATCCCCAAATCATCTTCCAGAACCAGCATAAATCATTGCAAAGGGCAAGGATAACATTGTGTTAGTCATGAAACTAGGAAATGAAAAGTGGGAGTATATACCAGCTGACAAATGTTATTTGTGAGAATTATCATACTTGTTTCTTTTACAGATCATAATATGAGGTGTCTGTGTGCTAGCGGTGCTATGTGGACTCCCTTTGGGCGTGTGCGTGTGGGCTCGGTAGGGACCGAAAGCCTCCAGCTCTGAAATGATTGATCGACCACGCCGATATGCACCTTTTACTGCACTTGACCAAAAATGTTTGGACACATCTGGCATGAGTCGTACTCAACAGGTCGGACTTCTGTATGGGTCCCATGCAAAGTACGATGGATGTTATATCCACCTGTCTTGGTGGCCTTACCAACGCCTACAAAAGTTTTACTCAAGATTTTTAATGTCACTAACAAAGATGGAGACATAGACGATGTGTTATCCCATTTTAGTCCATACGACTACTGAATATCTTGCCAAGAAGTAATGGATGAAAAGTAGGACAACTTGACCGAAGTGATTACTTACAATATTATCACTGGCGATGTATGTTATTATATGGCCCGTGATTTTCACAAAATCTGAAAATGTGCTCAACTGCACCTAGAGGCAACAACGGGGTCTCATTAAGAGATCCGGTGGGAACAACAAACCTTATGTCAATAGCGAACCAATAAACATTGCATACATTCCTGCTGATATAACTGGTGGACCGTGTACCTTTACATGATTAGGACTTATGATGTTTCCATTTTCATTCTGTACATACTCGCTATCCAAGGGGAACAGTTAAATTAAGCAAGGATTGTGTTTCTGAAATTCAATTATCATCTAAATCAGAATATATAAGATTGAATCTTTCTATTGTAGGAGTTTCAGGATTAGCTGTTTATAATACTCGAGTTAGCATGTTTAATGGTTAAGAATATCAATCATACTTCCATAGCTTTAGCTGAATTATTGCTAGATATACGAGGCACTAGAACAGCTGCATTGCAGAAGAGGGCTGCTATTTATTATTATTTACTGTTAAAGCATTATCATGGTTGCTCCATATTTAAAGGCTTATGCTGCTTTAATCTATCAGATCACTCTAAATCCATTCAGAACCATATTGACACATTACATGAATTGGTGAAAGGTGTAAAATAGGATGTAGACCAAGGGTAGTGGGACTGGTAGTTTACTGGTAGATTTTGGGCAATTGTGCAATACTTTAGGCAGCATAAATGTAGTAATTTGTATTATAGTAATGCTATGTCGCTGTGTACAATGCATGCCTAAACTGCTTAGAATGTTTAAACCAAAAAGAGTTAATTGTAGACAAGTATGTAATGAGAGTCACTGGTCAAAGGGTGGAGTGTAATGCTATCTGTATCTTAACACTGGCTCCATTTTGATCACTGACTCCATTTTGTGCTTAGCTTAGCTTCAAAAGCCCGTCACATTGGTGACGCAGGTATGTTTCCGCACACAGCTTGTTAACGTGTTTTTGCTTTTTCACACCAAGGACGGGAACATAACATGGGGGAATAAAAGAGGTAGGGATGTACCAGGCTGATAATGTTTGTGGTAGGGTAGGTTACAGCTCGTTCTTGGAAGTGCACCTTGGGATCTGGCCAGTCTCTAGCGTGTTCTTTCAACACTGACCTGGTACGGCCAGCGTTTGCACAATAACCTACTCGATGGGAGGAAGGTTTCTAGAACCTTCCTTCTAAGTTTGTTTACAGTATATAAGGTAGGGAAGCTTCACAACTGGAAGAAGAAGGAACTCATCCTGGAATGAACGCATTGCCCAGAAAATAATCCCATTGTGGGTAGTCTGTCTCGGTTGTCCATGGTTCCACAACCTGAAGTTGGCAGACAAGGGATGATGTTGGAGTCAAGCCCCATGGTGATGCATTTTTTATTCTTATTGTTAGCTCTCTGGAGTGCATGCATGAATACGTAGTCACCATATATATATTATATTCATTGTTAAAGTATTGCATTTTCTTTGTTTCTTTGATCATTATTATCCTGCTGCTGTGATTATTGTGAGAATTGCGCATGTGTTGCTGCATTTGCAATAAAATCTCACATTATTCTTTTAGTTTATGAAACTTGGGAAGTGCCTTAATAAATTCATTACTCAGACTAAGAGTGCTGCATTCTTTGCATTCCTTTCACTTTGTTCCCTCTCGGTCTGAAGTAAAGCAGAACAGGGGTCAGGGTGACTCTTTTTTTCTGGGACTCAGAGAAAGCCGAGTCCCAAGATGGCTGGCAACACTTCCTTGATGAGTGTTCTGAGCCAATCAAATATCAGCACAAGTACAGTTGGATACGCAGAGGATCTGCATCCTTATATATCTATATTTTTTGTCCTCAAATTGCTCCAAAACCACTGAACGGATTGACACCAAATCACAAAAGTGTGATCTGCGGAACAGAATCTAGCTTCATTCCACATTTGGTGTAACTCCGTCCAGCGGTTCGGGCTGTAGGCGTGTCTAAAGCTCCTATGGAAAAATTAAAGGGGAAAACAAGTTTTTGGACCACCCCTTTTTCTCGGCTCTCGCTTGACAGATCACCCCAAAACTTTCAAGACAGAAGTTGATCTTAGCAAAATAGAAAATTTCGAAAGTTTAGTGAAGATTCGTCAAGCGGCGAAAAAGCCACCAAAAATGGTCCATAGAAACTAGTTCCCACCTACAACTACCCAGTGGCAATTTGGTCCCTTCCTACTGTTACACCTGTTTGATGAATGTACATGCAACTTTGCAGACCTGCTGCCCCTGTTTCATTTTGGGAGGATTGAAAGTTTTGCAGCATTTCGTCAAGGCTTTGCAAAGAAAAAGGGGGGGTGTCCCAAAATGGGCTTCAAAGCCAATGTATTTTCCATGGACTTTCATATTTTTCATAGAACAATAACCGCCAACTGGATTTTTATGAAGTTTGTCAGTATTAGGGGGAGAAGGTGAGTCAGTGGGGGTACTGCAGGTAAGTAGAGTTAGTAAATGTCAAATTATAAGAGTTTTCAACTTAGTAGCACAATACTACCAAAAGTAGCAAGGAAAGCCAAAACATAAACTAGACTGCATATGTAAAGAAAACTTTAATAAAGTGGTAATATATCGGGGCCTACTACGTACCTATATCTAAGGCCCTGACACTGAACACAGCCAAAGTGTAGTAAAAACAATATGGCTGCCTTTTTCATACTCAAAACACAGCCATCACCCAATTTTATATTGGCTTGTCATCTCCACGTACCATGATGTATTGCAAAGTATCACGGTACACCATGACGCAAAATGTAACTAAGGTCTAGCTATATTATTGGATTGCGGTACCCTTTCATCACTCATGACGTCGCATGGACGATGCAATACTTAAGTCAGATTTACAAAGGAATGCAAGGCCACCATGCGTGGCTCTGCTTTGATTGATTAAATCTCAAGAAATGCAAGGGATCGGAATTCGCTGTTTTGCGCTACTCTGCACACCATAGTGTACATTGCTGCTAAATTTCACATACATCCGAATGCCACAGCTCTGTAGCCACTCCACTATATGCTATTCTACTCTACGCCACTCCCATGGACGCCTCTCCACTGTATGAGTCTACACTGTATGCCACTCCACTCTACGTTATTACGCTGTATGCAATGCCACTGTACGCCACTCCAGTCTATGTAACTCCACTGTATACCACTTCACTGGATGCTATTCCATTATGCATTATTCCACTCTATGCCATTTTACTGTACATTGCTCCACTCTCCTCTATCCCACTGCATGCCACCCCACTCTAAAACACTTCACTGTATGCTATACTACTGTATACCACTCCACTGTATGCCACTCTAGTGTATGGCCCTTCACTCTATTCCACTTCATTCTACGCTATTCCATTGGACCCCACACCAATGTACGGTGCTCCACTATATGCTATTACATTCTAACCCACGCCACTGTAGGCCACTCCAGTCTATACCACTCCATTATGCGCCACTCCACTGTACACTACTCCACTATACACTATTACATTCTATGCCACTCCACTGTACAAAAATCCGCTCTACGCCACTCCAATCTCCGCTATTACACTGTACACAACTCCAATCTACGCTGGTCCACTCCACGCTATTACAATAGATGCAACTCCACTCTATGCCTTTTCAATGTGCGCCACTTCACTGTATGCCACTTACATGCTACTCATGTGAATGCTATTCCACTCTACACCATTCCACTGCATGCCACTGCACTCTATGCTATCCCACTGTATGCCACTCCACTGTATTGTACTCCACTCCATGGCACTCCAGTGTATGCCACTCCACTGTATGCTATTACACTTTTCCCCATCACAGTTTACTCCACTCCGGTCTACATCACTTCACTGTACGCCACTGCATTGTACGCTACTCCAATATATGCTATTCCAGTCTATGCCACCTTACTGCACAATATACTCAACACTATTCCACAGCATGCCGTTCTACTCTACGCCACTCCAGAGAACTTCATTCTCTACACCACTCCATTCTACGCTAGTCCAGTGGATGCCACTCTACACCACTCCACTATATGCTATTTCACTGTACCCCATTCTTACATACACTACACCAGTCAATACTACTCCACTGTATTCCACTTCACTTTACGCTACACTACTCTATGCTATTCCACTCTCCGCCACTCCACTGTACTCCACTCTAGTTATGGTTAGTGTTGTTTTGTTAGTGAGCTGCAAAGAGTATATAACAAGGTCTACTACTTATAATAATTTGAAATTGCTGGCTAAATTGTAAATAAAAGTTATAAATATAGCTTTATAATGTTTAAATTTTGTGTAGTTTAAACTTGGTTTGGTTAGGGAAAGTAGGAAAAATAAGTTATCTTAACTATAACTAAGCTTTAACCTTTGATTTTTGTTATTGAATATATATATATATATACATATATACACACACACTCAAATATATATACATATATGTATATATATATATATATATATATATATATATATATACATATACGCACTCTACCCACCGGCGGACGCCAGTATGCAGCCACATTTAGGACCATGTCTCAAAAGAAAAAGTGCTCCCTGACCCGTCCATATTACTGGCACTGCCAGACAAATCCCCACAAAATTTGCCCCAAAAATTGTACTGGTGACTCCTGCTGCGCACAGGAAGCCCTGGGGTGATCCGCCAAGCAAGGACTGAGAAAAAAGGGGTGTAAAAAAAGCTGCGTTCCCCATGCCCACTCCAGACACTACTACAGCTCGAACCGCTGTACGGAAACACAACAAACCTGGCAGAAAGTCAGCTCTCAGCACACATTGTCCTATGCGGTGAGGTTTAGAGGAACTCATCACCCACTGCATTATTGGAATCTCAGGTCTCAAAATCACATTATGACCTAAGGTCATTTGCTCAGTATCCAATAGAGCCCAGTAACTATCAAGTAACTGTTTCTCAAAGGGAGTATATCGCTCTCCATCATCAGGTAGCTTTTTAGTCCAGAGACTCAGAGGCACCCTCGCTCTTCCCTGTTTTTGCCACATGCTCTAAGTTGCCCCTGAACGGTTACATGCAACTCAATGTTTCCTTCCTGTACTGGCCATAAGTCTAAAGCCTGTTGAATCGCCTCCTTTGCCAAGTCAAACCCACACTGCTGCTGTTCACCCCATTCAAACTCATGTTTCTTTCGTGTAACTTTGTACAAAGGTGCCTGCGACAGGAATACATATCCAAGGAGGTCTCTAGTACTTCTATTCAGTTTATAAGTGCTCGACACTATGTATGTCTGAAGAGACGGACTTTATTTGTACCCAATACAGCGTTCTAATTTTTCCTTAGATTATGCTGGGACGATGTACAGATATTATGGCCTTCATTTCAACATTGGTGGTATCGACCGCCTACCGCCACGGTGACAGCCGCCAACATACCACCGCTGTGGCTACCCGCCGTCTACTTGTATCATGACCGCCGACGGTATTCCGCCAGAATGCTGGCGGAACACCGCCGATGGTTATGGTGGCAGATGGCGATAAAGCGGCGCTGCTCACAGCAGCACCGCCACACCACCAAAACACTGCTGACCGTATCAGGAGCAAGGATACGGCCTGGCAGTGTTTTTCTGGCAGACGCTGCTGCTGACAGCAGCGCCGCGGACCGTCTCCAGCCGGAGGCCCCCCTGCAAGCAGGTAAGTCGGGTTCTCCGACCGGAGAGGGGGTGGGGTGTGTTGTGTGTATGTGGGGGGGTGTGTATGTAGCGGTATGCGTGCATTCAGGTGTGAGTCGGGTAGGGTGCATGCATGAATGAGTGATTGTGAGTGTTGTGTGTTGTGTGTTGTGAATGCATGTGTGTGACAAGGTATGTTGCTGCGTGTTGCAGTGTGTATGTATGTGTGCATGCATGGGTGGTGGTGGGTATGCGTGTGTGCATATGGGTGCGCGTGTGGGTGTGTATATGTGCGGGGGCAGGAGCGGGAGGGGGAGAGTGAGAGGGCCGGGGGAAACCCCTTCCCCGGCACTGATAGTGCCTACCGCCATGGTTTTCGTGGCAGTATGTTTGTTATGAAAACCATGGCGGTAGGCCGGGTCGTAATTCTGAGGGTGGGATTGTGGTGTCCACCGGGCTGGAGACCGAAGTCTCCAGCCCAGCGGCCGTTACCTCCCTGGTGGTCGGTGTGTTAAAGTGGCGGTTTTGGATGGGGGTAACCACCATGGTCCAAATCCCATTTTCTTTACCACTGGCCTGTTGGTGGTATTACCGTTGCTTTAACACCAACCGCCAGGGTTGTAATGAGGGCCTATGTCGCTTGTATCCTTCCCCATGTGACAGTTCCTTTGTTTGTTTCCATAGGATGTCAGGAATTCTGCTCCCTTCTACTCCCAAGTAGCCGGCGAGAGAAGGTGAGAAAAACAAATGAAAAGCCTCTGTCAGGTAAGTGTTTTGTTCTTCTTTTAATTTATTGTTTTTTTTTATGTGCATGCAGGTTGGGGTGATGGGGGTACTCTTTGTGAAAACACAAGGGGTTTGATTAGTGCTTTCCAAGGGCCCGGTGCATGTTTCAGCAGTTTGGTATTTGTTTTATTTCTGTTTTCTTTCTTTTTATTGGTGCAATTAGAGAAGGGAGAGAAAAAGAGAATAAAAAACCCACAGTGCTTAGACTGTGCCTTCCCCTATTCTGTACTGGCTCACAAAGTCGTTGCCCTCTTCGCCTCATGGTGCCTGTGATTCCCAGTGCTCCAGCCCTCCTCCCCGGTCCCTCCCGACCTTCCCCACCAGCTCTGATAGTTAACTGTGCGAGTGGTCACATACCTGGAAGAGCCACGTCCCTCCAGGGACGTGGCTGGCTTTTTCGATCTCCCCGTTCCTCGCTGCTTCTCCCTGGCTGTCCTGTTCTGCTCTGGCTTTGTTTTGGATCGGCTCTTCTGGGACCCGCTCTCTGTCTCCTAGCGTCTCTTCCTCTCCGGTCATCCTGTTTCCTCCTCGTGTTCATCTTCCTGCTCCCGCCTCTCCTTCCTCGCGACCCGCCTTCGTCTTCTCTTCTGGCTTTTCTCTCCGAGAAGGAATCACAGATGATGTAAGCAAATTCCTTAGTGCTTGCGTTCAGTAAGTTCTTGTGAGTCCCACTGGGGGACTCAAACATCAGCCCGCCCTGCACTGGTTCCCGGGCTCTGTCACAGTACCAAAATCGGACTCAAGTGAGGGATATGCAGTGTTCAAAAACCAAACAATCCAATGAATCGCTGAGTCTCCTGCTTAGTGGCGGGAGTGGCAAATTCAAAGATCTTTTGTTTTGCCTGTGGCAACACCTATCTTTGTCACTGATTCCACTGAATTCCTAGATAGTCACATTTTGAGAGGGTCCCTGTGTCTTACCTAGATTAATCATCCACCCTTTACTCTGCAAGAGTTCCACAACCCGCTCCAGCTGAGTCTGCACTTGGTCTTGTGTCTCTCTCTGAATCATCACATCATCAATGTCATAGGTCAATTGGACCCCTAGAATGACAGATACTTCATCCGGGTGTTCTGCCACCAGTCGGTGACAAATGGTGGGGCTTTGTACATAGCCTTGAGGAATTCATAGCATCCGGAATTGTCTGCCACAATAAGAGAAAGAAAATTGCTCTTGACACTCAGGGGCCAATGGTATGGAAAAGAAAGCATTAGCAATATCAATAGTTGAATACCAGTTCCCTTTATGTTTTTGTATTCTTTCAATCAAAGTGATGGTGTTGGGGACCGCAGCCGTCAAAGGCAGTCTATGTTTATTCAGCTCGCAGTAATGAACCATCATTCTATAGCGCCCATCACGTCGACGAACGGGCCACAGAGGATTATTCCATTCAGTGGTGGTTGGAGCTATCACACCAGCCTAAATCAATTCTTGTATAGTCTTACTTATTTCCACATGCCCTCCTGGAATGCGGTATTGTTCTTCCTATTTTCATTTGAACAGTAGTCTGCACAGCAGGGGTTTGCTTTCTACCCAACCCTGTGATGGAGTAGTGCTGACCGGTAAACTTTTGGGGATTTCCATAAATTAAAGATGCCTCTGCTCCGGTGTCAACTAATGCCTGGACCCTTTTAACATTTTTGTGTTTCCAGTGTATTTCCAAATCAACATGGAATCTGTTATCTTTACTAGCCCATCCCTGTACCTAAGCTTGGCCTGTTTCCTAATCTGATTTAGTCCTGTCAACTTTTGCCAAAGTCAGGTCATATCTGTGAGTAGATTCCTCTCCTTCCCTGCTCTCAGCAGTTAGTCACTCGCTGTCCAAATCTTCCTCCTCTTTCTCTTGTGAAGAAACATTTCTTTCCCTTCCTTTTCTGTCCTCCTGCATCTGTGGCGGTCCCTGATTCACCCGTTTGTTATCCTACTTGGCCACTTTTTTGCTGCCCTCCTTTCGGTCCAGCCCTCTCTTGCAGTACATCTCCCACAAGCGTTTTGTATCTATTCCATCAATCTGCTCCTTGTTGACATCATCCTTCAGTAATGCCGTAAAAATATCTCTCCTAGATACTCTGATATTATCTGTGAGACCCTCAGATTTTGTGGTGATTCTCTCAGGTTTATTCCAGTGTCCCAGCACTCCCAACTCGCGAACTGACCCTAGTACATCCTTCATTGCCTGCCCTGTCTGATTAATTAAGAGAGTAATTTTTACTTGCTTGTAAGCTGGAGGAGCAAGGCAAATTATTTTACTTTGCACTGATACAAAGAGCGGTCCGTCTAACAAACGGTGAGCATCACTCAGGAAAGTAGCAGTTTTCATTCCCTACTTAATTCTCTGTATTGCATCTCTTAAGGTGTACCAGGGCTTGTCATTTGGTGGCCAATCCGATTCTGTAGGATACTTATGGTTGTACCTCACGACTGCTAGCTGCAGTAGGGTTATCTGTTGGTTACCCTGATAACTCCTGAACTGCTCCTGTATTATGGGGTCAGTGCTAAGCGTACAAAACTTAGGAGCATCTCCTATATCTAACATTACTCCAGAGGCTTCGTTGTCAAATAATCGCATCATCCATGTGAGTAATGCTTCCCCAGATTTCTGCTTGAACCTTTCTATAATATCATTAACTTCTTTCTGGTCGTAATCTTCTAGGGAATGCATCTCAATTTCTCCCGGGTTCTGTGGAGTGCCCTTAATTTTGCATCCAAATATTATCTACTTCTGCTGCCACACCTGTAAGAAGAATCATCAGTAACTCTTTACCTATATGAACTTTTTCTGAAGACCTTAATAAGGCATACATACGTCTGTTATTAAAGAAAACAAACCTAGACCCACATGGCCCCAACAACTACATGCCAATTACAAGTGGACCGTTCCTGGGCAAACTGATAGAAAGACCAGCATTCGCCCAGATGTCACAATTCATTGAAGACAACTCCATATTTTCAGACTACCAAACTGGTTTCTATCCAGGAAGAGGCACTGAATCGGCACTCATAGCAATCTGGGATGATCTTAAAAACACAGTTGACCCCAATGGAGTTGCTGCACTACTTCTCTTGGACCTCTCAGCTGGCTTTGGTACTGTTGACTATGACACTCTCATTCAAAGATTTCACAAAGCCGGCATAGAAGGGTCTGCTCTCAACTGGATTACATCCTACCTTCAAAACAGAGCTAATATTATCTATTCTCCCCCTTCTCGTCCAAACCCTACCTCACAAAAGCAGGGGGCCCCAAGGATCAATCATCTCACCTATGCTTTTCAACATCTACATGATACCATTACCAGAACTGATCAATTATTTTCAACTCACATGCTACAACTTTGCAGATAACACACAAATACTACTTAAATTAGAATGCCCTAGACA
The DNA here is from genome assembly GCF_031143425.1 of Pleurodeles waltl. Taxonomy (NCBI): domain Eukaryota; kingdom Metazoa; phylum Chordata; class Amphibia; order Caudata; family Salamandridae; genus Pleurodeles; species Pleurodeles waltl. The sequence goes on from NC_090447.1 coordinate 698,328,809, forward strand.
TTGAAAACTCACAGATCTTCAGTTGCCTCAGAGCCGTTGATCAGTGGATGACTTGGAACCATCTCAAACTGAATGCTTCCAAAACAGAAATACTCACGTGGTGACTGGAAAAATTATGACCTTCTGTGCGCGTGGCCAGTCAGTCCGGGTCCACCGTCTCAAGTATCCAGGGAGGTTGAAAACCTTGGAATTACGGTGGACTCCAAGTTAACAATTAATGCCCAAGTGGACAAATTAGCATGATCAAGCTTTAATCACCTTGAAGACCCTGCGACGCATCTTCCCCCACACCATGGAGTATATTCATACTTTATGACGCAAAACTGCGCCGACGCAGTTTTGCGTCAAAAATATTACCGCCGGCTAACGCCATTCCTTTGCGCTGTGTGGGCGTCAAATTTATACTTTGACGCACGGCGGCGCAAACCACAGGTGTGAGTCATTTTTTTTTACTCAAACCAATGCTTCACGCTGTAAAGGAACACGATGTTAACGCAGCGAAAATGACTGTGATCCGGTTTACGACGTCGCAAACCGGATACGTAGAGTTTTTTTCTGCAATTGCGTCAAAAAGCAGCGCAAACACTGCAAAATGTGCTAAGGAGAGCCAAAATGGATCCCAGATGCTTGCACAGACCCAAGGAAGATGACAACAGACCAGGAACCATCCAGGAGGACACACACAAGGCCCAGGACAGGGAGAAGAAGAAGAGAAAGTGTTGCTTCAGTGCAGAGGAGCAGGAAATTCTGGTTAAAGAGGGGACGGAACACCAGCACCAACTGTTTGTCACCTCAAAGTTGCCAATCAGTAGGAGAGAGGCAATATGGCAACAATTGTTGACAAGATCAACAGTGTGGAACAAGTACGGAGAACAGTCATAGAGTGCAAGAAACACTGGGATGACTGCAAGCGCAGGACCCGGGAAAAGATGGCCAGGAACAGGAAGGCAGCACTGCAGACTGGAGGTGGGAGTCCAGCACTGCAGGAGGCCCTGGAGCACATGGAAGAGATGGTGGCAGCCGTCATCCCAGAGGAGATCCTCATAGGGATTCAAGGACAGGACAGTGCAGACTACCAGGAGACAACACACATGCAGGGTAAGTCATATGGGGAATTTAAATGCACAAATCTCAACTGTAAGCAGTGGGGGTGGACATACCTACTACACAATGCATGTAAGTCATGATACTCAGGGAGTGGAATGGGTAAAGGGGCACAGCACGGGGGCATGGCCCGTTCAGAGGAAACCTGGGGCACAGTACTACACAACACCAACAACCTTTGCATGGGGGTATGCTGCCATGCCAAGGATGTTGCAAAGGTAAAGCCAGGCCAGGAGGGCAGGGTACAACGTAAAACGGGCAGCCCGTCACACGTCAGCCAGTATTCTCCCTACATTAACTAGGGCCCAATTAACAACCTCTGGCCATATCTGCAAGTGGAATGTAAAATTGCCACTACCACCTCTGCTCTGTGTGCAGGTCAAGTAGCTAATGGCAGTAACGTCCCCATGGATCAAACACACCCAAATTAGAGGGCTCAGGATGACAACGTTAACAATCCCCTGAAATCAATACAAATGTTCCAATCCTGTCAAATGTGATTGTCCAAAGTTGCTACAAACATCATCCATTGTCATAAACATTAGGAGGTACACAGCGCCACTGCCATACCCATGCTGCATATGTCAGGGTCCACCCTGTGCCTGGGTCACAATAGCTCCAATGACACTATGCAACATCCCAAATGTCATACTGCTCAGACAACAGCATTGAGGGGGAGGACACATGTAACTGGTTACAGAAATACACCTGCACAGTCAGAGGAGGAAATGGAACACTGCTAGGACTATCAGTGCAATCCAATGTACCACACATTCCCCAACATCAGCAGTACACATTACCAATGCTGACATCCATATCGTGCCATAACAATGCTATACATAGTATATGCTAGATCTCAACCACATATAGGTGGATGTGAAAGATCAGAGACTGTGGCAGTTCCAGATTGTTAAGTGTGGTGCTAGTGCCATCAGAACACCCATAGCCAGTGAAATGCCTCACCATGAGAATGGAAGTAGACGGAGGGTTGAGTAGGACAAGAAGCTGGCAATTCACAATTTGGCCTGAACCAACACCTAGAGGATGTGATGCTGACAAGTCCACAAACTGACCACAATACATGTGACATGCAGGTGGGGCATAGGCCTGGGAGAATGCTAATATGAAAGACAGGAACAATGAATAGAAACCAAGATCACAATGTGATAATATTCGGAAGGCAGGCATGTCACATTACAAATCCCACAACACAGACACACTAATTGTACCATATCTCATTGCAGAGGACGATGACTCTCCTGCAGATATGCCTGTCCAGGACTACTCTGATGACATGGATGACGAGCTGACAAACATCAGCCAGCAGACCCTCCAAGATGTCCTTGGAACCCTCCAGACCCCACCTTCAGTCACAAGGAGGAGCCCCGAACTAGCAGCCATCACAGAGGACCCACAAACCACCCCAATTGTACGACCTGCCAGCTCCAACACAGCTGAGGACTCTGACGACACTGGCACCAGCTTTGAGCGAACTGTAGTTGGAGTACAGCGGGAGCTGGCCAAGGAGGTGCGGTGGGGATGCAAGCTATGGCAGCCAGCCTAGAGTGGGTGTGATCGTGCATGACGTCAACTGAAGAACATGCAGCAGCTATGCAAGGGCGAACAACAATCTTGCAGGAAATTGAAAAAAGGCTGAAGGAAATCAGCACAACTGTAATAGAGTTGACCAAATACCTGCAACAACAATCCTGTCAACGCGTGCACAAATTCAATATTGAACCCCTCAGGGCTGACTTGGCTGCCTACCACCGTGATGTGGCTGCTATTCTTAAGAACCAGCAGCTCCTCCTTGCTGCAGTACTGCCCTTAAGAGCCCCACAGTCGGCAGCTACCGGGTTGTCTGACTCCACGTCTTCAATCACTGAGGTGTGTGTTGCCCCTTCACAACCACCGCCACCAAGGGCAGAGGAGACAACACACACATCAGAAGATAAAGACGTGAAACAGATCACCTTCACCCGTAAGAGTACCCGGTAGCACTAGTCCCTGCCACATGGCCACCTAATACCAAGGTCCTGTGCTTTGTAACATACCAGGTTTGCAACAACTGTACTCAAGAACTGTTCTTCAACCCACTGTTTACCTTGTCACCCGGCCCTGTGATTGTCTCTCACTACCTCATTGGCAAATCCTGTCCCTCTGCACTGTCTGACACTTCACCCCCGCATGTCCAATGACATGTCCTTTTGCACTTGTGTAGGATCACAATGGAAGATGTCACACTAATGGACTCACAATCATGGACAATGTACAAATAGCACTACAGCACTTTAAAATAAATAGCACTTACACAACAACTTTGTCTCTGTGTAATGTGACACATCAACCGTGATGGCCATCAGTGATGTTTACCTCAGGTCAATGATTATTGATTGTCAATACACCTGACCTGAACGAATCTTGGCTGATAACTATGCCCAGTGGTCTGGATTGTACCATCATCTGCCCTCCCTTAGGGTTATTTCCTAGGAAAATAAAAACTATACACCATAATGCTGTGTGACAGAATAACGCTTTCTCAAGGGATGTCTAAGCCAGAAAATAGTGCCTTCAATTTTTACTGAAAGTCAAAACTTACGTGTGTGACATTCTCCCCAATTTTTGGCTAACACACAACATACAGCATGAATGGATGTGTATGAGTTTCCATAGAAATAAGCCACCGGGCTGAACATTGTAACAAATGATAGCTGTGAGCTATGTATACCATACTACATGAGAGCATAGTACCACTCACCTTATAAGGATTTGCTTGAACATCAGGCTGCAGGCAGACTTAACACAGTGTCCCCAATACCAAATCTGTTAGCAAAGTATGTGACATTGAAAACATACACCACAAAATAACCACACTTTGGGATCCATAGTAACTGTGAGTGGTGGGTGCAATGGATGGCCGAATCTTAGCTAAGTAGCTTTGGTGTAGCTGCCAATGTAACAGCTCAGTTGGGATATGGTTGCAGCATGGGACACAAAAGCTAAGACAAAAGAGACACTGTTCACTCATGGCAAGGCCCTGATCTACAAGCATTTGACACATACTGTAAAGGGTTACCTAGATATTTATTAAACAGTAAAAACAGGAACTAAAACCAGGGGAAACACATTACCTAACCTAAACTACTCTAACTACACATTACCCACAACTGCCCCTAACTAACCTAAGCTAAACTTACTTATCATATTTAACTAAACGATCTAAACATCAACCCCCCCACCCCCTCTTATAAGACGGGACACATGGAGGACAACATATACTAACCTAAACACATAGGCCCGTATTTATACTTTTTTTACCGCCGCATTTGCGCCGCTTTTTGACGCAAAACGGCGCAAACCTACAAAATACAATGGCATTTTGCAAGTTTGCGCCGTTTTTGCGTCAAAAAACGACGCAAATGCGGCGCAAAAAAAGTATAAATACGGGCCATACTATCTTATACTAAACAAATATAAATATTTTTATTTATTTATTTTTTTTATACATTTTTTTTTTTTTAAACACCAAAACCCCAACATCGTCCGACACACATAATAAAATACAGTTGTAAAAAGTATGATACCACCACCCACTACTACTAACTAAACTAACAGCCTATACTAACCTAACACTAAGCCCCCTAAACCCACTAATTTAAATAACCAGGAAAGAGGAGGGAGGGGAGGCAATCATGTCTGAGTATAAGCCTACAAGTTGGCTCTCCGCAGGGTCTTTTTGATGGCACACACCCTCCGATTCACTTGTGCCACCTCCTGCTGCAGTCTGGTCATTTTACACAACACACGGTCCAAGTTCCGTTGCATCTGGTTAAAAGCTCCAGGGTCTATGACTGCAGCAAAGATGGTCTGGGTGCCAGTAGAGGAAGTATGGGCCCTTGTCGGTGCCATGTCTGTAGGCTGAGGTGCAGGTGGTGCTGTGACAGGTCCTGGAGCTGTCGATGTTGATGATCCAGCAAAGGCCCCTGCTAATGTTGGTGCCACATGGGTGGTAGTGGTTGTGCTGGTGGTGGTGGCTGTGGCTGTGGTGGACATGGAAGGGCCCCCTTGGGCAAAAGCCCTCCACAATCTGGAGGCTCTTTCATGGCGATAACGCCTTGCCATGTTGCGGATCCCAGACTCGACATCCAGAATGTGGCGGTAACGCATTGCCCAGCGCTGAAACCCTCGAATCTGGATGGGAGTCATATTGGCAGCTGTTAAGACAAACAGAAAAACAAACATTAGGTACTTCATTGTGTGAAGTGGCTCAATATGTAAATCAGACAATACATCTAATGTACCTGAAACAGCCCATATCATCATATAGATCACTGATTGTCCCTGAGGCAGTACATGCCAAGCCAGCCTACACATGTCCTATCATCAAACAGCACATCAAAACCCTAAAAGATGGGTAACAACTGGAATGACTTTGGCATCATTGTTCAGCCACTTGTCAGGTAAAAATCATGCTGAAAATCCTCCACCACTGACAGGCCAACAAATTACTATGTTCTTGATGACAATCTAGAGCCACAAGATCTGCAAGTTGTAAATGGAATTGCCAGTATAGAATGCAGGTGCTAATCATGAGTGGGTATCCTAGGTTTGGACAAGTGATTTACAGATTTACATGTCTGTGTACTAAACTTGGATTATCAGTCCTAAGTACACTATTCACAACCCTAGGCCTGTGCCGGGGGGGGGGGGAGGATGGACAAGCAACTAATAATTTCTAACAACAAGGACACCCAGGAAGCTTTGGAAAGCTGTACATGGGTTTGGGCAGCACACCACAGGTAAGGAGGAAGTCCAACTAGGATATACCCAAACCTTGGACAATCCCATCAACACTTATCTTTGGAAAATGCAGACCATTGTCAACATAATTTCCTACCAGTAACCCATTACTTACCACAAACAGATAGATGCAAGCACACCTCTGGCCATGAGCTGCATGCACACCTAGGCCATTGTACTCAAGTGCCTCATACTCGCAGCACAACATGTGGAGCTACATGCTGCTAGGAAGTTAAACATACAGTCAAACATGTTCATTAGTGAATAGGAAAGCTGAAGTCTGTGGGTAAGACTTTGGCATCCCTATTCTGGGAGAATCAGGGTCTGACTGGCTGACTAAATCACTAATATGGTCCACTGCTACATTTTCTGATTTCACGTCTTATCCACATAACTCATCCCTATTCACATTGCCGTGCCTACAGGACTGACCTACAATCACAAATTATGACAATACGCTAATGATTGGCCAACTCAAAGATGGGGGAAAAAATGATACTCCACTCAAGGAACAAAACAGATCATTGACCAGCGCATCACACCTTGCTATGTGTCCAACACACAGGAGTCAATCACACATCATCAGCAAACACAACACAGAACAAAAATATCAACACTTATTGGAGATGTCTGGGTCTGCAAATCGAGCCACCTCTCCGATAGTGTAGGGTGCAGGTCCACCTGTAAGGCATGGAAGGGAGAAATGTGCTCAATGTCTGTGCACTGTACAACACTTCCAAATACAAATACTATGTGTAATATAAACTCAGCATCCTACATACCACTGCAAACATGTACAGACCCGGGGACTCCAGTGAGTGAGTGTGATGCTATTAATTGTGTTTGACCAATGACTTTGTGTTTCACCACTGCGCATATTAGTTGCTCAATGTTCACCAGTAGCACATTACATGTTGTACTCAGTTTAGCTGCTTATTGGCTTTGACATGGCATTAGACGTTACTTTCTGTATTCAGTTTAGCTGCCTATTGGCTTTGCCATGGCATTAGCCATTACATTCTGTATTCAGTTTAGCTGCCTATTGGCTTTGACAAGGCATTAGCCATTACATTCTGTATTCAGTTTAGCTGCCTATTGGCTTTGACATGACATTAGACATTACATTTGATATTTAGGTTAGCTGCCTATTGGCTTTAACGTGGGGTTAGACATTGCAGTTGAGACATTGCAGATGGGCTGTGTTTTCCAAGCTGTGTTTTTCCACAAGATAGACCAAGCTGTTTTCTTCACACCAAACCTTAGCTGATAAGAGCACGTAGATTTTGTGTTTACCTCGCAATCCAGTCTGAGAGCGAGGGAGCTCAGGAGAATTGGCCACTGTCCAAGTTTCTTCGGTTCTCACACTGAGTTTGCTTTTAAGGATGACTCTGGACTATGGTGAGGTAGATTGAATCTGCTTTGACTTCAGACAGGAGCTAGACGTCAGTTGCCTGTCTCCCGTTTGGGTAGAAAATCTCTTTCTCGCAGTTGACCGGAATCATCAACTTGCAGACCCCAGAAAGATGAAGCTGAATATAGGCCCTACAGCCTTGCCCATACGGTGATGAATTTAGACTTTTATGCTTTGCTTTGAAGTTATGCTATAATATAATCACATCTATTTGCTGTGTACTTTGCAACTGAGAAGTACTTTGATATATTTTGCTTTCATTGCTGCGACTACTTTTGAACGGGTGCTTCTAATCTACTAATTTCGTCTCTCAGGAACCGCGTGGTGGGGAATTAATAACAATAAATGTCTTCTTTAAACTCAGAAGTGCATTCCAGAGAGGTTCTGTAGGGTCAGTTATGAGATAAGAGGGAAAGCAGAACATTTTGTCGTTTGTCGTCAGTCTGGGAGTCAAATTGGAGTTTCGAAGTGCACTATTTAAAAGTGTAATTGTTTTTTGTTCTTTAGAGAATTACAGAAGCACGGCAGACCATGTTTGAAAATGCATGTGAAGTTAAACTGCCTTATGGTGCTGTGAGAAACATGTTTTCTTGCTGTGATAAAGCATATTTAGAAAATGTACCTTTTCAAAGAAATGATGTTCCTTTTGTTGTTGACAGAAGGGTTTGGATACTTTTATCTGCTTACAGAAAAATGCAGGAGAGATGTAGGCAGTTAGAACATGAAAATAAGAATTTACTTGAGCAAATTAGCCAGAACACATTCATGCAAGATAATGCTGAAATCTATAAAACTGCTGTTTTAGAAGAATCTGCCTTTTACCATTCCAGTAATGAGGGGGTTAAGACAGCTGTGGGCCAGTCTGAGCCTCCGTGTGAGCAGAGCATAGAGCAAAACACCCCGTATTCCTTAACTGATAACACTGAGAACAGAGCTCAGAATGTTATTTACAGACCGCTTCTGCAAGGAAAAATTAATTCGGACATGGCAGAGGTACCGTCGCAAAATGTGCAGTTACTAGCATAAGTAAAACAAAAGATTAAACAGTATAGCCCTCATCTGAGTGAAATTCTAACACTTTGGTATAAAGTATCTAGGAAAAAATATAAGCAGCTGTGTGCTTTTAATTTGGCAAATGAAATAATTCAGACTTTAGGTTTCTGCGCAGTGCAAGAGGGAAACACTGATTTACATGTAAATCAGGAACAGGGGAGGACAAGAGTGCCCCTGGAACTTTGGAGTATGGAAACTGAAATATCAAGCATGCAGTGGGTGATGAGTTCACCTAAATCACACAGTTTAGGACAGGCACAGGAAGCTAGTATCATACACTGGATCTGGTACATGCAAGACAGGGCTAGAGGCACTGCAGCCCTACATGAACAGGTGTCACAAGCCCCTTTTCAGGATGTGGAGAGGGTGCAGGGAGTACCACAGGTAAAAGAGTCACCAGTGAAATTGAGTGCACCATTTGAATTTGTGTCCCCCTGAGGATGAAAACCATGTTTGTTTGACTAATGATTCATTGACTGAAGAGTTGTTGTCTAGCACAGGAGAAGGAACAGTGTTGTACAATGTGTGTCAGACTTTAAAGCAATAGCTGTTTGAGATGTGTTGGTTTTACACTGATTCTTGGTTCACTGCTAATGGTTTAGCCGTTTGGTTTTCCACATGGCTTGTACATAACTGGTTCAATTGCCTTGCAGATGTTAAAGAGAAAAATTCAGAGGAAGAAGTGTACACCCAGAATTCTGACTTAGTGGGGATGGCTAAGTGGGTTCACCAGAAATGTGGACAGCTGGGAGAAAAAGCCACTTACAGGTGGGCAGAGATGAGAGAGATGCACATTCCTCTAGATTTGATAAAAACTGTGGTTGTGCCTATTTGTCAGCATGCACCACAGCAATCTGTCCCACAAACAGTAAACAATCAGTTGGGGAGAGGAAAGTTACCAGGACAGATATGGCAAATTGATCAGGTTTTAGGGGGAGTGATTGCTGCAGATTACCAAGGAGAAATTAAAATTATGCTGGTAACTAGAAAATAATCTGATTCATTCATACAAATTGGAGACAGAATGGCCCAACTTGTCAAAAGTGCAGTGAATGGAGGTTTGGTAAAGAAGAAGTCTGACCCAGCCCTTCTGACAGTGCAAAGAAAGGGAATCTGTGGTGCAGCAGATAAAAACCTCAGTGCTGAGGTGTGGGTTGAATCCCCAAATGACCCTCCAGAACCTGCAGAAATCATAATAAAGGGCCCCAAAACATCCTGCTGATTATAAAACGGGGAAAGGAAGAGGAAGGGCACATTTCAGATGACAAATGTTATTTGCAAGAAAAGTCATACTTTTTTATTTTGCAGATCCTACCACGTTTCGCCACTGACCGTGAGTGTGCTGTGTGGTCTCCCTTCGGGTGTGTGCGTGTGGGGTCGGGGAAGGGACCGAACCCCTATCCTGAACCTGATTGAGTAAAGTACAAGCTCCATGGATCTATTTTGCGCAACTGGCGCCTTCAGTTCAAGTTCAACTTGTTTGATTACATTCTTCCACTGGAACTAAGCAACCTTAACAGTTAACTGTCTGTGTTTTTTCATGTGGAACTCTGACTTTCGCCAGCAAACCTTTCAGGTGGACCGTGCACCTTTACATGAGTAGAACTCATGCTACATCAAATTGCTATTTTACAGACACTGTTCTATGTAGTTGTATCTGATGTGAAAGGTTATAAGATCAATATGTTAATCCACTTCCATTGCTTTACAGTGATTGTTTATATCATTCAAATCTGATTTGCTTATAATAGTTTTTTGTTGATATTAGTTGTTTTTGTTTTTCTTTGAAATAAGAGGTATGTGAAACAAAAATTCATTGGTCATAGGGTGGAATGTGATGCTATTAATTGTGTTTGACCAATGACATTTTGTTTCACCACTGCGCATATTAGTTGCTCATTGTTCACCAGTAGCACATTATTACATGTTGTACTCAGTTTAGCTGCCTATTGGCTTTGACATGGTATTAGACATTACATTCTGTATTCAGTTTAGCTGCCTATTGCCTGTGACATGGCATTAGCCATTACATTCTGTATTCAGTTTAGCTGCCTATTGGCTTTGACATGACATTAGGCATTACATTTGATATTTAGGTTAGCTGCCTATTGGCTTTAACGTGGGGGTTAGACATTGCAGTTGAGATATTGCAGATGGGCTGTGTTTTTCCAAGCTGTGTTTTTCCACAAGATGGACCAAGCTGTTTTCTTTACACCAGACCTTAGCTGATAAGAGCACGTAAATTTTGTGTTTACCTCACAATCCAGTCTGAGAGCGAGGGAGCTCAGGAGAATTGGCCACTCTCCAAGTTTCTTCGGTTCTCACACTGAGTATGCGTTTAAGGATGACTCTGGACTACGGTGAGGTAGATTGAATCTGCTTTGACTTCAGACAGGAGCTAGACGTCAGTTGCCTGTCTCCCGTTTGGGTAGAAAATCTCTTTCTCGCAGTTGACCGGAGTCATCAACTTGCAGACCCCAGAAAGATGAAGCTGAATATAGGCCCTACAGCCTTGCCCATACGGTGTTGAATTTTGACTTTTATGCTTTGCTTTGAAGTTATGCTATAATATAATCACATCTATTTGCTGTGTACATTGCAACTGAGAAGTACTTTGATATATTTTGCTTTTATTGCTGCGACTACTTTTGAACGTGTGCTTCCAATCTACTAATTTCATCTCTCAGGAACCTCGTGGTGGGGAATCAATAACAATACATGTCTTCTTTAAACTCAGAAGTGCATTCCAGAGAGGTTCTGTAAGCTCGGTTATGAGATAATAGGGAAAGCAGAACAGTGAGACACACATCTGCACACATGCAGTGGCCCTATCTATCATGTGGTGGCAAACATGCTCCTTCATTAGTTAGCAGACAAATTCATGGAGTGTATTCCTCTCATCATGTGTATCCCTGAGAGACATGCAAAGCCACTTTCTGTGAGGACTGCAATACCAGTCACCCAGACATTGCATTGTGACTAAGACCAATTTAAGACACACAGGTGCAATGTACAGAGGGCCAGGGACAGTTGTTAGCCCTAAATTTGTATCATTTTCTTCACTTGATGTGCCACAGCACCAACCATAGAGATATGAACCCGTGTGCATACCTTTTGCCATCCATCCCTAATTTCAATGTGGCACTACAAACTCAAAAATCAGTCTAAGATGTTACCTGAGGTAAGCTATAACTTGTTACGTATGTGTCAGAATCCAGTTCAGACATCTATCCGAAAACAATTGATGGACACAATATTTTTTGAAAAAATCTGGATTTCCAAGCTATGTATCCTGATACACTCACAGACCACACATGAAACATATGTTAGAGCCACATTGCCATCATCAATTGATGTGAAGGCAGCACTAATTTACAGGCTCATGTTGTGTTTTGAAAGTTAGTCTAGCTGTTGCGTCAACAAATGACGGTAATGTGTAGGAAATATTGTATACCTCACAGGCAACTGTGGCCCATATTAATACAAATTTTGCACTGCATTTGTGCTGCTTTTTGACACAAGGAGGTGCAAATTTACAAAGTACAATTGTATTTTGTAAGTTTGCGCCTCTCTTGCTTCAAAACAGGTCGCAATTGCGGTGCTAACAAAGTAGAAATATGGCCCTGTATGTTTCACTAGCATTCCACATGTTCAAAAACATTGCCGGAAGCAATGAACAAATCAGCTACTGTCACTACAGAGCATTTAAACGTGCACATTACTCTGATTTGTACTCACCAACAGGGCCACCAATCACAATCCCCAGGTGGTCTAGCAGGTCATGTTCCTTGGCAACAAGGTCAGCCCAGCGGTGCTTCAGCTGGTGGTCATTGCGTAGTGTGTTGTAGATTCTCTGGAGATGGTACAACGCCATTGCCCATCGGAGCCTCCTTGCCTCTGTGTGATGGCCTTGGATCACACGACCACCTGCCTCTATCATTAAGGGTAGGAAGTGGCACACCAGCCAAATAAACCCACCCAGCTCCTCCTCTCCCATCCTGCCAAGACGAGGCCTACCCAACATTCTTGCACAAAAAAAGGGAATAAAGGGGTACAAAGGAGAATAGAGGGAAAGTAGGACAGGGAAATGCAAAATAACTAAGAACACAGCCCTACTATACCCAAACTACCACTACCCACAACAGACTCCCAACACAACAAAGACAAATGTTGACAACACAAATGACCATAAAACACTCAGACAGCATACCACAGACAGTTATTATACACAAAAAGATAATTTAAAGACCACACTGGAGACAAAATCACAAAATGCATAAAGAGACAAGTCTAACACAGCCACACAGCGAGGAAATATCACAGACTGCAAAATGAAAGTGAAAGTACACCCATTGTACCAAATCTGTAAACAGGATAGCCTATTACATCACTTCCTGCCTCAAATGCAGTGCGTTTTTCTTGTTATGCGTCAAAATATTATGACGCTTACAGTCTATGTGTCATTTTTTTGACGCACATGATTTGAAATAACCCTGCATCCACATTGTTAAATATATTTCATACTTAACCAATTTCTGGGGGTACAGTGTGGGAATTACCGCTCAGGGCCAATGGATGTTTTAGGGCATTGTGCGTCATATTTTGACACATATGCGTCATTTTTAGATGCATGTGCGTCTTTTTTTACGCGTATGCATAAAAATTTCTGTCATTAACTGGGTTTGGGTCATTTCTCATTTGTAATGGTACATGACAGTTGTGACAATACAGAGATAGGCTGATTGCACCCACATTGGGCATTACGGTGTATGGGCACATGTGACAGATCATACTACTGCAGACCATGATCCTCTACTTGTTGTACCGGATTTGCACTCTTCACTGATGCAATAGATGGCCAAACATGTGGGATACAATTATGTATTACCCAGTTTGGGCATGTTTTGCGTGAAGAGAGGATAGCAAGGCGACCCAACTCAATACAGTAACTCAATACCTATGGGTCAATGTGTGATTTGGCTACTACTATTGTTGTTGTCCCACTGGGTGACCATCACAAGATGCATTTTTGCAAATCTGCTTGTATGCATGTGGAGTCAATGTGTCCAACCCTCAGATTCAAGTCAGTGTGGAAATGAGAGAGGACATGTGTTAGTCATACACATAGCAACAACTGCTGTCTGCACTTCCTAGGTTTTTTGGAACATAAACACCACCAATGACAAAGCATGCACAGGATAGATATCAGATGGTTGTTCATGGCAATGTTCCAAAACATAGCCATCACAGGTCCTGGAATATTGGATACTACTTCCTAGGCACTTGTTTGTTTACCCACCATGAGTCAGGCAAGGGATAATACTATGCGGGTACCGTGTTTGTGACACCGAGTCCCAAATATAATACACAATTGTAATGTTACACCACAGTTGGAGTCATATAACTGAGCCATGTCTTTCCTGTTGCAGTGGAGGACCAGCAGACCAAGCAGCACGTGTTCACATATTTCCAGTGGTAAAATGCACAGAGGTGTCTGGTTCATGTGTGTGGGCCAATGTTTAGCCTGTATAATTATTGGGATCTATGTTGTCACAGTTACCTGCAGGTCTAGTCATGAGTCTGTGGAGCCATTTCCTGTATCTACAAAGTATCCTTCGCAGATCAATAGAAGGAAAGCCAATGAGGAATTGAGAACACACATGGGGATGGTCCTGCCCTGTCACTGCAGACGTGTTATGAGACTGTCAACAGGGCAACCTTGGTGTGATGACAAAGTTAATGTCTCAGGATTCTTATACCGGCAGGTGTCCTCACAACATTTGTACCCAGATTGGCCTCTAAAATTCCCACTGCATCTGGGAACATCAGTGCCTCTCTGCTGATTAATCTCACAGCTATTCACCACACAAGCCCCATCAATATGTTGAGAGCAGTGTGAATCAGCGTGTGGACCGTCTGGGTCCTAACATGTGTAGACATTTCATGCACATTATCTGAAGTTGTTTGTTGTGCTTGAGGCACCATACCCAATCCATGCATACAGCCATGGTACACTGTCACTATTTGTCACTCATGCATATAAGAAACCCAGACAAGGGATAGGCCATGATTCGGCTATTTGGAGACAAGTTTCCCCCCCCATGGTACGACAAATAAGCTGATTATGCTATACAATGTATTTGAGTATGCATTGTAGACCCACCTGACACAATACCCCCAGGAGGAATATGGGAAAGCAACTATGATACAAATGTAGGTACAAGGAACCTTTAGGTTAATGCAAGGACAGGAGCCAATCAGGCTAACAGGATGCAGGGTCAATCAGGATCCAAACATTTCACAAGGTAAATACACAGTGGTCAGACTGAGACTGGTCAAAGGTGGAACAAAACTGAGGAAACTGAAAACTGTGTTTGTCCTATGTGTTGGAACATAACACATTAACCCAAGGGCTGTGTTACCCAGCTGATTTTGAGGGCAATGCATAACAGTGTTATAGATAAAATGGCAGCTTCTATGCTGTTCCAGGCAGCTGCAAGGGACGTGCATGTTCAAATGGCTGGTCTCCATGGAGGTGCTCACAGGTGTGTGCAGCATCAGTCTCTCACAAGTCCTGTAGGTGAGATTCTAGTTCAAAGGGCCAACAGTACCTTTCACATGGGAAGCAATGTATAGGTGATTACAAGGTCCTACAGACTACAAGCCAGTGCATTATTTAACCTGACGTCCATGCAGACAGAATACAATGACTATGGCATACCATACTAAAGAGGGGAGCACACTGGATTAACATTGTGAGTCTGGGTGTGTGTAGAGGAGGGATTATCTGGGGACACATATTCCCATTCCAGGGACCTCTGAAGAAGGGTGGGCTGAGGCAGGGAACATGGGTGTGGCTGGACTTAGAACATGGGCTGCCATGTGCAGGGGATGTCATGTGAGCAATGCTAGTCATACCTGGAGCACGTGTGCTATAAATTTGCTGCTTATATGGAAATCTTGTCACACATAGTCCTTGCAAAGACAGGTGATGTAAGACTTACTGCTGTAAAGGGTCTGGTCATACATTCCTGTTACCAATGCAATAGCACATCCACTGCCTCATGAATGAGGCATTTTTTACTCTTATTGACTGATGGTGTCTTAGTTGTGTGCCATATGCTGCGATTAACCATGTTGCCAACTTGTATGTGTGAAATAGGTGTGGTCCTCTGCTATTGCCCTTCAAATGTGAAATGTACAGGATATATGTCATTTACAGTGTGAGTGAATGTGGCTGTACATTCATATGCATTAAAATAGTTTGGGAATTTTCTGTGTCCTAATCTGTATTTCAGAAATGCTCCATGAGGCTACACTCTGATAGTTAGAGACAATGTTATGCAAAAATGATTATCCAGACCATGATATAGTGATTAGTATAGGTGTTTATTGACATATGGTAAGACAGTAGTGATGGATGAGTAGAGTTAAGAGAAATTTTGGACAATATGTTGTCTCTGACGCAATCCTGCAGCTGTGTTGGATGGTCCCCCTCATGTTGATGGACAGCATCCTCCTCTTCCTCCTCTTCAGGCATTTGTGGGTCGGGTTCGTATAGGGGAATGTTCCTTCTTACACACATGTTGTGCAGGATGGCACAGGTCAAAATGATTTTGCACACCACTTTAGGTGAGTATAGGATGCTGCCTCCGGTGATGTCGAGGCACCTGAATCTTGACTTCAGGATGCCAAAGGTCCTCTTCCCTATGGTGCGTGTCCTCCTAAGTGCCTCATTATAGGCACGCTCTGCTTCAGTGCTTGGGTTTGAAAATGGGGTCATGATCCATGGCTGGGTCCCATACCCCTGATCAGCTGAAAGAGAAAACGAGTGAGAACATGTTGATGTACCTTTCACCATAAATATCAATTTGCATGGCAGTTGTTCTCTTGTGTTGTCTGTGACTCATCAGTGTTTGTGTTATTGTGTGGAATCCTAGGCTTCTAGGATGTACTATCATTATTGGGTTGTTTCCTTATCTGAATGGGTGTTTGGCTGTTGACCGGATGTCAGCAGTATTTTTGTAGAGTTGCAGTACAGTGTATACTCCCTTGCATTGTGTCATGTGAAATAGGTGTCCCTGTGTCTTAACTGGGGGTGAGATGATACTTCCATACACAGAGTCAATTCCACAGTGGTGGTAAGACGGTTGCATCTATATACCCTGGACATCCCGTCCAATTTCACATATGCAATAGATTTATCTAACCATCAGTGAGACCCTTCGATTTGGCAAGGTGAAAATGTGCAACACATCTCCGTACGTTGTGAGCTCTGACGTGTTAACAATTGACTATGCACTAATTTCACATGTGTGACAAGTTCACTGCAGACACATTTCTCTGCCCTTGCCAAGTCGACTCAGGTTGTAACGTGTACCTATACTACTGAACATGTTCTAGTTCAGATGGCTAACTTGGTTGTGAGGTTGTCATTTGGAGTTTCAGAAGGTCCGTATGCCTGTACATCTGTTGTGTGTGTGCTAATTTGTTGCAGTGCGTACGTGTAGGAATGTGCACTTCCAATATTGTCCCATCAAGATGTGTTCTGCGCACAGTCCACTTGCTTATTGGTAGTGGGCAATGTGAGAGCAGGAGTGATGTGAGATATTGGTACGGCCTCAATGATTGCATGTGACCTTCATTGGAGTCATCATCATGCTATGTGTGTCATGGTGTTTGACATGCAGGAAAAAACATTACACACCCCTTACACAGTACGTATTGGTTGGAAGGGTGTTTGATTGAGTGTTATTGATGAGATATTGAAAGATTCATCTTTCAAATTGTACTGCCAGTTGGGGCCATGTCTTCATCATTGTGTTGTTTTAAATTGTCCCCTTGTGACTCTGGAGTGGCATCTGTTGGTATTTGGAACTGTAATTTGTCCCTAGGTGTGTATCCCATTGGGTGAGGATATCAAACATGCCTAGCGGTGTCACTATCTCATTGTCTTCCTGTCCACGTGTCGATGTCGTGGTGTATGTGTTGTGTGTCCTAGGGGGTTGCTGTGCAGTGTGTATATAACTGGGTTTCTGTACTTACCAAAAAGTAGGCCATTTCTATATTGTCTATCCTGGAAGTGTTGATTGATGGTGCAGTGGCGGAAGATGAATAAAACATGTACACTCCCAGGATACTTTGCCACGATGTTGGTGATCAAACCCCGGTGATCGACAATGGCCTGCACATTGATGGAGTGTGTGTGCTTCCTGTTGCGTTATAGATGTTCAGTTGCAGCAGGTGGCACAATGCGTACATGTGTGCAGTCAATGGCACCAAGGACGTGTGGGAAGCCATTAATTTGGTTAAACCCCTGTTTTGTCTCCTACTGCTTCTGCTGTTTGTTGGGGAAGCTGATGTGGCGGGGTGTGAGGGAGATGATAACATCCAGTACCTTGGGTAGGAAGGCAGAGAATGATGGCTGTGAGATCCCGGCAACCCGGGCACCCTGTGGTTTGAAAGGAGCCACTTGCCAACATGTGGAGTACAGCTAGCAGCTTAGTTTCTGGTGGAATGGTGTGTGGTGTCTGAAGCTGGATGCCAACTGTGGCTCAATGTTGCGCAGCAGCTGCTGAATGGCTTGCCAGTTGAGCATGTACCTCTGAATTATGTCTTGTTGGTGGAGTCCCAGTAGGGTTGTCCTGGTGCGGAATATCCTCTCCTGCCTTCTGCGTTGCCTTTGGGGTCCCTGCTGGTGTTGTGGAAGCTGCGGTTGTTGGTCCTGTGCTCTGCGTCTGCATGCATGATAGATGAAAAGCACCTCCATGTCTTCCTTTTGGAGCTCTGCTGTTGCTTCTGTGTGTTTTCATTAAGTACAGGTGTGTTTGCCCCATTTTAACGCCTGTCCTGACCAAGGCGTTATTTTTTTACGCAAATTGGGCTGTACATTACTTTCCGCCTCCGCTTCCCGGCTGTGTGTCAATTTTGCGCGGTAGCATAAATAAGGCACACAGGAGTTTAAGTCATTTTTTGGACGGGGACGCCTACCTGGCATGTCATTAACGCAAGCCGGTTTTCCGCATCCAGAAAATGACGCACATGGCGGAATTTTGGCGTTCGCTGACTCGGTCATCAAAGTTTAAATATGGTGCACGGTTTGCGCCGATTGTGCGCCAAACTTTTTGACGCACCTTCGGCGCATACAGAGTATAAAAATGCCCCCATATTTCCACACAAGGTGCAAGCTACTATTTCTCTTGTACTAACCAAACTGGATTATGCCAATAGCCTCCACCATGTGTCATCTCTATCTATTTTGAACAACAGTGTGTTATCTTTTGATTCTTTACACAAAGCGATATGAAATAGCCTACTATTTCTTGCCCCAGGAACAGAGGACTGTTATTTGTGGGGTCCTCACGGATTAGCCCATGAATGACCATGATCTTTTTGAACTTCTGTATCACTTCACCAACAGAGGTGGCGGGCACATTCTCCACTTTGGGATACTTGAAGTGATCATCGATACCATGAGCATGTAACAACCATCTTGCATGCTGCCACAGTCCGCACTTGACCTTTCCCAGAACAACAGTGGGATGTCCTCCATGATAATGGGTGCTGGAGAGTCAGGGTTCCTATTGACCTGGCCCATTTCACAGGTTTGAACAAGTTTCGTCTACCAGCTCATCCAGCCAGGGAAACCAGACTTTGCTGCTGATTTGTTTCTTAGTTTTGACTATGCTGTAATGGGCACCATGAGTAAGGTGAACTACCCACATGGCCAGGTTCTGGGTATCACCAGTGGGGACCTGTCATGATGCAGCCTTCTGCTGAGGCAGCCAGGTTTTGGATTCTGGCCTTATACTTGACCGAAAAAGATTACTCCTGTAGCTGCAGATCCACTTTATGATTCTGGGTTGAGATCTGGATGCTTACCCCTTGAAACAAAAAAAAAGAAGGTCTTGTGGTCAATGTGGATGACAAATGTGTGCCCATAGAGATATAGATGGAAATGCTGGCACCTCTAATGTAAGGTGATGCCCTCTTTCTCAGTTTGAGAATATCTTTCTTCAGTGGGGGGGAGAGCTTGGCTGGCATATATTACTGAAGTCCTCTGACCACTTGCTTTCTTTTGGGATAAAACTGTCTCTAACCCAGTGGGACTAGTGTGAACTGCCAGCTCTGAGTCTCAGGGCAGGCGTTAAAATGGGGCAAACACATCTGTACTTTCATGGTTGAAGTACATGAATTTAGTTTCTGCTGACAGAGCCTTCTTTGTATTATGGAATTACATTTTATGTTTGTCTTCTGAGGCCCAGGTAGCTTATGATTTTTATTATCTCTTGCAGAGGAACCATAAAGGTGGTCAGATTCTTGATGAAACAGCTGCAATAATTGACCATACCCAACAAGCTCCTTACAGCTGTCACAGAAAACAGCTGCTGCTGAATGGGTGTCTCTCACCTTGGTTAGGTCTGGGACCAGTCCATCTTCTGAGCACTGGTACCCAAAAATACTACTGTTTGTCTTCAGGAACTAACATTTCTCTCTATGGAGAGTCAGGCCACAGTCTTTAAGGTGTTGAAACACTCCCATGAGGTGAGCATGATATTCTTCAAGCGTTGATGCGTAAGCCAAAATGTCATCACTCTCATTGAGTCCCCTTCTTGTCCTGATACTACTTCCCGGATGATGTCCTGAAATACCTCTGCTGCACTAGAGATCCAAATTTCAACATCTTATATTGGCAGAGACCCAAGTGCATAGAGAAGGTAATGATGTAGTAGAATTCTGGATCTAGCAAGATTGGTGGTATCCTGGCTGGAGAGCCATCTTTGAAAACAAACACAATCCAGTTATATCGCTCATCAAGTCATCTACTGTTGAAGCGATGTGCCTCTCTTGTTTCATTGCCAGAATTGGGGAGTGCTTATCGATGCGCAGTCTCACATTCTCTGGATGCTTGGGTTTTTGAGTCACTATGATAGAAGATACCCAGAGAGTGTATCCTCATAAACAATAAATGATGTCTGCATCTTCTAGCTTGCTGAGTCCTTCTTCAACCTTGGGCCTGAGGTGGAAAGGCACTTGGCACTGATGCTGCTCTACTGGTTGGACAGATTGGTCCACATAAAGATTCAGGCCCATATTGATATTTTTTGCCGCAAAACTACGCAAATGCAGTTTTGCGGCAAAAAGTATAGCGCCGGTGTACGCCATTCCACAGTGCCAGTTGGGTGCTGTATTTATGGAATGACACAAGCTGGCGCTAAACGTGGGCTACCATCTTAGAAGAAGGCGCTAGCCAGGTGGGGTTGGCTTTATGAAAGGAGGGGGTTGTACACCAGGAAATGGTGCTAGCCTTGCTTGAGGCAAAACAAATGGCTCTAACCAGACCAGTACCATTTCCTGGCGCACTACCACCAAAAACATGATTCTTGTCTTAGAAAAGACAGGAGTCATGCCCACCACCCCAATGGCCAGCACAGGGGACAAGTGTCCCCTAAGCATGGCCATTGCACACTGTGCCATGCAGGGGTCCTCAAGTTGGGCCCCCATAGCACTTTAATTTTGAAAAATAATACCTACCAATACTTACCTGGGATGGGAGTCCCCCATCTTCCTGTGTCCCTCTGGTGGGGGTGAGGGTGTTCCTGGTGCTTGGGGATGGCACCTGTGGACCCATTTCATGGTGTCTGACCATGGAAATGGGTTCACAGGTCCCCTAACGCTTGGTCTGACCAGAGCGCTAAATAATGGTGCAAAGCAAGCTTTGCACCATTATTTAGCCCCGCCTCCCACTCGTGCGTCATTTTAGCGCAGGGGGATAAATATGGGGCTATGGGGATAGCATAATTTTTTAGATGGGAACTCCTACCTTGCACCTCAGTGATGCAAGGTAGGTTCACGCATCTGAAAAATGGTGCAAACTCCAATATTTTGATGTTAGATGAATCTAAAGTCAAAATATAAATATGGAGTTAGTTTTGTGCCAAATTTGCATAAACAAATGATGCAAATGCGGCACAAAATGAGTATAAATATGCCCCTCAAGGTCTTCCCTTTTGGGCAGCCGATTCCTCACAAGAGTTCATGGAATTCCTCTAATAAACAGTCCAAACCAATAATGTGTATGCTGAGTGCAAAGTTAATTAGTCACAAGGCTTTGGCCATTTGACAGCTAAGCAGCATACCTGCCCCTTCTTTCGGGCATAAACTTTGGTGGGGGAGTCTGTTCATTGTATGTGATGTCTACCACATACACTCCAGCAAGTGGAAGCGGACTTGGGTGCCCTTAGGCATACACCTTTCAACTGGTTTGGCTGGAGGGTCAGGTCTTTGCGGAATGGTCTTGTAAGCCTCTTGGGCCATCGCATTGATAGACATGCCTGTATCAGTGATGGTAGTCAGAGACCAGTCTCTTCCAATTAATCAATCCTTGGGGGTGGATCTTGCTTTTGTTTGGAATTGGTTGACAGCATGTACCACATGGATGGTGCTTTTCTCCACATTATCATTCAAGTTGTCCTACCCAGAGTCACCTAAGGAAGGCGCAACAGAATTCACTACATTTTTTGGAGGGTTTAGTTGTAGCGTGGTTGCAATTCAGGATATCTGGTTGACTAGTTCCCTCTTGATGAGTGGGTGGAGGGCCGTTTACATGTGTCAAACCCTTGCCTTCTAAAGTTTTTTGGAGCGCCCTACGGTAAAAATACCTTGCCTGGATTTACCTGGTTCCTGCATTATATGTTCTCTGAGTTTATCTGATGCATGGGCCTGTATGAATTGTGCCCTGCTTCCCTCATGTCATCTCACAAGGTGCAAGTGCTGGTGAACTCCTTTAGGTGAGCATAAAAACTGATTATTGGTTTGTAAGGGCCTTACTGTACCTGGCGATAGATGAAGTGTTCATAGTCTGGGTTGGCCATAGGTTTCAATTGGTTATTAATACCAGTCAGCAGAGCTTCATTTGTGAATGGGGAACTGTTCTGTTCTGTGACAGCTTGCATATATCCTGTCTTAATGTAGTAGTAGGGGACATTTACTATTGTCCTCATTTGCCATGGTCGCAAAGTACATCCCAAGCCTTCTGACCCACAATTTCTACTTCAGGGCTTGTGTTGATTGTGGGGTTGCAATAGCAAATGGTTAGCTCAATAGAATGGATGCCATAGCAGTTGTTACAATGACCCCTTGAACCAGAGGTGGTGTGCTGGTGGTGGGTCTCCTCTTTTCCCTGATCATCACTGGGCATTCTAGTGTGAGGCCCCTCTGCTGTACTTTCACTGCTGGTTGCAGTGCTGGACGCATTCTGGGCAGGGGCCTCCTGGTGCCTTGTAGGCTGCCAGTATACTGGTCTTCCCCAGGTCTGTGTGGCTGTGGAGGCACCGTGGGATCTGCTAGCCTTGGGTGAGTGCTTTTAGATTGCTCACAACACACACACACAAAGACAGACACACACATGCGTGCACACAACACACACAGCAACACATTTTGTTTCTCCAAACAAGCACACATTCAAAGTGGAAAAAGTCATAAAGGCATTGCGTTTTCAGGACAGAACCTAGGCTAGACATTGCACAGATGTCTTTGCGCTATCCTGCTCCCTCCCTCTCACGCATCTCGGTTGCTGTGCTACATTGCATGAATTAAAAGTAAATCTGCCCTTTAGTCTGTCTCATACTGTGTGCACTTTGCAGCTTTCAGCTGTGGGTGCTCATTATTGCCCTCCTTATTTGCCCTCTAACACCCTGGTACATATTTATTAAATTATAGTGCAATACAGCTCAGCAGCCAAAGTTGCTATGCTGTGTTGTACTAGAGAAAGAAAGCAGTGCAGAGCTATGTTTACTTAATATAGACTGCTACTGCTTTCTTCCTATGTGCTGCAAACAAACTGGCTGCCGAAAGAATGCGCACACCTTTGCACCTAGGTGCAATCGTGTTTGCATGATGCCTGACATAGGTTTTGTATTGGATGGATAAAAATGCAATTGTTAAACAATTTCTTGTGCTTTCCACACACTGGATGTGTGTTGTACAGGGCAGCACACATGTACTGGGCAAACTGTAGAGATAAATAAAAACATTTCACCTGTTTTACACCTCACTCAAGGAGGTGATATTTTCTTAAATCTTTGTAGATTTGGCTTTGTATAAAAAATTATGGGTGATAGCATTAGAGTACTGAAGTACCACCCATGGAAAGCCTCTCTGATGCAATGTAGTGCAAAGCAGCGCATAACAGTGCTATGAAAAGGCTGACTTTCTGTGCAAAAATGTTTTACATCTGTAAGTAAATCCCCTATCAAGACTTTCTGCTGTTTTGTGTCACATTTTGTGAGTTTGCAGCAGCACAAAGTCTTGATAAATCTGTGACTTTGTGTGATGCACTTGCCTGTCTCATTCAGCCAGGCCAAGAAACAGGAATCGTGATGTATTTTACTTCTGAAATATAAACAATACATTTGAATAATTAGCCATTCTGGGCTGCTTAAGCAAAAGATGAGCTTGCATTTCAATTGTAAAATGATGTGCTTGCATTTAAATTGTAAATATCCTGATCATATCAGGTGCTAGGCAAGGGGCACCTCAGGAACAAAAGAGCAATCCGGGCTAGGGAGTGATGGGGAGGGTCGGGATGGGAGAAGGTCCGAGGCCACCTTTGTCCTCCTATTAGTTCCACCATTGTAACAGAGGTCTCTATAGGCAGCAGATTGAATACTGTACCTGTGATCATTTTGTCCATGCAGAAGAGTAAAAAATAATGACAGGAGCCAGCAGTGGTTTCAAGTATGTATATTTCATAGATAGGCAGCAGTCTAGAGGCATAATTCTCAATTGCCTCCACATGAATGGCAGCACTATGGCATAGAATGTTACTACACATACTCCCTTTTAACTGGTGGAAAGGGAGGAATATAAGGCTGAAACTCACCTGTACTCAGCTTCACACATCCTGTGCCGCCATGGAGCCGATTGTACAGATACTTTCACTGCTTGTGCTGCTCAATGATGCCGAAAACTGGCACTGTCGTGGATGCAACCAATGATAAGCTAAACACTTACCCATTTCCATCAACTCCACAGCAAATAGATGCCACACCATGGACCAAGCATGGGGTCTGTGGTCCGTGGGTCAAACCTATTTTTTGGGCCCCTGTTCAGAGTTGTACTCAATGTATGGCCCAATCACAGCTCTATGATGCCCTCCTTGGCCAGGTCACTGACACTGCACAGCCACACTCAACAATGGTTTTTATGTGTGTGCACATCCCATTATCAGGGAAAGTGGTGCATCACACAACAGCAACTCCTCATCAGTATCACACCTATTAATCTAAGTGACACCCTCAAATTGATCATATTCCATGGCCTGTTGTAATATAAAAATACATCTGTATGGTTGTGTCATTGAACTGAAACACACCCTCTCAGCTAAATCTTTGTAATGGACTTCCACATATTAGGTAAATGGGATTCAAAATAATTAGTGTGAGAAACATTCAAAGGTCACAATGGAAAGAATCCCTGAAGAATAGGTATGCATCTACCAGGGGGAGTCCTGGAATGCTGGTGCACATGCATCAAAACCACTATTTGCACAGGAACTGTGGATTGAGGTCTATCAGGGACAACCAATAGTGTAACCAAGTGCCATGCGTATGTTGGAAATGTGTAAGTGCAAGTCATGAAAAAAAAGTACCGCAGTAACAGCATTGGTCATACATTTAGATAAAGTAGGTGTAAGGTACACACATGAAAATGGACACGTCTATTAAAATGTATACAAAGGTATGAAAATTGAACACACTCCATGTGTATATACATGTATATATGTGTATATTATTCTACGCCTTCCATGTTCATAGGCCATTGCGTAGTTTCTATATAAGTTTTTTGATTAGATGCTTATGAGTCTCTGTTTTTATTTTATCTACCACAATGGGTAAATATTATCCAAGCTATTTATCTATTAGTATTTCACTATTGAAATATTGAGGAAAGATAAAATAATGCTATAACAGTACACAAATAAAATAAATTCAAATTCTGCAACTCTTGAAAGTCTGTGTTTATACAACACAACTTTAAATCTCAGTATATTATGGCCCTCATTATGACATCGGTGGTAAATGCCGATTACCACCGCAGTGACGGTTGCCAACATACAGCCACAGTGGCGAATATCCGTTCGCCATATATAATGAGAACACACACCAAACCAACAGAATACTGCCACATACACAAATCCGCCAGTCAGTGGTAAAGTGTCAGTACGAACACCCATACTGTTACACCAACAAAACAATGGCCACAACAGTATGACCCACAAATCACTACAGCGGACTTTCAATGCTGGTATACCACTAGTGGTACACACCGGCGAGCTCAGAATGACCACCCAAATACAAAACAACACAACATTGGCCTAAACGAAAATCACACACCTGACACTGATACACACACCACACCCACACACCCACAGCACTATAAAAAACACACCCACATTACACACAACCCTTTACGAACACCAATAATCGCCA
The DNA here is from genome assembly GCF_031143425.1 of Pleurodeles waltl. Taxonomy (NCBI): domain Eukaryota; kingdom Metazoa; phylum Chordata; class Amphibia; order Caudata; family Salamandridae; genus Pleurodeles; species Pleurodeles waltl. The sequence continues at coordinate 698,354,669 of NC_090447.1, forward strand.
CAAGACTAACACAAAGACCACAGAGACAACTACACACACACCACAAACACCCATTCATCTGTCACAAACGTCACATCCCACAACCCACCACATCACTCAACACCCTCTGGACAACACATACCACACAACACCCATCCACTAAGGCACCCCATTTCACTGATGAGAAGTTGCCGGTCATGGTGGAGGAAATAGCCAGGGTAGAGCCACAGCTGTTTGGAGCACAGGTACAGTAAATATCCATTGCCAGGAAGATGGAGCTATGGCAGAGAATCGTTGACAGGGTGAACGCCGTGGGACAACATCCAAGAACAAGGGATGACCTACAGGGGAAGGGATGTTCCATAGCAGCAAGGCACCAGCTCTCCATCCAGAGGACAGGTGGTGGATCCCCACCTCACAGCATGGGAGGAGCAAATCTTGGCAATACTGCATCCTGAGGGACTCACTGGAGTAGCCGGAGGACTGGACACTGGTGAGTCAATGTTTACTACTTAACACCCCCCATACCTGCATGCCAATACACCCCCTCACCCTCACTCCCATCACTCCACACCATCCCACACACTGCACCTACACATCTGACTAACCCTGAGTTCACCACATAGCCTCTCCATCTATATCCAGCACCACAGCACCTACCCAATGTCCCCACACATCTGTCCCCAGGACACGTCAATCAGCAGTGTGCCCACCTTTACAGGGACCCCAGTCCACACCTCAACCCCAAGACAATCAGGGACCTGGGGTCAGTGGCAGTGGGCACACCGTTCACGGGACAGAGGCACAGGAGAATGGGGGACACTGGGAGGACCATTGTGCGCCAGGGGAAGGACAGGCCCAGGGAACCGACTCTCCAGGAGGCACTCACTAATGTCCTGGGTGCTTATCAACAATCCCAGGACAAGATGGGCCAGATCCTTACCAACATGCAGAAGAACAAGCGGCTGAAGGAGGAACACCATCAGGAGATCAGGGAGGATTTGCAGGCCCTCAACACCACCATGGTCTCCATAGCAGAGGTGCCTCCAGATATGGCAAACATCATGAGGGAATGGACAGCACACCAGCGGGCCCCTACCACTAGCCAGTCTACTGAACAGCCCACATTTTATGCAGCTAGTGGGCAGGAGGCCCTGCCACAGGACCCACAGGCCAACAGCACCCCTCCCCTGCAGAAGGTGAACCACCCCACAAACGTTCCCTGCGACACAGACAGAAGGCAGAGACACTTGCTAAGACCACTGCCAGGAAATGAGACCCTCCTGAATGTCCCCCTTGTGTCCCACTCTGTCACCTTGTCCACTTTGAACTGCCTTTGCACCCCTTCCTATGGCCCCTTGGACACTAGACCTGTTCTACAAACAGACTGGAACAATACCCTGAACTTTCCTCTACCATCACCCCATTCCATTGCAATTTACCATCAATAATTTGCACTACAATAAACACCCTTGAACACAACTTGAATGAAAGTGTTTGATGTGATGGAAATGTGCATTTATGGAAACAGTCACTTCTTGTGCAAATGATCTGAACACTGTGATAGCATACAAGTAATGACCTGTAGCTGTCTGTAGTCATCACACCAGTACACAGTTGTTTTGGTATATCACCAACATCTGCAAAATGAGAAGCCATAGGTGACAGTACTTTGAGATGCAAAGGAAGTGAATGCCATCCTGCTACAGCCACACAGAAAACATCAATATTCAGAGGAAGGCTCAGTTCCACTGTCTCACCTGTGTGTCATTGGAAGTATTGACGTATAACTGATGTTCTGTTGGCCACATCCTCATCCTCTGCCTCCTCATCCTCACTGTCCTCAGGGTCCACTGCTGCCACAGGAGCATTTCCAGTCTTCTCCTCCTGCAAATAAGGCACATGTTGTCTGAGGGCCAGGTTGTGCAACATGCAGCATGCCACTACTTTCTGGCAGACATTCTCGGGTGAGGAGCACAGGGATCCACCTGTCAGATAGAGGCATTTGAACCTGCCCTTCAGGAGGCCGAAGGTCCTTTCAGTAATTCTCCTAGTTCGCCCATGTGCATCATTATAAAGATTCTCAGCCCCTGTCCTGGCATTCCTCACAGGGGTCAGGAGACACGATAGGATTGGGTATCCAAAGTCACTTGCAAGTATTGAAGGACAAACATTTGCCTTAAACAGTGGTATGGGATTAACACCAGAAGGCATACACTGACATACATTGGGTGGGGAGTCAGGCTTACCAATTAACCTCACCCTGTGCCTCTGTAGTTGTGCGATCACATTTGGGATGCTGCTATTCCTCAGGATGAAGGCATCATGCACTGACCCAGGATCCTTGGCAGTGATGTGGGAGATGTACTGGTCCGCCAGGTACACCATTTGCACATTGAGTGAGTGGAAACTCTTCCGATTCCTGAACACCTGTTAATTGTGGAGGGAGGGACAAACACAATAGGTGGCGGATCAATCACCTAAATAATATTGGGTATATGTCCCTTTGCATAGAATCCTGCCTTCACAGTGGCCACATTTTCCACCTGGGAGAAAGCAATGTAGCTGCACACGTGTTTGACCAAGGCAGACAAAACCCTTGCCAGCACAATTGAGAACATTGGCTGTGAGATTCCTGCTGCCAAGCCCACTGTCACTTGGGAAGAGCCAGTTGCCAGGAAATGGAGTACTGATAGAACCTGCACAAGAGGGGGGATCCCAGTGGGATGACGGATAGCTGATATCAAACCAGGATCCTATTGGGTACACAGCTCTGTGATTGTGTCCCTGTCCAGTCTATAGGTGAGTATTATATGCATGCCCTTCAGTCTAGCCAAGTCCACAAGGGGTCTGTACATGGGAGATTGTCTCCTCTTCCTATTCATTCTCAGTGGTAGGTATTTAAGGGACACAAGAGTGAGTAAGTTGTCACAATTTGAACAATGGAACCACCACCTAAGTGTACATTGAGCATTGATGTGATGGGACAATGGGAATGTCAATGTATCTGCACATTGTAGCAATGACACAGTTATGGATTATCTGAGTGTAGTCCACCACCATGAAATGGCGACTGCCTGTCCTATATCGAGGGACAGGTGGAAGTGAGGTAACTCCGACGACTTTGGGCGTCATGGCGGAAGGCAGTCTTGCACTGCTGTGTAATTCCTCATTGGCTAATATGGGGCTCTATGGAGTACAGTGGCCAAGGGGGATCAGCGGCAGCGGTGATGGAGTACACTGCCGCGGATGTGACTATCATTTGCTATCTAAATCCTCACGTGATTCCTGACTTTCCACAGGATAACACCTACACAGCGTTTGGTGCTGTGACATGTGTCTGGATCCTGCCATGGCCCGTGTGACCGGGGATAGGCCCACTGCCTTCACTTCAGAGTGCTTGGTGGATGGGGTCCTACCCCAGTATGGACAGTTGTATGGGCCTCCAGACCAACAGGTGAGTACACCTTCGTGCATGATGCATGTGACAAGTTTGCATGGAGATGTGTGTGCAAGCATCATGTCATTTGTGGGGGTGGTATGTCTGGTGGTAGTGTACATGGTGGATGCTGGGTGATGTGTGTGCCAATGGAGATGGACATTTTATTTTTGGCCATAGGTGTGGCAGGCTGGATTGTATGTGTAACGGTGTCCTCCTGTCTGTGTTTCCTCTGCAGGGAGCAGGGGCTGTCTCCCAGAGGACCCAGGAGGCCTTGTCCAGTGATGCCGAGGGAACCAGTGGGACGGAGGGTGAGTGGAGCACCACGGCAGAGACAGGAGGTGACAACACTGACTCTGATTCCTCCTCCGATTGAAGCTCTCTGGTGGTGGTGGACACCTCTCAGATCACCCTAGCTACAGGTACAGCCGCCACCCTCTGTACCAGCACAGCCCTCCCAATAGCCCCTCACCAAGTTGCCCGTGCCCACTCACCCAGTAGGGTGGGCATCTCCTTTGCCCCAGGCACCTCAGGCCATGCCCCAGTCAGCCCTACTGCCCTCAGTGAGGAGGCTATTGACCAGTTCAGATCCATCTCTGAAGGGCAGTCAACACTTGTGAATGCCATCTATGGGCTGGCATCCCAGATGCTGCAATGCAATACATTCCTGGAGGGCATTTGGAGTGGACTGGCGGCCCAAAATAGATCGTTCCAGGCTCTGGCCTCCTCTCTGATGACAGCCATTGTCCCTGTTCCTACCGTCCCCCCTTCAACTACCACTTCCTAGTCCCAGTCTCCACAACCCTAACCCATCCCATGCACACATACAGACAAGCATGCACACAAAACATCACACAAGAGTGGCACAGACAAACACAGGCAGCACACTTCAGGCCACAAGCACTCACACAAACAACAGACAGTTGCACATACAACATCCACTGCCTCTACTGTCTCCCCCTCCTCCTGTTCCTCCTCTCTGATAGTCACATACGCACTCACACCAGCATGCACTGCATCAGCAGCCATCATCACCACAACAAGCAGCACACCCACCTCACTTGCAGACACCTCCACAACATCCATCCATGTGTCCCCTGTGTCCCCTCCCACACTGTCTGTCCCCCTCCTAAGAGACATAAACACACGCACACAGTCTCCCAACAGCCATCCACCTTACATCAGCACACTGCCCAAGCACCTGCACCCAAGTCCACAGACATACACCTTCAAAAACCACTCCCCCAACCTCCAATCCCAACCCTCCTCCCTCATCCCGCCCCACCGTCCCTAAGATGCTTTTCTTTGCTTGACTTGACCTCTTCCCTCCCCCTCCACCCCTGTCCTACCCATAGGGGCAGGGTCACAACGACCCAACCCAGCACCTCAGCCAAACAGTCCACGGGGACAGTGGAGGCACCTCCTAGTCGTGGAGGCAAGAACGGGAAGGATCCCACTCCACCACCCAAGAAAGGAGAGGATCCCACTCTACCACCCAAGAGAGGGAAGGACCCCACACCACCACCCGAGAGATGGAAGGATCCCACTCCACCACCCAAGAAAGGGAAGGTTTCCACTCTACCAACTAAGAGAAGCAAGAGCCCACCTCCAACAGCAGTAGGTAAGGAGTTTTCACCTCATGCTGGGACACAGCAGCCCTCACCTCCAGCTGGGACACAGCAGCCCTTACCTCCAGCTGGGACACAACAGCTCTCACCTCCAGCTGGGACACAGCAGCCCTCACCTCCAGCAGGGAGACAGCAGCCCTCACCTCCAGCAGAGGGCATGTAGCCCACTCTCCAGTGACTGTTGTACAAGGAGCCCTCTCCAGAACCAGTGGGCAAGTTCCCCACCTCAGAGACTGTGACCTTGCATTCCCCAGCAAAGGAGAATGGGCATGGAGCCCCCTCCAGAACCAGTGGGCAAGTTCCCCACTTCAGCTGAGGTGCCTCCAACCCCCCTTCCTCCTGAGGTGCCTGACCATTTCCAACATGACGCCCCTGCACAGTATAGTACGGATTTCATCAGGGAATAAGTTGGGGCTTGGACTGTGCCCAGTGGCCATGTGGGCCTTTTGTACTTTGGACTGTCCATTGGCCCTTTCTGAACATTTACTCAAATTTCTCTTATCACATGGACAATATGGTGGCTGTTGGCATCAAATTACAATAACAGTTATGGCTAAATGTTGTCCTTGCATTATTATGATGTGTGTCCTGTGAGATTGGTTTTCCTCTGCAGCTGGTTGTGTGTATGGTGTGTGTGTGGCTGGTGTGTGTTGTGTGTTTGTGTGTCACTCTCCTTTTTCTCCCTCCCTCCCTTGTGTGCTAGGCCGCTGTACACACCATTGTCGTCTTTGTCGGTGTTGGTGTTCCAGGTGGAGCATGGCATAGAGGAGCATCGGGAACACTTGAAGTTCCGGTTCCATGGCGGCGTTCATCTTCTCTGTGTCTCTGATGGTGAGCCTTTCGTCTTCTGTGTTCTGTTTCCGCCAGGCTTTTGATGGCATTGGTACTGCCCCAGAAATCATGGCGGTGTGCTATGTCATAATATGGTGGGTGGTACCCTGTCTTCTGTCTGGCTGTTGATGGCTGCCACAGTGGTCAGTGGTGTTAACACACTGGCGGTTGGTGTGGTACATTGGCTGTCTATGGGAGTTATCACTGCGATGGTCATAATTTGGCAGTAATTACCGCCATCCTGTTGGCGGTGTTATTGCCACTTTAACAGTCACCGCCATCGTCATAATGACCACCTATATTCCTTACACATATATTCCCTTATTATTTAATCATGTATCTATATATTTACTACTTTCGTCCTACTGTGCAAGAGGGAAAAAAGAAACTACTCTCTTGAAAGCTTTACTCTGTCTCACCATCACCATGTACCTTTATCATTCTATCCTCTATCTCCACCCTCTGACTCATCCCAAACCCATTCTACTAATATGATCTCCAAAATAACCATCCCAGACTCTTCCCTCCTCTAACCCTACTTGCTGAGCCCAAACCGTGGTTTACTTCTATGATCTCCCAAACAACCCTACTAAATTCTCCCTCATTTATCTCTCCTTTGACTCACCCCAAGCCCCATTTTACTACTATTGTCGCGTAGGTTCTCATTATCCTAATGAGACTACTGGATTTGGGCGGCAGAATCACTTGTACTGTGGGGGGCTGAGTCTGAACCCACTACAGGTGACACGTGCTGGTCTAATCCGGGTTTGTTCTGGCTAACTAGCAGTGCCTCACCTCCACCCAAGAGCAGGGATGATTGGGCAATGAGCGCATGACGCAAATTACTCCTCAGGGAAATCGTGATCACCCAGATCTCATCCGTTCCTCTCAGTTACACTAGTCTTAGATATGCAAGGACATTCGGATGCAGAGTATAGTTCAATAAGGTTTTATTAAAATAACTGCATCTTAGACAATAAAGCATGCATTGCAATAACTAGGACTGTGAAACATGACAGGATTAAAACACAAAAATAACGCTTCCATGTTGTCACTACTATTTTTAAGAATAGTTCCTACGTAGACTATGTTAGAGCACAGCATGTTAAGCTCTAATTCTGCCCTTCAGGTTCCCCTGGGAAGATATCATCCCTCATACCTGAGAAAGTGGACTGTAGTCTACATAAGCAGCTGCAGCGAAGCACTCAGCAATCAGCATACAGTCGTGGTCATCTGGCTAGAATCTCTCTCTAACATGCATGGGTCAAAGTAGTGTTTTTCTAATAAAAAAGCTGATTTTCCAAGAAAGGATCCCCACGTAAGAGTGTGTACGTTTCTGTGAACATTAGAGACAAAGTGCACCACTTTTTGCCGGCAACCTATCTTACTGCAGCCTTGAGAAGAGCACAGAGTGAAAGAAATGTCTTGTTTAAGAATGCAGTGCTGGCCTAGGCAAAGAACAGCTAGATAGAGAAATATAAAACAAGACCACAAATGTGGCTACTGTTAAAATAATAAAACAAAGCTGAATAAGATATATCTAGGTCAAAGTGCACAGTGGCAGGTCTAGTTTGCTAAAATAACGAGTATTAAGCTATAACTAAAATGGCTACACAACACTATGATCCCCTTCATCCCTTTCTAGAGACTCTTCCATCCTCCACCTCTCCTTTACTCATCGTAAACCTCCTCTTACTACTATGTTCTCCCAGTTAACACTTCTGGATTCTTCCCTTCTCTATCCCTCCATTCTTCTGTTCAATCAAACTAACAGACTCACATGTCCTCCACTCAAATTAACTCACACCTCCCTATACTAATACTAATACTGTACTCATATTTCCCTGTACTAATCCACCACTAATCCTTTTGGGGTCCAGAGTAGCGTGCTTCTAGCTGAAAAGCACTTCGACACCTAGTCCGTGGTAGTAAGCACATATAAGTACAATTACAATACAATTACAATTTAACATCAAACAGAAAAATAACCAGAAAACAACCACACAGAATAGACAAGGGATAAGCCTCAAACTATTACATAGTCATTCAGCTTTCCTAGCACCCCAGTGGTTCTAGTCTTATCTGTGATCACAGGGCCTAAATCATCTTCAGATATTGGGCTAGATATTGCACATTCACCAATACACAACATGGGGGTTCAAATTCCATGTGACTAGACTTCCTCATTACTTTCGGGTCATGACCATCCTCTGTTTTCTTACACTAAAGGTTCCATCGCCTTCTTCCTAAGTCTCTCTATTTTTGTCCTTGTGTACTTTGCAAATCCTATTGAAAATTGAAATTTCACCATTTCCAATAATGTGTAAGCACAACATTTTTCCCCATCCTAACAACCCTAAATGTTACTGTAACTCTCACCTCCTCTTTGACTGTGTGTAAGGGAGACTTTGTTCTAATGAAATCATCTTCTTGAATCTTATGCTTGACACAGGACATTCATGCATCATGATTCTTATTATTTTTCCTTGAATTTTCGTTATGCAAAAACCCACCTTTTCCTGTGTTCCCTGGTCCGGGCTGCCACTTGCCCTACATGCATCTCCAAGTTAGACACAACACAGAGGAGGCCTGCTTTTCATGTAGCAGGAAAAACATTTTTTAATGCGTAACTGACTTTGGTGTGCTTCCCTATGTCCATATCTTGGTCTGCAATGCCTCACGTGTGTAAAACCTATAGGATCCTGCTTTCTGTGTACAATCCTTCAGGACACACTTAGGGCCAGATGTAGAAAGCATTTTGCATGGCGCAAACTGTGAAAATCGCAGTTTGCGCCATGCAAAATGCTGTTTGCGATGCACATTCACAATTTGCGAGTCGGTACCGACTCGCAAATTGTGAATGCGACTCGCAAATAGGAAGGGGTGTTCCCTTCAAATTTACGACTCGCATCGCTATGCCAAATTGCTTTGTGACAGCGAATGCGGTCGCAAAGCAATTTGCAGTTACCACCAGTGTCACACTGGTGGTAATCCATTCGCAAAAGGGAAGGGGTCCCCAGGAGACCCCTTCCCCTTTGTGAATGTTGCCAAAAAGGGTTTTGCAGAGCAGGCAGTGGTCCAGTGGACCACTGCCTACTCTGAAAAACCGAAGCCAAAAGGTTTCGTTATTTTTTTATTTTGCGACTCGTTTTCCTTTAAGGAAAACAGGCTGCAAAATAAAAAATAAAAAACTGCTTTATTTAAAAAGCAGTCACAGACATCGAGGTCTGCTGACTTCAGCAGGCCACCATCCCTGTGAGTGCAGGGACTCGCTATGGGGTCGCAAAATGCTACCCACCTCATTAATATTAATGAGGTGGGTCTTTGTGACCCCATAGCGACTCGCAGAAGGTGTCCGAGACACCATTCTGCAGATGGTTTTACGACTTAGAAATTGCGAGTCGCTCCGAGTTGCAATTTCCGAGTCGCAAAATATAGTTTTGCTACATCTGGCCTTAGTTCCTTCAGCTTGACTATTTTTCTAAGAGTGATATAAGGAGGTTTTATTATGCAGGATACCAGCATCACTCAAAAAACGTCTTGTGATGGTGGATTTAAACTGAACTCAGTTATCAGTGATAATTTTAGGGGGGAAATCCTTCCCTTATGAAAATGTTCTTAAGAATCCTTATGACATTTTCTGTGGATGAATCATCTACACACTGTCACTCAAACCACTTTGCATAGTAGTCAGTGGTAGTAATAATTAGCAACCCTCTCTCCTTAAACATTGAAAAGGAGCATAATATACAAACCCAAAGTGTGCTATGCCTACTCGGGATTCTTGACTAGCTCTAGTGACGCATCATGCTTTAGCAATGTTTTTTCAGCCAAGCTACACATATTGCATGACTGACTAAACAAATCTACATTGGGATTAATGCTGGACCACCAAAATATCTGTATTAGACTTGTGCTTCTATTGTGTGTCTTAACGTGGTTGGCAGAATCAACAACTCCCTACACAATAACCCATCTTCCATGGGAATCTTATTCTTTACCTTTCAAAAAGGCTGCTTTGTTACATCTTTTTTAAAGAATGTTATTGAGCATTTTAATAAGCATCATCAGTACAAGTCTAACATCCATTATATGACAGTATTGACTTTTCAGTGTACTAATGGATATTGAATGAATACAAAGCTTTATCAAAAAGAAAGAAAAGCAAGATGCATTTTCTCAACTTTGACAGCTAGTGGTTGTGTTGTTACACCTAACAAGTGTTCTCCAACCAACCATTCGTAAATAAGCACACCACCTAGTCAACACAGGATCTGCAGCCATTAAGGTATTCCACAATCTTTGTTTACATAATTATTAGAGCTTTTCTCCTTCTATATTCCTGATACAGCACAATCTTACCACTCATTCAAGCTGAAACTCATTAATGCATGATGTCAACCTTGATAAACTAGTGGACACATTTATTTGCAACTAGTGAAAATATGAACCAATGGCTTGTAATTGTTTTGTAGTTTGAAACAGTTTCCTCTTATAAACTGGCAGTACTTCTCTATGGCTTAGTGGCATGCTAGTGTCTCCTTTTCTATTATTGATTAGTTCCGTTCACTGGTCCTAACATCCATGATGCAAAAGCCATGGACTTCTTCACAGTTTGGTCTACTTGGGATAGTAAAGCTCCTTTGCAGTATTGCTTAGTAGCTATAATACATTGCAATGCTAGATCAAAGCAAAGTAATGCTCTTGCTTAGGCAAATATTCCCTTTATTATCTTCAAAACACTTCAGCCTTCTGTCACCCCACTGAAATGCAAAAGTGTTCTTTAGCAATTGTGTCAATTGTTCTATCTTATCTGCAAAATTTGAATATGTTTTGTACAGTATTGTCAAATGCCTAAAAAGGACATCAGTTGTTTCTTAACTTAAGCAGGAACCTTGGTTATGGCCTCTAACAAAGCATGTTTAGAAGCCCCCCCAGGCCTCTGTCACCATGAAGCATGAGGGTGGAATCCACTCTGCAATGTGCCATGTGCTCAGCATTCCTATGATATTCAGGGCTGGGGATGTGTGTTTGCAGTCATATGCATCTATTAGGTGGTAAATGTAGCAATTTATTTCTGCCCATTTCAGTTCACCAGGATTTTGTGCTTATGAGTACCTGGTAATTGAACCTTTAATGTGAGTGAATCTCACTACCTGAGTCTCACTCACAGTAATTTCATGGTAATTGGGTTAAGCATGTTTATTGCCACTGACTGCCTTTTAAGATAAGGGTTCTTCAGCACAATTAGGGTAAGGGCGACTGGGCTGGTTACATGTGAGTATGTGTGCACATGCGTGTGGCCTGTGAGTGTGATACTGCCATTGTGCAAAGCCTGGTAATTGTGCACAGATAGCCTGGTTTAAAAGGGACTCTTCAAGGATTGTTGATGACCTAAGGTAGGTCTTTTAATATTAGTGGTCATTCATATATAGGTCAGTAGGGTTTGCTGGGAAATCTGTAGTGCTTTACATATAGGCAAAAATCTGCTTTAAAGTGCAGGTTTGCTCCATGTAGACCTACAAAGCCAAGCAAGATGTCAAATTATGGTAAACGATAAAACATACAGGCTAAGTTTAAATTTGCAGTTTCCAACACACCAAATCAACATCTTATGAGACTTCCAGAATTGTCATATTTCTCTGTCCTAGCTCATAATCCGATTCCAGTCCTTTGTCACCCCTACTGGGACAAGTTCTTTACTCTGCTCCTCAGCAGGGGAAGCAAAGGCCTCTCTACACAAAGGAAGCATTTATCAGTGATTTTCTCAGTTCTGGGAAGGAAGAGGTGGGGAGGGAAATCCTCATCTGATAATTAGCTTGTCATACTGCACTTGGGTTGTAACAGCCAAGGCCCACCGAACAAAGGAGAAAGCCCAAACATCTGGACCTAACAAACAAGTGGCTCATGTTTTAAGTTTAAGAGGAAAGAGATCTGGTAGTGATGTCAGCTAAGGACAGAGCTGAGAAAACGTTACAGTGCCATGTTGCTGGGTCCTAGAATGTCCCAGAATGCTGGGCATGAGGGTTGGAATAGTGGTTGAGGGATGATGTGGCATCATAGTGCCTGGCATCTAGAAATTTCCACCTCCACTTAACAACCCATGCACTAAGGAGAGACAGAGGAGAAGACCCTGCCCTTGAGATCTGGGAGGAGATGACAGCATAAGAATGACCAGCTGGAAAGAGAAGTCACCTGATGCTTTGCCAGGATGGACTAAGTACCTAAACTTCAGCTTACTTCAGGACTAGGATGGGCCTCTGCTGCGCCAGTGGTGCTGACCCCCTCATGTCCCCTGAGGACCAACTGGGGAAAGACCTGGACTCCACTACCATCTCGAGGGCTCTGCAAGACTGCCAAGAGGCTCTGGGGCTGGGCAGTGTCGGTAGGATGGTACTTTGCTAGCTGTTATTGAAGGAGCTGTGCAAGATGACCCCACCAGTATGAGAGGAGCACCAGGAGTCATGCATGTAAGACTGGTGCAGAGAGTCAGTAAATCAAGCTCTCCACAAAGTGTGTTTTTCTAGATGCCAGGAGCCTGATGATCACAAGGAGCAAAACAAGCCAAAGATCATCAAAATCTGCCAAATGGGGCAAGAGGTATTTAGCTTTGAAGGTCTGACCTTTGACCCCGAAGAACAAGCTGCAGGGCAGTTGTGGTCCTCCAACTACCCCAGGTAGGCCAAGGTCGGGGTGTCAGGAATTTTTTAATTTCTTTAATACTCCTGGGGAGGGTGCATTCCTGGGGCCCCCTCCCCAGTCCATTTCGCACAAAGGAAAACACACAAAGCGCCACATCTCAGGATTCACAGTGGTTCCTGTCTAGCCCTAGTTCCCTGAGACTGGAGACCATTCTGAAAAGACATGTCCAGCCCCAGGATCACTGCTCCTGTTGTGGACAAGAGCCTAACAATCAAGCTGCTCCCCACCGCTGGAACAGAAGAGGAATGTTCCCTTGTGGCGGGAGCAGAAATGAAGATGCCGGCTTCCATGCAGCACAGGAGCTGCGTTTGAGTTGGGTGGGCCTTGGGGTTCCTCTTCTTGCCCCCAATTTCTGGAGGCTGTGGGTGCTCCGGATGGGATCGGGGCATCACAAACATTAGAAAAGGGGATGAATCTGACATTCAGTGCAAGCCCGTCTTAAGGTTGCTCCAAAGCGTCAGGAGATGCTCATCAGAATTTACTGCTTCCTTGCCTGGAACACCCACAATGTCCTGGGAGGTACCTATTTCCATTTTTTTCTTTGTCGTGCTCCAGGAGGGGCAGTGACACCACCAACTTTGACCCAATGGGGCTGCAAGAGGTGCAGCAGCCATCCAGGCATGTTAATTAAACATTCCCAGGGGATTACATCCCTGACCCTAGGAGAGGTTCATCCTTTGAATACGCACTTCTAGAGCTAGAGATTTTACTTATGGGGTGTGAAGTGTGGGGGACTCCTTGTTTTTGATCCAATAAGTGCTTTATGTGATCTGAGGAATATAAGAAAGACCTAGTATGTTTTTCATTGAAATGAAATGCTGGATTTAAAATGCTTATTGACAATGATTATTGATGAACATGGCAATGCTTACATTAATAATGTATTCATTTGAATATTATTATTTATTCTGTGTTTTAATAGTAAAACCTCACATATGATTAATGTGGTGATACCTTATCAAAGCCATTAGGCCTGCTATATATATATATATATATATATATATATATATATATATATATATATATATATATATATATATATGTATATGTGTGTGTATATATATGATAATAATGTGTCACCTTGACAAAACATAACAAAGCAAATAGGTTTGTCTTAAGTATAATGACACCAGCTTATAGGATGATGCTTCATCTGATAAGTGATGGGCATTGTGGTTATGGGGCTCAGCACCCACTAGGGTTGCAATGTGTTATAAGGGTGTCACCAAAAGTGTTTCCAGCAACGTGAATGGACATAGTTGTGATATAATGTGTAGTATTTAGTATTGTGTGTGTAATAAATGTACTTTTTCTATTTAAAAGTAAAAACACTGGACAATAATGTATTGAGTGTTGTTATTGCATATTAGCAAACTGGGATCGCTAGCCCACACAATCTCCCCCAAGTAGGCCTAGGACTGCTTTGCTTTGCAACCCTGAGAATGTCAAGTGTAAAATCCTCTTAGCAATATAAATGGATGAATCTACAGATCAAGTAGTTAAATCGTAATCTTTTGACTTGCTCAGTCAAGGATTGGAGCACCACAAAGTGTAGTCAATGATATTAAACAGGATAAACTATCAACGTTACCGTAAACATTTTAGGTGTTTTTCTCAGTGCTTAATTTTGGTGATATATTTTTTAAGGGACACTGTGATTTTCTGATTGTGGGCAAGCAATGCACCTAATGGTTTGGTTTACTGTTAATTTTATGACTCATTAGTATGTTTATGTGGTTTATGTTAGTGTCTGCAGGATTGATTACTTCCCAACACTGAGTCCTGATGATTGCTCAGCAGGCCTTTCCAGCCACCTGAGAATGAAATGTCAACAGTTTAGATTTATCAATTTATTGTGTTAAGAGGATTTTGCACTTCCTGATATCCCTGCAATAAATGTATATCATTAATTTGATGTGTATGTGTTGCTGTATATAATGTTTTTGTACTATATGTATTCACAAGTTATATGAAAAATGATACAGTCATGGAATAATATATTTCTGTTATAAACAAAACGCCTGTGTTTTTGTATACATGAATGACTGACTGAAGGGATATGACAGGATCATTGTTATGACCTGTTTAAACAATTGAACTATTGAATAATGTGTAAATACTTCCTCTAGGCAACTGTGCTCCCCACTGCAAAACCAATTTAAGTGTGTTGTGGTCTGAGTGCATCTTACATAACTAATCACAAAGGATTGCTTCAGTGCATTATGTATGAAGAGATCTATTGTAGTGTGCAAGTCAAGAAGAAGAACTCTGGTAAGAAAGGGTTTGCCCCTCCAATAATCAATCGATTTCCAATTTCCCAGCCAGTTCTGGAATTTGTTGCCATCTGGATTATTGTGGCATTGTGCAGGGGTGACTTAGGACCCGTCCATATTCAAGTCCACTTCACAGTTGAAGTCCCTACTCCAAATGGTAGGTACATTATGACCCCCCAACACATTTTTGTGACACCACAGACTCCAGGCATTTCACCGGCTGAGAGTTAGGCACATAGACATTCATCAATTGTATTGC
Source organism: Pleurodeles waltl (assembly GCF_031143425.1). Lineage (NCBI taxonomy): Eukaryota > Metazoa > Chordata > Amphibia > Caudata > Salamandridae > Pleurodeles > Pleurodeles waltl. The sequence goes on from NC_090447.1 coordinate 698,369,780, forward strand.
CCATCCATTAGGGCCCCCCTCTACAATTGCATACCCACCCAGTTGGTCAGGGACACTCTTCTGCACTACAAATGGTGTACTGACCACCCACACCGTCCCTTCCAAGACCATGTTGAGACTGCAAATCCACAGAATGGGCCACATATTATGCCAGACCTTCAATGAACCAATTGGTGAACACAGCCTTCAACCTGCAAATCCCCTCCGAGTCTATTCCTGGATACCTGGGCCTAGTATCCAAATTTCTACGACCCTTAAAGTAATCTGAAAAAACACTCCACACATTTTTAATCCCTCCAATACCAGTATTGTGAGATATCTTGGAAGAAACCCAGGCCCATATTTATCAAGGTTTGCAAAACCTAAATAAGATTTATCAAACCACACTAGGTTACCTTGCACGGCAGTGCACAGCTTCATGAATCAAGAGGAATGCAAGGCAGCACAAACTCTACCTGTGGCAGGGATGAGTGCCATGGGCGGACATTGGGTGTTCCCATGCATCCACCCATGTATTCTGACACATTCCCAGATATACCAACACTGGTAGGCCTGGGAATGCATCAGAAATGTATGGCTACCCAACAGAGGTGCAACAATGAGAAATATCTTCATTTCTACTTGTTGTTTCCTCTTTCTAAGTTTGCTGCAGTCTGCATTATGCACTGTATAATTTTAGATACAGCACATTCCTGCCATCTCCCTTTCACACAACACAGTAAGGTGGCTTGCTGTATTGCGTTGCATGAAATATTGATAAGTATGGGCCCAACTGTACTGTCTAGGCAATCAGGGGGAGATTCATTGATCTCTCTTTACCTGCCCCTTTCCCTCTCTCTTTCTCTCTCTCTCACAGCACCTAACTAGATGTCTGTACATACATACCCTTCTCTAGCTCACCTCTCTCTCCTTCACCTTTGTCTACCCCACCTCTCTGTCCCTCATACCTTTCTGTACCTCACTGCGCTGTTTCCATCTCACCTTTTGGAAACGTCTCCTCCATCTACTTGAACACTCTCTCAAAACTCATCTCTCTTAACTTCAACTCTTCATATATCTCTCTCGTCTCTCAAAACCTTATCTCTCTCTATACTTCAATTACTTCCCTCTTTCTACCTTACATTTATATTAGTAGTCATGCACTTCACTTACAACTTGCATAACAATCTTGCTTTCTAGAAAATTAAAAAACATAATCCATATATATATATATATATATATATATATATATATATATATATATATATATGCATATATATATATATATATATATATATATATATATACATGTATATGTGTGTATGTGTAACGTTTATGCCTCATTGTTTATATTTAAAAAAAAATGCAATAAAATAAGCCATTTTCCCCTTTGGCCTAAACAATTTTTGTGGCTGTTCCGTGGACAAAATTAAATAATTTATCTCCTTCAAAAGTAAACCTCCAATCATTTGAAAAGTGGGAAACTACCAGCAAAATGTTTGTGAATTGCTAAAACAGAGAAAGGTTGTTGGTTTTTATCTTCTTATGCAGATGTCTCCACACTGATAATGCCCAGAATTTGACCCATGAGCAGATTTGCACACTTAAAATGTTGCCTTGGCTGGCAGTGTTTTAGATGTGAGTAAATCTATTTATGTGGACAATATGTCACCATTCCTGATTCTGTAAAACTGTAACAGAATTTCATCTTTGTAGATGCTCATAATACTCCTTTTTTTAATTCACCTGCAGAGTCATCTTAAAGATTTTGGGAGCCCTGGGCACAACATATTTTGTGGTTCCTTGTTTGGAACAGCTTTTAATTTTTTTACCATTTATAAACATTTTCAGAAATCCAAGCTCTCATGATTCCAAAACAATATTGAATTATAATTAAACTTTTAGAACTTGCACACACAAAAAACAGCTGAAAGCTCAAGCTGATCAGTGGTCAACAATCAAAAAGTGCTCAAAGAAGGCTTCAACTAGCAAAATATTATTTTTGCTTGGATCTGGATTTTTTCTGTGAAATGTAGGGTCTAATCATCGTGTACAGCCCCAGAGCAGTAGAGACAATGCCATACTGACCATCAGCAAACTAGGGGGACAATCTCCGGCATATTTGTCACAGGTTGGGAGCTTAGACTCTTAGAAGGCAAAAAGATACGGGTGACAGAAATCCTCCTCCAAGGACTTTCCTCTGTTCTGAAATTTTAAGGGTTTTCAAGGGGCTTCTAAAGCAAGCACAGCCAGCCAGGCTAGCCATTCCAACAGCAACAAAACATGCTTATGCAGCAGTACATGGACAAAGGCTGCCCAACCCAGACTTTTTCCTTCTCTTTCTCCATCTTCCCTTCTTCCTCCCCAGTTCCACCAGGGAAGTCTCTGCAGTTCAACTTGAAAGGATCATGGAAGTGGGTTATCTTCTTTTCTAGATGCCTGAAAGACCATAGTGTCAGGGTACACCCTACCCTTCCAACAGCAGTGTGACATTCCCCATTCCACTTCTTTCAGCTGGGGGACCACCTGCATATACTGCAACAGGAAATGTTAGCCCTGCTGCAGAAAGGAGGGGTTGATTTGGTGCCAGAGCAGGAAATTGAGCAAGGTCCTACTCTGGTACATCCTGGTTCACTGAAGAACAGTGGTCTCCATCCCATTCTAGTCCTTAGGCTCTTCAACTTCACAAAAGTGAAGGCAGTGGTTGCAGCCCATGTCAAGAGGTCAGGAATCCTGGTATTTGGATTCAAGTCCTGACAGTTTTGAACCTCTTAAGTCTGTTGGCTTCCTGCATCCTCCTGGTCATGCATGCACACTGGCACATGACTGCCCTCCAGTGGTGCTTTCACAGGCAGTGGTTTCAGCACTGGAGAGATCTGGAGGAATCCATCATGGTCTCTAGGGACTTTGCAGCTGATTGAAACTCCCAGCAGAATGTCCTAATTAAATACAAAGGCCTCCGGGGAGACAAAGGAGGCAGAAGCCCCCTGTGGCTCCAAAGCGTCTCCCAGCTTTTGCTGTGAATGTTCAAAAATTACAACCGTGTGCAGGGCCACAGCTATACAAAGCAACAGCTAGCTTTGAAAGGAGGCTAAAGTCTGCTGTTAGTTCTCCTTGAGCTAGGCCTAACTTATTTTCCTCATTCAGACAAGCCAGGGAGACCACAGAGCAGGATCAACCACTCCCTCCTTTCAAGGCTCCTGGGATATCATGAGCTACAGGAAGGGGAAAGGGTCAGGTTTTGTGCCCTGCTTCACAGCCAATGTTTCTTTCTCTGGCCCAATCCTCTTACTGTGGAGAGATAGGGGAAAGAGGCTGTGGATTATGACATTGTAACGTTGATAGCAATGGGCCTGCCTATACCATGGGTGCTGATATACCACTGTCTTCAATGGAGCGCACAACATTCATTATTCTAATTAGAATGAAACCCCAGTTTTTTGGCACACTGGTCCATACAATTATGAGCCAGAGAAAACAAAATGTGGGACAGAACTGGGGATATGGTGAATGCTGTCTCCAACACCAGTCGCCCCCAGGAGGATAGCAGTGGAATGACCTGGGGAGAGTCCTTTCTCTCACTTCCAGGGCACACCAGTTGGCCCTGGGTAACAGATGTTGGGCCTCCTGGGACCTTCAGCTTCTAACCCTGGGAGAAAAGATGTTGTCCATACGCCATACAGAGGGCATCATGGAAATTCTAGATGGAGTAGAAAGTAGCAAGGACCAGCACTCATTGCTTCTCACACAATTACTAATTCACCCGCGACACACTCTCCCATCCTTAATCCATAGCACAAATATTTACATTAATGACATACTATTGACATAAGATGGCTGTATGATGTTTCTCACAACTCCCTACATTCTGTATGCATTCATAATCTATCAGTTAATTGGCACAACATTCTTCTTAACTCAACTCATATAAGAAACACAATTAAGCAGGTGTGATCTTACATTTGGGTAACAAATCACACACCTCTATGTATTGACATCTATTATAATAATATGAGCTCTGTCCATTCTTATTATAATCACATAACCCATACTATCTCTCTTGATCTAATGCAATATAAAATAAAAAGGAATGGGAGTCAAGTTGTTACAGTCCTGGTTTTGGAATTCACATATAACTGCATCTGGGAGTTTATTTTTATTCTTTTATTTTGATTATTGTACAAACACATGTTTCAAATTGTATGTAAATGCTAAGGAACGGGAAAGTGGAGTCAGTGGAGTGATGTTTTTAATAACATTCTACTGTGACACACATTATTGTCTAGGTGGTTGCTGGAAGGAGATTGTTCAGGTAGATGGGGCCTAACTTCTGTAGTGCCTTGAATGTGCCTGTGAGGAGTTTGAAATGAGCATGTTTGTGTCTCAGGTGCCAGTGGAGCTCCCTGCGATGTGATGCGATTTGAGTTCTGTGTGGGAGGTTGAAGATGAGTGTGGCTGCATGTTCTGGATGGTTTGTAGTCTTCTAGTGAGTCGCTTGGTGAGGATGTACCTTTTGCTTAACTCGCTGGTGACTAGGGTGCGAGAGACAGTTTTTCTAGTGTTGCTTGGGAGCCATATGAAGATCTTCCTCAGCATCTTCAGGGTGTGGCAGTAGGTTACACGAGGATACAGTGAAGGCATTGACTTGTGTGGTCATGTCCAGTTTGCTGTTGAGGATTATTGTGAGGTTCCTGGCATGGGTGCTGGGTGTTGTGTCCGTCTGAGTTTAGCCGGCCACCATTTGGAGTCCCAGTTGAGGTCCCAAGGTGAGGTGTCTTGCTGAAGATCACTACTTCTGTCTTATCAGTGTTGAGCTTGAGACAGATAGCTTTCATCCATTTAGCGAGTTTGGTCATGCAGGCGGTGAACTTGTTTCTTATGTTGGGGTCTTCTCCAAGATGGCGAGTATAAGTTGTGCTGTATGATTGTGAAAGGATGTTGCTGACACTGACCGGAGGGATCATCAGTGGGGCTGAGCGATGAACCTTGAGGCACTCTGCAGATGGGTTTTCAGGCTTTAAAAGATAAAGGTGCCAGGTTGACAGCTTGTGTTCTATCTCTTAAGAAGGAGCAGATCCAGCAGAAAGCTTGTCTTTGGATATCAATCTCATGCAGATGTCTGATGAGGGTGGGGTTGGAGACCGTACCAAATGTAGCAGAGAACCAGGAGAATGAGTTCTGCCATGCCTTTTTCTGTCAAGTATCATGCGGATATCATCTGTTGTGGTGGTGAGTGCTGTTTCCATACTCTGGGTGTGCCTAAATCCAGACTGCGTGGTATCAATGAGATGGTAGTTGCAGTAGTGTTCAGTGAGGCATTGGTTGTTTAGTTTCTTTAAGAACTTTTCAGTGCAGATTGTAGTTGTATTTATGTAATCTCTCTATAAACAGTATTGGTGCAAAGGGGGGCGTGGCTAACCACTGAAGATAGCGACGTATGATCGTGGAGCTCCCCACCCTGGCCCGCCAACCATAAATTATCCTTACAAGAGCAGTGCCATTTGCCACGGAAAGGGGCACAGTATGAGCGCGACTGAGACTGCCGGCATACGGCGTGAAAATGAGACCCGGAGAAGCATGCTGACAATGCAAACGAGAGGAACGTGAGCCGGGCCTAGGAACGGGCCAGACTCACCTGGTGACGGGGGCTCCCCTTGCCTGTAGGTGGATCGAGGCACCGAGGTGGGTCATGCTGAATGGGAGAAGCCCCACAGGGGTGCTGCCAGCAGCTGAGGGGTCCGGGAGGGGCCTGGACTTGGAGCCCCCCGTCTCCCCCCTCCTTGGGGGCGAGGTGGAGCAACGTGCAGGCCCGGCTCCAGAGAAGGGCTGTCTTATTGGGAGGTGGGGTCTGCCAACGACTGCATCTGGCTGCGGTGTACGGCAGAGTGACCCCAGCGGGCTGACATGCCGCTGAGGGAGAGCAGCAGTTGATGGTGAGTGCAGCCAGGGAAGGACTCCCAGGGAGGCCCTTAATGCAGTGCGGCCTTGTCCTCTGGGCCTGAGGGGAGGAGCGAACAGCGAGGGAAACAAGGCAGTGCAAAACGATTTGCACACTTTGGCCTCACCAAATATTAAGCACCTGGGGGCCGGGCTGGATGGTGTAGGCCTCCAACCCTGGAGGAGAGTCAAGGGGTTGGGGGCTGCCCAGGAGCCATTCGGGAGCCCTGGCCCCCTCCTGTAATGCCGCGCTCAGAAGCGGCATCTCTTTCTGTCCTCACAGATGGAACGCCCTACCGATATTCGGAGCGCCGTTTCCCGCGTTTTTTGACTACACATTCTGGGAAGCATATATTTCGCTCCCGGTCGCGCTACACTTACCTGTAGCCCTTTTTTCTTCTTTTTTGTTGTTGGTGGGTTTGTCTGGTCTTTTTACCTGTCTCTGTCCATGTTGTGTCCATCTTGTCTTCTACGTGTTTTTGTCGCAGCATGCTCTGTTTTTCTTTTATACTACTTCCTTTTTCCTATACTGGTCTATGGGCTCTTCCGAATTCAAGATGGTGCTCTTTCCTTTTCCTGTGATGTCACTTCCCTTTTCTCAGTATATAAGTCAGTCAGTCTTGTTCCACCTTGCGTTGCAAACACTTCCTTCTGGTTGTGCTGTTCGCTCCTGTTCTTTGTTCCTGCTTTTTGCCTTGGGAGATTTTTGCCTGTTCTTTGTTCCTGCTTTTTGCCTTGGGAGAATTTTGCCTGTTCTTTGTTCCTGCTTTTTGTCTTGGGAGATTTTCGCTTATTTTTGTTTCCTGTTTGAGGTTTTTTCCCCAGTTCCTGTTTGAGGCTTTTTTCCCCAGTATTGTTTTTTTTTTCCCTCTGGGACTCCTTCTGGAGGGTACAGTCTGCTTTGGCATAGCCTGTCAAGCGGCACCGTGGCTACTAGAAGGGGTCGCCCTTATCTGGGAGTATCCAGAACCTGTAAAAGACTTGGTGTATTCGCCAACCCGGTATCCAGAGGTGAGAAGTCCAGCGCAGTACAGAACACCTCCTAAGGGATGGCGAGCTGCCGAGCCCCCCCCGCTGAACTAAATATTGAGCCCTGAATGCTGCATGGACTAAGCTGCGGGGGAGTGGAGGCTATAGGGGATTGAGCATGAGAAGATACAGACAAGAATGACTCCAATAGTCTGTGCAGAGACTACACAAGCATACGAGAATGGGCTGCACAGAAGGGAAGCACCTGGACAGCGCAGGATCATCGATGCCAGAGAACTGTGTACCGGCCACTGCAATGGACCTCCCACTAGATAAATTGGAATTCATCCTAAAAGAAATTCAAGAATCCCGGTTGGCAATAGAACAAAGACTGGGTTCTATTACAGCGGAACTTGGCATTCTAAAGGATGACCGTATAAAATTGACAGACAGAGTAAAGCAAACGGAAATGGACATCGCCACCCTCCTGCCTGGCCAAAAAGGCAGTGAAAATGCGATTCAACAACTACAAAATCAGGTAGAAATCCTGCAGGAGAAAATTGAAGATACGGAAGGAAGTTTGCACCGCAACAACATCCGTATCATTGGCATTCTGGAGGGTACAGAAGGGTGAGATGCCACACACTACATAGAGTCATGGCTGAAAACTATAGCGACCACCGGATTATCGGCTCATTTCACAATAGAGAGAGCGCGCCGAGTCCCATGCAGAAGACCTCTGCCGGGGGTGCTGGCCCGATCCTTGGTGGCTCAAATGTTAAACTACAGGGATCGTGACGCCCTCCTCAGGGCGGCACAAGAGGCGGACCCATCATAGTGGATAATGCTCAGGTGTCTCTGTATCCAGATTACACGTTGGTGGTTCAGAAGCGTAGGGCCTCCTTCCAGGCTGTAAAGAAATGACACCCAGACGAGGGGCTATCCTACGCCCTTATGTTCCTGGCCCAGTTACGTTTCATGCACAACCAGAAAGCTCAATTTTTTTAAACACCCGAACAAGTGCGTGACTGGTTAGACAAGACATTCCCGCACTCAGAAAATAAAGAACATCTGGATATCGCGCCACCGCAACAGACCCAACTCCCATGTGGGGAAGGACACAATCAGCAGCGTCAAGCGCAAAGGAAAACAGGACCAACACTCTTGCAAATGTTGGAGAGTCAGAGAGCAGCAGTACAAACAGCATACTCAATACAGAGAGATGGATCTCCTCCTCCCAGCATTGCTTCCTTTCTAGGCAGACAGCATTGTAGTGTCTGACTCGGAGGGTAGTATAGCTCTATTCCCTTTGATCACCCCCCCAGATGGCACAAGATTTGTAATTCGTCTGACACAGGGCCATGGGTGCCCGATTTGCTGCCACCAGGGGGCAAATGGAGAGATGTGCTGACAAATGAAGGTCACCTGCCCCGACCACAGAATGATGCAGAACAGAGAGGACTTGATATGAACCACTGCGTCTTTGTGGGGACACATGTGCAACTAGCACAAAGAGGTAGAACCAGCTGTGAAAGTGATGTGTCACTATGAGTAGTAAATTGCGGACTCCCCCGCTGGTAAATGGGGCCCTACCTCCTATAGAGGATGCCTTGCCTTTACTGAGTGGTGGGCCCGGTCAGACGTACTCTGAGATAAGTATACTAGGTGAAATACATTGTAAGACACAAGGCAGACACATATAGGGGGTCATTCTGACCTCTGCGGTAAAAGGCGCTTACCGCCGGTCAGAAGACCGCCATAACACCGCCGCCGGCGCGGGAAACCGCCACGGTCATTCTGACCCGCAACAGGCAAACCGCCAAAAACCCGACATCCACAAAAGTCCGCCACACCAACGGCCAGCAAAAAACTGGCGATGACCAAACCTCCACCGTCACGCCAACAGAAATACGCCCATTCCATTCTGACCCACGAATCCACGCGGCGGTCTTTCAACCGTGGTATTCCATTGGCGGTACACACCGCCGCGGTCAAAATACACACACAGCTCCAAAACACTGCCACATTGGACATTTTGAAATACACACACCTGATACACATACAAACACCACTCCCACACACCCAACACAATATAAAACACATCACCCACAAACCCCTACGACCACCATTTATTGACTAAGGCCAGAGAGAGACACCACCAGCTAGTACAGAGCATTCACAGGCACATAACACCATCACTCACACAACATCCATGCACAAAACACCACACACCACCACACTCACCACACTCATCACCACAAACACCACCCCACACCTCATCCACACCACCCCATGGCACCCCAAAGACACCCCAGGTTTTCAGACGCTGAACTCAGGGTCATGGTGGAGGAAATAGTTCGGGTAGAGCCCCAGCTCTTCGGGACACAGGTGCAGAACACCACCATTGCCAGGAAGATGGAGCTATGGCAAAGAATAGTGGACAGGGTCAACGCTGTGGGTCAGCATCCACAAAATCGGGACGACATCAGGAAGCGGTGGAACGACTTACGGGGGAAGATGCGTTCCATGGTATCCAGACACAACATCGCGGTGCAGAAGACTGGCGGCGGACCCCCACCTCAACCCCCAGAATTTACAACATGGGAGGAACAGGTCTTGGCGATCCTGCATCCTGAGTGCCTCGCAGGAGTAGGCGGAGGAATGGACTCTGGTAAGTCTAATCTCAACTACTTCATCCCCCCCCACCCACCGGCATGCCAAATCATACCCCCACCCTCCCCCCCACCCACATCACACATCCTCCTTGCTAATGTCTCACCATCACAACCCACCCATCCCAACACCAAGCCCTGCATGCGACCACAAACCATGGACACCCATCACCTAAGCATGCCCACTGCACATACCCATCCCCCCCAAACCACTGTCACAACAGCCCCCACAAGGGAATGCCAGCACTGGGGTACACGGGCACCCACCCATTGCACGCTATGGCACACACAGAAGCAATAACCATACTCTTATACCCCTGCAGGACCCGAACGCCACAACACCGCCCAGGAGGGTCCAGAAATGTCCATTCCACCCCCAGAAGAGGCCCACAGTGATGACAGCAGCTCTGTCTCCCTGGACCCAGATGACCAGCCCGGCCCATCGGGGAACTCGGGACAGTCGGTTCCTCTCAGACAGCCACAGGCCACAGCAGACCTACCCCCCCTCTGGGAACACCAGCACAGCACCCACCCAGCGGGCCCATGCCTCTGTCTCCAGGACACGTCAAGCAGCGGTGTGTCCACCACTACAGGGCACCCAGGTTAACCCACCACCCCAACAACAACAGGGACCTGGAGGCAGTGGTAGTGGGCACACGGTCCAGGGGACAGAGGCCCAGGGAAACAGGGGAACTGGGAGGGCTACTGTGCGACAGGGGGGGAGACAGGCCCAGGGAACCCACTCTCCACGAGGCCCTATCCTCCATCATGGGAGCATACCACCACTCCCAGGAGACGATGGCGACGGTCCTGGCCAGGTTCCAGGAGATCCAGGTACTGCAGGAGGAACAGTTTATGGGGTTCAGGGAAGAACTCGGAAACATCAGTTCCGCAATGGGCACCATCGTTGTGGCTCTCAATCAGATTGTCAGCACATTGCGGGACCATGTGGCACCACAAAGGGCCCCTGTCACTAGCATGGACCAACTAGAGGCCCCGACACAAGAACAACAGGCCACCAGAACCCCACCCCCTGCAGAAGGAGAACCACCCCGTAAGCGGGGCCTGAGATCTAGGAAGAAGACAGAGTAAGATGCCAAGACCCCCGCCAGGAAAGGATACCCCCTGATTGTCATCCCACTGTCCAACATTGTCACCCTGTCCAACCTTAAACTGCCCCTGCTCCACCTTCCACAGGCATATGGACAATGCACCTGTAAGACTGAAAATCTGGACTCTGCCATGGACATTCCTCCACCATCACCCATCACCGAATTGCAACCATTACCCAAAATTGAGCACTTTAATAAACACACTTATTGCACAAAAATAATCTGGAGTCTGCCTGTATTTTTGAACAAATGTATTACACAGAACCGTGCCAAAATGTCCAGTTACATTGTGATGACAACATACCACTGTCACACAGCTGTAGTCCATGGGGAAACAAAGCAGAGGTCACGGAGTGGGGCCCACATCTCTGACATTGGAAGGGAAAGTCACAACTCAGTTAACATACACTGGGGGGAAACTCAGACAGTAGAGAGGCAGGAGACTTTAAGTAAATGTAAAATGCCGGTGTTGATTCTTACCTGTATGTCATTGAAAATACTGCTGTATTACTGTGTCCCTGTTGTCTGTGTCGTCCTCTTCGTCTTCCTCCTCTTCACTCTCCGCAGGCTCCACAGCTGCCACAACACCACCATCTGGACCATCCTCCTGCAGGAAAGGCACCTGGCGTCGCAAAGCCAGGTTGTGAAGCATACAGCAGGCCACGATGATATGGCACACCTTCTTTGGTGAGTACATTAGGGATCCACCTGTCATATGGAGGCACCTAAACCTGGCCTTCAGGAGGCCGAAGGTCCGCTCGATCACCCTCCTAGTATGCCCATGGGCCTCATTGTACAGTTCCTCTGCCCTTGTCCTGGGATTCCTCACTGGGGTCAGTAGCCATGACAGGTTGGGGTAACCAGAGTCACCAATTAGCCACACACGGTGTCTCTGAAGTAGTTCCATCACGTAAGGGATGCTGCTATTTCGCATGATGTACGCGTCATGCACTGACCCAGGGAACTTGGCATTTACATGGGAGATGTACTGGTCAGCCAAACAGACCACCTGGACATTCATGGAATGATAACTTTTTCTGTTCCTGTACACCTGTTCACTTGTGCTGGGGGGGACCAAAGCAACATGTGTCCCATCAATTGCACCAATGATGTTGGGATTATGTCCAAGCGCATAGAAATCACCCTTCACTGTAGCCAAATCGCCCACCTCAGGGAAAACAATGTAGATCCGCATGTATTTCAGCAGGGCAGACAACACTCTGGACAACACCTTGGAAAACATAGGCTGAGACATCCCTGATGAAATGGCCACTGTTGTTTGAAATGACCCACTTGCCAAAAAATGGAGTACTGACAGAACCTGCACTAGAGGGGGGATCCCTGTGGGTTGGCGGATGGGTGACATCAGGTCTGGCTCCAGCTGGGCACACAGTTCCTGTATAGTGGCTCTGTCAAGCCTGTATGTCAGTATGACATGTCTTTCTTCCATGGTCGACAGGTCCACCAGCGGTCTGTACACAGGAAGATTCCTCCATCTCCTCGCAAGTCCCAGCGGACGGTGCCTAGGAAGGACAACATGGAGCACAGAGTCAATCAACCCACAGGTATGTTCCCACAGCTTGCACAGTACACGATTCTCAATGCATTGAATGGCTTGTATGAGTGTTGATGCAAGGCCTAGGTATGTGTGACGCAGTAGAAATTAAGATATGGGGGCCCTTGAAATGGCGGCTGCCTGACCTGTGAAGTGCGACAGTGGGATGTGAGGTCAATGCGCTGGCGTGGCACACCGTGGCGGTCGAAAACCGCGGCGCAAAGCCGCATTGGTCAACATTGAACCCTATGGGTTTCAGGAGCCAATGACGATGTGCGCCGGCGGTCGCGGTACACACCGCCGCGGGCTTGACCGCCATTTTCTATCTGCTTAATCACTCGATACCTGATCATCCACAGGAGAGGACCTATACTGCAAGTGCTGCTGTGACCTCGGTCTGGAAGAGACAATGGCTGCTGCGACTGGGGAAAGGGCCCCTGCCTTCACTTCTGAAGAATTGGATAAACTCGTGGATGGGGTCCTCCCCCAGTATGCGCTACTCTACGGTCCTCCAGACCAACAGGTAAGTACACTGGGACCATGCTTTGTGGCCAATGCCTGGGTTGAGTGGGGTGAATGAAAGATGGTGGGGAGGGGAGCGAATGAGGCATGCATCAAACGACAGATGAGAGCATGTGCCACATGGCAAGGGTGGGGATGGGGGGCCACTCACATCGAGCATGCAGAAGGTGATGGTTTTTTTTTCTCCCCCTGCACATGTCACATAGGTCAGCGCCCATCAGAAAATCCACATTTGGCGTGCCATCGGCAAGGACGTCCGGACCCTGGGGGTCCACAACAGACGGGGCACCCACTGCCAGAAGAGGTGGGAGGACATCCGCCGCGGGAGCAGGAAGACCGCGGAGGCTCTGCTGGGGATGGCCTCCCAACGTAGGAGGGGTGCCAGTCGTACTTTGACCCCCCCGATGTCCCGGATCCTGGCAGTGGCCTACCCCGATGTGGATGGGCGCGTGAGGACATCACAGCAGACACAAGGGGGTGAGTGCAAGCACATTCTGCTGATTTTGCGCACATTGGAGGTGTCTGGGTGGGGGAGGAGGGCTGTGGGTATCCCTAGGCCAGGGCGATTTCTGTAGGCTAGGCCCCTCCGTTAGGCATGCCCTGTGCCCCCGCCCCCCACCTCTGTAGGTTGCCTAGTACAGCTATTCATGGCCCTGTGTCACCTATGTGTGGAGTTGTCGTCCATAGGCTTGTAGGCCATGTCCCACGGATTGAGTAGTGTACCCCAAGTGCGCGGCGTAGTGCAGGGGGCTTCTGTGTCTGTCCTCTCTGCCAACGGTGTCGCCAATGCATGCACTCAACATGTCTTTGTTTCTCCACCCCCCCCCCTTTTTTTGGTGGTCTTCCTGTTCATGTGTGCATTAGCATCATCAGGCGGAGGAGAAGTGGCATCGGAGCACGAGGGAGCTGTATCTCACATGGCCATGGAGGGCCATGCAACTGACTCGGATTTCACCAGTGAGACGGAGGGCGAGGGTAGCTTCACAGCGGTGACACGTGGTGACACCAGCGACACAGACACGTCCTCGGAATGGAGCTCCCTTGTGGTGGCGGCAACATCCGTGCCCACCGCAACAACAGGTACAGCCGCCACCCAGCGCACCAGCTCCGCCCTCCCAGCAGCCCCTCAGCGTTCGCCCCGTGCCCGCTCACCCAGGAAGGTGGGCATCTCCTTCGCCCCAGGCACCTCAGGCCCTGCCCCAGTTACCCCTGCTGCCCTCAGTGAGGAGGTCATTGACCTCCTGAGGACGCTCATTGTTGGGCAGTCTACCCTTTTGAATGCCATCCAGGGTGTAGAAAGGGAGGTGCACCGGAGTAATGCATACCTGGAGGGCATTCATTCGGGTCAGGCTGCCCATCAGCGATCGTTCAATGCTCTGGCCTCAGCACTGACGGCAGCCATTGTCCCTGTCTCCTGCCTCCCTCCTCCAACTTCCTCAACCCAGTCCCACTCCCCTGTACCTCTGCCTATCCCAGACACACCATCAGACCAGCCTGCACACACCTCAACACCCAAGGGAAGCTCATCCAGACATAAGCACCACACATCACACAAGCATTCACCCAAGCAACATCCACATGCAGACATGCCAACAGCCACTGCCTCCTCTGTGTCCCCCTCCTCCTCGTCTCCCTCCTCCCTCCCTGTGACGTCTCCACTCACACTTGCATGCACAACATCTTCAGCCACTACGTCCATCACCAGCACACCCACCAGAACACTCCGCACACGTGCAGTCACCACCCCCACTACCATTTACACGTCCCCTGTGTCCTCTCCCAGTGTGTCTGTCACCCCCTCTTCCAAACCACACAAACGCAGGCATCCACCCACCCAACAGCCATCCACCTCACCACAGCCTCCAGCCCAAGCACCTGCACCCAAAGACACCAGACTTCACTCTCCTACAACCACATCCTCTTCCTCCACTCCCATACCCACTACAACTACCCGTCCCTGTCTTTCTAAATTGATTTTCCTTTCCAACCTTGACCTCTTTCCAACAACTGACCCACCCCCTCCATCTCATAAGACTCCAATCAGCACCTCAGCCACCACAAAACCTGGACCTCCAAAGACAATAGTCCAAGGATTTTGGAGTCCACCACCTTCAAGGCCAGCTACTTCGGCTAGGAGTAAAGAGACGGCCAGCCCACCCCCTGAAAAAAAAGCCAAGAAAGCCAGTGCCCGGCACGAGAGGCCAAAGACAGCAGGCTCCAAAAGCACTACCCTGGCACCGTCAGGGAGTGGGGTGCCACCTGGCACACCGCCAAAGGGAGGAAAGGGCCACAGACGAGCAGGGAAGGGTGGCAAGGGCAGCACGCCCGACAAGTCCGGCAGCAGGCGAGCTGCCCAGGAGGGCCCCACCAGCCCCATTCCAGGTGTGCAGGAGGACACCCACGGGCCCGGGACAGCAGCACAGGAGGGCCCCGCGAGCGAGAAGACAGATGTGCACGAAGG
The DNA here is from genome assembly GCF_031143425.1 of Pleurodeles waltl. NCBI lineage: Eukaryota > Metazoa > Chordata > Amphibia > Caudata > Salamandridae > Pleurodeles > Pleurodeles waltl. Next base: position 698,384,987 of record NC_090447.1, read on the forward strand.
GCCCGGCAGACACATGTCAGGTGGCGAGTGAAGTCCATGTCAAGGCCGGATCTGGTGACCTGGACACACATGTCAAGCACCGCTGAACAGGGCCCTTCAAGTCAAGTACCGCTGAACAGGGCCCTTCAAGTCAAGCACCGCTGAACAGGGCCCTTCAAGTCAAGAACCGCTGAACAGGGCACCGCCGTCTCAAGAACCGCTGAACAGGGCCCTTCAAGTCAAGCACCGCTGAACAGGGCCCTTCAAGTCAAGCACCGCTGAACAGGGCCCTTCAAGTCAAGAACCGCTGAACAGGGCACCGCCGTCTCAAGAACCGCTGAACAGGGCCCTTCAAGTCAAGCACCGCTGAACAGGGCCCTTCAAGTCAAGCACCGCTGAACAGGGCCCTTCAAGTCAAGAACCGCTGAACAGGGCATCGCCGTCTCAAGAACCGCTCAACAGGGCCCTTCAAGTCAAGCACCGCTGAACAGGGCCCTTCAAGTCAAGCACCGCTGAACAGGGCCCTTCAAGTCAAGAACCGCTGAACAGGGCCCTTCAAGTCAAGCACCGCTGAACAGGGCCCTTCAAGTCAAGAACCGCTGAACAGGGCACCGCCGTCTCAAGAACCGCTGAACAGGGCCCTTCAAGTCAAGCACCGCTGAACAGGGCCCTTCATCTCAAGCACCACTCCGCTGGGCCCTTCAACTCAAGCACCGCTCTGCTGGGCCCTTCAACTCAAGCACCACTCCGCTGGGCACCGCCGTCTCTGCACCGCTCCGCTGAGCCCTTCATCTCAAGCACCGCTCCGCTGGGCACCGCCGTCTCTGCACCGCTCCGCTGGGCCCTTCATCTCAAGCACCGCTCCGCTGGGCACCGCCGTCTCTGCACCGCTCCGCTGGGCCCTTCATCTCAAGCACCGCTCCGCTGGGCACCGCCGTCTCTGCACCGCTCCGCTGGGCCCTTCATCTCAAGCACCGCTCCGCTGGGCACCGCCGTCTCTGCACCGCTCCGCTGGGCCCTTCATCTCAAGCACTACTCCGCTGGGCCCTTCAACTCTAGCACCGCTCCGCTGGGCACCGCCGTCTCTGCACCGCTCCGCTGGGCACTGCCGTCTCAAGCACCGCTGGCCCATTGGCAGAAGGGGCAGGCCCGCATCTGTGTCGGGCAGGGCTGCACAAAGCACTCTGGGCACCATGCCTCCTCCAGAACCAGTGGAGTCTGTAATCCACTTGTGAGACTGTGGCTTTGCACTCCCCAGGATGGCACAGTGGGCAATCCACCCACTGTAGAGACTTGTGAGACTGTGGCTTTGCACTCCCCAGGATGGCACAGTGGGCAATCCACCCACTGTAGAGACTTGTGAGGCTGTGGCTTTGCACTCCCCAGGATTGAACAGTGGCCATGGAGGCCCCTCGTGGATCTGGCGTCGTGGACTCATCTGGCTGAGGTGCCCCCCTTTCCCTTCCCCCTGAGGTGCCTGTAGTTTTGCTATCTGATGCCCCTGCAGTGTTCTCTCCATTGGAGTCGGGTATCCTGTGTGGGCTTTGCCCATGTGTTTAGGCCCATTGGCCCACAAACAATGGCTGATACCCAATTTGGACAGGACAATTTACATATATATATATAGTTATAGATGTTTGATATATTTTTTTACTTAGCCGTACAATATACTTCAAATTTCATAATCATTTTATTTTGTCTTTGCATTCTTCCGGGGGGTTTGGGGGTGTCACTCTGAGTTGTTGCTCTGCATTGAAGTGTATGTAGTTGTGGGTGAGGGTGAGGGTGGGTGTGTCGCGTATGTGTGTCCCCGTAATTTTTTGCCTCCCCCCTCCCCTGTGTCATAGGTGCAGTACTCACCGTTGTCTTCTGCGCCGGCGTTAGTGCTCCTGGTAGAGGAGCAGGAAGACAATAGCTGGTAGGATGTGTAGTTCGGGTTTCATGCTGTCCAGATTCCTCGTGGAGTGTGTAGAGGTGAGCGTTTTCCGTTCGTAATGGCTGTTTCTGCCGTGTTTTTATCGGCGGGGCTACCGCCCCGGAAAAGGTGGTGGATTGATGGGTTGTGATAGAGTGGGCGGTACATTGTCTCCCACCTGTCTGTTGGCGGTGACCGCCGCGCTGTTTGTTTGTCCCGCCGTGGCGGTCGGAGTGTTAAAGTGGCAGTCTCTGTTGGCGGTTTCCACCAGGGTCAGAATTCCATTTTTTTTACCGCCTGCCTGTTGGCGGGTTGGCCGCCGCTTTAACACCGACCGCCAGGGTTGGAATGACCGGCGGAGTTGCAGGGGGTGCGACGGGTGCAGTGGCACCCGTCGCGATTTTCACTGAAAAGCAGACAGTGAAAATCTTTGTGGGGCCCTGTTAGGGGGCCCCTGCACTGCCCATGCCAGTGGCATGGGCAGTGCAGGGGCCCCCAGGGGCCCTACGGCACCCATTCCCGCCATCCTGGTTCTGGCGGTGGACACCGCCAGAAACAGGCTGGCGGGAAGGCGGTCGGAATCCCCATGGCGGTGCTGCAAGCAGCGCCGCCATGGTGGATTCCCTGGGCCAGCGGGAAACCGGCGGGAAACCGCCGGCTCCCCTTTTCTGACCGTGGCTTTACCGCCGCGGTCAGAATCGCCCAGGAAGCACTGCCAGCCTGTTGGCGGTGCTTCCGTCGCCCTCCGCCATGGCGGTCATGGACCGCCAGGGTCAGAATGATCCCCTATATGTTTGCGGTACTTATGGGATTTCAGCTCCTTAAGGAATATATACGATGGGTTCGACTGCTAAACGCCTGTCCTACAGCAAGGACACGCACCGGACAGAACTCCTACCCTGTCTTTCGGAGCACTAGGCAGGGGTGCCCACTGTCTTCCCTGCTATTTGTCCTGGCGGTGGATCCTCTGGCACAGCAACTTCGGGAGGGCACTGAGACATGGGGTATTATGATAGGCACCCCGATGCACTTGGTATCTTTGTATGCAGATGATATTGTGTTGTACACGAAAGATCTGGGCCAGAACCTCAAAACAGCTGTGCAGATATATGCAGATTTCGCTCCCCTGTCTGGACTAGAGCTCAATTATAGCAAATCTACAGCATCCTTATTCAGTAAGATGGATATGAGGGAAACCATCACTTTTGGTAGTAAACCAATACAAGTAGCCGCAGACACCTTCCGGTACCTCAGAATTCACATATATAGAACCCCAGCAGATTTATTAGAAGGCAATCTGCAGAGAGTGATAGCGTCGCTCAGGTCGCAGGTCCGGTTCTGGATAACGCTGCCGCTGTCCATTGCAGGGCAGCTGGCACTGGCAAAAATTGTGATGTTACCTCGCATTATGTACTATTTTGTGAACCTGCCGGTAACGGTCCCTACAGCTTATTTTAAAACACTACACTCTATCCTATTAGATCTTATCTAGGGGACTGGTAGATGCTGGATAAGCTTAGCGAAGCTGCAGATGACTTAAAACCAAGAAGGTATGGGAGCCCCAGATTTCAAAGCCTACTGTATAGCGGGTCAGCTCCAATGGCTGGCATACTGATTAGCTGGACACAATTTACATGAAATAGAATTTACGAAATCCATGCTCGACAGAGGTCGACTCCATTGTCTGATATTTCCCAGATCCCGCCCCCCGGAAGGGCTGCTGCTCCTACTACAAGTGGCCTTCCAAAACTGGAAGCTTACACTCAGGTCAACTACCGACACAATTCATAGTGCCTCAAATATCCCATTGCTAGGACTCCCCCCGAATGTCGGAATACTGTCCCAAGGGAGGATACACTGTCGACACAGGAAGGAGTGGATACTATTGGGGCACTGTTCAAGGACTGCCTATTACACACACATGCAGACTTCACTCATGAGCACAACTTACCCACCTTATTATTTCTGTTCTATGCAAACATAATACACTATAATAGGGATCACTGGGCACCGGAAGGAATTGAACCCCCAACGCATGATTTAATTTCCGCAATGCATATCATGGGACATGAGAGAAACTTAATTTGATGGCTTTATAAGGGCCTCAGAGTACAATTACAGAAGTCCCTCACACCCTTGGGGACCAAATGGGGGGAGGATGTGGGTAGGGAACTCTCGAACAAGGAGTGGTCCTCCATACTGACATATCCAAAACAAGTATCTTCTATTACCCAATATAAATTCATACAACACACCATATTACATAGAGCATATCTTACACCACATAGGTTACACATCTTATTCCCGGCTTTGTCACCGACATGCCCGAGATGCAAAGCAGAAGACGCGGAGCTACTCCATATGCTCTGGAACTGACCTAGCATCAGCCAATACTGGCACTATATTGGTACCATCCTGGAGGAGGTGACAGGGAGAGGCGAATGGCAGATGGCAAAGGCGTGCCTGCCCAGTCTCTTCCCACATACCAAGAACGGGAAGATGACGTCACGCTTTGCAGACTTGGCCTTGCTATTGGCAAAGCACCTTTTAACTAGGTGCTGGAAAGAACCAACTGCACCCTCGGTGATGCAGTGGAGTACAGAGGTGAAGGAAAGGGGCGTGGCAGAGTGCGCCACCCTCCGACGGGAGGAAAGCAGAGGTTTATGAAGGACCCCATAGCGTTAGAATGGGATGTGCTCCTAGAAGCTTATAAGACCACCTGTGACAACAACGGGGAATGGGTGAGGACATGGGTGCTGCCAACCACATAATGCAAGGCTTTTTATAATCTTCCGGTATGGAATAGAGATAGGGGAAACAGGTATTGCGAAAAGAAGAGCGTGGTTCCACAAGCTACCAACAGGGAAAAGCTACTAGACCAACATCCCACATGGATACATGTCATAAACACATGATACATAACGAAGAGCTAACAATAGACAGGATTACGGCTTTGCCAGGCACACAAGACTTCAAAGTCAAGTTTAAGGGGGGAGGGGGTGTGGGCAATGTTATTGGTTATTAGAGGACAAATAAGCAATTATTGAAGTTGTGCATATTATGAAAAAAATGATTAACCTGTGTGTTGGATCGGAAAAGGTCTAGATATAAGATGAGTGGCGGTCAGGTCGAGCAGATATACACAATAAATGTACTTTACCTCGGTACGGATCAAGTACAGAAGACTATACTGTAATGCACAACATGTGAGTTGTTGTATAAGCTTTGACGAAAAACAATAAAAATGTGCTTAAAAGAAAACAGTATCCGTGCAACACTGACACGTATACACCTATAACTTGCTAGAGCTCCATAACTATGACAGGATGACAAGACCTAGGCAGGAGTAGGCAGAAATGTAAATAACTACCAATATATTGTCAATGACAATTTCATACAAATCGGGATAAGCAAAGACCAACAGCTGTAAAACATACTTTTTATTATAGCATGTTCATCATTAAATGTAAAATATTGCAAATATACTAGTGTACATTCAAAATACATTCAAAAACCTAAAATACTTTGAGTATAACGAAAAGAACAAAATATTAAATGCAATTTGAGGATTAGTAGCATAAATTCTGTAAAACGGTATGTTCATGGGGAATGAAAACAAATGATATTTTCATTTCAATCACTTACCATCATGCAAAGATGTTTCCAATGAGTTTGTGCCTGAGGTCAGTGCCTTATCATCATTATTGTCAGCTTGCTGACACATACCACCACCAGCTCTCTGGTGTTGTTACTGGTAACTGTCATCAGGATCGCAGGAAAGTTATTTCACAAGACAGGCTGTGCAGCATACAATATAACACAATATTCTTGTAATCGTTGCTACGTTTTCAGTAGAGGAAGGCCCCTTCGGACTTATCCAGGCACCTAAACTGTGACCTGGCATTGCCGGGTTTCTCAGAGGCTCTAAAAGCTACTTATCACTTGGACATGTTGAGTCCCCTGAAAAATATAAACACAAAAGCAAATATAAATGAAATTATGGTTGGAAGGACACAACTTTCTCATAACAATTTACACCAACATAATGTTTAAAACTTACCGACTAGCCAGGCGCTCCTTTGTACAAGGTATGTCATCTGTGTGGTATGCAGCAGTTACATAGCACTAGCGAGTCAAGAGTGGAACCTGGAAAACTTTCACACACACTGATGACGTAGAGATCTGCAATGTAAACCACCTACACATTCATGAAATGCAAATACTTCCTATTGCGGAACACTAGCTCCTGGTCATAAAGTGGCTCCATTGCAACGTGAGTTAATTCTGTGGCACCAACCACGTCTTATGGTTCTCAATCCATTGAACTTAGCCTTGATATTGTGTATTGTAGCAGTATCCTTTAGAAAATGGATGTAGTCATTCATGTCTAGGCATAACATCTGGGACCTAGTTAACAACAGCCGAAAAGATGGCTGCGACATCCCATTGGAGTCGCCAATTGTGTTCTGGAATGAGTCGGGAGCACAGAAATGCAACATTGCCAATGCAATATTCACAATGGATGGATGGGAGTCTGAATTTTTATGTCTGGCAAAAGATTGAAACTGTGCCACAGCTCAGTCTGTACTTCTTCATGATGTGCCGTTCCTCCACAAAATTTACATCAGGATATGCTTTGTGCACACGTTCCTTACATCAGCATATCCTTCTTTGACTTGCCTGTGGTGCTTCATGGACATATTGGCAACATATGAGTTTACCGTGCAAATGTTATTTGTTCACACCATCATCAAATACTTTATTCCGTTCAAATAAAAAAACATTAAAAGACATCAAATATATACATACACAATTCTCAGACATACAATAAATAACAAAATTAATAAGAATTTTGAGTACCAAAAGCAGCATATATATAATTTAACACAGCCTGTATTATCTCTTCATTTCCCAGATTGTATAAATGAGAGAAAGCAAGGTAACTAGACCTAATGCCCTTGGACAAAAAGATTGGACGTAACAACCTTCTTCTAGGTGCAATGTAGAGGGTACAAAAAAGAACAAAGTGCAAGGTGCTTTGAGGTGTTTTTCCATCACAACAACTTGGCAGAAGTTTCTTAAGCCAGGTGCCACGAGTAGGGGATGCTACTAAATAATGCATTATATGCAGACCTAGCCTGGTAAGTAAAAACCTATGCTGCTCAGAACAGATAGTGTCCAAGTATAACATAGGATGTAGTTGCTGTAGAGGCATCCTCTCCTGATCTCTGGCTGTGGCTATATATAGTTTTAGGTCATGAATTAAATGCCAATATGTCTCCTTGATCCTTTTAATGTCCAACCTCACTAAAAGGTCTGGGGCAAAAAAAACTCCCCTTCCCCAAGACGAAGAAATGTAGAATGAACATATCTAAGCCAGGGTATGTCCATTGACCGTGATAGTCTGATCACTGTTCTACACAAGTGAGCTTCAGGATTTGACCAAATTTTTAGCCATAAGAGTACAGGTTGGAGTTTTATATAGTCAGATATGCCCCTCAGGCCTACTTCTTCATGACAAAACATTACTGAGGTAGATTGTGGAACTGCTAATAGCCTTCTTAGAAACTTATTTTCAACTACCTGAAGACTTGAACAATCAGCATGGCCCCAGACTCCTGCTCCAAATGTTGCAATAGAAGAACATTTACTTTTGCTAGTCATATGTCATTTCATCAAGAGCAGTTACAATTCATCCCTTCTTATCCTATTGTAAAATAGTCCATCATTCAATTTGCATAATTTCTTTGTTTTGTTATGCTGCAGCTTGACAACAAGTTCCCACATCGAAAGTTCTGTGTAGTGCCGGTAATGTGATCTTGTGTTTTGAAAAATGTATATTACAAAATTTGTCTGGTAAAATAGCACATGTTGTGAAGTTAGCACTTGCCTACCACATTTTTATAAATGTTAAAAGTAATATATGTATGGTCAAAATTATATTTTTTTCCAAATCTGTCAAGGTTGACTTACATTACATGGTGGATATTGTACATATATTATTTGTAATGGGTATGTTCTAGTTATTATTGACGGAAGCAACATTACACAACGGATTATTCTGTCAATAACGCACTACTGGTCTGCCGTATGTCAGGCATACCCTATGTTGACAATGTTAATTGTTGATGATGAAATAGACATGGTGGACAACTGACTACTTAGTGCAGTCTCTACCTGCCATTTCCAGTGTCTGCAATCCTGCATTAGTTATAATGGTCAGTAATTGACAGAATCTGCCATCAGCTGTGGAAGCGTCTTTTGACAGAAATTTTGTCACATTGGCGTACATGTGTTTTAAGCCTGCTTTATAGAAATAGGGTCTTAGGTTGGCAGTCAGGTTACCCCCTGTCCAGGCAAGGACCCTCACTTTAGTATGGGTAAGTCACACACAATCCAAATTATCCTGTGCCCACCCTCGGGTAGCTTGGCACTTAGCAGTCAGGCTTAAACTAGAAGGCAATGTGTAAAATATTTGTGCAATAAATCATACAATAACACCATATAGCACCACAAAAATACACCACACAGTGTTTAGAAAAAATATATAATATTTATCTGATAAGATGCAGGTCAAAACCATTAAAATGCAATAAGTAAATGTTGCGATATCACTGAAAAGTTATATAAAGGCCCTCATTACAACCCTGGCGGTAAATGCTGCCTACCGCCGTGCTGACCGTGCTGACCGCGACGGTATTCCGCTACTGGTATTATGACCCACACTGAGAAATCCACCACTATACAGACACCCACACAAGTCCGCCAGACCAAAGTTCAGTGTTAAATTGGCGGTACCAAAACTCACACTGTTACGCCAACAGTAATACGCCCACAGTATCAGGACCCATGAATCACCGTGGCGGTCATTCAACCGCGGTAAACCATTGGCGGTACACACCACTGCGCTCAAAATACACACGCACTTACAAAACTACACCACATTGGACAATTCAAACTACACACACCTGGCACACATACACATACCACACCCACACACTCACACCACTATAAAACACACACCCACATTACCCACAACCCTTTCAATTAAAAAAAAGATCGCCGACACAGAGAGACACAAGCCAGGAGCACCCACTCAATCTGAACCGCATAACACCATCACCCATACACCATCCACACACCTCACACCACATACCACAACACATCACCCCACACATCCTCAGACATATCACTCACACCACATCCATGGCACTCCAAAGAAACCCTAGGTTTTCAGAGGAGGAGCTAAGGGTCATGGTGGAGGAAATCATCCAGGTAGAGCCACAGCTATTCGGATCACAGGTGCACAGACGTCCATTGATATCTCTCCACCACCTCACATATGCCCCACCATCACAACCCACCCATCCCAAAACCAAGCCCTGCATGTAACACCAATCCATGGACCCCCATCACAGACCTGCATGGACACCCATCACTACAGCATGCCCATTAGAGAGAATCACCTAGCCCACAAAATCACCACGCACACAAGCCTAAGCTGCCAGGGCTATCCCAACCATGCAGGGAAACCAACCCATGCACAAGATGGCACACACTGATACAATAACACTGCATTTTCATCCCCACAGGACCCCTACTCCACGTCACCGGAGAGGAGTTGCCACCAACATCCAGTCCCTCCCAGAGGAGGCCCACAGTGATGACAGCAGCTCTGCATGCCTGGATCAGGATGACCAACCTGGCCCATCCGGAACCTCTGGACAGTCGGTTACCCTGCCACAGCCCCAACCCACCACAGAGCCTCCCCCCTCAGGAAACACCAGCACAGCACCCACCCAGCAGGCCCATGCCACTGTCCCCAGGACACCTCAATCAGCAGCGTGTCCTCCACTACAGGGACCCCAGGCAACCCCACAAACACAGGACGATCAGGCAGTGGGCACACGTTTCAGAGGACAGAAGCACAGGACAACAGGGAAGCTGGGAGGACTGCTAAGGGACAGGGGGAGGACAGGTCCAGGGAACCCACTCTGTAGGAGGCACTCCCCAACATCCTGGGAGCATACCACCATTCCCAGGAGACCATGGGCCAGATACTGTACAAGTTGCAGGAGACCCAGTGGCTGCAGGAGGAACAGTACCAGGGGATCAGGGAGGACCTCAAAAACATCTACACCATCTTGGTCACCATTGCAGGGGTGCTGGCAGACATGGGCAAGACCATGAGGGAGGCAGTGGCACACCAACGGGCCCCTGACACTAGCCACACCGGAGAACAGCCCTCCACCTCTGCCGGCGCTAGTGGACAGAAGGCCCTGCCACAGGACCAACAGGCCACCAGCACCCCACCCCCTGCAGAAGGAGAACCACCCCGCAAATGGTCTCTGCGATCCAGGAAGAAGCCAGAGAACATTGCCAAGACCCCTGCCAGGAAACAAGACACTCCTGATTGTCACCGGTCTGTTCCACTCTGTCACTCTGTCCACCTTAAACTGCCAGTACTCCCCTTCCTATGCCCCATTGGACAATGCACGTGTGATACAAAGAGACCGGACTCTAACTGGACATTCCTCCACCATCACCCCAGCCCATTGCACATCCCCCTGTACATATAAGCACTTAAATAAACACCCTTGGAACAAATACTTATCTTGAGTCTGTCAAATGATTGAATCATATATTAGTACAACATTCTGAAAACATTGCAAGTCATATATACAGTCATTTAGACATTGGTATAAACTTTAGTGGGCAGCAATAAACATACCAGGAGCCAGAGTGGGCCACAGAGATCTGGAAATAGAGATGCCAAAGTGTACAGTAAGTGGCCATAGACATAGGGAAATCAGGCTGCCATGTACAATGTCCAACAGAAAACTGAAATGTAAAGTGAAGTTACAGTGTCTTACCTGTGTGTCACTGGAAGTACTGCTGAATTATATTACTTCTGTTGTCCACATCTTCTTCCTCTGCCTCCTCTTCCCCACTGTCCACAGGCTCCACAGCTGCCACAAGACCATCTCCAGGCTCATCCTCCTGCAGAAAAGGCACCTGGCATCTCAAGGCCAGGTTGTGCAACATGCAGCATGCATTGATGATCTGGCACACCTTCTTGGGTGAGTAGTACAGGGATCCAACTGTCAGATGGAGGCACCGGAAACTGGCCTTCAGGAGGCCAAAGGTTCGTTCAATGATCCTCCTTGTTCGCCCATGTGCCTCATTGTAATGTTCCTTGGCCTTTGTTCTGGCATTCCTCACTGGGGTCAGTAGCCATGAGAGGCCACACTAACCTTTAGGGACAACCACATACCCAGACACAAACTTATATTGCAAAGAAGGAAAACCACGGCACATCCCAAGAAGTAATAATGTTCCAGTTTATTCCTCGTAATATCTTTAGATGAAACAATGGCCTGTGGCCCAAGCTGACATCTTGGAGCCAGAATCAAAAGATGACAACAGAGATCCTTTTCAAATTAACAGCAGCCCAAATAGACAACAGCCGACACGTGTTTCGTCTGGGTAGACTTTATCAAGGCTGTAGTAAAGATAATTAGCTCAATGTTCCAAAGTGCCAGAGACAAATTGATGTCTTATGATTTAAGAAAGCGGTCAAGTAAGGAAGAGCATGAGGACCATGGTAAGCCTCAAATATCTCCAAGCGTTTCCCTCTGCGTTGTGTTGACGGCGCTGCGAATAGTGATCTTATATTGGGTGGTGACCTTGGGCTCACCTATTAACCACACCTGATGCCTCTGGAGTTGGCCCATCACATATGGGATGCTGCTATTCCTCAAGATAAAGGTGTCATGCACAGACCCAGGAAACTTCGCATTCACATAGGAGCTATATTGGTCCGCCAAACACACCATCTGCACATTCATAGAGTGATAGCTTTTTCTATTCCTGAACACTTGTTCATTTCTCCGTGGTGGGACAAAAGCTACATGTGTACCATCTATGGCACCAATGATGTTGGGAATATGTCCCAGGGCATAAAAGTCAGCTTTCACTGTGGCCAAATCCCCCACCTGGGGGAATACAATGTAGCTGCACATGTGTTTCAGCAGGGCTGACAACACTCTGGTCAACACATTGGAGAACATTGGCTGAGACATCCCTGATGCCATGGCCACTGTTGTTTGACAGGAACAACTTGCCAGGAAATGGAGCACTGACAGGACCTGCACTAGAGGGGGGATACCTGTGGGCTGGCAGATAGCTGACACCAGGTCTGCCTCTAATTGGGCACACAGTTCTTGGATTGTGGCCCGATCAAGTGTGTAGGTTAGGATAATGTGTCTGTCCTCCATAGTCGCAAGGTCAACGATGGGTCTGTACACCGGAGGATGTCGTCATCTCATATTCATCCTCAGCGGCAGAAGCCTATGGAGCAAAACGGTGAGCAGAGGGTCTTATCCACACATCAATTGAAATAATGATGCATCTTTTACTTTACAGAACCTGCATGTGTATCTGAGAGTCAGTTGCTGTGCCAATGTCTGCTGTGCCGCAGTTAGGTGCCATGGCCTGTGCCCCCCTGAAATGGTGGCTGCCCGACCTGTGAGGATGGACAAGTGGAAATTAGGTAATTCTGCTGGTGTTGTACGCCATTGCCGTAGGCGGTCGATGACCACTGCACAACTTCACATTGGTTATCATTTGGCCAAATGGGTTCCAGGAGCCAATGGCGATGTACGCCAGCAGTGACGGTATGCACCGCCGCGGACGTGGCCGCCATTTTCTATCTGTTCACTCACTTGCTACCTGACCTTCAACAGGAGAGGATCTACACTGCAAGTGTTGCTGTGACCTGTGTCTGGAAGCGACAATGGCTCATGTGTCTGGGGAAAGGGCCCCTGCATTCACTGCGGAGGAGTTGGAGAAACTGGTGGATAGGGTCCTACCCCAGTACACGTTACTCTGCTGTCCTCCAGACAAACAGGTGAGTACACTGTGAGCATGATGCGTGGGCCATGGATGTATGGATTGCTGTGTGTGTAAGCCACATGTAGGGGGGAGCGGAGGCGTCCTGGCCAGGGTGATGCATGTATGGTGGTCAATGTAAGTGTGTCAGGGGATGGGAGGGATCTGGTGGGCCATGAGTGTGACGATCTGGATGGTTAATTAATGCCCTTTTCTGCTGTCTTTTCCATGCAGGTCAGTGCCCATCAGAAAAAGGGTATTTGGCGTGCCATTGCCAAGGAGGTGCGGACCCTGGGGGTCTTTGACTGGTGGAGCACCCACCGCTGGGCAAGGAAGACGGCTGAGGCCCAGATGGGGCTGGCCTCCCAACGAGGAAGGGGTGCCCGTCATACCCTGACCCCCTTGATGTTCCGCATCCTGGCGGTGGCTTATCCATAGTTGGATGGGCACTTGAAGGCATCACAGCAGCCCCAAGGGGGTGAGTGGAGATTCAGATTCATGACTGTGCAGGCGTTAAGGTTTACCTGGGTGGGGGATGTGGGCTGTGGGTGCCCTTAGGCCAGGGCGAACATGGCAGGATAGGTCCCTTGTCGGTTAGGCTCTAAAGCACTCCACCCCCAATAGTGTTAGTGTTCATCTACTACTGGGCAGGGTCCTGTGGGTTTCAGGTGTGCAGCTAATGGCGTTACTATCTTAGTAACTGGTAGTGCATGGCCTAGTGCATACGGCTGCTCCCTGTGAGTTGTGTACACCAACAGTAGTGTTGTTGCTGGCATTGACCGAGTGTATCCTCTGTCTCTCCCCCCTTTTGGTTTTGTCACCCTGTCCTTGTGTGAATTAGCATCATCTGGCGGAGGAGCAGAGGCACCGGCGACGGAGGGAGCTGTATCCCACATGGGCCTGGAGGCCGAATCCACAGACGGTGAGGGTAACAGTGGGACGGAGGGCGAGGGGAGCACCACGACCGGGACAGGAGGGGACACCACAGACAGCGACTCCTCCTCCAATGGAAGCTCCCTGGCGGTGGCAGACATCTTTGTGCCCACCCCAACAACAGGTTCAGCGCCCCCCCTACCAGCACTGCCCCCCAGCATCCCCTCAGCCTGTTTCCCGTGCTCGTTCACCCAGGAGGGTGGGCATCTCCTTCGCCCCAGGCACCTCAGGCCCTGCCCCAGTCAGCCCTGCTGCCCTCAGTGAGGAGGCTATTGACCTCCTGAGATCCCTCACTATTGGGCAGTCAACCATACTGAATGCCATCCAGGGTGTCGAGAGGCATTTTCAACAAACAAATGCATACCTCAAGGGCATTCACTCTGGCGTGGCGGCCCAATAGAGAGCATTTCAGGCTCTGGCCTCAGCACTGATGGCAGCCATTGTCCCTGTCTCTAGCCTCCCTCCTCCAACTTCCTCTACCCAGTCCCAATCCTCTCAACCTCAAACTATCCCAAGCACACCTTCAAACCATCATTCACTCAAACCACCACACAAAAGCGGCTCAGGCAAACACAAGCACTACACTTCATCTCACAGGCACTCACACAAGCACCATCCCCATGCAGACACACCAACAGCCACTGGCTCCACTGTGTCCCCCTCCTCCTCCTCGTCCACCTCCCTCCCAGTAGTGTCTCCACTCACATCTGAATGCACTACATCCTCATCCATTACCTCCATCACCAGCACGCCCATCACAACACACCCCTCACTGGCAGTCAACACCCCCACATCCATGCACACATCCCCTGTGTCCTCTCCCAGTGTGTCTGTGACCCCTCCTCCCAAAGTACACAAACGCAATCACCCACCCACCCAACAGCCATCCACCTCACAACAACATCCAGCCCATGCACCGTCAACCAAACTCGGCAGACAGACACCTCCTACAACCACACCCTCTTCCTCCACTCCCAAACCCTCTCCCTCTTCCCGCCCCAGTGTCCCTAAGAAGCTTTTCCTGGCAAACATTGACCTCTTCCCTACCTCTCCCCCCATCCTTCCCCTCGGGCCAGGGTGGCCAGAACCCAGCCCAGCACCTCAACCACCAAATCGTCATCTGCTGTGGTTCCTGCAACTCTCAAAGGCTCAAAGGGGGCACCCGTCAGCCCAGGCAGTGTGCCACCAACCCCTGCCAAGGCCAAAGCTTTTCCGCCACCTGGCATGGTAAAGAGGGGAACAGACAGGATCCAGCGAGGGGACGGAGCCCCAACCACCCAGCAAGGCCACCTCAAAGACTCCAGCTGCCAGGCCCAAGGCCACACCACCATCTGCCAAGGTGAGGAAGGGGCAGAAAAAAACAGCTAAGGCACTTCAGCCATCCGAGGCTGCAGGTGAAGGCCTGGTGTCTACCAGCACAACCAGCAGCACCGCCACCTGCACCACGGCCAGCACCACCAGCAGCCCTGCCGCTAGCACTGCCGCAAGCCCCGCCACCTGCACCACCACCTGCACCGCCCCAAGCAACACTACTGTCAGAAGCAGCAGCCCCAGTGGTCAGCCGTCAGAGGCTGCAGGAGAAGGGCTGGAGCCTCCCTCCACCACTGGCAGCACCGGCACCACAGCCAGCACTGCCACCCGCACCGCTGCTAGCACCGCCGCAAGCACCGCCACCTGCACCGCTGACAGTAGCACCACTGGCAGCAGCAGCAGCCCCAGTGGGCAGCCCTCCAAGGCTGCAGGAGAAGGGCTGGAGCCTCCCTCCACCACTGGCAGCACCCCCACCAGCCCCCACACTACCACCAGTTTGCAGCCACAGCTGTCGCCGAATGGAGTCTAGCCCTGCCTCCATGGACTATCATGCAACCTGGTCTGTGCAAATCTTGTGTCTCAGACACCCAGGTGAGGGTCTGAAAACTGCCATGACCCAAGTGTTGCATCACTGGGCACAGAGCCCCTTCCAGAACCAGTGGAAGAAGCCATCCACTCAGCCCCTCCTTGCCAGGATGAAGCACACAGGGCACAAAGCCCCCTCCAGAACCAGTAGTGAAGTGCATCCACTCACCCTATCCTTGCCAGGATGAAGCACACTGGGCACAAAGCTCCCTCCAGAACCAGTGGAGAAATGCATCCACTCACCCTATCCTTGGCAGGATGAAGCACACTGGACACAAAGCCCCCTCCAGAACCAGTGGAGAAATGCATCCACTCACCCTATCCTTGCCAGGATGAAGCACACTGGGCACAAAGCTCCCTCCGGAACCAATGGAGAAATGCATCCACTCACCCTATCCTTGGCAGGATGAAGCACACTGGACACAAAGCCCCCTCCAGAACCAGTGGAGAAATGCATCCACTCCCCCTATCCTTGGCAGGATGAAGCACACTGGGAAAAAAGCTCCCTCCAGAACCAGTGGAAGAAGGCATCCACTCACCCTATCCTTGGCAGGATGAAGCACACTGGGCACAAAGCCCTCTCCAGAACCAGTGGAAGATGGCATCCACTCACCCTATCCTTGGCAGGATGAAGCACACTGGGCACAAGGCCCCCTCCAGAACCAGTGGAAGAAGGCATCCACTTGAGAGACTGTGGCCTTGCACTCCCCAGAAGCAAGCAGTGGGCAAACCACCCACTTGAGAGACTGTGGCCTTGCACTCCCCAGGAGCAAGCAGTGGGCAAAGCACCCACTTGAGGGACTGTGGCTTTGCACTCCCCAGGACATCGCTGTGGGCATGGAGCCCCCTCCAGAAGCAGTGGCGTTGTCCCATCTGTGTGTTTTTGACCTGATGCCCCTGCAGTGTTCTCTCTGTATTGAGGCAGAAGTCAAGTGTGGGTTTGGCCTATGTGTTTTGGCCCAGTGGCCCACGGACATTTTGAGTGGACAATGTGCCGCCTTATGTACATATTGTATATTTTTGTCAATACTGTTTTAGAAATTCTTACGTATATCTGACTATTTCTAATATGTCACTGATTTGACTCTATTCCTTTTGTCCTTGCATTATTCCAGGGGGCTACGGGGTGTAAATGTAATGTTGATGCATGTGTTGGTGTATGGTGTTGTGGGTGAGGGTGGGGGGGGGGCGTGTTGCGTGTGTGTGTCACTCTCTTTTTCCTCCACCCCTGTCTCCTAGGTGCAGTACGCACCATGGTTGTCACCGCCGCCATTGGTACTCCTGGTAGATGAGGAGGTAGAACAGCATGGGGAGGAACTGCAGCTCGGGCTCCAAGGCGTCGTGGTTCTTCGTTGAGTGTCGAGAGGTGAGTGATTTCCCTTCCAAGTACTGTTTCCGCCGTGCTTTTGATGGTGTTGGTACTGCCCCGGAAAAGCTGGCGGATGGGCGGGTTGTGATGGGGTAGGCAGAACATTGTCTTCTGCCTGGCTGTTGGCGGTTACTGCCGGAGTGTCCAAGTGGCTGTATGTTTTGGCGGTTTCCACCGTGGTCGTGATCCCATTTTTTTTTTTACCGCCAGCCTGTTGGCGGTATTACCTCCGCTTTAACACAGACCGCCAGGGTTGTAATGAGGGCAAAAGTGTCTTACGTCTTTTTAAAAGCAAACAAAGCCTCTTTTAAGCACAAAGTACCTGATTCGCGTGAAAAATGTCCGCAGAGAAGCGTGGAAACAAAGGGGTGTGTGTCGATTTCTCAGGCTGCACATGGTGATGCGTTGCTTAGTTTTCACGCAGCGACGGCTGTGTGTCGATTTCTGGCGCTCCGTCGTGGATCCTCTTCAGGTTGCAAGGTTTTCAGACGCCCTGGGGATGGTGTGTGGATTTCCTGCGCTGGCAGGAGGAAGTCACAGGAGCTGCGTCGATCCGTTGGGCCTAGGGTCGAATTTTTTACCGCACGTCAGCCGCTGCGTCGATTCCTCTCTAGAAGTCAGGCTGCGTCATTCTGAATCGGCTGTGCATCGATTCGGTGGGAGGTGCGTCAAACTTTCAGCCGCTACGCTGGCGCTGCTTCGATCTTCTCGTTGTGAAGTCATGCTGCGTCGTTCCGGTTCGGCGTGCAGTGAAATTTTCACCGCTGTGCAGGCTGTGCGTCGTTTCTGGCAGGCTGTGCATCGGATTTCGCCGCACAAGGAGTTCTTCTTTATGAGATGACGTCTTTTTGGTCCTGAGACTTCGGGGAATGGGAGGTAAGCTCTATCCAAGCCCTTGGAGAGCACTTCTTCACCACAGCCAGAGAGCAGCAAGGCAGCAGGGCAACGGCAAGGCAGCAGTCCTTCACAAAAAGCAGACACGTGAGTCCTTTGGGCAGCCAGCAGTTCTTCTTAGCAGGATCCAGGTTCTGGTTCAGGTTTCTTCTCCAGGAAGTCTCTGAGTTGGTAGGGGCAGAGGCCCTGTTTATATACCCAAATGTGCCTTTGATGTGGGGAAGACTTCAAAGAGTGGCTTAGAAGTTCACCGGGTACCATGTCAGCTCAATCCTGTCTGCCAGGGTCCCAGTAGGGGGTGTGGCAGTCCTTTGTGTGAGGGCAGACCCTCCATCCTCCCAGCCCAGGAAGACCCATTCAAAATGCAGATGTATGCATGTGAAGCTGAGTATCCTGTTTTGGGGGTGAGTCTGAGTGAATGCACAAGGAGCTGTCAACTAAACCCAGCCAGACGTGGATTCTTAGACACAAAAAGCTTTAAGTGCAGAGAAATGCTCACTTTCCAAAAGTGGCTTTTCTAAAATAGTAATATTAAATCCAACTTCACCAGTCAGCAGGATTTTGTATCACCATTCTGGCCATATTAAATATGACCTTCCTACTCCTTTCAGATCAGCAGGTACCATTCAAACAATGTATAAGGGCAGCCCCAATGTTATCCTATGAAGGGAACAGGCCTCACAGCAGTGTAAAAACAAATTTAGGAGTTTTACACTACCAGGACACGTAAACTACAAAGGTGCATGTCTTGCCTTTTGCCTACACAGCACCCCGTCCTATGGGTTACCTAGGGCATACCTTAGGGGTGTCTTATATGTAGGAAAAGGGGAGTTCTAGGCTTGGCAAGTACTTTTAAATACCAAGTTGAATTGGCAGTGAAACTGCACACACAAGCTTTGCAATGGCAAGCCTGAGACAAGGTTTAGGGGCTACTTAAGTGGGTGGCACAATCAGTGCTGCAGGTCCACTAGTAGCATTTAATTTAAAGGCCCTGGGTATAGGGATACCACTTTACAAGGGACTTATAGGTAAATTAAATAGTCCAATTGGGTAAGATCCAATGTTACCATGTTTAAAGGGAGAGAGCATATGCACTTTGGCACTGGTTAGCAGTGGTAAAGTGTGCAGAGTCTAAAAACCAGAAAAAAGGGTATCTAAAAAGTGGAGGGAGGCAGGCAAAAAGTTAGAGGTGGCCACCCTAAGTCCGTCAGGTCTAACATGTGTCCCCCCCAGCTGAAAGTGGGGAGAGCTACCCAACCTCCTGGGAGCTCTCATCGCTAAGGCGGAAGTATCTGGAGAGACCATCAGCGAAGGGACCACCTCAAGAGTTTAGGATTCCCCCCCTCATCTGCATGAGCCATCTGAGGGGCCTGTGGTCTGTGTGAACTCGGAAGTGAGTCCCAAACAGGTATGGTCTCAGCTTCTTCAGTGCCCAGACCACAGCAAATGCTTCTCTCACAATAGCACTCCACCTCTGTTCCCATGGTAATAGTCTTCTGCTAATAAAGTCTACTGGTTGGTCTGAGCCCTCCTCATTTATCTGTGCTAGGACCGCCCCTATGCCATGCTCTGAAGCGTCCATCTGCACAATAAATTCGTGGGAGTAGTCAGTGGGTTTGAGCACAGGGGCCGTGCACACGGCTTCCTTCAGAGAATCAAAGGCTTTCTGACAAGTCTCTGTCCAATTCAACAACCTAGGTTGCTTTTTGAGGTAAGTTCTGTCAAGGGTGACACAATGGTACCATAGCCCTTGACAAACTTATGGTAGTATCCAGTGAGGCCTAAGAAGGCTCTCACTTTGGTCTGTGTTCTAGGTGGTTGCCAGGCCTTGATAGTTTCAATCTTGGCCTGGAGTGGCTGCACCTTGCCACCACCTACTAGGTGTCCCAAGTACACTACGGAACCCTGCCCAATCTGGCACTTACTAGCCTTGATGGTCAGGCCTGCCTGTTGCAGAGACTGAAGTACCTCCTTGAGGTGGAGCAGGTGTTCCTCCCAGCTGGAACTATAGATAGCTATGTCATCTAAGTAGGCTCCGCAGTAGGCATCCTTGCCAGCTAGGAACCGGTTAACCAACCATTGGAAGGTAGCAGGGCAATTTTCAACCCAAAGGGCATCACCCCGAACTGGTAATGGCCATCAGGTGTGGAAAATGCAGATCTCTCTTTAGCCCCCTCAGTCAAGGCAATCTGCCAGTACCTTGATGTGAGATCAAAAGTACTCAGGAACTTGGCAGCGCCTAGCCTGTCAACGAGCTCATCAGCTCGGGGGATGGGGTGAGCGTCAGTCTGTGTGACTGAGTTGAGACCTGGTAGTCCACACAGAACCGGAGTTCTGGCTTTGCACCGGGGGCAGCAGACTTAGGTACCAGCACCACAGGGCTAGCCCAGGGACTACTGGACTCCTCAATCACCCCTAGGTTAACATCTTGGAGACCACCTCCTTGATGCTGGCCTTCACCTTATCCGACAACCTGTAAATTTTGTCCTTCACAGGGGACTATCTCGTGTGTCAATGTCATGGACACACAGATGGGTAAGTCCAGGAGTAAGGGAAATAGGGAAGAGAACTGCTCTAACAACTCATAGCAGTCTCCTCTCTGATCTAGAGTCAGGGAGTCAGAGAGAATGACACCCTTCACTGACCCATCACCTTCTTTGGAAGAGAGGAGGTCGGCGAGAGGTTCACTCTCCTCTTCCATGCCCTCATCTGTGACCAGGAGCATACAGACCTCAGGCCTCTCAAAGTGAGGTTTGAGTCTGTTGAAATGGAGAACCCTTAAGGGGTGCCTAGGGGTCTTGAGGGCCACTAGGTAAGTGGACTCCCCCTTCCGCTCCTTAATCTCAAATGAGCCAGACCAGTGGCCCTGGAGAACCCTAGGCTCTACTGGCTTCATTGCCCACACCTTGTCTCCAGATGAAAACTCAACCAGAGTGGCCTTCCGGTCATACCACTCCTTCATCACCACTTGACTTGCCTCAAGGTTACTCTTGGACTGCTTCCAGATGCGTTGGGTTTGGTTGCGGAGGGCCAGCATGTAGCTGACCACATCCTCGGGAGGTGTCTTGGGAGCTTTCTCCCAGTCCTCTTTAACTATGCTTAGCGGTCCCCTAACAGGGTGACCATAGAGAAGTTCAAAGGGGCTGAACCCCACCCCTTTCCGGGGCAAATCCCTATAAGCAAATGGCAGGCATGGCAAGAGGACGTCCCACTTACGCCTCATGGCTTCAGTTAGGCCATTGTTCCTGCCTTTAAGGGTCTTGTTGAATCTCTCAACAAGCCCATTGGATTGAGGATGATAAAGGGTGGTAAACCAGTAGGTCACCCCACACTCATCCCACATGGACTTCATGTATGCAGACATGAAGTTTGTGCCTCTGTCAGACACAAATTCCTTAGGGAATCCCACATGGGTAAATATTCCCAGCAGGCCTCTGATCACCAATGCTGCAGTCACTGTTCTCAGAGGGATTGCCTCTGGATAGTGGGTGGCATGGTCCACCAAAACCAGGATAAATCTGTTACTCAAGGCAGTTTTGGGGTCCAAGGGACCAACGATGTTGATGCCCACCCTTTCAAAGGGGGTGTCAACGATCGGGAGTCAGGGGGGCTTTACGTTTTTTCCCTGTCTTCCCACTAGCCTGGCAGGTGGGGCAGGCTCTGCAGAAATTACCTGAGGCTACCCTCATTCTTGGCCAATGGAAGTGGGTGACAAGCCTGTCAAAGGTCTTGTCTTGGCCCAAATGTCCTGCCAGGGGAATGTCGTGAGCCAGACCCAGTAGGAAGGCCCAGTAACACTGGGGGACCACCAGTACACATGCTGCCCAGGGCCCAGAACCTTAGGCTCACTGTAAAGGAGATCATTCTCCCAGTAGATATGGTGAGTGCCAGAGGCTTCACTAGCTGCTTGGGCTGTAGGCTGTCACATCAGACTGTCAAGGGCGGGGCATTTTTTCTGTGCCTTGCAGAACTCTGCCCTGGTTGGCCCACCCTCTACTTTCCAGCCAGCGAGTTCAGGCAGGTTGCCCAGGTCAGCTATGTCCTCTCCAATTGGCTCCGGGGCCTCCTCCTCCTCAGGGGCCCCGTCCACCACCATTGGAACATCTGAGGTGGGTATCCCATGCCTCTCGCCCTTCCTCTTTGCAGCTGTCTGGCATTCTTCCAGACTCCAGACGCCCTTGACTCCCTTCCTGGGCAGCCATGGACTTTGTGGTCATGCAGACCCACTCAGACAAACCTAACATTTCCAGGTGGGATCTGAGCTCTACCTCCTTCCAGGCAGCATGCTCAAGATCATTGCCTAACAGACAATCTACAGGCATGGCAGGACTCACAGCTAATTTGAGACTACCAGAGACCCCCCCACACTCAAAGGGAACCAGAGCCACCGATAGGTGACTCTTACGATTGTCAGCAACTATGACCTGGTGGAATGTATTAGGGACTATCTGCTCTGCTGACACCAGCTGACTCTTGACAGTAGTCATACTGGCTCCTGTGTCATGCAGAGCCTCCACCCTTTGCCCATCAATGTTGACCCACTACCTATACTTTAAAGTATTTTCCAGAATGTGGGCTTTAGGCACCATCTCTCTATCTCCCTGGGACACCAGGGAAACCTCTGTCTGCCCCCCAAAGCTAACTGGGACTATCTCCCCCTCGAGCGCTACACTAGCCAACCCAGGTGTCTGTCCAGTGGTGGACTGTGTTCTCTTTGAACACTGGGAGTCACCCTTAGAGTGCCCATGTTGGTAGCAGTCTAAGCATTTGGGGTTGAACTTCCCTAACTTTTCGTCAAAGAACCCTGGTTTCTTCCCAAATCTAGAAGAGGAATGGTTACCACCTCCCCTTCTTGGGAATTGTTTTGGGGGCTTTTTGAGAACTCCTCATCTTTAAGTTTCTTTCCCCCTCTTTCTTCTGTTGAGAACCTTGACCACCTTTGTGGGTGTCCCCCCCGGATACCTTCTCGGACACTCTGGTGCTAACCCAGAGGTCCGCCTCCTCAGCAAGCTTCCTGGGATCAGCCAGCTTACTATCTACCAAGTGCTGGTGCAACTCTGTAAAAGAAATACTGAGCATATGCTCTCTCAGAATCAAGTCATATAACCCTTTGTCATCCACTTTGCTGCCCCGCACCCATCCATCCAGTGCCTTATTGGAGAAATCATAACAATATACCAAAGTTTGTGTGGAAAGTTTGGTGCTGTCCCTAAACCTCTGATTGTATTTCTCAGGGGTCAGCCCAAACTTGGCCCTTAAAGCGGCTTTCATGGGTGCATAGACAGTCCTATCCTGTGGAGCTAGTGTAAGAAGTGTGTACCTCCCCACTGCTGGTACATAAAACCACAAGGCCGCCCCCCAGTGCTCATCAGAGGTCCATGGGCCCTTATTTCAACTTAATAGGCAGCCAACCACTTGTCAATGTCATCTCCCACCACAAAACGTGGCTCCACATTCTTGGGTATACAAACCTTTTTCTCCCCAACAGGTCCTGCATGTATGCTGCCATCATCACTGCTGGACTAAGACTGTCTCGCCTTGATCTCCAGCTCCTTGAGACTCAGTTCATGAGCCAAGAAAAGTTTTTTCTCAGCCAAGGCTCTCTCAGCTGCAGCCTGACTGGCTGCTCTCTCAGCTTCAGCCTGTTTGGCTTCTCTCTCTGCTCTTCTTTCCACCTGTTGCGCCTCAATTTTCAACCTTGCCATCTGCAATTGAAACTCTCTCTCCTCTCTCCTTCCCTCTGCAGTCAGGCCTTGATCAGAGACACTGCTCCCTGGTTTGGCAGGGGGCACAATTGCAGTGGTAACATCATCCACTAATGGCAAAAAATCCTCTGAGGGGCCATCCTCTGGACCCTCCTCCTCAACATCCTCCTCTGTATGGGCTTCTGCCCAGGCCCTCAGCTCCATTTGGAATTCCTCCTTCCTGGAGTCTTTCTGGGTAGGCACACCCATATCCCTGCTGAACACCCTCAGCTGTTTAACAGTGTAAGTCTCCAGCATAGCCAGATCAAAATCTTCATCTCCTGCTTAAGACCCAGCCAGAGACATGTTGAATGAGGATTTTAGTAAAAACATTGCCAGGAAAAACGAAATTGCACGAAAAGATAAAAAAATCATGTTGACGTTCAACAGTGGGTGGGTAGTGAAATACTTAGCTACTGTATGTCACTGCACAAATACAAGTCCTATCTTCACCGCTGATCACCGATGTTAGAAATGGGGTCTTTGGTTGACAGTCAGGTTACCCCCTGTCCAAGCAAGGACCCTCACTCTAGTCAGGGTAAGTCACACACAATCCAAATTATCCTGTGCCCGCCCTCGGGTAGCTTGGCAGTGAGCAGTCAGGCTTAACTTAGAAGGCAATGTGTAAAGTATTTGTGCAATAAATCATACAATAACACCATATACCACCACTAAAATTCACCACACAGTGTTTAGAAAAATATATAATATCTGTCTGATAAGATGCAGGTCAAAACGTTTAAAATGCAATAAGCAAATGTTGAGATATCACTGAAAAGTGATATAAAAGGCCCTCATTACAACCCTGGTGGTAAATCCCGCTTTCTGCCGTGCAGAAGACCGCCAACATACCGCTGCGGCCGCGGAATTCCGCTACAGGTATTACGACCCACAGCTCGGAATCCGCCACATTACAGACACCTACACAAGTCCCCCACACCAAAGGTCAGTGATAAACTGACGATACCAAAACCGACACCGTCACGCCAACAGGAATACGCCAACACTATCACGACCCACGATTCAACTCGGCGGTCATTCAACTGCGGTAATTTATAGGCGGTTACACACCGCCGTGCTCAAAATACACACACACTTACAAAACACAACCACATTGAACAATTCAAACTACACACACCTGTTACACATACACACACCACACCCACACACCCAATCCAATATAAAGCACACACCCACATCACCCACAAACCCTTACTACCAAAATTTTGAAAGAAGGCCAGAGAGAGAGACTACCTAAAACAACACCAGCATCCACAGACACACAACACCAACACTTACACAACGTCCACACACCTCAAACAACACACACCAACACATCCCCTCACACATCACAACAGACACCACCTCACACATCACCCACACCACATCATGGCACCTCCAAGACACACCAGGTTCTCTGAGGAGCTCAGGGTCATGGTGGAGGAAATCGTCCGGGTAGAGCCACAGCTATTCAGATCACAGGTGCAGCAGACATCCATTGCAAGGAAGATGGAGCTATGGCGCAGAATTGTCGACAGGGTCAATGCAGTAGGACAGCATCCAAGAACACAGGATGACATCAGGAAGAGGTGGAACGACCTACGGGGGAAGGTATGTTCTGTGGTATCTAGACACCAGATTGCTGTACGCAGGACTGGCGGCAGACCCCCACCTCCTCTCCCACAACTAACAACATGGGAGGAGCAATTCTTGGCAATTATGCATCTTGAGGGCCTCACAGGAGTAGCAGGAGGACTGGACTCTGTTAAGTCAACTCTTCACTACTTTATCCCCCACACCCCACCTGCATGCCATCACATACCGCCACCCTTACCCTCACACCCATCACCCCAACAACCCACAGATACCCCACTAACATAACCTACACATCCCAAAACCAAGCCCTGCATGTAACACCACTGCATGTACACCCATCACCAAAGCATGTCCAGTACAGAGACTCAGTCATGCCCCAAAATCACCAATCACACAAGGACCAAGCCAATAATGCAAGCACAGGAGTAGAGGGTCACTCACCCATTCCACAAGATGACACACACACATACAATAACTATGCATTTACACCCCAACAGGACCCATACCCAACGTCACCGGACAGGAGGAGGTGCCAGACATATCCAGTCCCCCCACAGAAGAGACCCACAGTGATGACAGCAGCTCTGCACGCCTGGATCAAGATGATCAGCCCAGCCATCAGGGACCTCGGGACAGTCGGTTCCCCTGACACAGTCACAAACCACCACAAAGCCTCCCACCTCACAAAACACCAGCACAGCACCCACCCATCGGGCCCATCCCCCTGTCCCCAGGACACGTCAATCAGCAGTGTGTCCACCACTACAGGGAACTCAGGCAAACCCACTAACACAGGATGATCAGGGACCTGGGGGCAGTGGCAATGGGCACATAGTTCAGGGGATAGAGGCACAGGATAACAGGGAAGCTGGGAGGACTGCTGTGCGACAGGGGGAGAACAGGCCCAGGGAACCCACTCTCCACAAGGTACTCTCCAACATCATGGGAGCTTACCACCATTCCCAGGAGACCATGGGCAAGGTACTGGCCAAGTTTCAGGAGACCCAGCGGCTGCAGGAGGAACACTACCTGGGGATCAGTGAGGACTTGAAGTCCATCAACACCACCCAGGTCACCATTGCAGGGGTTCTGGCAGACCTTCTCAACACCAGGAGGGACATAGTGGCACACCAACAGGCCCCTGACACTAGCCTGGACGATGAACAGCCCTCCACCTCCGCCGGCGCTTGTGGACAGGAGGCACCGCCACAGGAACAACAGGCCACCAGCACCCCACCCCCTGCATATGGAGAACCACCCCACAAATGGTCCCTGAGATCCAGGAACAAGACAGAGAACATTGCCAAGACCCCGCCAGGAAATAAGACCCCCCTGAATGTCACCCTTCTGTCCCACTTTGTCACCCTGTCCATCCTTAAACTGCCATTGCTCCACTTCCTATGCCCCTTTGGTCAATGCACCTGTGAAACAAATAGAGTGGACATACTTCCACCATCACCCCAGCCCATTTTACAACCCCATCCACTTATTTACACAGGAATAAACACACTTCAATCACAAAACAATCTGGAGTAAGTCTGTACTTTCACAAATGTGTAATTGCAATACCTATGGAATATGGCAATGTCAATTTAATGGTTCACATACCAATATAACATAGATGTAGGCCAGGAGTATTAGTAGTAGTACAAACTTTATTCGACTTTCAAAAAGTCATAAAAGTATCAAATATTATACAATACAGTATGCAATAAATAAGATAAAAATTTACATAAAATGGATTAAGATAATAAAAGGATACATACAGTCAGAGAAATGAAGGTATCTTTTAAAAAGTTTCATAGTTGCAGTCCATTATTAAACTAGGTATAAAATTACATCACTACCCCCATACGCTTTCTTGTATTTAATACGGATCATAGAAAATTAGCCAAGGTTCCACACATCTCAATAGAGGATAGCACCCGAAGCCTGGCATACGCGGCGCAACACTGGTGCAAGTTGATTGTCCTTAAGAGAGGGACTACTAGGCGTTTTCTCTGGTTGGCATA
Organism: Pleurodeles waltl; assembly: GCF_031143425.1. Classification (NCBI taxonomy): domain Eukaryota; kingdom Metazoa; phylum Chordata; class Amphibia; order Caudata; family Salamandridae; genus Pleurodeles; species Pleurodeles waltl. The sequence continues at coordinate 698,412,215 of NC_090447.1, forward strand.
GAATTTACAAAATAGGACCACGTGAATTGTAGTTTGAGGTGACTTTGTATCACATGGACAGGGCTTGAGCGTGAAACTCCAATCGTTCATAGTGGGGAAGGTTACTAGACGATGATACAGTATATATCTAGCCTCAATCTGGTTAGAACAAAACGGTGGCGGGGGTTTACCAGATTCGACAAATAAGGCTGTATGCCCTCCGTTGACAAAATTATTTGATTATGAATAACGGTGGGCTTTTTTGATTCAGCCTCCCATCGTAAATCTTCTAGATGTTTTAATACCAAAACACTCAGGTCCTTCCTAGAGATTTTCCCCAGAGAAGCTGGGCTTGTGTAAAAAGCTTTGTTTCCCATATTTTCGAAGAAGGTCATAATATATCTTAACCAAGGCACCCTTGCTGCGTATGTGGACTTCATGCAGTCAGTCAAGATGGCCTTATTTAGTGCAGTATGTTCCGAGGTCCAAACTTTATGCCATAGCAATAATGGTTGAATCTTTATCAAGTCTGTAATGAAGGGGAGCCCCAGTTCAGAGTGGACAATGTATGATGATGTACCGTTTGGTACCATCAATAACTATCTTAAAAAATCATTTTCCACCGTCTGTATCGGGATACAATTAGTATATCCCCAGATTCCAGACCAGTACATAACAGCCGGGGTGCACATGGTTTTGTAAATTTTTATCATGTTCGACGGGGTAACCCCCCCTATCCTTTTAGAAAAAAGCCTTAAGGCCACAGTTGTTTTAATTAGCTGGGCTTTTTTCATTTTCCTACAGTTAGCCCAGGAGCCCTGTTTATCAAACATTATGCCCAGGTATGAGAAGGTTCGCGCGGTTTATACCCTCCCATCCGCTGTAGTAATGTTATAAGTCTTACCGCGTTTCCCGCCACAGTTCCAGATAAACGTTTTGGAGCGATTGACAGTGAGTCCCAGTTGTGACATAAATGTGATGCAGGTAGTTAAAAGTTTTTGAAGAGCTAGTGGGGTTCTGGATATTAGAACTGCGTCATCTGTGTAGAGTAGTACCGGGACAGGGCGATTGCCTATTTGGGGGAGATCTTAGCAGTTACTAACCAATACATTTTCCAAATTATTTCTGTACATTGAGAACAAAAACAGGGCAAGAACACAACCTTGGCGCACGCCTCTATGTAGGCCAAAAGGGCGAGTACATTCCCCTTTTAGCCCGTACCTCACTCTTGCTCTACACCCTGTGTACATTTCACGTATAAACTGAATTATGGCTGGTTCTACCCCCATGCTGTTTAAAATATCCCATAACTTATCATGTAGTACACAGTCAAATGCTGATGATAGGTCAATAAAAGCCAGATGCAGATTGCCTTCTCTAATCCTTGTATACTTTCCAATAATAATACTTAAGTTCAGGCTTTGCTCCACTGTCCCAATTCCTTTCCGGAAACCGTACTGGACAGGAGATAAAGCACTCTTTTCTTCCACCCATATTTGCAGCCTGTTCAAGATAATGCTCCCTGCTAGTTTAGCCGTTGTATCCAACAAGGAGATTGGCCTGTAACAGGCTGGGTTAAGGAGATCACCTTTTTTATATATTGGGATGATATTGGAGTCTCGCCAGGATGGTAAGGGACCTCGTAAGCAGATAGCCCTCAATGTCTGCGTCAGTACGGGCCCCCATAGCTGGATATTTGCCTTGAATAAATCAATTGGAACGCCATCGGGACCCGGGGCTCTCCCTGATTTGCTTAGGGTTATGGCTTCCTCTACCTCCTCAAGGCTGAATTGCAGGATTATGGTCAGACGAGTACCTTCCTGGGGACCTTGATCGTGTACAGGAACTGTAGGCCTCAAATCGCTATCTTGCGAATATATTTTAGAAAAATATGCAATCCAATCCTCTTCGGATATCGCTATTTCCATCCTGGGGGAATCTCTATCCCCAAACACGGGAGAATTGATTGTTTTCCAGAAGAGGATGTTATCTTTTGTATGGCTAGCTGTGTGTAGGGTCTCCCACAGAGATCTTTTTAGGGTCAATTTCCTTTCCTTGATTGCTGTTTTATATTCTTGTCTGCACCGGCGTATGTCTGTTGTAGATTTGTTTGGGGCTATTAAAGCCTTTTTCAGTTTCCTATGTTCTTGGGAGCAACTATAGTCGAACCAACCAGGGGCCCCTTTTTTTTCCCGGCTTACCACCTCTGATAGTAAGGGCTTCTTTTATGGTTTGCATGATCAGTGCAAAGGCACTTAAGCATCTCCCTGGTTCTAGATTGTCACTTAGACAGTCTGCCAAAGCAGGCTTACAGTCACATAATAACTGTTTCAACAGAGACTTGGAGTCTATCTTAGACCATTTCAGGGTATATCCATTGCGCAGAGCTAGTTCGATGTCATCTACCAGAACGGCCCTGTCATCCCTGTCTGCTTTAAGGGGAGTGAATAAAAGGTTCAGATTCTGGGGATAATGGTCGCTAATTGCGATGTCGTGCAAAGTATAATTCATGAGGTAGTATGCAAAGTGAGTTGACATTAAAACATAATCAATCACAGTATTCGCACCCCTTCCATTGTAAGTTGGTTTGAACTGTGTTTCACCTGAATATAATTCATTTACAAAAGATAGGTTATGGGTTTGAGCCAATGTATTCATTGCATCTCCTTGAGTGTTATGAGCAAAGTGAAGTCTTAAACCCACACCTTCAGGATCCCAGCCACATACCTTATCTGAGATTTCTTTACAAGGGTGGACGTTAAAATCGCCGCCCCAGATCATGAAGGTCTCCCGATTATTATTTGCACTTATTTGTTTTAAATTATCTCCCATCTCCATTAGAATATTAAAGAGCTCTCCAGGGGCTGCATTATTATAAAAGTTAATAATGACTAGATGGGTCTTATGATCCAAGTTACCCTCTAGTATTTGATGGAACGAGCTTGTAAATTTCATCTCTAGGTTCTGTAATCGTAACTTGTTAGAAATATATATGCATAAACCCCCTTTTGGTCTACCGTATCTGGACTGAGCAGCTGGCAAGTGAAATGTTTTATAGCCATTAATATGAAGAGGACTTAATAGCCACGTCTCTTGGAGGCAGATGCATGAATATTCTTCTATAAAATTCGCCCAGGTCTCATTTCCTATCTTGTTGGTTAGGCCTGCAATGTTCCAAAACAGCAAAGCTAACTCCGCTTTCTGTTTAGGAATACCGTACTGGTTCTTTGATAAACAGGGAGATAGAACACCGTCGGGTGGATGGATTATATTTCTAGGGGGGCTGCTCTGATTTAAATAGGATTGAATCCTATTTCTTATAGGGTCCTTTGTGTGGGATGTGTGTTCTTTTTTTAAAATACGCCCTGATTTATATGCTATCTGGGCTAGCTCATCTGGGGAAGCTGACTGGTCACTTTGACTTTCCATTTCACAGATCTGGGTCCCACTTTGTGCCCTCTGCTATGTTTACTCCTGGCCTACAGCTGTGTTACATTGGTATGTGAACAAGTAAATTGACATTGCTATATTCCATAGATATTGCAATTACACATTTGTGAAAGCACAGACTGACTCCAGATTGTTTTGTGATTGAATTGTGTTTATTCCTGTGCAAATAGGTGGAGGGGGTTGTAAAATGGGCTGGGGTGATGGTGGAGGTATGTCCATGGCAGATTCGGGTCTATTTGTTTCACAGGTGCATTGACCAAAGGAGCATAGGAAGTGGAGCAATGGCAGTTTGAGGATGGACAGGGTGACATAGTGGGACAGAAGGGTGACATTCAGGGGGGTCTTATTTCCTGGCGGGGGTCTTGGCAATGTTCTCTGTCTTGTTCCTGGATCTCAGGGACCATTTGCGGGGTGGTTCTCCATCTGAGGGGTTGGCTGCTGGTGGCCTGTTGTTCCTGTGGCGGTGCCTCCTGTCCACTTGCGCCGGAGGAGGGCAGTTCATCGTCCAGGCTAGTGTCAGGGGCCCGTTGGTGTGCCACTGTGTCCCTCCTGGTTGCGAAGGTCTGCCAGCACCCCTGCAATGGTGACCAGGATGGTGTTGATGGACTTCAATTCCTCCCTGATCCCCAGGTAGTGCGCCTCCTGCAGCTGCTGGGTCTCCTGAAACTTGGCCAGTACCGTGCCCATGGTCTTCTTGGAATGGTGGTAAGCTCCCATGATGTTGGAGAGTGCCTCGTGGAGAGTGGGTTCCCTGGGCCTGTCCTCCCCCTGTCGCATAGCAGTCCTCCCAGCTTCCCTGTTATCCTGTGCCACTGCCACTGCCCCAGGTCCCTGATTGTCCTGTATTAGTGGGTTTGCCTGGGTTCCCAGTAGTGGTGGACACACTGCTGATTGGCGTGTCCTGGGGACAGAGGGATGGGCCCGCTGGGTGGGTGCCGTGCTGGTGTTTCCTGAGGGGGGAGGCTCTGTGGTGGTTTGTGACTGTGTCAGGGGAACCGACTGTCCGAGGTCCCTGATGGGCCGGGCTGGTCATCTTGATCCCGGCGTGCCGAGCTGCTGTCATCACTGTGGGTCTCTTCTATGGGGGGACTGGATATGTCTGGCACCTCCTGTCCGGCGACGTTGGGTATGGGTCCTGTTGGGGTGTGAATGCATAGTTATTGTATGTGTGTGTGCTATCTTGTGCAATGGGTGAGTGACCCTCTATTCCTGTGCTTGCATTATTGGCTTGGTCCTTATGTGATTGGTGATTTTGGGGCATGAGTGAGTCTCTGTACCGGACATACTTTGGTGATGGGTGTCCATGCATTGGTGTTACATGCAGGGCTTTGTTTTGGGATGTGTGGGTTGTGTTAGTAGGGTATCTGTGGGTTATTGGGGTGATGGGTGTGAGGGTAAGGGTGGGGTATGTATTGGCATGCAGGTGGGGTGTGGGGGATAAAGTAGTAAATAGTTGACGTACCAGAGTCCAGTCCTCCTGCTACTCTTGCGATGCCCTCAGGATGCATAATTGCCAAGACTTGCTCCTCCCATGTTGTTAGTTGTGGGGGAGGAGGTGGGGGTCCGCCACTAGTCCTCTGTACAGCAATCTGGTGTCTGGATACCACGGAACGTACCTTCCCCCGTAGGTCGTTCCACCTCTTCCTGATGTCATCCTGTGTTCTTGGATGCTGTCCCACTGCGTTGACCCTGTCGACAATTCTGCGCCATAGCTCCATCTTCCTTGCAATGGATGTCTGCTGCACCTGTGATCCAAATAGCTGTGGCTCTACCCGGACAATTTCCTCCACCATGACCCTGAGCTCCTCCACAGAGAGCCTGTGGTGTCTTTGAGGTGCCATGATGTGGTGTGGGTGATGTGTGAAGTGGTATCTGTTGTGATGTGTGAGGGGATGTGTTGGTGTGTGGTGTTTGAGGTGCGTGGATGTTGTGTAAGTGATGGTGGTGTGTGTCTGTGGATGCTGGTGTTGTTTTAGGTAGTCTCTCTCTCTGGCCTTCTTTCAAAAAGTTGGTAGTACGGGTTTGTGGGTGATGTGGGTGTGTGCTTTATATTGGATTGGGTGTGTGGGTGTGGTGTGTGTATGTGTATCAGGTGTGTGTATTTCGAATTGTCCAATGTGGTTGTGTTTTGTAAGTGTGTGTGTATTTTGTGCGCAGCAGTGTGTAACCGCCTATGGATTACCGTGGTTGAATGACCGCCGCGTTGATTCATGGGTCGTGATAGTGTGGGCGAATTCCTGTTGGCGTGACGGTGTCGGTTTTGGTATCACCAGTTTATCACTGACCTTTGGTGTGGCGGACTTGTGTGGGTGTCTGTATTGTGGCGGATTCTGAGCTGTGGGTCGTAGTACCTGTAGCGGAATTCCGCGGCTGCAGCGGTATGTTGGCGGTATTCTGCACGGCAGAAAGAGGGATTTACCGCCAAGGTTGTAATGAGGGCCAAAGTCTCTTTCAAGCACAAAGTACCTGGTTCGCTTGAAAAATCTCTGCAAAGAACCGCAGAGTAGGATAAGTGTGGAAACAAAGGGGTGTGCATCGATTTCTCGGGCCGCACACGGCGATGAATAGTTTTCAATCAGGGACGGCAGCGTCGGTTTCCGCCGCTCGGTTGTGGTTCCACTTCGGGTTGCGGGGTTTTCAGAAGCCCCGGGGACGGTGCTTGGATTTCCTGCGCTGGCAGGATGAACTCACAGGAGCTGCATTGATCCGGTCGGTGTTGCATCGAATTTTCAACCGCACGGCAGGCGCTGCGTTGATTCCTCTCTGGAAGTTGGGCTGCATTGTTCTGACTCAGTTGTGCGTCAATTCGATAGGCCGTGCGTCAAAGTTCCGGTCGCCACGCTGGCGCTACGTCGATCTTCTCATTGCAAAGTCGGGCTGCGTCATTCCGGTTCGGCGTACGGTGACATTTTCACTGTGGTCCAGGCTGTGCGCCGTTTCTGGCAGGCTGTGTGTCGAATTTTGCCACACAAGGAGTCCTTCTTGAAGAGATGAAGTCTTTTTGGTCCTGAGACTTCAGGGAACAGGAGGCAAGCTCTATCTAAGCCCTTGGAGAGCACTTCTTTACCACAGTCTGGGAGCAGCAAGGCAGCGGGGCAACAGCAAGGCAGCAGTCCTTCACAGAAAGCAGACAGGCGAGTCCTTTGGGCAGCCAGGCAATTCTTCTTAGCAGGATGCAGGTTCTGGTTCAGGTTTTCTCTCCAGGAAGTGTCTGAGTGGTAGGGGCAGAGCCCCTGTTTATATGCCCAAATGTGCCTTTGAAGTGGGGGAGACTTCAAAGAGTGGCTTAGAAGTGCACCAGGTCCCCTTGCAGTTCAACCCTGTCTGCCAGGGTCCCAGTAGGGGGTGTGGCAGTCCTTTTTGTGTGAAGGCAGGCCCTCCACCCCCAGCCCAGGAAGACCCATTCCAAATGCAGACGTATGCAAGTGAGGCTGAGTGTCCTGTGTTTGGGGTGTGCCTGAGTGAATGCACAAGGAGCTGTCAACTAAACCCAGCCAGATGTGGATTGTAAGGCACAGAAAGATTTAAGTGCAGAGAAATGCTCGCTTTCTAAAAGTGGCATTTCTAAAATAGTAATATTAAATCCAACTTCACCAGTCAGCAGGATTTTGTATCACCATTCTGGCCATACTAAATATGACCTTCCACTCCTTTCAGATCAGCAGCTACCATTCAAACAATGTATGAGGGCAGTCCCAATGTTAGCCAATGAAGGGGGCAGGCCTCACAGCAATGTAAAAACGAATTTAGGAGTTTTACACTACCAGGACATATAAACTACATAGGTACGTGTCCTGTCTTTTGCCTGCACAGCACCCTGCCCTATGGGTTACCTAGGGCACACCTTAGGGGTGTCTTGTATGTAGAAAAAGGGGAGTTTTAGGCTTGGCAAGTACTTTTAAATGTCAAGTCGAATTGGCAGTGAAACTGCACACACAGGCCTTGCAACAGCAAGCCTGAGACTAGATGAAGGGGCTACTTAAGTGGGTGGCGCAATCAGTGCTGGAGGTCCACTAGTAGCATTTAATTTACAGGCCCTGGGTATAGGGATACCACTTTACAAGGGACTTATAGGTAAATTAAATAATCCAATTGGGCAAGATCCAATGTTACCATGTTTAAAGGGAGAGAGCAAATGCACTTTGGCACTGGTTAGCAGTGGTAAAGTGCGCAGAGTCTAAACCCATCAAAAACAGTATCTAAAAAGTTGTCAGGAATAAGGCCATGCACGGTCCATGTCCCGCTCGAAACTCTGCTGCGTGGCTCTACGGTGCTCTATGCGCACCATTTGTCATCCCCTCTTGTTCCAAAGGTGGCCATCAGCATCGTCTGCCCTGTGGCAAAGCTCATAGAGCTGCAGGTTCAGGACATTGGTGGACAAGATGCACTTATCAGTGCTATTCCATGAAGGGACTACAATTGCCATGTTTATAGAGGCAGCAGCCATCTTGGGGTGTGGCTGGCCTATAAAGCCCAGCCACACCCAAGCACGTTGCTCACTATTTTGAAGACTTTGATGCATTCACACCTCGTGGGGGTTTATCTGAAGAAGAGCACAGTTCGTGCATGGAAGAGTGACATCCTATCGGAGTATCCTTGTTTCCATGGTGAATTAAAAAACGAGTAGGTCGTACTCATAGCGGAAAGGCCTTGATGAATCCAATTTTGGAGGAAGTCCTTACTTCCAGAAGTAAAGCGCCCCTTAGCACAACAAGCAAAGCATTTTCAGTTTCCAGAGTACAGCGGTCTTGGTGCGACGATCACAGGTGTTTCAGAGCACATGTGTAAAGCGATCTTTGCACAGCAATTCAAGCGCTTCAGTTCACAGGTGTAAAGCGCTCTTTGCACGGCAATTCAAGTGCTTCAGTTCACAGATGTAAAGCGCTCTTGGCACAGCAATTCAAGCACTTCAGTTCACAGATGTAAAGCGCTCTTGGCACGGCAATTCAAGCGCTTCAGTTCACAGGTGTAAAGCGCACTAGGCACGGCAATTCAATCGCTTCAGTCCACAGGTGTAAAGCGCTCTTGGCACGGCAATTCAAGCGCTTCAGTCCACAGGTGTAAAGCGCTCTTGGCACGGCAATTCAATCGCTTCAATCCACAGGTGTAAATCGCTCTTGGCACGGCAATTCAAGCGCTTCAGTCCACAGATGTAAAGCGCTCTTGGCACGGCAATTCAAGTGCTTCAGTCCACAGATGTAAAGCGCTCTTGGCACAGCAATCAAAGTGCTTCAATTCACAGGAGTAAAGAGCTCTTTGCACGGCAATTCAAGCGCTTCAGTTCACAGATGTAAAGCGCTATTGGCACGGCAATTCAAGCGCTTCAGTTCACAGATGTAAAGCGCTCTTGGCACGGCAATTCAAGCGCTTCAGTTCACAGGTGTAAAGCACTCTAGGCACGGCAATTCAATCGCTTCAGTCCACAGGTGTAAAGCGCTCTTGGCACAGCAATTCAAGCACTTCAGTCCACAGGTGTAAAGCGCTCTTGGCACGGCAATTCAAGCGCTTCAGTCTACAGGTGTAAAGCGCTCTTGGCACGGCAATTCAATCGCTTCAGTCCACAGATGTAAAGCGCTCTTGGCACGGCAATTCAAGCGCTTCAGTCAACAGATGTAAAGTGATCTTGGCACGGCAATCACAGTGCTTCAATCCACAGGAGTAAAAGGCTCTTGGCACAACAATCAAAGTGACTCAGGCCACATGAGTAAAGCACCCCCTTAGCATAACGAGCGTAGCGCTTCAGGCAACACAAGTAAAACCGCTTCCTGGTATTATAAGTAAAGTGCTTCAATTCAATGAGTAAAAACTTTTTGGCCTTTATAGTTGTGAATGTGAAAGTATTTTTGGAGATAAGCAAATCCTAGTTTTCATTGTTTTTTGGAAAGCATATTATGTGAAAAGCATATTTAATTCTTTGAGATTTTTTAGGTCGTGATCAAAGGTTTATGTTATGAATGCATAGATGTTACAGGATTGATATTATGAGTATGATCATAGTCCAAAGCTCTTGCCATCTCTTGGTTCTGAGGTCGTAGTTTATTCTTGTTCCATGTTTCAAAGAAGGGGCTTTGCCCTCATTTCAAAAGGGGTCTCCATCTGATATATCGGAGACGCATTTAGTCAAGAGTCAATTGATGAGTTACATTTCTATGAATGAGTACGTGCATATTTGTTCCAACCTTTTCGTTTCAGCTCTCTCTCCCTGCTGTTCCCTAACCTAATTCCTTTCCCCCCAACTGGCTTCATCATAACTCTGTGCTATAATAGCTTTCTGAGTTGGCGACGCTGGAAGGTGGGCCTTTTGTTCAGCAACGTGCAGATCCCAAGGAAAGGACACTGTGACAGAAATTCACAGGAAAACTAAAGTGCCCAAGAAAGAACGAAGGGGACCTCTTGGGCAAATTGACAATCCCTTCAGTGTGCTCTTGCACAAATCGTTATGTCAAACATTTTTGAATTTTAGTACAAACGACTGTGCGGGGAAAAAGACATAATGTACAAGTTCTAATTGATCCAGGGGCAACAGGTAATTTTGTGGACCAACAAAGTGCACAAGACTTGCATATTCCCAGTGTCAAGAAAAAGATTCCAGAAGTTGTGTATGCAGTTGATGGTAGTGAGTTGGCAGGAGGTCCTGTTACTAAACAAACCTCACGAATACAAATGATTTGCAAAGATGATGAGAATCAGAACCACTGTGAGATATTTTGCTTTGATATAATTCAAGCACCTCAATATGGTTTTATCTTAGGAATGCCATGGTTAATGTTACATAATCCATGCATAGACTGGCGCAACCAGGTTTTGCGTTTTTCTTCTTCTTCTTGTGCAAAGACATGTTTTAAATAAAGATGAAACAAAGAAGGAAATCTTCAACACTCTATTGCTACTGCAGTTGAGAAGGAAATTGATCTGCCATCACAGTATTCAGAATATACTGATGTTTTCAGTGAAAAGAAAGCGAGCTCATTACCACCTCACAGGCTGTATGATTGTCAGATCGACCTTGAACCTGGCACCAATATACCAAATTGTACAATCTATGCACTATCAGAGAAAGAAAATCAAGTCCTACGAGAATACCTTGATCAGTGTTTAGCCAACAAGCTAATTCGGCCATCACGATCTCCAGAGGCTTCTCCACTGTTTTTCGTACCTAAAGCTAATGGCAATTTGAGGCCTTGTATTGACTTTAGAGCGATAAATAAGATCACAGTTAAAAATAAATATCCACTACCTCTCATACCGGTCTTTAGACCAGGTTAAATCTGCCGTTATTTAGACCAAACTTGACTTACGAGGTGCTTATCACCTAGTTCGATTTCGAGAGGGAGATGAGTGGAAAACGGCTTTTAAGATTCGTTATGGCCTCTTTGAGTATCTAGTGATGCCGTTCGGTCTATGTAATGCCCCAGCAGCCTTTCAATATTTCCTAAACGATATTCTGAGAGTATATAGACATCTTTGTCATCGTTTATATTGATGATATATTGATTTATTCAAACTCTGAAGATATACATGAAGAACATGTTAAAAAAGTATTAAAAACTCAACAAAAATATAATTTGTTTCGTAAGCTAAGTAAATGCGAATTCCATGCTAAAGAAGTTGAATTTCTAGGAGTCATTTTAACACCGGCATGCAAATGACTGAAAGAAAAATTCAAGCTGTATCTGAATGGCCCACACCAAAATCAGTACGTGATATTCAATGTTTTTTGGGTTTTGCTAATTTTTATCAACGCTTCATCCATCACTTCTCCAAAAAGGTGGCACCAATCACCAAATTGCTAAGGAAAAAGTCCGTCTTTAACTGGTCCTAAGAGACAGAGAAAGCATTTCAAGATTTAAAAAAGGCCTTTACTACCGCTCCCATTCTAGCTCAGCCTAATGTGGAGGAACCATTCATCGTGGAAGCTGATGCATCTGATGTTGTTGTTGGGGCCATCCTGTCTCAACATCATCGAGAAACTGGACAATTACACCCGATAGCATATGCGTCAAGAAAATTGAATGAAGCGGAACAGAATTACACCATAGCAGAAAAATAATTACTAGCAATTCGTAATGCTTTTAAAGAATGGAGACATTATCTATTGGGAGCGAAACACACCATAACTGTATATTCTGATCATAGAAATTTACAATTTCTGAGTTCTGCCAGACTACTAACTCCTAGACAACTAAGATGGATGCTATTTTTTGCAGAATTTGATTTCATTGTGACTTTTAGACCAGGAGTAGATAATCATAAGGCCGATGCATTATCTAGACAAGATTCTTCAATCACACCTACTGAACAAAAACCCATGCCTTTTATAACGCCTTCAAAAGTGTTGTGTTTAGTAGCTGCCGAGGAATTCTTTGATCTTATTCATAATAATTTTCACATCACTAAGTGGCTAGAGTGGTTACAACAAGACACCAAGAGGTCTATTTAACAAGGCTTACCTCTACATGAATCTCGAGTCTTCCTGTCTACTGAGGAGTTAAGAGAGACAGCTTTTCATTGGTTACACAGTCATCCTCTGGCAGGTCACCCAGGTCCTCAAAAAACAACAGAACTCATGAAAAGGTATTTTTGGTGGCCTACGTTTGTTCACGACCTTAAGCAAATGCTACAATCATGTGAAGTATGTGCAAGATGCAAAAGCGAACATAGCAAGCCCAAAGGTCTACTGATACCTCTACCCGTTCCCAATCATCCATGGGAACATATCTCTATGGATTTTATTACTGGTCTTCCTAAAATAAAACAATTTACAACCATTCTAGTGGTAGTGGACAGCCTTACCAAATATGCTCACTTCATTGCCTGTAAAGGGCTCCCAACCTCCGACACCTTAGCAACTATCATCTTACAAAATATAGTTTGTCTTCACAGACTTCCAAGAGTTATCCTCTCTGATAGAGGAACACCATTTTCTGCACGTTTTTGGCAACAATGGTGCAAGGCTTTACGAATTGATTCGACTTGATCTACTAGTTATCATCCACAAACGGATGGTCAAACAGAGAGACTAAACCAAACTCTGAAGCAATAGTTACGATGTTACGCAACAAAGTCTCCTAAAACCAGGCTGGATCTTTTGTGGCTTGCAGAACTGGCTTATGTTAACTCTAACCACTCTTCAATAAACTCAACTCCTTTCTATGGTTTATATGGGCGTCGTCCGCACATTTTGCCAGTTACGTTACCTGCCTCTACTCAAACCACTCCAGCAGTCATGGACATGCTAACACACATGAAAAAGGTACATTCACAATTGCAAACAAATCTTCATCAAGCAAAGAAAAATATAAAATGCAATATGACAAAAAACACCAGCCTGGTCCTCAGTATACAAAGATAGAGTTTGGTTATCCACGAAAAACTTTGTATTCAAAAATAAAAATATGTTTCATCCAAAATTCATAGGGCCCTATGAAGTACTACGACAAGTAAATCCAGTAACATATAAGCTTAAATTACCATTTTCTTGGAAAATTCATCTGGTGTTTCACACTTCGCCTCTTAAGCCTGCTTCGCCCTCAAGTGTCACACAACCTGCTCCTCTATTAGTCCAAGGTCATTGGGAGTATGAGGTGCGATCTATTTTAGACTCTAAATATAGGGGGTCTTCCCTTTGGTACTTGGTGTCCTGGAAAGGATACGGACCGGAAAATGACTCTTGGGAACCTGCAAGACATGTTCATGCACCACGTTTGGTGCGACGATTTCACCTCCTCCATCCTGATAAACCGGGCCCTGGACTGCGCTTGGGAGAGCGGTGTAATGTCAGGAATAAGGTCATGCGCGGTCTAGGTCCTGCCCGAAACTCCGCTGCGCGGCTCTGCAGCACTTTATGCGCACCACTTGTCATCCCCTCATGTTCCAAAGGTGGCCATCATCATTGTCTGCCCTGTGGCAAAGCTCATAGAGCTGCAGGTTCAGGACATTGGGGGACAAGATGCACTTATCAGTGCTATTCCATGAAGGGACTACAATTCCCATGTTTTTAGAGGCAGCAGCCATCTTGGGGTGTGGCAGGACTATAAAGCCCAGCCACACCCAAGCACGTTGCTCACTATTTTGAAGATTTTGATGCAGTCACACCTCGTGGGGGTTTCTCTGAAGAAGAGCAGAGTTCGTGCATGGCAAAGTGACATCCAATCGAAGTATCCTTGTTTCCATGGTGAATTAAAAAACGAGTAGGTCGTACTCGTAGCGGTAAGGCTTCAGTGAATAAAATTTTGGAGGAAGTCGTTACTTCCAGAAGTAAAGCGCCCCTTAGCACAACGAGCAAAGCGTTTTCAGTTTCCAGAGTACAGCGGCCTTGGCGCGACGATCAATGGCGTTTCAGAGCACAGGTGAAAAGCGCTCTTTGCACGGCAATTCAAGCGCTTCAGTTCACAGATGTAAAGCGCTCTTGGCACGGCAATTCAAGCGCTTCAGTTCACAGATGTAAATCGCTCTTGGCACGGCAATTCAAGTGCTTCAGTCCACAGGTGTAAAGCGCTCTTGGCACGACAATTCAAGTGCTTCAGTCCACAGGTGTAAAGCGCTCTTGGCACGACAATTCAAGTGCTTCAGTCCACAGGTGTAAATCACTCTTGGCACGGCAAATCAAGCACTTCAGTCCACCGGTGTAAAGCGCTCTTGGCATGGCAATTCAAGCGCTTCAGTTCACAGATGTAAAGCGCTCTTGGCACGGCAATCAAAGCGCTTCAATCCACATGAGTAAAAGGCTCTTTGCACAACAATCAAAGTGACTCAGGCCACATGAGTAAAGCACCCCCTTAGCATAACGAGCGTAGCGCTTTAGGCAAGACAAGTAAAAGCGCTTCCTCGTATTATAAATAAAGCGCTTCAAGTTCAATGAGTAAAAACATTTCAGCCTTTATAGTTGTGAATGTGAAAGTATTATGGAGATAAGCAAATCATAGTTTTCATTGTTTTTTGGAAAGCATAATATGTGAAAAGCATATTTAATTCTTTGAGATTTTCTAGGTCATGATCAAAGGTTTATGTTATGATTGCATAGATTTTACAGGATTGATATTATGAGTATGATCATAGTCCAAAGCTCTTGCCATCTCTTGGTTCTGAGGTCATAGTTTATTCTTGTTCCATGTTTCAAAGAAGGGGCTTTGCCCTCATTTCAAAAGGGGTCTCCATCTGATATATCGGAGACGCAAATTTGGTCAAGAGTCAATTGATGAGTTACATTTCTATGAATGAGTATGTGCATATTTGTTCTAACCTTTTCTTTTCAGCTCTCTCTCCCTGCTGTTCCCTACCCTAATTCCTTTCCCCACCGACTGGCTTCATCATAACTCTGTGCTATAATAGCTTTCTGAGTTGGTGACGCTGGAAGTTGGGCCTTTTGTTCAGCAACTTGCAGATCCCAAGGAAAAGACACTGTGACAGAAATTCACAGGAAAACAAAAGTGCCCAAGAAAGAACGAAGGGGACCTCTTGGGCAAATTGACAATCCCTTCAGTGTGCTCTTGCACAAATCGTTATGTCAAACATTTTGGAATTTTAGTACAAATGACTGTGTGGGGAAAAATACATAATGTACAAGTTCTAATTGATTCAGGGGCAACAGGAAATTTTGTGGACCAACAAAGTGCACAAGACTTGCATATACCCAGTATCAAGAAAAAGATTCCAGAAGTTGTGTATGCAGTTGATGGTAGTGAGTTGGCAGGAGGTCCCGTTGATGAGTTACATTTCTATGAATGAGTAAGTGCATATTTGTTCTACCCTTTTCTTTTCAGATCTCTCTCCCTGCTGTTCCCTACCCTAATTCCCTTCCCCCCTACTGGGTCCATCATAACTCTGTGCTATAATAGCTTTCTGAGTTGGTGACGCTGGAAGGCGGGCCTTTTGTTCAGCAACGTGCAGATCCAGAGGAAAGGACACTGTGACAAAAGTGGAGGGAGGAAGGCAAAAAGTTGGGGGTAACCACCCTAAGGCGGTCAGGTCTAACACCGCTATATCACTTGTCTCATAACAATCAGCTATAAGAGACCTCCCCAACAGATGCTACTCATTTACTTCTGCTGGGACCCACCAAAGTTGATGGAGCAAGTGACAAGACCCCCAGCTTCAAACTTGAGGAGTTTGACATTCTTCCTGAGCGGGCCCTCAACAACTATAGACACCTATATGGGCCAGTAGAGAATCAGGTAAGCAAAATATCTTATAAGCAGTTAAAGCTGTGTGGCCAACCAGGACATCAACAATGAAAGTGACAAAATGATTAATATCCATAGTGTCGAAAACCTCATGTTTATGATTTGGATCTTGTTTTAAGTCATAAATGATTTGAAACATGACACTATCTGAGCCAAGGGTGGCCCTGACTGTTGAAGTTACCTTTCCAACTGGTAAGCCAATGGGAAAAGTGTTTTTGTATTTTATTTCACAGTGCACTTCACTCTAAGGATGACATTGAGATATTTTTGTTTTATAGGCAGGAAACTCTCTGACATTTAGAATGGAGAACACGTTACATAAAATACAATACACCAGAATTGTCTGCTTATCAGAAAGTCTACTCCATCACAAAGTGACAAGAAACCCATACACAAAATTCAAATTCAAATAAAATATAGGGCACCTGTAAATCCAGCAGACATACACCTCCTACAACCACTCCCTCAACCTCCACCACCATCCCTCCTCCCGCCCCACCGTCCCTAAGAAGCTTTTCCTTGCCCAGCTTGGCCTCTTCCCTCTCCCTCCCCCCCGTCCTGCCCGTAAGAGCATGGTCCCAATGACCCAGCCCAGCACCTCAGCCAAACAGTCCACATGGACAGTGGTGGCACCACCTAGTCTTGGTGGAAGGTCAGTGACACCAGCCAAGAAGGGGAAGGATCCCACACTTCCAGCCAAGAAGAGGAAGGATCCCACACCTCCAGCCATGAAGGGGAAGGAGCCTGCACTTTCTGCTTTGAAGGGGAAGAAGCCCTCGACTCCTGCCCGGAAGGCTAGGGAACACATACAACCTGCCATGAAGGGGAAGAAGCCATCAACCCCTGCCAGGAGGGGTAAGGATTCCACACCCTATGTCATGGAGAGAAAAAAGCCCTCTACTCCAGCGGAGGCTGTCAGGGTGACATCTCCACCACCACCAGTGGCCATGGGGCCCCCACCACCAGCTGAGGAGCTGCAGCCATCACCACCTGCAGAGGCTGCCTAGGAGGCACCTCCATCGCCACCAACGTGCAGCCATCGCCACCTGCAAAGGCTGCCCAGGAGGCATCCCCATCTTCCACCAAAGTGCAGCCATCACTACCAGCAGAAGCCATGTAGGCCACCCTCCAGGGGCTGGTGTACGAGGAGTCCCTCCAGAATCAGTGGGCAAGTCACCCACTCTAGAGACTGTGGCCTTGCACTCCCCAGTACAGAGATATGGGCATGGAGCCCCCTCCAGAACCAGTGGGCAAGTCACCCACCTGAGAGACTGTGGCCTTGCACTCCCCAGGACAGAGAAATGGGCATGGAGCACGCTCCAGAACCAGTGGGAAAGTCACCCACTCCAGGGACTGTGGCCTTGCACTCCCCAGGACAGAGAATTGGGCATGGAGCTCCCTCCAGAACCAGTGGGAAAGTCACCCACTCCAGAGACTGTAGCCTTGCACTCCCCAGGACAGAGAAATGGGCATGGAGCCCATTCCAGAACCAGTGGTAAAGTCATCCACTTGAGAGACAGTGGCCTTGCACTCCCAGGACAGAGAAATGGGCATGGAGCCCCCTACAGAACCAGTGGGCAAGTCACCCACCTGAGATACTGTGGCCTTGCACTCCCCATGACAGAGAAATGGGCATGGAGCCCCCTCCAGAACCAGTGGGAAAGTCACCCACCTGAGAGACTGTAGTCTTTCCCTCCCCAGGACAGAGAAATGGGCATGGAGCCCCCTCCAGAACCAGTGGGCAAGTCACCCACCTGAGAGACTGTGGCCTTGCACTCCCCAGGACAGAGAAATAGGCATGGAGCCTCCTCCAGAACCAGTGGGCAAGTCACCCACCTGAGAGACTGTGGCCTTGCACTCCCCAGGGCAGGGAAATGGGCATGGAGCCCCCTCCCGAACCAGTGGGCTTTGTCTCGACTTCGGCTAAGGTGCCCCCCATTCCCTTGAGGTGCCTTCCCACTTGCAAACTGATGCCCCTGCAGAGTTCTATCTGAATGAAGTCAGGATTCAAGTTCGGCCTTGGACTGTGCCCTTTGGCCATGTGGGCCCTTTGAACATTAGACCGGGCAGTGTCCCTTTGTGTGCATTTGTACATATCTGTTTCACAGACAATTCGATTATTTATTAGCTGTTAATATCAATACATTCACCTTGGTGCATTCTTGTTGTCCTTGCATTATTCTGCTGTGTGTCGGGTACAAATGGTTTTTCGTGTGCAGGTGGCGTATGTGTGTCACTCTCATTTTCCTTCCTCCCTCCCTTGTGTGCTAGGTGGCTGTACTCATCGCCGTTGTCTTCGTCGGCGTTGGTGTTCCAGGTGGAGCATAACGTAGAAGATCATTGGATCCATGGAGGCTTTGTTTTTCCCTGTGTCTCCGATGGTGAGTCTTTTCTCTTCTGTGATGCGTTTCTGCCAGGCTTTTGATGGAATTGGTACTGCCCCGGAAAACATGGTGGATTGTAGTGTCTTAATATGGTGGGCGGTACTTTGCCTTCCACCTGGCTGTTGACGGCTACTGCCGTGGTGAGTGTCGTATCTGCCCTGGCGGTTGGTGTGGTACATTGGCTCTCTGTGGGAGTTATCACCGCCATGGTCATAAGATGACGGTAGTTACCGCCAGCCTGTTGGCGGTATTACTGCCACTTTATCACTCACCGCCAGGTCATAATGAGGGACTATATGCAATATAGTGCAACAGTTTTCTGCAGTTTTTCCCTATTTTATCATTATAGTGCACTTTAATGCTGTCTGTGCAAACGTTTCTCCTCATTAATATGATTTCAATAATTTAATACAACATTCTGATAGATTCATCTAAATGCAGATTCCTCACTTTTAGAATATCCACAGGCACCAGTTTAGATCAGGAGAATACTTTCATCAATGCTCCTGCACGTTGGTAGGTAGTGCCATATGGCTCAATGGTAAAAGTGTACTGGCCCAGAAGTGACGGAACAAAGCCACATGTTCGTGCCATACCTGTGTGCTGACTTCACCTTTTTTCTCTCTACGTCCTATGACACTGCTCCTGAGGTGCGCTTCCAACTTGTTGCTCTTTCAAATTTTTCACTATGTGCTAGAGAATGATGTCCCCATAGTAAGATGAAATTCAGCTGCTGCCCTCCCCAGCATCTCTGGCTGCTGCTGCCTCTGCCTTTTGCCTGGGATGAACTGAGAGCCTCCTGACTCTCAGTTCGAGGCCCTCCTCATCCCTGTTGGTCTAGTGGCCATCACAAGTAGGTATTTTTTCTCTGTCGCTCTTTAACTCTTTCTTTTTCTGCCTTTTTTTCACTTGTTTTTCCTTTTCTTTTCCATCTCTCCTCCTTTCCTCTGCCCTCTTTCACTCTTCTTTTTCTGCCTTTTTTCACTCGTTTTTCCTTTTCATCTCCCCTCCTTTCTTCTGCCCGCTCCCATGCTGCTCCGGCACCGCCCTCCTCCCCGCAAAACACCTTTCCTGTCCTCCCACATGACCGCTTCCCCCACCCCGCCCCCTACCCTTCTTAATGGGGCCGTAGCAAGGATGTGCAGCGGATGCTTGCAGCAAGCGTGCCAAAGGCGCACCAAAGGCAAGCCTGTCTGTGCCTGTCAATGCCCGCACCGTGTCCAGCACAAGGAACCTTGGATCTCCATTATACCACCCCCTGGCCTGCCTCTGTTACGACACCAAGACCCTCCTCCTCCTCAGCACCGGACATCTCAGCAACTGCTGCATCATCTCCCCCAAGGACACCCACGGACCTTTCACCTGCTGGAACTGCAACTTCAGTGTCAGTCTCAACAAGCTAAAGGTACTCTCCACACACTGAAATACCAACAACCTCCACACCCCCATCAACTGCCTGCTCCTGAACATCCGCTCCCTCCACAAACATGCCACCAAACTCTGGGATTTGATCAACACTGCCCAACCAGACATCGTTTTCCTTACCAAGAACTGGACCAACTTCACCTCGGGACCAGACATCGCCATCGCCATTCCCGACTGATACAGCATCCTACTGAGGGACCGGCCCTCCCACCTGGGCAGAGCAGTAGCCATTGTACACAAGTCCTCATTACGTGTCAACGCCATCCCAGAAGAACAATGCACCACCATGGAACACCTTCACTTCCTGGTCCACTCCAACCACAACTCCTCCATCTGCGGCACACTGGTGTACAGGCCACCCGGCACCCATCCAGCATTCATAAACAACATTTCAGACATTGCTACACCCCAGTCCCTGGCGTCAGACGACTACCTCCTCCTCAGTGACCTGAATTTACACCTTGAGGACCTCACCGATCCAAACACCACACCTCTACTTGACAATCTCACCATCGTCAGCCTCAGACAGCTGGTCTCCGCACCCACACACATCGCAGGACACACACTGGATCCCATCTTCTCCTAAAGCAACCGGATTACCATCGAGACCAGCTTCACTCCAGACTGGACCAACCACCTCTGCATCCACTTCACAATCACTGTACCCAGCAGCAACACCCGCAGCCTCAGGATCCCCCACAGAAAAAGGGAACAAAATCACCAATGAGCAACTAACCCCATCTCTCACCAAATCCCTCCCTCCAATGACTCCAACACAGCAGCGTGCAATCTCAGTGCATGGATCACAGAATGTGCCAACATTCTAGCCTCCCTCCGGGTGACATCGCCCAAATGCATACCTAAGATAGATAGCTGGTTCAACACTGAACTCCAAGAATCAAAGCATGCCCGCAGGTGTTTAGAGAAAAATGAAAGAACAGCCAAACCAGCAAAGACCTCGCCTCCTTCAGAGCTGCAACCGCCACCCACCACCGAAAAATCAAGAACACAAGGAAGGACGCACTCGGGGAGCACATCAAATCCTCCACACACAACTCTAAGGAACTCTTCTCAGTCATCAATAAGTTCACAAATCCCCCCCCCCGAAGCAACCAGCAGCCCCCTGTCACAGGACCTCTGCTAAAAACTTGCCACCTTTTTCCACTGCATGATCCAGAACATCTACAACAGCCTCCTCCTGGAAAATCCTGGCACCGGAACCGGTGACTGACCCACCCCCCTAAAACCCACCCAGACCATCCACAGCTGGTCCACGCTCACTATGGAGGAAACAGCCAGCATCATGAACAGCACCCACTCCAGAGCCCCAATGGCCCGCTGCCCACACCAGAGCCAGCACATCCATCGCAACCAAACTCAAAAACACAATAAACAGCTCCACCAATACTGACACCTTCCCTGAGGACTGAAAACATGCCGAAATACGCCTTCTCCTGAAGAAACCCATGGCCGACTCGTCAGAACGAAAGAATTTCTGGCCCATCTCGCTGCTACCCTACCCAGCCAAAGTACTGTAGAAAGCAAACAACGCACAACTACGGAATTTCATTGTGGCCAACAATTCCCTGGACAGCTCCCAGTCCGGCTTCCGCAGCAACCTCAGGACGGAGACAGCCCTCCTGGCAGCCACCGACAACATCCACTTACTCCTAGACCATGGCCACACTGCACTCATGCTCCTCGACCTCTCAGTAGCCTTCGACACAGTCTCCCACAGCACTCTACACACCAGACTCCATAATGTAGGAATCCGCAGAAGAGCCCTGGAATGGATCCACTCCTTCCTCTCTGGTAGGATGCAGAGGGTCAGACTCCCGCCCTACACATCCAGACCCACAGGAGTCAACTGCAGAGTCCCCCAGGGATCCTCACTGAGTCCCACACTGTTCAATGTATACATGGCCCCTCTCGCAGCTATCGTCAGACGCCACGGTATGAACATCGTGGCATATGCTGGTGACACACAACTCATCAGTTCCCTCACCAAAGACCCGGACACAACCAAAAGGAACTTCCACTCAGAAATGGAAGCGGTCACCACCTGGATGATAGAAAGCTGCCACAACCTCAAATCTGACAAGACTGAGCTCATCATCATCGGAAATGCCACCTCAGCTTGGGACAACTCCTGGTGGACCACATCCCTCAGTTCCCAACCTGCACCAACTGATCACGCCTGCAACCTAGGCATCATCCTCAACTCCTCCCTATTCATGACCTGCCAGCTAAATTCAGTCACCTCCTCCTGCTGGCACACACTCCGCAAACTTCGGAGGATCTTCAGATGGATCCCAGCAGACTGTCGCAAGACAGTCAGCCACGTCTTAGTCACAAGCAAGCTCGACAACAGCAACACCCTCTACGCCAGCACCTAGACTAGAAACATAAAAAAACTACAACTCATCTAGAACGCGGCTGTCAGACTCATCCTGGAATTCCCTCGCCGAGAACACATCTCCCAACACCTGAGGACCCTCCATTGGCTTCTGGCCCAGAAACGAATCACCTTCAAGTTAGTCACCCACACGTACAAGGCCATACACAATGCAGGACCAGCCTACCTGAACCATCGCGTCTCCTCTCACAACCCCGCCAGATCCCTCCGCTCTGCCCAGATGGCCCTGGCCACCATCCTTTCGTAAAAGCACTGCCGGAGGACGATCCTTCACCTACATTGCATTAAAGAGCTGGAACAACCTCCCCCTGCACCTCAGACAAAGTCCATCGCTCACCATCTTAAGGAAGATCCTAAATAAGTGGCTCTTCGGATGAGGCCTTTCCCCTCCCCCCACCGCCTTGAGACCCTCACGGGTGAGATTCTGCACTTTACAAAAACTGTTTGATTGAGTTGTGCTAAGACTGCAGGAAGCAGATGTTGGTCACAAGGTTTGCCTGTGTTACTTAGGCTCAGGCCATGACTCAAAGTTGTGGGACAAGTGAGCCTTCATGCACCCTAAGGTGATTTGGGAGTTAACAGCTACATTACTGAATGTAAGAATAGTCCACGCTTGAAGCAGAGGTCTTGCTTCTGTTCTAGGTCACAGGTATGATCACGGTCCTGGTCAAGAGACTGCTCCCACAGAATGTTCACTTCCCGCTCAAAGTCTTCCGATAAGTTGAAATCAAAGTTGAACACAATCATAAGAAGGCCAAGCAGGATTCAACGCTACCCTGCCATTCAAAGTTTAATGAGGGTGCCATGAAAAGATTGCACTCCCTCAATGTCTCCATGGTATCAGCCCACCTTCAGTTGGTCCCAATGTGATTACAGAAATCTGGGCTTCCCTTGGCATGTCCCTTGGCCCCATCGTGCTACAGGGGCCTCCAGTCAGAGTTCCAATGGCAGAACACCCCTTATGCCATCTGCCCAGTGGGGACCAACTACTGACTCCAGTACTGGCATCTACTCCAGCACCAAGGTCCATGCAGGTTCCTTCTGTACATAGCAGCCAGGCAATGATCCAATCCTACTTCTGGTCTCTAACCCCAAATTGAGCTTGGACTGCTCCAGACCTATGTTGCACTAATCACAAAAATACAATCAGTGGTTATAAAACTGTGTTCCATTGCCAAACCACTGCCTCAATATCAGTATCATTAGAGAATCCATGCTCTTTTTGACTTCAAATCGAGCCCCAGTGCGGAAAGACAGAGTCCCTCAGGACACTGAAGATGATGAGGAAGGAGACAGATTGCGCCTCCTCATTAAACTACATTGTATCTAGAGGTACAAACTGCCAGTGGGCTAAACACATCTCCTGACACAGAGCTTGACTTTGCACTTGGACCACCAATGGAGAAAAGAGCTTCAATCACATTGGTAGCTTAAAAACTAGACTTGCAGTTCCTCACTATTAGGACTAAAACAAGTGTGTTAACTGAGATTCTTCAATCAACTCCAATTTTATCTGAGTCATTATTACAATTTAATGAAGCCCCTACTGATGCCCTTCAGGCTACATGGTCCAAACCCTGCTCATGCTTGCCTGTCAGTCAACCTATGACTAAGCAATATAGACCAACTCCGGGTGAACCTGACTTCTTGACCATGTATCCTACACCAGAAAGCCTGATTGTTCAAGCTTCAACAAGTAAGTCCAATCCAAATTTGTTCCAGACCAGTCTTCCAGATAAGGAATCAAAAATATCTGATGCTTTTGCAAAGAGAATGTTTTCCTTAGCTAGTCTAGCCCTCAGTTTTACCAGTGTTATTTGTCTCTTAGGTAGGTACACCCATGCATTACAAGAAATGGTCAGCAAAGACTTCTGTGCTGTCCCAGATGGCTTCAGGACTTGTCTTCCCCAAATGATACATGATGGTCAGAATGCAGCAAGTGAGTGCCCCGAGCTGGCCTGCATACTGCAGACTTCTTCAGAGATCTATTAGTACAATGTCATACTCAAAAGTCAGGACTGAACAAGGTCAATTGGGTTTTCTGGAGTTATACAGGCTACTTTTATGGAAATCTCTTTCAATAGCCCCACCTCCCTTAGAGAAAAATATGATTTTGTAATGGAACGACTCAAGGACAGTCGAACCACAGCACATTCCCCGGGGCTATTGACACCAGCCAACAATTTCCCCACCAATACAGAAAAATCAGAGGCTATTACTGGAGGCTGGCTTGCCATGACAGCCTCCATGCCACTTTAGTTTGCCCTTCCAGGTTCATGTCTGCTCACTAGGAGACAAAGTATAGCATTTCTTTCCTGGCTGGAGTTTCATCATGTCAGACCAGTGGATCATACAGATTGTTCAAAAGGGCTATGCCCTGCTCTTTCTCTCCTTCCTACCCCACATGTTTCCTGCACTGGAGCACAGTGCAATCCTGATGCAGGAAGTCAACCTTCTGTTGTACAAGGGTGCAATTGAGAGGGTACAGGACTTTAAGGGGAAAACGTTTGAATTTACTTCCTAGTTCCAAAGAAGGACGGAGGCCTCAGTTGGATTTTGGGCCTCTACCCACTCTGGCTTAGATCCTATCTGCTCTAGATGCAGAGGACTGGATAGTGTGCTTGGACTGGTAGGATACACATTTGCTCATAGCTGTCCTACAGTTCACAGGCATTTCCTGCAGTTCAAGGTAGACAAGGAACACTATCTGTGCTCCCCTCAACCCTTACTTTGGTCCCTCAAATACTCCTGAAAATGTTGGCATTGGTTGCTACTCATCTTCAGAAGTACTGTGCCTCAACTACTGACTCCTGAAGGTGGGCTGCCTGCAGTCAGCTGTGGGCCACCTAAATATGATGGCGGAATTTCTGATATAGTGGAGAACTACCATCAACTACCAGAGGAAAGGTAGGTAAATCTTATTGTTTCTAGTTATTTAAAACCATAACAATTTAGCACAAAAAAAATGTAATTGTTAAACAAAATAAAGACAATAATGTCACGGTTGATCAATGCATACATCTGCCAATTCAATGTGTCATAAAAATGCTTAAGTATTGCATCTTTTAGAATCAATGGTAAAATCATTATATGTAAAGTAAACTTTCAATACAATAAAGCACTATTCTGATCACTCGTTCCCTTGACAATATTAAATCCAAAGAATACAATGTAATATATTTAGGAATAGTAGAAATGTATGGCAAGGTTGCCAGGTTAAAAGTTAAGCAAATTAGACAAGTGGTACCATGGAGCCAATATTACAGATGCACCTTTAGCAGACCTATGATTCTAAGAACTGAGATTACGAAAAGGCAAATCCTTGCATCAGGGAAGGCTATATTATGAGTAACATACATGCTGTGTCCAATCAGGATCATAAAACGTAGTACAGAATGCCCAGAATCCCCCAGAGCCGGCCACGCACTAGTTACCCGCTAGCCTGGAGTGGAGAGGATAAACCAATTACTGAAGTGTGTGGCTCAAATGTCAGAAATCCATGTGGCCTCTGTTATCAACTACCTAAAGTCCTACCTGAGTTTCACACAGAGGATTCAATTCATTGGGATGATTCTGTACACAGTGACATTCAAAAAATGTTCACTGCTGTAGTGAGTCTGGGATATTCAGGATATGATTCTGATGTTTAGAGATCAGACCAAGGTTTCAGTGACGATGTCTCTTCTGGCCTTAGGTTTCTTCCATATCCTAAACACCAGGTGGCAACTCTGAGCCCTGTAATGGACCATCAGATCTCAATGGGATGAGCATCAGGGCTGTCGCTCCAACTCCATTCAGATCCCAAAGGAGATGCAGGAGGATCTGCACTGCTAGCTGGTAGATGCCAAAGTGACCTGTAGAAGACCACTCTTTCAATCTCACCCAGAGTTCATGGTAGTGACAGACATGTCATTGCTGGGTTTGAGGGGCTATCTGGGAGAGGAAGAGATAAGGAGTCTCTGGTCTTTGGCACAGTGTCAGCTCCATATCAGCCTTCTGGAGCTTTGGGCGATCCGTCTGGCCCTGAAAGCCTGCATGATGTCCATCAAAGGGAGGTGGGTGCAGGTCCTTAAAGACAACATGACTGCTGTGTGGTAGTGCAACAATCAGACCAGAGTGGAGTCCTAGATCATGTCCCAGATGGCGCTACACCTCAGAGAGATGGCTGGACAAGCAGAATATTGTCTAGGTTACCTACTACCTATTAGGGTCCCTGAATGCGAGAGTGGACAAACTGAGCAGGTGTCAGCTTGCAGAAGGCAAGTGATGTCTCCATACCGAAGTGCGCAAGGGGGTCTTTAGTCAATGGTGCAGGCCCTGGCTAGATCACCCCTCGAAAGATGTGAGGCTCCATCAACCTCACCTTGAGAGACCTCTGAGGACTTACACTGACAACACAAAAGACCACTGCTTGGATGATCAACTCTTTGTGGGTTTCTCTGGGGCAGAGCAAAAGAATGCTGTGCAAAGAAGGATAGTCCTCTGTCTTAAAATCTGAAGAGCACCAGACATGAAGCAGCACCCTGAGGGCATCTGGGTATTCCATAAAGAACAAAAAGTGCTACAATGGCTTTGATGTGATGTGTGCCTATTGTAGACATCTACCAGTCTGCGACATAGGCAGTGGTGTATGTTCATGAAACACTACTGCCTTGATGGTCAACTCCAGTGGAAAGGTCACTTTACCCACTTGGTTCTGCAGGATACTTTGGTCTGAGTTCACTCTAAATACCATCCACATTTGGGAGATACTGTTCTGCTATATATTCTAAAGATGAGGAATCTGTGGTTAGAAGTATCCATCAGAAACACAAGTTACTTACCTTCGGTAATGCTCTTTCTGGTGAATATTCAGTTTAACCATAGATTTACCCTTCTACCTCTCTGTTCTAACATTCTATCCCTCAGTTCCATGCAGTAGCATCTTTACCATATAAAATGGTACCAAAGTGAGGGATCCGCACACCTTCTCAGATATTTTGTTCCATGCTTTGTGTCTTGAGGGCGTGGGGTGGGAATGAGAAAGATGAAGCAGAAACTAACATCAGCACGCAGGAATGGAGCTTATATGTGGCTCCACTCCAACACTTCAGGAATGACATGGAGTCAACACAGACCCACACAATACCACATACCAGCACACTGGAGCACCACTGGAACTATTCCTTGACTCCAGTCTTCCACATGGGGATATTTTAAAGGAGAGGAATCTGTGGTTTAGTACTTTTAAGTACTAAAAAGGAAAGGCGGTACAGAAGGTAAGTAACTTGTTCATAAGCAACTTAAAAGTGAGCCTTTAACCTCTGCAAAGGGTTTGCCAGTGCACAGCACCACTTGCAGTGCTTTTTTAGTATATTTTGATCAGTTGAGGTACAAACATTTTTTTTAATCTGCAAGTTATGCAGCAAGAGTGGTAAATTCATATTCATTTGGACATGCTGTTGCAAAAATCGCTTAATTTTAGCAGTGGTGATAAAACGATTTTTCAAGTGGGGGTGCTGCCCAATAACGTCACCTCACTAAAACATAGGGGATATTTTACAGTGTTTAATTTAAAACACAAACAATATTGGCAGGTGAAAACATTTTTTAGGGCCCTTTTATTGTCAATCTTCATCTAAATAATTTCAAGTTTTAACAGTGCTCCTGCTACATCACCTGCACTTCTCTTTCCAGCGCCACAGAATTCTAGAGGCCATGCCTGAACAGTCGCGGCTGGCAGCTGGGCAAAGGGGCTGGTGGGGGAAGGTTGAACAAAACAAAATAAATAATAATAATAAAAAAACCTACTGCAACACCGCCGCACCGCTGCTCTTCAGGCCTCTAGCTGGACTGCAGGCTCCAAGATACAGGCACCCAGCCTGCCCTGCGGCCAATCCTAACACTGCTCTCATGTTGCTGGCAGCATGAGAGCAGCGTTAGGATTGGCCTGACCGCCCTGGCTTTGCGCTCCCAGGCAGACAGGGAGCTAGGCCTGCAGTTCCAACCTGGCAACACAGGGCGCACAGAGAGCTTAGTGCGCATATATGTTTGGCTGTCCTGAGACAGCTGGGCAAACACACGTGCACTGAGGGGAGTGCACACCACTCCCTCTACCTGCTTGTCATCTCCCATGGCTCCGCCCCTTTATAAATAAAACCTTAATAAACATCTTTATTATCGTTTTATTTTTAAAGTTTTGCAGCTGCTGCTGAGGGGATATGGGGGCGGAGGAGCTGCTTCTATAGCCTGAAACCAGCAAATGAGAATAGCGGCAAACTGACCTTTTCTTATGTTTTACTTATTTAGAATATATGAACAAAGAACATTTAGTAAAACTGCTTCGTATCTCAAACAGGTGCACAGCTTACCGAGTACACCAGGTGTCATAAGACTTCAGTACTTACAGAAGGAAGCTCAAACCACTGGAACCACTCCCATTTCCGAGCAATCATTGACCAGTCGAATTGTACATTGACACTTTGCCTGGTCTGTCAGGGATCATTAATGACGCCAGTTACTTCCTTAGAAGAAGAGCTCTCTGAGGTTTGGTGGCCGATACGCTCTGTTGCTCCAGGGTTAGCACCTTCACGCACAACAATGCCACACGACAGGAGCAAACTCGCGTCTTGGTTGAAAGGTTTACTTTGTTTCTTTGGCGCCTTTCTCCTCACTTTGTTGACTTGGCTTCTCATATCAAACGTCTATAAAGGTACAGTACACCATTCATTTGAAGTGTTTATCATTCCATGTTCGTTGGTGGCAGCATGCGTTGTGCACGAGCGAGGTTTCAGTATGTAGAGCTCCCGTTTCGTGATTTATTCTTTTATCTTCTAAAACAAAAGCGTACTGTGAAGCTTTCCTTATCTCTTAGTAATGTACCCATTGTAACATGAAAAAGTTTAGATAGCCATGACTCTCAGCCTCCACACTTCAGAACGAGTGACTGCCTTTCTGAAAATAAAAGATCAAAAAAATAACTACGGTGAACAGATAACTCCATGTTGCCAGGACACAACTTTTCCAGTACTGGGTTTTGATATATCAGATCAGTGCATTCTGGGAGTCGTAGGCTTGATTCATTTTAATGAGGCAATTGGACCAACATACCTGAGAAAAATAGTATGGAAAAGCAAAGTCCAGGGATATAAAAGGGGTGTCCCGGTAACAAGGAGACATCTCTCACCCTAGAAATGGTCCTTGGTATTTTATCATTGTTAGACTTGGCATCATTGGCGTGGCCTCCCCTAACTTTTTGCCTCTGTTTCCCAGGTTGTTGGTGCGTGCTGGACTCTGTTTTTGCTCCTCTGGTCTCCAATGCTAAAGTGCAAGTGCACCTATGTAAAATGTATGTGTAATTGGCTTTCCATGATTGGCATATCTGATTTACTTGTAAGTCCCTAGTACAGTGCATTCGAGGTGTCCTGGGACTGTAAATCAAATGCTACTAGTGGGCCTGCAGCACTGGTTGTGCTGTCCACATTAGTAGCCCTGTAAACATGGCTCAGACCTGCCACTGCAGTGTCTGTGTGTGCAGTTTTAAACTGTCAATTCGACCTGGCAAGTGTGCTCACTTTCCAGGCCTAAACCTTCCCTTTTCTTACATGTAAGGCACCCCTAAGGTAGGCCCTAGGTACCCCCGTTGGTAGGGTGCAGCGTATATTTAAGGTAGGACATATACTAATGTTTTTATATGTCCTGACAATGAAATACTGCCAAATCCGGTTTTCACTGTGCAAGGCCTATCTCTCATAGGTTAACATGGTGGCTGCTTTTAAATATTATTTAAGTGCAGATTCCCTTTGGGACCAGATAGAAATATGGAGTGTAGGGTCTTTCAACTCACAATTTAAAAATACATCTTTTAGTAAAGCTTGTTTTTAGATTGTGCGTTTGAAAATGCCACTTTTAGAATGTAGGCATTTTCTTACTTAAACCATTCTGTGACTCTGCCTGTTTGTGGATTCCCTGTCTGGGTCAGTTTGTCAGTTGGGCTGTTTACACCTGTCCTCTAGAGAGTGACACAAAGGGAGCTGGGGTGTAGCGTGTATATCATGATGAGCCATCTCTGCTGGGAGGGAGGGGAGGAGTGGTCACTCACACTTGAAAAGGTTATGCCTGCCCTCAAACAATGCAGTCTCCAACCCCCTGTTGTGTGTCTGCGGCCTGGCCTGAGCAAGGCAGTATCTTACAAACAAGATAGACTTTTCTTTGAAGTTTGCCTAATTCAAAAGCAGAAAAGAGTATAAGTATGGGACCCAAAACCCCTGAAAATCAGATCACTTCTGGAATCAAGCGGAACCTCTGCCAAGGAGAAGTGCTGAAGAGCTGAGGAGAAGTGCTGCCCCTGCCTGTGACTGTGCTTTGTTGGGCTATCTAGCAGTTGCTGCTTCTGCCTGTGAAAGGGGACCAAGACTGGACTTTGTTGTTCATTCCTGCTTGAGAAGAATCTCCAAGACCTTGAACTGAGCTTGCCTCCTGTTGTTGAAGTCTCAGGGCCATCAAAGACTTCCCCTGCCAGCACCTGGGCTCTCTCCTGAGACTCCTGCCATGCCAAGTGGTGCCCTATCCAGTCCCTGGCCATTAAAAGGTGAAGCTGGCAGACAAGATCTGAAAATCCATGCAGAGAGCGCTGTGCAGGGACATTTACGATGCACCTTCCAAGACGCGGCTGATAAAGGACGCACCGACGGCTTTGCAGCTGAAATCCATGCTCCACCTGCATTGTGGCTAAGAGATCAACACAACGCGGTTGGAGAAACTATGCGCAACACCCGCTTACCGAGGCTGATAATGGTGCAAACCCCACACCATGGTTTTCTAACACTGTGCAACCGGATTTTCCATGCATTGTCCCTGGGCGTCCAAGTCAACTCAACTATGTGCGGATCCGAGGTGCCCCGTCTGGAAATCGACGCATTGCCTTCTTGCGAGGGAGAAAACCGACGCATCGCCGACCCGACCGGAGAAGGAAACTACGCATGGCCTCACTTGTGAGTAGGAAAGCGACATATAGCTGACATTTCTGACGCACACTCGCCTGTGTGGCTTCATTTTTTATGCTAACCAGGTACTGTGTAACAACAGCATTCTCACTGTTTTCTAAGGATTAAGACCCTCATTTTAACATTGGTGGAAAATTCCGCCTACCGCCACAGTGACGGCTTCCAAAAGACCGTCCCCGTGGCTACCTACCGTCCACCATAATATGACCGTAGCCAGAATACCGCCAGAAGGCTGGCGGAATTCTGGCTACGGTCATGGCGGCGGATGGCGGTAAGGTGTCGCTGCTGCCAGCAGCAGCGCCACGCCAGGAGAATGCCAGCACATAAAACAACCTGGCAGTGTTCCGCTGGCAGACGCTGCTGCTGGCAGCAGCGCCACGTCCTGTCTCCTGCCGTAGGACCTCCTGCAAGCAGGTAAATCAGGTTCTCCAACAGGGGAGGGGGGTTGGGGGTGTTGTGTGTGTGTGGGGGAGTGTGTGTGTCTGTTTTTGTATGCATGCATGCAGGTGTGAGTCATGTGGAATGTGTGTGTGAATGAATGGGTGTGAGTGTACGTGTATGTTGTGTCTTGTGGATGCGTGTGTGCTATAATGTATATTAGTGTGTGTTGCAGTGTGTATGTATGTATGCATGCGTGGCTGGATGTGGGTATGCGTATGTGTATGAGTGTGTATGTTTGTGTGTGTATGGTGGGGTGGACGGAAGGGGTAGGGGGAGGACTCTGGGAGAGAGAAGGCGAGACCCCTCTCAGTGCCTGGGAAGGAATTCCCTGGCACTGATAGTGCCTACTGCCATGGTTTTCGTTGCGGTAAGATTGCCACGAAAACCATGGTGGTAGGCCGGGTCATGATCACGAGGGTGGGATTGTCACGGCCGCCTGGCTGGAGACCGGAGTCACCAGCCCGGCGGCTGTTACCGCCCTGGCGGACGGAGTGGTACATTGGTGGTTTGGCGTGAGCCAAAAAGCCAGTGTCATATTTTGGGGAAAGGTACTGCCAGCCTGTTGACAGTTCCTTTCCCCAACATACCGCCGTCCGCCCGGGTCATAATGACCCCTTAAGACTCTTATTCTTTTGAAAATTCATATCATGATTTGTGTATGTTGGATTTTTGTTGTTTTGTTCTTGTTTTGTTTAGATAAATATTACCTATTTTTCTAAACAGGTGTTGTGTCATTTTGTAGTGTTTTCACTGTGTTACTGTGTGTGTGGGTACAAATACTTTACACATTGCTTCTGAAGTTAAACCTGCCTGCTCATGCCAAGCTACCAAGGAGGTGAGCGGGGGTCAACTGAGTGTGATTCTCCTTTACCCTGACTAGAGTGAGGGTCCTTGCTTGGATAGGGGGTAACCTGACTGCCAACCAAAGACCCCATTTCTAACAATCATCTAATGAATAGTTATAGATACAGCAGTGGTAAACCACTGTAAAACTATCATGCGATCAACCAGGATCCAAACCCCTCATAGGCGTGCAAGAAACCGCTCAACTCTCGGCTGTTAACTGCCTTCCCATTTGTCCCATGTAAAACATCCCTTTTTGTATCAAATTTCTTGAGTCCAGTCCTTATAGTTAGTCTGCTTGCCAACCCTTGATTTGCACAACCTCTTATTGCTATGACCACCATAGTCTCAGCATGGGCTGGCGGCTAGGATTACCCTACTGAGCTTCAATGGCTGACTGAGCATCTGCACCGCTCCTGCAGTTCCCTCCTATACGGCTTCGAAACCCGCTTTGAGGTGTGGGTGGGTGGGTTTGTCATTCTGGTTCGCAATGATTTCTGGCGGTCGTTCGCCCCCGTTTGTCTTCTAGGGCTCGGCCTGCTCTCTCCACTGTGATTGGCGGCTCTGACTCACGTAGCCAATCACTGCCAAGCCTGTTTGCAGGCTTTCCTGCTCTCCCGCCTCACCGGTCACGCACTCAGGAGGCATTTGCTGCGGGCCTCCTTCAGGTCTGACTGCCTCCCTGGGCCACGTTCTAACCCCTCGGAAACGTGCAAGAAACCGCCCAACTCTCGGCCATTCACTGCCTTCCATCTCCACTGCAAACAACACCAGAGGCATTATTGGAGGTTACAATGGCCCCAGTTTATTGCAACAACACAACTACATGGTCCATAAACATCGCACAAGTGGTCATACATCTGTCCCATGTAGAACATCCCTTTTTGTGTCAAATTTCTTGAGTCCAGTCCTTATGTTTAGTCTGCTTGTCAACTCCTAATCTGCACAGCCTCTTATTGCCATGACCACCAGAGTCTCAGCGTGCACCAGCAGCTAGGTTTCCCTTGCTGCCAAGACCTTGTGGACGGCCTCTGTCCTTGCTTCAGCTGCAAGTGCAGTGTCTGCCCGCAACTGCCCATTTCACCATTGTTTGCACCCCGTGCCCCCGCGGTATGGTATCCCAAGGGCTCTGTCGGAGTGACTCTTCCTCTTCGACTACTGTGCTTCAATGGCTGACTGAGCGTCTACACCGCTACCCCCTCCTGCGCGGCTGCGACACCTGCTTCGAGGTGTGGGTGAATTCGTTGTTCTAGTTCACAATGATTTCTGGAGGTCGTTCACCCTTCTTTTTCACCTAGGGCTCGGCCTGCTCTCTTCACTGTGATTGGTGGCTTTGAATCACCCAGCCAGTCATTGCAAAGCACGTTCTCTGGCTTTCCTGGCCTCCCGCCTCATCAGTTCCCACCTTCAGGAGGCGTTTGCTGCAGGCCTCCTTCAGATCCAGCTTCGCCTCCCCGGCCCACATTCTAACCTCTCCCAGATGTGCGAAAAAACGCCCAAATCTCAGCCATTCACTGCCTTCCCTCTCCAATGCAAACAACACTGGAGGCAGTTTATTGCAACATCTGAAACACATGGTTCATAAACATTGCACAAGTGGTCATACATATGTCCCATGTAAAACATCCTTAAGAGTGTCAAATTTCTTGAGGCCAGTCCTTATAGTTAGTCTCGTTGTCAACCCTTAATTTGATACTGCCACACTACTTGTGATTCCACAAATGCAAGCAGCTCCCTCTTCCCCCCCTTAGGAGAAACCGAAGCATTCTAGCTCTGCTACTGTGCTGAGCAAAAACATATTGATCCCCACTCCCAACAGATGCACACCATCAGCTGCACGATACCCTGGTGTTCTTAAGTTAATGAGCCCGTGCCTGACGAAGCCCCAAGAGTTTGGCATGCAGAGTTTGGACATGGACATTTTCAGTTTCCTCTTGGATCACTATGCTGCCCCAGAATCTCGAGCCACTTTCCATTCCTCCCTGGCAATGATCCCTGACCATACTACTTCCGCTGGGCGGACGAGCCTTGCTACTGCTGTGAGGCCTGATGCCATGGCCCCTAACAGGTCTTTCATACCCAGGCAAGTGATGTAATTCCCACTGAGGTGTATGACTTCAGCGTCAGAATTGCCCTCTCTACTGAGTGTGTTTTGTATTGTTGGCAGCAGCTACTCCCATCTCATACCTGTCCGGCCCAGCCATACCACTTTTGAGTTGCACAACCAAAGCTCCCGATAAGTACTTTGTGTCTCAGCCCATTGCAGGGCTCTGGATATGAACAAGTGGCCTAGGATCCAAACTGTGCGGCAGACCTTGTTCGGGCCTCTCTGTATAGAAATGACACTTATGCGCTCAAGGGTCTTATATAAAGCTTGAATGCCCCTCACTCTCATCGCTCGATACTCTTAATGCACTAATGTGCTTCTCATTGAACCTATATGCTGCTGCCCCTATCCTAAACGAGTGGGAACTGAAGCATTTGGGATTTAGGCCTGACTTCTAGGGCCATTCTCATGACTGCAATTAATTGAAACTGGCTTAGATAGGAACCGTCTTCGGGGCTGAAAAATGGTTGCTCTGGCAAAGCGACCTTCTCTGCATATTTGCGCAACACACAAAAAGGGCATATGTCACACCTAGGTAGGAAGTTCAGCCATGAGTGCTTCCCCTTGCCAAACTGGTCAACTGGTCAGATTTTGGACCTCCAGAGGTGGATCACCACATAGCCATGGCCAAATGTTATGTCCTCACCCCGGAGGCAAGCTGTTCCTGGGTTTATCGTGGATGAAGCTATGAGCTTGCTCACTCTGTAATCCCCAAATAATTCCAGGTTAAATGCCACTCTAAACAGTAATCCCTTGCAACCCTCTCAGCAAACTTCGGGGATCGCTGACAACAGTCGCTTGAGATCCATAAAGTCAATGGGGTGTCTCCGATCCTTCTGTTTGGGACACAATCTACCCCTGCATTTCACGGTAGCCCTGCATACAAACTCATTGGTGGGGCCAACCTAGCCTAATAGGCAACAGCGCTGAGGAGTGCCTGCTTCCAGCTTCTGCTTTTACCTATGGAGCATGCCCTTGCTATGAACCCCTGTACCATCAGTTCTGACACTGTACCTAGTGCAGACTTCCCTGTTGCCCTCCGGAAGGTCACAAAGCACTTACAATATCTTGCGTTGGTCCTGGGGGAAAGTGCGTTGTGCATCAGTTTGAGTCCACCAGCTCCCAGAGGTGGCCTGGTATTGGTGTCATTTCTATCTCTGCTTTCGGTGATAGCTCCCTGAATCTCTACCATTGGAAATGATACAAGGCGTCAACTATGTTGTTTTCTAGCTTTGACTGCTATGTTTCCTTGCAGTTGGTAGCCCACCAAGTGCCGTAAATGGCACATCACTGCCACATCACTGGCGGGTTCTGTGCTGTACCTAAGTTAACAGCCTGCACCACTGCATGGTTCTCTGATCACAATGTAACCTGCTTATTGGCTAGTTGTGAACGCTAGATTGTGAGGGCTACTATAATGGGAAACAGCTCCAGCAGAGTAATGTTAAACATCACACCCCTGTGATGCCAGCTTGGGGGCCAGGTCAAGGCAATCCAAGCTGGGCCCAGCAGTGCATCAGAGCCCTCCCCCTGCTGCATCAGTGAACAGCTCCAGCTGGACAGCAGACATCTACGTCTCCCTCCAAATTGTCCAGGAAGTATATCCACTGCACCAGGTCTTCCTTAACCCCCTTGATCAGCCTGACACTGTGGTGTTTCTGCGTCAGACCCCTAGTCAGCCATGCTAGGTGTCTGGCAAATTGCCTACCTGTGGTGTTAGCCCTAGTGGCAAAGTTAAGTCTCCCAAGCAGTTGTTGCAGCTCCCCATGTGTGGCTTTTTTCTTTTTGCTGAGTGTTCCTACCCATTTCTTTAGCTCTACTAATTTGTCTTGTGGAAGCTGGCTTATATCTTCCACTGTGTCCAGTTCTATACCCAAGAGCACTAGATTTGAGGCCGGACCCTCTGTTTTGTTGCTAGCCAATGGCACTCCATGCTCCCCTGCTATATCAATGAAGGACTGAAACAACACTTCGCACTCTGTAGTGCCCTCCGTGCCTATGGACAGAAAGTCATCAAGGTCATAATTGAACTGTTCCCCTAGCTTGAACCCAAGGAGCTGGCAACTGTCTGGGAGGACTGGAAGGAAGCGGAAGGTGGACTCAATGTGGGCTTTCCCCAGTAAACCCCTTTCCATGCTTCTTTAATCAGTTCAAATGTGTAATCTACTGTCGCATAAGAGACAGAGCAACTATTTTGTTCCAGACTGTCATTCACGGAATCCCCTGGTGGGTATGATTGATGGTGTATCAGTCTGAATGTCCCTGGCTCCTTCTTGGGATCCAGGCCCAGGGGAGTAACTACAAGGTTCCGTAAAGGGGCCTGCAACCCTCCCCAGCAATACCTTTTTGTCTACTTACGGATTTCAGATTTTTACTTAGGTGGCGTTCTAGCGGGACATGGTATGTTATGATAAATCCTGCACTAAAACCTTCAGCTAAAAGTTGTCTGCCGTTTCTTCTCGGGTACTCGATGAGTGATCTTAGCAGCTTGCTTACAAAAATGTGGGTGGGGGGATAGTTTTCTTGTCTCCCCCATTTCCTTCATCTCTAAACGCTCTACTAATTTTTGCTGTCCTTGTGATC
This sequence comes from Pleurodeles waltl, assembly GCF_031143425.1. Taxonomy (NCBI): domain Eukaryota; kingdom Metazoa; phylum Chordata; class Amphibia; order Caudata; family Salamandridae; genus Pleurodeles; species Pleurodeles waltl. The sequence continues at coordinate 698,449,009 of NC_090447.1, forward strand.
TCCCCCCCCTTTCCGCTTTTTGCAGTCAACGGGTGGGTGGCCTTGCACAACTGCTGCAGCAATGTTTAAATTTACAAGCTCCCCCCTTTACATTCATCCTCCTCATATTTCCGGCATGTTGTTGACCCACTCCTGTGCCCTTCACTGCCTGCTGAGGGCCTGTTCCTTATGCCCCGTGAGATGTCAAATTTCCCTTTCCCCCAGTGCAAATGAAAAATAGGCTCCTAATTACACACCCCTTCTCTAGCAGCTACCATGTGGTTAGTGAACCCTTCCACATCCTGCTGGTCCCATTCGATGACAAGCCATGTTTGCATCTTTCCTCTAAATCCCTTTTCTTAATGAAGCCATGCACCATGTTGATACTTTTGTTGTGCTGTGTGGAGTCTACGTTTGAAGTAGCGGATATTTTGTCACATACTGTGGGCCCTCCTTCATCGCCAGGCCAGGGTGGCATGCAGTGTCAGAAAAATGGAGCAAAACCCAATGGGAAGTTGATACCCGTCCCTGGCCATGCCTACCAGGGGTAGGTCGCCTGCGAATGCCAAGGTTGCCCCTGACCTGGCCAGGGAGCCCACTGCCCAAGCCATGGTTCCACATGGTGTGTTGCCACTGGATTTTCTGATTCGCTGCACGCTTGGGGCCCTTGCTGAATTGTGTTGAACATCCCTACCTGTGCCTCAAAGTTTGTTATTGCTTTCTTTGCCACCCCCGCACTTGGCTGACTGCCTCCTTGATGCTGCACACATGGCTTACCATTCTTGTTTGTCTGCTGGGTTGTGTCCCGGTCTGCATCAGCTGCCAAACAGGCCACAGGCAATGCCTGCCCCCACATATGGCTACATCATCCTCACATCCTCGCTGCTGCTCTAGGTGGCTGCTACAGTGTGGGGCTTTAGTGGTCCCCTGCCCTTTATTACACTGCCTCAACCTGTCTTGTGGCACCACCTCCCTGATTCCTGCAGCACCTTGTCTCCCCCGTTCGGGCTGCAGGTCCCCTGTGCCTGGGACCAAGGGGGCACCAATGCATCTCTGTAGAGGCTTCCTTGTGTGTTGCCTGCACTTCCTGTCATCCGGCCCGGGTGGTGCTCCTGTTCCCCTGGCTCCATGACCTGCGCATCCACCCACTCCTTGCCCTTCTTGGTCACTAGTCACCTGCCATCAACATTTCCATTAAGTCATCATCCAGCTCTGATGACATTGTCATATACTCCTTGGCTTGTGGCTTCTGCTTTGGTGCTGGTTCCCCCTCGTAGTCTGCAAACCCAGCGGGCGGCTTTCTCTCCCATCTTGTCATGCTTTTAGCCTCCTAACTGTGAGCTACTGCAACCCTCTCTCTTGTTTATCTGTGTTACCAGCAGGGTGGCAAGGTAAATATTCCTTTAGTTCCCACTTAGTGTGCTTCTTTGCCCACTGTCCTTCACGCCAGTCTCTTCCCTAATATTTGCTCAGATTTGGGCTGAAGAGTAAAAACACAAACACAAAAATGAAGGGTGAAGGAAGAGGAGTGAGCAATGTTGAGTAAAGGATGAGAGCTAAAGAGTGAGAAATGGTGAGTGAGAGATTAATAAAGCAAACAAAAAACTTTTCTCTCCTGAAGCATTTAGGGCCAGATGTACAAACCGTTTTGCATGGCGCAAACTGCGATTTTCGCAGTTTGTGCCATGCAAAACGGGCATTGCGATGCACATTCCCATTTTGCGAGTCGATACGGGAATGCGACTCGCAAATAGTAAGGGGTGTTCCCTTCCTATTTGCGATTCGCACCGCGATGCAAAATTGCTTTTTGACCGCAACCGCGGTCGCAAAGCAATTCGCAGTTAGCCCCCATGTGAAGTGGGTGCTAACTCATTCGCAAAACGGAAGGGATTCCCATGGGACCCCTTCACCTTTGTGAATGTTTCCAAAAATAGTTTTCAGAGCTGGCAGTGGTCCAATGGACCACTGCTTACTCTGAAAAAACTAAACCAAATGGTTTCATTTTTTATTTTGTATTGCAACTCGTTTTCCTTTATGGAAAACGGGCTGCAATACAAAAAAAAGAAAACTGCTTTATTAAAAAAGCAGTCACAGACATGGAGGTCTGCTGTCTCCAGAAGGCCACCATTCCTGTGAGTGCAGGGAATCGCAAGGGGGTCGCAAATTGCGACCCACCTCATTATTATTAATGAGGTGGGTCTTTGCGACCCCCTTGCGATTCGCAGAAGGTGTCTGAGACACCATTCTGCATATGCTTTTGGGACTCGGAAATTGCGAGTCGCACCGACTCGCAATTTCCGAGTCGCAAAAGCATATCTTGTTACATTTGGCCCTTAGAGGGGGTACAATGACCTCATTCATTATACTAAATAAATATAATATTCTTGAAGCCAGAAACAAACACAGCTATATACAATATATCTCAGGATACACTCTTTTATTTTAAAAACACATCTAAGTATCACATAAACACAAAAAATATATATTTTTTTTAAAAATAAAGAAGGATATACAATAATGAATTTATTAATTTAGGCAATCAAAAGAACTACTACAGGTCCCAAATAGAAAGCTGCTCAATCACACCTTCACACATACCAAAACTACACTCCTACTAAAAACATACATTAAAACCAACTAGCATGAAATTAAATTCAAAGTGTGCAACTTCACTTACAAATGGATAATTCATAATACAATTTCACTTTATCTAAAAAAATAGTATTCAGTATTCCAGCATTGAATCATGCAGTCCTTAATATATGCAAAAATATTGTTTCTCCAGTTCACACATGTACTGACAGAACAGATTATCCGTCTTTGTCTATTTAAAAATGATGCGTATTTGGCAACCCAGAGTTTTATAGTCTATGATATGTGCTAACGATCCTTATTTTTCACCATATTTATTTATTTCATTTAGTAACTCGAAGTTTAGCAGTCCATTGTATGTGTGAGTGATCCATATTTTTCACTATATTTCTCGCCGACGCACATTTCGGTGGGAAAGAACATAGATCAAAGACCGCCTTCTTCAGGCTGAAACTATTAAAACAATAAATAATGGACCTCGTGATTGATTGTTAATGATTACAAAAAATGCTCCAAGAATATCGAGATATCAAAATGTAAATATATAATCTCAGACCTTTACATAGACAGGGTGAATCCAATCCAAAAATAATCCATATTATGAAAAAAAAAACAGGAATCCAAATCACCAAAAACATGCAACTAACACCCAGTGTGTAACAGATGTTACGTGAAAATTACTTATAAACATGCTACCAAATCACATCAAATAATGTAGGAAATAGTCCCTAAATACTCAAACCTACCTCAGAATCGCAACACAACAATATTACCTGCTTAGTGAGTTTGTGCGATAAGAAACAAACAGCTAGCAATATGATGAATGAAAGACCAATCAGACTGGCTAGATGTTCAGGATAAATGACATCTGTAAAATAAATGTTCCCAACACTAAAACAAAATCCCAATCAAAATCAAAAGTAATAAGTCAAAACACACAAAAAATCTTACTTTTAAGTCTAGCTATTTTTACCAGATATTGTGTGGAACAATATTAACAGTGAGCTAGATCTCATAATGCAAATAGAGTATTAGCGGTAACTCACGACAAACGCTAAACAAAAACTCTTTCAAAATGGAACCATCAGTTATACTTACTTGAACTCGTAAATGTTCTGCCATCGGGTGTCAGACGCAAATATAAATTCCGGTACAGCAGGATCTTAAGATTTAAAAAGCCCAGACCACATGACCACTCTAAGACTGATGCAGATTAGAGATAAAAAAGTGTACTAACTCGACATGTCAAAAAGGAAGAAAAATCATGTCGGCCATGTTAAAATAGGTAAGATGTAAATAATGGTTAAAAACACTGATGCAAGGTAAAAATACAGAATGAATTAACTCGACAGGCCAAGAAAAGAGTCTAATTATGTTGGCCATATCAGAATAGGTAGATGTAAATAATTGTTACAAAAAAGGAGCAAAAAAACGAACAAATAAAAACTCCTACTCAATGGCACAAAGGCCTTCTTTTTTCTTACTCAATGTGCAAATACTGCCTAAAAGGCACTGTACTAATCGACGGATAGAAAAAAAGAGTAAACTCTCATGGGCAATACCTATAACATACTACATACTAAGGACAAGGATCTAAAGAGAAATATTGGGCTACGGCTCTATGATCATGAAATAGGTATCTACATCTGGAGAACAACAAAACCAAATAGTATATTCACTAAAAAGAATACTCTATGGAAAGATCCCATATTCCAGTTAAATTGCATTTTCCCAAGGCATCTCCTCATTAAGGCCCTGATTGAATGTGTCTAAGTGGAAGATCCAAAAAACTTCTCTTTTTTTCCTTCTGGCATTTGTGTCTTGTCCAGCTTGTAGAACAATTGTTTCAAGTATAGTCCATCTGATCTCATGGTCTGCATGACATGCGGACAACCAATGAGATATTAATGGAGCATTAGACTTGTTTGTCCTAATTGCAGATCTGTGCTCATAATATCTTATCCCAAATTCTCTTGATGTTTCACCCACATATCCTAGATTACATGGACATAGAATCAAATCGATTACATTTTTAGTTCTACAATTTGTCATACTGGGCACATGTATGGTATTTTTAGTTAGCATTACTGTGTCAGAAACCATAGCCCCAATACAAGCTTGACAGTTGCTGCTTTGCCCTGAATGGAAGGTGAACTGGTAAGACATTTCCGAATAAGGTCCTTCCTTGGTGATATAACTGACTTAACTAACATGCTTCTCATATTTCTGTTTCTCTTGAAAGCAAACAAAGGTTTTCGTAAAAAGGCATGAATTTCGATTGTGAGGATAATGAAACACAACACTTTTACGGCAGTGACCAGGACCAGGAAAGTGAAACACAGGAAGAGTTCCACCATACTGTCACAATAGCATCCTTAATATCCCTACCTACACTACTAAGTTTCTACATGAGATCTATAGCAGTGGTAACCCTAATCCACCCTCTCCAGTCGTAAGGGTTCAGAGAAACTGCGATTACGTTCATCATGAGATGGTCAACTGGCTGGAATGTTCCCTCTAAGTTGGTGGGGACAGCATGCTGTTTTATAATAAAGCATCTTGTTGTTCTGAGAACTTCCATGACATGAGAACATGTATTATTCAGTGTAGTGTAGAGATTGTACTCTCTGGACCGGCAGTACCCGGTAAACTATCACGTATAGCCTTGGAGTGAGCACAGGATGAAATGTTGTGCAGAGAAATTAATAACAATTCTGTGTGGAAGGGCAACTGATATAGAATAATAAAACATTGCCACTAAAATGTTGAACTAATAAGAGGAATAAAATGGCAAATGAGTAGGTGAAAGGGCTCAGGCCTCAGACTCAAGCTAGAGTAAATGTGCCTGCACAAGCGCTAATATAACTTCACAGCACCCTCCCCATTGTCGGATCGAGAGTGCCAAGGTCTATAAAAATATAACCTACTGTGAAAATCACTAAATCTGCACCAAGTCGTATTAAAGCAAGCTAAATTGAATGTACACAAAAGGAGATAAAATGTACATGTCGACAAGCAGGACAGATCAAGAGCACACCGAATTCAAACAGTCAATTTAGATAGTTTGAGAAAACAAATCATCAGATTAAGGCCAAATGTCAGCAATAATCATGATCTTTTAAAAAGTCGTCAATATCATCAATTAAATTTGAATTCAGGAGAGACTCTACTTCAGCAAGTGACAAACTAATCAGGTCATTGACAAGGAAAGTGAGGGAGTGCTCATATTCCGTTGCCTCAGCCACAGCTCTGGGCAAGGCAGCAGCATCCCGTGCATTGCCAGGTGTTGTAGCATCAGGAACCACTTGACCCACAAAAGGCGGCTCATAGCAAGCTTCTTGTAGCAACCTCAGTCTCTATGTGCAAGTTTGGTAAGGAGCCCTCATCAAAAACATCAACCGATCTGTGTCCAAATTAGGTATGCACTGCAGTGGAGTGTATAGTTGAAGGTATTATGCCAAATATAGAGGAGAAAGTGCTGACAAAACCAGAACCGACAGCCGTAAAGAAATGTAAAATCCCAACAGGTTCAGCTGCATTAAAAATGCGACTTATGAATTCACTGAAATGTTTTGGAAAGTTTGTATCTCTGCGGAGGACCTCACCCTTTGAAGGGCATAGGTCTTATGGGCAGATGTGAGTGCCATTTGTTTTTTAAACAAAAGGACTTTCAGTCTGTTCAGCTTCTCAAAATGTACATTTGACATAGAAATATGAGGCCATAGTTCTGCTACTTTTATCTCTTGCATGGGGGGAAAAGTTAATTTCAGCAACAATTTGGAAGACTGAAACTATATATTCTGGCTTGCATTCCACAACAGCTTTCTCCATTCAGCATCACATAACTCCCATTCGAGAGCACCTGAAACACTGGACAAATCAAAGGTACAGGAACACTGTTCAGATAACAAGTTAAATTCAAGGCTGAAGAATTGCATGCTGCGAGCAAGGACAGCTGTTTACAAATCATTGAATGACATACAGAAGTCTAGCATTCGCTCCCACTAAGAAAGACCTATTTAATGCCATTGAAACATTTGTACGTAAAGGGTAGCTCCCACCTTTCATGGATAAAACTATCTTCTAGCTTTTCAAATCTGCCTACAGAAATGTGCTTCAAGCACAAGGTGAACTGAAGTGTTGAAATGGGCAGTTGAGTAATCCAGTGCATTAACCAAACTGCAGATGGTAATTCCCCCACAGTTAAAGGCAATTTTTCTAACTTTTCGGAGTTTAACATAAGTTGCTTCTTTCTTAGCCATTATTTGTTGCTTTTGTGTCAGATTGATCACAGAAAACAGGTCCCTGGAGCTGACATGTTGCCAGTGTAAGCAACCACTTTTCAGAACTTGTAATGTCCAATCTAACGGCATAATGGGCCTAAGTTGACTCTGTTCATGGTGTAAAAAGTACATATCATTTTACATGATGTCAATTTCAGATGAAACAAGATTGTTTAGGGTGTAAACGGGGTTGGACAAAGTGTTCATACCATCATCTACAAGAGCTAGAACTTTTAGGAGGTTTTCCTAATCTATTTGTCTCAGCCAGGTGGCAACTTCTTTTTGTGAATGTTTCCAAATCTCATTATATATTGCATATAAGAAGCGCTTTGTGCATGGGTTTTCTTGGACCTAACAAAAAATCTTGTAAGTCTGTGCTTTCTGACAGAAGGCTAAGGCGCTCTTTAACGACTGCTAATGTGGAAGATTTCAACCACTGTTGACATAATCTGCACACGTGGTGATGACATCAGAGTGCTGTCAAGATATGTAACAAGGGTCTGGTCTACCCGCTCTAAAACCCCCCATAGAGTTTACAAAATGCTCATGATAACCATTTGTGTCCACTGGCCACAATAACCACCCTTTGGACCTGAAAGTGTTGAATTAAATGTTCCATTTTAGACCCACCCTTCAAGCTATTCTTCAGTGACATTTAAAATCTTTTGCCATTTGTCAAATTTAGCTGTTGGTGGGATGCTTGGCGCATTCAGTTCCTTAATCTTTGCTAAGCCTAAACAATGTGTTTGTTGCACAGTTTCATTTAAGAATATAGTTTGCAATGGAATAAAGCTTGCTCTAAACAAAGCTTCCTGCCCCTGTATTTGTCAATTTCTAGTTCCCCACACTCTTTAAATCAATTGACTTCAAGCAAAATTCATAGCCTTCAATAGCCAATTAGGAAACAAAAGAATCAGAATAAATTAATTAAATTAATTTGATGACTGGTAACAGGACATTATTCAGTTCCATAGGAGGCAGTTTAAAATAATAGGACTCTGCATCTTTAACATCATCCCCAGTAAAATATGCAAATTTTTCTACATATGTTTTAGAACTCTCTGCTACCGGATTTGGACAATATTTCCATTGTGTGTAATTATAAACAGTTCTCGGGGTGCTGGCTTTATGTATAAAATGATGTCTGAAATGATGGTAACAGAACATTTCCTCATAATTTGCTGTTGTTTGGAAAACATTTTCATTTTCAAACACAGTATAGTATTCAAGCTCAGAACACATAGAATCAACTATTGTCACATCCCAATCATCAGAAACTGCCCCAGGTTTTATTATATCATTCAGTGAGACTTTAAATATATATGGAATTTGAATCATTTCCATTGGTCCAAATATATCAAAAGGCCCTTTAGCCCAAACAATCCCATCAGGTATCAGAATAGCTGAAATGTTCACTAGGAACAAGTCTCTGCGGAACTTGTGTGAGGATAGGTAAGGCTTCAAAACCTCATCCACCAGTTCAACAGCAGAGCGTTCAGGAAGATAATGACCATTTACCAGCAGAAAGAAAACAATGACAACACCAATCCAAAAAAAGGAAGGCAAGCACAGTTAACAAGACCCATAGATAACTCTATGGATGAATCAGATAGTTAGGTTTAAGCCAATTGTATAGCTTACCTGCTTTTGATACAGGTGCAGTTGAAGATGCTAAAGGATTTGAAAAGGAATCATTGATGTCCTGCAAAATATCCAGAAACTGTTTGTTCAAATCCTGGAGCCAGTGTTGGAGAAAAAGATCTGGCAGATGTGTCCCTCGGTGGTTCATAATAAACAACACCATCCGTTTGTGTAGAGATAGATAAAGATAACTCAAAACTTTTGACATCTCTTGTCGATGATGTAGAGACAAGTACTAATGAAAGTTCACTTTCTACACCCCCCCAAGCTCAGGGAATTCTCATCATTATTGCTCACATTTTGAAGAGGTACATCATGGCTTGCAGTTAGAGGGGTTTGGGAACTGCTCAGGAATCCTTGTGGTCTACTGTGTAGAACTTCCACATGGTGTAACTTGGCATTGTCAATTGATACAAAACAGCTTTCTTTGGAACCAGGCAGTGGTGATAGAATGACAATTCTGGTACCATGCATTCCCAGGACTGGAACCAGTTCTCGATATGCAAGGCCAAATTCTTTCTTCACAGCAATCTTTTTACACACTAAATCCACAACTTTTGTAATGCAGCCAGTGGATGTTGTTGGTAAATCCCTCATTCCTAAGGTGGCGGCACATGCAGATGAATTTTCATCAAGGAACAGTTGTAATTCCTGCAAGACAGTGACATGTTCATTTATGTCAAAAGGTGTGTCTGCCGCCACTACGCCAGGGCCATCAAGTTCAGGGACATACATAGGTATGCTGAACAGAAACTCATATCGGGTGCACCTTCCCAAGGCCCTTCTGGGCAGATTATTGAGAGTTCTCTGGACTCCATACATGTGGCTAAGCCAACTACGACCCGTACCTAGTACCTTTGCTGTTAAGGATTGCTTTAAGTATCAGTTTTTCCACTCCACCACCCCGTTTCCCTCTGGATGATAGGGAGATGAGAAATGGAGTTGGATCAACTATTCATCGCTATGGTGTCCCTGAATGCCCTAAGGCATCAACTGATCCTTGTGGCCATACCTACAAAAATCTGAACCAAGAATCAACGACGACTAAAATATATTTGTATGAACCATCAGTTGTTAGGGGACCACAATGGTCCAGGTACACGCATTGTAATGTTTTTTTGGAGATTAGGAGGGGTGTCTGCGGTGGGCATTTCATGGTAGACTCTCTTATTTGTTGGCAGATGTCACAACAGAGGACATAGAGTCTGGCCTGTTTGTATAGACCTGGCCACCCACCAATAGCATTTCTGCAATAATGATATTGTAGCTGTCACACCTGCATAGGCAGAAGCAACCCCTTCATGCACTGCTTTTATTAGATCTAATTGTTGGTCTTGGCTGGGGATCACGCAATCACCCACCCCTGGTATTGTTACGAATGCAACATTTTGGGCACTTAGATGGTAGGAGTAGTTGGCCAGATACACCTTTGGCAAGGGCTTGCTGTCAGCCAAAGTTTTCACAGCAGCCAGTGTTTCATCATCCAACCTCGTCCTAGAACAAGTAATAGCAGTAACAGAAGTCGTGGCTACTGCTGACTTGGCTGCTTCATTTCTGCAACCTGTATCCCTACACGTTGATGGCCCATTGTATGTACTACATAGGCATTTGGTAGCATATCCTTTAGATCTGCTACTTTCTTCCACAGAATGTCTTTGTTTGATGGTGCTCTCTTTTGAATCTCTGAACCCATTCTGAGACCTGTAATACATGTATTCATTGAAGGACTGGACACAATCAAATCGCACACAATGAGTGTCAGAAGTTCAGGATCCTTATGTTCCAGTTCCAATATTAGAGCCTTAAGCTCTGCCAGTTGTGCCGTGCAATTTCCTAAGGTCTGCATGTATGTGTTCTGAGGGTGGAACTTGCCATCCCTCCATCCGCTCACAGTTGCAGAAGCAGAGGAGCATTGTTGTTTGGTGCCTACTGATGGTTGCGTTAAACCATCAGTGTAAATAATCTTTTGGTATTGATCAAGAGGCAAAATGTTGATAGGTGTTGAGTATTTAAGTTCATATTGAAGGAACTCTTGTGTCTGAAGTTTTGGATCAAAAACATAATCAACATCCGTTGCAGACAGAGAGGTGGCCAATTGAATCCAAGGTAGATGTAATGCTTTTACGTTTGGAACAATGGCTTTTGTCACAGCCTCTAAGGCTGTTGTTGGGATCACAACAACAATGCATTTCCCCTTGGCAAAGGTCTCCTTTTTATGACCTCCATCTGAGCAGCAGTCAGAATTTTCTCAGTGGGAGCAAAGCGTTGTTCAGCTGTTTAATATAAATGTGATTTGTATGTTATGGGGACATCACCTTCATTGAATGTTACATAGGTGACCCAATGGCACCAGCAATTACTCTGATGACCAAGTTTGCTTTGGTCATATCCTGTTGTAATGCTCTGAGAATGCGTGCGTGCCCACCTGTCCAATATTTACTCGAACAGTCTGGATGTATCTAGTCATAAAGCGGTTTTATGCATTGTGAATAATCTGGAATGAAAATTCTGCCAAAAAAAACCTGTGATGAATGTAGCTGGTTGTAATTGTGCACACTTTCTAGAAAGTGAGGCGCCAGGCTTTTTCCTGTGTGTGATAACTCATATTCCAAAAACAGGACATTGAGAAAGCCAATTTATAAAAAAATTTAAATTAAATTTGTAGCCTATTTCAGTGAAACTCTCCACGATGTAGTCCACCCATCTTAGGTGTGTGGCCAGGTCATAATTTGTCAGGTATTTGTCATCTACATAGGACAACGCCTCAGAGTCAATGTTGTGTAGTAAGAATGTTACAGATGCTTAGAACAGCCCAGGACTGGTCTTATACCCTTGTGGGAGTCAACAAAACTTCTGTTCTGAGCCTAATGTGCTGAAGGTGGTCATATCTCTACTTTGAGGTGTTATATTTTGGCAGAAAAAATGTTGGAACTATCCAAGGGTCTAACTAAGTCTTTTAGGATATTTATTAACATGTTTTTTGCTGATTTTACTGCCTCCTTTGATCTTATTTTGGCAGCAAGAACTTCAGGAGTCAAATCAGCTTTGAACAACATAAGTGGCCCATTATTTTTGTTAGACTGACAAAAACAAATTCTGTCATTGCACATTCTCACTAGAAAAATCTTGATTTCATGATTATGGATCGATACAGTTTCATCAATGTTGACCATTATTTCTCTGATCTCACTGAGTTTGAACCCATAGCCAGCACTCAAGAGTGGCTTTAAAACATAATATGCATTTTCAAAGAGTGCAAACTTAACTGAAGGCTGGCGGTTACGTTGCTGCTGGGAGCTCATTGTACATTCCTATTTCCGAATCTATGCACACAGGCAGGTCGGGTAGGCATACAAATCTGCTGCAAATGCATTCATGTTGCTGTTTAGATCAGCTACTCGGCTGAAAACTTAATCTTGGAAGAAACTAGCTGCAGATAAAAACATGTTTGTCTTTTGAAACTCACATACTCTGTGCTTTGTTCTTTCATCATACCCTTAGGCCCTTGTTCTGGCTAAACCACAGATAACACATTGATGATCCTCTGCTTTCTGATCAGTTGGGTTTGGTCTTCGTCACTTTCTCAGAAGACTCAGATTCTTGTTGTGATTCACTTGTTTCTGCTATTGTTTGACAATTGCTTTCAGGATTTTTTCCATTGTATGTGACTTGTAGTACTTGTTGTTTCAATGATGAAATATTTGATCCTGTTTACCCATTCTTTTATGAACTTCGCCTTGCCGTATTTCTGCAGCATCTCAAACTCTCTTCTGTCCAAGTGCAGTTGATGTTAGCTTTTCTTTCAAATTCATTTGGCAGATGACACATTTTCTTTGTTGAAGGAGCCCTCAGATTTTGTAGTTAGCATCACTCTTTCAGGGGGTAAAGATCCTCTGCTACCACCTGCTTCACTCATGTTTATGAATGAACTGAAAACCTGTAACAAAACAATATTAAAATAACTTATTAATATGATGGCTCAAACACATCATTATAGAGCTGCCACTTTGGAATACGGTGGAAGGGTTGCTCTGAGGAGTTATTTGCTGCCATTATAACACTGCTTGACCCCCTAAACCTGTGCTTTTACACCAAAATGAAGTATATAGGCCTTCCTGAAATTTTACATCATCACTGCAACACATTCGCCATTTTTAAAAATGTCATCCAGAAAAATTGTCCCGGATTAGCAATGTCTATCCAAGCTAAATTCCTTCTCTAACGATACAAAAACACAAATAAAACATGAAAATCTCTGTACAACATTTTTTTTACAGAAGAATATCACAGGGCCAGGACTACAACCTTGCTCTTCCCCAACCTTTTGCTTCCCTGCCCACCCCGCTAAGCCTGGTCTTTTCTCCTTTGCTCCTCCTTTTGAACGAGTGCTGGAAAGACTTAAATTAAATGTCATTACTTCAAATTTGGTGGATTTTTTTACATTCTCAATCTGCTTCACAATGATTTGCTACAAAAGTGGATTCAGGCAAGTTTTTTTTGCCAAGCAAAACCTGTAGTTATAAATTCCTCCTCCTTTAGTACCAATCCTTGGCCAAAAGCAGCCTCCACTGTTTCCTGTGCACTTTCAGTAGCATTTACAATACCAGACAATGAAAGATAACTTTCAAGGATATGCTAACTCAACAAACCAACAACAGATTCTTATTTTTTTTTACAACTTCTGATTTTGAATCCGTCAGTTTTACTAGAACACAGTTTAGTAATGCATTCAGCAAAGCATTTCTAGCAGTGACCAAAGTAGCACTGCCTCTATTTGAAGGTTGTGTCACAATTAAATCAAAGTAGACTGTCTGACCTGATCAGCGAGCTGAACACCAGGCTGTCGCCCACCCAATCTCCTCATGAAGATCCTTCCTCATACATTGACACTTTGGGTTAAGTGAAGGTTGGTCCAATTCCAGCCATAATTCCTGCCAAGTAAAAACAATTCCCTGCCGATGCACCAAGATCTGTTGAAGGAAATTCCATCTGAAACTTCTGTTGAGCCTGAAAGTGGTTATTGACAAAAATCTACTAAAAAATAATAGTCTGTGAATCACAGAGATCGCAGCCAAGACGATACCCCATATATTAGCTATAGAGCATGGCTCCACAAAACAAAGCAGTGCTCCAGTATAAACCCAACTATGCAAAGATCTTTAGTTTTGGTAAAATAACAAAAATAACACAAAGCAGGTGCTTGGTTGAGCACCTGAGTATTACTAGATGGTCTTCACAAGTCACAAAAATGAAAACAGTTCAGCTGAGCAAGGGCGCATACATCTGAGGCTAGGACCTGACCACCTTGGGTGATTCCAAGTTAGCAGGAATGCAAAAAACTTGGCAGAGACAGGTTTCAATTATGCTAAACATTAAGGGCCAGATGCACAAAGCTTAGTGTTTGCGATTACCATAATGCGAATGTTCGTGATTCGTGATTTGGTTGTTGCAAAACGCTAATGTATGAAAGTGTGTATTACACTTTCTGTGATTCCCAGTGGGTCGTAAATAGACTTAGCTCAACAATATTACTGAGGTAATTCTCAGTTTCCCAACCATTGTAAATGGCAAAACTCACAGGGATGGTGGCCTACTGGGTCAGCAGACTACCATGTCTATGATTGCTTTTAAATAAAGCAATCTTTTTTTTAATTGCAGCTCGCGTTCCTTAAAGGAAAACAGGATGCGTTTACAAACATTAAACGTTTTCTGTTAAATTTTTTAAGAGTTGGCAGCGGTCGGTGGGACCACTGGCTGCTCTAAAAAAAATATTTTTTCTTTTCAAATGGAAAGGGGTCCCCAGGGGATTAATGTATAGTAATTCAATTACTTTACGTTAAAACACCATAGAAATTCACTGGAAAAAACAAAGATTACGGGGACGTTATAGTTAGGAAATAGATTTTAAAAACATAGAAATTCACTTAAAAATCCAACAGTTACAGGGACATTATGGTTAGGCTCACAGTTTAAATGTACCAAACCGTAGAAATTCACCTGTTAGAGTTATCTAAAGTAACTTTAACTCGTGCCCTATGGTAACTATAACTTGCACCCTCACTTTTTACTTCTAATTACCGCTGATATCATACCAATCATGACATCTTTTATAACATCATTGATAATAACACTGTAACATTTGTTGCAAAATTATTCACTAAAAAACTGTCCATGGTGGAGGCTTGAGTTATACAAGTTATAGTTACTTTAAATACCTCTAACTATAAAAGGTGAATTTCTAAGATTTGGTATGCTTGAAATGTACTTAATGGTTTTTTAAGTGAATTCCGATGTTTTTTTAAAATTCTATTTCCCAGTTATAATGTCCCTATAACATTTATATATATTCCCTATACAAGCCAAATGTAAACTACACAAACTTTAAAAATTCTAATTTTATAGTCATAACTTCCATTTACAATTTATCCACCACTTTCAAATTATTATAAGCAGTGGACCTCGTTACACACTCTTTTCAGGTCACTAACCAGACAATACTAACTATAACAGAAGAGAAGGGTGTCATAGACTGCTGTAGAGTGGAGTAGAATGTTTTAGAGTGGCAGAGGGTGAAGTAGAATGTCATAGAGAGGTGTGGCGCCAAGTGGAGTGTCATAGAATAAAGTGGAGGAGAGTGTCATGAAGTGGATTGCTGTGTCACATACTGGAGTGGTATATCAAAGAAAAAAGTTGAGTGGCATGCCATTGAATGTCATACACTGTAGTACAGTGGTGTAGAGTGGATGGACATACACTGGAGTAGAGAGTCATAGAGTGGCATAGAGTGTAGTACAGTGTTGTAGAGTGGAGTTGCTTACAGTGGAATAGCGTGTCAGACAGTGGAGTGCTGTAGAGCAGACTGTAGTACAGTAGCATAGAGTGGGATAAAGTGTTTTAGAGTGGAGTGGAGTACACTGGATTGGGGTAGTGTATAGTGGAGTAAAGTGTCATAGAGCTGAGTGGTGTGTCATATACTATAATGGCATGGAGTGCAGTAGAGTGGCGTAGCATACAGTCAAATAAAGTGTCATAAATTGGAGGACCGTGTTATACAGAAGAGTGTAGTGCGGTGTTGCACAGTATTGTACAGAGATACAGACTACAGTTTAGTAGTGTGGCATACAATCTAGTTGATTTTTGTAGAGTGGAGTGGTGTACAGTAATGTGTTGTAGAGTGGATTGGCATACAGTGTTATAGAGCACAATGGCATTGAGTGGTGTAGAGTGGAGGAGCATATAGTGGAATTCCAGAGTAGATTGGAGTACTGTGTCATAGTAGAGTGGAGTAAAGTGGGGTGCAGTGGCATACAAAGAGTTGCACCAGTATCATACAGTGGACTAGAGTATCATAGAGTAGAGTGGAAGAGAGTGTTGTAGAGTGCCATAGAGTACAGTACAGTGTTGTACAGTGAAGTGAAGGGGTATAGACAGGGTTAAAGTGTTAAAGAGTGGCACACAGTGTAGTAGAGTGTTGTCAAGTGGAGTTGAAGTGAGTATAGTAGTGTGTGAAACAGTGGAGCTGCATAGAGTGGATTGTTGTATAGTAGTACAGAGTGAGGTAATGTCTTGTACAATGGAGTAGAGTTGTATGGAGTGGTGTTACGTAGTGTGGGATACAGTACAATAGAGTTTATTGGTGTGTAATTGACTAAAGTGGCATGGAGTGGAGTGTTCTGGCGTGGCGTTGTTAGTAAACTGTTATAAATTGGAGTGAGATCTTGTACAGTAAAGTAGAGTGCTTTGTAGTATAGAAAAGTGCAGTGTAGTGGAATAGAGTATTTCACATTGGAGTGAATGGGCATAGAGTGGAGTACACATTTGGACAGTGGAGTGTACAGGGATAGAGTGGAGTAGATTGTTGTAGAGTGCCATGAAGGGTGGTAGACTTATATTGAGTAGAGTTATATAGAGTGGAGGATAGTGTCCTACAATGGAGCGGCATAGATGGAGTGGCATACACTGTAGTGGCATAGAGTGGATTATCATTAAGTGGAGTAGAAGACAGTAGAATAGCGTACAGTGGAATACTGTACAGTGGAGTGTAGAAGAGTAGAATGGCACAGAGTGGAATAGCACAGAATGGAGTGGTGTAGAGTGGAGTAGTGTAGAGTAGATTAGCGGAGAGGTGGGTAGCATAATTTGAAGTGGCATAGTGTAGAGTTGAGGAAACTGGTAAAAATTGGAGTGGTGTCTCATACACTAGAGTGGAGTGCTGTGTCATTTATGCTGGAAACTGTCATTGAGTGGAGTAGAGTGTTGTACAATAGAATGTACAAGCATAGAGTTGAGTGCAAATTTGTACAAGGGAGTGTATGGCTAGAGAGTGGAGTAGAGTATAGTAGAGTGGCATAGAGTGTGGTACAGTTTAATAGGTTGGAGTTATATAGGAGGAGAGTACACTGGAGAGACGTAGAGTGGATTAGTGTACTTTGGAATGTCATAAAATGTAACAGCATTGAGTGGAATAACGTAGACTGTAGTGGCATACAGCGGAGTGGTGTGCAGTGTAGTAGCGTATAGTTTAGTAGCATACAGTGGAGTGGCATAAAGTGTAAAAGCATATAGTGCAGTAGTGTACAGTGGACTGGTGTACAGTAAAGTGGTGTAGGCTTTAGTGGTATATTGTGGAGTGGGGTAGAGTGTACTAGCATACAGTGGCGTGGTATACAGAGTAGTGGGGTAGAGTGGAATACCATACAGTAGAAGGGCAAAGACTGAAGTTGTATACAGTGGAATGACATAGGGGCTCATTCTGAGCCCGGCGGGCGGCGGGAGCCGCCCGCCTGGAGGGAGCCGCCAAATGACCGCACCGCGGTCAAAAGACCGCGGCGGCCATTCAGACATTTCCTCTGGGCCGGCGGGCGCTCTCCAAAAGAGCACCCGCCGGCCCAGAGGAAATGCCCCTGCAACGAGGACGCCGGCTCAGAATTGAGCCGGCGTAGTTGCAGGGGTGCGACGGGTGCAGTTTGCACCCGTCGGGTATTTCAGTGTCTGCATTGCAGACACTGAAATACACAGTGGGGCCCTCTTACGGGGGCCCCGCGGCACCCCCTACCGCCATCCTATTCCTGGCGGGAGACCCGCCAGGAACAGGATGGCGGTAGGGGGTGTCAGAATCCCCATGGCTGCGGAGCGCGCTCCGCAGCCATGGAGGATTCCCCCGAGCAGCGGGAAGTCGGCGGGAGACCGCCGACTTTCCGCTTCTGACCGCGGCTGAACCGCCGCGGTCAGAATGCTCGTGGGAGCACCGCCAGCCTGTTGGCGGTGCTCCCATGGTCGGTGGCCCTGGCGGTCACCGGCCGCCAGGGTCAGAATGACCCCCATAGAGTGGAGTGGCATTGAGTGGAATAGTGTAGAGTGCAGTACAGTGAGCTGGCTGAGAGTAGAATAGTGTAGAGTGAAAATGCGTAGATTGGAGTAGTGTACAGTGGAGGGGGTAGAGTGAAATAGCACGTAGTGGATTAGCAAAGAGTGGAGTGGTGCCTAATGGACTAGCGTAGAATGCAGTAGAATAGAGTGGAGTGGTGTACTCTGGTGTGGTGTAGCATGGAAGAGCACATAGTGGAGTGGCATACAGTGGAATAGCATAGAGTGCAGTAGTGTACAGTACAGTGGTGTAGATTTGAATAGCATATAGTGGAGAGGTGTACAGTGCAGTGGCATACACTGGAATGGGGTAGAGTGTATAGTGGAGTGGGTACAGTAGCATGGCATACAAATGTATGTGAAATTTAGCAGCAATGTGGATTACGGTGTGCAGAGTAACGCAAAGTAGCAAATTGCTCTCCCTTGTGTTTCCCCAGATTTACCAGGCAATGCAGGGTCCCGCATATTGGCCTTGTGTTCCTTTGTAAATATAACTTAAGTATTGTATTGCCCATGCAACACCCTGTGTGACTCAAGGGCACCACAATCCAATAATACAACTAGGCGTTATATTTTGGGCCATGGTATACACTGATAACTTTGCAGTATACCGTGGTACATGGCTATGACAGCCAGGATATAGTTCGATAATAGCTGTTTTTAGGGAATGAAAAGGCAGTCATATCGCTTTTTAATACACTTTGGCTTTGTTCAGTGTTAGGGCCTTAGATATTGGTAAGTAGTAGGTAGCAATCTATTACCAGTTTATTAAATTGGTAATAGGTAGTAAAATAGTTTATTTTTTTTAAATATATTTTAAAATAAATGTATGGCCATAAACTGTGGTAATTTCACAAAAGTTTGTGAAATTCCACCAAAGTACTGTGGTGACAGATATCACTAAGCTTACATGCCTTATAAGTTAAAATACACTTACTCTACTTAACTGCAGTGCCTCAAAGCATTATCTCTGCACCATAATGTATAATCCTACCAAAATTCATGTAAATGTATTCAGCAGTTTTTGCGCTACATCAAATGCAATATTCTATGTAAAATGCAAAGGTGGAAAAATACGTTTTGGGACCTCCTTTCATCTTTGCACCCCCTTAATGATTCACCACAAAATGTACAAAATCTCAAAATGTAGAAAATGCTACAGGTCTGGAAAGTTTTGTGGTGATTCATCAAACGGGTGGTAAGTTATTAGGGAGCTGAAACTATTCGTAGAGTGTTAAAACTATCCATAAGGAGGGTTGTTTGAAAGTAACACATTGAAAATTAGCCACCTCTTTTCACTGTAGATATATTTCATTACCTTTTATTTCCATTGCCTTTCCATTTAGTTTTTTGGAGTATTCGTATCTGAGATACATCCATATCCACAATAACTATAATTTCTAATACAAATTTTCAAATTACTCCATATTAATGTATATTCTATACCATCCACATTTATAATGACCAAAACACCATTTTCATTAACCCTTCTATATAATGAATACTTTCAGTCTTTGTGTTGATAAATATTTACAGCCAACACGAGTTTTGCACAACTCATGGTGCTTCTACAGGGCTGAAATTTAGGACCAAAATAAATATAAGAGATCTAACAATAGTTTTACGTACGTGATATACAAATAGTGCTGTTTCCTTATTTCAAATTACTAGTTACCCAAATCCCTTCAAAGCGTTCAAGAATATTATTTTGGTGAAGACTTGTCTAATAACTGAATCATATTAATCCAAGCTGTTCTTACCCAACTCATTCCACCTTACAGCTTCAAACAGTGAGCTAATATCTGAGGAATACTAAATATACCTACAGAGTGGCAATCAGAATTAATGTGATTTATTTCTTCATATCTATTGCATGTGTTCATTGGTTTACATAGTCATATGAGCGAAAATGTGTATTTTATTTGTTCATGTAGTAATTCTGAAACTTTACATATGCAGTCTACTTTATTTATTGGGTTTCTTGTCATGTTTAGTGGAATTGTTCTACATATGAAGCTAAAAGTGGATGAAAGCCAATCGTTGTTATAAACATTAAGATTATTATTTATTTCCTAAAGGCCAATTATCATGTCCTCCATATAGTAGTTTATGCAGTTCACTGCTAGTCACTTTTCCATTTTGTTGCACAGGGGTGCATAAGGAAGATTGTTTTTGTTTGGCTTGTTGAAGACAGCTATATTTTGTGAGCTCAGAGCATGCAAAGACAAATTATGTAGATTCAAATGTATTCTATTTGTTATGTATGTGTTTATAGGTTTCCATTAGCATGTGAATATAAAGGGTCTTTCGGTTGTTCATGTAGTAAATCTGAAACTTTACATATACAGTCTAGTTTATTTTTTGGTCTTACTTGCTACTTTCAGTAGTATTGTGCTGCAAGATAACACTACGTTGTTGACTCTAATAACTTCATAATCACTTCATAACATCACTTGCAACAGCAAAAAGAATCATCGACATAGTTCATAGTACATTGCTGGGAAATGCCATTACAATCTGTTCAGTTGTTTTTTTATTACAAATTTTATTAAGTTTCATGGTAATAAATAGGCCAAGCAGGCCGACAAGTATGCAAGAAGGATAAGTTATGAACATAGACACATAAAGATTGTATAGAAGAACTACCCTGTCCCACCCCACTGCCCGACCATGTGCATTAAGATATGAATCAAATGTCATTATGTACTCACACAACCTTCCTCCCATCGCCTGCCCGTATTCTCTAATCTCATCATATAATAATAAATGCTCTGTGGAGGTACGTTGCAGAGTAAGCCCTCTGTAATCTGCCCAGCACTGTCAGATCTTATTATGCTTTTGAGGGCCATCCCTGGACTGCCAAGATCACCGCTTCCAAACCCATTCAGTGATCTAGGCCCTTTTTCCTCAGTATCTGGGAAGGTGGGGTCCTCCTCCTTCCACTCCCTAGCTATGTCCCTTTTGCCAAGGTCAACCTTAGAAACAGGAGTGCCCGTTTGTACCTATTGTCCCCTGTATCCTCCATAATGTGCAAAAGGGACAATTTTGGATTTGTGCTCTCCTTGGTGATCCAAGGAGAACTCTCTACCTTGACAAGAGATCACGCCATCCCAAAATCTGCACAAAACGGTGCATTCTCACCCTGTGTGGATGATGGAACCCTCATCCGTTTGACAAAGCAGGCACAGTGAAGAGTCAACCATCCTCATATGCCATAGTCAGTATCTAGAGTAGTAGATTCTATAAAGGGATTTAAGCTGTATAAGCTACAGGCATGCCAGGATGGCTGCTTCCTGAGGTGATCAGCCCAATCGTCATCATCAAGAGTACCAAGGTCAGCTTCCCAGGCAACGCAGAGGACTGATAATGTGTGGGGGCTATGTATGAGCAGAGTGCAATGTAATTTCACCAACTTGTGATTGATCAACTAGGTTTTCTGCCTGAAGTGCACCCTCTAGGGGATTATAATCAAGAAAGGAATTGAGCTTGCATAGGTACCAGGCAAGTGCATGGCAAATTTGCAGATAGCTGTGAAATTGACTGTGGTGGAGTTTGAATTCCTGCTGGAGCTCCTGAAAACATTTTAGGACTGTGTCTGACATCACATCCCCCAGGGTGGATATTCCAATCACATCCCACTTCCCAAAATCCTCCAGCTGTGCCACTTGCTTTAGTATGATGTCATGCCACAGCGGGGTCCGTGCCATCTGTCTCCCACACCATCCCATTCGGCACAAAGTAGTTCTCCAAATAGTCATAACCACTTGTGTGGCTAGAGGGAGGTTGCCAAGCCACACCCCATAGAGGCAGTCCAGTAGGGGAGCAGTGCCCATTGCCCACCTCTCCACAGTGTACTCCAGATCCCCCCATGGTCAGACCACCATCCAATAATGATGAGCAAATGGGAGGCAGAATAATAGGAGGTAACATCCGCTACTGCAATGCTGTCTTTGAATTTTGACTGAAAACATTTAGCAAGGGCAATAAGTGGGATCCCACTGCCACATAGTAATCCAGTGAGGATTGTATCAATTGTGAGCCCTGGTTATTGGCCCAGTATAGCCATTGACGGGGAAAACTACAGATTTGGATGTCCTAATACAGAGACCTGCCGTCTCACCAAAGATATGAAACATCTGAAGGAGCCTTTCCCTACCCTCTCAGGGTCAGTAGGAAAAAACAGCAAGTCATCTGCATATAGGGCAACCTTGTCAGAGCAGTCCTGGCTCCACTTGAATCCTCACACCTGTGCATCCTTTCAGACCCAAACCACCAAGGGCTCCATAAATCAGGCAAGTAAGAGTTGGGAAAGGCGACAACCCTTACAGCTCCCCAGTTGAATCTGGAACGGGTCAGATACATGGCCAGCAACCTTGAGTACGGCTGTCAGGTCAATATACAGTAAACAGACATATCAAAGGAATCTGAGGCCAAAGTTCAGCTGAGTTAGCAGTATGAACTGGTTGTCACAGCTAACAGAATCAAATGCTTTATCAACATCGGCCAGTAATATTGCAGCCAGTCGCTTGAGGTGGCTTGCAAGGGCCAGGGCATTGGACACTTGTTGGACATTGTGGCAAGCGGCCCTTCCAGGCATAAATCCTGCTTGATCTGGGTGTACCATATCGGGCATATGGCAAACTAGTCTATTTGCTAGGGTCTTTGTAAGAAACTTAGGCCCTCATTGCAACCCTGGCAGTCGGTGATAAAGTGGCAGTAATACCACCAACAGGTCGGCGGTAATAAAAAGGAAATTATGACCACGGTGGAAACTGCTCAGACAAATAGCCACTTCAACAAACCGACCGCCACGGCGGTAGCAACAAGCACCGCAGCGGTAACCGTCAACAGCCAGGTGGAAAACAATGTACCGCCCACACTATTACGACAGGCCTATACGCCATCTTTTCCAGGGTGGTACCAACAACATCAAAAGCACGGCGGAAACAGTACACAGAAGGCAAAGGACTCACCCCTGGAGACACAGGAAAGAACCACGCTGCCATGGAGCCCGAGCTGCAGGTGTTCCCCATGCTCGTCTATCTTCTTCAATATGAACATCAACACCGGCGAAGATGACCACGGTGAGTACAGCCGCCTAGCACACAAGGGAGGGAGGGAGGAAAAAGAGAGTGACTCACACATGCAACACCCCACCCCCAACACCACACACACAAGCAGATGCAGTAAGAAAACAAATTTACCCTGTACCCCTCAGGAATAATGCAAGGACAAAATGAATTGATTAAAGTGAGTGTAATAAGATAACATTCTAGAATTTTGTGCTTCAAAATCAAAACAGTATATACATATATACAAATGGAGGGACACAGCTCAGTCCACAATGTCTGTGGGCCACAGGGCCACATCACATAGGCCAAGGCCCCACTTGACTCCTGCAACAACATGGAGAGAACACCGCAGGGGCATCAGGTCGAAAATACACAGGCACCTCTGGGAAACAGGGAACGGGGGGCACCTCAGCCGAAAGATGGTACAACGCAACTGGTCCTGGAGGAGGCTACATGCCCATCACTCTGTCCTGAGGAGTGCAAGGCCACAGTCTCTCAAGTGGGTGGTTTGCCCATTGCCTGGTCCTGGAGAGTGCAAGGCCACAGTCTCTCAAGTGGGTGGTTTGCCCACTGCCTGGTCCTGGGGAGTGCAAGGCCACAGTCTCTCAAGTGGGTGGTTTGCCCACTGCCTCGTCCTGGGGAGTGCAAAGCCACAGTCTCTCAAGTGGGTGGTTTGCCCACTGCTTGATCCTTGGGGAGTGCAAAGCCACAGTCTCTCAAGTGGGTGGTTTGCCCACTGCCTGGTCCTGGGGAGTGCAAGGCCACAGTCTCTCATGTGGGTGGGTTGCTCTCTGCTTGGTCCTGGGGAGAGCAAAGCCAAAGTCTCTCAAGTGGCTGTCTTCTCCACTGGTTCTGGAGGGGGCCTTGTGCCCAGTGTGCTTCATCCTGGCAAGGAATGGGTGAGTGGATGGCTTCTACCACTGATTCTGGAGGGGGCCTTGTGCCCAATGTGCTTCACCCTGGCAAGCGGGGTGAGTAGATGGCTTCTTCCACTGGTTCTGGAGGGGGGCCTTGTGCCCAGTGTGCTTCATCCTGGCAAGGAAGGGGTGAGTGGATTGCTTCTTTGACTGGTTCTGGAGGGGGGCCTTCTGCCCAGTGTGCTTCATCCTGGCAATGAAGGGGTGAGTGGATGCCTTCTTCCACTGGTTCTGGAGGGGGCCTTGTGCCCAGTGTGCTTCATCCTGGCAAGGAAGGAGTGAGTGGATGGCTTCTTCCACTGGTTCTGGAGGGGGCCTTGTGCCCAGTGTGCTTCATCATGGCAAGGAGGGGGTGAGTGGATGGCTTCTTCCACTGGATCTGGAAGGGGCCTTGTGCCCAGTGTGCTTCATCCTGGCAAGGAAGGGGTGAGTGGATGGCTTCTTCCACTGGTTCTGGAGGGGGCCTTGTGCCCAGTGATGCTGATCTTGGGGAGTGCAAGGTCACAGTCTCTCACCTGGGTGTCACACCCTCAGGATTTGCATGGTCCAGGACGCATACATTCTATGGAGGCAGGACTACACACTGCCCTCCGGCGGTGACGGCTGCTCAGTGATGGCAGTAGCGGGGCTGTTGTCGGGCCTGGCAGTGGTGGGGGAGGCTCCTGCCCGTCCCCTGCAGCCTCGGATGGCTGCCCACTGGGGCTGCTGGCGGTGCTGGCAGTGGTGGGGGGCGGCTCCAGCCCTTCCCCTGCAGCCCTGGATGGCTGCCCACTGGGGCTGCTGCTGCCAGTGGCGGTGCTGGTGGCAGTGCTGGAGGCAGTGTTGTTGTCGAGCCTGGCAGTGGTGGGGTGAGGCTCCTACCCATCCCCTGCAGCCTCGGATGGCTGCCCACTGGGGCTGCTGCTGCCGATGGCGGTGCTGATGGCGGTGTTGGTGGTGGTGCTGGTTGGTGGTTCTGGTTGCGGTGTTGTCGGGAATGCCAGCGGTGGGTGGAGGCTCCAGCCCTTCCCCTGCAGCTTCGGACGGCTGAACCACCATGGTTGATGGCGGGGGCTCAGAATCAGTCCCAGCACCAGGCCTACTGTCCTTCCTGCCTGTAGGGGCAGGCCCCTTGTCCTTGCCCTTCCCAGCTGGTGGTGCCTCCTTGCCCTTCACCTTGGCAGCCGGTGGTGCCTCCTTGCCCTTGGCAGCTGGTGGTGCCTCCTTGCCCTTCATCTTGGTAGCCAGTGATGCCTCCTTGCCCTTGCCCTTGGCAGCTGGTGGTGCCTCCTTGCCCTCGGCAGCTGGTGCAGGCACACTGTCAGTTCTGATGGCTGGTTCCCTGGAGAATCTCCTACCTGCAGTAGCTGCCAACACTACTTTGACCGTGGACTGGGTGGCTGAGGTGCTCACCTGGGTTCTGACCACCCTGGCCTGACGTGAAGAACAGGGGGGGAGGGGTAGGAAAGAGGTCAACAGCAGAGAGGAAAAGCTTCTTAGGGACACTGGGGTGAGAAGAGGGTGAAGGTCTGGGAGTGGAGGAAGAGGAAGAGGGAGTGGTAGTAAGAGGTGTCAGTCGGCTGTGTTTGGGTGCAGGTGCATGTGCTGGATGCTGTTGTGAGGTGGATGGCTGTTCGGTGTCTGGGTGCCTGCATTTGGGTACTTTGGGAGGAGTGGGCACAGACACAGTGGGAGAGGACACAGGGGATGTGTGCATGGATGTGGGGGTGGTGACTGTCAGTAAGGGGTGTGTAATGATAGGCGTGCTAGTGATGGAGGTAGTGGCTGAGGATGTGGTGCATGCAGGTGTGAGTGGAGACGCTACTGGGAGGTCGGTGGACGAGGAGGAGGGGGGGACACAGTGGAGGCAGTGGATGTTGATATGTCTGCATCTGGATGGTGTTTGTGTGAGTGCCTGTGGGATGATGTGTGGTGCTTGTCTTTGCCTGAGCCACTCTTGTGAGTTGTCCTGGGTGCCTGCTCATCTGCCTGTGTGCTTGGGATAGGTCGGGCTGAGGGGAATGGGACTGGGTAGAGGAAGTTGGAGGGGGAGGCTAGAAACAGGGACAATGGCTGCCAACAGTGAGGAGGCCAGAGCCTGGAATGATCACTGTTGGGCTGCCATGCCTGAGTGAATGCCCTCCAGGAATGCATTTGTTTGTTGCAAATGGGCTGCCAGCCCCTGGATGGCATTCACAATGGTTGACTGCCCAACAGAGCAGGATCGCAAGAGGTCAATAGCCTCCTCACTCAGGGCAGTTGGACTAACTGGGGCAGGGCCTGAGGTGCCTGGGACGAAGGAGATGCCCACCCTCCTGGGTGAGCAGGCAAGGGAAATCGCTGAGGGCCTGCTGGGAGGGTGGTGCTGGTACGGGGGTGGCGGCTGTACCTGTAGTTGAGGTGGTCACAGAGGTGCCCGCCACCACCAGGGAGCTTCCATCGGAGGAGGAATCACTCTCAGAACTGTCCCCTCCAGTCTCCGCCGTGGTGCTCCCCTTGCCCTCCATCCCAATGGTACCCTCACCGTCGGTGTAATCAGCCTCCTGGGCCATGTAAGATGCAGCTTCCTCCATTGCCTGTGCCTCTGCATCTCCACCAGATGATGCTAATGCACAGAAGGACAGGGTGACAAATTAAAAAGAGGGGTGTAGACAAAGGATACACTTGGTTAATGGCTGCACCAACATCACTGTTGGCATACACAGTACCCTCACACAAGGAACAGGCCTACGCACTATGCAATGCACTACCAGTCACAATGATAGTCACCAGCCCAAGGACAGGAATACCTAACTCCAATAGCAGCATACCTCACACCCACAGCCCCTGCCCATTAGTGGATGCCTACTAGCTTTGTAGGAGATGGGGGTCAATCAGCCCCTGCCCAACATGGGACATAGCCTGCAATGTCTGGCCTGGCCTAGGGGCACCCTCAGGCCCACATCCCCCACCCGGAGACCACCCCAACATGCACAAGTGGTATATTAGGAAACTGTACTCACCCCCTTCTGGCTGCTGTGTTGCCGTCAAGCACCCATCCAGCTCCGGATAGGCCACCGCCAGAATGTGGAACATCAGGGGGTCAGGGTTCGATGGGCACCCCTTCCTCGTTGGGAGGCCATCCCCAGCTGGGCCTCGGCCGTCTTCCTTGCCCAGCATCTCAGGTCCTCCCACTGTTTGCGACAGTGGGTGCTCCGCCTGCCATAGACCCCCGCGGTCCGCACGTTCTTGGCGATGGCGCGCAATATACCCCTTTTCTGATGGGCGCTGACCTGCAGACAAAAAATAAAGAAAAAGGTATGAGCCATACCATCTGGCCTGTTACACTCATGGCCCACCATATCCCTCATATCCCCATACGCACAGACATTGGCCACCGTACATGCAGAATGCTGCACAGGACCCTTCCACCCCCCCTTACACGAGGCCCTCACACACAGCACTCCATGCATTGATGCCCCATGCATCGTGCTCACAGTGTACTCACCTGTTGGTCTGGAGGCCCATACAGCATTTGTTAATGGGGTAGGACCCCATCCACCAGTCTCTCCAACTCCGCAGTGGTGAAGGCAGGGGCCCTTTTCCCAAGTGACTCGAGCCATGGTCGATTCCAGACACAGGTCACAGCAGCACATGCACTGTAGATCCTCTCCTGTTAAAGGTCAGGTCGCAAGTGAGAGAACAGGTAGAAAATGGTGGTCACGTCTGCGGTGGTGCGCACCGTCACCGCTGGCGTACATCACCATTGGCCACTGTAACCCATAGGGCACAATAACAACCAATGAGGAGTTGCACGGCGGTACTCGACCACCTCCCGCAACGGCGGGCGCACAACCTCAGTGGAATTACCTCATTTCCACATGTCCCTCCATTCAGGATAAGCAGACGCCATTTCAGGGGGGGGCAGGCCATGGCACCAAACTGCATCACAGTACACATAGGCACCATTTGGGCCTATCCAACAACATACTGTTTCAGTCACAACATGCAGTGCAGTGTAGTGTTTGGAAATGTGGAATACTGACCAGCCGCTCCCCGTTTTGCCCCCTAGATTACAACCGCTGCAGATGGTCCTCTCCTATGGAAGGTCAGTAAACAAGTGAGGAATCAGATGGAAAATGGCGGTCACGTCTGCGGAGGTGCATACCGTCACCGCCAGCGTAGATCACCATTGGTAACTGTACCCCATAGGGCCCAATATTAACCAATGAGGAATTACACGGTGGTTCACGACTGCCTACCGCCATGGCGCACAATGTCAGCGGCATTACCTCACTTCCACCTATCCCTACACACAGAACAGGCGGTCGCCATTTCAGAGGGGGTGAACAGGCCTATCAATTATTGCTGCGTCACAGGATAAATAGGCACATACTTCACTAATTACACTGTCCCATAACATGTTTGCACATTGCAGACTGCTGTTGTGGCGCCATTGTTCAGTTTGTGACAGCCTACTCACTCTTGTGTCCCTTAGATACCTATCGCTGCTGATGAATAGGAGATGGAGACATCCCCCTGTGTACAGACCATTGGTGGACTTGGCTACACCGGAGGACAGGCACATTATCCTCACCTACAGACTTGACAGGGCCACAATCACAGAGCTGTGTGCCCAATTGGAGCCAGACCTGATGTCTGCTATCGGTTACCCCACTGGGATCCCCCCTCTTGTGCAAGTCCTATCTGTGCTCCATTTCTTGGCAACTGGTTCTTTCCAAGTGACAGTGGGCTTGGCTGCAGGAATGTCACAGCCAATGTTCTCAATAGTGCTGACCAGAGTGTTGTCTGCCCTGATTAAACACATGCGCAGCTACATTGTTTTCCCCCAGGTTGAGGATTTGGCCACAGTGAAAGCTGACTTCTATGCAATGGGACATGTCCCCAACATTATTGGGGCTATTGATGTACACATATTGCATTTGTCCCGTCCCCTGGAGAAATGAACAGGTATTCAGAAATCGAAAGAGCTTTCACTCCATGAATGTGCAGATAGTGTGCCTGGCGGACCAGTACATATCCCATGTCATTGCAAAGTATCCTGGGTCTGTACATGATGCCTTTATCCTGAGGAATAGCAGGATCCCATATGTGATGGCTCAGCTCCAGAGGCACTGGGTGAAGCTAATAGGTGAGCCCATGGTTCCCACCCATTATATGTTGGTGAATGGGTATGTCATGGGCCCTAAGGGTTAGTGTCTGGATAACAGGTATCGCTTGATATTTGAAGGTGACTCTGGCTACCCCAACCTCTCATGGCTACTGACCTCTGTGAGGAATCCCAGGACAAGGGCGGAGAAAGGTTACAATGAGGCACATGGGCGAACAAGTAGAATAATTGAAAGTAAATTCAGCCTCCTGAAGGCCAGGTTTCAGTGCCTCCATCTAACAGGTGGTTCCCTGTGCTACTCACCCAAGAAGGTCTGCCAGATCATCGTGGCATGCTGTATGTTGCATAACCTTGCCTTGAGACGCCAGGTGCTTTTTCTGCAGGAGGATGAGGCTGGAGATGGTCGTGTGGCAGCAGTGGACCCTGTGGACAGTGAAGAAGAAGAGGCAGAGGATGAGGATGAGGACAACAGAACAGCAATCATTCAACAGTACTTCCAGTGACATACAGGTAGGACACTGTAACTTCACCTTCCATTGACAGTTTTGTGTTGGACATTGTACATGGCAGGCTATTTTTCACACTACAATGGCCACTTACTGCACCCTTTGATATCTCTATTTGCAGATATCTGTGCCCCACTCTGGCTCCTGGTGTGTTGACTGCAGCCAACTACAGGTCATACCTATGTATACATTACTGTACAGTTGAATTGCAATGTTTATATCTTGATACACGAATACATACTTCAATCAATTGACAGACTCCATGCTTGTAGTTTTACCAAGGGTGTTCATTTAGGTGCCAATAAGTGGAGGGTAATGTGCAATGGGCTGGGTTGCTGATGGAGGAAAGTCCAGGATAGAGTCCAGTCTATTTGTTTCACAGGTGAATTGTCCAAAGGGGCATAGGAAGTGGAGCAATGGCAGTTCAAGGTGGACAGGGTGACAAAGTATGACACAAGGGTGACATTCAGGAGAGTCTTATTCCCTGGCAGGGGTCTTGGCAATGTTCTCTGGCTTCTTCCTGGATCACAGGGACCGTTTGTGGGGTGGTTCTCCTTCTGCAGGGTGAGGGGTGCTGGTGGCCTGTTGTTCCTGTGGCGGGGCCTCCTGTCCACTGCCGGCAGCGGAGGTGGAGGGCTGTTCATCGGTGTGGTTAGTGTCAGGGGCCTGTTGGTGTGCCACTGCCTCCTTCATGTTCTTTGCCATGTCTGCCAGCACCCCTGCAATGGTGACCAGGGTGGTGTGGATGTCCCTCAGGTCCTCCCTGATCCCCGGGTACTGTCCCTCCTGCATCCGCTGGGTCTCCTGCAACTTGGCCAGTATCTGGCCCATCGTCTCCTGGGAATGGTGGTATGCTCCCAGGATGTTGGTGAGTGCCTCATGGAGAATTGGTTCCCTGGGCCTGTCCTCCCCCGTCGCACAGCAGTCCTCCCAGCTTCCCTGTTGTCCTGTGCCTCTGTCCCCTGAATGTGTGCCCACAGCCACTGACCACAGGTCCCTGATCATCCTGTGTTTGTGGGGTGTCCTGGGGTCCCTGTAGTGGTGGATACACTGCTGATTGACGTGTCCTGGGGACAGAGATATGCCCACACTGGGTGAGTGCTGTGGTGGTATTTCCTGAGGGAGGAGTGTAGTAGGCTGGACTGACTTGTAGTGAGTACCAAGGGGTACTTACACCTTGCACCAGGCCCAGTTATCCCTTATTAGTGTATAGGGGTGTCTAGCAGCTTAGGCTGATAGAAAAGATAGCTTAGCAGAGCAGCTTAGGCTGAACTAGGAGACGAGTGAAGCTCCTACAGTACCACTAGTGTCATATGCACAATATCATAAGAAAACACAATAGACAAATGTACTAAAAATAAAGGTACTTTATTTTTATGACAATATGCCAAAGTATCTCAGTGAGTACCCTCAGTATGAGGATAGCAAATATACACAAGATATATGTACACAATACCAAAATATGCAGTAATAGCAATAGAAAACAGTGCAAACAATGTATAGTCACAATAGAATGCAATGGGGGCACATAGGGATAGGGGCAACACAAACCATATACTCTAGAAGTGGAATGCGAACCACGAATGGACCCCAAACCTATGTGACCTTGTAGAGGGTCGCTGGGACTGTAAGAAAACAGTGAGGGTTAGAAAAATAACCCACCCCAAGACCCTGAAAAGTGGGTGCAAAGTGCACCTAAGTTCCCCAAAGAGCACAGAAGTTGTGATAGGGGAATTCTGCAAGGAAGACCAACACTAGCAATGCAACAGCGATGGATTTCCTCACAAGGGTACCTGTGGAACAAGGGGACCAAGTCCAAGAGTCACGATCAAGTCGGGAGTGGGCAGATGCCCAGGAAATGCCAGCTGTGGGTGCAAAGAAGCTGCCACCAGATGGTAGAAGCTGTGGATTCTGCAAGAACGACAAGGGCTAGAAACTTCCCCTTTGGAGGATGGATGTCCCACGTCGTGAAGAGTCGTGCAGAGGTATTTCCATGCAGAAAGACTGCAAACAAGCCTTGCTAGCTGCAAAGGTCATGGTTAGGATTTTTGGATGCTGCTGTGGCCCAAGAGGGACCAGGATGTCGCCAATTGCGTGAGGGGACAGAGGGGGCGCCCAGCAAGACAAGGAGCCCTCTCAGAAGCAAGCAGCACCCACAGAAGTGCCAGAAAAGGCACTACGAAGTGGAGTGAACCGGAGCTCACCCGAAGTCACAAAAGAGGGTCCCACGATGCCGGAGGACAACTTAGGAGGTCATGCACTGCAGGTTGGAGTGCTGGGGACCCAGGCTTGGCTGTGCACAAAGGAAATCCTGGAAGAGTGCACAGGAGCCGGAGTAGCTGCAAAACACACGGTTCCCAGCAATGCAGTCTAGCGTGGGGAGGCAAGGACTTACCTCCACCAAACTTGGACTGAAGAGTCACTGGACTGTGCGAGTCACTTGGACAGAGTTGCTGAGTTCAAGGGACCTCGCTCGTCCTGCTGAGAGGAGACCCAGAGGACCGGCGATGCAGTTCTTTGGTGCCTGCGGTTGCAGGGGGAAGATTCCGTCGACCCACGGGAGATTTCTTTGGAGCTTCTAGTGCAGAGAGGAGGCAGACTACCCCCACAGCATGCACCACCAGGAAAACAGTCGAGAAGGCGGCAGGATCAGCGTTACAAGGTCGCAGTAGTCGTCTCTGCTACTTTGTTGCAGTTTTGCAGGCTTCCATCGCGGTCGGCAGTCGATTCCTTGGCAGAAGGTGAAGAGAGAGATGCAGAGGAACTCTGATGAGCTCTTGCATTCGTTATCTAAGGAATTCCCCAAAGCAGAGACCCTAAATAGCCAGAAAAGGAGGTTTGGCTACCTAGGAGAGAGGATAGGCTAGCAACACCTGAAGGAGCCTATCAGAAGAAGTCTCTGATGTAACCTGCTGGCACTGGCCACTCAGAGCAGTCCAGTGTGCCAGCAGCACCTCTGTTTCCAAGATGGCAGAGGTCTGGAGCACACTGGAGGAGCTCTGGGCACCTCCCAGGGGAGGTGCAGGTCAGGGGAGTGGTCACTCCCCTTTCCTTTGTCCAGTTTCACGCCAGAGCAGGGCTGAGGGATCCCTGAACCGGTGCAGACTGGCTTATGCAGAGATGGGCACCATCTGTGCCCATCAAAGCATTTCCAGAGGCTGGGGGAGGCTACTCCTCCCCAGCCCTGACACCTTATTCCAAAGGGAGAGGGTGTAACACCCTCTCTCTGAGGAAGTCCTTTGTTCTGCCTTCCTGGGCCAAGCCTGGCTGGACCCCAGGATGGCAGAAACCTGTCTGAGGGGTTGGCAGCAGCAGCAGCTGCAGTGAAACCCCGGGAAAGGTAGTTTGGCAGTTCTCAGGTCTGAGCTAGAGACTCGGGGGATCATGGAATTGTCTCCCCAATGCCAGAATGGCATTGGGGTGACAATTCCATGATCTTAGACATGTTACATGGCCATGTTCGGAGTTACCATTGTGACGCTATACATATGTCGTGACATATGTATAGTGCACGCGTGTAATGGTGTCCCCGAACTCAAAAAGTCCGGGGAATTTGCCCTGAACAATGTGGGAGCACCTTGGCTAGTGCCAGGGTGCCCACACACTAAGTAACTTAGTACCCAACCTTTACCAGGTAAAGGTTAGACATATAGGTGACTTATAAGTTACTTAAGTGCAGTGGTAAATGGCTGTGAAATAACGTGGACGTTATTTCACTCAGGCTGCACTGGCAGGCCTGTGTAAGAATTGTCAGATCTCCCTATGGGTGGCACAAGAAATGCTGCAGCCCATAGGGGTCTCCTGGAACCCCAATACCCTGGGTACCTCAGTACCATATACTAGGGAATTATAAGGGTGTTCCTGTATGCCAATGTAAATTGGTGAAATTGGTTACTAGCCTGTTGGTGACAATTTGGAAAGAGAATGAGAGAGAATAACCACTGAGGTTCTGGATAGCAGAGCCTCAGTGAGACAGTCATAACACAGGTAACACATACAGGGCACACTTATGAGCACTGGGGCCCTGGCTGGCAGGGTCCCAGTGACACATACAACTAAAACAACATATATACATTGAAATATGGGGGTAACATGCCAGGCAAGATGGTACTTTCCTACACAACCCCTCCCCAAACGAAGGACAATAAGACTAGCCATGACCTGATGAGTCTTCATTGTCTAAGAGGAAATATCTGGAGAGTCCATCTGCATTGGAGTGGGTACTCCCAGGTCTATGTTCCACTGTATAGTCCATTCCCTGCAGGGATATGGACCACCTCAACAATTTAGGGTTTTCACCTTTCATTTGTTTTAGCCAAAGTTGAGGTTTGTGGTCTGTCTGAACAATGAAGTGAGTGCCAAACAGGTATGGCCTCAACTTCTTGAGTGCCCAGACCACAGCAAAGGCCTCCCTCTCTATGGCAGACCAACGCTTTTCTCTAGGGGTCAACCTCCTGCTGATAAAAGCAACAGGTTGATCCTGGCCCTCAGAATTAAGTTGTGATAAGACTGCCCCTACCCCTAATTCAGATGCATCAGTTTGGACAATGATTTTTTTGGAGTAACAGGGGCTTTTCAGGACAGGTGCAGAGCACATGGCCTGCTTCAGCTCCGCAAAAGCTTTCTGACAGTTTGCTGTCCATAATACCTTTTTAGGCATTTCTTTAGATGTGAGGTCATTAAGAGGGGCTGCTATGGAGCCATAGTTCTTTATGAACCTCCTGTAATACCCAGTGAGGCCTAAAAAGGCTCTCACTTGATTCTGAGTTGTAGGGGGAACCCAATCTATAATAGTTTGGATTTTCCCCTGAAGTGGTGCAATCTGTTCTCCACCTACCAGGTGTCCCAGATAAACCACTTTCCCCTGCCCTATCTGGCACTTTGAAGCCTTGATAGTGAGGCCTGTCTTTTGCAGGGCCTCCAAAACTTTCCATCGGTGAACCAGGTGATCATCCCAGCTGGAGCTAAAGACAGCGATATCATCTAGATATGCTGCACTAAAAGCTTCCAGCCCTTGCAGGACTGTGTTCACCAACCTTTGAAAAGTGTCAGGTGTATTTTTCAATCCAAAAGGCATTACTGTGAATTGATAATGGCCTCCAATGGTTGAAAATGCAGTTTTTGCTTTTGCATCCTCTGATAACTTGATCTGCCAATACCCTGCAGTCAAATCAAAGGTGCTTAGATACTTGGCAGATGCCAGTGTATCTATTAGCTCATCTGCCCTGGGTATAGGGTGAGCATCAGTTTTGGTTACCTGGTTGAGACCTCTGTAGTCAACACAAAATCTCATTTCCCTTTTTCCATCTTTGGGATGAGGTTTTGGTACAAGTACCACAGGAGAGGCCCATGGACTTTCAGAGTGCTCAACCACTCCCAGTTCAAGCATTTTCTGCACCTCTTGTTTTATGCAGTCTCTGACATGGTCAGGCTGCCTATAGATCTTACTTTTGACAGGCAAGCTGTCTCCAGTATCTATAGTGTGCTCACACCAAGAAGTGGTGCCTGGCACAGTAGAAAAGAGTTCAGAAAACTGACCCAGGAGATTTATGCAGTGGTCTTTCTGCTCAGCAGTAAGACAATCTGCTAGTACTACTCCTTCCACTAGAACATCTTGTTCTGTGGAAGAGAAGAGATCAGGGAGAGGGTCACTCTCTTCTTCCTGTCCCTCATCTGTTGCCATGAGCAGGGTGAGATGAGCCCTGTCATAGTAGGGTTTCAGGCGATTGACATGGAGCACCCTAAGGGGACTCCTGGCAGTGCCTAAGTCAACTAAGTAGGTGACTTCACCCTTTTTCTCAACAATAATGTGGGGTCCACTCCATTTGTCTTGGAGTGCTCTTGGGGCCACAGGCTCCAAGACCCACACTTTCTGCCCTGGTTGGTACTGAACCAAAACAGCCTTCTGGTCATGCCATTGCTTTTGGAGCTCTTGGCTGGCCTGAAGGTTTTTACTGGCCTTTTTCATGTACTCAGCCATCCTAGATCTTAGGCCAAGTACATAGTCCACTATGTCTTGCTTTGGAGCTTTTAAAGGTTGTTCCCAACCCTCCTTAACAAGTGTTAGAGGACCTCTTACAGGGTGTCCAAATAGGAGTTCAAAGGGGCTGAAGCCCACTCCTTTTTGGGGTACCTTCCTGTAAGCAAAAAGGAGGCAAGGTAACAGGATATCCCATCTCCTGCGGAGTTTTTCAGGGAGTCCCATTATCATACCTTTGAGAGTTTTGTTAAATCTCTCAACCAGTCCATTTGTTTGTGGATGATAGGGTGTGGTGGACTTGTATGTCACACCACATTCCTTCCACATTGCCTTTAAGTAAGCAGACATGAAATTGCTTCCCCTGTCTGATACCACCTCTTTTGGGAAGCCCACCCTGGAAAAGATTCCCAGGAGGGTCTTTGCCATTGCAGGAGCTGTAGTGGTCCTTAGAGGAATTGCTTCAGGATGCCTGGTGGCATGGTCCACTACCACTAAGATAAACCTATTGCCTGAAGCAGTAGGAGGGTCAAGGGGGCCAACTATGTCAACCCCTACCCTTTCAAAGGGAACCCCAACCACAGGCAGTGGAATAAGGGGTGCCTTTGGAGTGCCACCTGTCTTGCCACTGGCTTGACAGGTTTCACAGGACTTACAAAATTCCTTTGTGTCCTCTGACATTCTAGGCCAATGAAACAAGGGAACAAGCCTGTCCCAAGTTTTAATTTGCCCCAAATGTCCAGCTAAGGGAATGTCGTGGGCTAGAGTTAGGAGGAACTTTCTGTATTCCTGAGGAATCACCAATCTCCTGGCAGCTCCAGGTTTGGGATCCCTTGCTTCAGTATACAAAAGGTTATCCTCTCAGTAAACTCTGTGAGAGTCACTGACATCCCCATTTGCTTGTTTGACATCTTGCTGCCTTAGACCCTCTAGTGTGGGACAGGTATGCTGTGCCACACTCAGCTCCTCCCTGGCAGGCCCCCCTTCACCCAAAAGCTCAGCAGTGTCTGCTTCCAGCTCCTCTGGTGTAGGTTCTGCACAGAGTGGAAATTCTTCTTCCTCTGAAGTTGAATCCACTGTAGAGGGAGGGATAGTAGGTAGTGTTTTACCTTTACTAACCCTAGCTTTAGGGAGCACTTGGTCCATTCTTCCAGGATCCAAGTCACCCTGTCCTTTTTTCTTTTTGGCCTGAGCCCTAGTCAAAGCAAAAATATGCCCTGGAATGCTCAGCATTGCTGCATGAGCCTCCAACTCCACTTCTGCCTAAGCTGATGTCTCTAAATCGTTCCCTAGTAGACAGTGTACAGGTAAATCTGAGGCAACCACAACTTTCTTTGGACCAGTAACCCCCCCCCCCCTAGTTGAGATTCACAACAGCCATGGGGTGGCTAAGAGTGCTGTTATGAGCATCAGTCACTTGGTACTGGTGACCAAGTAGGTGTTGTTCAGGGTGGACCAGTTTCTCTATTACCATGGAAACACTGGCACCTGTGTCCCTGTAGGCCTGAACCTCAACACCATTTATTAGGGGTAGTTGCTTGTACTTATCCATATTAAGGGGACAAGCAACCAAGGTGGCTAAATCAATAGCCCCCTCAGAGACTGGTCTCCCTAACAAGACCAACTCCAACTCCAACTAAGTTACCAAAAGTGAGCCCAGCTACTCCCTTGGATTGGCTATTAGTAGGTTTGCTCCCACCACCACTGCTATTACTAGGGGCACTAGGTGTAGCAGCAGGGGTTGTAGTGGTAGGAGGCTTGGTGCTTTTCTTTGGACAACTGGGATCTGTTGTCCAATGGCCTTTTATTTTACATAAATAGCACCATTGTTTATTTTCTTTGTTTTGATTTGAAGAGGATTTGGGCCCACCACCCCCACCAGAGTGTTTATGTGGGCCTGATGAAGACTCATTTTTAGATTTGTCCCCACCCTTGTCAGAAGACATATCATCCTTCTTCTTGCCATCCTTGTCACCCCCTGTATGAACTTTTCTGTTCACCCTTGTTCTGACCCATTTGTCTGCCTTCTTTCCCAATTCTTGGGGAGAGGTCAGATCAGAGTCTACCAGGTACTGGTGTAACAAATCAGACAAACAATTATTAAGAATATGCTCTCTCAGGATTAAGTTATATAGGCTTTCATAGTCAGAAACTTTACTGCCATGTAACCACCCCTCCAAGGCCTTCACTGAATGGTCAACAAAGTCTACCCAGTCTTGTGAAGACTCCTTTTTGGTTTCTCTGAACTTCATCCTGTACTGTTCAGTGGTTAAGCCATAACCATCAAGGAGTGCATTCTTAAGAACTGTAAAATTATTGCCATCACTTTCTTTAACAGTAAGGAGCCTATCCATACCCTTTCCACTGAAAGATAGCCATAGGAGAGCAGCCCACTGCCTTTGAGGGACCTCCTGTACAACACAGGCCCTCTCAAGTGCAGCAAACCACTTGTTAATGTCATCCCCCTCCTTGTAAGGGGGAACTATCTTGTGCAGATTCCTAGAATCATGCTCTTTTGCAGGATGACTATTTGGAATACTGCTGCTGCCACCATGGGGTCCTAACCCCAACCTCTGTCTTTCTTTTTCTATATCAAAGGCTTGCCTATCTAAATCCAGCTGTTGCTTCTTGAGCTTCAGCCTGGATTCTTCCACTCTCAATCTATTGAGCTCCCTTTCTAACACTTTGTCATCAGGGTGGGTGGGTGGGGCATGCCTTGACATAGAAGTATGGTGAGAATGAACAGAGTGAGACCTGTCCCTAACAGATGGCACTCTAACATTCTGGCCTACAGAAGTAACACTCCTACTATGATGAGAAGTAACACTCTTACTGTGATGTGAATTTACATCAGTACCAGCTATGCTAGGTGGCCTGCTAATGGGCAGGTTGGGAAGGTTCCCTTTTAAATCTTTTGCTAGGGGTGCCCCAGGGTCAGATTGGGAACCATCAGCTAATTTATCAACAGAAGTGCCAACTAAGGTCTTATCTTGTTCAATGAGCATATTAACCAATAGTTCTCTAGAGGGATTCTTCCCTACCCCTAAACCTCTTTCAATGCAGAGACTCCTTGCTCCTTTCCAGCTAAGGTGATCATAAGCAAGTTTGGACAGATCAACAGTTTGACCTGTGCCAGACATTATAGAAAGTGTTTAAGGGACAGAAAAAGAAAGAAAACGTTTTTAGAACTTTTTAAAGAACAGAAAAAAAAACTTTAAAAACTTTTTAAGAACTTTTTGAAAGTTTTAGAGGTACTTTTCAGCACTTAGCAAAGAAGTGAGAGAAGAAAAGAAAAACTTTTTGGTTAGGTGTACATACACTGAACTTGTTTTGTATATTTTTCTCTTATGAAAAGTACAATATGACAAAGTGGTAAGTAGTTGCAAAGTACTTATCCCACCGCTGGACAACCAATGTAGGAGTCTGGACTGACTTGTAGTGAGTACCAAGGGGCACTTACACCTTGCACCAGGCCCAGGTATCCCTTATTAGTGTAGAGGGGTGTCTAGCAGCTTAGGCTGATAGAAAAGGTAGCTTAGCAGAGCAGCTTAGGCTGAACTAGGAGACGAGTGAAGCTCCTTCAGTACCACTAGTGTCATATGCACAATATCATAAGAAAACACAATACACAGATATACTAAAAATAAAGGTACTTTATTTTTATGACAAAATGCCAAAGTATCTCAGTGAGTACCCTCAGTATGAGGATAGCAAATATACACAAGATATATGTACACAATACCAAAATATGCGGTAATAGCAATAGAAAACAGTGCAAACAATGTATAGTCACAATAGAATGCAATGGGGGCACATAGGGATAGGGGCAACACAAACCATATACTCTAGAAGTGGAATGCGAACCACGAATGGACCCCAAACCTATGTGACCTTGTAGAGGGTCGCTGGGACTGTAAGAAAACAGTGAGGGTTAGAAAAATAGCCCACCCCAAGACCCTGAAAAGTGGGTGCAAAGTGCACCTAAGTTCCCCAAAGAGCACAGAAGTCGTGATAGGGGAATTCTGCAAGGAAGACCAACACCAGCAATGCAACAACGATGGATTTCCTGACAAGCATACCTGTGGAACAAGGGGACCAAGTCCAAGAGTCACGATCAAGTCGGGAGTGGGCAGATGCCCAGGAAATGCCAGCTGTGGGTGCAAAGAAGCTGCCACTGAATGGTAGAAGCTGTAGATTCTGAAAGAACGACAAGGGCTAGAAACTTCCCCTTTGGAGGATGGATGTCCCATGTCGTGAAGAGTCTTGCAGAGGTGTTTCCGTGCAGAAAGACCACAAACAAGCCTTGCTAGCTGCAAAGGTCGCGGTTAGGGTTTTTGGATGCTGCTGTGGCCCGGGAGGGACCAGGATGTCGCCAATTGCGTGAGGGGACAGAGAGGGTGCCCAGCAAGACAAGGAGCCCTCTCAGAAGCAAGCAGCACCCGCAGAAGTGCCAGAACAGGCACTACGAAGTGGAGTGAACCGGAGCTCACCCGAAGTCACAAAAGAGGGTCCCACGACGCCGGAGGACAACTCAGGAGGTCGTGCACTGCAGGTTGGAGTGCTGGGGACCCAGGCTTGGCTGTGCACAAAGGAAATCCTGGAAGAGTGCACAGGAGCCGGAGTAGCTGCAAAACACGTGGTTCCCAGCAATGCAGTCTAGCGTGGGGAGGCAAGGACTTACCTCCACCAAACTTGGACTGAAGAGTCACTGGATTGTGGGAGTCACTTGGACAGAGTTGCTGAGTTCAAGGGACCTCGCTCATCGTGCTGAGAGGAGACCCAGAGGACTGAATGATGCAGTTCTTTGGTGCCTGCGGTTGCAGGGGGAAGATTCCGTCGACCCACGGGAGATTTCTTTGGAGCTTCTAGTGCAGAGAGGAGGCAGACTACCCCCACAGCATGCACCACCAGGAAAACAGTCGAGAAGGTGGCAGGATCAGCGTTACAAGGTCGCAGTAGTCGTCTTTGCTACTTTGTTGCAGTTTTGCAGGCTTCCAGCGCGGTCAGCAGTCGATTCCTTGGCAGAAGGTGAAGAGAGAGATGTAGAGGAACTCTGATGAGCTCTTGCATTCGTTATCTAAGGAATTCCCCAAAGCAGAGACCCTAAATAGCCAGAAAAGGAGGTTTGGCTACCTAGGAGAGAGGATAGGCTAGCAACACCTGAAGGAGCCTATCAGAAGGAGTCTCTGACGTCACCTGCTGGCACTGGCCACTCAGAGCAGTCCAGTGTACCAGCAGCACCTCTGTTTCCAAGATGGCAGAGGTCTGGAGCACACTGGAGGAACTCTGGGCACCTCCCAGGGGAGGTGCAGGTCAGGGGAGTGGTCACTCCCCTTTCCTTTGTCCAGTTTCACGCCAGAGCAGGGCTGAGGAATCCCTGAACCGGTGCAGACTGGCTTATGCAGAGATGGGCACCATCTGTGCCCATCAAAGCATTTCCAGAGGCTGGGGGAGGCTACTCCTCCCCAGCCCTGACACCTTTTTCCAAAGGGAGAGGGTGTAACACCCTCTCTCTGAGGAAGTCCTTTGTTCTGCCTTCCTGGGCCAAGCCTGGCTGGACCCCAGGAGGGCAGAAACCTGTCTGAGGGGTTGGCAGCAGCAGCAGCTGCAGTGAAACCCCGGGAAAGGTAGTTTGGCAGTACCCGGGTCTGAGCTAGAGACTCAGGGTTACATGGCCATGTTCGGAGTTACCATTGTGACGCTATACATATGTCGTGACATATGTATAGTGCACCCGTGTAATGGTGTCCCCGCACTCACAAAGTCCGGGGAATTTGCCCTGAACAATGTGGGAGCACCTTGGCTAGTGCCAGGGTGCCCACACACTAAGGGGGTCATTCTGACCCTGGCGGTAATTACCGCCATGGCGGAGGTCGGCGGTAGCACCGCCAACAGGCTGGCGGTGCACCGCTGGGCATTCTGACCGCGGCGGTTCAGCCACGGCCAGAAACGGAAAGTCGGCGGTGTCCCGCCGACTTTCCGCTGCCCTTGAGAATCCTCCATGGCGGCGGAGCGCGCTCCGCCGCCATGGGGATTCTGACACCCCCTACCGCCATCCAGTTCCTGGCGGTTCTCCCGCCGGGAACAGGATGGCGGTAGGGGGTGCCGCGGGGCCCCTGGGGGCCCCTGCAGTGCCCATGCCAATGGCATGGGCACTGCAGGGGCCCCCGTAAGAGGGCCCAAAAAAGAATTTCAGTGTCTGCCTAGCAGACACTGAAATTCGCGACGGGTGCAACTGTACCCGTCGCACCTTCCCACTCCGCCGGCTCAATTCTGAGCCGGCGTCCTCGTGGGAAGGGTGTTTCCCGCTGGGCTGGCGGGCGGACTTTCGGCAGTCGCCCGCCAGCCCAGTGGGAAAGCCAGAATGACCGCCGCGGTCTTTTGACCGCAGAGCGGTCTTTCGGCTGGAACCGCGTGGCGGGCGGCGACCGCCGCGGTCAGAATGAGCCCCTAAGTAACTTAGCACCCAACCTTTACCAGGTAAAGGGTAGACATATAGGTGACTTATAAGTTACTTAAGTGAAGTGGTAAATGGCTGTGAAATAACGTGGATGTTATTTCACTCAGGCTGCACTGGCAGGCCTGTGTAAGAATTGTCAGATCTCCCTATGGGTGGCACAAGAAATGCTGCAGCCCATAGGGGTCTCCTGGAACCCCAATACCCTGGGTACCTCAGTACCATATACTAGGGAATTATAAGGGTGTTCCAGTATGCCAATGTAAATTGGTGAAATTGGTCACTAGCCTGTTAGTGACAATTTGGAAAGAGAATGAGAGAGCATAACCACTGAGGTTCTGGATAGCAGAGCCTCAGTGAGACAGTTAGTCATAACACAGGTAACACATACAGGGCACACTTATGAGCACTGGGGCCCTGGCTGGCAGGGTCCCAGTGACACATACAACTAAATCAACATATATACAGTGAAATATGGGGGTAACATGCCAGGCAAGATGGTACTTTCCTGCAAGGAGGCTCTGTGGTGGTTTGGGACTGTGCCTAGGTAACCGTCTGTCCGGAGGTCCCTGATGGGCCAGGTTGGTCATCCAGATCCAGGCATCCAGAGCTGCTGTTATCACCGTGGGCATCTTCTTGGGGGAGAACTGGATGCTGCTGGCACCTCCTCTATGGTGACGAAGGCTGGGGGACCTGTGGGGATGTAATAGCAGTGTTATAGTTTTTGCGTGTGACATCTTGTGTATGGGTGTGTTGCCCTGTATGGTTGTTATTGCCCTGGCAGCTTTGCCTTGTGTGTGTAGTGGTTTTGTGGGCTAGGTGATGGTCTCTAGTGTGCATGCTTTAGTGATAGTTGTCCATGCAGGTCTGTGATGGGTGTCCATGCATTGGTGTTGCATGCAGGGCTTGGTTTTGGGAGGGGTGGGTTGTGATGGTGGGGTGTGTGTGAGGTGGTGAAGCGATGGGATTGAGGGTAAGGGTGAGG
Organism: Pleurodeles waltl; assembly: GCF_031143425.1. Classification (NCBI taxonomy): domain Eukaryota; kingdom Metazoa; phylum Chordata; class Amphibia; order Caudata; family Salamandridae; genus Pleurodeles; species Pleurodeles waltl. The sequence goes on from NC_090447.1 coordinate 698,491,873, forward strand.
GGTGGGAGTATGTGATAGCATGCAGGTAGGGGGTTGATAGTAGTAAATATTTGACTTACCAGAGTCCAGTCCTCCTGCTACGCCTGCCAGGCCCTCAGGATGCAGTATTGCCAAGACTTGCTCCTTCCATGTTGTTAGATGTGGGGGAGGAGCTTATTCTGGGGTGCTGTCCCACGGTGTTGACCCTGTCCATGATTCTCCGCCATAGCTCCATCTTCCTAGCGATGGATGTCTGCTGCACCTGTGATCCGAATAGCTGTGGCTCTACCCTGATGATTTCCTCCACCATGACCCTTAGCTCCTCCTCTGAGAACCTGGGGTGTCTTTGTGGTGCCATGGGTCTAGTGTGTGTGAGTGTGCGGGGTGATGTGTTGGGGTGTGTGCTGTAAGGTGTGTGGATGGAGTATGGGTGATGGTGTTATGTGGCTCTGGTTCTGTGGATGCTCTTGGTCTGTCTCTCTCAGTTGGTCAATATTTTTGTGTCATAAGGGGTTGTGGGTAGTGTGGGTATGTGTTTTATAGTGGTGTGGGTGTGTGGGTGTGGTGTGTGTATGTGTGGCGGGTGTATGTAGTTTGAATTGTCCAATGTGGTGTTGTTTTGTATATGTGTGTGTATTTTGAGCGCAGTGGTATGTACCGTCAATGGTTTACTGCGGTTGAATGTCTGCTGTGGTGATTCTTGGGCCATAATTCTGTGGGCGTAGTTCTGTTGGTGTAAAAGTATGGGTTTTGGTGCCGCCAGTTTATCAGTGACCTTTGGTCTGGCGGACTTGTGTGTGTGTCTGTATAGTGACGGATTGCTATGTGTGGGTCATAATATGGATCACAGTAATACGCCGCGCCGACGGTATATTGGCGGCGGTCGGCATGGCGGTAAGCAGGACTTACCGCCAATGTCATAATGAGGGCCTTAGCCTTTAAATTAAGGAGGGATATGGGGCGGTATGAGATATGCTCATCTGACGGATGACCGGGTTTGGAAAAAAATGCATGGTGCCAATCAGGGAGAAGTGGCCCCTCCACCCAACAGCGTATATGACTTCCAGGGAATGTTTTCCAAGCTTAGGCATATATAATTTAAAGAACTGTCAGGTTGACACTGCTGCTGTGAGTCTCCTTCTCTGCTGTGTCAGACACTCTGCCCTTCCTTGGCCCTGCTCCGCTCACTGCCGCTGTTACCTGTGACAAAGGCTGAGATACTTATGAACTTAGCAGCTGCAACGGTCTGTGGTGGGTTCCCGAATGCAGTCATACTTTTGGGAGATTCAGGATCACATCAATCCTCCTTGATATCTTCAGTTCCAACTCTATTCGACAGCAGTGCTCTTCTGCTTTGTCCAAAACACTCACCTGTCCGGTTGAGTGCACTGCAACAAGGCACACAGATGACAGCATTGGGGGTGAGCTCGGTGAGGTCAGAGACCTCTTGCATTCCAGCTGGGCCCCATTTTAGTGTGGGGAAGGCACCCGCATCCAAGGTCAGTCTGCCATCCTGCAAGCACTTCAATCCAAACAGCAGTCAGCACACTACAGGCCTGCTCGGAAGATCTCCTGTGCTGGAGCTTCTACTTGACAGGGTCTAGACTAGTAAGCAAGTTGTGCCGCTGCCCTTACTCATATCCCCTGCTGCCTCGCTCCTGGCAATGAACTGCAACATTGTAGTGGATGACTCTTGCACAGTGGCGGCTTCCTCTTCCACTGCATTGCAACAATGTAGCATCACAAGCCTGCTACAAATGTCATCAAGCTCCTCTGGGGCTTCCCCTTCATCTGCCTCACAACAAGGTAACTCTGTGAGTTTGCCACAGAATCTGGTGATCTCTTGTAACTGCTCTAGCTCACCTCTCATGCATGAAAACACCGGCCTGCACACAGATTGAAGACTGACGGTTCCAGCGCTATGGAGGATAATTTGCAGTGGGCAGAGGAGACTGAGGAGGTTGAGCTGGTTAAATCATCTAATTTGATTACTGACGAGGTAGCTTTGAGGTGTGAGACTTATGCTATGAATGTAGCGGATATGAATCCACTTGCTACTACCCATGTCCATATTTGATGATTAGCCAAGGGGATCCTGTTGGTACGGCTATTCCAGATGAAAGACCCACTTTTAATGCTTCAATTACCCTACACAGCTGTTTATGAATATCTCTGGACTCTGCAAATGTAATGGAGTGGTGGGCTTTGATAAGTCAAATTTCTGAACTTGAGTCTGCTATATCGAAAGCTAGAGGCCCCAAAGCTGTTAAAGGATTCCAGAGAATTTGGACTCACTCTTGTGAGAGCTAGTTTTTGGATCATGAGTTACTTGTGGGGCTTGGGACCCCTGCCTATCTATTATTCAAGCTAACTATTTGATTCTAATGTTTTATATCATTTCTGCTATGTATTTCTTTCTGCTTGGTGGCAGCCTGCAAATATTTTGGTGATAATGTTCTCTTTCTCTTTTTTCTGAACATGAGTGACTCTGGAAAAATACAAAGAAAAAAGACTGCACTGGCACATTTCAAAGACCTTTAAGACTGATCACATAAAGGAAAGACAAAAATGATCAGCACTTCTGAGGTTGTGGGATTTGTTCCATTTCAGAAATAACTAATTCTGAATGAATGGTAAAGGAAATCACAAGTTGTCTCATGTCACACGCAGAGCAGCTCATTCAGTTTGTTTTCCCTTGCATTCTGTAAGCTTTAGGAGTAAAAAAAGATTTTAGCACAGTGTCAGTACGGCATCCACAGATTGACCCTCACAACCTTGTGGGAAGCCCACAATCCTCAGATTGTTCTGCAGGGCCCTGCTCTCTGTGTCTGCGACCCTCGAGGTCAACTCTTTTGTCGTGCTCTCCAGCTTGGTGACTCTCTTTTGAAGGGTAGTCACTGTGTCCTCCACTCCAGACACACATATTTCAGCCTCTATAATCCGCTCAACCACACGCTTAAGGTCTTGGTGGAGGAGTGCCATGTCAGAAGCCACCCCATCTTTGTATGCAGATCATCATGTGACTGCACAATGGCCTTCAGACGGACAGCGTAATCCGGTATCATTGGCCCCGGGAGTGCAGTGCAAGGTCCATGCGCCGCCGCCCCAGGTGTGCAAAGTTATTCATGGTGCTTTGCTTGGCAGCGGAAGGCGGTCTGTTTTTAGTCATGATTATGTCGCCAGTGCAGATCCGGCCCCAGAGCAGAGAGGCATGTCCAGACACAACCCACCAAGCCCCTCTGCAGGATCCACGAGGGCAGCATGAGTAGTCGGCTTGCAGGATCCCACTGGGAACGCAAATCTGTAGGGCCCAGGTAGGACCAAATGGAAGACCCTAAATCCAAAGGATTGAGTCCACTCACTTTGCCCCTGGTATGGAGCTACGTGAGTCTAGTCCACCATAGGTAGGCCAAGGGATCAGCAGAGCAGGACACATCCATCCAGCCCTGCTGCCAGTCTCCTGGTCCCAGGAGCCCCGGGAGTCAACTCGTCATGCGTGCCAGCAAGACACTGCACAGTTCCCCTACATTGTAGCAAAATAGGTGCACCCCAGGCATCTCACTCCAGCCAAACACACTAGATGTAGCAAGCTTTATTTCACAGATATAAATGTTATGGCAGGCAATGCCTTGTTGTCCCTGATGCCACACGCCCAAGGAAGCAATAAGGCCTGCAACTTCACAGCTATTCATAAGGGGGGGACCCCAGCTATTTATTGAAGAGCACTGATATGCACTCACCTCACCTGGTGCTCAGAAAACGCTTTGGAATGCGCCCCCTGGGGAATGAAGGAGTGTTGATGCCCGCTGCCCACCACTGACACGGCCCTGCTCATCAGGCTCTGCCAGCCTGGTACCTGGCAATGCGTCCCTCTGACACTGGCTCCACCAAAGCCGCAGTCTGTTTCATGGGTACCATACACCAGGCCCTGGAGTATCCATCTGGGGGAAGGAGGATGTTGATGGAGGACTGCAGAGCCGCAGCACCACACCAGGCCAGCCCAAGCGAGCACAAGTGCCAAAGTCCGTCAGCACGCAGGCCTAGCACAAGAGGAAGTTGGCAGCAGCCACCACAGGAGCAGCAGATGTGGTCTGGACAGCAGCGCCTCCCCAAGTCAGATGTGCTTCCAGGAGGGGGACCCTGCGTGGCCCAGCCCCAGTCTCAGCTGCACAGTAAAGGCGGCCAGCGCATCCAGGTCAAGCTGACTCGAGTTCCTGTAGGCTGCAGCGCGGTCCAAACTATGTGGAAAAGATTGCACATGGGGCCACCGCAAGCCAATCGGGGCAGTCTACCACCCATAGTCCAAACCAGAAGTGTTTAATCCGCTGTGGGGGGTGGTTATAAGGGGTGCAGTGAGGCAGGATGATAGTAGATTCTGCTATACCAGCAGGGGCTTGGTTACAGTGCGTCCGCCATGTTTTACTACTCGGCCACACACCCCTGTTCAGCTGTTTTGCTGCTTAATGAAAAACAAACATCTATGTAAAATGGATTTCACACATTTTTGGGACCCTCCTTTTTCTTTGCACCCTCTTGACCAAGCACTGCAAAACGTTCAGTTCTCTGACAATATAACAGGTGCAACAGGTCTCCAAAGGTTTGCTGAATTCATCAAACTGGTGAAAAGTTATTATCTATCTATCTATCTATCTATCTATCTATCTATCTATCTATCTATCTATCTATCTATCTATCTATCTATCTATCTATCTCTATACACACACATATATGTGATAAGGCACACTATGCTAAAAGAAGCATTTGGCAGTGCCAATAGGTCTGGCTTTAATGTGCAGATGACCCTGTGCACTCACATGTGCAGTGTCTTTTACCTCTGGTGTACTGGGAATAGGAGTGCCAGAACCAAAAAAGAACATCTTCCTGCTCTGGTGTGATGGAGCATGAACACAACTAATGCATCAGAAGAGAAATGAAGCATGTCAGAGTGCATATAGGCCTGAAGTTGAGAACTGAGATACTCAGTACAGTTTGCAGCTAGTCCATTGTGCTCCATGCAAAGTGTATTAAACAAGATAATTGTATTCACTTGCAGCCTGTGGAGATAATCAAATGGCATTTAACAGAAGTGTGCTGAGGCACATTAAGTCACTGACCTTACATCTGCCTTTTGCACAATTTGAGGGTGACAGATAAGATATATAGGTCAGCAAAGAGAGACTATGGCCCTCATTATGACATTGGAGGCAAATGCCGCTTACCGCCGTGCTGACGGCTGCCAACTTACCTCCGCGCTGGCGAATATCCGTTCACCATATTATGACACACATACACCAATCCGACAGAAAACAGCCACATACACAAATCCGCCAGCCCAAAGGTCAGTGGAAAAGTGGCGGTCCCAAAACCCACACTGTTACGCCAATAGAACAACTCCCATCACATTATGACCCACAAATCACCACAGCGGACATTCAACTGCAGTAAACCATTGGCAGTAAATACCGCCGCACTCACAATGGACACCCACAGACAAAACAACACCACATTGGCCAATTCAAACAACACCCGCCTGACACCCATACATACACCACACCCACACACCCACACCACTATAAAACACACACCCACATTACCCATGGTCACAAAACACCCATGGTACCACAAAGGCACCCAGTTTCACTGAGGAGGAGTTAAGGGTCATGGTGGAGGAAATCGTCAGGGTAGAGCCCCGGCTCTTTGGAGCAAAGGTGCAGCAAATATCAATAGCAAGGAAGATGGAGCTATGAGGGAGAATCGTGGACAGGGTCAACTCCGTGGGACAGCACCCAAGAACAAGGGACGACATCAGGAAGAGGTGGAATGACCTACGGGGGAAAGTACGTTCCATAGCAGCAAGACACCAGCTCACTATACAGAGGACTGGTGGTGGACTCCCACCTCCTCCCCCACAACTCGCAGCATGGGAGGAGCAAGTCTTGCCAATACTGCATCCTGAGGGACTGGCCGGAGTTGGAGGAGGACTGGACACTAGTAACAACTATCACCCCCATACCTGCATGCCATCACACACCCTCTCTCCCATCACTCCACTCCATCCCACACACTCCACCATCACATCACACTAATCCCAATGCCAAGCCCTGCATGCTGTACCAATGCATGGACACCCCTCCCAGCCCTGCATGGACACTCATCACCAAAGCATGCACAGAATAGGGAAACTATCATAACCACTAAACACCAACATACACAAGCAAAAGCTGTCAGGGAACAACAACCATAGAGGGGAAGCTTCTGAAGTACAAATGTCAGACACCTGAAGCATAATATATTATTTACATCCCCACAGGTACCCCAGCCAGTGTCACTGGAAAAGAGGTGCCACCACTATCCAGTCCCCCAACAGAAGAGGCCCACAGTGATGACAGTGACTCTGGACTTAAGTATCTGTATGATCTACCTGGCCGATCAGGGACTACTGGACAGTTGGTCACCCAAACCCAGTCACAGATCACCACAGAGCCTCCACCATCAGGAACCAACACCACAGCACCCACCCAGCGAACCCACACCTCTGTCCCCAGGACACGTCAATCAGCAGTGTGCCCACCTGTACAGGGACCACAGGCCACACCTCGTACACAAGACAATCAGGGACCTGGGGTCAGTGGCAGTGGGCCCACTGTTCAGGGGACAGAGGCACAGGCCAACAGGGACACTGGGAGGACTGCTGTGCGCCAGGGGGAGGATAGGACCAGGGAGCTGACTCTCCAGGAGGCACTCTCTGAGATCCTGGGAGCCTACCAACATTCCCAGGACACGATGGGCCAGATCCTAGACAATGTGAAGGAGAACAGTCGGCTGCAGGAGGGACAGTATCAGGGGATCAGGGAGGACTTACAGGCCATTAACAACACCCTGATCTCCATAGCAAGGGTGCTGGTAGACATGGCCAACATCATGAGGGAGGCAGTGTCACACCAGCGGGCCCCTACCACTAGCCAGTCATCTGAACAGCCCTCTACTTCTGCTGCCGCTAGTGGCCAAGGGGCCCACCACAGGACCAACAGGCCACCAACACCCCTCACTCTGCAGAAGGTGAACCACCCACAAACGTTCCTTGCGAACCAGACAGAAGTCAGAGACACTTGCCAAGACCACCGCCAGGAAATGAGACTCTCCTGATTGTCGCCCTTGTGTCCCACTCAGTCACCTTGTCCACCTTGAACTGCCATAGCTCCCCTTCATATGTCCCCATGGACATGCACCTGTGCTACAAACAGACTGGAACAAAGCCCTGGACTTTCTTTCATCATCATCCCATTCCATTGCACTTTCCCTTCTACATTTTAGCACAACAATAAACACCCTTGGATAAAACTTGACTACTAGTATTTCATGTATTGCAAATTTGTATTGATTGAAACAGCTCCAACCAGTGCAAATGAACTGTACATAGAATGAGCATAGAATTAATGACCTGTAGCTGGCTGTTGCGATCACACCACGATAATATGTCATATCACCAACATCTGCAAAGTGAATATCCAGAAGTAACAGTACGTAGGGCAAAGAAGTGGGTAATACCAGCATGGCAATGCCACACAGAGTATACCAATTGTCATAGATATGTAAAGTTGCACTGTCTCACGTGCGTGTCATTGGAAGTACTGACGTATCACAGATATTCTATTGTCCACATCCTCATCCTTTGCCTCCTCATCCTCACTATCCTCAGGGTCCACTGCTGCCATGGGGCCATCTCCAGTCTCCTCCTCCTGCAGAAAAGGTACATGGCATCTGAGGGCCAGGTTGTGCAACATGCAGCATGCCACTTCTATCTGGCAGACCTTCTTGGGTGAGTAGCACAGGGATCCACCTGTCAGATGGAGGCACTTGAACCTGGCCTTCAGGAGGCCAAAGGTCTTTTCAATGATCCTTCCAGTTCGCCCATGTGCCTCATTATAATGTTCTTCTGCCCTTGTCCTGGCATTCCTCACAGGGGTCAGCAGCCATGATAGGTTTGGCTAACCAGAGTCACCTGCAAATATTGAGGGACAACATTTAGCCACACACTATCCTATATGGCCAACACCATAGGCATTCACCAACATATAATGGGTGGGAACCAGGGCTCACCTATTAGCCACACCCTGTGCCTCTGTAGTTGGGCAATCACATTTGGGATGCTGCTATTCCTCAGGACAAAGGCATTGTAAACGGGTCGCCTCGACCGCGTCCAGTGAGTCTCCCAACTGGCGCCATTCGCGCGTCTCCCTTGACTCGCTTCAGCGTTCCCATATTACCATGGGAACGCCACCAGATGCTGCGGGCCCGGACTTCCGGGACCCACAAAGAAAAGAAACAACGGACTGCAAGGAGGGGGAGTTGCGGCCGACATTGAAGGAGACGGAGGAAACGAAGACGCCGAACGCCAAGGAAGGAGAGGAGACGCCGACCACGGAGAAGGAGATTTGCACCCCTGAAGCAGCTTCGGAGACCTGCGAGGCAGTTCCTCTTCGAAGCGGAGTCCTTACCACCTACCAATCCCGCCACGACCCTGGAGGGTCGTGGCTAAGCCAGGTACGGTCCTTCTTAGGACGGAGTGCTTACAAAAGAAATAACAGTGCACAAGGAAGGGGAGCTGGGGAAAACAGGGATGGGTCAGAGGGGACCCTGGTCAAAAGGGAACAGCCGGGCACGATTGGGGAGCACTCTGGGCACAGCTCTGAGTGGTAAGAATAAGAGCGTGCCGTAAAAGTACCTGAGGACCACACCCACGACCGGGCACTTCCTTTTTCTACCCCTTCACCACTAAATCCCGAGCACCTTCCCTCCTTGCATGCCACCCCCTAGACAAACCCGCAAAGTACCCCACAGCCGACTTACCTGTGGTCTCCTCTGTGTTTTTTTTGTTCCCGGTATCCGAGGGAGACCAGAGAAATCAACATCCACCAAACCTAAAAGAGCAGAGAACACCCGACAATTAAAGGACAAGAAGACTCAGCAAGCCATATAGACAAGAATATTTCCTCTACACCCTTTTGAACTGTACTATATGTAAAATAAAGACAAATTACTCACTGTACCGAAGCCTTCGACTCCTCTGTACCGCCAGTAGCCTATCACAGTGGTGTCAGAAGTGGGATTTCGTAAGTTGAGAGGCTACTGTGAGGTACAAAAAATGGGGGAAAAACCCACGCTTGAAGAGATGATTAAACAGCTGGCGGAGGGCCAAAGACACCTCCAACTGGTCTGGGAGGCACACCAACGTGAGGCAAAGGAAGACAGAGAAGCCTTGCAAACAGCCTTAAAAAGCCAAGCTACGATCAGGGCTAACAACCAGCTAGTACATTAGACTGCGTTGCAGAAATTAACTGACACCATAGCAGCCAACAAGGTACACCCCAATGTCCCCAGCTCTGTCTTACAAAAGTTCCAAGAAGGGGAAGACCCAGACTCCTTCTTCACTAACTTCGAAAGTGTAGCCTCTTCAGCCCAATGGCCAGAAGAACAGTGGGGACAATATATTGCACCTCTTCTCACGGGAATCCTACAGACAGCTTACCAGGCCGCTAACCCAGGAGGCACAACGCCATACAAAGATATTAAGAGTAGCATCCTTGAAAGGGTCGGTCACGATACGGAATATTACAGAATGAAGTTTAGAAAAGTAAAATGGGGACAGAGCGAGGACCCTCGTACTTTTTACTTTCGGGTGAAAGACTTGGGGTTAAAATGTTTGGGACCACTGGGAACAACCAGGGAAGATGTCATAAAAACGATTATTCTGGAGCAGTACCTAGACTCTCTCCCGAATAGCACCAGGAATTGGATAAGACAACATCCCAAGGTGGATACAGATCTAGCAATAGACCTCGCCTGTGCCTACCATCGGTCGGTGGATGTTAAGTCCCTAAATCCCAGAACCCCGGTAAGACCGACCCTGGCCCCTCCAAAATGTCCACCCCGACATCTAGTAGAAGAAACCGGACCACACAAAATTGGAGAGGGTAATCCTATGCAACAACCCCAGTGTTTTAGTTGCGGAGAATGGGGACACATTGCGAGGGCATGTCCCAGGAAAAATGACGGGGTCGAACCGATGGAAATCGGGGTTACCCGACGCGGGTATTATGTACAGGAAAGGGAAACCACAAGTTCAAACAGGTCATCAAAATAAATGGAAATCCCATCGACGCCCTAATTGATTCAGGTTGTAGTCAATCAGTAATAAGCAAGGATTTACTGAATTCACCAGAGCCAACCAAAACCAGTGGGTCACTATCTGTTGTATTCATGGGGATAAGGAACAATATCCCCTGGGGTTGGTCAGGATAGAATGGAATGGGTACCACGATTTCCTCCCAGTGGGAATTATGGACAGGTTGATAGAAGATTGTATAATCGGGACGGACTATATCAGGTTCCACGATCTTCTCGATAAAACCAGAATGCCACAACAATCCCCGGACTGGTGGATGGAAGCGCCCTTTTCAAACACATACATTGAGAGTCCTCCTGACCGCGTAAAATTAACCCAGAGGGAGAAACGACAAGAAAAATTAAAGTATCAGGAGTCCAGGAAGGAGCCAGAGTCCGGAAAACTAGTAGCAGGAACCGGCGAGGCAACCGTTTCCATTAGAGATAGTCAGCGGCAAGACCCTATTCTTTGTCACGCCTGGAACATAGCTAAAACAGAATCCACAAATGAGGTGGGTCCTTATTTTTTAATACAGAAGAACCTTCTGTATAGAATTACCACGTCTACAAAGGGGGAGAAGAAACAGTTGGTGGTTCCCGAACCCTATCGAAATCAGGTCCTGTTCTTAGCTCATAACCAGCCGGGGGGGGGGTCATTACGGTCGTGAAAAAACTGAGGAGTATCTCTTGCGGCGGTTCTATTGGCCAGGAGTCTATGCCCACATCAGAAGGTATTGTCTACAATGTCCTAGGTGTCAGTTAACGGGACCAGGAACCCCCAAGAGAGCTCCATTACATCCCCTACCTATTATTGAGATCCCTTTTAGTCGCATAGGTATGGATTTGGTAGGACCCCTTCTTCCCTCATCCAGAGGTCATACCTACATTCTGGTATTGGTAGACTGCGCTACGAGATACCCCGAAGCAATACCCTTATCCAGCATGACTACGAAAACAGTGGCTCAAGCGATGATAACTTTGTTCTCTAGAATAGGATTTCCCCAGGAAATCCTCACCGATCAGGGCACCCCTTTTATGTCAAGCCTTATGAAACAGATATGCAAGCTGTTAGGGATCACCCAGATAAAAACCGCGGTATATCACCCCCAAACAGACGGTTTAGTGGAACGCTATAACCGTACCATCAAAAACCTACTGAGGAAAATAGTAGATGACTCCGGAAAGGACTGGGATCAGAAGCTACCTCTGGTCCTGTATGCCATACGGACTCATGCACAATCCTCCACGGGATGCAGCCCTTTTGAATTAGTTTTTGGAAGGCAACCACGTAGTCTCCTTGATATGGCTGCAGAAACATGGGAAGAGGAAGAAGAGGAGGGGAAACCCTTACTAGAGTATGTCCATAAACTAAAATCACATTTGCAATCCATCTGGGAAGATGTGCAAAGTCATCTAGAGAAAGCACAGACAATCCAGAAGAAGTATTACGATCAAGGGACTAAACTACGATCATTCCACCCTAATGACCAAGTTCTCATAATGCGACCAACCTCTGACAATAAACTTTTAGCTAAATGGCAAGGACCTTATAGAGTGATAAAAGCTGTTTCCCTGTCACCTACCTCATCGAATTACATCCACATCCAAAACTAACCCAAATATACCACGTAAATTTGTTAAAGAAATGGGAACAACCAACAGATGTCAGTAGCAACGCAGCTGACGGGTTTTTTGTCACTCCATCCACGGGTCTAAGGTTGGACCTCTATCCCACTAGCAACAAAAACCCAGTAGAAGCTCCATGCTTGAATAGTTCTCTGCCCGAAATTAAAAAAACACAGCTATCCTCTCTATTACAACAGCACTCCCATTTTTTTTCTGAGACAACAGGGAGAACTAACTTAATCCACCACCAAATTAAAACACCCGAGGGCCAGACTATTCGGCTCCGGCCCTATCGCATTCCCGAAGCTCGGAAAAACATCATTGAGGAAGAAATAAAAAAAATGCTAGCCCTAAAGGTAATCGAATCCTCTGTGAACCTCTGGTGCTCCCCGGTGGTTCTCGTTCCAAAACCCGATGGATCTGTTCGATTCTGCATCGATTTCCAGAAGTTAAATGCCATATCACTCTTTGATACATATCTTATTCCCCGTGTAGATGACGTATTAGAGAAGCTAGGACGAGCCAAATACTTATCCACCCTCGATCTAACAAAAGGGTACTGGCAAATCCCCCTCGCACCGGGGGATAAAGAGATGACAGCTTTTGTAACCCCATCAGGCCTTTATCACTTTACTGTCCTGCCTTTTGGTCTCCACGGGGCCCCAGCTACCTTTCAACCCTTAATGGACCGGCTACTACAACCATTTCATACCTTTGCAGCAGCATATTTGGATGACATTGTAATCTTTAGTGACACATGGTCCGATCATTTATGCCACCTCAACGAGGTTTTCACTGCCTTGGCGGACGCCGGGCTAACGGCTAATCCAAAAAAATGCACCCTGGGAAATACACAAATATCTTATCTGGGTTATAAAATAGGTACCGGGACTCATCGACCACAGAAGAGTAAAATCAAGGCCATATCTCAAGTTCCGATACCAAAGACCAAGAAAGACCTACGCTCCTTTTTAGGCTTCGTGGGCTATTACCGCAGGTTTATACCCCAATACTCCAAGATTGCCGTACCCACTCACTGATCTCCTAAAAAAACGGCAATCCTCCACTTTAACCCCGTTATCCGGTTCTCAGCTCGTCAGCTTCGAGCACTTAAAGCAATTCCTGACAACCGAACCAGTTCTTATGTGTCCAGATTTCTCTATGCCCTTCCATTTATACACAGACGCTTCTAATGTTGGTTTGGGTGCGGTCCTCGCCCAACCTGACAAGGAGGGTCAAGAGCATCCCATTGTCTTCATCAGCAGGAAACTTCTTCCCAGAGAGTGTCATTACCCCACTATTGAAAAGGAGTGTCTGGCTATTAAATGGGCCGCGGAGAACTTACAGTATTACCTCCTAGGCAGACCTTTCGTTCTTTATACCGATCATGCCCCTCTCACTTGGTTGGCCTCCCATAAAGACTCCAATTCCAGAGTACTGCGATGGTTTCTTGAACTCCAACCTTTTACTTTTCAGGTCCGCCACATTTCCGGTACTCAACAGGGTCCTGCCGATTATCTGTCACGGTTCCCCACCTCTCCGGTCCTCTACCAGTCCCGTTCATGGGATGGGGAGTGTAAACGGGTCGCCTCGACTGCGTCCAGTGAGTCTCCCAACTGGCGCCGTTCGCGCGTCTCCCTTGACTCGCTTCAGTGTTCCCATGTTACCATGGGAACGCCACCAGACGCTGCGGGCCCGGACTTCTGGGACCCACAAAGAAAAGACACAACGGACTGCAAGGAGGGGGAGTTGCGGCCGACATTGAAGGAGACGGAGGAAACGAAGACGCCGAACGCCAAGGAAGGAGAGGAGACGCCGACCACGGAGAAGGAGATTTGCAACCCTGAAGCAGCTTCGGAGACCTGCGAGGCAGTTCCTCTTCGAAGCGGAGTCCTTACCGCCTACCAATCCCCCCACGACTCTGGAGGGTCGTGGCTAAGCCAGGTACGGTCTTTCTTAGGATGGAGTGCTTACAAAAGAAATAGCAGTGCACAAGGAAGGGGAGCTGGGGAAAAGAGGGAGGGGTCAGAGGGGGCCCTGGTCAAAAGGGAATAGCCGGGCACGATTGGGGAGCACTCTGGGCACAGCTCTGAGTGGCAAGAATAAGAGCGTGCCGTAAAAGTACCTGAGGACCACACCCACGACCGGGCACTTCCTTTTTCTACCCCTTCACCACTAAATCCCGAGCACCTTCCCTCCTTGCATGCCACCCCCTAGACAAACCCGCAAAGTACCCCACAGCCGACTTACCTGTGGTCTCCTCTGTGTTTTTTTTGTTCCCGGTTTCCGAGGGAGAACAGAGAAATCAACATCCACCAAACCTAAAAGAGCAGAGAACACCTGACAATTAAAGGACAAGAAGATTCAGCAAGCCATATAGACAAGAATAATTCCTCTACACCCTTTTGAACTGTACTATATGTAAATTAAAGACTAATTACTCACCGTACCGAAGCCTTCGACTCCTCTGTACTGCCAGTAGCCTATCACAGGCATCATGCACTGACCCAGGATAGTTAGCATTGATGTGGGAGATGTACTGGTCCGCCAAGCGCACCATCTGCACAATCATAGAGTGGAAACTCTTAGATTCCTGAACACCTGTTCGTTCTGGGGGGGGGAGCGGTACAAATGCAATATGTGTTCCATCAATTGCACCAATTATATTGGGGATATGTCCCATTGCATAGAATCCGGCCCTCACAGTGGCCAAATCCTCAACCTGGGGGAAAGCAATTTTAGCTGCACATGTGTTTTATCAGGGCAGACAACACTCTTGTTAACACGTTTCAGAACATTGGCTGTGACATTCCTGCTGCCAAGCCCACTGTCACTTGGAAAGAACCAGTAGCCAGGAAATGGAGCACTGATAGCACTTGAACAAGAGGGGGGATCCCAGTGGGGTGACGGATAGCAGATATCAGGTCAGGCTCCAATTGGGCACACAGCTCTGTGATTGTGGCCTTTTCCAGTCTATAGGTGAGTATAATGTGCCTGTCCTCGGTGTAGCCAAGTCCACCAAGGGTCTGTACACAAGGGTATGTCTCCATCTCCTATTCATCAGCAGCGATAGGTATCTAAGGGACACAAGAGTGAGTAGGCTGTCACAAACTGAACAATGGCACCACAACAGCAGTCTGCAATGTGCAAACATGTTATGGGACAGTGTAATTAGTGCAGTATGTGCCTATTTATCCTGTGACGCAGCAATAATTGCTAGGCCTGTTCATCCCCTCTGAAATGGGGACCACCTGTTCTGTGTGTAGGGACAGGTGGAAGTGAGGTAATGCCGCTGACATTGTGCGCCATGGCGGTAGGCAGTCGTGAACCGCAGTGCAATTCCTCATTGGTTAATATTGGGCCCTATGGGGTACAGTTGCCAATGGTGATCTACGCTGGCGGTGACGGTATGCACCTCCGCAGATGTGACCGCCATTTTCTATCTGATTCCTCACTTGTTTCCTGACCTTCCATAGGAGAGGACCTACACTGCATGTGCCCGCTGTGACCTGTGTCTGGAAACTACCATGGCCCGTGTGACCAGGGAAGGGGCCCCAGCCTTCACTTCGGAGGAGTAGGAGCGACTGGAGGATGGGGTCCTACCCCAGTACAGACTGCTGTATGGGCCACCAGACCAAAAGGTTGGTACACCTTGTGCACAATGTATGTGGCATGAATGCTTGGAGTTGTGTGTGAAGGCCTGATATAAGGGCGGTGGGTGGATGTCCTCTTGGCGGTGTACATGTTGTGGACTGGGCTATGTGTGTGCCAATGTGATGCAAACGGGTATAGTGGGCCATTTGTGTGTCAGGCTGGAATGTTTGTCAAATGGTTTTCTCCTGTCTGTATTGCCTCTGAAGGTCAGCGCCCATCAAAAAAAGAGAATATGGCATGCCATCTCCAAGGACGTGCTGACCCTGATAGTCTGTGGCAGGAGGAGCACACACTGTTGGAAACGGTGGGAGGACCTGAGACGCTGGGCAAGAAAGACTGCTGAGGCCCAGATGGGGATGACCTCCCAAATGAGGAAGGGGTGCCCGTCGGACCCTGACCCCCCTGATGGCCTGCATACTGGCGGTGGCCTACCCTGAGCTGGATGGGTGCTTGAGGGCATCACAGCAGCCACAAGGGGGTGAGTACAGTGGCTATCATTACAACTTACAGCTGGTGGAGTGGTATCTGGGTGGTGTTTGTGTGTCAGTGGGTGCCCCTAGGCCAGGCCAGACATAGCAGCGTAGGTCCTCTGGTGGCTAAGGGTGTGAATGTGAAATAGAGTTTACCTAGCTTGTTACTATTCAATCATGGGCAGGGCTGCGTGGGTCCCAGGTTTGCTACAGTTGGCGGTGTGTGCCCCTCCTCATGCCTTGGTGACTAGCTATTTCACTGGCAGTGCAATGCATAGTGCGTAGGCCTGCTCCGTGTGTGTGAGGGTGCTGTGTACGCCAACGGTGGTGTTGGTGCATTCATTGACTCAGTGTATCCTTTGTGTCTCTCCCCCTTTCTTGTTTTTTCATCCTGTCCTTCTGTGTATTAGCATCACCTGGCAGAGGAGCAGAGGCACCGGCGACAGAGGGAGCTGTATCCCACAGGACCCTGGAGGCAGAGTCCACCAATGCTGAGGGCACCAGTGGGACGGAGGGTGAGGAGAGCACCACGGCGGAGACTGGAGGGGACAACACAGTCTCTTCTACTCCTCCGATGGGAGCTCTCTGGTGGTGGTGGACACCTCTGTAACCACCCCAGCTGCAGGTACAGCCGCCATCCCCAGTACCAGCACTCCCCTCCCAGTAGCCCCTCAGTGAGTTGCCCGTGACCGCTCACCCAGGAGGGTGGGCATCTCCTTCACCCCAGGCACCTCAGGCCCTGCCCAAGTGAGCCTTATAGCCCTGAGTGAGGAGGCTATTGACCTCCTGAGATCCATCTCTGTAGGGCAAACAACCATTGTGAATGCCATCCAGGGGCTGGCAGCCCAGATGTAACAATCAAATGCATTCCTGGAGGGCATTCACGGTGGATTGGTGGCCCAACAGAGATCAATCCAGGGTCTGGCCTCCTCTCTGATGGCAGCAATTGACCCTGTTTCAACCATCCTCCCTCCAACTTCCACTTCCCAGTCCCATTTTCCTCAACCCCAACCAATCCCAAGCACACAGCCAGATGAGCATGCACACAAGACAACACCCAAGAGTGTCACAGCCAAACACAAGCACCACACTTCATCCCATAGGTACTCACACAAACACCATTCAGTTGCAGACACAACAACATCCACTATCTCCACTGTCTCCCCCTCCTCCTCCTCCACCTCCCACCCAGTTGCATCTACACCCCCACCTGCATGCACTACATCAATATCCACTACCAGCATCATCACCACACCAAACAGAACACACACCTCACTGGCAGACAGCTCCACAACATCCATGCACGCATCCCCTGTGTCCTCTCCCACTGTGTCTGTCCCCCCCCTCCTAAAGTACGCAAACGCAAGCACTCAGACACATACAGCCCATGCACCTGCACCCAAATCCAGCAGATAAACACCTCCATCAACCACTCCCTCATCCTCTACTCCCATTACTCCTCCCTCTTCCTCCCCCAACATCCCTAAAAGGCTTTTCTTTTCCCCGATTGACCTCTTCCCTACCCCTCCCCCCGTCCTGCACCTCAGCCAAACAGTCCATGGGCCCAGTGGTAGCACCACCTACGCGTGGTGGTAAGGATTCCAGGCCAACAATACTGAAGGGGAAGGAGCCTGCACCACCTGCAAAGAAGGGGAAGGAACCTGCACCACCTGCAAAGAAGAGGAAGGAGCCTGCACCTGCTGCAAAGAAGGGGAAGGAGCCTGCACCAGCTGCAAAGAAGGGGAAGGAGCCTGCACCAGCTGCAAAGAAGGGGAAGGAGCCTGAACCAGCAGGCAGAGGGGGGAAGAGCCCATCCACCCGTGCCAGGAAGGGTAAGGGATCCTCAACCCATGAGCAGGAGGAGAGGAGGCAATCTATGCCAGAGGAAGCTGCCAGCCAAACACCGCCACCACCAGCAGCTGTCACAGGGCCCCCACCGCCAACCGTGGTTGTGCAGCCATCAGAGAGTGCAGGGGCTGAGCAGGAGCCTCCCCCAACCACAACCACCATGCAGCCATCAGAGGGTGCAGGGGCTGAGCAGGAGCCTCCCACAACCACAACAGTGCAGCCATCAGAGGGTGCAGGGGCTGAGCAAGAGCCTCCCACAAGCACAGTGCAGCCATCAGAGGGTGCAGGGGCTGAGCAGGAGCCTCCCCCAACCACCACCACCACAGTGCAGCCATCTGAGAGTGCAGGAGTTGAGCAGGAGCCTCCCACAACCACCACCACAGTGCAGCCATCACCGCCAGTGGACACCATATAGTCCAGCCTCCAAGGGTTGCTCTGCAGCTTGCCCCCACCAGAACTAGTGGGGTATTCACCTACTTGAGAGACTGTCGCCTTGCACTCCCCAGTACAAAGTACAGGGCATGTTGCCCCCTCTAGAACCAGTGGGAAAGACACCCACTCGAGAGACTGTGGCCTTGCACCCCTCAGGAGAAAGCAGAGGGCCTGTTGCCCCCTCCAGAACCAGTGGGAAAGACACCCACTCCAGACACTGTGGCCTTGCACTCCCCAGGACAAAGCACAGGGCATGTTGCCCCCTCCAGGACCAGTGAGAAAGAGACCCACTCCAGAGACTGTGGCCTTGCACTTCCCAGGACAAAGCAATGGGCATGTTGCTCCCTCCAGAGCGAGTGGGCTTGTTCCCGCATCCGGCTGAGGTACCTCCCCCCTCCCCCATGCCCCCTGAGGTGCCTGCCTATTTGACAACTGATGCTCCTACAGTGTTCTATCCGGATTGGTGCAGGATTCGAGTGGGGCATCGACTGTGCCCTGTGGCCATGTGGGCCCTTTGAACTATGAACTGGGCAGCGTCCCTTTTTTATACGTGTATATACCTGTTTCATAGCCATATTGGATTGTTGATTTTATTGTTGGACTGTTTACAATCACTTTTGTCAATTCCTGTTGTCCTTGCATTATTCTGCAGATTTTTGTGGTCAAATTGTTTTTGTAATGCATATGGTTGTGTGTATGGCGTGTGTATGTCGGGTGTGTGTGGTGCGTGTGTGTGTCACTCTCGTTTTCCTCCCACCCTCCCTTGTGTGCTTGGCGGCTGTACTCACTGTTGTCGTCTTCGCCGGCGGTAGTGTTCCAGGTGGAGCATAACGTAGAAGATCATCGGAAAGACTTGCAGTTTGGGTTCCATGGCGGCGTGGTTCTTCCCTGTGTCTCAAATGATGAGTCCTTTCTCTTCTGTGATGTGTTTCCACCAGGCTTTTGATGGTGTTGGTACCGCCCCGGAAAAGGTGGTCGAATCGTGTGTCAAAATATGGTGGGCGGTACTTTGTCTTCTGGCTGGCTGTGGGCGGCTACCGCCGTGGTGACTGTTGTTTCCGCCCTGGCGTTCGGTGTGTTACATTGGCTATCTATCGTAGATATCATCGCCATGGTCATAATTTGGCGGTAATGCCCGCTAGCCTGTTTGCGGTATTACCGCCACTTTATCACCCACCACCAGGGTCGTAATGAGGGCCTATGTTCTTGTACCCCAAAAGCGATTTCATAGCTGCCTGGATCACCAACCTTCTCACTTCATATCGAAGACAAGGAAGAATTTTCCTTAAGGCTGTTTAAAAAATTGTGTAACAGACACCAGTGATGTAGACGCATGCAGATGGTAAAATCAGCATTGACAGTTATAACAGCATTTATAATCATGGTAGCAGGGGCAATGACTACCACGCGGAGTTCCAGGATTTAGGATGATTTCCTAGAGTAAATACTTCCATTTTATCTGGTTTCATTTCAAAACGGTATTGGTCATCCAACATACGACTGCAATAAAGGTTTAGGCGAAAGTCAGAGTTACAACCATTTTGTGGCATCAGGTTTTGGACATCAAAAGTGTAGTTTAAAAAACGAAGCCAAAAGGACAAATTAAAGTCATGAGGGGGATTAAATAAAGGTTAAAAATTCTACAGAGGACACAATAATTCTTAATAAATCAATGTCCAGTGTTTTCTATGTATAAAATTCACACACAATAATACCAAATATAAAAATACAAATGTATACAATGAAACACCATCTAAACGAGAGATATGTGTCAGAAGGTCTCTTTGTGTTATACAATGCATAGCCCTTTTCAAAAGCATTTCTGAAGGAGTTGACAATGGGTAGTTCTTCCTATCGTAGTTGCCAGAGTTCTCAAAGTAAAACCCTTTTGACTTGCATTTATAAGAGAATTCACAGTGTAAGTCCCCTTCCTATTGCATTGGTCAAAGAGCTCACAGTGTACAATCTGAATTTCAGGGTAATGAGGCAGAGCAGTCCAAGACTGACTTGGGAGGTATTCTGGGCTAGAAACTGAGAACTGATCAACACAATACAATAACACAATAAATCTTTGCCCAAGCAATGATTTTCCATTAGTAAGCACACTTATTTTAATACACACACACAAATAAATGCTACACTCAAAATTACAAATATTTACATGATTTCAGGTGGACTTACAAATTGGAACCCATCCTTTGCAGCCTTGCAAATTAACCAGGTTACAAATCACATAACCTAAGGGTATATCTCATATCAGGACAATTACCCCAGAAAATGTAGCATCCTCCCATTTTCTGTGAGGTTCCATGTAACAAGCCTGCACTTTGGCAGGCTCAAATTCTGAAAACCAACAATGGTTATACATGAGCGTATTGGTAAATATGAGGCTTTTCACAATTAAAAAGCTTAAGTCTACAAGCTTTATGAAGTTATTTGCAATGAAAAATTAGATGCCTAATGCCTTTTTCACCACATTTAATAATCAATAAAGTAAGCCTGTTGGTTTTAACTTGACTACAAACTGAAACTATGTTATCTCTGCCTAGAGAGGCCTGTCAATCGGTTAAGACAGACCCAAGGTGTACATTGACGTGAACATTAACTCTCATCCTGGAGACACAAGCATTTCCTTACGCCTGACATAAAAGAGATATTTGTAGTCATTCCCTCCCTATTGCAATTGTCAGAAAGTGTCCCCACATGCCTTGTGTTGCCCTCGCTACAAAAATCGAACTTTCAAAGTGTCCACAGCAACCAAATCTTGTGTATTGCCCCTCCCAAATTCTTTTCTACCCTACTCTCTGGTTATTCATTATGGAGAGGAGAGCACACCTTTGCAGCATTTCCTTTGCTTTGGAATACTGACAATTCTTTGACAGAAGTGCACAGAACAGAACAAAGGCCCCGCAGCCCCAGCAGTGCGGTGGGCTCTGACCTCCAGAGGCCCCCGCAGCACAGGAGACTGTTTACGGGCGGCAGGCCCCTTACTAGGTCCAGGGGGAGGGGTGCCCCCCTGCAGGGATTTCACAGGGGCCTCCTCAAGTTCACTTATGCCACTGGCACAGAAGGCAAACAAATGTAACTGATTCTGCTTCCCTTCTAGTTAAAGGTTTACAAGTCAGGATGGCCTCTTGGCTGTAATAACTACATGTAGTGCTGCATCTTTAAAAGAGAGGAAAGTTTGCAGTTACTTTGTTGTGTTAAAGTGACTAACATCAAAATGGAATTCCGAATAAAAGATGGTGAATAAGCACACATTTGTTAGCATTAAACATACTTAAACAAATCAGTGCATTAATGTTGGCAAACAATCAGGCCTGACTTGCATGCAGCCTATGTATTACCATGAAAGCTCTGCCACACAGGACACTAAGGGGGTCATTATGACCCCTGCGGTCGGTGATAATGTGGCGGTAATACCGCCACATTATGACATTGGCGGGTTGGCTGAAGCCAACCCGCAAATATACCACACCCACCGCCATGGCAGTAGCAGCCGCCGGGCCGGAGATAACAATCTCCAGCCCGGCGGCTGCTAATGTACCGGCGGCAGCATTTTGACCTTGCCTAACACCATGGTTTTCGTGGCGTTCATAACACCACGAAAACCAAGACTGTAGGCTCTACCAGTGACAGGGAATTCCTTCCCTGTCACTGGTAGGAGGGCCATTCACCCACCAACGGGACTGGGCGCTTCCAGCAGAACACCGCCAAGCCATATTATTTTTCAAAATAGGGCTAGGAGCGTCTACTGGAGTGGCGCTGCTGGTGGTAGCTGGGCCACCTTAACACCATCTGCCAGTATGGCCACAGCCGGATTTCGGCCCTTCTTGTGGAAAATCTGGCTGTGGTCATAATTTGACAGATGAATGTTAGCCGCGGCGACGGTCTTTTGGCAGCCGTCGCCGCAGCAGTAGGCGGCATTTACCGCCATTCTCAAAATGAGGGCCTATGTTGTTTGTCATGAGGTTCACAAAGTAAAAACTCTTTTTATTGTATTTGTCAGACAGTCCACAATGCAAAACTCATTCCTATTGCAGTTGTCAGAGGGTTGTCAAGTTCTTGATTAGCCATCCCCAAACACCTATAAAGATGCAAAGGATGTCATGAGTATTTGCAATAGGGATCTGGGAAAAAACACGGAAGTGGAGTGAAAGAGAAGCACTGGACTGGACCTTACTCTTCAAAATGGATTTATCACAGTCAAGGAATGGCACAGAACTCCCTCAGTGCTTGAGGAATGGAAGATCATGGAACCAGCTGTATGGTAGACAGAGGAAAACAGATAGGTGTATTAGATGACATGAAATCATACAATATAGAAGTGATATGAGGCTTACCAGATGCGACAGCAATGTTGCTGTGTTGCACCCTTACCATCTAGTGTTTCCAATCTGTTCAGTTTCTAATGTCCCGTTCTCCATAGTCTTTAGCCCCTGTTAGCTACATTCTTAATCAATCAATCAATCAATCAGTATTGGTAAAGTGGGTCTCAAGGCGCTATGTTGGGCATGTTGATCATTTGACAATCCGGGTCTTGAGATCTTTCCTGAATTACTTCATGATGCAGCCTGTCTGAGGTTGAGTGTTTTCCAAGTCTGGGCTGTGAGGTAGGAGAAGGATCTTCCTCCAGCTGTGCTTTTCTTGATTCTGGGGATGGCGGTGAGGGTGAGATGGGAGGATCAGAGTTGGTCGGGTGTAGAAGGTCAGGCGGTGATTGAGGTAGTCTGGTCCGATGTTGTGAAGTGCCTTGTAGGTGTGGGCCAATAGCTTGAAGGTGATGCATTTGTCGACTGGGAGCCAGTGGAGGTCTTTGAGGTAGGCAGAGATGTGGCTGTGGCGGGGGATGTCCAGGATGAGTCCGGCTGCTGTGTTCTGGATTCTCTGTAGTCTTGCTTGTAGCTTCTTAGTGATGTCGGCATGGAGTGTGTTGCCATAGTCCAATTTTCTGCTGACCAGAGCATGGGTGACTCTCCTTCTAATCTCAGTGGGGATCCACTTGAAGATCTTTCAAAGAAGCTGCAAGGTGTGGAAGCAGGAAGAAGAGACGGAGTTGACTTGACGGATCATGGAGAGCGCTGAGTCCAGGATGATACCCAGGTTGCGTGCGTGGTTGGTGAGGGTGTCAGAGGCTGGCCCGGTATGTAGTGTGCAAAAGTAGGCAGACTATGCAGGCGGTGTAGGCAACCGAACATTGGTTTCTGAAGGTAAAAATTAGACCACCTAATGCTCCAGTTTTTAAGGTAGTTGGTCGAGCAGTTAGGCTAATACAGGAGATGTGCTAATTATTTGCTGTACTCACAAATCCAATCATGCACCACACACACTCAATGAATAACTCGAGATCAGATTTTATAAAAAATACTTTAGACTTTTATATAAATTTTAAAACCAAGATCTTTAAGATGTCATGTCATGTCAAAATGTCTTTATTCGGCGATTGCCATAGAATCACATTTAGAAACCAGTTGCATACAAATAAAAGCTAAAACATAATCCAAATAAATATATTTAATAAATAAGCTTAAAATCAGTAATTTAAAATACTCCCTTCCCTAAAAATGCCCAGAGCAACATCTTGCACCAATACAATTTACGAGTGTATAGATATATTCAGTTACTCATAGCGTTTCCTAATCACAAGGGCAGAGCTAATAAAGGTTAATATCTGGTGACAAGTTTCCAACGTCAATAGCTTTTGGTCAAAGATCATTGCTTCCTTATAATTTCTGATTTTTGTCAAATGGCGCAAGCAGGGGGAGAATAAAAGAGGATCTAGGGTCAGAGTACGATGTGCAAAATGAAAGAAAATGGCAGGTACTCTACTTTGAGTTAGTATCGCACAGACAGGGTGGGAGATCTCTATGCCAAATACCCTGTGTATGAAAAGCCACTCTATGATGAATCAGATTTAATCTGAACAAAGTTAGAAGAGAACTGGGTATTGAACTCTCATACCAATATAAGTTGGGTTCCATGGCATCTGTAGTTGAGATCAAGATATAAGGCTCTAGTGTTTTCTGTTGCAAAGCACCCTAAAGTCTACGGGATGTAGCATGCTCTTTGAAGCGCTGTTTGACGATCTCCTTTGCGTTGCTCTGCAGGATCTGTAAACATAAGGTCGAGCCCCATACTTCTGAATGACCTTTTGATGTATGAAACCCATGGGATCTTGTTTGTTTTTGCCAATTGTAGCCCGTCAGATATACAGTCTTGTATCAGGATCGCCTCTGGGCTGCTCCAGCATCTTATCCATAACAGAAGAGGGGAGACTGCTGCAGTGTTCTCTAAGTACTGCAGACCCAGTTCCTCGTGGCATATTATATTTGCAATGCTCTTGGGCACCCCCAGCAAACTGTGAACAAATTTATTTTCCACACACTGCAGGAAGTCAGCATTAGCGGAGCCCCATAGGCCCCCGCATACATTACAGCAGATACACATTTTGATTTATATAGGATCACCATCTGGGACGGGTTTATGACCTAATTTCCGGGCGAAACGGAAAATCACCTCGCTGTTCCTTGCCATGGTGACAGGCCCATGATAAGGAAGAGCTTAAATGCATGCCCAGATAACAAAATTCCTTGACCTCTTTGAGGATGGAACCACCCATAAGAAATTTTTTGGGATTTGTATTCCAGGGTCCGCTTGTCATTATGTAAGATTTGTTTAAATTTATTTTCAAGTCCAGGACCTGCATAAAGGAAAAATTAAGATCTAACTGTCCTTGAAGGCCGTTTGCAGTGCGTGAAATTACTACTGCATCATCTGGTATAATAAGACAGGGAGGTGTCTCAGGCCCATCTTGGGAAGATCCTCCTCAGACCTAAGTAATCAATCATAAAGCCCATTAATACAGAGTAGAAAGAAAACTTTTATTCGGTATGAAAAAGTTCATCCATTACAGCAAATAATCACCAATACATTATTAATATACCAATAAAACCATATATGATAAAAACACCCATCATAAATATGAGCATATAAAAACCACACTCATAAAAATAAAAAAATTAGAAGAAATCATTCTAAAAACTCTACATTATTTCGCCAGGTGATAGCTCCCTTCAAGAATAATCCCAGGCCCTTCCATACCAATATATCTGAGGCAATTTGTAACCACAGAAAAGCAGGACGATATTGCACGAAACCCTTGGGCCTTAGGAGAGGTAATAAAAAACTAGTTCTAAACGGTGCATAAAAAACACAAAACAATGTAAAATGGAGCAAGGTCTGATGGGACACCCCATCGAAGGGGCAAAGTCTAATACATTTGTCCCCATACTGACCTAGCGGGAAACACAAATTACTTCTAATGCTTCCCAGGCGGAATCGAGTTATGAGAGACCTTTCCCTCACATCCTTTATTTCTAAAAGATAGCGCTCAGGGCCCACCCACATCTTTAGCATGATGTAGTCCCTGATTGTTTTTTTCCCTAAAGCCTTCCCCTCCCTTTTGGAGTCCTGTATTCTCAGAAAATTGTCCTTAACCCATTTCTTGTCATGGCTAGTCAGACCCTCGGGATAATCAAACAATTCAGGCCGCCCCAGGTCATGAGCCATTTTCCTTATGTGCATCAGCCAGGGGATATACTTTGCATTGTCGCAAGCCAAACAGTCCCTTAGGATATCCCTATTAAGAGTAGCCTGTTTGTTACTCCAGATTGAGATCCATAGCAGAAGGGGAGCCAACTGGATAGTATCCTGCACAAACTCAAGCTCCAGTTCCAGGTGAAGGCAAAAACCAGGGATGTTTTGTCCAACTCCCAGGAGCCTTCTACAAAAGCGATTTTCTTCCACCGTAAGAGCTCGAGTATCCCTATACCCCCAAAGTGCCGTGCCATACAGCAGGACAGGAAGGCATTTCCACCTATAGATTTCAAGCAGGGGCTTGATAGGTCTACTACCTACCCTTACAGCAAAGTCAAAAGCCGCACCAACTGTTGCATGGAAAAGCACAACCCTTCTGGCAATACAGGGTTTCCAGGATCCTTTCTCATGAAAAATGACCCCTAAGTATGGGAACTCATGGACCCTGCTAATAACTTGATCCTCCACCCTAAGCTCCCCCACCCTGCTCAGGGGTCTTCCACAAACCATAAAATGTGATTTCTTAAAATTGACCTCTAAACCCAAAGCTGACATAAAAGTAACATAAGCTCTAACTATTTCCCGGAGACCATTCATCGTGAGGGCCATGAGGACTGCGTCATCCACGTACGTCAGCACAGGGATATCAATACCCTTCACCTTTGGGACATCCCTACAGTGTTTCATCAAAAAATCAGACAGTCCATTTGTATATAGAAGGAACAAAGTAGGAGCCAAGACACACCCCTGACGCACACCTCTTGAAAGCTTAAAAGCCTCTGAGCATTCCCGATTAGGCCCTACCCTTACATTTGCAACTGTCCCAGAGTGGAGATATCGGAGCAGCTCTACAATATTAGGATCCAGACCTAAATGATTTAGCCTCTCCCATAAAATAGACCGGTTCACTTTATCAAAGGCACAACTAAGGTCCATAAAAGCAAGATAAAGGGTACCTTTCCTGGCCTGTGTGTATTTACCGATCATCATCAGTAGGTTAAGACATTGTTCTCGCGTACCGAGGCCTTCTCTAAAACCATACTGTTCCCGGCTTAAGATGCCATTTCCTATCATCCAGGCCTCCAGACGCCTTAGAATGATCCGTCCCAGAATCTTCGCAGAAGAGTCCAGGAGGGATATAGGGCGATAAGACTTAGGGTCATTACGATTGCCCTTTTTAAACACTGGGACAATACATGCCAGTCTCCAAGAGGCAGGAATGCCCACAGTAACTGCTGCATTGAGAACATTTAGGAGAATAGGTGCCCATAGCTGGGGGTTAGCTTTATATAAGTCCATAGGTATTGAATACTGGCCCGGGGCTTTATTGCTCGCGCTACTCTGTAATGCATCAATAACCTCCTGGAGCGAAAACCTGATTGCTAGGTTAGGGGCCACATCATATACGTTCTCCCGGAAATTTCCTAAAGGAATACCCTCAAAGATTTTACAAAAATGAATTACCCAGGCCTCCGGGGCGATGTTACAGCCAAGGCCCTCAGATGTTTCTGTTTCAAAGGAACCTCTATTTACCACCTTCCAAAACAGGCCAGGGTCCTTCAGAGCAGTGGCACACTCTAACTCTTCCCAGGCTTTATCTTTATGTTTTAGCTTACTATCCCTCAGGGCCCTTTTATACCTCATTTTAGCTTCTTTTACAAGGGCCCAATCTCTAGGGTGATTCTTAGTAACCGTCTTTAGGTTTGCCCTTGCATCATAGCAGGCCTTGTCATACCAGCCACATTTACGTTTACTGGGGTGGCTGCCTACTGAGAGAAGGCAGTCTCTGACTGCTGCATTTACCACTGTTATAGCATCCAAAACAGTCTTAGGATTTGGAGCCTCTATGAGGAGTATTTCCATAAATAGATGTAAATTTTCCCCCACCACCCTTCCTACAAGTTTTTGGGGGTCCACTTGCTTCCACCCAAGCCGCCTACCCTGGTCCTTTATCACCACTGCTACAGGCCTACCTCGTCCTAGTTTACGTAGGGCCCCAGGGAGTTTAAAGGACACTATAAGGGGATTATGATCGCTAAAGCATTCCCCTAACACTTCACCCCCAGTCACTAAGTCTCTGATAGGGGGAGACACAAAAATGTAATCAATGGTGGATCCAGACCCTCTTCCCACATAAGTTGGAAGTTGGTGGGTACCTACTGCTTCTATGTCATAAAAATTCAGAAAACCCATCTTCCTGACAGAGTAAAAATAACAGAGCGGCTAGGATACATCCATGCCTCATGCCACGCCCAGAGGCTATAAGGCGTGTTCTCTCTCCATTAGGGCCATATTGTACTGCTACACTAAGGTCTGAGTGCAGGTGGATAATTAAGTTCAGCAGATTAGGATCGGTACTCAGGTTTTTCATTTTTAGCCATAGCTTCTCTCTGTTTACCATATCAAAGGCGCTAGAGAGGTCAATGAAAGCCTTGTGAATGGTGCCCTTTTTTGCTATTACGTATTTGCTGAGTATAAACTGCAAGTTTAACACCCGGTTGGTAGTACTTAGGCCCTGCCTCAAACCAAAATGGATTGGAGACAAAATATTTCCCTCCATTACCCACTCCTCCAGACGCGAGAGAAATACTCTCCCTGGAATTCTGGCTGTAGAGTCTATAAGGGAGATGGGTCTATAGCAAGTTGGGTCATACCTATTACCTTTCTTGAAAAAAGAGCCGATTGTAGCCTGTTTCTAGGAGGCAAGATATGGTTGGTCAAATAGCAGCCTGAAAGTACTGCACACCCTAAATTGCCAGATGTAAAGGGGGTGGCCCAGCCCAGCCTCCTTCGGGCTCCGATTGGCGTGGACGGGCCCGGGCACGGCCCGCGCTGCGGTGTGCTCCCTAGCGCTTTATAGCACTCGTTGGCATGGCGAGTGGGAGCAGCTGTGCTGGAAAATGGCTGCTTCTAGGGCCAAGCAGTCTAGGATATGTAGTCCCCCTCTTACAGTTAGCACGTCTTTAAGATACATTATGTACTTTTTGAGCTATGACTTTTCAAATTTTTAATAAAGTTAGTGTTTCTGTGCATAATTACGCACAATAGGAATCAATAGGCAGTCAGTTTTAAAAATGCATCAAAAATCATACATTTGTGTTACCAGTCTCTTCTTTTGCAGGGTGGTTGAGGTAGTCGGTGGGCACCATGTGCCAGCTGGAGAGCCTCAGGTGGCTCCCTGTTCTGGGGGGAGCAGAGTTGGAAAACCTCTTGGCACAGGCACAGGGCCACCTGGATGAGCCACTTGGAAAAGGAGCTGGTTTGCAGATTCTAAGTTGGTGATTGTGGGTCCCCGTGGGCTGATGAGGTTGCAAAGGGTTGTGGACCCAGGGCACACAGCAGATCCCGTGATGCAAGGCTCAGGGCGGCCAGGTGCAGGGCGTTTTGGAGGTCTTGATTGCTATGTGCAAAAAAGGACCCTTTGGAGCTGGACATAAGTCTTCTTCTTGGGGTCTTGCAGGACGTCACGGGTGCTTTGGTGGGAGGTCCAGGGTGTCACTGAAGTCCCTTGGCTGGGGCTTCCTCCTGGTCCAGTTGCAGCTCTGGGGCAGCTGTTTTGATGATGTCTGATGTGCACTGGCCAGTACCTGAGGTATTGCCACAACTCAACCACGGGAGGGCACTGTGCCACCAAACTTGGCACACTTGCAGGTCTCATCTGGGCTGCCGTTGGTGTCATTGGGTCTGGCTACAATGTCTGGTTGTCGAGATATTGTCCAGTCAGTGAAGTGTCCCTCACTGGTTTGCAGGTTCGTTTAGTTTCTTGAGTGGTGCCTCCATTCAGGAGGGAGATCTCAGGCTATTTGCGAAGCCTGGAGGTCCTTGGGGGTCTTTTGAGGTCAGTGCAGTGATCAGCTCCTCCGCATTGGTGATTGTCGGGACACTGGTGCAGCAAGCAGGGGTCTTGGAGCCTATTCTGATGCAGCAGGTCCTCTGTTCTCGTCTTGGCAGGACCTTTAGTGCTGTCTTCTTTTCTTCCAGATGGATCTAAATTCTCGTCTAGGGGAACCCACTAAAAACTGTATTTAGTGGGCGTTTTAGGGGTAACCTGGTAGTGTCCAATGGGACACTTACCCTTTGGTGGCTACACCCTCTACAGTGACCACTTCCTATGGGAAGGGTCACTTCCCTAAACCCTATTGGATATTTTCCTGCCATCAAAAATGGAGGAAATGAGATGGATGGTCCGTTTCGCCTGCAAGCCCCTTGGGGTGGTGCATGCTCAGTGAGACTTTTTGTTTGGTTTCCCGCCTTTGCTCTCACCAAAGGTGGGGGTTTGCAAGGGAGAAGCCATCTGCTGCTAGAAGCAGGACTGGGGGCTCGATTTTCAGGGGCAGTAGCATTGTTTTACAAACCAGAGAGCCATGGCTATCCCCAGGTTTGTATATTGGTGATCTGGAAGTGGCAGGCTGGATGGAATCAGTCAGCAACTATGCCAGTTAGGTCAGCTTTTGCAGGGGGCACCTCTAAGGTGGCCCCTAGGTACTGCTCATGAAATTATGCCCTCACCTATAGTATGGTGCACTCTGCCTTAGGGCTGTAAGTCCTACCAGAGGGGTGGCTTACCCATATCATATGCAGTGTAGGGTGGACAGGGCACACAGGAAGTGTGCCATGTCGTGTTTGTCTTTTTAGGTTTGCCCCGTAAACTCAGCCTACCCTGGCAGTTCTAGGTGCAGGGCATTAGAGGGTGGCACAATCAGTGCTGCTGTCCTCAGGAACCTACTCATACTATCCCATGCCCTGGAGACTGGGGTACCCATTTACTAGGGTCTTACAGTGATACGAAAGTGTATATCCAATTGTGCCAAGCATCACAACAGATTTAGGGAAAGCTCTTTGGCCCATGGGAACCTGGTTAGCAGGGCCCTGGGCACTACCAAGTTCTAGAACACATCAACATCAGGCAAAAAGTAAGGGCTAACCATGCAAAAAGAGGCCTCCTCTCACAGGGGGTTCCCTAGGGCTACAGGCCACCAGGAGTCATCCCAGGTGGAGGGGGTGGGCCAAGTACGAGGACCTCTGTCTTGTCCGAGTTGAGCTTGAGGCAACTGGCTTCCATCCAGGCTGCGACTACTCTCTTTGCTGTTGATGGGTCGTCAGTCAGGAAGGGGATCAGCTGGATGTCGTCAGCATTGGAGTCAATGTTTAGACCGTGCTGTCTGATGAGCTTAGCGAGCAAGACCATGTAGATCTTGAAGAGAGTCAGGCTTAGCGAGGATCCCTGGGGTACTCCCCAGCAGGTTTCTTTGGGTGCCGAAGTGTACGGTGGGAGTCTGACACTCTGGTTTCTTCTGGTCTGGAAGTATCAAAGCCATTCCAGTTCTTTGCCTCGGATGCCGGCCTCATGGAGTCTGGTGCAGAGGGTGGAGTGGGAGACTGTTGAGCACAGTGGAGAGTTCAAGAAGGATGAGGGCGGCTGTGTCTCCATGGTCCAGTATGGTGCGGATGTAGTCTGTGGCTGCCAGGAGGGCTGCCTCAGTGCTGTGATTGTTCCTGAATCCAGATTGTGAGGGGTCCAGAATGTGGTTTGATTCCCGAAACTCCATCAGTTGCATGTTGATGGCCTTTTCTGTTACATTGGCTGGGAAGGGGAGCAGGGAGATGGGGCTGTAGTTTTTCATCTCCCTCGGGTCAGCAGGGGGTTTCTTCAGAAGCAGGTTGATTTCTGTGTGTTTCAAGTCAGATGGGAAGGTGATGGTTTCGATGGAGCGGTTGACAGTCCGGCAGAGCTCTGGTGCGATAGTGGTGCTGGTCAGGTTGAAGGTGTGATGTGGGCACGAGCCTGAGCGTGCCCCTGCATGGATGGAGTTTATGTGTTTCCGGGTGTCTTCTGTGGAGATAGGGGTCCAGAGATTCAAGGTCTGCGACGTGGGGTCCTTGGTGATGCTGGTGGGCAGTGGGAGTGGGAGTGGGTTTTGGTTCTTGAATACTTCATATATTTCCTGGATATTCTGGTGAAAAAAGGTGGCAAGTTTGTTGCTAAGGTTTTGAGAAGGGGGATGTCTGAAGTGTCTCAACTGGGGTTTTTGAATTCCTTGACTATGGTGAATAGCTCCTTGCTGTTCTGTGTGTTGGTGCTGATACGTTCTTGAATGGCAGTTGTCTTGGCAGCTCTGATGCACTGGTGGTGTGTGGTGACTGTGTCTTTGTAGGCTGTGAGATCTGCGGTTGCTTTGCTGTTCCTCCATTTTCACTCCGGCTATCTGCATTTACATTTGAATTCTTGGAGTTCTGTCGTGAACCAGTTTGGTTCTCTCCGGTGCTAGTTTCCAGCGTGTTTTCTGAGGGGCGCTCTTATGTTGGCGAAAAATGCAAGGTTTGTCAAAGGAGGTAATGAAAACCCTTACCTACATTCATGAGATTCCATGTTAGAAAATACTTGTAATCAGACTTTGGCACAGTGTAATAACAATCCCTACATGAAGATCTATTGGCTTTGACACATGTTTTTCACAATAAAAAATTGTATACTACTTCCGTTGCCATAACCTTTCACAGTAAACAGACCAGATCTATGGCATTTGACATAATTGTTCCTTATGAACAAATCAAGCCTACAGCCTTGATTACTGATTTATCACCATAACCAATTCAGGCCTATTCTAATGAGAACAGTCTGTACAACACATCAACTTGTTTTCAGTGGAGACACACAACTTCTTCCAACGGTGCTTCTTAAAGCTCTTTTTCTGTTGATCACATAAGGTCTGGCGACAGCTGTGCTGTTATGCAAGACCTACAAATTAACATTTTATAGTACAAAGTTAAGTTCACATCTGTAGCCACTTTAAAACAAAACATGTAGATGTAAAAATAGTAATTATATACTTGACTATGTAGTCGATGCAGTTGGCATAATAATAAGGTAGGTGATATTATCAACCATGATATAGCGACATACTACTGTTTGGTGTTAATGCTCAAGCAAGAGTGAAAGATGATTAAGAACTGCAGAACTATGTCTTCATATGAGTTTTTACCAGTTCTAACCACCATCTTTAACACTTTTTGTGTTCTTTTGGAAAAAACAGACTGGCAAGAGTCAATATGGCTTCGATGAAAGGGTTTCCTGGGATGAAAAGGGCCATATGCTCCTGTTGCCCCAGGCAATCAATGTGCTTGTCAGGTTAAAGGGCCAGCTCTCCAGGTTTTCAACATGCATTGTCTGTGGTAAAATGTATGCCTGTGTGAGTTGTGTGTATGTGTGTGTGGCCCATGTGTGCATTTGTACCAGATACATGTTGTTTTTGTATCCATTATCAATATTAGATGTGTGCCTAAAAATGCTAGTGTTTAAAGAACTTTTGAATACCTTTATTATATAAAACCTACAGCATGTTTTCTATTTTTAATAGTGTCTATACCAGAGCCACCTTCTCCTACTTTTTCAACAACTCCCCCACTGCAGCAGACTACAGAAGAACCGCCTCTGGACTGCCAGAATGGTGGAAGCTACA
Organism: Pleurodeles waltl; assembly: GCF_031143425.1. Taxonomy (NCBI): domain Eukaryota; kingdom Metazoa; phylum Chordata; class Amphibia; order Caudata; family Salamandridae; genus Pleurodeles; species Pleurodeles waltl. Next base: position 698,525,102 of record NC_090447.1, read on the forward strand.
TCCCCCAGCCCAAAGGCTGCCTGTGCCCAGATCAGTGGAGAGGACCTCTTTGCAATGAGAGTAAGTATACTGCTCAGCTGGCTTCCGTTTAGACTAACTAGTCTGAAAACCGTTGGACACTCAGTAAATTGTAAAAGCTTTGCAAACCCATCTGTTATAAGTTATAAAAGCAGCTGCCCGAAGTGTACCTGTCACAAACACACCTGGTTCTTACTGTGGAGGTGATGCTGGACCTCTTATGCCCCCCATGGCAGCCCACAATCAAGAAATCCTTAAAACATACACTGCCCTCAAAGATAAGGGGGGTTGGGACCAATTAAGAAAAGATAGACTTGCAGCACTGATCCTGCTCTTCTGCCTTGCAGTACTGCATGAGAGGTTCTGCACTTCCTGGACCTTTTGTGTTGCTGTGGAGGTAGTGCACTGGAAATAACAAGAAGAATAGTTTACTAACAGTTCTTAGCATACAAAGATTGCATAGTTATTTGCAGTATTATACAGTTACAGGTTTCACCAAAAGAACTGCAAGAGAGCAGGTACAAGTCAAGATTTAAGGCTGGAGTTTCTGTCACTCCCAAGAATCATTTTTACATTCAGTTTCCTGTACATGTTTGTATACATATATAGTGCACTCTAATAAGTCGTCTCTCATTCTTCTGATAACAAATTGTCAAGAATTACTTGTGGGCGGATTTCAGTTCTGATCTAATTGAAGTCCAGAGTGCCCACTCTGTAAAGGAGTTCAGAGCACTAAAGCTATTGAAACAAAGGTAGAGTCAGATTTCCAGAAAGGGAACTTTCTCTATTCAGAACTCAGTCTTATAGACAGTCTTAGGCTTAATCTAAGGATTAGTGTGCACTAACCTGTGATCAAGTACTTAGCCTCATATCTCTGACCTAAAACTGGAATCCGAAGTAAGTCTTTTTAGCTGTAATGCAGAGAGCTGAAGAGGAATTGCCACACTGGAAGTAAAGATGACAGAAGCGTCTATGGCGTCAGTATCACAGAGGTTGCAGGGTGGCTTGGGCTGAGGAAGACAAGAGAACTGGAGTAATCTGGTTGACTCATGAGGAGAGTGCAGGGATAATGCTTTGTCAAGACAGGAACAAGGACAAGCACCGACTGGAGTTTTGGGTGCAGTTTAAATACTGTATGAATGTGGCTGACGCCTGAAAGGCACGTTGCTCACATGGGAAACAGAGAGGTTCCAAAGGGCTGTGGAAGAGAACACCTGTAAGCCTAATGGTTTTGACCTTTAATGCAAGCATGTGCAATCAATTAACTTTAGCAGGTGGAGTCAATAGTTCATGGCCGTTGGAACCAATAAACAGAAGCAGGTGGAATCAATTAACATTAGCAGGTGGATTCAATAGGATATGGCAGTTGGAACCAATAAACAGAAGCAGGTGGAATAATTAACGTTAGCAGGTGGAGTCAATAGGTCATGGCAGGTGGAACCAATGAACAGAAGCAAGTGGAATCAATTAACATTAGCAGGTGGAGTCAATAGGTTATGGCAGTTGGAACCAATAAACTGGAAGCATATGTCTACTGCTCGCAAGTGTGCAAAAATGATAAACTAATTGAACAACAGCAGAAACAGAACGTTCTAATGGTCTGGGAATTGGTCTGCTAAAGGGTTAAGGTGTAGTTGGGCCATGGGGCCCATGGGGTATTTATCCTGGTGTTGCAGGAGGCCATGAATTGGCACAGGGGAAATACAACATGAACCTTGAGTGCCAGAACCACTGTACAGAGGGCGCAAGAGGGGTTAATGACTAACTAAGAGTTAACTAAGATTTTTTTAAGGGAAATCACAATATTGCTTTTTTATCTCACATACCATCTAATGTCTTTCCAAAGGGCACACTCCTGTAGTGGTAGGCAATTAAAAGGGAACTCCAGGCATATATATATTTTTTTAAAGAACAAAATCCATGCCTTGCTAACTTATCAAAACCTGCGATTCGCAAAAACAATAGCTTTGCTACTGCAAAACACTGAGTTGAAGTGTAAAAAGCTGTACTGATGTGTGTGTTATTAAAGACGGAACCATTTTGGCTCCTGATGGACTCAGTAGAACTGTAACTTAAGTGTTAGAGAGTGATGAAGTGAATGCAGGTTTCGAATGTTGGGTACACGGTTAGACATTGACAAATAAAGACATGTAATACCCAGCTCCATGTGAGGCATAGTAATTTGCGGGTACCCAGGCTGGCGAAGACGCTACAACTTGCGACGAGCTAGGGGATAAGTAACCCGAAGATCTACAGTGCTGTCCCAGCGAGTTTGCTGTGGTCGAAGCAAACTGCTTGTGTGTGCCACATATGCTTACGTCGAAGTACAGAATCAATGTTTGGCATATGTGGAGTCAAAGTCAACTCCAGTTGGTGTGCAGCGCTTGAAGAAAATAAAAGCTTCACTAAGAAGTCTACATTGTTGGCCAAGAACCCGTTGACAAGACTGTAAAGAGGGGTACCGCGCTACTACCCAACATAAAACTATACATTACACTGTACAATAATGCTGAAGGTGGATACAACCAGGTTTTGAAAGTGCAGGGAATATCAACAGCATATTGCAAGATAACACGGCAACCAGAAGCGCTGCGCGGCAGAGATCAACCAGATGTCAAAGAGCACAAAAGGACTCCTGAAAACGAAGCAATTCAGATAAAAGAAACAGTCATCTGCCATCTGCTTACCAGAATTGGTTAAAGAGAGTCATCATGCCACAGCACTGGGGAAGTGGCCCAAGGAGAAGTGCCCAGGGTTGTGCTTCCTGAGCCATCCACACCTGAAGTGGCATACCACCAAAGCTGCTGAGTGGGGCTCAGAAAACTCCACAGGTCTTCAAAGACTGAAAGGCCGCGATCGGAATAGTAAAGGACTGTTTTTTTTTCAAATGAAGACCAAGATAGAGGCCATATTTCCCACAGTTATCAAAGATGGCCCAGAGGTCAGCACATTGCAAGCCCTTAGAGATGGTTTGCATAAACAAGTTTGCCAAGACCACCAAGCGACGTCAGCGGGAACATTGTCTTCCACATCAGTGAGTTCCACAAATGATCATATTGCCACTGCCTTCCTGAAACTACCAGCACCATTCAATACTGCCAAAAAATATTGGCAAAAGATAGAGACACTTGATGATTTCATTGATGCCCTAGAAGGAACAGATAGCAAGAAAATGATCAAATACCTTAAGAATCTTGCTAATGTGGGTGTAAAAGAATTCATAAATAACATGCCGAGAACTGCTGAAGTTACATACCGTCAAGTTAAAGAAGCCTTGAATCTCAAGTTCAATCCAATGCCAAATGTAGATTATGAAGGGTTCATTTTCAGTCAAGAACGACAGAGAGTTGGTGAAACAATAAACCGCTTTGTTGAGAGACTGGATATACACATCAAGCACTGTAAGTTCAACCACCATAATCTCAATGAACTTAATGATGAAGAAGCAAAACATCTCAGAGTTATTGAAGGATGCCTGTCAGATTCATTCAGACGATGAATGCTGGGAGAAACTTCTAGTCGGGAGCGAGTTCTCATAGCTGTCAGAGCTGAATGTGTGCCGAGTGACAAGCTGCTAACATGGAGGCCGGAGGTTCTCAAAACAAGTCAGTCATGAACCGGAAAAGCAAGCAGAAGCACAAGGCTCAATTACAGAAAGTGATGTCTCCACAGAAAAAGAGGTTGTGTTTCAGGTGTGGATTCCACACAAAGGTAAATGTTCCGCCATTGGCCAGATAACCAAAGGCCATGGGAAGGAGAACCATTTTGTAAATGTTTGCAAGGCGAAAGAAAAAGTAAGTGCATCATGGTGAGAATGTGGTACAGAAACGATGTGTGTCACACACTCACAAGGCCAAGCGACAGCACCAGTTTGGACAAATCAAAACCAGATGAAGTTGATCGTCATCGAAATCATCGTCACAAAGTTCTTCTGTATCACTATCAAGTGAAAGTGAAGAAGATGGTTGTGCAATGTCGATGTTTACCTCAGAAAAAGGTGCACATATTGGAAATGTGAAGAAAAACACCATTCAAAGAAAAGTTAACATGAAAAAGCATCAAAGTCATTAAAACATTGTGAGAAAGTAGCCTCTTTCTAGCATGGTTACCCCCACTTTTGGCTTGTTTGTGAGTGTGTGTCAGTGTGTTTTTACTGTGTCACAGGGATCCCACTAGCCAGGACCCCAGTGCTCATAGTTTGTGGCCTAATGTGTGTGTTGTCAGGAGTGCTTGACTGTGTCACTGAGGCTCTGCTGACCAGAACCTCAGTGCTTATGCTCTCTCTGCTTTTAAATGTGTCACTATAGGCTAGTGAACTCATTTGCCAATTTCAATTGGCACACATCCCCCCCGTTATAAGTCCCTAGTATATGGTACCTAGATACCCAGGGCATTGGGGTTCCAGGAGATCCTTATGGGCTGCAGCATTTCTTTTGCCACCCACAAGGAGTTCAGACAAACCTTTCCACAGGCCTGCCATTGCAGCCTGTGTGAAATAGTGCACACACTAATTCACAGCCATTGTCACTGCACTTAAGTAACTTATAAGTCACCTATATGTCTAACCTTCACTTGCTGATGGCTAGGTGCAAAGTTACCAAGTGTGAGGCACCCTTGCACTAGCAAAGGTGCCCCCACATAGTTCAGGGCCAGTTCTCAGCACTTTGTGAGTGCGGGGACGCCATTACACGTGTGCACTACATATAGGTCAATACCTATATGTGGCTTCACAATGGTAACTCTGAATATGGCCATGGAAGGTGTCTAAGATCATGGAATTGTCCCCCCATTTCAAATCTGGTATTGGGGAGCCAATTCCATGCATCCTGGGGGCTCCACTATGGACCTCCAGTACTGCCAAATCAGCTCTCTGAGGCTTGCAATGCAGCTACAGCTGCTGCCACCTCACAGAGATGGTTCTGCCCTCCTGGGGTCTGAGCAGCTCAGTCCCAGGAAGGTAGAACAAAGCATTTTCTTTGGGAGCTGGGTGTTACAGCCTCTCCCATTGGAAATAGGTGTTACGGGCTGGGGAGGGGTAGCCTCCCCCGGCCTCTGGAAATGCTTTGAAGGGCACAGATGGGTAACGATCTATTCCAGACGAAATACGGAAGAGGGAACCGCCATCTGCAAATAACAGAATTGGACCTTTGACCCTTGACCCCAGGGTAGGTCGCTCCCCTGCCCTCGCGGCGCCACCAGATCCTCTGTGCCTGCCCTCTGCTCTGTTATTGTGCTGACGGTCCCCCAGAGCGTCTGCCTTTTCCCCTGTGTGTGATCGCGTCCCCTTTTGCTTTTTTGTATCCCAGAGTGCCTGCTTTCCCTGTGTGACCGCGCTCTCCTTGCCTTCTGTATCCCTGAGTGCCTGCTTTCCCCGTTGTGATCGCGCTCCCCTTGCTTTTTGTATCCCTGTCTGCCTGCTGCCCCTCGTGCCCCCGCCGTCCCCCTCCGTCCTTCCGCCGCTTTTTGTCGTTCTTCTCTCGCTTTTCCGGTTTTTTGTACCCCTTCTAGGTACTTTTCCGCTTTTTTGGGCCTCCTCGCCTCCCCGAGGCCCTTCGCCGCTTTTCCCGCTCTTTTTCCCCCCTACCCGCCCTCCTCCCAGCTGTCCCCGCCTCCCCGGCTACCCCTTATATGGCGGCCGCTGCGAGGCAGTGGTAGCGACCCTTGACCCCAGGGTAGGTCGCTCCCCTGCCCTCGCGGCGCCACCAGATCCTCTGTGCCTGCCCTCTGCTCTGTTGTTGTGCTGACTGTCCCCCAGAGTGTCTGCCTTTTCCCCTGTGTGTGATCAGGGCCCCTTTTGCTTTTTTGTATCCCAGAGTGCCTGCTTTCCCCGTGTGACCGCGCTCCCCTTGCCTTCTGTATCCCTGAGTGCCTGCTTTCCCCGTTGTGATCGCGCTCCCCTTGCTTTTTGTATCCCTGTCTGCCTGCTGCCCCTCGTGCCCCCGCCGTCCCCCTCCATCCTTCCGCCGCTTTTTGTCGTTCTTCTCTCGCTTTTCCGTTTTTTTGTACCCCTTCTAGGTACTTTTCCGCTTTTTTGGGCCTCCTCGCCTCCCCGAGGCCCTTCGCCGCTTTTCCCGCTCTTTTTCCCCCCTACCCGCCCTCCTCCCGCCTCCCAGCTGTCCCCGCCTCCCCGGCTACCCCTTATATGGCGGCCGCTGTGAGGCAGTGGTAGCGACCCATGACCCCAGGGTAGGTCGCTCCCCTGCCCTCGCGGCGCCACCAGATCCTCTGTGCCTGCCCTCTGCTCTGTTGTTGTGCTGACTGTCCCCCAGAGTGTCTGCCTTTTCCCCTGTGTGTGATCGCGTCCCCTTTTGCTTTTTTGTATCCCAGAGTGCCTGCTTTCCCCGTGTGACCGCGCTCCCCTTGCCTTCTGTATCCCTGAGTGCCTGCTTTCCCCTTTGTGATCGCGCTCCCCTTGCTTTTTGTATCCCTGTCTGCTTGCTGCCCCTCGTGCCCCCGCCGTCCCCCTCCGTCCTTCCGCCGCTTTTTGTCGTTCTTCTCTCGCTTTTCCGTTTTTTGTACCCCTTCTAGGTACTTTTCTGCTTTTTGGGGCCTCCTCGCCTCCCCGAGGCCCTTCGCCGCTTTTCCCGCTCTTTTTCCCCCCTACACGCCCTCCTCCCGCCTCCCAGCTGTCCCCGCCTCCCCGGCTACCCCTTATATGGCGGCCGCTGCGAGGCAGTGGTAGCGACCCTTGACCCCAGGGTAGGTCGCTCCCCTGCCCTCGCGGCACCACCAGATCCTCTGTGCCTGCCCTCTGCTCTGTTGTTGTGCTGACTGTCCCCCAGAGTGTCTGCCTTTTCCCCTGTGTGTGATCGCGTCCCCTTTTGCTTTTTTGTATTCCAGAGTGCCTGCTTTCCCCGTGTGACCGCGCTCCCCTTGCCTTCTGTATCCCTGAGTGCCTACTTTCCCCGTTGTGATCGCGCTCCCCTTGCTTTTTGTATCCCTGTCTGCCTGCTGCCCCTCGTGCCCCCGCCGTCCCCCTCCGTCCTTCTGCCGCTTTTTGTCGTTCTTCTCTCGCTTTTCCGTTTTTTTGTACCCCTTCTAGGTACTTTTCCGCTTTTTTGGGCCTCCTCGCCTCCCCGAGGCCCTTCGCCGCTTTTCCCGCTCTTTTTCCCCCCTACCCGCCCTCCTCCCGCCTCCCAGCTGTCCCCGCCTCCCCCTTATATGGCGGCCGCTGCGAGGCAGTGGTAGCGACCCTTGACCCCAGGGTAGGTCGCTCCCCTGCCCTCGCGGCGCCACCAGATCCTCTGTGCCTGCCCTCTGCTCTGTTGTTGTGCTGACTGTCCCCCAGAGTGTCTGCCTTTTCCCCTGTGTGTGATTGCGTCCCCTTTTGCTTTTTTGTATCCCAGAGTGCCTGCTTTCCCCGTGTGACCGCGCTCCCCTTGCCTTCTGTATCCATGAGTGCCTGCTTTCCCCGTTGTGATCGCGCTCCCCTTGCTTTTTGTATCCCTGTCTGCCTGCTGCCCCTCGTGCCCCCGCCGTCCCCCTCCGTCCTTCCGCCGCATTTTGTCGTTCTTCTCTCGCTTTTCCGTTTTTTTGTACCCCTTCTAGGTACTTTTCCACTTTTTTGGGTCTCCTCGCCTCCACGAGGCCCTTCGCCGCTTTTCCCGCTCTTTTCCCCCCCTACCTGCCCTCCTCCCACCTCCCAGCTGTCCCCGCCTCCCCGGCTACCCCTTATATGGCGGCCGCTGCGAGGCAGTGGTAGCGACCCTTGAACCCAGGGTAGGTCGCTCCCCTGCCCTCGCGGCGCCACCAGATCCTCTGTGCCTGCCCTCTGCTCTGTTGTTGTGCTGACTGTCCCCCAGAGTGTCTGCCTTTTCCCCTGTGTGTGATCGCGTCCCCTTTTGCTTTTTTGTATCCCAGAGTGCCTGCTTTCCCCGTGTGACCGCGCTCCCCTTGCCTTCTGTATCCCTGAGTGCCTGCTTTCCCCGTTGTGATCGCGCTCCCCTTGCTTTTTGTATCCCTGTCTGCCTGCTGCCCCTCGTGCCCCCGCCGTCCCCCTCCGTCCTTCCGCCGCTTTTTGTCGTTCTTCTCTCGCTTTTCTGGTTTTTTGTACCCCTTCTAGGTACTTTACCGCTTTTTTGGGCCTCCTCGCCTCCCCGAGGCCCTTCGCCGCTTTTCCCGCTCTTTTTCCCCCCTACCCGCCCTCCTCCCGCCTCCCAGCTGTCCCCGCCTCCCCGGCTACCCCTTATATGGCGGCCACTGCGAGGCAGTGGTAGCGACCCTTGACCCCAGGGTAGGTCGCTCCCCTGCCCTCGCGGCGCCACCAGATCCTCTGTGCCTGCCCTCTGCTCTGTTGTTGTGCTGACTGTCCCCCAGAGTGTCTGCCTTTTCCCCTGTGTGTGATAGCGTCCCCTTTTGCTTTTTTGTATCCCAGAGTGCCTGCTTTCCCCGTGTGACCGCGCTCCCCTTGCCTTCTGTATCCCTGAGTGCCTGCTTTCCCCGTTGTGATCGCGCTCCCCTTGCTTTTTGTATCCCTGTCTGCCTGCTGCCCCTCGTGCCCCCGCCGTCCCCCTCCATCCTTCCGCCGCTTTTTGTCGTTCTTCTCTCGCTTTTCCGTTTTTTTGTACCCCTTCTAGGTACTTTTCCACTTTTTTGGGCCTCCTCGCCTCCCCGAGGCCCTTTGCTGCTTTTCCCGCTCTTTTTCCCCCCTACCCGCCCTCCTCCCGCCTCCCAGCTTTCCCCGCCTCCCCGGCTACCCCTTTTAAGGCCGCTGCGAGGCAGTGGTAGCGACCCTTGACCCCAGGGTAGGTCGCTCCCCTGCCCTCGCGGCGCCACCAGATCCTCTGTGCCTGCCCTCTGCTCTGTTGTTGTGCTGACTGTCCTCCAGAGTGTCTGCCTTTTCCCCTGTGTGTGATCGCGTCCCCTTTTGCTTTTTTGTATCCCAGAGTGCCTGCTTTCCCCGTGTGACTGCGCTCCCCTTGCCTTCTGTATCCCTGAGTGCCTGCTTTCCCCGTTGTGATCGCGCTCCCCTTGCTTTTTGTATCCCTGTCTGCCTGCTGCCCCTCGTGCCCCTGCCGTCCCCCTCCGTCCTTCCGCCGCTTTTTGTAGTTCTTCTCTCACTTTTCCGTTTTTTTGTACCCCTTCTAGGTACTTTTCCGCTTTTTTGGGCCTCCTCGCCTCCCCGAGGCCCTTCGCCGCTTTTCCCGCTCTTTTTCCCCCCTACCCACCCTCCTCCCGCCTCCCAGCTGTCCCCGCCTCCCCGGCTACCCCTTATATGGCGGCCGCTGCGAGGCAGTGGTAGCGACCCTTGACCCCAGGGTAGGTCGCTCCCCTGCCCTCGCGGCGCCACCAGATCCTCTGTGCCTGCCCTCTGCTCTGTTGTTGTGCTGACTGTCCCCCAGAGTGTCTGCCTTTTCCCCTGTGTGTGATTGCGTCCCCTTTTGCTTTTTTGTATCCCATAGTGCCTGCTTTCCCCGTGTGACCGCGCTCCCCTTGCCTTCTGTATCCCTGAGTGCCTGCTTTCCCCGTTGTGATCGCGCTCCCCTTGCTTTTTGTATCCCTGTCTGCCTGCTGTCCCTCGTGCCCCCGCCGTCCCCCTCCGTCCTTCCGCCGCTTTTTGTCATTCTTCTCTCGCTTTTCCGTTTTTTTGTACCCCTTCTAGGTACTTTTCCACTTTTTTGGGCCTCCTCGCCTTCCCGAGGCCCTTCGCCGCTTTTCCCGCTCTTTTTCCCCCCTACCCGCCCTCTTCCCGCCTCCCAGCTGTCCCCGCCTCCCCGGCTACCCCTTATATGGCGGCCGCTGCGAGGCAGTGGTAGCGACCCTTGACCCCAGGGTAGGTCGCTCCCCTGCCCTCGCGGCGCCACCAGATCCTCTGTGCCTGCCCTCTGCTCTGTTGTTGTGCTGACTGTCCCCCAGAGTGTCTGCCTTTTCCCCTGTGTGTGATCGCGTCCCCTTTTGCTTTTTTGTATCCCAGAGTGCCTGCTTTCCCCGTGTGACCGCGCTCCCCTTGCCTTCTGTATCCCTGAGTGCCTGCTTTCCCCGTTGTGATCGCGCTCCCCTTGCTTTTTGTATCCCTGTCTGCCTGCTGCCCCTCGTGCCCCCGCCGTCCCCCTCCGTCCTTCCGCCGCTTTTTGTCGTTCTTCTCTCGCTTTTCCGTTTTTTTGTACCCCTTCTAGGTACTTTTCCGCTTTTTTGGGCCTCCTCGCCTCCCCGAGGCCCTTCGCTGCTTTTCCCGCTCTTTTTCCCCCCTACCCGCCCTCCTCCCGCCTCCCAGCTGTCCTCGCCTCCCCGGCTACCCCTTATATGGCAGCCGCTGCGAGGCAGTGGTAGCGACCCTTGACCCCAGGGTAGGTCGCTCCCCTGCCCTCGCGGCGCCACCAGATCCTCTGTGCCTGCCCTCTGCTCTGTTGTTGTGCTGACTGTCCCCCAGAGTGTCTGCCTTTTCCCCTGTGTGTGATTGCGTCCCCTTTTGCTTTTTTGTATCCCAGAGTGCCTGCTTTCCCCGTGTGACCGCGCTCCCCTTGCCTTCTGTATCCCTGAGTGCCTGCTTTCCCCGTTGTGATCGCGCTCCCCTTGCTTTTTGTATCCCTGTCTGCCTGCTGCCCCTCGTGCCCCCGCCGTCCCCCTCCGTCCTTCCGCCGCTTTTTGTCGTTCTTCTCTCGCTTTTCCGGTTTTTTGTACCCCTTCTAGGTACTTTTCCGCTTTTTTGGGCCTCCTCGCCTCCCCGAGGCCCTTCGCCGCTTTTCCCGCCCTTTTTCCCCCCTACCCGCCCTCCTCCCGCCTCCCAGCTGTCCTCGCCTCCCCGGCTACCCCTTATATGGCAGCCGCTGCGAGGCAGTGGTAGCGACCCTTGACCCCAGGGTAGGTCGCTTCCCTGCCCTCGCGGCGCCACCAGATCCTCTGTGCCTGCCCTCTGCTCTGTTGTTGTGCTGACTGTCCCCCAGAGTGTCTGCCTTTTCCCCTGTGTGTGATTGCGTCCCCTTTTGCTTTTTTGTATCCCAGAGTGCCTGCTTTCCCCGTGTGACCGCGCTCCCCTTGCCTTCTGTATCCCTGAGTGCCTGCTTTCCCCGTTGTGATCGCGCTCCCCTTGCTTTTTGTATCCCTGTCTGCCTGCTGCCCCTCGTGCCCCCGCCGTCCCCCTCCGTCCTTCCGCCGCTTTTTGTCGTTTTTCTCTCGCTTTTCCGTTTTTGTGTACCCCTTCTAGGTACTTTTCTGCTTTTTTGGGCCTCCTCGCCTCCCCGAGGCCCTTTGCCGCTTTTCCCGCTCTTTTTCCCCCCTACCCGCCCTCCTCCCGCCTCCCAGCTGTCCCCGCCTCCCCGGCTACCCCTTATATGGCGGCCGCGCCGAAGGCGCGCCTAAGGCAGGCACGTCTGCGCCCGTCCGCGCCTGGACAGCACCCAGCGCCCGAACCCCTGGCCCCCGCGCCCCCCGCCTGACCTACGACTCCGCCTTCCTCGCCAACCTCAACCCCGGCCGCACGCCGGGCTGCTACCGCGCCACCCTGAAACGTACCCTCGGACCCTTCACCTGCAGCAACTGCCGCCTCACCTGCCTCCGGACCCACTCCGCTCCCGCCAAGAACCACTCCCCCGGAAACAACCTCCACTGCATCCTGGTCAACACCCGATCCATCCACAGGCACGCCATCGAACTGTGGAACCTCATCAACTCTACGAACCCGGACATCGCCTTCCTCACCGAGACCTGGATGAACCCCACCTCGGCACCCGACATCGCCATAGCCATCCCCGACGGCTACAAAATCATCCGGAAAGACCGCACCAACCGCATCGGAGGAGGCATCGCCATCGCACACAAAAACTCCATCCGCATCTCGACCGACACCGACAACTCGCTCCCCGACGCCGAACACCTCCACTTCACGATCCACAGCGACCCCAAAACCACCCTCAGAGGCACCCTCATGTACAGACCACCAGGACCTCGCACCAAGTTCAGCGAAGACATCGCAGACTTCGTCAACCCTCACGCACTCTCATCCACCGACTACATCCTCCTAGGAGACCTCAACTTTCACCTGGAGAACCTCACCGACAACAACACCACCGCCTTACTGGACAACCTCGCCAACCTGGGACTGAATCAGCTAGTCAACACCCCCACCCACTATGCTGGACACACGCTCGACCCCATCTTCTCCTCCAGCAAACACATCACCTTCAGCCACACCACCGAACTCACCTGGTCGGACCACAGCTGCGTCCACTTCATCTTCAAGAAGACCACCGTGCTCCACCACACCCAGCAACCACCAAGAAGACACTGGAATCGTATCACCACGGAACAGCTCGCATCAACCCTCTCCCAGAACCAACCCACCAGCACCACCGACCCCAACGTAGCCGCCAACAACCTCACAAACTGGATCTCCGACTGCGCCAACCTCCTGGCCCCCCTGAAGACTCAAGCCAGCACCAACAACCACAAGAAAAACTCCTGGTTCACCACCGACCTCAAGAACTCCAAGAAAGAATGCCGCGCCCGCGAGAAGACGTGGTGCCTTAACCAGACCGAAGAGAACATGTCAGCTCTCAAGGACGCCACCCGCCAACACCACCAACACCTCCGCGCCGCACGAAAAACAGCCTACCGGAGCAGACTTGCCAACAACGCCCACAACAGCAAGGAACTATTTGGCATCGTCAAAGAGCTCTCCAACCCGGAAGCAGAAAACAACTCCATCCCTCCCTCACAGGACCTCTGCGACTCCCTCGCAACCTTCTTCCACCACAAGATCACCGACATATACAACAGCTTCCCGACCGCCGACACGAGCCCCCCCCCGGAACCCTCCACCGACACCACCACCATCCTCACCTGGAACCCTACCACCACCGAGGAGACCACCTGCGTAATGAACTCGATCCACTCCGGATCCCCATCGGACCCCTGCCCGCACCACATCTACAACAAGGCCGACGACATCATCGCACCGCACCTCCGAGACGTCATCAACGCCTCCCTCACCGCCGCCACCTTCCCGGAAAGCTGGAAACACGCAGAGCTCAACGCCCTCTTAAAGAAACCTACAGCAGACCCCACCGAACTCAAGAACTTCCGGCCCATCTCTCTCCTGCCATTCCCCGCCAAAGTGATTGAGAAAATCGTCAACGCTCAACTCACCAACGCCCTGGAAACCAACGACTCCCTCGACCCCACACAGTTCGGTTTCAGGGCCAACCACAGCACCGAAACCGCCCTCATCGCAGCCACGGACGACATCAGAGCCCTGACCGACAAGGGAGAGACCGTGGCCCTCATACTCCTGGACCTCTCTGCAGCCTTCGACACAGTCTGCCACCGCACCCTGATACGCCACCTCAGCAACGCCGGCATCAGAGGCAAGGCCCTGGAATGGATTGTCTCCTTCCTCTCCGGAAGGACTCAGAGAGTCCGCCTGCCCCCCTTCAGATCCACAGCCACGGAGATCATCTGCGGCGTACCTCAAGGATCCTCCCTCAGCCCCACTCTCTTCAACGTGACCCCACTGGCGAACATCGCACGCAAACACGGACTCGACCTTATATCATACGCCGACGACACCCAGCTCATCTTATCCCTCACTAACAACCCCACATCAGCCAGGACCAAACTACATAAAGGAATGAAGGAAGTGGCGAACTGGATGACAGACAGCCGTCTGAAACTGAACACAGACAAGACGGAGGTCCTCATCCTCGGCCCCACTCCCACCGCATGGGACGACTCCTGGTGGCCCCCCGCCCTAGGCAGCACTCCCCAACCCACCGACCACGCGCGCAACCTCGGCTTCATCCTGGACTCTTCCCTCACCATGACCAGACAGGTGAACTCGGTGACCTCGGCATGCTTCAACACCCTCCGCATGCTCTGCAAGATCTTCCGCTGGATCCCCACCGACACCAGGAAAACCGTCACCCACGCCCTCGTCACCAGCCGCTTGGACTATGGGAACACCCTGTACGCCGGCATCGCCACCAAGCTGCAGAGGAAACTCCAACGGATCCAGAACGCTGCCGCAAGACTCATCCTGGACATCCCTCGCCACCACCACATCTCCGGACACCTGAAAAAACTCCATTGGCTACCCGTCAACAAGCGGATCACCTTCCGACTACTCACCCATGCAGACAAAGCCCTCCACAACCTTGGACCCAAACTCATCAACAACCGCGTCTCCTTCTACACCCCTCCGCGCACTCTGCGCTCCACCGGACAGGCCCTGGCAGCCGTACCCCGCATCCGCAAAGCCACCGCTGGCGGAAGATCCTTCTCTTTCCTGGCAGCGAAGACCTGGAACTCTCTGCCCAGCCACCTTTGCGCCATACCTGACCACCTCTCCTTCAGAAGGCAGCTCAAGACCTGGCTCTTCGAGCACTGACCCCCCCCTAGCGCCTTGAGACCCTTGATGGGTGAGTAGCGCGCTTTATAAATGCGATTGATTGACTGGAGTTTTAACATAGACCGATGAGCATCTTACTGGTTGGATAAGGGAGCTCGAATAGACCCTAGACGCATAAGGGTATAGCTCAATGACAACTGGAAGAATTGCAAAAAGGAATTTTCCTTGAAGCAGAAGTATTTGATTGACTGGATTGGTTGAAATAACCATATATACTTAAACGGGATAGTATCACATTGTCCTGATGAAGGTGGTCTAATATACAGGAGTAAACCACCAAAACGCTTCGACGCTTGTCAAATTGCTGGACCTTTTTGCTGAAACTATCCCATTAAGATTGAAAAGACTATGGGGGTCATTCCGACCCTTGGCGGGCGGAGACCGCCAGAAGACCGCACCGCAGTCAAATGACCGCGGCGGTCATTCTGACTTTCCCGCTGGGCGGGCGGGTGACCGCCAAAAGGCCGCCCGCCCGCCCAGCGGGAAAGCCCCAGCAACGATGAAGCCGGCTCCGAATGGAGCCGGCGGAGTTGCTGGTGTGCGACGGGTGCAGTGGCACCCATCGCGATTTTCAGTGTCTGCTAGGTAGACACTGAAAATCATTATGGGGCCCTGTTAGGGGGCCCCTGCACTGCCCATGCCTGTGGGGGAAGGGGGTCGGAATCCCTATGGCGGTGCTGCGAGCAGCGCCGCCATGGAGGATTCTTTGGGGCAGGGGTAAACCGGCGGGAAACCGCCGGTTGCCCTTTTCTGACCGCGGCTTTACCGCCGCGTCAGAATTGCCCATGAAGCACCGCCAGCCTGTTGGCGGTGCTTCCTCGGCACTCTGCCCTGGCGGTTTTCAACCGCCAGGGTCAGAATGACCACCTATATCTGTGGGTTAGGAGAAAATCACTTTGAGGACAGCTAATAACAATAGACAACGGGATTGTCCGTGTTTTGTCACCCATGTTGTGTATTTGTAATTTTACTGTTTAGATTTTTATTGTGTCTAACTAGAAAATTTTGAGGAGATCTGTATTGTAATTTGCAATTATTATTGAGATGTATTTTATGGGACTTTTTTTCATTAAAATTTCTTTTAGGGGTGGTGCCCAGAGCTCCTCCAGTGTGTCCCAGACTTCAGCCATCTTGCTTTGCAAGGTGTGGGGACACTTTGGAGGCCTCTGAGTGGCCAGTGCCAGTGGGTGAGTTCAGAGACCCCTCCTGATAGGTCCATACCTGAGAAGGTAGCCAGTCCCCCTCTCAGGGCTATTTAGGGCCTCTCCTGTCGGTTCTTTTCAGATTCTACTTGCAAATTTCCAGCAGGAATCCTTTGCAACTACTACTTCATCCTCTGACCTCAGATCAACTGCAGACTGCTCCAGGAACCGCTGTAACAGCAACAAAGTATCCAGAAGGGCTACTTTTCCTCTGCAACTTCAGCTCCAACCAGCAACTGCAACAGTTTCCACAGTGTGCAACCATGGGGACTCCGTGTCTTCACCCTGCACCAGAAGGACCAAAGAAATCTCCTGTGAAGTGACAGTCACTTCCTTGCTCACACAGGCACCATCTAAGTCGACGTCCAGTTCTCTTGGACTCCTCTCCTAGAGAAGAGCATGCTCCTTGGAACACAGAGGGTGGACCCGATTGATACAGACTGTCCTGAGGTCCTGCTGTCCCAATTTGAAGGAGGTAAGACCTTGCTTTCCTTGAGAACTACAGTACCCCTATGCACCGCGTCTTCTTCTCCTCTGTAGGCCTCTGTGCACTACTTGCAAAATTCCTTCATGCACAGCCTGGCCCAGGTCCCCAGCACTCTATCCTGTGACTCTCAACTCAGAGTCGTTCTCCGGCAGCGTGGGAACTTCCCTTGTAGTGCTGCACCAACTGCATTTTGCACCTCCTTTGTCCCCATGTTCTGGGACTCCCTTGGGTGCTATATGGTGTCCTGAGGGATCTCTGAAGTGCTGAGAGCCCCCTCTTCCTCCTCACACAGAGTTGAGGCACCCAGATCCCTCCTGGGTCCAGATAGCACCAACTTGACACAAAACTCGACTTTGCTGGAACCAAGGCTTGTTGGAGGAACCCAGCACCAAAACTCACCTGCATCCAACTTCTCTTCGTGGGATATCCAGTGCATCAGACAGGAACCCACTGACGTCTTCCTTGGGTGCTTTTCTGCAGGCTTCGTCCAACCAGGGACTATTCTTTTGCACCCTCTTCTGGGTTGCCAGGGGCTCCTGTCCTTCCTGGAACTTCTTTTGACTTCTGGACTTAGTCTCCTTCCTTTGCAGGTCTTCAGGTCCAGGAATCCAACATTTGTTGTTTTCAGTCTTGCTTGGTGCTTGCAATAACTCTACTCATGACTTGTAGTGTGTCGTAAGGAAACTTTCAGTACTTTACTCCTACTTTTCTGGGCTCAGGGGTGGGGTAATGTACTTACCTTTACTATATTCTTACTCTCCCAGCGATTCTGCACACACTACACTTTTCTAGGGAGGAATTTGTGAATTGCAGTCCACTTTCTTAGTATATAGTTTGAGTTGCCCCTAGACCTATTTTCTCCCATTGCATTCTATAGCATTTCCTATTGTTTGCACTATCCTATGTCTAATTACTTACCTTATTTTGGTGTCTAGTATATATATTGTGTATAATACTTACCTCCAAAAGGAGTATTGCCTCTAAGATATTTTTGGCCTTGTGTCACCCAAATAAACTACCTTTATTTTTGGTAACACTGAGTATAGTCTTTACTTGTGTATAAGTACTGTGTAACTATAAGTGGTATTGCAGGAGCTTTGCATGTCTCCTAGTTCAGCCTAAGCTTCTAGAACACTACTACATTTCACTACTAAGGGATAACTGGACCTGGTGTAAGTGCCCAAGGTACCCACCATAAACCAGGCCAGCCTCCTAAAAATATTCTCTGAAGATTACACTGAAAGTAATGGTTGTTTCATTATTGGCAGTGGTGCCTCAATAAACAGAATGCCTGAGGAGAAATATAATAAACTCTCCCAAGTGCCTCAACTCACCCCAACAAAATGGTCTGCATTGATGCCTTTAAAAAGTAAAGATTTGTTCGTAGCGAAATGAAACACAAAAAGACAAAAGTGTGATCACCCATTCATTTGCTTCAAGGTACAGTGTCAAGTGCCTTCAGCACGGCTACTGAAATGGGACTAATCTCAGTGAACTACAACATGAATGCTCATCACAAAATAGTATGTCAGTTCCCTTCATTGTTTCAGGGGTTAGGAAAACTTAGGACTGTGAAAGTACATTTGTATATTAATGAGGACGTCGTCTTGTTGCTCAAAGACACAGATGAATTGCATTTCACTTAGAAGAAGCTGTAGAAAAGGAACTCAAATCATTGCTTAAACATGAAATCTTTGAGCGTTCTACTGGTCCAACGCAATGGGCTTCTCCCGTAGTGGTACTACCCAAAAAGGAGATGCACACATTTGTGTGGATATGCTTCGACTGAACAAGGCAACATCCAGGTCCGCACATTGCTGACATGATGACACAATTGAATGGTGGGAAGGTCTTCTCTCGTCTTGATTTAAATGAAGGATGTCACCAGTTGGAACTTGAGGAGAATTGCAGGTACATTACAACCTTTCTTACACATATTGGCCTATTTTGATCTAAAAGACTAAGGTGGTCATTCCAACCTCAGCTGTAAAAGGCGCCTACCACCGTTCAGAAGACCGCCATAACACCGCCGCGGCCGCGGTAAACCGCCACGGTCATTCCGACCCACAACAGGCAAACCGCCAAAATACAGACATCCACAAAAGTCCGCCACACCAAAGGGCAGCAAGAAACTGGCGATGACCAAACCTCCACCGTCACGCCAACAGAAATACGCCCACACTATCACGACACACGAATCCATGCGGCGGTCTTTCAACCGCGGTATTCCATTGGCGGTACACACCGCCGCGGTCAAAATACACACACACATACAAAATACAACCACATTGGACAATTCAAAATACACACACCTGAGACACACACCACTCCCACACACCCAATTAAATATAAAATACACACCCACATCACCCACAAACCTCCACTCCTAGAGATTCGTGAACACGCACCGAGAAAAGACATCCGAGCACCCAGACGCCCAATTCACTGTCACCCAGCAATATCTGCACGCACTTCACACAACACAACAATACACATCACCACACTTAGCACCACACAATCCACCCTACACATCACCCACACCACCCCATGGCACCGCAAAGACACCCCAGGTTCTCTGATGATGAACTCAGGGTCATGGTGGAGGAAATTGTACGAGTAGAGCCACGGCTGTTCAGGGCACAGGTGCAGCACACCACCATTGCCAGGAAGATGGAGCTATGGCAAAGAATAGTGGACAGGGTCAACGCTGTGGGACAGCACCCAAGAAATCGGGACGACATCAGGAAGAGGTGGAACGACCTACGGGGGAAGGTGCGTTCCATGGTATCCAGGCACATCATCGCGGTGCAGCGGACTGGCGGTGGACCCCCACCTCCTCCCCCAGAATTTAAAACATGGGAGGAGCAAGTCTTGAACATCCTGCATCCTGAGGGCCTCGCTGGAGTAGGCGGAGGAATGGACTCTGGTAAGGCAAATCTTAACTACTTCTTCCCCCCACCCCACCTGCATGCCAACTCATACCCCCACCCTCACCCTCACCCCCATCACATCCTACTCCTTGCAACTGTCTCACCATCACAACCCACCCATCCCAACACCTAGCCCTGCATGCGTCCACAAAGCATGGACACCCATCACCTAAGCATGCCCACTGCACATACACATACAACCCCCCCCCCAACAACCGTCACAACAGCCCCCACAAAGGAATGCCAGCATTGGGGTACACAGGCACCCACCCATTGCACGCTATGACACACACAGAAGCAATAACCATACTTTTATACCCCTGCAGGACCCGAACGCCATGTCACCGCGCAGGAGGGTCCACAAATGCCCACTCCACCCCCAGAAGAGGCCCACAGTGAGGACAGAAGCTCTGTCTCCCTGGATCTAGATGACCAGCCCGGTCCATCGGGGACCTCGGGACAGTCGGTTCCCCTCACACAGCCACAGGCCACAGTAGACCTTCCCCCCTCTGGGAACACCAGCACAGCACCCACCCAGCGGGCCCATACCTCTGTCCCCAGGACACGTCAATCAGCAGTGTGTCCACCACTACAGGGAACCCAGGCTAACCCACCACCCAAACAACAACAGGGACCTGGGGGCAGTGGTAGTGGGCACACGGTCCAGGGGACAGAGGCCCAGGGAAACAGGGGAACTGGGAGGGCTGCTGTGCGACAGGGGGGGGACATGCCCAGGGAACCCACTCTCCACGAGGCCCTCTCCACCATCATGGGAGCATACCACCGCTCCCAGGAGACAATGGCGACGGTCCTGGCCAGGTTTCAGGAGATCCAGCTTCTGCAGGAGCAACAGTATATGGTGTTAAGGGAGGAACTAAGAAACATCAGTTCCGCCATGGGTACCATCGTAGTGGCCCTGAATGAGGTAGTCACCACATTGCGGGACACTGTGGCACCTCAAAGGGCCCCTGACACTAGCATGCACCAAGAACTGCCTACCACCTCCCCCGGCGCTAGTGGACAGGAGGCCCCGACACAAGACCAACAGGCCACCAGAACCCCACCCCCTGCAGAAGGAGAACCACCCCGCAAGCGGGCCCTGAGATCCAGGAAGAAGACAGAGTAAGATGTCAAGACCCCCGCCAGCAAAGGATACCGCCCTGATTGTCATCCCACTGTCCCACATTGTCACCCTGTCCAACCTTAAACTGCCCCTGCTCCACTTCCCACAGGCATTTGGACAATGTACCTGTGAAACTGACAGTCTGGACTCTGCCATGGACAATCCTCCACCATCACCCCTCACCGATTTGCAACCACCCATCCAATTTAGAGCACTTGAATAAAAACACTTATTGCACAAAACAATCTGGAGTCTGGCTGTGATTGAGAACAAATGTATTAGACATAACCGTGCCAAAATGTTCATTCACATTGTGATGCCAACAAACCGCTGTCACACAGCTGAAGTCCATGGGGAAACAAAGCAGATGTCACGCAGTGGGGCCCACATCTCTGAAAACGGAAGGGAAAGTCACAGCACAGTTACCATACACTGGGGGAAAAAGTCAGACAGTAGAGAGGTAGGAGTCATTAAGTAAATGTAATATGCCGGTGTCTACTCTTACCTGTGTGTCACTGAAAATACTGCTGTATTACTGTGTTCCTGTACTCTATGTCGTCCTCTTCGGCTTCCTCCTCTTCACTCTCCACAGGCTCCACAGCTGCTACAACACCACCATCTGGACCATCCTCCTGCAGAAAAGGCACCTGGCGGCGCAAAGCCAGGTTGTGAAGCATACAGCAGGCCACGATGATCTGGCACACCTTCTTTGGTGAGTACATTAGGGATCCACCTGTCATATGGAGGCACCTGAACCTGGCCTTCAGGAGGCCAAAGGTTCGCTCGATCACTCTCCTAGTCCGCCCATGGGCCTCATTTACCGTTCCTCTGCCCTTGTCCTGGGATTCCTCACTGGGGTCAGTAGCCAGGACAGGTTGGGGTAACCAGAGTCCCTTAATAGCCACACCCGGTGCCTCTGGAGTTGACCCATCACATACGGGATGCTGCTATTCCGCAGGATGTAGGCGTCATGCACTGACCCAGGGAACTTGGCATTAACATGGGAGATGTACTGGTCAGCCAAACACACCATCTGTACATTCATTGAATGATAACTCTTCCTGTTCGTGTACACCTGTTCACTCCTGCTGGGGGGGACCAAAGCAACATGTGTCCCATCAATGGCACCTATGATGTTGGGGATATGTCCAAGGGCATGGAAATCACCTTTCACTGTAGGCAAATCCCCCACCTCAGGGAAAACGATGTAGCTCCGCATGTGTTTCAGCAGGGCAGACAACACTCTGGACAACACCTTGGAAAACATAGGCTGGGACATCCCTGATGATATGGCCACTGTTGTTTGAAATGTCCCACTTGCTAAGAAATGGAGTACTGACAGCACCTGCACTAGAGGGGGGATCCCTGTGGGTTGGCGGATGGGTGACATCAGGTCTGGCTCCAGCTGGGCACACAGTTCCTGTATAGTGGCTCGGTCAAGCCTGTATGTCAGTATGACATGTTGTTCCTCCATTGTCGACAGGTCCACCAGCGGTCTGTACACGGGAAGATTCCTCCATCTCCTCGCATGTCCCAGCGGACGGTGCCTATGAAGGACAACAGCGAGCACAGAGTCAAGCAACCCACAGGTACGCAACCACAGCTTAGACCGAGGTCACAGCAGCACTTGCAGTGTAGGTCCACAGCTTGCACATAACACGATTCCCAATGCATTGAATGGCTTGTATGAGTGTTGGTGCATGGCCTAGGTATGTGTGACGCAGTTGGTAATTAGGCCATGTGGGCCCTTGAAATGGCGGCTGCCTGACCTGTGAAGTGCAACAGTGGGATGTGAGGTCAATGTGCTGTCGTGGCACACCGTGGCGGTAGGCGGTCGAAGACCGCGGCGCTAAGCCGCATTGGTTAACATTGAACCCTATGGGTTTCAGGAGCCAATGACGATGTGCGCCGGCGGTCGCGGTACGCACCGCCGAGGTACGCACCGCCACGGGCGTGACCGCCATTTTCTATCTGCTTAATCACTCGATACCTGATCTTCGACAGGAGAGGACCTACACTGCAAGTGCTGCTGTGACCTCGGTCTGGAAGAGACAATGGCTCATGCGACTGGGGAAAGGGCCCTTGCCTTCACTGCGGAGGAGTTGGAGAAACTTGTGGATGGGGTACTCCCCCAGTATGCGCTACTCTACGGTCCTCCAGACCAACAGGTAAGTACACTAGGACCATGCTTAGTGGGCAATGCCTGGGTTGAGTGGGGTGGATGAAAGATGGTGGGGAGGGGAGCGATTGAGGCATGCATCAAACGACAGATGAGAGCATGTGCCACATGGCAAGGGTGGGGATGGGGGGCCACTCACATCGAGCATGCAGAAGGTGATGACAATTTTTCTCTCCCTGTACATGTCACATAGGTCAGCGCCCACCAGAAAGTCGCGATTTGGCGTGCCATCGCCAAGGACGTCCGGACCCTGGGGGTCCACAACAGACGGGGCACCCACTGCCGGAAGAGGTGGGAGGACATCCGACGCTGGAGCAGGAAGACGGCGGAGGCTCAGCTGGGGATGGCCTCCCAACGTAGGAGGGGTGCCAGTTGTAATTTGACCCCCCTGATGTCCCGGATCCTGGCGGTGGCCTACCCCGATTTGGATGGGCGCATGAGGACATCACAGCAGACACAAGGGGGTGAGTACAAATACATTCTGCTGACTTTGTGCGCAGTGGAGGTGTCTGGGTGGGGAAGGAGGGCTGTGGGTATCCCTAGGCCAGGGCGATTTCGTTAGGCTATGCCCCTCCGTAAGGCATGGCCCTGTGCCCCCGCCCCCCACCTCTGTAGGGTGCCAAGTACAGGTATCCATGGCCCTGTGTCATCTATGTGTGCAGTTGTCGTCCATAGGCTTGTAGGCCATGTCCCACGGATTGCGTAGTGGATCCCAAGTGTGCGGCGTAGTGCAGGGGGTTACTGTGTCTGTCTTGTCCACCAACGGTAGCGGAAATCCATGCACTCAACATGTCTTTATTTCTCTTCTCCCCCTTTTTTGTGGTCTTCCTGTTCATGTGTGCATTAGCATCATCAGGTGGAGGAGAAGTGGCATCGGAGCACGAGGGAGCTGCATCTCACATGGCCATGGCGGGCCATGCAACTGACTCGGATTTCACCAGTGAGACGGAGGGCGAGGGGAGCTCCACAGCGGGGACTCATGCTGATGTCAGTGACAGCGACTCGTCCTCTGAAGGGAGCTCCCTTGTGGTGGCGGCAACATCCGTGCCCCCCGCAACAACAGGTACAGCCACCACCCAGCGCACCAGCACCGCCCTCCCAGCAGCCCCTCAGCGTTTGTCCCATGCCCGCTCACCCAGGAAGGTGGGCATCTCCTTCGCACCATGCACCTCAGGCCCTGCCCCTGTCACCCCTGCTGCCCTCAGTGAGGAGGTCATTGACCTCCTAAGGACCATCATTGTTGGGCAGTCTACCCTTTTGAATGCCATCCAGGGTGTACAAAGAGAGGTGCACCAGAGTAATGCATACCTGGAGGGCATTCATTCTGGTCAGGCTGCCCATCAGCGATCGTTCAACGCTCTGGCCTCAGCACTGACGGCAGCAATTGTCCCTGTCTCTAGCCTCCCCCCTCCAACTTCCTCCACCCAGACCCAATCCCCTGTACCTCTGCCTATCCCAGACACACCTACAGACCAGCCTGCACACACCTCAACACCCAAGGGAAGCTAATCCAGACATAAGCACCACACATCACACAAGCATTCACACAAGCAACATCCACATGCAGACATACCAACAGCCACTGCCTCCACTGTGTCCCCCTCCTCCTCGTCTCCCTCCTCCCTCCCTGTCACGTCTCCACTCACACTTGCATGCACAACATCTTCAGCCACTACGTCCATTACCAGCACACCCACCAGAACACTCCGCACAGGTGCAGTCACCACCCCCACTACCATTTACACGTCCCCTGTGTCCTCTCCAAGTGTGTCTGTCACCCCCTCCTCCAAACTACACAAACGCAAGCAGCCACCCACCCAACAGCCATCCACCTCACGACAGCCTCCAGCCCAAGCACCTGCACCCAAAGACACCAGACTTCACACTCCTACAACCACATCCTCTTCCTCCACTCCCATACCCACTACACCTTCCCGTCCCTCTCTTTCCAAATTGCTTTTCTTTTCAAAACTTGACCTCTTTCCTACAACTCCCCCACCCCGTCCATCTCATAAGACTCCAATCAGCACCTCAGCCACCACAAAACCGGGACCAGTGAAGACTGTTGTCCATGGACTGTGGAGTCCCCCACCCTCAAGGGCATCCAGTTCAGCTAGGAGCCAAGGCACGGCCAGCCCACCACCGGAAAAGCATCCTAAGATTGCCAGTGCCCGGCGCGAGCGACCAAAGACCCCAGGGACAAAAATCCCTACATTGGCTCCGCCAGGAAGTCAGGTGCCACCTGGCACACCGCCAAAGGTGGGAAAGGGCCACAAGCGTGCAGGGAAGGGTGGGAAGGGCAGCACGCCCGACAAGTCCGGCAGCAGGCCAGCTGGCCAGGAGGGCCCCACCAGCCCCATCCCAGGTGTGCAGGAGGACACACACAAGCCTGGTACTGCAGCCCAGGAGGGCCCCGCAAGCCACGTCCCAGGTGGGCAGGAGGACACCCTCAGGCCGAGAACTGCAGCCGAGGAGGGCCTCGCAAGCCACCAGACAGATGGCCAGGAAGGCCCCGCCAGCCACATGTCAGGTGGCGAGTGACATCCATGCCTGGGCCGGATCCGCTGACCAGGACACTCATCTCAAGCACCGCTCCGCTGGGCCCTTCATCTCAAGCACCGCTGAACAGGGCCCTTCATCTCAAGTACCGCTCCGCTGGGCACCGCCGTCTCAAGCACCGCTGAACAGGGCCCTTCATCTCAAGCACCGCTGAACAGGGCACCGCCGTCTCAAGCACCGCTGAACCTGGCCCTTCATCTCAAGCACCGCTGAACAGGGCACCGCCGTCTCAAGCACCGCTCCGCTGGGCCCTACATCTTAAGCACCGCTGAACTGGGCCCTTCATCTCAAGCACCGCTGAACAGGTCACCGCCGTCTCAAGCACCGCTCCGCCCTTCATCTCAAGCACCGCTGAACAGGGCACCGCCGTCTCAAGCACCGCTGAACTGGGCCCTTCATCTCAAGCACCGCTGAACAGGGCACCGCCGTCTCAAGCACCGCTCCGCTGGGCCCTTCATCTTAAGCACCGCTGAACTGGGCCCTTCATCTCAAGCACCGCTGAAGAGGGCACCGCCGTCTCAAGCACCGCTCCGCTGGGCCCTTCATCTCAAGCACCGCTGAACAGGGCACCGCCGTCTCAAGCACCGCTGAACTGGGCCCTTCATCTCAAGCACCGCTGAACAGGGCCCTTCATCTCAAGCACCGCTGAACAGGGCACCGCCGTCTCAAGCACCGCTCCGCTGGGCCCTTCATCTCAAGCACCGCTGAACTGGGCCCTTCATCTCAAGCACCGCTGAACAGGGCACCGCTGTCTCAAGCACCGCTCCGCTGGGCCCTTCATCTCAAGCACCGCTGAACAGGGCACCGCCGTCTCAAGCACCGCTCCGCTGGGCCCTTCATCTCAAGCACCGCTGAACTGGGCCCTTCATCTCAAGCACCACTGAACAGGGCACCACCGCCTCAAGCACCGCTGAACTGGGCCCTTCATCTCAAGCACCGCTGAACTGGGCCCTTCATCTCAAGCACCGCTGGCCCATTGGCGGAAGGCCCGCATCTGTGTCAGGCAGGGCTGCAGGAAGCACTCTGGGCACTAGTCCCCCTCCAGTACCAGTGGAGACTGTTATCCACTTGAGAGACTGTGGCTTTGCACTCCCCAGGATGGCACAGTGGGCAACCCACCCACTGTAGAGACTTGAGAGACTGTGGCTTTGCACTCCCCAGGATGGCACAGTGGGCACCCCACCCACTGTAGAGACTTGAGAGACTGTGGCTTTGCACTCCCCAGGATGGCACAGTGGGCAACCCACCCACTGTAGAGACTTGAGAGACTGTGGCTTTGCACTCCCCAGGATGGCACAGTGGGCAACCCACCCACTGTAGAGACTTGAGAGACTGTGGCTTTGCACTCCCCAGGATGGCACAGTGGGCAAGCCACCTACTGTAGAGACTTGTGAGACTGTGGCTTTGCACTCCCCAGGATGGCACAGTGGGCAACCCACCCACTGTAGAGACTTGTGAGACTGTGGCTTTGCACTCCCCAGGATGGCACAGTGGCCATGGAGGCCCCTCGTGGATCTGGCGTCGTGGACTCATCTGGCTGAGGTGCCCCCCCTTCCCTTCCCCCTGAGGTGCCTGTAGTTTTCCCATCTGATGCCCCTGCAGTGTTCTCTCCGTTGGAGGCAGGTATCCTGTGTGGGCTTTGCCCATGTGTTTTGGCCCAGTGGCCCACGAACAACGGCTGATAGACATATCGGACTGGACAATTTATGTATATAAAGTTATAGATGTGTGATATATTTTATACTCAGTCTTACAATATAATTCTATATTTATAATCATTTCCTTTTGCCTTTGCATTCTTCCGGGGGGTTTGGGGGTGTAACTGTGATGTGTTGCTATGCATTGATGTGTGTGTTGTAGTGGTTGAGGGTGAGGGTGGGTGTGTCGCATATGTGTGTCCCCGTAATTTTTTGCCTCCCCCTCCCCTGTGTTGTAGGTGTAGTACTCACCGTTGTCTTCTGCGCCGGCGTTTGTGCTCCTGGTAGAGGAGCAGGAAGACAATGGCTGGTAGGATGTGTAGTTCGGGTTCCATGCTGTCCAGATTCCTCGTGGGGTGTATGGAGGTGAGTGTTTTCCTTTTGAAATGGCTGTTTCCGCCGTGTTTTTATTGGCAGGGCTACCGCCCCGGAAAAGCTGGCGGATTGGTGGGTTGTGATAGGGTGGGCGGTACATTGTCTCCCGCCTGTCTGTTGGCGGTGACCGCTGCGCTGTTTGTTTGTCCCGCCGTGGCGGGCGGTGTGTTAAAGTGGCGGTCTCTGTTGGCGGTTTCCGCCAAGGTCGGAATTGCATTTTTTTTACCGCCAGCCTGTTGTCGGTTTGGCCGCCGCTTTAACACCGACCGCCAGGGTTGGAATGACCCCCTAAGAGCCTGATTTAGATCTCAGCAGAAGGTGCTACTCCGTCGCAACGATGACTGATATCCTGTCTGCAGAAATCTAAATACCATTGTTTTCTATGATATTTAGATTTCGGCGGACCAGATATCCGTCACCGTTGCAATGGAGTAACCCGTCCACCGACATCTAAATCAGGCCCTCATTATCGGTGTGTCAATAGCTGCAGAGCTTTTTCGAGATGTCATTTCGACTATAATACAGCCTGTCAGGAATGCCTTTAACTATAGTGAAGACATATTAGTGTTTGAAGCTACACAGAAGGAGTACGATAAAACTCTCAAGCAAGTATGTTGTGTACTTGTTGGTGCAGGTTTAACTTTAAATGCTGAGAAATGTAAATTCCTTAAGAGAAAGCTAAAGTTCTTTGGTCATATCTTTTCTGATGGAGGTATGACACTTGATCCTGCTAAAGTGCAAGCATTGTCAACTGCCAGTCCACCGCAAGATGCTTCCATGATGCATTCATGCCTTCGTATGGCCAGTTACTGCTCCAGATACATACGTGACTTTGCCCCCATGAGTGCTCCATTGAGAGACTTGACAAAAGGAATGTTTAATTTCATTGGTCACATGAATGCAAGCAAAGCTTTAAGAGAATCAAACAAGCTACCGAGAACACTACTGAAATGGCATACCTTAAACCAAAGCTTCATAATGAAGTTGTTGTTGACGCTAGCCCAGTCTGGTTAGGTGCAATCCTTGCACAGCGGACACCAAAATGCTAAAAGACATATTGTGGCATATGTAAGAAAACGTTTGTCCAATTTCAACATGCTTATTCACAACCTGAGAAAGAAAGTTTAGCAGTGGTGTGGCTTGTCAACATTTCCACGTGTTCTTATCTGGAAAGCCTTTTACACTTGCAACAGATCATCAAGCATTGTTGACCATCTCTGGCAATCCGAAGGCCAAGAAGCATCCTCACATTGAAGGTTGCGGTCTATAATTACATGAATACAACTACACGATTTTGCACCGTCCAGGGAAAGATCAAAAACCTGCTGATTAGTTCTGTCTATACAGTGTCATGTTACACATTCCAAGATCCATGAAGCCTACATAAACTTCATTGTGAAATCAAACACACTAACTGCCATTTCATTAGAGACAATTGTCACTGCCAGGAGTCAAGATAGTCCCATGATAAAACTGAAAGACCTTATTTCACATCAGTCTTTGAACCAGCACACTCAACCTTTTGCCAGTAAAAGTGAATACCAGAAGTTTAAAAATGTCAAAGATGAACTGTCCATGAATGAGATAATTTAAGTGGCCCATGAAGGACATTGTGGAATTATAGCCATAAAACAAGCTCTCTGAGACTGAGTCTGGTCTCTTCATCTCTATTAGAGATGCCTGTCATCTATGCAACTGCCTGTCATCGAAAACCACTCAACACCCCATAAGCATGTCAGAGTTGCCAAAACATGTATGGGAAAGAGTTGCTGTTGACTCTTTCAGTCATCTTCACAACAGACATCACCTGATGAATACTCCTGTTTTCCATTGATAGAAGATCTGTCATCTATCACTCAGGAGGGAGTCATCAAGAGATTGGATAACATCTTTGCTACATGGGGTATTCCTATGATCTTATAATCTGAGAATGGCCCACCTTTTAACAGTCAACAATTCAGAGACTTTCTTAGTCAGTGCAACGTGAAGCATCAGAAGAGCATACTACTTTGGTCACAGGCCATTGGCCTTGTCTTAAGTTTCATGAGTACATTGAAGGAAGCTGTTCAGTGTGCTGTGTTGGAAAAGCTCAACCTTAAAACTGTCTTGAATTCTGGCCTGCAAGTTTACAGTTCAACGCCTCACTTGACCACAGGTGAAAACCCTGCAACTTTGATGTTCAGGAGAGCCATGACAACCAAGTAATCTCAATGGACTAACAGAAGATGAAGTACTGAGGAATACACCTGTACCAAAGACTTGGATCATAAAAGAAAAATGAAGTCGTATGCAGACAAGTGAGAACATGAAAAAGACATTGTTTTCACTCGAGGAGTTTGAGTGTTTGCCCATCAGTCAAGAAAACACAAGTCTAATGCTCCATTCCATGCCGAGCCATTCCATGTCGTAACCAGCAAAGGAAAAATGGTACCTGCCCAATGTCCTGGAAAGTCCATTATGCGAGATTCCTTGCATTTTCTACATGTAGATCACCACTCATCAGATACTGATGTCAACGCATAGACTGGTTCTGGAAAGACAATTGAAAAAACCCTGACTGCTGTTGCTCCTGCATCGCCAGCGCAGATAATGGATGCTTCTATTGCCAGTTACCAGTTTCCAAAGACACAATAAGGATAAGGAAACAAAGCGCCACGAAGGCTCATAGAAGAACTATAATTGTGTACATATTTGATTTTTTCAAATATTTTATTTAATAGAGGGAAGATGTAGTGTTGTGTGAGTTATTAATGACGAAACCCTTTTGGCTGCTGATGCACTCTGTAGAACTGTGATGTAAGAGTTATAGTGTGGTGAAGTGAATGCAGGTTCAGAATGTTGGGTTTGTGATTACACGCAGACGAATAAGGACGTGTAGTACCCAGCTCCATGCGTGGTGTAGTCATTAGCAGGTACTCAGGCTAGGAAAAATGCTATAAGAGTGTATTTTGCAAGGCGAAAATGTTTTTTCCATCTCACAAAGTAAATTTTGTGATCCCCTGTGAACTGGTAGGTAGAGGCGGCATGAACGCGGCATTTCCCTCTTTCTAACAAAGACTGATAAAGTGCAATTTTCTGGTCTTAATGGAAATGCCAATACCGGTTGTGCCACTTGTCTAATGGTTTGTTGGTTTTCAGTAGAGGTGTGTAGACTAAGAGTCAACATCAATCAATTAATGTCAATTTACAGTGAAACCCATTTGGTTCCACAGAAAAGAAAGAGAAAAATAGATGATCAAAACCACAAAGGTTTATTATCAATTTAGTAAAATTTCAGTTTTAATCAATTGACCATTTGTCATTATTCTCCAGATTTCAGTAAAGTTAGTCAACCCAAACAAGATCTAAATGCACAAATGCAGACATTAATAATTTAAGCAACAGAAATGCAAATTAGAAACTGTCTCAGTTCTTAGAATTAATTCTACCATTTCTTAACTAAGGTACCTAAATAATTGGGCACATTCTAGCAGAATGTGTCAGCCAGAAAAGCTCTAAAGCTGAACCAAATGAAGAGTCAATCTAGGCAAGAAAAGGGCATGTGCGTTCAGGAGCTTAACACATGAACAGAAAATATAAAGCCTCCTCAGCATGAGAGATCAGCATCGGACAAAGCCAAAAAGGGTTCTACCTAACTACTACTCTAAGGACGCACACTTAAACATTTCATTTCACCCAAAAACTCCTAAGCTCCTAAAACATCAGAACCAACAAAAATACAGTATCTTTTTGGAGTAGGTAAACTCCCTTCTTTCCCTTCGTCGAACAAATAAGCACCCAGCTAAAAGGCAACTTTGTTTTGAGCATCCCTGTTCCTTAAAGTCTAGCCTGGTTAATATATAGCCCACGGGCCATATTTAGGTCACTCAGAGCTTTTTGTGTGGCTCATCTTTTTTTAAGTTACGTTATCCCTGGCTTGCCTCCTCGGCAAATAACCGATCTCTGCATGATTGCCATAAGTAGCTGATGGTGGAGCTTTGCTTTTTCACACCAGGTACCGTGCACGCAGCATGCCATCAGGTGAAAAAGCAGAGTATCCCTTGTTCATGGCATGACCAGCTCCACCTGCACAAAACTCTATTAAGTTTACAGCTTTTTACTTCAGTCCTTCTTTCCAGAATAAAAATGTCACGAAAGTCCTCTCAGGAGCTCACTGCTTAGTTTGTAAGAAAACAAAAATAGTTCAGGGACCCAGAGTTTTTCTTAAAAGCCTGCTGTCCGCACTGCTGAATTCTTGGGTTGCCTAATAGTAAAGCATCCTAGTCCTGATTTTACCTTGTGCCTTTTATTTCCATCCTGCCTCTTTAGCTCCATCTGACAGGTTCTTTTTCGTTTTTTCCTCTTTTTAGTTTTCTTATCTCATTCTTTCTCCAGTCTCTGCCTTTCTCTCTCAACCTCTGGGTCAACGTCTGATAATGAAAAATAAGTGCTGGTGCCACGACCTTTAATAAACAGAACAAATTAGACACCTTGACCCAGATTTACCAAGCCTTCGCATTGTCCTTGCATCACCTGCAGTGCAAGGATATCACAGAGCTTCCAGTAACATCTAAAAGCAATGCAAGGGGCGATTTGTGCCACCTTGCATGGCTTTGTAAAGAAATGTTACGCAACGCAGTTGCCTGTGCTGTGTTACATTTCGAGCTGGGAGATGACCTTTCTTGCACAAAAACAATTCTGCCTGTAATAGCGTCAGCGCAAGAAGAGGCACACCAAACAGTGGCATGAATTTGTTTCAGGATGCTGTGTTCTGGCATCAAATAATACTACTGCCCAATGCAATGACATTCATTGCATCCACATCTGAAGAATGAATCCTATGACAGCACGCAGAGGCGTGATTTACAATCTCACATCTGATGGATCTTTTTAAGTTGACTGAGACGCCGAAGTAGTTAACAATACTAAACAATTGAAACTTCTATTAAGCACGTTTGGCCACACAATGAGGACCAGGGATCGGCAATTGAAGTTAAGTAGTTTTAAATCCAATCAATAATCAATCCAATATATATGCATATTATGAAAATATTAAAAAGTTACAGGTTCACAGCTGGCAAGCTGAAATATTGCAATTGGTTCAAACTCATCAGATTAAGATATAGCCTAATGACAACCACATCAATCCAGAAACTGAGAATTACAAATAGGTTTTTCATAGAGAAACCTCAGCTCTCTCTCCTAAACATGAAATGATACTAAAGTCATCTAATCAGAATCCTAAGTAAGAAATGAGGATGGTTTGAATGAAATCTTAGGGAAATTCGGAAATGCTAGAAGGTGTCAGCATAGTGAAGGCGTTTGTAGAAGTCCCCCAGAAAAATAAATAAGGCCCTCATTATGACCCTGGCGGTCAGTGATAAAGTGGCGGTAGTTCCGCCAAAAGGCTGGCAGTAAGTACCGCCAAACTATGACCATGGTGGAAAGATCTCTGATATACAGCCAATGTACCACACCGACCGCCAGGGAGGAAACAACAGGCACCACGGCGTTAGCCGCCTACAGCCAGACGGAAGTCAATGATCCGCCCACCATATTAAGACACAGCAAACCGCTACCTTTTCCAACGACATCAAAAGCCTGGCGGAAACTGAGCTCAGAAGGAAAAGGACTCACCATTGGAGACACAGTGAAGAACCACACCACCATGGAATCTGAACTGCATGTCTTTCTGATGATCTTCTACGTTCTGCTCCACCACGATCACCAACGCCGGTGAAGACGACGGCAGTGAGTACAGCCGCCTAGCACACAAGGGAGGGGGGAGGAAAAGGACAGTGACACACACACGCACAACACACACCCCATACACACACACCATACACACAGACAGATGCATTACGAAAACAATTTGACCCTGTAACTTGGCTGAATAATGCAAGGACAAAACGATTTTGCAAAAGTGAATGTAATGAGATCAACACAGTATGAAAAATAAGGTAGGCAAGTTAATAGATATATACATATGTAGAGAACAAGGGACACAGCCCAGTCCACAATTTGCATAGGCCACATGGCCACAGGTCAAAGTCCAAGGCCACACATGTCACCTGCTTCAACACGGAGAGAACACTGCAGGGGCATCAGTCGGTAAATAGGCCGGCACCTCAGGGGGACAGGGGTGGGGGGGCACCTCAGCCGGGAGATGTAACAAGACTAAAGTTCTGAAGGGGGCAGCATGCCCTGTGCTTGGTCCTGTGGAGTTCAAGGTCACAGTCTCTCAGGTGGGTGTCATACCCACTGGTTCTGGATGGGGCAACCTGCCCTGTGCTTAATCCTGGGGAGTGATGGGCCACAGTCTCTTAGGTGGATGTTATACCCACTGGTTCTGGAGGGGGCAACCTGCCCAGTGCTTGATCCTGGGGAGTGCAAGGCCACAGTCTCTCAGGTGGGTGTCTTGCCCACTGGTTTTGGAGGGGGCAGGCCCCACAGCAGCCCATGGAGGCAGGATTACATACCGTCCACCGGCAGTGATGGCTGCACATTGGTGGTGCTGTTGGTGGGGGGAGGCTCCTGCCCATCCCCTGCAACATTGGCGGCTGCACAGTGGTGGTGCTGCTGGTGGGGGAAGGATCCTGCCCATCCCCTGCAACCTCAGATGGCTGCACAGTGGTGGTGCTGCTGGTGGGGGAAGGATCCTGCCCATCCCCTGCAACCTCCGATGGCTGCACAGTGGCGGTGCAGCTGGAGGGGGGAGGCTCCTGCCCATCCTCTGCAACCTCGGATGGCTGCAGCACCATGGTTGGTGGTGGGGGCTCCGTCACAGTTCCTGGTCCAGCCCCCTTGGTCTTCCTGCCTGCTGGGGCAGGCTCCTTGGCCTTCCTGCCTGCTGGGGCGGCTCCTTGGTCTTCCTGCCTGCTGGGGCAGGCTCCTTGGTCTTCCTGCCTGCTGGTGCAGGCTCCTTGGGCTTTCCGATGGCAGGTGCAGGCTCCTTTCCCTTCTTGCCTGCTGGGGCAGTCTCCTTTCCCTTTAGGCTGGGTGGAGCAGGCTCCCTCCCCTTCAGGACGTGTGGCCTGGATCCCTTTCCACCACAAGTGGGTGCGGTGACAACTGGGCCCATGGACTATGTGGCTGAAGTGCTTGGCTGGGTTCTTCCTACTCTGGCCATACATGCAGGGTTGGGGGAGGGGTAGGGAAGAGGTCAATGCTGGATAGGAACAGTTTTTTAGGGACACTGGGGTGGGAAGAGGGAGAAGGAATGGGAGTGGAGGATGAGGGAGTAGATGTTGGAGGTGTCTGCAGCTTTTGGGTGTAGGTGCATGGGCTGTATGCTGTTGTGAGGTGGATGGTTGTTGGGTGCCTGAGTGCTTGCGTTTGTGTATTTTAGGAGGGGGGACAGGCACAGTGGGAGAAGACACAGGGGGCGTGTGCATGGATGTTGTGGAGGTGTCTGCCAGTGAGGTGTGTGTTCTGCTTGGTGTGGTGATGCTGGTAGTGGATGATGATTTGGTGCATTAAGGTGTGAGTGTGGACGTAACTGGGTGGGAGGTGGAGGAGGAGGAGGAGGAGGGGGGAGACAGTGGAAATAGTGGACGTTGCTGTGTCTGCAACTGGATGGTATTTGTGTGAGTGCCTGTGGGATGAAGTGTGGAGCTTGTGTTTGCCTGTGACACTTTTGCGTGTTGCCTTGTGTGCATGTTCGTCTGTATGTGTGCTTGGGATAGGTTGGGGTTGAGGGGAATGGAACTGGACAGTGGAAGTTGGAAGGGGAACGGTAGGAACAGGGACAATGGCTTCCATCAGAGAGGAGGCCAGAGCCTGAATCGATCTCTGTTCGGCTACCAATCCAGTTGTGAATGCCCTCCAGGAATGCATTAGATTGTTGCATCTGGGCTGCCAGCCCCTGGATGGCATTCACAGTGGTTGACTGCCCTACAGAGATGGATCTCAGGAGGTCAATACCCCCTCACTCAGGGCAGCAGGGCTCACTGGGGCAGAGCCTGAGGTGCCTGGGGTGAAGAAGATGCCCACCCTCCTGGGTGAGAGGGCACGGGTAACTCGATGAGGGGCTGCTCGGAGGGCGGTGCTAGTACGGGGTGGTGGCTGTACCTGTAGCTGAGGTGGTCACAGAAGTGTCCGCTACCACCACGGAGCTTCCATCGGAGGAGGTATCTGTGTCAGAACTGTCCCCTCCAGTCTCCGCCGTGGTGTACCCCTCGCAATCCGTCCCACTGGTGCCCTCACCGTCGGTGGACTCTGCTTCCTGGGTCCTGTGGGATGCAGCTCCCTCCTTTGCCGGTGCCTCTGCTCCTCCGCCGGATGATGCTGATGCACATAAGGACAGGATGACAAAACAAAAACGGGGGGAAGAGACAAAGAGTACACTTGGTCAGTGGCTGCACCAACACTACCGTTGGCGTACACTGCACCGTCACACACAGGGAACAGCCCCACGCAATATGCATTGCACTAACAGAGAAATAGTTAGAGGCCAAGGCATGGGGAGGGGCACACACCGCCAAATGCAGCACACCTGGAACCCACACAGCCCTGACCAGTAGGGGATGCCTACGAGCTAGGTTGCCAGACTTTCCCTTCTGAACCCTAGCCACCAGGAGACCTACGCTGCAATGTCAGGCCTGGCATAGGGGCACCCTCTGATACACATCCCCCACATGGATACCACCCTACCATGCGTAAGTTGTAATGATGGGCATTGTACTCACCCCCTGCTGTGATGCCCTCAAGTGCCCATCCAGGTCAGGAGAGGCCACTGTCAGTGTGTGGGCCATCAGGGGGGGTCAGGGGTCGATGGGCAACCCTTCCTCGTTGGGAAGCCATCCCCAGGTCGGCCTCTGCCGACTTTTGTGCCCAGCGTCTCAGGTCCTCCCACTGTGTGCGACAGTGGGTGCTCTGCCTGCCGTAGACCCCCAGGGTCCACACGTCCTTGGTGATGGCACGCCATATACCCTTCTTTTGATGGGCGCTGACCTGCAGAGGCAATACACACAGGAAAATAAATTTAGACAAACAGTCCTGCCTGTTACACATATGGCCCACCATACCCGTTTCCATCATCATTTACACACAAATGGCCTAGCACACAACCTGTACGCCGCCCGGAGGATATCCACCCACCCCTCTTACACGAGGCCTTCACATACACAACTCCATGCATTCATGCCACATGCATTGTTCTCACTGTGTACTCACCTGTTGGTCTGGAGGTCCGTACAGCAGTCCGTACTGGGGTAGGACCCCATCCACCAGTCTCTCCAACTCCTCTGAAGTGAAGGCTGGGGCCCTTTCCCAGGTCACACAGGCCATGGTAGGTTCCAGACACAGGT
Source organism: Pleurodeles waltl (assembly GCF_031143425.1). Classification (NCBI taxonomy): domain Eukaryota; kingdom Metazoa; phylum Chordata; class Amphibia; order Caudata; family Salamandridae; genus Pleurodeles; species Pleurodeles waltl. The sequence goes on from NC_090447.1 coordinate 698,561,300, forward strand.
CACAGCAGCACATGCAGTGTAGGTCCTCTCCTATGGAAGGTCAGGTAGCAAGTGAGGAATCAGATATAAAATGTCAGTCACGTCCGCGGTGGTGCATACCGTCACCGCCGGCATAGATCACCATTGGCCACTGAACCCCATAGGGCCCAATTATAACCAATGAGGAGTTGCACGGTGGTTCCCGACCGCCTCCTGCAATAGCGCACAATGTCAGAAGAATTACACCACTTCCACCTGTCCCTCCACACAGGACAGGCGGACCCCATTTTGGGGGGGGGGGGGGGGGGTGCAGGCCCTGGAATAATGCTGTTTCACAGAAGATATGAGGACATACTGGACAAATCACAATGACCCATTACATGTTTACAGGATGCCAAGTTCTGTTGTAGATCTATTGTTCAGTTTCTGGCCAGATCCTCACTCTTGTGTCCCTTAGATTGCTACCGCTGTGGATGAATAGGAGATGGAGACATACCTCGTGTACAGACCCCTGGTGGACTTGGCAACACTGGAGGACAGGCACATTTTCCTCACCTATACACTGGACAGGGTCACAATCGCAGAGCTGTGTGTCAAATTGGAGCCTGATCTGATATCTGCTATCCATCACCCCACTGGGATTCCCCCTCTTGTGCAAGTGCTATCTGTACTCCATTTCCTGGCAACTGTTTTTTTCCAAGTGACAGTGGGCTTGGCAGCAGGAATGTCACAGCCAATGTTCTGAAACGTGTTAACAAGAGTGTTGTCTGCCCTGATAAAACACATGTGCAGCTACATTGTTTTCTCCCAGGTAGAAGATTTAGCCACAGTGAAGGCCGATTTCTCTGCAATAGGACGTATCCCCAACATAATTGGGCAATTGATGGAACACATGTTGCATTTGTCCCCCCTGCCAGAATGAATAGGTGTTCAGGAATCGGAAGAGTTTACACTTTATGAATGTACAGATGGTGTGCCTTGCGGAGCAGTACATCTCCCACATCAATGTATCCTGAGTCTGTGCATGATGCCTTTGTCCTGAGGAATAGCAGCATTCCAAATGTGATGGCCCATCTACAGAGGCCCTGGTGTGGCTAATAGGTGAGCCCTGGTTCCCACCCAGTAGGTGTTGGTGTATGGGTATGGTGTAGGCCATATAGGACAGTGTGTGGCTAAATGTTGTCCCTCAATATTTGCAGGTGACTCTGGTTACCCAAACCTATAATGGCTGCTGAACCCTGTGAGGAATGCTAGGACAAGGGCAGAAGAACGTTATAATGAGGCCCATGGGCGAACCAGAAGGATAATTGATAGGACCTTTGGCCTCCTGAAGGCCAGGTTCCGGTGCCTCCATCTAACAGGTGGATCCTTGTGCTACTCACCAAAAAAGGTCTGCCAGATAGTGGAGGCATGCTGCATGTTGCATAACCTGGCCCTCAGACGCCATGTCCCATTTCTGCATGAGGAGGCTGGAGATGCCCATGTGCCAGCAGTGGACCCTGTGGACAGTGAGGATGAGGAGGCAGAGGATCAGGATGGGGACAACAGAACATCTGTGATCCGACAATACTTTCAATGGAACATATGTAGGACAGTGTTAATTCACATTTCAATGACATTTGTTTGAATTTGTGTGGCAATGGCATGCTGATATTTCCTACACCTATGTCCACTTACTATTCCCTCTGGCAATTCGTTTTGCAGATGTTGGTGACCTCACATATACTCCTGCTGTGATCACTGCAGCCAGCTACAGGTCATTAATCTATGCTCATTTTCTGTACAGTTGATTTGCAATGTTTGTACCTGTTTCAATGAATACATATTTGAAATACATGACATACTCCAAACTTCTTTTTTTGAAAGGGTGTTTATTGAAGTGATAAAATATGGAGGGGCACATGCAATGGGATGGGGTGATGATGGAGGAAAGTCCAGGGTATTGTTCCAGAGGTGTATTGTCCAAGGGAGGGGAGCAAAGACAGTTCAAGGTCGACAGGGTGACAGGGTGGGGCACAAGGGTGACAATCAGGAGAGTCTAATTTCCTGGCGGTGGTCTTGGCAAGTGTCTCTGGCTTCTGTCTGGATTGCAGGGAACATTTGCGGGGTGGTTCACCTTCTGCAGGGGGAGGGGTGCTGGTGACCTGTGAGTCCTGTGGCGGGACCTCCTGGCCCCTAGCGGCAGCGGAAGTGGAAAGCTGTTCAGATGTCTGGCTAGTGGCAGGGGCCCGCTGGTGTGAGACTGCCTCCCTCATAATATTGGCGATGTCTGCCAGCACCCCTGCTATGGAGATCAGGGTGTTGTTGATGGCCTGCAAGCCCTCCCTTATCCCCTGGTACTGTCCCTCCTCCAGCTGCCTGTTCTCCTGCACATTGTCCAGGATCTGGCCCATCGTGTCCTGGGAATGTTGATAAGCTCCCAGGATCTCTGCAAGTGCCTCCTGGAGAGTCCATTCTCTAGGCCTGCCCCCGTCACACAGCACTCCTCCCAGTTTCCCTGTTGGCCTGTGCCTCTGTCCCCTGAACCGTGTGCCCACTGCCACTGACCCCAGGTCCCTGATTGTCTTGGGGGCGAGGTGTGGCCTGGTGTCCCTGTAGAGGTGGACACACTGCTGATTGATGTGTCCTGGGGACAGAGGTATGGGTATGCTGGGTGGGTGCTGTGGTTGTGTTTCCTGATGGGGGAGGCTCTGTGGTGGTGTGTGACTGGGCCTGGGTAACCGGCTGTCCAGTGTTCCCTGATGGGCCAGGTAGATCATCCAGATCCTGAAAACCAGAGTTGCTGTCATCACTGTGGGCCTCGTCAGTTCGGGGACTGGATAGTGGTGGCACCTCCTCTCCGCTGACATTGGCTAGCGTACCTGTGGGGATGTAAATGATGTGTTGTGGTTTCTGTGTCTGACATATTGTGCATCCGTGGCTTGCCCTCTTTGGTTAGATTTGCCCTGGCAGCTTTCACTTCTATACGTTGGTGTATGGTGGGATAGTTAGTTCTCTATAGTGTGCATGCTTTAGTGATGGGTGTCCATGTAGGGCTGTGAGTGGTGTCCATGCATTGATAGAGCATGGAGGGCTTGGCATTGGGATGAGTGAGATGTGATGATGGGGTGTGTGGGAAGTGGTGGAGTGATGGGAGTGAGGGTGAGGGTGGGAGTATGTGATGGCATGGAGGTAGGGGGGTAGTAGTAGTAGAGAGTTGACTTACCAGAGTCCAGTCCTCCCAGGCCCTCAGGATGCAGGATTGCCAAGACTTGTTGTGAGTTGTGGGGGAGGAGTTGGGGGTCCACCGCCAGTCCTTTGGATGGCGAGCTAGTGTCTTGCTTCAATGGAACGTACTTTCCCCCGTAGGTCATTCCATCTCTTCCTGATGTCATCCCTAGTTCTTGGGTGCTGTCCCACGGCGTTGACCCTGTCCACAATTTTCCACCATAGCTCCTTCTTCCTAGCTATCGATATTTGCTGCACCTGTGCTCCAAATAACTATGGCTCTACCCTGATAATTTCCTCCACCATGAACCTTAGCTCCTCCTCTGTGAAATGGGAGTATCTTTGTGATGCCATGGGTGTCGTGTGAGGTGTGTTGGTGAGAGTGTGTTGGGTAATGCGTTGGGGTGGGGGATGTGGGGTGCATGACTGGTGTATAGTTGTGAATAGTGTGTGGCTCTAGTTGTGTCAGTGGTCTTGGTGTCTCTCTCATGGCAATGGCTTATAATGGTTAAGGGTTGTGGGTAATGTGGGTGGGTGTTTTTAAGTGGTGTGGGTGTGGTATGTGCATGGGTGTCAGGTGTGTGTTATTTGAATTGTCCAATGTGGTGTTGTTTTGTTTGTGTGTGTCCCTTTTGAGCTCAACGGTATGTACCGCCAATGGTTTACCACTGTTGAATGTCCGCCATGGTGATTCATGGGTCATAATGTGATGGGTGTTGTTCTGCTGGCGTAACGGTGTGGGTTTTTAAACCACCAGTTTATCACTGACCTTTGGTCTAGTGGATTTGTGTATGTGGCTGAATACTGACGGATTGGTGTGTGTGTGTGTTATAATCTGGTGAACGGATATTCGCTGCAGCAGCGATAAGTTGGCGGCCATCAGCGTGGTGGTAAGCGGGATTTACCGCCAATGTCATAATGAGGGCCTCAGTGTTTAGCATGAAGCTTCACACTTGCAAGAATAAAAGGAAGCAGAGATGTCTGTACCCTCAAAGTATAAGGGACCCTGCCTTAAATTCTAACAGCTTAAGCATTAATTAAATCAAACAAAACCTTGAACATCAATGATATTACTTTTCTTCCCACTAGGAACCAAGCAACTCCTTTTCCGTTGTGTGCATTTGCAAAAGCGCCTGAATTTCTCATCCCTCAGAACACGGTTTGTCACTGAAACAATTGAACATCCCTCATTCCTGGTACGCTGCTCATTCGGTTTTCAGGTCCCTTGTCTAGATTTCTCCTCTCAGGCCTTAGTATCAGCAAACTAATACATATAACAATACTCCTTTTCACTAGCTAAGAAAGACTTGAAATGCACCTGCAAAGAAAAAGAACAAGCGGGCAAAGAAAAATACATTTCAGAAGTGAAGCCTTTAGTCAGTTAAAGTTAGCCTGATTAATCTGTATTTCAAATACATGGTTATACGTGCACACATACAACTTTCAAAATAAATGCAGAACGTGAATAAAGAATACATGTTTCTTTGTACAAATTACTCAGCAGGTAAATATAATATGTGAATAGGGAATACATGTAAGCTTTTTCAAATGAACATTAGTGTGCACCTTTATGAAGCTTCCGTCTTTCAGTGGTTAAGTTTCATTAACCCCTTCGCTGCCAGGCCTTTTCCCCTTCAGGTGGCAGGCCTTTTTTTGGCTATTTGGGGTAGGGCGTGCTTAGGCCCTCATAACCTTTTGTCCACATAAGCTACCCATGCCAAATTCCCCCAAGTCACCCAATAAAAATGGTACCTCACTTGTGTGGATAGGCCTAGTGCCCGCAACAGGAAATGCCCCAAAACACAAAGTGGACACATCACATTTTCTCAAAGAAAACAGAGGTGTTTTTTGCGAAGTGCCTACCTGTGGATTTTGGCCTCTAGCTCAGCCGCCACCTAGGAAAACCTACCAAACCTGTGCATTTTTTTAAACTAGAGACCTAGGGGAATCCAAGACGGGGTGACTTGTCGGGCTCTCACCAGGTTCTGTTACCCAGAATTCTTTGCAAACCTCAAAATGTGGCTAAAAAAATACCTTTTCCTCACATTTTGGTGACAGAAAGTTCTGGAATCTGAGAGGAGCCACAAATTTCCTTCAACCCAGCATTCCCCCAAGTCTCCCAATAAAAATAGTACCTCACTTGTGTGGGTGGGCCAAGTGTTTGTGACAGGGAAGAGCCAAAAACACGTTGAAATTGAGGGGGAACCAAAGTGGGTCCAAAAGGGCAGTTTGAAAAAAAACATTTTTAGGCTGACAAGTGCAGCAGAAATTGTATCAGTATAGATGAGACAATGCTGGGTGGTAGGAATTTTGTGGATTCCTGCAGATTCTGGAAGGTTCCATCACAAAAATGTGGGAAAAATGTGTGCTACCCAGCAAAGTTGAAGGTTTGCAGGGCATTTTGGGTAAGGATGCCTGTGAAGCATTGCACCCTGGAATCAACTAGATGTTTAGTTTTCAGATGTGTCTAGGTCTTGTGGATTTTTCTACATGGCAGCTTCCCAAAGTAAAAAAAAGCGCAGCCCTCACCATTCCAAATGGGACGATTTTGAGAGTTACCAAGCTCTCATGGCCCAAATGTAAAACAAAAAACAAAAATAATCAAATGTCCTCTTGCTTGCCATGGGATAAGATGTTTTAGTGTGTGGGGAGAGCTGAATGACTGTTAGCCCCTTCAGTTCGGGTGGGGGCATAACCAGGCCCCTACTGGTTGGTAGCCACCTCCCCACTATTTTCTTTTATTGTTTTTATTCCCTGGCATCTAGTAGACTTTCTGTCCCCCCCGGGGTGTGGATCGGGGTAGTTGCCCAATCTGCCCACTGGTGGGCAGAACAACTTTGGCCCCATTTATTTGGGGTGGGGGTATGGCCATACCCCCAACCTCTTATTTTGAAAAAAGATCTTCCCTGGTTTCTGGTGGGCTTTCTGCCCCCCCTTGGGGGCAAATGGGCCTTCCAAATTTAGGCCAATCTGCCCACAAGGGGGGCAGTTATGGCCAACAGTAATGTGCCCCCATGGGGAGCAACCCTTGCCCAAGGGGCTGCCCCCCAAAACAAAACACACACATACACACACACTAAGTCATGGTGTCTAGAGGTTTCTGCCCCTTTGGGGGCAGATTGGCCTAACACAAATAGGCCGATCTGCAGAAAAGTCCAATTAATAATTCCCCCCCCCCCCCCGGAGCAACCCTTGCCCAACGGGTTGCTCCCCAAACATAAAAAAATAAAAATAAAAAAAATAAAAAAAATAAAAATATCCCTGGTGTCTAGTGGTTTTCTGCTGCCCCTAGGGGCAGATCGGCCTAATAATTGTAGGCCAATCTGCCCCCGGGGGGCAGAAATGGCTCAAAAATAATTTGCCCCCCTGGGGAGCGGCCCTTGCCCAAGGGGCCGCCCCCTTATGTGCAAGTACAAAAAAAAAAAAAAATCCCTGGTGTCTAGTGGTTTCTGCCCCCGGGGGGCAGAAATGGCAAAATTATAATTTGTCCCCCCCCCCCCGGGAGCGACCCTTGCCCAAGGGGTCGCTCCTCAAACATAAAAATAAACAAAAAAAAAATATCCCTGGTGTCTAGTGGTTTTCTGCCCCCTCGGGGCAGATCGGCCTAATAATTTTAGGCCGATCTGCCCCCAGGGAGGGCAGAAATGGCCTAAAAGTAATTTGACCCCCCTGGGGAGTGGCCAGCGCCAGGAGGAGGGCCCCTGATGAGATCAGCGCACAAAAGTGCACTGACGTCATCAGACGCCACGGGGAAATCACTGGGGCGCAGGGGTGGAAGGGGAAGCAATTCCCCTTCCTTTTCTGCCCAGGGGAGGGGTGGTGCTAGGCCATGGGCACCCAAGGGGTTAAGACATTTAAGTATTTACGCATGTCAATATTATTAAGGCAGGCGGTAACTGTAATATCAAATGTAAATGCCTATTTGTTTAATATTGACGTGTAAAGGATGGAGTCTAAATTGCACTGCTAATGTGCATTATTATCATGGCGGTTAGCCATGATAATAATGCACATGTGAGCCAATATCAGATGAGATAAAGTCAAAGCCTTGATGACTTAAATAACTTTCGTCTAGTATTTTCCTGGTGTTTCATGTCATCATAGAATCTACACTGACTCTCCTTCATTTCCATATCTTTTTTTGTTCTTTTCAATCCCTTTGAATGTTGTGTTTACTTCTTTGCCTTTACATATTTATATGCCTTGAAAATGATGAACAAACATATCGCACAGATGGCAATACCAATAAGAGGTCTCAAGCTAGAACCCACCATTCCGCTTCCTAGATTTTCAAACCATCTGCCAATCTTAGAAAACCCATCTCCAATTGCTCCCTAAACACCTGTAGCTTCTAATTGCAGTAAATCTCTTTTCTGGTCTGTAATGTTCTTAATGAATTTCTTCAGGTTCCCACTCTTGTCGAGGATATAGGTGCTGCATTGCTGGATCTTTAAAATTCTGCATACTCCGCCCTCCTTCACAAGAAGGATGTCTAACGCATGACGATTCTGCAAAACCATGGATCTCATTGCTATCATTTCAGTATGTACAGCCAATAAAGAAGTTTCTGTACTTGTGGACAATTGATCCACTATAGTGGATTGTTTTCTAATCTTAAGGTCATTCAAGATTACCCCCTACATTTGGAGTCACTGCACCAAAAATGTCTCCCACAATTTCAGCACACCTAACACCTTTTTTAATTATAGGCTTCATTTTCCACACAGGATCATTCAGATGTTCCACATGATAAATCATGGGGGGAAAATCACACCTTAATAACATATACCATGCCATCCTTTGGGCAATTTGAAACATACACAATGCCCACAAACAAAATAAACTTCAGGGATAGTGGGATCTAATTTTCCCAAGAACAGAAACCAAATACCTCCATATTCGAAAATATGGTCACAATCACTTTTACCTATGAAGTTTGTGCTAAAGGAAGATTTTCTACCCACACATAATTTTCCTTTGTGTTCCCATTCTAAAAGTAATGCTGTCAGAACTTATAAGTCTCTGTTTCACTTCTTCTTCATCCCACTGCACTGTCCCTTATATATCTCATGCCATCCTTGTTTTCCCTTTCATCTATTGCTCTCTTCCTGTCTTCTATTGAATATAAAAATGTATTCTCTAATTCAGTCAAAGAACATGTCAAATTATTTCTATGGGCATAAGCCGTGTCCAGTGTTGTAACTGATTTAAGGAAACTGCCAGCCATCTCCATTGTCTTTGCATGGCAATGGCGACTCCAACTCTCCACCAAGGAACATCAGAAAATACTAAATCATAATTTGAGTAATAATGTTGGAAATGTCCCTCTCCAAAAAATAGGCTCAATGGAAGGCTACACGTAACACCATGCGTAAGAGCAATATGGTGATAGGTATTCCTTCTGAGGCTGACGCAGGTAATTGCGTACAGACATAACTGTTCTTTGCATCCATACTGTCAACAGATTCATAAAGCAATTTAAAATAAGCATTGGAAGAATAATCTCCTCTAGCTGCAGCTACATGTAAAACTAGGATGTTCAAGCTATTATCTGTAGGACTCAGCGTCTTAGGGGTAACACTAGCCTTAACCTCAGCTACTGTGGTAGATGTCAGTGAAAATAACCCTGCAAGGAGAGTGATTAATACTACAAAAGTGACAACCAACACTCCTCCTAGTATATATCTACGTCTGTTTTATTAGTTTCCATAACTTATCTAGAATTAGACCGTTGAGTAGAAATTAGCAGCAAACAGAGTCTTCTCTTTACGCTTCTACTTTTGCAAGCAGCAAAAAAAGTTCAAATGATGTGCGCTGAAATGATGTACAAAATCTTCAAGAGGCTTCGTTAGCCCTTCTCTGTCTTCTTCTAATTGACACCCTTACGCCCCTTCAGCTGCCTCAGGCCTGGGGACTCCTCTTAATTTTTTTAAACAATGTCCTTTTTATTATTTACAGTTCAAAGTTCAACTTACATGATCATCTCAATAGTCTTTTATCTCAGTTTGTTCAATGAGAGTGTGGTTTTAAACTTAGTTCAGTTGTATCTTAGGTTTAGGGAGGCTTAACTGGGGTCTCACTGTTGTCTTTCAAATCACAAGTTTCCCTTTCACAAGCGTTATCGGCAAATAATGTCCATTCAGGGGATGAGAACCTCCAACATGCCACTCTAGCACTTTTTGATGTCATGAGTACTGGTTGTTCACTTTTGCTGTCACTCAGGTCGGACTCCTCAGTATCCTCCTGAACAGTACTCAGTCCTTGATCCGTAGGCAATCTTAATCTCTCTCTTTCTTGCCTTCTTGGCCAACAATCCTCAGTCACTACTCAACGTGAAACAGTACTAGGCCCTTCATCAGGGTCTGAGTGTGGCTAAAGTAGCAGTTCACACCAATACTCCTCAAATGTCAGTTTAACAAGACCCCCCTCAGGCTGAGGATGTACTGTCACATGCTCTTGCCAAGACTCAGTACTCTGTGCACTCCTTTCTTGCTGTCTCTCAGTTGTGGGTTGCACTTTTGGAGGAGGCTGCATGAATCCATTTTGGAAGATCCCCACATTTAACAGCAGTATTCATCACTAGGTTAACCTGGTACAGTCAATGCCACCTAGCATCTAGACATAATTTCTGAACATGTTTCTTAACCAAGACCCAGTTGCCAGGACTGAGGTCATGGCAGTGCTTCAAAGGTGGAGAGGAGGTAACAGCTTCAACCTGGTGGTACCCAAAACAGACCACATATGCTAGTCCCTTGCAATAGTCAAGATCCATGTCATCCATGATGTTCACAATTGCATTTGCAGGTACTGCAGGCAGTCTCATGGCTCTCCCCATGATTATCTCATGAGGAGACAATCCTGTTTTGTTGTCAGGAACACTGCAAAAACTCTTTGCACAAGCAGCAAAGTGCCTGGCCACTTCAGAGATGTTGATACACATACTTTGGCCAATCTGGCTTTCAACTTCCCATTCACCTGCTCCACGATGCCAGAAGTCTCTAGCCGATAAGTGCAATGTAGCCTCTGCTCCACTTGTAATGCTGCACACCACATTCTCAGGACCTCATTATTAAAATGAGCCCCTAGGTCTGACTCCAGCAAAGTCGGGAAACCAAACCTGGGTAACTATCAATTCCCTCAACAACAATTTGGCTACTGTGAGACTGTCATCTCTCCTTGTTAGGCTGCCATCCTTACAACATGAGAAGATGCATACAATCACCAGGACATATCTCAGCCCATTACACACAGGCATTGTGATTAAGTCCATCTGCATTCTGCTGAATGGCCCTCATAATCCTCCAATATGGCTTAATGTCACTGGAGTTCTTTTCCCTACGTTCATCTGTTGACACACAACACATCTGTGACACAATTCTGCAGTCACCAGTCTAAATCATGGGTTAAACCAATGACGGGTTCAAAAACCTGATCATGGCATTGTTCCCAATAGAAGCTGGTCCATGGAAATGTCTTGCCATTGGGGATAGCATGCTGTCAGGCAACACCGGTCTGCCACCTATAGATACCCATATAGCATAATCTCTCTTCACACATCCTGCTCGGAATCTGCCTCTGACACTTCCTTCTACAATCACTTCACTTCCTCCCAGATACCTGTTCATGACAACAAAAGGTTAAATCTTGTCTCACCTTCGGATATATTTGTATACTCACCATTGAAGGTTTGTGACCCATGAGCACAGCATTGGGCGACCTCATCAGCATAATGACTGCCCACTTTCACATATTCTTCACCACTGTGGTGAGCAAAGCACTTCACAACCGCAATTTGTGTAGGCAGCTGTAGTGCTTCAAGCAACCTCATAACGTGTTTGCCGTTATTGATTGGGGAGCCAGAAGATGTAATAAATCCTCTTTGTGACCATAGCTGCTCGAAGTCATGACCAAAGTCATACTGACTACCTATAAATATACTGGTCACAGATACAGCAAGCCCTAGTAAGAGCTATCAGTTCAGCCACTTGTGCAGATAACACCCCTTCAAAGCCAGGAAAACTTCAACTACTCCTGAGACTGTACACACTGCATAAGCAGATCGCAAGTTTCCCTCATTGTCTCTTAGATAACACCCATCCACAAACAGTATGTAATCAGACTTTACCAGTGGCTTATCCCGTATATCTGGTCTCGGCTTGATGCACAGTTCAGTGACATCGAGGCAATCATGCTCAACCTCCACATCATCGTTTTCATTATCTGGGAGAGGCATGCGGGTAGCAGGATTAAACATATCACACCTCTTACGGGCGACATTATCGGCCGCAAGTATAATCCGTTCATATTCATCAAGAGGCTGTCTGCAAGATGCTGAGTGGAGTATGTGTCAATAATATCTCAACTGAATGCTGTACAAGAACAGTTAAGGGATGTCCCATCACAGCACTATTTCATTGTTCTATGCTGACACCCACTGCTGCTATGGCTTTAAAACATCCTGGCAGTCCTGGGGCAACAGGATCAAGAGTAGCAGAGAAGTATGCCACAGAGCGTCTCACATTTCTGTGCATCTGTATAAACTGAGAGAGCAGGGACCTCTCTCTCACTGCAGAAAGAGTAAAAGCTTTATTGTAATCAAGCATTCCTAGTGCCGGGCACAACAGAGACTTTCTCTCAGCTCAACGAGGGCAACCAAGCAATTGTTATCCCATGGTATAAGATCACACACATTCTTCTCTGTAAATGCTTGACCACTAGGGAAAAGTTGGGCATTCACTGTTGACAGTAGCCCACTATTCCCCAAAACATCCTGAATTCTCTCTGGGTGGTAGGGAGATTCATTTTAAGAATCGCTGTCATACCTCACTCGTTTCTCAATGTGGTATCCGAGATACAGAATTTCCTTCTGATGGTATTGCAGTTTACTCGTGACACTTTATATCCATTATCAACAATGTAATGGTATCTAATTTGCAAGCTTCTTCATTATCAGATGGCACCAACAGGTCATCAATGTACTGAATTAGGAAAGAGTTACAGGGCATGATCAGAGCCTCAAGATTCTTTTTGAGGATCTGGTTAAAAATCGAGGGACTCTCTGTATACCTTTGCGGGACTCGGCACCATGCCAAAACAGAGTTCTGGAACCAGAAAGCAAAGAGATATTGGTCCTCATTACAATTTTGGCGGTCTTACAGAAAGACTGCTGAAGCTGCAGGTGCCACAATACTGGCAGTGCTGGCGGTATTTGTGGCTCCCTATTATGACTTTTCCGCTGGGCCAGCGGACAGAAACAGCATTTCTGTCTGCTGGCCCAGTGGAAAAGACACATCAACATTGCAGCCAGCTCATAATAGAGCCGACGGCAGTGTTGATGTGCAGGGGTGCAGCAGCACCCGCCAAGCATTTCACTGCCTGGAGTATGACCGCCTGGCGGAAGCCTGGCGGTATAGTGAAGGGGCCGGCGGTATGGCTGTGGCTAATGTGCCACAGTCATAATACACTGGTGGTACACTGCCAGCCTGTTGGCGGTGTTACCGCCAATGTACCGCCGGCTGCCAGGGTCGTAATGAGGCCCATTGGCTGTCCTCGTGCAAGGGAACAGAGAAAAATGCCTGACACAGATCGATGACAGTGAACCACTCAGCCCCACATGGAATTTGAAAGAAAATCACAGCTGGATTTTGGTACCATGGGATAACAGGGAATAATGATGCCCTTAATCCTTCTCGGGTCCTGCACTATACTGTATTTACCACTAGACGTCTGCAAGCCCATAATTGGTGAATTACATCCACTCCCCATTATCGCCTTCAAAATACCTTGCTGTATCACTGACTTGATCACTGAAGTAATGTCAGCAATTGTTTCAGTGGTCAGATTGTAGTGTGGGGTTCTTAGATATTCAGCATTGGATTTTACTTTTATGAGAACAGGCTTAACTCCTTTTATGAGATCAATGTCTTTTTCTGAAAAGTCCCAGACCTCAGGCTTCACAGTATCTCTAAGATCTGGTGGTAAATATTCAGATGTAAGTACAGGATACAATTCAATCTCTGGCGTTTGACTCATCTATTTAAATCCCACATCCTTGTCATGGGTCTGGAACTCAACATCTTTTGGTGTGCAATGGATAGTGCAATTTAACTTGCACAATAGATCACGCCCTAGTAAACTCCTAGGACTCGAATCACAAACCACAAACTGGTGATTCTCCTCAAAGGACCCTATTTTAACAGGTACTTCTTCTGACACAGGGTTTGTCAATTACTTATTTGCAACTCCTACAACTTGGATTCTTTTTCTCAAGGGGGGTAGGTTTGAAACTTCCACTGTTCTTACAGTAGAGCAGGTAGCACCAGTATCAATCAAGAATGATACGGGAGGGCAATTCACAGTACCTTCTATGAATGGACAACTCTGGTCTACCTCTAAGACTGTACCAACTACACAAGCTTCCTCCCTTCTCAGGGACCATCATTGTGACAGATCACAGCCATAGCCCTCATATGCATCAACATAGGAAATTGCTGATACACATTTTGATTTTGGAAGTGATTCTGATTTAAAATCAGAATTTTATTTGAACTAAATCGGGCACCATTTGCATTTTGCAGTGGCACAAGGCTTGTGGTACCTGCATCACTTGAGCTCGGGACACATTCAAATTTTGCATTCTCTGCCTCAATACATTCTGTGGATGTAAAAGGTTATTACTCTCAGGTTGTGTAAACTCTTAAATCTGAACCTGGTTCTTATTCATCACTCTGTTGGGATTAAGATGACATTTCTGCTTCCAATGGTCTAACCTGTTGCAATCATGACAAGGATGCAATCTCTTCAAAGTTGCCACATCAATCCCAGTACTCGGGTAAGTTGGAACACCACAACCTCTACCTTGTTGAGGGAACCCATTTACCTCTTGCAACACAGGACCTCCCTGTTGATACACTTCTTGGATAGAACCAACATTCCATGCAAAAGATTGACTCTGACTTCCTCTCTGTGCTGATTTCATCTGGGCCATCATCATCTTCTCCTTCAATCACTTCTGCTGCATTTCCAATTCATCAGTACAGTATTTTACATATCTCAGGATCTCATCAACGGAAATATTCTGGCACCATGCCCCCCTTCTGGTTGCCATACCCTACAGGGCACCTCGGGCAGACATCAACACAACTGAATGTGTACGCTGGGCATGGGATGGATTGAGGAGAATGTCTATATTATATGCCCCATAAATCCCCTTGGCTAACAACCCTGTGATCCCCCCACTTCAAAAGACAGGTGTGAGTACGTGAGCATGTAACCATGGCCAGAAATTATTTTCAGGCCTGTCCCCAGCTGGCCAATATTTTTCTGCGTTAGCAAGTGCAGATGAGGAAATGCCCCAGTTCAATTAACACACTCCTATATTTCCAAATGCAGCCCCCCTGTGCCACTTTTCCATCTGTGCCACCATCCCGTCTGGCTCTTGAATCACATCCTCATGAACACCACTGTGCGGCACCCGATAACACGCTTTTACTCCATTACACAAGCTTCTACACCTATCACCCCCAAAGCACGAGCACAATGGGACAAGGATATCGTTCCCACCCTTACCAATGCCCAATGGCTCTATTGCTGCAGCCAACTTGAGTTTCTTTCCCCCAACTACAGACTTCACCTCATTCACTTTAAATTCCTACATCACCTCTACCACCACCCTGCACTACTATACAAAATTGAGTTGGCCCCGGTCGCACATTGCGCTGGATGTAATCACCTGCATGCCTCCTTCATTCATCCGGCGTGGCAATGCTCACAAATCATGTCTTATTGGGAGGAAGTCTTTCAAATCCTGCATGCCATTGTGGGGCATGCCCCTCCTTTGACCTGGCTGGTGGCTCTCCTGGGGTATATGCCCGATGTGTGCTGTTACCTCACTGCCATTCTATTACTAAGCTAAACAGAAGGTGGCCATACACTGGGACGGAAGGCCCCTTACACCATTGCTTGGCTGCATGATGTGGAGTACTGCCAGGAACTATTATCAGTCTACTGGGAACCAATGCCCCCGCTCTCACCCCTGAGACATATGGGAACCCCTCTTATCCTACCTTTGAAGCAGAGACCCGCCTTTGTCCACCACCAATAACACAACAACTCTAACTCAAGGGTGGGACGCCAGCTGAATCCAGGATGTACTTCAGGTACACACAGGGCAGCTATAGGAAGAGCTGTGATCGATGCATCCATCATAGTGTACCCCTCCTCAGCACCCCCCTCACGCTCACATTCCCTTGGTCTGAGACATCCAAGATTCACATGCAGCTTTCACCTGACATTTATCTACTGCATTGATCTTTAATGTATATTGTGCATGACATGCTGCTTTTTGAGATGTACCCATTACAAATTTTGCCATGAGATGTTACCTTCTTCCTTGTTTTACTACCTGTGTTTCCCCTCCCCATTTGAATATTCATTTTGTTTTAAAAAGCAAATAAACAACATCTAAAAAAACAGACTTATTATGCCAACAATTCAAATCCTGTTGAATCATCAGACTAAACTCAGGTCTCAATCCTCTCACAAACTTGGACACAAAACTTTTCATGTCTTTAGCTTCGAGAGTCTCCATTCCACTGTGCTGCATAAACACCTGTAATAATCTTTCATAATAAGCATGTACCGACACTTTCGGATACTGAATTGTCCTGTCAATCTTAACCCAATCAGTGTCTTTTGCTGGTATTTTCCCTTTCAAAAAGGCTATCACCTGCTGATACTTTTTCACCACCAATGGTGAAGGGGCATTTGTTATCAGATTTCTTGGGGGTTCCTTCTCTGGCTATTGCACAACCACTTTACATTCTGCCCACAGGTCACTCGGTACCACAATATCAAAAAAAGTATTCAAATCCACACACAAGATGTGAAAGCTTCACAAATCGCTCAACCTGTTTATTCAATTCCATTATTTTTTTCCTCTCAATTTTGGAAAAACATCAGTGAATGATGCAAAATCACTCCTACTCCAAGGCACATGGACATAACCTCCAGCAGGCTCTTCCCTCAGTGGAAAAGTTGAAGTGCCCTCTCCACCCCGTGAAGGCAGAGACAGCTCTTTCTTTGGCTTCTTTTGATCTTTCTTTTTTTTCCTTCTGCTTCCCCACTTAACCAACTCATTCTATTTTTGTATGCTACCAATTTACTCCTTAATTTGTGTTTTCTTTCCTGATGTTCTCATACTGAAAACGTAATTCTCATCAAAACACACACAATAGTTTTTCTGCAATGACTTTGTTGTATTAAATCTACCTCTTACATTTGGGCTAATTCAGACAATTATAATGAGCTTGTCCTGCACAATTAGTAACATCTGTACACATAAATACAAGTTCATTCTCTTGATAAGTATCTTATCGGGAAAGATCAAGGTTTCCTTGTATCATCTCATCCAATTCTAGCTTGAGCTTCACCACATCCACTGCATTTTCTATCGCTGGGAACTGAATTATTTTTCTGCCTAATTCTGAACCTTCAGTTTCTCTTGGGGATCCATTATAAAACCTAACCAAGTCATCTAGTGCTCGGGAATTCATATTATTCTGTACTATAGGGGTATTGAACTCTAACCTTCCTCTGGGACTATTGTGGTTAATACACAGAGGTGAATTCCAAATAGACATGTCAGTATTTTGCGATCTTGGAGAGGGCTCTCCTACAGGACTATGGGGCCACATGTAGCAAAGTCCGATATTGCGACTTGGAAATTGCGAGTCGGTGCGACTCGCAGTTTCCGAGTCGCAATATCGGATGCAGAACGGTGTCTCAGACACCGTCTGCGACTCGCTATGGGGTCGCAAAGACCCCCCTCAGCAATATTAATGAGGTGGGTCGCATTTTGCGACCCCATAGCGAGTCCCTGCACTCACAGGGATGGTGGCCTCCATGTCTGTGACTGCTTTTTAAATAAAGCAGTTTTTTTTTTTCATTTTGCAGCCCGTTTTCCTTAAAGGAAAACGAGTTGCAAAATGAAAAAACTTCCGAAACCATTTGGTTTCGTTTTTTCAGAGTAGCCAGTGGTCCCACTGCCTGCTCTAAAAAAATATTTTTGGTGACATTCACAAAGGGGAAGGGGTCCCATGGGGACCCCTCCCCTTTTGCGAATGAGTTGCCACCAGTGTGACACTGGTGGTAACTGCGAGTTGCTTTGCGACCGCATTCGCGGTCACAAAGCAATTCAGAATTGCGATGCGAGTCGCAAATAGGAAGGGAACACCCCTTCCTATTTGCGAGTCGCATTCACAAATTGCGAGTCGGTACCGACTCGCAATTTGTGAATGAGCATCAGGTTAGGCTGTTTGCATGCCGCAAACTGCGATTTTCGCAGTTTGCACCATGCAAACGGCTTCCTACATCTGGCCCTAAGTCTTGTCTGATTCCTGGTTGATGCTGGAGAGGCAACACAAGGGGTCTCCACCTGGGCTGAAACTAAAGGAGTTCTTCCTATTCCTGGTACCACAGAAGTATTAGCTGACATATCTCCTCCAACAGGGACTGTCAAAGTACATGTCATGGTTTCTTCCGAATCAGGTTTATACAAAGGAACTGCGGGACCAATAGTGCCTAGAACAGCAATTGATTTTGAGGTATTGGGAACAATGGAGTTAACAGGGACACTGGTCCCTGAACTCTCTCCTGCCAGGTTCTACATTTGCAACTGCACTATTCATTCCTTCCATTTGGGCTACATTATATGGAGGTGGACGTGCTGATATCAACACATCTAGGAGGTTCATCATTAGAATCACTATCTTCCCCTGAACTCTCCCAGCTTCCTTCTGTCCCTCCTTCTTCTTCCCTTTCTTTTCTTTCCTTTTCTCAAATTCTTCATTTGTCAATGCAAGGTACAATCTAGTTTCCTCTTTTATATCAGTCCTTCACCACTTCTGTTCTGCATCCCTTCTAACATTGGCACAGTTACGCACTGCCTTTCAAACTCTTCCTTGATATATTTCCCTTTCCCTAACATGAGTTGTGTGCACCCAAGCAATAAGTGCTTCAAACTGTGCAAGTTTAGGAAGTGGCTTCATTTTGTACCCTTTTCACCTTTTCACTGATTCTGAAATTAAATGTGCCATAGCATGGAAACATCAATGCAGCTTCTTCGTCCGTGATCTTATGCCATTTACTCAGCCAAATACATGTGTGAAGCCCTATGTTTATGGCCATATAATGACCTGCTGTAATGTCGGGTGGTCCCTCTTCTCCCTCCTGAACAGATATTCTCACATCTCCCCTAATAAAATTTAATATAGCTTTAAAGAATTTCATTTTTCAGCAATATTGTCAATAATCGCTAGGAATAAATCCTTTTTGTTCGCATATTTTGTCCACTGTTAACATCCAAAAACAGTGTTGCACACAATGATGTAGACAAGCAAAAAGAGCATGGCACCAACACAACCATCCAATATCAGTGTGGCACACTGTGACATTTTTCTCACATCTTGCAGCAGCTCACCCTCCCTTACAATTCTTAGTGAACAATGCAATACAAGAACAAGAACAATACCAAGCAAAATTTCAGCAACTTTGCCTGCTCCACTAAAGCATCAATAGCATTCAATCAAAGAAAAGATGGTAGGTATCGGGGCTATTCTGACTCACACTTGAGCCAAACTTCGACCAGCAGGGAATCACCTGGATTAGTTTAGCATCACCCCTTTGCAAAAGGATCCACCACACCAACCACACCTTACTCTCTCACAAAGTCCCTATCTCAATTGTGTAGCTGATTGTACCTCACATATAACATCACCAAACTTAGCAGACAAATACAACACAGTGTCTTTTACACTGATAACTTACTACTATCCCGGGATCTTAGGCTACGTCGAGCCCAATAACCTCGTCAACTTCTTTGCATTAAGCACTTACACATCTGCACAATAACTTAAAACATCTCCACATCACACCATGCAATCTCAGCAAAATACTGCAAGCTAGACATAAGTCATTGCAACACACAAACCTATTGAAACTTACTCCTCTGCTGCTACAACTCCATTGCAAGTTTCTGGATACTATTGCTCCTCCAATTTGGAACATGGGCTTAGGGACCGTTACTAGGCTGGGGCAAGATTGGGCTCTCATACAGATTCAATAACTCCCTCTTTCTCAATAACCAAACCATCCTCTGCTACCATTTGAGAGCTCTCAGAAGCATAATTTTCAATCTCACATCCGATGGATTTTTTTAAGTTGACTGAGACACCGAGGAAGTTAACAATAATAAGCAATTTAAACGTCTGTGAATCCCATTTGGCTAAATAATGAGGACCAGGGATCGATAACTGAAGTTAAGTGAGGTTATTTGAAATCAGTAATCAATCTAATATATATGCATGTCATGAAAATATTAAAATATACAGGATCACAGCTGGCAAGCTGAAATATTGCAATCAGTTCAATCTCATTAGATTAAGATATAAGGTAATGGTAGCCACAGCAACACAGACACTGAGAATTAGAAATCCATGTTCCATAAAGAAACTCATGCTCTCTCTCTTAAACATGAGCTGATTCTAAAATGATCTAATCAGAATCCTAAATAAGGAATGAGGATTATTTGAATTAAATCTTAAGGAAATTTAGAAATGCAAGAAGATGTCAGCATAGTGAAGGCTTCAGTACAAGTCCTCCAGGAAAAGGAATGTGTTTATCATGAAGCTTCACATTTTTAAGAATAAAAGGAAGCAGAGCGGTCTGTGCCCCTCAAAGTCTAAAGGAACCTGCCCTAACTTCTCACAGCATAAGCATTGATTAAATCAAACAAACCCATCAACATCAATGATATTTCTTTCCTCCCTACCATGAATTAATGAGCTCCTTTTCTGTTGTGTGCATTTGCAACATTACCTGAATTTCTCATCCTACAGAACTAGGACAGTTACTGCAACCTTGAACATCCCACGTTCCTGGTACGCAATGAATAGGAGACTTCAGCTGCTCATTTGGTCTTCACATCTCTTGCCAAGATTTATCTTCTCAGGCCTTTCTGTCAGCAAACTAATACATATAATAATACTCTTTTTCTTTAGCTAACAAAGCCTTGACATGCACCTGCAAAGAAAAAGAACAAGCAGGCACAGAGAAATACATTTCAGAATTTAGGCCTTTAGTTAGTTAAATTTAGCCTGACTCTTGTGTACTTCAAATACATGGTTATACATGCACACATATAACTTTGAAAATAAATGCAGAAAGTAAATAAAGAATACATGTTTACTTCTAGAAATACAGAGTAGCGTGTAAAGTCAAAATAGCGCTTATCCACCTATGATGCACAAAGAGCATGCAAATGTTTACAGTTAGTGCAAAACCCACTGAACTGTTTCACAGAATTAGAACTTGTTACTTGCAATTTCATGAGGATGTCTACAATAGTTGCATGACTCAACTCTCTCAGTAGAATCTTAACCTCTGATCTGCCAATTACAGGCATTATGGAGTAGTAGGTACCTTAACATTACTGCAAACCTGCATGAATATGGTCACAAGTTGCCCATGAAAAAACACAGATAAAACTGAATGTATCGAAAAGTAGACGTGTAGAAATGTATGTAATCTACTTTTGCATAATTATTTCAGCAGAATTAAGCATAATTACATGACATGCGAAACCGTTACTTTGCATTGTATTTTAGTATGAAAGGCAGCCTCAATTTTTGGCTGAAGGACGCATTGAAACAAAAACACTGCGATCAGCACCACTTATGTTCTGTTGTTCCCATGCACACATGGTAAATTTTTACTGTGTATAGCATGTGACTACATGAAGTTGCGTAATGATATAATTGCAGGTATTTCACGTAACATAAAATTACACGAATTACACGCCTACTGAAAAGGGAACACAATTGCCTGGAGGCTCATTCAGCTGGGATATTGAGGGCAGGCTAGGAGGATGTCACAAGAGCTGTGAGAGCTGAGAAACGTATACAACATGCTTGTATCTCAAAACTCACATATAACTGAGCTCTCACAAAACACCTTTGTTCTCATGTTGGGAGGGGATGCGGCCAAGCAGCTAGAGCTGCCACCTGTGGAACCAGGTT
Source organism: Pleurodeles waltl (assembly GCF_031143425.1). Lineage (NCBI taxonomy): Eukaryota > Metazoa > Chordata > Amphibia > Caudata > Salamandridae > Pleurodeles > Pleurodeles waltl. Next base: position 698,582,560 of record NC_090447.1, read on the forward strand.
TGAATCCTGGCTTTGACTCATAATCCTCTGACCCTGGCAAATTACTTTGGCCCTGATAACGAGTTTAGGTGTTGTTGGTGGGTCATAACTTGCAGATTTTGGTGTTTCACACACCAAAATCCGTATGACACTGTAAGTACAATATGCTTTTCCCCCGGTAAATGCTGAGACGTTTGATCTGCTGATATTTAATGAAGGTTGAGGTATTTAACAAATCTCATAATTATCAAATGTGTTAAATAACTTTCAACTTGTAATTCGAACCCCTTTGCCAGCAGGGGCTTATGCAGCAGTTGGAAAATACCGACTAATTTGTAATCAGATCCTTAATCTTCCTGTACCTAAAAAAGAAAGGTGGACACTTTCAGCCTTAAGGGACAAGGGCTGCTTTAAAAAAATGGAAACCTTCAGTAAAAGCAAATGGTGGCATGGAGGTCTGTTGCCTTCCACTCTCTTCCTCCCCTGTATTTGCCACCTTTTACAGGGAGTTACAAAAATGCTCCTGCATCATAAATATTAAAAAGGCAGTTTGTTGACTTCCTGAAATTCCTAGGCATTTTATGCTAATACTGATTAGTACCTCAATTGCCACGCAAAATGAAGGTGGGCTTACATAGTAGATACAGTGCAAAAACACAACTGCTTAGAAACCTGAAATTAGTAGTTAATGCCATTATTTCTAAGTCAAAAAAGTGCACCAAAGCAAGTTTAGAGATCAAATGGAACTTAAACATTTAATAAACATTCCCTTAGAGGTTGCTGAGATAAACAATGTATTAAATTAACAATGTACAGGAGTTCCTCTTCAATACTCTTCCCTTCAGTTATATTAACAACCCCCTATTACGCAAGCTACTACAGAAGTTAGTAATAAGTTAGAAAAGTAAAACATTAACAATACTTTACAACTTCTTTTATTCAAGCAAATTCTCTAGTTCACAATGTTACAAGCAACTATTAAATAATACAAGCTATAATATGCTCCTCATTATAATGCAAGGCCATTCTTAAAACTAGTGTGTGTGTGTGAGACCATTGTCCTCTGGCAGTCATTGGTTGCTAGGCAGTATATGCAGGAGATACTCTAATTGCTTCCAATGGCTACAATACTCTTGTACTCCAATTTATTATCAAATTACTCCCTTTGCACACCTGTTGTCATTAGGATAAATAATCCAGGGTTACTACAGGAGGTGGTAGTAGGTTTAGAACCTAGATTCAGTGTGGCACAGTGATTCCACTCAAGAAACCCAACTCATATTCAGAGCTATGACCTTTAAAATGAACAAGGATTTAGTTATGGGTAAGTAAAGTAGGAAGGTAAAGTGAAGCAAGATAAAACAAAACAGAAGTCCCAGAGGCTTCTAAAGATGAGAAAGATTTCTAGAGCTTAGAACAGTGGTTCTTAGCCTGTGGTCTGAGGATGCCTGGATGGCCCTACTGGCTATTGTCGAGACCAATCTACAAGGAATGCGTTCTTCTTCCCACGTTCACTCACAGAGGCAGCATGGTCCCATAATCCCTGGAAAGCATCTGACGGCCAGAGGATAGGATAAACCGGGTGCTTACTGATACTCCCAAGGGAATGGGGTTTGAGAAAGAACAATAAACTAACAAAAGAAACTAAAATAACAGCCTGATGGATGGATTCATCACATGCTAATTTGAGAGTAAGTACCCTTGGAGCAAAATATGGGATCCCACTGGTGGTGTGAAGGGATTGATATGTTGTGCAGCAGTATGGTTAAATCACATCACTTTACAGCAACCTCAATCTAAAGAAATAGCACAGTTTACCTGACCTTACCCTTAGAGTCAGGGATGCCTCACTGTCCTTGTCTGAATTCCTCCGAAAGGATATGGTCACCTAGTAACCTATATTGTAGAGTGCTCACCTGATAGGAACCAGCCTTTATATGGAGAAAGTCCCTGTTAAGCATCACAGGGAATATACGTCACACAGGGTTAAGCGATAATCCACTGTAGTCACTGCAAAGAGATGAAGAACTGTTATCAAAGACCTCACACAACCACTCTTCACACACTCTTGACACGACACATGGGTGGAAGTATTCAAGAAATCAGAATGGTTCATCATAAGCCTTTCACAATGAAACTCTAGAACACATAGCTTTAGGAACGTAGTGCGGAAACATGTAACAGTATTCCTTATGGTATGAACACTGCATTTATAGGATCAAAGTATCGCAACAGAGAATGTACTAAATGTCAGAGTAAGCACAAATAACATACAAGCAATAGCCGATACCATTGTTAAGTACCACAATTCCTTAAAACATTTTGCACCTATGGGCTGCTATTACCGTCCTGCAAGAACGTCAGAATGCCTTGGGGGCTGTACTCAGGGTACCACAGTGCTTGGTCACTGCTCTGATGATTGTAAGCATGTAAGCTGTCTCCAATGACAGCACACAAAGCAGGAGCGTGGCTCCAGGGCTCTTTGAAGTTGCCCAACAGGACTCACTGGAATCCCAGAATCTGGAAGCTGAGCATCTCTTTCTCAAGCCGGAAGTTCAGTGCAAAGCACCAAGCACTTCCTGGGTGGGGTATAAATACCCCTGGAACCAAAATGGCCACCGGGAGTTACCAATGCGGCTCCAGCAGCATAGAGCCCCCTGGACTGCAAGGAGCGCAGCCCCAGCCACGACGGGCCTTCCAAACTCCACTGCTCCAGCAGAAAAGGGCCAGTAAAATCAAAAGGCTTAATGAGAACTGTTGCTGGGAGCTGTTCTATACTGCATGACTTGTCTTGCTGCATTGTGGTTCTTCAAGGGGTCCTTTAAGGAGCACATTTCTCAGATGGAGGAGCCATAGCATGCATCTGGAAGGCTAACAGTGCAGCTACCCTGTGTAACCTCATGCATCACCACCCACTGAGCACATACATTTGCCCTTCATCCCCTCAGCATAGTGTGAGTGTGCTGTAGAGTGATGAAGATGGTAGTGCCATGCAGTGGACCAGGGTATCCAAACGTTAGCAAGGGCGGGGGAATGGATGACGCAATTTGCAATGCGTCTGCATTTCTGTTCCCTGACACCTACTAAGAGGTCCAAGCATGTTTTCTCCTCCGGGCCAGGACTGAAAAAAAACAACATCCAAGGCCGATGGGATCTTTGGACCCAGTGGAGAGTGTGGTAAAATCAAACACATTCAATCAAATCCCAAACAATACAAAACAAATTGAACACAATAACCAATTGGACCATGAAAACAAAACTCCAATCGATGAAAAGTTTCAAAGTTTTATTATAACCACAAAGCCAAAGTCATGTAAATGGTGCACAAAATGAAGTTATACAAATTAATGAAAACCATAGGCTAACCAAATCTGCGAAACAAGTTTCATCTGTCCAATATCGAAATCATTAAACATGCCAACAAAATTGCACAAACAAGTAATGCTAAAATTTGTGCAACGGAAACAGTCTTCTATCAGATGAGGGTGACATAGGTCAATAATCAGATTCACATTTCAAAAACATAAATTTTATGTTTTTGGTTCTGCAATTCAACATTTCAATTTAAGAGGATGGTTCATTAACAACAATCAAAACATCAAATTTAGGAGGATGGTCTAAACAATTTGACCAATCAACATTAGGAGGATGGTTTATATCAAAATCAATTAATCAACATCAAGAAGACAGTTATTCCTTTTTACTGTTATAAATTAGGACAAGCATGTGTGGGAACGGTCTAACATATGAGGGCAAAAGCAAAAAGAAAAAGAGAAGGCAAAAATAATTTGGAAAAATCATCTATCTCGGGTTAGATTAGTCTAACTAATCAAAATAAGAAGAAAACAGGTGTCAGCATGCTAAACTAATCAAAATAAGGCAAGTAAAATTGGCATTGCAATTGTATACCTCTCCCAGCAAACAGCAAGCAACTCAGAAACCACTGCCAGACATGTTAGATCTGGCAGAATGCATGAGGAACATCAGGAAATGCATAACATGAGCTACATATCAGGAACAGGTCTGGGACCAGTTAACAATTGAAATCCAGAGGGGCAATTTAGCAGATACATGAAGAATTTAGCAATAGAAGCATCAAGTGGGGACTTAACAGTAGATGCATCCAAAGGACTCAACAGCATGAGAAGCAAGAAGGGGATTGAACAGCATGAGGGCCAAAGAATAGACTATATAAAATGACAAATATGCAATGAAATTTAGAATGCCCATTAGGTTTGCAACATCTCCAGGTCTTCTCAGGGTAAGAGTGAAGTCATCTTTCATTCAGTGTGAAAACGGCAGTAGTTAGCAACTCTGTACATTAGTTGATACAATTCCAAATCTTCTGATGGCTCAAAACATTTACCTCCTTTCATATGGGAGCAAACATTTAAGCCATAGCACTGCTCTATTTGCAGTCGTCATGTGTTTAATGTTACAACAATTCAAGTTTATTACTAAATAAGCTTACATACAATACAATAAAACTCTTCATTAAACATGTAAAACAGCCTAGTGGAAAAAAATCTGGGTTAAAGGGCAAAAAATTATTCAGCTTTTTCATTCTGCTGCAATATGAAATTTCAGGCCTACTTGTGCTAATACAAGAAATAAACATATTAATATAAGCACTAATAAAAACACGCAATTATAGAACTCATTAATATATCTCATTAGTAATATCATAAAATATGTAAAGTATTTACAGTATTATTTACAATCTTTGTTAACACATCACATTAAGTATGACAGACATGCATTTATTTTTTTGCACTGTGTGTTACTCCATGGTAATAAAATCATATGAATCAACATAACTCATAATTATTTTCTAATCAGAATGTCTCATTTTAATGATTAATTCTTCTCAAACATTGTTATAAACCAAGTTAGCATTTAATAAGCGTGAGTAGGCACAACGTCTGCCATGGTAAAGACGGTGCAGAATATGGGTAGGCACAATGTCCACCATCTGTTAAACATGCACACTTTACAATTCATGTTAATCCATTTCTGTTAGGCTTTTAAATCTAAATATAAAGTCTCCAAGTGCTGATTTCTGTGTAATACAAATTCCACTCTACAGGGGATCGGCAACTACTTACAAAATTAAGTGATATTAACAGATTAATAAGGTGCACATAAATAAAGAAGCAAAATTGAAAATGTTAAAATGTATACATGAAGTAATTCAAAATTAAGTTGGAGTCCTCAGTTGATTTATGCAAGCAGTGCAAATGCATCATACAAAATGATGAGATGGCCTCAGTTGAATTTAGGAACGCCCCAACCTCACCATTAAAATGAAAATGTTGATTTTTTAAAATATTTGTATATTAAATAAAATATTTCATCACTTGTTTATTTGTTTGATGGATGCTTGTTCCTGTATTGTTTTATATTGTTTTAGGGTAAAATCATCAAAATTGCTTAAGGTGAGGTTCTCGGCTTCCAGTAATCACTCAGTGGGGGTGTCTGAATTCCAATAATGATGCAGTGGGGGTGTGCAGATTCCAGTAATGATTAAGTGGTGGTAGTGGGTCCACAGACGTCAGAGGGTTTAGAACCACTGGCTCAGAAAGTTTAGTCACAAGTTTAATCAGAAATTGGATCATGTTACATTGACCACTGATCCAGTTTAATATTCTTGCAAGTATTTGAGTTTGCTGTAATCTGTGTGACCTTTATTATAGTTTTTCTCTTGACTCCAGAGCCAAAGTGGAACTCTCAGTGGGCTGGAGACCCAGTCACAGTACTAGTACCAAAATGCTCAAAACCGACCACTCCATGGCATCTGGCATTCCCAATCACACAAATGTGATGCTTCAGTTAAAATAAATGGAAGCTGGTCAATAAAAAATTCTAGTGTCCCGTTAATGAGGCCACCTGATATCTGGAGGCTGGAAATGGAGGCACCAAACACTGTTCAGAGGAGCTCAATTATTGTTTCATATGGCCTACAACAAATATTTATTCACTAGAAATGGGCATAGCACCTAAGGTAGGCTCCCTAATGGGTAGCAAACCTTAGGGGTCTGTATCTCGTAAATGGCTAGCCACACTAAGATTATCTGTTGACTTGGCAATCCTTTTCCAGATGGAAGCTGAGTGAGTATGATATAATAAAGCCAATGGTTCCACTGTATTATTCAATCAATAGGAAGAACTCTATTGAAAGTGCTAGCACACCTGGTCCTTAGTAACTTAACTTACAAGGGGACGCATAGAGTATCCTAGCCATGTAGTGACCAGTGTGATTAATACGCAATCAGTAACTACTGACAGAAAATATTGATCAACTCAAAATATCATCAACAATTCATAGAATAACCACAACTCAAATATGTTTTAACAATTGTTATTCCCTATTGATTACAATACTAAGGCATATGGTTAATTCAACTCTATTAGTCAAATTCAATATCAGTTCGATAACAACCGCCAATGTTATAATCTAATCAATGTTTGTAAAAACATCTGCTCTAAAGCCTCAACATAAGCTAGTAAAACTGAATAAGCAATCATTAATAGCAGAGTTCAGCAATTCAGTCTGTCAGTCATTTGTCAGCATCACCCAAGGTACCCCCATCTAACCCAGATTAGCATCAGCATGTGGGACTTCATGCGAAAACAATTTGTAAAAAAGGAATTTGGAACAATCTCTAACTAAGTGAAACTATAAAACAGCACAGTTGGTACCTAGAAGAAAAGGCACAAAAGCTAATCAGTCACATTGTCGTAGCTACCTATCCACAGAATGGATCAGCAACAAAGTCAGTCTTTGTCTTCAGGTCATCAATCGATCAGCAAACACATTAGGCTTTCAATAGCACAAGCCCAATGACAGGATCTTGGAACACGTCTTGTGATGTCATCAATTCTCCCCCACATCCTCCGCATTCTCAGGTTTTAGCCCCTTGTCATGACTTTTTATTAGCGTTTCTCAGTCCATGCCCCTAATTCCTAATTGGTCAGTCAATCAGCAGATATGACTCTAACCTATGATATTAATTTTTCAAATCTATGAGTTCTAATATTTCTTCTTTCTCAGTTCACGGATTGGTCCGCTGTACGATGTCTTCATCATCTGGCTCTTCAAGTGTCGAAAATGTTGCATGTTCTTTTTCAGTCAGTGCTCTCATTGTTCAAGTCCTGGGAAAGTACATTTAGCCTATCCTACACATAATTGTATCAAATTGACTTCATCATCTCCTGTCCGTCGGTACATTGCAGAAAATTCTAGCTAAGCGCACAGTTCACGGTCGGGTTATAGGCATCAGCAACTTCTACAGTGTTCGGTTATTAATTCTGTTTCTGCACGAGGCCTGGCAAAACTAGGCCATGACTCCAGCTAAGTTAGGTCTACGATATAAGGCAAAACATAGGTTATACATCTCATTATAATATATTACTAATTTTTTATTATTCATTTACATTATTTTTATACATTCCAATTACTTTTCGTATAATTCATAAACATTGACAGCAACTCTTCGTGGTCACATTTTCTGAACGTGCATATTAATTTCTCTATCTATTCATTTTAGCATTTCTTTTCATTAGTTAATTATGCATAGTACTCATTAATAATTTTAATTAGCATATCTGCTTCAGCAAAAGCAAAACAGTGACTCAAGCAAGCCGAAACGTTGCTAAAGAAGACACAGACACAGATACAGAATAAGTCAAATTTAATACATCACAACAATATATGGTACAGAGCATCATGTAATCACAAGTGGGTGGTGCAGAGCTTATTGTAAGTGTGTTGTCCATTTATATGATAATTGACCTAAGAAAATAATGTGCAAGATAGTTTAAGTCTTGCTCATGGCATTAATAGTTATTGTACTAAATCCTAAAACAAATGCCATGCCACTTGAAATGTGTGTCAACTGTGCGTCCTTCAGCAAAATTTGTTGGGCTGGGAAAACAGATTACCTTAATTGCTTTCAAAAGATGTATTCCTTTTCACTGTCAAACCTATGAATCCGTTGTTTTGCATTCTACCAGACGTTTCGCACCAAGCACATTCCTAAACTGGGTGGCCCCTTTGTACGGGCCTGGGATTTGAATTGATGACCTATGTATGAATGTATGGTTGGGTTTGGTTGCTTATTGTTAATACTGATTTGTTCAATATCTAGTTTGTTAATGGTTCTTGGAGGTTATTTTGAAAGTAAATGAGTGTGATCCAGCTAAAGATATTTGTAGTGTGTTGTTAAGTGTATGGGCGTGAGTGCCAAAGGACTTTGCATTTTTTTGTTGACTTGGGTGGTCAGTTTGTCTGTTGCACCAATGCAGATGTTTCCTATTTAGCACTGCTAGCCAGATACGTTATGAACAGGATAAGTGGCATCAGAGCTCTGAAGTTATAGAAATTATTAGGAGTGAAAACTAATTAACATCTCTGGTGACATCACAGGAAGTGATGTCAGACACATTTTCATATCAATGGAAACACAAGAATAGACATCAATAATACAGTAATAAACCAAATATAAAAAAGTAGAACTTCACACTTTCTCTAAAGTTGACTAATGACTCACGAAAGTAATGTAGCAGCACTCTGATGTGTCCAAAAGGGCTTTCATTTTCAACTGAGAGGTCTATAGAAGAACATCCCTCTGGCAGAATTTCTTCTGAAGCCCCTGGAAATCATAGTAACTGCTCTGCATTCACCTGACCTCTAAATGGAATAATTTTAATGCGTTTAGTTTGGAACTTTTCATCAAGTGTGAAATTTAGCCTCTTATGAGTTACATACAGCGCAGTCCGAGCTCCAAATGTGTGAGGCTGACCCACAGTAAGTGAGACTTGACGTATCTGTAGTGTGTTTGAGTAAACTTTAACTGAATGATTTTACGATATATGTTTGTGAGGCTGCTGTTAAGTTGTCAATTACATGGCTCGGGTGCAGTACTGGACATTGAGGGTGTCAGGAGGCCTGTATAGCATGTTCTGTTATAACAAAACAAATTAAGAGCGTAATTGGAAAGGTATGGTGCACTGAGTGTGTTAGATGGAAGGTGCTGTTGGCCTTCCAATGTTGGACGACTATGGCAGTTAGCAAGTTTGTTGGCAGCTTGTGGTGAGGCCTGCCTATAGTGTAATGTTTGAGTGCTTGCATTGTGTGCAGTGCTTAATTTGTGCTTGTTGTTTCCGGTGCTGAGCACCTGTACTTATTTTTGAGGGCTGGCGCTTAGTCTTCTGCCTCAAGCATGTATTGCGAGCAAAAGACAGGAGAGACGGAGGAAGAGAAAAACTAAAAATCGTCACAAAGGCAGAAAGCTGCAAGAGGGAGCTGAAGGGGCAGGGAGTGGCTTTAAATGGATTGAAGAGGCCCGAGATGGCTTCAGGATTACGCTGCTTCTGTATTCCGTCCTCGGACATTTAAATGCAGCAGCCGCGTGTTTAAGGGGAGGGCTTTGGGCATCGGCACGTTTTTATTTACAAATTAAGCTCTGATTGTCTGTCTTGGATTTGGTAAATGTTGGTAGCATAGTGATAACCAAATACCTGGTAAATCTTTGGCACCTGGCTGGCTAGACAGGGATGTGAGAGCACAACAGGGATGATGGGGAAGCTTAGAGATAGAGAACGAGGGAGGGAAAGGGATAGTCATAGAAAGAGAAATTGAGCAGGACAAGAGAGCTAGAAAATCACTGTGCATGTGTTCGTGTACGCGAGTGAGTGAGTGTGTGGGTGAGTGAGTGAGTAATTGTCTTTCTGGTGATGGAGCATATGTTTTCAGAGGATCACAAATAAAGATACTACGTTAGAGGGATACTAAGACTAAGAGAATCTCTGGTAAGCAGGAGACTAATCTGCTTGTCTTCTCTCACTGTCTGCATTTAGACCTAAGTGAGTACATTTATCTGCAAGAGCAACATGCTGAAGTGGGAGATAGTGGGAGTTAGAAATTTGAATTATGGGAGCACTGTGCTTTCTTGCTAGTCAGATGTCTCTGTGGTGGTGCTGAACATTTTCTTGTGAAGTTTAAACAAGGAGCCAGGTGTGAATTTCCAATGCCCGTCCAGATCTATTTAGTGGAGAGTTGTCATTGACGATCACAGAGTGTCATGTTTCAAATCAATTGAACATCATGTTTTCTTCACCAGAGGGGAAAGTGTAGAGCCAAATGGTCAAAGAGATGCATATTCTAGGAGAGGCATGTGAAACGTCCTGAGCTGTATCTCTCTAATTTGACGAATACAGAAATTGTAAAACTGGGTGACTACCTCAGAGCGGAGCAAGATGCCGAGCTTGTGAGGCAGAATAGTCACTCTTGATCAGTCCTTCGCAAGGGGAGGTATAATCTGATTGTTACTGCAAAGAAAACATTGATGGAAGCTCCATTTTGTGCATGAATTCATCGACCTAGCAAATGTGTCTCCAGACATGTAAAATGCAAACAAAACATACACAACACATATGCCACTTGTCTTAACTTAAAATATATGTAATACAGAAAATGAAGGAGTCTTGAAGTGGAGGGGCTGAGTGGAGATTTTATAGATTGCATCCTTGGGTACAGGTAAAAACTCCTGTTGCCCTTTACTATACAATCAGCAGCCACTAACCATAAGTCTTTCTCTAGCCTGTTGAGGTGGAAGTAGATCGGTCCACCAGAGATATTGTTACACTTTGGGTGCAATATTGGACCAGCAGAACCTTGTGCTCTGCTGGCTGCGCAACAAAAACCTAGAGCACCTATGAAGGAATCATAAATAGTTGTGTTCAGTGGGGCAAGGCAAGTCACAAAAAACAAAAATGGTCAAGAGGGCTGCACATTTAGGCAGCTGGATAACTTTCTTCCATATGTAGTTCATGTAAAACACATGTATTACTACATCTTAAACACTGAATTCCTAGCAAAAATAGAGGGCATAGATATTCTGGACAAATATTTAGGCGACAGAGAGAGTATATGTAAGCTTGTGGAGTGCTCACTCCTAGAAACAGAAAATACATTCACGAAAAAAGAAGATGCGTTAAAAGAGGCCACAGCCTGTGACTTGACCTCCTCTTTCTGCTTGCATAGTGGATTATGGGAGTATTATTCTTATAAGTCCAAGGATGTCCTACAGGAGGCTGCTGGATTGTATTGTAACATCTATATAGCGTTTCCTACCCCCTGATGGATCTGTAAAGTGCTCCAATTTGCATCAGGTTCCTGTGTGCCCTTTGGGAGTGCAGGACTGAACAAGGTATTGTGGCGTGAGGTTTGGAGATGTGCTGCAAACATGGTTCTTTAGCATCACTGTGCAAAACCATCAGGTGTTAAGGAATTGTGTGCAATTAGGCATAATCACACAGGCAGAGGTTTAGTCTTGAGGATTAAATCATAACATAGTAGTTATAAAGGTCAGAAAAAACAGTTTTTTAAGGGCTTGCATTGCCCTTGCTTGCAGCAAGTCATTGCAAGGCAGTGCAAGTCTCTTAGTGGGATTTACTAAGCCATGCAAAGTCACCTTTCATGGCTCTGCGTGCTTTAGTAAATCCAAAGTAATGCAAGACAGAGTATCTTGCTGCCATGTGGTACCTTGCGGCAGAAAGGTGTTCCATGGGTGGAGTAAGGCTGTTCCCAATCATCTACCCATGAATTTCGGCGAATTTCCAGATTTACGAAGAGTTATAAACTTGGAAATGCATCAAAATGGCACATCTTCCAGACCCAAGTGTAACGAGGAGAAATATTTTTATTTCTCTTTGTTACTACCTTTGTTATGTGTGCAGGATTCATATCACACACAGAGAAAGGAAAATGCCTTTAAGGATTGTTTTGTACATGAAGGTATCTCTTCCTGCCCAAGAATAATCCTACCTATAACACAGGCACACTTGCACCTCGGTGCAAGGGTGCCTCCACTGGCGCTAGACAGCACAGTGCGCCAGTGCGAGGAGGCAACATAAATTCACTATATCTTTGTAAATATGGTTTCTGATGTGTCCCATTCACCAGTGCAAAACAGTGCAGCAAGTTGCCTTGCTGCAATATGTTGTGTGAAATGTTAATACATCTAGCACATACATTTTGTGTCAGGATTTTGGATGTTGAGCGTTCTGGGTTCAGAAATTGGCTATTATGTTATGAAGTTCCATTATTTGACTATTTAATCTTCAAAGATACTTACGGAATAGTGAAGCTTTTTCTCCTTTGTGAAAACAGCTGCACAGATTCTGCAGTGACATTTCAGTGTTATTTTGTCAATAGGGTTATCTGTATTTTTCCAGTGCCTTCAAAAGATGTTTTGCTTGATTTGAGAAGTTTCAGTCATCCACATGACTTTCCAGCATTGATGGGATTCTGTAGTGGTCTTAGTTGGAATTATGTTTTTGTAGATTGATGTCAGACAGTGATAGAATTATTGAACTGAGATCATTGACCTGTTGTCAGGATGTATGGTGTATTATTTATAACTTGGCAGGCACTGGGCCTCAGTACTCCAAAACTGCTCACACAAGTTCATTTTAAGGAAGGAAAGGCTGTGGTGGTCACAGCGTGTTGGTGCCACTTGTGAATGGCTTAATCCCTTCGAGAATGCACCATGCAACAACCCTTGACAACTAAATTAAATTTCCAAAAATCTTTTAACACTCACATTGTTAGCAAATGGCGCCAGACATCTTGAACCACTGGGTAAATGTTTTTGTGTGTTTCAGGGTCCTTGCTAGGCAGTTGTGCTATAATGTTGCGGTAGCAAAGACTACTGGTATTTTATGATATCTATATGTGGTTATATGCAAAGGTACAACTGTACATGAGTGAGACCAGCTAGGAACTGTGGACATTATTTAGTGTTTACTAAATAGGGACCTCCACCACAAACCTGGCAGAGTATTCTGTTCCCAGGCTATTGATTTACCGGCTCAATTTAGAGTTGAGTGAAGTGTCATGTTTCCACCAGCAGAGCCTCCTCTGAATCTGGCATTGAAAACCTTAGATCAACAATCCCAGGGACTCTTGAGCCATTGGTCTAAATACCTCAGACAGTCCGTCTTCTTTAGGACGCATGTTCTGATGTACTTTTTTCCTGTGTGGCACCCCGCGGGAAAGACTGCTGTTCCAAAATGGAAAACAGAAAATTGATCCCCACACACAAGGACAAAACTCTCAGCATGCTATGGATATTCATTTTTTTCTCCCAAAAGCAGACTCCAGCTTTGGAAGTTTACACTTGTAAAACAAAACATGCAGACGCATTGAAAAAGGCTTCAGTATCTTTCGAAGAAGCTGCAGTGGTTCATCTGCAAGCTCTGGTGGGCAGTCGGAGATATTTAAATATGATGGATTGTAGTTTGCAAAGACAGCATAGTACATGCCTTTGCTGCCCTAGTGGACTTGAGTGCAGCCCGATGTGGTCTAAATAAGGAACTAAGTCAATGATCACCAGAGAATACATATTCACACAGCTAAAAGCAGTTACTCGACAGAAGAAGATGGTTATTGAATATTTATGTAGTCACTGAAGTCTTCAGTGTCGGAAACATTAGCTTCACACTGGCACATAGAGTTGGTTGCATAGTGATACTTTTAAGGTATACCCCTTTAAGTGTTAAGGTTTAGATGCAACACCCTAATGCTTTTGGACATATTATTAAGATATCTCATCTTGCCTTTAGATATCCACTTCGATATGGAAACATCAGTGGGCAGCAATGTGGCTAGTTAGGGTGGTGATATTCAGTGTGGTCATTTTCTCTTACATCCTATTTCACTTTCCCAATTTCTGCTATTGATCAACATATTTGTACTATCTGCGGTCAATTGTGGATACTGTGATGGCTGAAGAGTGCATTGTTCCCATTGGATCTAGACTGCAAGTTTTGTGTTGTTCTGACAGCTGTTAGGTACAAAAGTGTTAAGTAGAACACATATGATGGGGCCACCAGTTTTCTACAAGCTGTCGTAGTAGTTTTAGCAATTGCAACTGTAGACTTTGCTGGAGGAGAAGAGGTAACAGCAGTCATTTCATCACCTTGGAGAGAGCTTTTTGCTTAAAGGGCAGTTGTTCTTTGCGAGCCCCTCACCTGCGTTTCAGGTATTCCGATGGGGCAATGTCAATTCCTCAATCCTGGAAAGGACTAATGTGACAGCGATGAAGAGTACAGTGCCCTCTCGCAAGTCCTCAAGGAGAAGGGGGTTTTGGGAAGAGAAAAACAGAAAATACCAGCTTCTGCTTTGTGGATTGCAGAACCTGACTGCTGGACCCTGGACTGAGTGTCTTGTTGGGCGTCAGGACTTCTGATTTCTCAAAATACTGGGTTCTTGTTTTTTTAGGATTCTGGGTTGCAAACAAATTACTTCATTAATACAATGAACTTTCATAAACTATTGTACATTGTATAATGTCAGTTATTGTTGGCACAGTGTGCATATGTTTCTATAAGGCTGAACGATTCTCTTCCTCTTTTTACAATACTTTCAGAGTCTTTGAAGCCACGCTCTAACTCAAAAACAATCAACTTGACTAAAGGGCCTTTTTGTATTGTGGTGTAATCTCTTGGCAATACCAGTTTTGATAAACTTGCTCTATTTCTAATCTGCTAATTCTCAGGGGAGCACTTATTACAGGAAATACGTCTTTACTCAATGTCTGTTTAGCGGTATCTTGGATTCCCACCTAAACGATAAATCACGCTAGTTCTTACTGTCATAGACAGAGCTCTGTTTTGTTTCATTTAAGCAAATAATCTTTCTTTACCTTAAAATGAAGTTACTTGCTTGAAAATTTCAGAAGTACTTAAAATGTTTTTTTTCCACCTTTCTTATTTTCGCTCTTTTACAGGAAATACAAGATCATCAGCAGAAGATTGAAGAGGAGAGCTGGGGCTCCGCAGGAAGCCGACCGCAGGGCGAGGATTGCCGGAATTCGACTTGAGGCTGTCCGGAGCACGAGAAATACTGGACCTCATCTGAAAGCTGGTTAGAGAACGAGGAACACTGGAACTTGACTGGAGGCAGGCAGAAGAACAAGGAACTTGACTTGCATTAGCACTTGACTGAAGGCAGGCTGGAGGACAAGGAACTTGATTTGAATGGAAATAGGTGAGCAGAGCAATAGGTATGAAGCCTAGCAAGGCTTCGTTCTCACAAGCATCCTTAAGTAATCAAATGTGCACATATGCCTTTTGGCAGTTGATTGCTTGTGAAGGAAATAAGAAATTATCCTCCTGATTGTGGCAAATGTTCAATACAGATCACATTGTGAAGAGCACATGCTTTGGCAGCTACATTTAGAGCAGGTGGAAATGCAGTTGGTTGCTTGTTAAAGAAATGAGCAATTAGCCTCCTGATTGTGGCACATGTTCAATACATATCAAGTTGTGAAGAGCACATGTTTTAGCAGTTACAGTTAGGGCAGGTGGAATACATTGTGCATATTCAACAAGCACTGATTATAATATGTGACACATATAACAAGTATTGGTAAATGCAAACGTCATGTTCAAGGATGTGATGAATATACCCAAATAAGTCTGAATGTTGTAAGCAATAGCATCTTGCTGTAATCAAGCTCTTGGATGTGCTAGTGTACCCACAACAACAGTGCACCTTGTGCACAGCTCTGGGAACACTGAGTTGGAAATCCAGCAAATTTTACCTTTTCCTCTCTGACCAGTTAACCCCACTAGTCAGGTACATACCTCACTAGTACTTAATGGTGGTACTTCCTATTTGCAAACTAAATGGGCTGCTTTGTGACCCTTCTGAAATAACCTATGAGAATACTGATCATAGTAGCTAGTTGTTGGTGTGCCTGTTATCTACCACGGTTTGTTAAAAAGTTTAAAGATTGTGGCATTTTCAAAATGAGTCGGAGGCCAAGATGTTAAAATCAATGGTGAAAGACTGTCTGAGGCCATTTCTGCTATGTGTTTTATTTTGGTAAAGTGTTCAGTAGAAAAGGGAGCGAAGCAGAGAAGTCTAGGGTATAATGGACCACAGGGTTCCTCAATGAAACTTAATTGTTGAAAACCATAAAGAAGAGTGGCTGAAGAACTTAGGAATACATGGTGGGTCTGTAAATATCACATAAGCACCTAGATATATAGAATGTAAAGTTCGCTAAGAAAGATGGGACCCCTTCAACCCCCCAAAAATCCAGTTTAAACTATAACAGTATATTGAACCTACTAGTGTGGTATTGGAGGCATATAGAGCAAAGGCTTTTTGTACCCTACACATACTCCCATTGAAGCTGGACACAGCCTGCTCATAGAGCTAACTGATCCAAGGCTTGAACTGTTGCGGAAAGGTGCCATTCCCCAGACAACCGCAGAGGTTCGGTGTATCTGAAAAAAGTTAACTTTGAAGTTTATTTTCTGATGTTACAGTGCATGAGAGTATCTGGGGAAGTATACATTTTCTTAGAGTAGCATGAAGGATGGTCATAGTCTTCTGTGGAGAGTAATAGCTGGTGCTGGAGATATGTGGCAATGACGCATCTTCTTGAGCTTGTCTGAGCAGGGCCTCACTTTCATCCTTCGTGATTAAGCTTTGATACAGGAATAGAGGAATTTATGTGCTGGGACCTGTCAGGAGTGTATGTGATATTAATTAATCTACGTTTTGACATAGTAGTATTCTGAGATCAGTGACATAGCATCTCTATCAACGGAGACGGAAGATGTTGCCTTTAAGCTTGGCTAAAAACAGCAAGTTCCCTCTTCATCCTTAGAAAGTCGACTGCCAGTCTATCTTGCCTGTCTCAGTGCATTGGAACAAAAAGACTGCAAATGTTTGGACTATTCCTTTCACAATTACTAGTCAGAAACATAGATTCTATAGTGTACTTTAGGATAAAGTATAAATTCAAGATTCAGATCATGTGGCACCCAAAGTTGCTATATTCTCTTGAAGCTTACCTGATGCCTCAATTCCCACGGCTCAGCCACTCATTCTGTCTGCATAATTGATCTGTGTCAGCACTCATGGAGGAAGCAAGTGTGTAGCGACACCAGATGATTAAGGTAACTGCCCTTCTCTATAAGGCAAATGTCTTTCCTGAAGGGAGTAACAAGTGGCCGCGCTGGCTAAACCCATCAAACAATGCAGAAAGATCCTGCCACTGAAAGCCAACTACAACAGCGATTCGAAGAAAATTAGGTGGAGACTGAGAGGATATCACAAAGAATCAGCACTTTAACAACAGGCATTGGCAGTAGTCAGTTTGATATAGGAGCAGAAGAGAATTCAAGAGACACAAACATATCTAGAGGTGCAATATAAGATAATACAAGTTGCTTGTTCTTAAGCAAAGAAATCAAATTACCGCACTCCTAAAATGTAGGTCACGAGAAGAGATAGAATTTCCTGAGAATATGAAGAAGAAAGGATGAAACAGAAGGAAAGCCCAGTTGAATTATTCAGGGAGAAAATAATGCTTCCAAAGGAAAGTGACAATGGAAAAGTGGAAATAGGGTACCATTAGGCCAGTGAGAAAACAGAGTACTTGCAAAATAGCTCCCATCGAAAATCAGGTCCAGATGAATAGCCATAAAGTACAATGTGCCAGATGTATCAAGCTCCCGGTTTGCATTTCTTAAATAGGAAATTTTAAGAAATCGCTATTTAAGAAATGGAAAATGGGAAGTATGAAAACTGCGATTCGGTAATAGCGATTTCTTAAAATTCACAATCGGTATTACTGAATCGCAATTAGAGAATGCGACTCCATTCATCCCTATGGGCCTGTGGGTGCGAATGGTTTTGCATTTCCCAATTTGCGAATTCCAGTTAGGAATTCGCAAATTAGGTAATGCAAACACCAGGGTGCTGGGGACTTAAGGCCCCACTCTGATGCACCCGAAAAAAATATTTGCAGACATGTGAGGCGCACACATGCCCTAGGGGAATGTGTGTGCTACATGTAATTTTAAAAAATGCATTTATTATGCATTTTTAAAAATTGCACATGCTTACCACCAAACTTGAGTTTGTGGTATTTGCATTTCCTAAATGCCCAATTCGCATTTAAGAAATGCTTGACACGTGCTTTGGAAATCGCAAATAGAAATTCCCTATTTGTGATTTCCTATTTAGAGAATCACAATTTGCGATTCTCTAAATGGGTTGTACGACGGAATGCCGACTGACAAAACAACGGGTGCCTAAACAACGAGGACTGAACACCGACCTCGTTGTTACTACTAATGCCTTTACCACGAATGCCTTAACAACGATATTTCGTTGTAAAGGCATTCCTGGTAAAGTCATTAGTAACAGGCACCCATTGATCCTGCATGCCTCACCCCACCCCCCCAACCCCACACCAAAACCTAAAACCCCGACCCCCAACCCCTCCCCAAAACCTAAAACGCCCCACCCCCCCAACCCCACCCCAAAACCTAAAACCCCGACCCCCCACCTCCTCCCCAAAACCAAAAACGCACCACCCCCCCAACCCCACCCCAAAACCTAAAACCTCGACCCCCAACACCCTCCCCAAAACCTAAAACGCCCCACCCCCCCAACCCCACCCCAAAACCTAAAACCCCGACCCCCCACCCCCTCCCCAAAACCAAAAACGCCCCACCCCACCCCAAAACCTAAAACCCCGACCCCCCACCCCCTCCCCAAAACCAAAAATGCCCCACCCCCCCAACCCCACCCCAAAACCTAAAACCCCGATCCCCCCAACCCCCTCCCCAAAACCTAAAACGTCCCACCCCCCCAACCCCACCCCAAAACCTAAAACCCCCCACTTAGCTGAATCGTCGCCTCATCTGCGTTGTCCTCCCCAGCCGACTCCCTTCTTTGTACCTTAACCATGCATGTTCGTTGTTCAGGACATGCGTGGTTAAGGCACAAAGGGGGTGATTCTGATGTTGGCGGGCGGCTCCCGCCGCCCGCCAAGCGGGAACCGCCAGAAGACCATACCGCGGTCGAAAGACCGCGGCGGTCATTCTGGGTTTCCCACTGGGCTGGCGGGCGACCACCAAAAGGCCGCCCGCCAGCCCAGTGGGAAACAGCCTTCCCACAAGGACGCCGGCTCAGGATTGAGCCGGCAGAGTGGGAAGGTGCGACGGGTGCAGTGGCACCCGTCGCGTATTTCAGTGTCTGCAAAGCAGACACTGAAATACAAGGTGGGGCCCTCTTACGGGGGCCCCTGCAGTGCCCATGCCATTGGCATGGGCACTGCAGGGGCCCCCAGGGGCCCTGCGGCACCCCCTACCGCCATCCTGTTCCTGGCGGGAGACCCGCCAGGAACAGGATGGCGGTAGGGGGTGTCAGAATCCCCATGGCGGCGGAGCGCGCTCCGCCGCCATGGAGGATTCTCAAGGGCAGCGGAAAGTCGGCGGTACACCGCCGACTTTCCGTTTCTGGCCGCGGCTGAACCGCCGCGGTCAGAATGCCCAGCGGTGCACCGCCAGCCTGTTGGCGGTGCTACCGCAGTCATTCGCCCTGGCGGTTTTTACCGCCAGGGTTAGAATGACCACCAAAATAACGAAGTCGTGGTTAAAGAAAGCGTTGTTCCGCTTTCGTTAACCAGGACTTCGTTATAAAAAAGTCGGCATAAAGGATGTTTCTCCTCTAAATGGGGTCGCAATTTTAAGGAATCACTATTTTTGCGATTCCTTAAAATTGCACTGCGAATGCCTTTCATACATTGTGAAAGGCATTTTTGCATTCGCAAACGGCCGAATTTTGCGATTCGCACCGTTTGTGAATGCGAAAAAGTTTGCTACATCTGGCCCAATATGAATAGTAGCACATATTGCTGAGGATGACAAAGGATTGTCATTATCGGAGGCGAGCATATGGGGGTCCATGAAACTTTCCCAAAATTTCATGGCTATTCGCTCTCACCTTTCACTTGCAAAAGAAGGTGATATTCGTTTAAGCGAAACTTGAGAAATGTAGGCATGCCTCTTTATTAGTGATGAGAACTTTTAAGAAATGATTTGAAAACAGACTTGAAGAGCCGAAAACACACACATTCTCCAGAGCAGTGAAAATGGGGGGAACAGTCCGGGACACCGTTATATTTTATAGATACGAGAAAGGTGGTGTTGCAGCAGAATTGAGTAAGAAGATGTTAACATACAAAAGTTGCAGAAGATCAGTGAAGCATACACGGCACATAAGAAAAAAGATAGAATCGGCGACTGGATATTCTGGCATTGACCAGCATGCGGTTGTTTTACACAGTGAAAACGTGTGCTTTTCCTCAAACGGAAGTGTCAGAGTCCTTCCTGTAAGGAGAGTGGAAGTAAACACAAAAGCACACGAATGAAAAACGAAGAGAATAAAGTGGGGGTCAGAAAATATTTATGGTAACAGGCTGAGCCTATGACGGGCTAGCACTATCAGGAGTACGCTGAACGTTAGCGGTCAGGAGATAAAAAGTTAATAAATTACCTTTATAACAGTGTGGATTATGGAGTGTAACTATTAGTCAACATTGAGATGACTAGAAGACAGGAGGGATGCGATCGATCTGATTATTTCTTTCTTTTTTTGTGTGTACACTTGTGCTAAAGTTATGAAGTTAGTCAAAACACAGTGATGCTAAATAATGGCCATATCAGCTGCCACGGATAGTTGCTATTTGACCGTGGGCATTTTAAATTCTGTAAAAAAATATGTATTGGCCATAACAAAGAGTTGCATTTCAGTTGCAAATTTATATTCTCTACCTTATTGTAGGGCAGTAACTCGAGGATACAAAACATATTTGAGGGGAGCAGGGGAGATTGTAGGAGTGAGAACTTACTTTGGACAGCATCGACTAAAATATGTTCTCGCAAATAGATTTCACTTGTTTGATGAGCTAGAAAATGCTACCCAGGCGGCTGAAACCCTTTTGCTTTCTGAACTATCAGTAGTGCAGTAGAAACAGGCAGCGAGAAGACAATAGCCCTGATGGGAGGAAGCATGAGTAGTTCCCCATAAAAGGCACAACACCAGACAAAGATTTAAACTGAAGGCCTATGTTAAATAAAAACCCTTGGCTATGGTCCACACCTAGCGCCGTATTAAAAGAAGAGGAGCACGAGGGTACCACAATCAATATGAAGCAAGGATGCAACTGGCTTTATGAATGACTGTATCTTGACAAGTCAAACATCGTAGTACAGGTGTATATAAGGAACCAGGGGCCAGATGTACGAAACGTTTTGCGACTCGCAAACGGCAAAATTTGCCGTTTGCGACTCGCAAAACGCGTATCCCAATGCAGAAATGCATTTTGCGAGTCGTTACCGACTCGCAAAATGCATTTCAGACTCGCAAATAGGAAGGGGTGTTCCCTTCCTATTTGCGAGTCGCATTGGGATGCAATACCATTTGCGACCGCATATGCGGTCGCAAATGGCATCGCAGTTACCATCCACTTCAAGTGGATGGTAACCCAATCGCAAATTGGAAGGGGTCCCCATGGGACCCCTTCCAGTTTGTGATTGCACCCAAAAATATTTTTTCAGGGCAGGGAGTGGTCCAAGGGACCACTCCCTGCCCTGAAAAATCCGAAACTAAAGGTTTCGTTTTTTTTTGTAGTGCAGCTCGTTTTCCCTTAGGGAAAACGGGCTACACTTAAAAAAAAAAAAAACTGCTTTATTGACAAGCAGGTCGCTAACATGGAGGCCTGCTGACGTCAGCAGGCCTCCATGTTAGCGAGTGCCCATAATTGCAATGGGGCCGCAATTTGCGACCCACCTCATGAATATTCATGAGGTGGGTCATTGCGACCCCATTGCGAGTTGCAGTCGGTGTCTGAGACACCGTACTGCATAGCAATTTGCGACTTGCAAATTGCGAGTCGCAGGGACTCGCAATTTGCAAGTCGCAAATTGCTTTTTTCGTACATCTGGCCCCAGAATCTTTAAACCTCATTTTATTGCCGAAACGCCCACAGTGACTATGTCAACGTTATATTTAATGCAGAGAACCTTGCTAGATATTGGAGAAGCTCTCAGAAAAATTAACAAAAGCAATTGGATAAAACGAATGTTCTCGAGGGAATTAAGCATGGATATCGTTAGTTGGGTGTGATCTATTTAAACAAGTTGCAAACATACCTAGTGTTCAAATGGATGCAACATCAAATAACTAACAGATGTTTTATCCTGCAGAGACACTAGAGACATATATATATATATATATATATATATATATATATATATATATATATATATATCAAGACATCCTGTATAGATTATAGGCCAAAATTTAGAAAAGAATGTTCAAATATGAGAGGTTAATTACCTGCTAATGTGAAAAAAGAATCGAAGGAGCAGCAGATGAGGAGAAGGTCTGTTGGCCAAAGTCAAAGGCAGTCTGGCAAGTCTTAACAGAAAGGTAAATGTTAAAAAAACCAAGGTGGAAATGAAACAACATCAAGGAGTAGAGCTTAACTCTAATCCTGCTAGTCAGAGCAGTGGCTCAAGGGGTGATGGATTGGCAAACGAGAGACAGAAGGTGATGACTGTGGTCCCTGCGGCAGCTGACGACTGAATAATTAATGTTGGTTTGAATGCAGGTGAGGAACAATATGAGCTTGCCCTGCTGAACAGATTGTTGACCAGTGCCCTAAGTAGGTTGGGCCCTCATAAAGCCAAACAAGCATTGACACATCTAATAGGTCTTGCTATACAACAGCAATTGGCTTTGGCAATGTGTTTTACCATGTTGTACACCAGTGTTGAGGCTGTTAGAGGTGTGGAGTGTCAGAGTGGAGTGTCATAGACTGGATTTGTTGGAGCTCCATAGAATGGAGTAGGGGGAGTAGAGTGTTGTGGAGTTGAGTAGATGGAAGTATAATTCAGTGGTTCAGTAGCAGAGAGTGCTGTGGAATGGAGTGGGGTCAATTCGGGTGGAGTGAGGTAGAGTGGATTGAAACAGTAGGGTTAATTGGATTGGAGTAGAGTGGGGTAGCTTGAAATGGGATATACTTAGGTGGATTGAGTGGAGTGGGGTGGATTGGAATGGGGTGGCTAGGATTCACTGGAGTAGAGTGGATTGCACTGGAGTTGGGTGGATTGGATTGTAGTGGGCTGGATTGGATTGGGATGGATTTGATTGGAGTGGCGTGGATTGGTTTGGAGTGAGGTGCAGTGGATTGTAGTGGGGTGGGATTGGATTGGATTTGAGTGGAATGGGGTGGATGAACTGGAATGGGGTGGGATGGATTGGATTGGGGTGTTGTGGGCTGCAGTGGAATGGATTGGACTGGAGTGGAGTGGGGTGGATTGAAAAGGGGTGGATCATTTGGATTGGGATGTGGTGGGCTGCAGTGAGATACATTGGATTGGGTGGGTTGGTTTGGAGTAGGGTGCAGTGGATTGGATAGGGGTGGATAGGATTAGGGTGAACTGGAGTGGGGTGGATTGCTTTGAGTGGGGTGAATGGATTGGATTGGGGTGGACTGAACTGGGATGGGGTGAGTGGATTGGTCTGAGTGGATTGCAGAGGGGTGGATTGGAGTGGATTGAATTGGTGTGGGGTGGGTTGAAATGGGGTAGGCTGACTGGAGGGGGTGGATTGGATTGGAGTGAAGTGGGTTGGTGTGGGCTGGACTGGGGTGGGGTGGATTGCATTGAGGCTTGGTGGATTGGATTGAGGTCAGGTGGATCGGATTGGCGTGGTTTGAATTGGAGTGGAGTGGACTGGAGTGGGGTGAATTGGAGAGGGTAGATTGGAGGGGGTTGTAGGAGGCTGGACTGGCTTGTAGTGAGTACCAAGGGGTACTTGCACCTTGCACCAGGCCCAGCTATCCCTTATTAGTGTATAGGGTGTCTAGCAGCATAGGCTGATAGATAATGGTAGCTTAGCAGAGCAGCTTAGGCTGAACTAGGAGACGAGTGAAGCTCCTACAGTGCCACTAGTGTCACTTGCATAATATCATAAGAAAACACAATACACAGTTATACTAAAAATAAAGGTACTTTATTTTTATGACAATATGCCAAAGTATCTCAGAGTGTACCCTCAGTGAGAGGATAGGAAATATACACAAGATATATGTACACAATACCAAAAATATGCAGTATAGTCTTAGAAAACAGTGCAAACAATGTATAGTGACAATAGGATGCAATGGGGACACATAGGGATAGGGGCAACACAAACCATATACTCCAAAAGTGGAATGCGAACCACAAATGGACCCCAAACCTATGTGACCTTGTAGGGGGTCGCTGGGACTATTAGAAAATAGTGAGGGTTAGAAAAATAGCCCACCCCAAGACCCTGAAAAGTGAGTGCACAGTGCACTAAAGTTCCCCAAAGGACAAAGAAGTCGTGATAGGGGAATACTGCAGGAAAGACACAAACCAGCAATGCAACAACGATGGATTTCCAGTCGAGGGTACCTGTGGAACAAGGGGACCAAGTCCAAAAGTCACAAGCAAGTCGGAGATGGGCAGATGCCCAGGAAATGCCAGCTGTGGGTGCAAAGAAGCTTCTACTGGACAGGAGAAGCTGAGGTTTCTGCAGGAACGACAAGGGCTAGAGACTTCCCCTTTGGAGGACGGATCCCTCACGCAGCGGAGAGTTGTGCAGAAGTGTTTTCCCGCCCAAAGACTGCCAACAAGCCTTGCTAGCTGCAAATCGTGCAGTAAACGTTTTTGGATGCTGCTATGGCCCAGGAGGGACCAGGATGTCGCAAATTCCGTCAGGAGAGAGAGAGGACGTCGAGCAAGAGAAAGAGCCCTCTCAGCAGCAGGTAGCACCCAGAGAAATGCCAGAAACAGGCACTACAAGGATGCGTGAAATGGTGCTCACCCGAAGTTACACAAAGGAGTCCCACGTCGCCGGAGACCAACTTAGAAAGTCGTGCAATGCAGGTTAGAGTGCCGTGGACCCAGGCTTGGCTGTGCACAAAGGATTTCCGCCGGAAGTGCACAGAGACCGGAGTGGCTGCAAAAGTCGTGGTTTCCAGCAATGCAGTCTGGCGTGGGGAGGCAAGGACTTACCTCCACCAAACTTGGACTGAAGAGTCACTGGACTGTGGGAGTCACTTGGACAGAGTTGCTGGATTTGAGGGACCTCGCTCGTCGTGCTGAGAGGAGACCCAAGGGACTGGTAATGCAGCTTTTTGGTGCCTGAGGTTGCAGGGGGAAGATTCCGTCGACCCACGGGAGATTTCTTCGGAGCTTCTAGTGCAGAGAGGAGGCAGACTACCCCCACAGCATGCACCACCAGGAAAACAGTCGAGAAGACGGCAGGATCAGCGTTACAGAGTTGCAGTAGTCGTCTTAGCTACTTTGTTGCAGTTTTGCAGGCTTCCAGCGCGGTCAGCAGTCGATTCCTTGGCAGAAGGTGAAGAGAGAGATGCAGAGGAACTCTGATGAGCTCTTGCATTCGTTATCTAAAGTTTCCCCAGAGACAGAGACCCTAAATAGCCAGAAAAGAGGGTTTGGCTACCTAGGAGAGAGGATAGGCTAGCAACACCTGAAGGAGCCTATCCGAAGGAGTCTCTGACGTCACCTGGTGGCACTGGCCACTCAGAGCAGTCCAGTGTGCCAGCAGCACCTCTGTTTCCAAGATGGCAGAGGTCTGGAGCACACTGGAGGAGCTCTGGACACCTCCCAGGGGAGGTGCAGGTCAGGGGAGTGGTCACTCCCCTTTCCTTTGTCCAGTTTCGCGCCAGAGCAGGGCTAAGGGGTCCCTGAACCGGTGTAGACTGGCTTATGCAGAATTGGGCACATCTGTGCCCAAGAAAGCATTTCCAGAGGCTGGGGGAGGCTACTCCTCCCCTGCCTTCACACCATTTTCCAAAGGGAGAGGGTGTAACACCCTCTCTCAGAGGAAGTTCTTTGTTCTGCCATCCTGGGACAAGCCTGGCTTGACCCCAGGAGGGCAGAAAGCTGTCTGAGGGGTTGGCAGCAGCAGCAGCTGCAGTGAAACCCCAGGAAAGGCAGTTTGGCAGTACCAGGGTCTGTGTTACAGACCACTGGGATCATGGGATTGTGCCAACTATGCCAGGATGGCATAGAGGGGGCAATTCCATGATCATAGACATGTTACATGGCCATATTCGGAGTTACCATTGTGAAGCTACATATAGGTAGTGACCTATATGTAGTGCACGCGTGTAATGGTGTCCCCGCACTCACAAAGTCCGGGGAATTGTCCCTGAACAATGTGGGGGCACCTTGGCTAGTGCCAGGGTGCCCTCACACTAAGTAACTTTGCACCTAACCTTTACCAGGTAAAGGTTAGACATATAGGTGACTTATAAGTTACTTAAGTGCAGTGTAAAATGGCTGTGAAATAACGTGGACGTTATTTCACTCAGGCTGCAGTGGCAGGCCTGTGTAAGAATTGTCAGAGCTCCCTATGGGTGGCAAAAGAAATGCTGCAGCCCATAGGGATCTCCTGGAACCCCAATACCCTGGGTACCTCAGTACCATATACTAGGGAATAATAAGGGTGTTCCAGTAAGCCAATGTAAATTGGTAAAATTGGTCACTAGCCTGTTAGTGACAATTTGAAAGAAATGAGAGAGCATAACCACTGAGGTTCTGATTAGCAGAGCCTCAGTGAGACAGTTAGTCACTACACAGGTAACACATTCAGGCACACTTATGAGCACTGGGGCCCTGGAGAACAGGGTCCCAGTGACACATACAACTAAAACAACATATATACAGTGAAAAATGGGGGTAACATGCCAGGCAAGATGGTACTTTCCTACACAACCCCCCCCAAACGAAGGACAATAAGACTAGCCATGACCTGATGAGTCTTCATTGTCTAAGTGGAAATATCTGGAGAGTCCATCTGCATTGGAGTGGCTACTCCCAGGTCTATGTTCCACTGTATAGTCCATTCCCTGTAGGGATATGGACCACCTCAACAATTTAGGATTTTCACCTTTCATTTGTTTTAGCTAAAGTAGAGGTTTGTGGTCTGTTTGAACAATGAAGTGAGTACCAAACAGGTATGGCCTCAATTTCTTCAGAGCCCAGACCACAGCAAAGGCCTCCCTCTCTATGGCAGACCAATGCTTTTCTCTAGGGGTCAACCTCCTACTAATAAAAGCAACAGGTTGATCCTGGCCCTCAGAATTAAGTTGTGATAGGACTGCCCCTACTCCTAATTCAGATGCATCAGTTTGGACATAGAATTTTTTAGAGTAACAAGGGCTTTTCAGGACAGGTGCAGAGCACATGGCCTGCTTCAGCTCCTCAAAAGCTTTCTGACAGTTTGCTGTCCATAATACCTTTTTAAGCATTTTCTTGGATGTGAGGTCATTAAGAGGGGCTGCAATGGAGGCATAGTTCTTAATGAACCTCCTGTAATACCCAGTGAGGCTTAGGAAGGCTCTCACCTGAGTCTGAGTAGTAGGGGGAACCCAATCAATAATTGTTTGGATTTTCCCCTGAAGTGGTGCAATCTGTTCCCCACCAACAAGGTGTCCCAGATAAACCACCTTACCCTGCCCTATCTGGCACTTTGAAGCCTTGATAGTGAGGCCTGCCTTTTGCAGGGCCTCCAAAACTTTCCATAGGTGGACCAGGTGATCATCCCAGCTGGAGCTAAAGACAGCTATATCGTCCAAATATGCTGCACTGAAAGCTTCCAGCCCTTGCAGGACTGTGTTCACCAACCTCTGAAAAGTGGCAGGTGCATTTTTCAATCCAAAAGGCATTACAGTGAACTAGTAATGTCCTCCAATGGTTGAAAATGCAGTTTTAGGTTTAGCATCTTCTGACAATTTGATCTGCCAATACCCTGCAGTCAAATCAAAAGTGCTTAGATACTTTGCAGATGCCAGTGTATCTATGAGCTCATCTGCCCTGGGTATAGGGTGAGCATCAGTTTTGGTTACCAGGTTGAGACCTCTGTAGTCTACACAAAACCGCATTTCCTTCTTTCCATCTTTGGAATGGGGTTTTGGTACCAGTACCACAGGAGAAGCCCATGGACTTTCAGAGTGCACAACCACTCCCAGTTCTAACATTTTCTGCACCTCTTGCTTTATGCAGTCCCTGACATGGTCAAGCTGTCTATAGATTTTACTTTTGACAGGCAAGCTGTCTCCAGTATCTATAGTGTGCTCACACCAAGAAGTGGTACCTGGCACAGTAGAGAAGAGTTCAGAGAATTGATCTAGGAGATTTATGCAATGGTCTTTCTGCTCAGCAGTAAGACAATCAACCAAAACTACACCTTCCACAAGAGCATCTTGTTCTGTGGAAGAGAAGAGATCAGGTAGAGGATCACTGTCTTCTTCCTGTCCCTCATCAGTTGCCATGAGCAGGGTGAGATCAGCCCTGTCATAGTAGGGTTTCAGGCGGTTGACATGGAGCACCCTAAGGGGACTCCTGGCAGTGCCTAAGTCAACTAAATAGGTGACTTCACCCGTTTTCTCAACAATTGTGTGGGGACCACTCCATATATCTTGGAGTGCTCTTGGGGCCACAGGCTCCAAGACCCACACTTTCTGCCCTGGTTGGTACTGAACCAAAACAACCTTCTGATCATGCCATTGCTTCTGGAGCTCTTGGCTGGCCTGAAGGTTTTTACTGGCCTTTTTCATATACTCAGCCATCCTTGATCTGAGGCCAAGTACATAGTCCACAATATCTTGTTTTGGAGCTTTTAAAGGCTGTTCCCAACCCTCCTTGACAAGTGTGAGTGGACCCCTAACAGGGTGTCCAAAAAGAAGTTCAAAGGGTCTGAAGCCCACTCCTTTCTGGGGTACCTCCCTGTAGGCAAAAAGGAGGCATGGTAGAAGAATATCCCATCTCCTGCGGAGTTTTTCAGGGAGACCCATAATCATGCCTTTGAGAGTTGTGTTAAATCTCTCCAGCAGTCCATTAGTTTGTGGATGATAGGGTGTAGTGAACTTGTAAGTCACACCACACTCCTTCCACATGGCCTTTAAGTATGCAGACATGAAATTGCTTCCCCTGTCTGATACTACCTCCTTTGGGAAGCCCACCCTGGAAAATATTCCCAGGAGGGCCTTTGCCACTGCAGGTGCTGTAGTGGTCCTTAAAGGAATTGCTTCAGGATATCTTGTGGCATGGTCCACTACCACCAAGATAAACCTATTGCCTGAAGCAGTAGGAGGATCAAGGGGGCCAACTATGTCAACCCCTACCCTTTCAAAGGGAACCCCAACCACAGGCAGTGGAATAAGGGGTGCCTTTGGAGTGCCACCTGTCTTGCCACTGGCTTGACAGGTTTCACAGGACTTACAAAAATCTTTTGTGTCCTCAGACATTCTAGGCCAATGAAACAAGGGAACAAGCCTGTCCCAAGTTTTCATTTGTCCCAGATGCCCAGCTAGGGGAATGTCGTGGGCAAGAGTTAGGAGGAATTTCCTGTACTCCTGAGGAATCACTAATCTCCTGGCAGCTCCAGGTTTAGGATCCCTTGCCTCAGAGTACAAGAGGTTGTCCTCCCAGTAAACTCTGTGAGAGTCACTGACATCCCCATTAGCCTGTTTGACAGCTTGCTGTCTTAGACCCTCTAGTGTGGGACAGGTTTGCTGTGCCACACTCAGCTCCTCCCTGGCAGGCCCCCCTTCACCCAAAAGCTCAGCAGTGTCTGCTTCCAGCTCCTCTGGTGTAGGTTCTGCACAGGGTGGAAATTCTTCTTCCTCAGAAGTAGAATCCACTGTAGAGGGAGGGATAGTAGGAAGTGGTTTGCTTCTACTAGCCCTAGCTTTAGGGAGCGCTTGGTCCATTGTTCCAGGATCCAAGCTTCCCTGTCCTTTTTGCTTTTTGGCCTGAGCCCTTGTCAAAGCAAAAATATGCCCTGGGATGTCCAGCATTGCTGCATGGGCCTCCGACTCCACATCTGACCAAGCTGATGTCTCCAAATCATTTCCTAGTAGACAGTCTACAGGTAAATATGTGGCTACCACAACTTTCTTTGGACCAGTAACCCCCCCCCAGTTGAGATTTACAACATCCATGGGGTGGCTAAGTGTGTTGTTGTGAGCATCGGTTACTTGGTACTGGTGACCAAGTAGGTGTTGTTCAGGGTGGACCAGTTTCTCTATGACCATAGTCACACTGGCACCAGTGTCCCTGTAGGCCTGAACCTCAACACCATTTATTAGGGGTAGCTGCTTGTACTTATCCATATTAAGGGGACAAGCAACTAAGGTGGCTAAATCAATAGCCCCCTCAGAGACTAACACAGCCTCTGTGGTCTCCCTAACCAGACCAACCCCAACTAAGTTACCAAAAGTGAGCCCAGCTACTCCCTTGGATTGGCTATTAGTAGGTTTGCTCCCACCACCACTGCTATTAGTAGGGACACTAGGTGTAGCAGTAGGGGTTGTAGTGGTAGGAGGCTTGGTGCTTTTCTTTGGACAACTGGGATCTGTTGTCCAATGGCCTTTTACTTTACATAAATAGCACCATGGTTTCTTTTCTTTGTTTTGATTAAAAGAGGATTTGGGCCCCCCACCCCCACCAGAGTGTTTTTGTGGGCCTGATGAAGACTCATTTTTAGATTTGTCCCCACCCTTGTCAGAAGACTTACCATCCTTCTTTTTGTTGCCATCTTTGTCACCCCCTGTATGAACTTTTCTGTTCACCCTTGTTGTGACCCATTTGTCTGCCTTCTTTCCCAATTCTTGGGGAGAGGTCAGATCAGAGTCCACCAAGTACTGGTGCAACAAATCAGACACACAATTATTAAGAATATGCTCTCTCAGGATCAAGTTATACAGGCTTTCAAAATCAGTAACTTTACTGCCATGTAACCACCCCTCCAAGGCCTTCACTGAATGGTCAACGAAATCAACCCAGTCTTGTGAAGACTCCTTTTTGGTCTCTCTGAACTTTATCCTGTATTGTTCAGTGGTTAAGCCATAACCATCCAGGAGTGCATTCTTAAGAACTGTAAAATTATTGGCATCACTTTCTTTCACAGTAAGGAGCCTATCCCTACCTTTTCCAATAAATGATAGCCATAGGATAGCAGCCCACTGCCTTTGAGGGACATCCTGTACAACACAGGCCCTCTCAAGTGCAGCAAACCACTTGTTAATGTCATCCCCCTCCTTATAAGGGGGAACTATCTTATGCAGATTCCTGGAATCATGCTCTTTTACAGGATGACTATGGGGAATACTGCTGCTGCCACCATGGGTTTCTAAACCCAACTTCTGTCTTTCCTTTTCTAATTCTAAAGACTGTCTATCCAAATCCAGCTGTTGCTTTTTAAGCTTCAGTCTGGTTTGTTCCACCCTCAACTTATTGAGTTCCCTTTCTAACAATCTGTCATCAGGGTTGGTGGGAGGGACATTCCTAGATACAGAGGTATGATGGGAATGAACAGAAGGAGACCTGTCCCTTACAGAGGGCACCCTAACAGCTTGGCTGACAGTGTAATGTGAGAGCACATCATCTGTATGATGTGACTCCACCTCAGTAACAACTATGCTAGACTGTCTAGTAATGGGCAGATTCAGAAGTTTCTTTCCTGAATCTTTTCCTGGTGGAGTCCCTGGATCAGATTGGGAACCATTAGCTACTTTTTCAACAGATGGGGCACTTTTAGCCCTATCTTGTTCTCTAAGCATGTTAAGTAACAATTCCAAGGAAGGATTCTTCCCTACACTCAAACCTCTCTCTACACAGAGACTCCTTGCTCCTTTCCAGCTAAGGTGATCATATACAATCTTAGACAGGTCAACATTTTGGCCTGTGCCAGACATTTTTAGAGAGAGTTAAAGTGATAGAAAAAGAGAAAAAAGTTTTCAGAACTTTTTAGAAAGACAGAAAAAACTTTTTTAACTTTTAAGAACTTTTTGAAAGTTTTAGAAGTTCTTTTCAGCACTTTAGAAAAGAGTGAAAAGAGGAAATGCAAAACTTTTTAGTTATGTGTACACACACTGAACTTGTTTTGTATATTTTTCTCTTATGAAAAGTACAATGACAAGAGTGGTAAGTAGTCTCAAAGCACTTATCCCACCGCTGCACAACCAATGTAGGAGGCTGGACTGTCTTGTAGTGAGTACCAAGGGGTACTTGCACCTTGCACCAGGCCCAGTTATCCCTTATTAGTGTATAGGGTGTCTAGCAGCATAGGCTGATAGATAATGGTAGCTTAGCAGAGCAGCTTAGGCTGAACTAGGAGACGAGTGAAGCTCCTACAGTACCACTAGTGTCACTTGCAAAATATCATAAGAAAACACAATACACAGATATACTAAAAATAAAGGTACTTTACTTTTATGACAATATGCCAAAGTATCTCAGAGTGTACCCTCAGTGAGAGGATAGGAAATATACACAAGATATATGTACACAATACCAAAAATATGCAGTATAGTCTTAGAAAACAGTGCAAACAATGTATAGTTACAATAGGATGCAATGGGGACACATAGGGATGGGGCAACACAAACCATATACTCCAAAAGTGGAATGCGAACCATGAATGGACCCCAAACCTATGTGACCTTGTAGAGGGTCGCTGGGACTATTAGAAAATAGTGAGGGTTAGAAAAATAGCCCACCCCAAGACCCTGAAAAGTGAGTGCACAGTGCACTAAAGTTCCCCAAAGGACAAAGAAGTCGTGATAGGGGAATACTGCAGGAAAGACACAAACCAGCAATGCAACAACGATGGATTTCCATTTGAGGGTACCTGTGACACAAGGGGACCAAGTCCAAAAGTCACAAGCAAGTCGGAGATGGGCAGATGCCCAGGAAATGCCAGCTGTGGGTGCAAAGAAGCTTCTACTGGACAGAAGAAGCTGAGGTTTCTGCAAGAACGACAAGGGCTAGAGACTTCCCCTTTAGAGGATGGATCCCGCACGCCGTGGAGAGTTGTGCAGAAGTGTTTTCCCACCCAAAGACTGCCAACAAGCCTTGCTAGCTGCAAATCGTGCGGTAAACGTTTTTGGATGCTGCTATGGCCCAGGAGGGACCAGGATGTCGCAAATTGCATCAGGAGAGAGAGAGGACATGGAGCAAGACAAGGAGCCCTCTCAGCAGCAGGTAGCACCCAGAAAAGTGCCAGAAACAGGCACTACAAGGATGCGTCAAATGGTGCTCACCCGAAGTTACACAAAGGAGTCCCACGTCGCCGGAGACCAACTTAGAAAGTCGTGCAATGCAGGTTAGAGTGCCGTGGACCCAGGCTTGGCTGTGCACAAAGGATTTCCGCCGGAAGTGCACAGAGGCCGGAGTGGCTGCAAAAGTCGTGGTTCCCAGCAATGCAGTCTGGCGTGGGGAGGCAAGGACTTACCTCCACCAAACTTGGACTGAAGAGTCACTGGACTGTGGGAGTCACTTGGACAGAGTTGCTGGATTCAAGGGACCTCGCTCGTCATGCTAAGAGGAGACCCAAGGGACCGGTAATGCAGCTTTTTGGTGCCTGCGGTTGCAGGGGGAAGATTCCGTCGACCCACAGGAGATTTCTTCGGAGCTTCTAGTGCAGAGAGGAGGCAGACTACCCCCACAGCATGCACCACCAGGAAAACAGTCGAGAAGACGGCAGGATCAGCGTTACAGAGTTGCAGTAGTCGTCTTAGCTACTTTGTTGCGGTTTTGCAGGCTTCCAGCGCGGTCAGCAGTCGATTCCTTGGCAGAAGGTGAAGAGAGAGATGCAGAGGAACTCTGATGAGCTCTTGCATTCGTTATCTAAAGTTTCCCCAGAGACAGAGACCCTAAATATCCAGAAAAGAGGGTTTGGCTACCTAGGAGAGAGGATAGGCTAGCAACACCTGAAGGAGCCTATCAGAAGGAGTCTCTGACGTCACCTGGTGGCACTGGCCACTCAGAGCAGTCCAGTGTGCCAGCAGCACCTCTGTTTCCAAGATGGCAGAGGTCTGGAGCACACTGGAGGAGCTCTGGACACCTCCCAGGGGAGGTGCAGGTCAGGGGAGTGGTCACTCCCCTTTCCTTTGTCCAGTTTCGCGCCAGAGCAGGGCTTAGGGGTCCCTGAATCGGTGTATACTGGCTTATGCAGAATTGGGCACATCTGTGCCCAAGAAAGCATTTCCAGAGGCTGGGGGAGGCTACTCCTCCCCTGCCTTCACACCATTTTCCAAAGGGAGAGGGTGTAACACCCTCTCTCAGAGGAAGTTCTTTGTTCTGACATCCTGGGACAAGCCTGGCTTGACCCCAGGAGGGCAGAAAGCTGTCTGAGGGGTTGGCAGCAGCAGCAGCTGCAGTGAAACCCCAGGAAAGGCAGTTTGGCAGTACCAGGGTCTGTGTTACAGACCACTGGGATCATGGGATTGTGCCAACTATGCCAGGATGGCATAGAGGGGGCAATTCCATGATCATAGACATGTTACATGGCCATATTCGGAGTTACCATTGTGAAGCTACATATAGGTAGTGACCTATATGTAGTGCACGCGTGTAATGGTGTCCCCGCACTCACAAAGTCCGGGGAATTGTCCCTGAACAATGTGGGGGCACCTTGGCTAGTGCCAGGGTGCCCTCACACTAAGTAACTTTGCACCTAACCTTTACCAGGTAAAGGTTAGACATATAGGTGACTTATAAGTTACTTAAGTGCAGTGTAAAATGGCTGTGAAATAACGTGGACGTTATTTCACTCAGGCTGCAGTGGCAGGCCTGTGTAAGAATTGTCAGAGCTCCCTATGGGTGGCAAAAGAAATGCTGCAGCCCATAGGGATCTCCTGGAACCCCAATACCCTGGGTACCTCAGTACCATATACTAGGGAATAATAAGGGTGTTCCAGTAAGCCAATGTAAATTGGTAAAATTGGTCACTAGCCTGTTAGTGACAATTTGAAAGAAACGAGAGAGCATAACCACTGAGGTTCTGATTAGCAGAGCCTCAGTGAGACAGTTAGTCACTACACAGGTAACACATTCAGGCACACTTATGAGCACTGGGGCCCTGGAGAACAGGGTCCCAGTGACACATACAACTAAAACAACATATATACAGTGGAAAATGGGGGTAACATGCCAGGCAAGATGGTACTTTCCTACACAACCCCCCCCCCCCCAAACGAAGGACAATAAGACTAGCCATGACCTGATGAGTCTTCATTGTCTAAGTGGAAATATCTGGAGAGTCCATCTGCATTGGAGTGGCTACTCCCAGGTCTATGTTCCACTGTATAGTCCATTCCCTGTAGGGATATGGACCACCTCAACAATTTAGGATTTTCACCTTTCATTTGTTTTAGCCAAAGTAGAGGTTTGTGGTCTGTTTGAACAATGAAGTGAGTGCCAAACAGGTATGGCCTCAATTTCTTCAGAGCCCAGACCACAGCAAAGGCCTCCCTCTCTATGGCAGATCAACGCTTTTCTCTAGGGGTCAACCTCCTACTAATAAAAGCAACAGGTTGATCCTGGCCCTCAGAATTAAGTTGTGATAGGACTGCCCCTACTCCTAATTCAGATGCATCAGTTTGGACATAGAATTTTTTAGAGTAACAAGGGCTTTTCAGGACAGGTGCAGAGCACATGGCCTGCTTCAGCTCCTCAAAAGCTTTCTGACAGTTTGCTGTCCATAATACCTTTTTAGGCATTTTCTTGGATGTGAGGTCATTAAGAGGGGCTGCAATGGAGCCATAGTTCTTAATGAACCTCCTGTAATACCCAGTGAGGCCTAGGAAGGCTCTCACCTGAGTCTGAGTAGTAGGGGGAACCCAATCAATAATTGTTTGGATTTTCCCCTGAAGTGGTGCAATCTGTTCCCCACCAACAAGGTGTCCCAGATAAACCACCTTACCCTGCCCTATCTGGCACTTTGAAGCCTTGATAGTGAGGCCTGCCTTTTGCAGGGCCTCCAAAACTTTCCATAGGTGGACCAGGTGATCATCCCAGCTGGAGCTAAAGACAGCTATATCGTCCAAATATGCTGCACTGAAAGCTTCCAGCCCTTGCAGGACTGTGTTCACCAACCTCTGAAAAGTGGCAGGTGCATATTTCAATCCAAAAGGCATTACAGTGAACTGGTAATGTCCTCCAATGGTTGAAAATGCAGTTTTAGGTTTAGCATCTTCTGACAATTTGATCTGCCAATACCCTGCAGTCAAATCAAAAGTGCTTAGATACTTGGCAGATGCCAGTGTATCTATGAGCTCATCTGCCCTGGGTATAGGGTGAGCATCAGTTTTGGTTACCAGGTTGAGACCTCTGTAGTCTACACAAAACCGCATTTCCTTCTTTCCATCTTTGGAATGGGGTTTTGGTACCAGTACCACAGGAGAAGCCCATGGACTTTCAGAGTGCACAACCACTCCCAGTTCTAACATTTTCTGCACCTCTTGCTTTATGCAGTCCCTGACATGGTCAGGCTGTCTATAGATTTGACTTTTGACAGGCAAGCTGTCTCCAGTATCTATAGTGTGCTCACACCAAGAAGTGGTACCTGGCACAGTAGAGAAGAGTTCAGAGAATTGATCTAGGAGATTTATGCAATGGTCTTTCTGCTCAGCAGTAAGACAATCAGCCAAAACTACACCTTCCACAAGAGCATCTTGTTCTGTGGAAGAGAAGAGATCAGGTAGAGGATCACTGTCTTCTTCCTGTCCCTCATCAGTTGCCATGAGCAGGGTGAGATCAGCCCTGTCATAGTAGGGTTTCAGGCGGTTGACATGGAGCACCCTAAGGGGACTCCTGGCAGTGCCTAAGTCAACTAAATAGGTGACTTCACCCGTTTTCTCAACAATTGTGTGGGGACCACTCCATTTATCTTGGAGTGCTCTTGGGGCCACAGGCTCCAAGACCCACACTTTCTGCCCTGGTTGGTACTGAACCAAAACAGCCTTCTGATCATGCCATTGCTTCTGGAGCTCTTGGCTGACCTGAAGGTTTTTACTGCCCTTTTTCATATACTCAGCCATCCTTGATCTGAGGCCAAGTACATAGTCCACAATATCTTGTTTTGGAGCTTTTAAAGGCTGTTCCAAACCCTCCTTGACAAGTGTGAGTGGACCCATAACAGGGTGTCCAAAAAGAAGTTCAAAGGGGCTGAAGCCCACTCCTTTCTGGGGTACCTCCCTGTAGGCAAAAAGGAGGCATGGTAGAAGAATATCCCATCTCCTGCGGAGTTTTTCAGGGAGACCCATAATCATGCCTTTGAGAGTTTTGTTAAATCTCTCCAGCAGTCCATTAGTTTGTGGATGATAGGGTGTAGTGAACTTGTAAGTCACACCACACTCCTTCCACATGGCCTTTAAGTATGCAGACATGAAATTGCTTCCCCTGTCTGATACTACCTCCTTTGGGAAGCCCACCCTGGAAAATATTCCCAGGAGGGCCTTTGCCACTGCAGGTGCTGTAGTGGTCCTTAAAGGAATTGCTTCAGGATATCTTGTGGCATGGTCCACTACCACCAAGATAAACCTATTGCCTGAAGCAGTAGGAGGGTCAAGGGGGCCAACTATGTCAACCCCTACCCTTTCAAAGGGAACCCCAACCACAGGCAGTGGAATAAGGGGTGCCTTTGGAGTGCCACCTGTCTTGCCACTGGCTTGACAGGTTTCACAGGACTTACAAAAATCTTTTGTGTCCTCAGACATTCTAGGCCAATGAAACAAGGGAACAAGCCTGTCCCAAGTTTTCATTTGTCCCAGATGCCCAGCTAGGGGAATGTCGTGGGCAAGAGTTAGGAGGAACTTTCTGTACTCCTGAGGAATCACTAATCTCCTGGCAGCTCCAGGTTTAGGATCCCTTGCCTCAGTGTACAAGAGGTTGTCCTCCCAGTAAACTCTGTGAGAGTCACTGACATCCCCATTAGCCTGTTTGACAGCTTGCTGTCTTAGACCCTCTAGTGTGGGACAGGTTTGCTGTGCCACACTCAGCTCCTCCCTGGCAGGCCCCCCTTCACCCAAAAGCTCAGCAGTGTCTGCTTCCAGCTCCTCTGGTGTAGGTTCTGCACAGGGTGAAAATTCTTCTTCCTCAGAAGTAGAATCCACTGTAGAGGGAGGGATAGTGGGAAGTGGTTTGCTTCTACTAGCCCTAGCTTTAGGGAGTGATTGGTCCATTGTTCCAGGATCCAAGCTTCCCTGTCCTTTTTGCTTTTTGGCCTGAGCCCTTGTCAAAGCAAAAATATGCCCTGGGATGCCCAGCATTGCTGCATGGGCCTCCAACTCCACATTTGACCAAGCTGATGTCTCCAAATCATTTCCTAGTAGACAGTCTACAGGTAAATCTGTGGCTACCACAACTTTCTTTGGACCTGTAACCCCCCCCCAGTTGAGATTTACAACAGCCATGGGGTGGCTAAGTGTGTTGTTGTGAGCATCGGTTACTTGGTACTGGTGACCAAGTAGGTGTTGTTCAGGGTGGACCAGTTTCTCTATGACCATAGTCACACTGGCACCAGTGTCCCTGTAGGCCTGAACCTCAACACCATTTATTAGGTGTATCTGCTTGTACTTATCCATATTAAGGGGACAAGCAACTAAGGTGGCTAAATCAATAGCCCCCTCAGAGACTAACACAGCCTCTGTGGTCTCCCTAACCAGATCAACCCCAACTAAGTTACCAAAAGTGAGCCCAGCTACTCCCTTGGATTGGCTATTAGTAGGTTTGCTCCCACCACCACTGCTATTAGTAGGGACACTAGGTGTAGCAGTAGGGGTTGTAGTGGTAGGAGGCTTGGTGCTTTTCTTTGGACAACTGGGATCTGTTGTCCAATGGCCTTTTACTTTACATAAATAGCACCATGGTTTCTTTTCTTTGTTTTGATTAAAAGAGGATTTGGGCCCACCACCCCCACCAGAGTGTTTTTGTGGGCCTGATGAAGACTCATTTTTAGATTTGTCCCCACCCTTGTCAGAAGACTTACCATCCTTCTTTTTGTTGCCATCTTTGTCACCCCCTGTATGAACTTTTCTGTTCACCCTTGTTCTGACCCATTTGTCTGCCTTCTTTCCCAATTCTTGGGGAGAGGTCAGATCAGAGTCCACCAAGTACTGGTGCAACAAATCAGACACACAATTATTAAGAATATGCTCTCTCAGGATCAAGTTATACAGGCTTTCAAAATCAGTAACTTTACTGCCATGTAACCACCCCTCCAAGGCCTTCACTGAATGGTCAACGAAATCAACCCAGTCTTGTGAAGACTCCTTTTTGGTCTCTCTGAACTTTATCCTGTATTGTTCAGTGGTTAAGCCATAACCATCCAGGAGTGCATTCTTAAGAACTGTAAAATTATTAGCATCACTTTCTTTCACAGTAAGGAGCCTATCCCTACATTTTCCAATAAATGATAGCCATAGGATAGCAGCCCACTGCCTTTGAGGGACATCCTGTACAACACAGGCCCTCTCAAGTGCAGCAAACCACTTGTTAATGTCATCCCCCTCCTTATAAGGGGGAACTATCTTATACAGATTCCTGGAATCATGCTCTTTTGCAGGATGACTATGGGGAATACTGCTGCTGCCACCATGGGTTTCTAAACCCAACTTCTGTCTTTCCTTTTCTAATTCTAAAGACTGTCTATCCAAATCCAGCTGTTGCTTTTTAAGCTTCAGTCTGGTTTGTTCCACCCTCAACTTATTGAGTTCCCTTTCTAACAATCTGTCATCAGGGTTGGTGGGAGGGACATTCCTAGATACAGAGGTATGATGGGAATGAACAGAAGGAGACCTGTCCCTTACAGAGGGCACCCTAACAGCTTGGCTGACAGTGTAATGTGAGAGCACATCATCTGTATGATGTGACTCCACCTCAGTAACAACTATGCTAGACTGTTTAGTAATGGGCAGGCTCAGAAGTTTCTTTCCTGAATCTTTTCCTGGGGGAGTCCCTGGATCAGATTGGGAACCATTAGCTACTTTTTCAACAGATGGGGCACTTTTAGCCCTATCTTGTTCTCTAAGCATGTTAAGTAACAATTCCAAGGAAGGATTCTTCCCTACACTCAAACCTCTCTCTACACAGAGACTCCTTGCTCCTTTCCAGCTAAGGTGATCATATGCAATCTTAGACAGGTCAACATTTTGGCCTGTGCCAGACATTTTTAGAGAGAGTTAAAGTGATCGAAAAAGAGAAAAAAGTTTTCAGAACTTTTTAGAAAGACAGAAAAAACTTTTTAAACTTTTAAGAACTTTTTGAAAGTTTTAGAAGTTCTTTTCAGCACTTTAGAAAAGAGTGAAAAGAGGAAATGCAAAACTTTTTAGTTATGTGTACACACACTGAACTTGTTTTGTATATTTTTCTCTTATGAAAAGTACAATGACAAGAGTGGTATGTAGTCTCAAAGCACTTATCCCACCGCTGCACAACCAATGTAGGAGGCTGGACTGGCTTGTAGTGAGTACCAAGGGGTACTTGCACCTTGCACCAGGCCCAGTTATCCCTTATTAGTGTATAGGGTGTCTAGCAGCATAGGCTGATAGATAATGGTAGCTTAGCAGAGCAGCTTAGGCTGAACTAGGAGACGAGTGAAGCTCCTACAGTACCACTAGTGTCACTTGCACAATATCATAAGAAAACACAATACACAGTTATACTAAAAATAAAGGTACTTTACTTTTATGACAATATGCCAAAGTATCTCAGAGTGTACCCTCAGTGAGAGGATAGGAAATATACACAAGATATATGTACACAATACCAAAAATATGCAGTATAGTCTTAGAAAACAGTGCAAACAATGTATAGTTACAATAGGATGCAATGGGGACACATAGGGATAGGGGCAACACAAACCATATACTCCAAAAGTGGAATGCGAACCATGAATGGACCCCAAACCTATGTGACCTTGTAGAGGGTCGCTGGGACTATTAGAAAATAGTGAGGGTTAGAAAAATAGCCCACCCCAAGACCCTGAAAAGTGAGTGCACAGTGCACTAAAGTTCCCCAAAGGACAAAGAAGTTGTGATCGGGGAATACTGCAGGAAAGACACAAACCATCAATGCAACAACAATGGATTTCCAGTCGAGGGTACCTGTGGAACAAGGGGACCAAGTCCAAAAGTCACAAGCAAGTCGGAGATGGGCAGATGCCCAGGAAATGCCAGCTGTGGGTGCAAAGAAGCTTCTACTGGACAGAAGAAGCTGAGGTTTCTGCAAGAACGACAAGGGCTAGAGACTTCTCCTTTGGATGACGGATCCCTTATGCCGTGGAGAGTCGTACAAATGTGTTTTCCCGCCAAAATACCGCCAACAAGCCTTGCTAGCTGCAAATTGTGCGTTAAATGTTTTTGGATGCTGCTATGGCCCAGGAGGGACCAGGATGTCACAAATTGCATCAGGTGAGAGAGAGGACGTCGAGCAAGACAAGGAGCCCTCTCAGCAGCAGGTAGCACCCAGATAAGTGCCAGAAACAGGCACTACAAGGATGCACGAAATGGTGCTCACCCGAAGTTACACAAAGGAGTCCCACGTCGCCGGAGACCAACTTAGAAAGTCGTGCAATGCAGGTTAGAGTGCCGTGGACCCAGGCTTGGCTGTGCACAAAGGATTTCCGCCGGAAGTGCACAGAGTCCGGAGCGGCTGCAAAAGTCGTGGTTCCCAGCAATGCAGTCTGGCGTGGGGAGGCAAGGACTTACCTCCACCAAACTTGGACTGAAGAGTCACTGGACTGTGGGAGTCACTTGGACAGAGTTGCTAGATTCGAGGGACCTCGCTCGTCGTGCTGAGAGGAGACCCAACGGTCCAGTAATGCAGCTTTTTGGTGCCTGCGGTTGCAGGGGGAAGATTCCGTCGACCCACGGGAGATTTCTTCGGAGCTTCTAGTGCAGAGAGGAGGCAGACTACCCCCACAGCATGCACCACCAGGAAAACAGTCGAGAAGACGGCAGGATCAGCGTTACAGAGTTGCAGTAGTCGTCTTAGCTACTTTGTTGCAGTTTTGCAGGCTTCCAGCGCGGTCAGCAGTCGATTCCTTGGCAGAAGGTGAAGAGAGAGATGCAGAGGAACTCTGATGAGCTCTTGCATTCGTTATCTAAAGTTTCCCCAGAGACAGAGACCCTAAATAGCCAGAAAAGAGGGTTTGGCTACCTAGGAGAGAGGATAGGCTAGCAACACCTGAAGGAGCCTATCAGAAGGAGTCTCTGACGTCACCTGGTGGCACTGGCCACTCAGAGCAGTCCAGTGTGCCAGCAGCACCTCTGTTTCCAAGATGGCAGAGGTCTGGAGCACACTGGAGGAGCTCTGGACACCTCCCAGGGGAGGTGCAGGTCAGGGGAGTGGTCACTCCCTTTCCTTTGTCCAGTTTCGCGCCAGAGCAGGGCTAAGGGGTCCCTGAACAGGTGTAGACTGGCTTATGCAGAATTGGGCACATCTGTGCCCAAGAAAGCATTTCCAGAGGCTGGGGGAGGCTACTCCTCCCCAGCCTTCACACCATTTTCCAAAGGGAGAGGGTGTAACACCCTCTCTCAGAGGAAGTTCTTTGTTCTGCCATCCTGGGACAAGCCTGGCTTGACCCCAGGAGGGCAGAAAGCTGTCTGAGGGGTTGGCAGCAGCAGCAGCTGCAGTGAAACCCCAGGAAAGGCAGTTTGGCAGTACCAGGGTCTGTGTTACAGACCACTGGGATCATGGGATTGTGCCAACTATGCCAGGATGGCATAGAGGGGGCAATTCCATGATCATAGACATGTTACATGGCCATATTCGGAGTTACCATTGTGAAGCTACATATAGGTAGTGACCTATATGTAGTGCACGAGTGTAATGGTGTCCCCGCACTCACAAAGTCCGGGGAATTGTCCCTGAACAATGTGGGGGCACCTTGGCTAGTGCCAGGGTGCCCTCACACTAAGTAACTTTGCACCTAACCTTTACCAGGTAAAGGTTAGACATATAGGTGACTTATAAGTTACTTAAGTGCAGTGTAAAATGGCTGTGAAATAACGTGGACGTTATTTCACTCAGGCTGCAGTGGCAGGCCTGTGTAAGAATTGTCAGAGCTCCCTATGGGTGGCAAAAGAAATGCTGCAGCCCATAGGGATCTCCTGGAACCCCAATACCCTGGGTACCTCAGTACCATATACTAGGGAATTATAAGGGTGTTCCAGTAAGCCAATGTAAATTGGTAAAATTGGTCACTAGCCTGTTAGTGACAATTTGAAAGAAATGAGAGAGCATAACCACTGAGGTTCTGGTTAGCAGAGCCTCAGTGAGACAGTTAGTCACTACACAGGTAACACATTCAGGCACACTTATGAGCACTGGGGCCCTGGAGAACAGGGTCCCAGTGACACATACAACTAAAACAACATATATACAGTGAAAAATGGGGGTAACATGCCAGGGAAGATGGTACTTTCCTACAGGGGTGGACTGGAGGGGTGGACAGGTGTGAGGTGGATCAGATTTGGGTGGATCAGGTTGGGGTGAACTGGAGTGCAGTGGATTTAAGTGAGGTGGATTGGACTGAGTGGGGTGGATTGGCTTGAGTAGGGTGGATCAGGGTGAAGTGGGATGAATTGGAGTGGGTATGGTGGATTGGATATGAGTGGGGTGGACTGGATTGGGATAGAGTGGATTGGAGTGGGGAGGGTTGGAGTGGAGTGGACTGGCGTGGATTGGACTAGCGTGGGGAGCATTGGATTGGAGTGGGGTGGATTAGATTGGAGAGGCATGGACTGGATTGGAGTGGGGTAGATTACGGTAGTTTGAAGCAGGTGGATTGGACCAGAGTAGGGTGGATTACTGAGGCCTGCATTGTACTGGAGTGGGGTGAATTAAAGTGGATTGTATTGGGGTAGTCAATTAATCTGTCAATCAAGCTGTATTTATATAGTGCTTCTTCTCACACAAGAGGGTATCCAGGCACTATGCTGCGGTGTCAGTCGAAGAGCCAGGTTTTGAGGCCCTCCCTGAAGTGGGTCAGAAAGCGTTCCAGGACTTGGTGGCAAGGTGAGAGAAGGAGCGTCTTCCAGTGTGGCAGCATCTGATGAGTGGTATCTGTGTGAGGGTGAGATGAGCAGAGGTTTCTGGGAGGTAGGTGGAAGTTCAGGTGGTCATGTGGGCAGGTTCTTGGTTGTGGAGGGCTTTGTAGGCATTGTCACGGTTTCGGGCCGGTCTGATCAGGACTCTGGTTGGGACACCCCTTGAGGTCACCGAATATCCTAAAGAGGTAGTATACTGGGGAAGAAGAGCAGCTAAAGGAATACACGGAAAGGACAGCTATGAACAGGCACAGGAAAGTAAAAGCAGAGCAACCCTTGTGTGAACAAACAGGAAACAGATACTAGTGGACAAACACGCTGGGGTTGTACACAGAGTAAGGCGCAGAACCTCCCACAGTGACAGGGAATCTCAATGCCTCTGTGCAGTTTGCTCTTACAGATAGTCACCCTGCCTGCCCCATAGAAAGGAGGCAGCAGAAGTGATTCTTTCTCTGGACCCTAGAGCACAAACAAGGATAATACTTACATACACAGGACACGCTCTTGTGGGTCCAGCTGGAAACACACTGGCAATTCCTGAGAAAACAGCAATGGCACACTGTCACTGTTAGGCACGAAAGACAATGTATAACACTAGACAAGGATGGGGGCTGGAATTGCCTCCTGGAAACCAGGAGCCAACCCCAGTACAAAGGAGGACACTTATACACTGGTGAAGACTGATAGAACACTTACCAGACACAAAGAACCAAGAAGAAACAGAAGGGAACAAACAAAGAGGCAGAGGCAAGAACTGGGGACAGGCTCAGGTTGAAGTAAAGGCAGGACCAGGACTTGAAAACAGGGTGCAAACTTCTG
The DNA here is from genome assembly GCF_031143425.1 of Pleurodeles waltl. Lineage (NCBI taxonomy): Eukaryota > Metazoa > Chordata > Amphibia > Caudata > Salamandridae > Pleurodeles > Pleurodeles waltl. Next base: position 698,627,130 of record NC_090447.1, read on the forward strand.
GCTGGAACAAACAGAGATGGGACTGGGAAAGAGAGAGCAGGCTCTGACTGGAACAGGCAAGGACAGGGCTGGAATACAGGGAGTAGGGATGAGTAGTAAACAGGACTGGGAAACAGAGAGCAGGTTCAGGCTGAAACAAGGCAGGAGCAGGGCAGAGAAACAGGGAGCAGGCTCTGGAAGAAACAAACAGGTACAATGCTAAGAGATAGGGAGCAGACTCTGGCTGGAACAATCAGGAGCAGGGCAGAGAAACAGGAAACAGGATCAAGCTGGAACAGAACAGGAACAAAACTGGAACACCATCCGACAAAGGATCTGCAACACAAAGGAATCAAAGTCCAATGCACGACGGGGAGCTTGAGGAAATGGCTGCTTATAAGCAGTTCCAAGCTGGGCTGCACAGGAGAGGTCACAGGTGTGTGTAGTTTCAGACACTAGCAAGTCCTGGAGGAGAGGATCCGGTGAAAAGGAGCAACTGGACTTCTCCCATTGAAAACAATGGGAAACAGAATCCGGGCTTTCCTGACTACCAGGCTGTGCATTATGGGATTTGCAGTCCCAGGAAGCAAATGTAGTACTACACAAGTGTACCATGGAGAAAAGAGAAACAAACAGGAGTCAGCTAGGGACTCTAGATAAGTGTTTAGGGTGATTCCCAGGCTTCCGACAGTCCCCTTACATCGCCCCCTAGAAATGGGACGACAGAGTCGTAACAGGCATGGGTCAGGAGCTTGAATTGACATCTTTTGTGGATGGGGAGCCAGTGAAGGTCTTTCAGGAGCTGGGTGATGTGGGTCCTCTTTGGCAGGTTGAGGATAAGTCTGGCTGCTGCATTCTGGATTGTCTAGAGTCTTCTTATGAGTTTGGTGGTGGTACCTGCATAGAGTGCATTGCCCTAGTCCATTCTGCTGGTGATGAGTTCCTGTGTGAGTTTTCCTGGTGTTGAAGGGGAGCCACTTGAAGACTTTCCGGACCATGCGGAGCGTGTGAAAGCAGAATTAAGCAACCTCTTTGACCTGGTGTTTCCGGGAGAGTTCGCTGTCCAGGATAATGCTGAGGTTGCAAGGCTTGGTGTTTCGGAGTGGGGGTGGATCTGAGTTCCAATGGCCACCAGGAGTCGTTCCAGAAGGAAGTGGGTCTGCCAAAGATCAGTACTTCAGTTTTGTATTGTTGAGCTTCAGGCAGTTGTTCTTCATCCATGCTAGGACCTTCTTCATACAGTTGTGGAAGCTGGCCTTCATAGTGGTGGGGTCCTTTGAGAGCGTAGGGATGAGTTGAGAGTCATCCGCATAGGAAACTATGTTGATGTCGAAGGGTTCTGATGAGTTCTGCGAATGGTGCCATGTAGATGTTGAAGACGGTTGGACTGACGGAAGAACCTTGAAAGAGGCCGCAGATGGTGCACTTAGGTTGAGAGGTGAAGGGAGGGAGACAGATTCTTTGTGTGCCCTGTGAGAAAGGATGCCATCCATATGAGCGCGTCATCTGTGATTCCGATCCTTCAAAGTCAATTGATGAGGGTGTGGTGAGAGACGGTGTCGAAGGATGCGGAGAGGTTGAGCAGGATAACGGCGGATGATTCTTCTCTGTCGATTAGGGTGCGGATGTCGTCTGTTGCGGTGATAAGGGCTGTCTCGGTGCTGTGAATCCTGATTGGGAAGGGTCCAGTAGGTTGTTCCTCTCAAGGTGTTTGGTGAGTTGGAGGTTGATGGCCTTCTTCAGGACTTTGGTGGGAAATGGGAGCAGAGTGATAGGATGGTAGTCCGGCAGTTCCCTGGGGTCTGCCAATGTTTTTTGAGGAGGGGTCTGATCTCTGCGTGTTTCCAGCTGTCTGTGGTAATGGAGGTGTTGAGGATGGTGGTGAGCTGGTGGCTGATCTCGTCCCTCCAGAGATTAAAAGACAGTGTGGGGATGGGTTGGTGGGTGCTTCAGGGTGCATGAGTTCATTAGAGTATTTGTGTTTAGTGTACTGAACTGTTCCCATGAGGTGAGCAGGTAGTCGGTGGCTGTGGTTGATGGGATGCAGAGAAGGATGGTAGGCTGGGGATCGAAGTTTCTGTAGATGGTTGCTATCTTGTTATGAAAGTGGTTAGAGCCAGCGTCGCAGAGTTCCTGTGAGGAGGGGATCGAGTTTTTGGTGGCTGACAGGCAGGTGAACTCTTTGACGATGGTGAAGAGTTCCCTTGTTTGCTTGGTGCTGGTCTTGAGCCAGTGTGTCAGGGCCTTCTTTTTTATGGCTTGGAGCTAGCTGTGGTCATTGTTATGAGCCAATTTGAAGGTGGCTTGGTCCATGTGGTTCCTGCTGGTCTGCCACTTTACTTCCAGTTGTTTTCATCTGTGTTTTGCCATGCAAAGTTCCAGGGTGTACCAGTTGGCTTGTTTGTTGGATCTGTGTGTTCTGGCTGGTTTGGTGGGTGAGACTAGGTTGGTGATGCTGGTGATCCAGGCATTGAAGCTTTCTACTGCCTGGTTCAGGTCTGTGGTGACATTGGGTTGGATGAAGTTGGGGGTGTTGTTCCATTGGTGTTGAGTGATCTTGGTCCAGATGTTGAAGGGACACTGTGGTTATTGGGGGTGGTGCAGGGAGGTCCGGTGATGGTGAAATGTATGATGGAGTGGTCCGACCACGTGAGTTCTGTGGTGTGGCCGTGCCTGGTTCTGTTACTGAATGTGAAGATGGAGTCCAATGTGTATGCTGCTTTGTGCTTGGGGTCTGTGACCAGTTGCTTGAGACCGGTGTTGTCCATTTGTTTGAGGATGTCTGTGAAGTTGGTGTAAGAGGGGGTCAGCCAGGCTGGAGTTGAGATCTCCCAGGAAGAGGTGGTGATCGGATTTAATGGTGAGTGGAGTGATGAATTCAGCAATGGTTTCACTGAGGCCCGTTTGAAGTTGCGAGTGTCTGTAGGGGAAGGTGCCTTTGATGGTGGTTTTACCATCAGGGCAGAGCTGGAAGTTCATGTGTTCAATGATCCGCATAGTCTCATCATCGGTGGTGGTGCAGATGATTGATTCTTTGTGTACGATGCCAATGTGTGTCTGTTGGTATGGTTGCAGTGTTTCATCTTGTAGCCGATGGGAGTTGCAGTGGCGAAGTCAGGGGTGAATTAGGGGGTGAGTCAGGTCTCTGTAATGAAGGTCACATCAGGGGTGAGGTTGGAGATCATTCCCAGATTTCTGTGCTGTGTTTGCAGAGCGATCTGGTGTGGATCAGGAGACAGCTGAGTTGTTCCGAGGAGGTCTTGGCTAAAGGGGATGGCATGGTGCTGGTTGTTGCGATGGTGGTCAGTCCTAGGGTGGAGATAAACCGGCAGTAGATGCAGGTGATAGGCCCCACTGTGGGGTGAGGTGATGCAAAGCAACAGCTGTTTCGTCCGGGGTCAGGGCAAGGAGATCAGCGGCGGAGTATGCGTGGGAGTACAGAGGGCCAGGGTTCGTGGTGCTGGGTACAGTCCAGGCACGATGGGTGCCGATGGGCTTGCATTTGGCATGCTGGCTACGTGCCCGCTTGGCATGCCTGTGCTGTGGCCTTCATTATATAGATCTAAGGAAAGGGCGCTTGGGAGGCGGGAAGCGGGCAAGGCAGGAAGAAAGAAATGTCCCAGTGAATCGTGAGGCGCCCTGGGGCAATGGAAGCCTGGACACTGGAAGCCTGGGACACGGAATGCCTGGAGAAGTCTGCTGGCTGGTGGGGCTAGCTCCCTAGGGCAGGAGCAGTCAGCTGGCAATTGACTGGCAGCAAGAGGGGAGCTGGCAAGGTAGTGTGGGTGGATTAGATTGGAATGAGGTTGATTAGGTTGCAGTGGACTTGATTGGAGTGGGGTGGACTGGAGTGGTTGGACTGAGTTGGACTGGATTGGTGTGGGGTGAGTTGGGTTGGAGTGGGGTGGGATGGATTGCAGTGGGATGGGATGGATTGGAGTGAGTTGAATTGGAGTGTGGTGTGTCATACAGGAGTGTGGTGGACTGGCTTGGGGTGGATTAGACTGGGGTGGGTGGTTGAAGTGGAGTGGGTTAGGGTGGGGTGAAGGGGATTGGATTGGGGTGATGTGTATTGGATTGCAGTGGGGTACATTGGAATGGGCTGGATTGGGGTGGATTGAATTGGTCTGGGTGGATTGGATTGGTGTGGGGAGGAGTGGATTGTAGTGGAGTAGATTGTGGTGGATTGGAGTGGGGTGAATTGGGAAGGGGTGGGATGGATTGGACTGGGCTGAGGGCTATTTGATTGCAGCAGGGCGAACTGGAGTAGGGCAGTGTTTTGGATTGGAGTGGGTTGTTTGAGATTAGTGTGTGGCAGGGTGGAGTTGGGTAGGGTGGAGTGGGGGCAGGCTGAAGTGGGGCAGATTGTTTTGGATTAAAGTGGGGTAGATTGGAGTGGGGCAGATTGAAATGGATTGGAGTGGGGCAGGTTCTTTTGGATTGAAGTGGGGCAGATTAGACTGGGGCAGATTGTTTTGGATAGGAGTTGGGCAGATTGTTTTGGATTTGAGTGGGGCAGATTGTATTGGAGTGGGATAGATTGTTTTGTTTTAGAGTGGGGTGGATTGGAATAAGACAAATTGTTTTTGGATTGGAGTAAGGCAGATTGGAGTGGGGCAGATTGTTTTGATTGGAGTGGTTGATTTATGAAGATCCTACATTTTTTGACAAAAATCTTCTGGTGAGAGCTTTTATGGTTTTAAGCACTACTAATAGGTGATGGGCCCTTCGGAAGCATTAAATCATTGTGTAGAATGTTCATGAATACAAATCACAAGATAAAATATGGATGTTGACAGTGTTGTGTCAAAGTTGTGCCAGGAGTCCTGGCAGAAGGACAGTCTAGAACTTGTAAACTTCATATCATTTGAAAAACTACAAGTGCTGCTAATGGCGGAGGTCCTTCGGGTGGCTTATAATCACTTACTTTAAATTCTTATCCCAACTCAGCAAGATATTTGTTGGACGAAATACTACTGGTTAACTTGTTATGTTAAGTTTTGCAATTGTAAGATTTCTTGTGTCTTTTTTATAAAAAATATTTTCGTTTATTAGAACAACACATTATAAACCTGCACACATTAAATACATTAGCAAATTGTTTCCATGTAAATCACATTCAATATTTGCATGCTTCATAACTTTTTTTAATTCCAACAATTTAAACATACAATGCAATAGAATTCGTACATACGGAGATATATTTGTCTGTTATTCTGTCTATAACTGGAGGGGTATCATGTGTGTTGCTGCAGAAAGACAGTTTTGATTCCAATCCACCAGCACCTGATGAACTCAAAAGTTAGTTACACCTGTTCTCATGGACAGAATTCCATTCCCTCTCTCCCTTCTTTTTTTCTCCCTCCCCACAAATGTCCTACAATGAACGTCTTCATATTGTATTTATGCATGATAATTTTTACAGTCAGCACAACATCCATTTTTTTACCCTTCAGATTCTGGTCATGGCCATCGATTCACCCAAATGTCAGGGATAGCGGAAGTGGCATCACATATCCTTGATCTTAATGAAATCATATGACCGTAGACCTTCAATCTTCTTAGGAAGTAATCTCACATAACTTTAACCCTGATGACATCACAATACTTGACATGGCTGGACTTCCATTATAGTAGTCTAATATATATATATATATATATATATATATATATATATATATATATATATTTACAGAAAAAACTAAGGTTGCAGGGACGTTATAGTTAGGTTCTGAATTTACACGCACAGATCCATAGAAACTCATCTGTTAGAGTTATTTCAAGTAACTATAACTCGTGGCCTAAAGGTACTATAACTCACGCCCCGCATACACAGTTTCCTCATCAATAATTTTATTACAAATGTTGCAGTGATTTCAATGATGCCATAGAAGATGTCATGAATGCTGTAATATGTGGGGTAATTACCAGTGCATGTTCTTGTAACCTTTGTTTTTTTCCGGTAAACTTCTAAGGTTTTTTAAATGCTAATTCTTAACTATAACTTCCCTGTAACCTTTGTTTTTTTTCAGTGAATTTCTATGTTTTTTTTAACACAGTGGGTGGTTGGTCGCTACCCCACCCCGTGCATCAAGCCTCACGGTGCGCAGTAAGGCTCTGCGAATAACACCCTGTAAGCATCCAACTCCGCACCACACATGGGCTTTGGCCATGGACAGCGAGGATTGGATGCAGGGCCCGGCCTGCGACCAGTGGCCAACACACCCATAGCCATCCAACCATCATCACTCACTCATCACAGCCACTACAGAAGATATTGTGCTCTGAAAGAGAAACAATGCATTTACCTCCATCAAGGACATCAGATAATATTTCAAGGTGGAGCTGCAGAGAAAACACACTTGCTTTGATTTAGCCAAAAGCAAGAACTTAGGATGGTTTGTACAGGGGCACCTGCAGTGCTTATATTTCTAAGTGCTTCCTGTTGTGATTTTATTTCCGTAAAATGAGCAATGGGCCAGATTGCATCATGACTGGCTTATTTATCCAAGGAGATGTCACAGTTTCGCTCAAAATATCTTCCCAACTGGAGTACTTTCTACTGGCTAATTAGAAAGTGCTACCTTGTTGGGGAAATGAATAGCGCATATTCCCCAATACAGCTGCATAAAGGACTCTGAGGTAATATCTCCAGTAACCTTGTGTGCCTCTAATTTGGCATATTGGACTGTGGGGGGAAGCCTCAAGGCCCCCCCAGTCCCTGAGGGCTACCTGCCTCCAGCAGGAGCTGGCATTGCTTCCGCACAAAGGGAGCAGCTACAAAATGCTGCTCCTGGCATGTGGGAGCAATCCTTTAATCTGCTTTCCTGCCCAATTGACAGCGGCATGAAAACAGATGAAAAGTCACCTCCCAGCGCGCGGGAGCAGTTTTCCTGCCCCCATTAGCACAATGTGAGCCCCCCCCTTTCCTCCTTTTCTTTTATCCTTATTATTGTGTTTTTTCAAAGTATACCTATTTGTAAATTAAACGTGTCAAATCTCAAGTGAGTAAAGTTCAAATAAACGCAATCTTAAATATCACGCCAATCTTTGTAAATGAAATCATAACATTGCATATCCAGAAAACTAACAATGAATAACATGATGTGAGATCTCTCCCATATTTCTTCAAAGTTTCATAAATGAGTCAAATCTCAAGTGAGTAGAGTTCAAATATACGCAGTCTTAAATATTACGCCAGTCTTAAAAGTCCCATCATATCCAAGATTTATTGGACCACATCTTCAGATTATCAGCATGCTTCATGAAGATACAGATTGAGCCAACACGTGTTTCGTCAGGGGAGAGTCCAATGGTCCCCAACGACTTCTTCAGGGCTCTAAATTGTGAATACATAATTCGTATTAGAAACCAAAATGCTCAAACTAAATGATATATAAGGCAAAGACTGAATATACCCTATGAAGCAAAAGACAGAAAGCACCCAGTGATATGAGAGGAATAGTGCATCTCCTAGTTAAGAATAAACCAATTTTATATCAAACAATCCAAAAACCAACTAAGGAACACCCTCATAAGGCATCAATCACGTTAACCTATATAGATGGTCTCAGTGTTATCAATCACCCAGTAGGACACCAAGAAATACAAATAGTTAGCCAAATGCAAGTGTCACCATTCTCTGGTTAACCACACCGAGAATTCCAAATGTATTATTATTTTCTATTCATATGTTAATAAATTTTTATTTTGTATTTTTAATTGTATCCTACCTCCTATACTTACATTCTCATATAATTTTCGAGTTACTTCAAAATTACGCAGGGTCCTTATTATGACTGTGCCGTACAAAACCTGCCCAAATGAATAACACCAAATATGTTTCTATACGTGTCCACCAATCCCAACTAAAAACCGCACAATAATAAAAAAGTGTGAATCTTACATCAAAATCCTTGGTTTTTAAAGTTCATGACTTGGTAGCCGTACATTTCAAGGCTAAAAGAAAAAATAGAATTGCCAAATTTGCGGTCTCCATTTAGCAGAATCAATAATTAACACGACTCCAAAGGTCCAAAATAGCAACTTAACAGTCCTTACCTCCTAGCATTTCAAGAGAAACCGATTAGTACGTTCCCGTGCTTAGGAAACGCTTGGTTGCGAGTGCGCTACAGCGCGTCTCGCACCATCAAGGAATAAATATGTTCACAAAGCGCGAAGTCCGTAATGAGCCGCTTACGTTCTTCCCGTGTTTGAAAATGTTACGTTGCGGGTACGTAGCAACGCGTTTCTGTCCAAGACAGAATACAAAGAGTTTCCGGGACGCGAGTTCACAGCGTACAACAACATAGATGACGGACTGCAAAATAATGCCTCTACAGAGCGCGATTACGATGTTAAATGTGAAAAGTCCAAAATTATCCAATTCATGCGCAAATATTGAGGCTAATATGCAGGTTAAAGTTTAACCCAAATAAAACCAGACAAAATAAAGAACAAAAATTTTATTATTTAGGGTTTATCATGGCCATTAGAACACGTCCTCATCTAAGAATAGAACAATTTGCCGACCGCTATCACATAATGGGCAACTAAAATCTTATAGGCCAATTCCTCAGAATACACAAGGCTACTAAAGAAATGACAAAAGTCGTTAACTACATCTTAATTCCCAATAATCATCTTAAAGCCAGGAGAATAAGAGAATCTAGAATTTTAAAATCGAGAAGGATAGAAGAAGGGCGTAATTAGACAAAGGGGATGAAACCTTAGATTCCCAATACCCTATCTACTAAAGGGATAATTGTTTGAGAATTTTGGTTAATAATGTCAACATCCATGTGAATAGATTCAATCATGAGACAAAACACACATCTTCAACCAAACTCACATTTGACATATTCATGTTATCAACGATCACCCAGAAAAAACTCCAACTCTCTGTCAGAGTTAAGGCCTAATTCTACAGCCTTAAGTCTCATTATCCACATTGCCTCTTTTTTACGTAACATCAGTTCACGGTTACCCCCCCTTGGATCACGAGGAATATGTTCCTGTCCAAAAAATTCAAAGTTCTTATACATTGATTGTGAATTACATGATAAAATGTGAGCAACTAATGGATATCTTACATCACCATTTTTAAGACTACGCATATGCTCTCCAATCCTTGCTTTTAGTGGACGTATTGTACTACCTACATAAATACGAGCACAATTGCATCGTATTATATAAACAACATGAGTAGTGTTACAATTCATCAAGGTACATATTTTGCAAACTTTCCCCTCCAGAGAGAATTCTTTGATCCTATGACAAGCCCATCGGCAAACTCCACAATTACCACATTTGAAGAAACCCAAGATCTGTGTAGATAGCCAGGTTTTACTCTGAGATACGGTGGTAAAGCTAGGACTCAAAATGTTCTTTAAAGTTTTACCTCTCCGATATGTGGTGGGCACTCTTACTGGTATTAAATTACTGATCGACTTATCCTGTGTCAATAAATGCCAATGTTTTGTCACAAACTTCACCATGATCAAAGATGCATCATTGAAATCTGTTATAAGACGCACCCTGTTCGATTCGTCTACCATTGCCTTGGATTTATTGGTTTTCAAGGTGTCATTCCTATTAACATTTTTACTTCTTAATTGCGCCTTCTTGATTACCTTGTTAGAATAGCCACGCGCTCTAAACCTTTTACCCATGTCATTCAAATGAAACAGAAATTCATTGTCCAAACTGCAATTTCGTCGTGCCCTTACCATTTCACCAAAGGGAATAGACGCAATTTGATGCCTTGGGTGTGCACTCCCAGCATGCAAAATTGAGTTACAGGCTGTAGCCTTTCTAAAGAGTCTACTTTGGATCTTGTTGTCTGAAATGAAGACCTCAACGTCCAAAAAGACAATCTTCTCTGCACTGTATTGATATGTGAATTCTACATTCATAGTGTTTGAATTTAGGAAGGTGCAAAATTCCAATAACTTTTGTTCTCCTCCAGTCCAGATCAGGAAGCAATCATCTATAAATCTGCCCCAAAAGAGAATATCAGTTTGCCAATGAGTCCCACCCACTGGGAGCGGACAAACAGTTTGCTCTTGCCTGGTGGCAGCTGTCAAAGCTCCAGTCAAGCACAAGCAAACTGCTATCTTTCAAGGGTGGGTACCTCAGGAGGTAGGAAGCTGGCCCTGGGGAGGGAGGCAGTCCCCAGGGCCATTAATGGCTACAGAAGTGGGGGGAGCTCAGCTGCCCTCCTTTCAGTTATCACAGGCCGGCCCTGGCAAGATGGTGGTTTTCGGTGCAGAATATAACCCAGAAGGGAGGCCGCAAGACTCCCTCCCTTTTGGTATATTGGCCATGCCCCGGAGAGGTGGTGGTCCGCGGGCTGAATATTGCCTGGGAGAGGGGCCCTCCCCACCTTTTGACAAGTTGTGTGCTCCAGGTAGGTAAAGGTCTCTGTGCAATTTGACAGTAAAGAGGGGGGGTACACGCTGCCACCCCTTTATTATTTATGCGCCTAGCCCCGGGGAGATGGCGGTCCTCAGAGCCTGTAAAAGCCTACGAAGGGAGACCGCGCAGCCCCCCTCTATTCATTTTATTATTTTAAAGCCCTGGTGAGGTGGTGGCTCCCAGGCCCGAAATGGCCTTAGGGAGGGGGTCTCAAGTGCCCCATTCCCAGGTTTTACTAATTTTAGATGGCCCTGGCTACCCAGGGGTTCAAAGCAAACCAAGAGCGGGAAACTGCACTTCTTTTTTAAATATTTCCCTGGATACATGGATCCACCACAGTTTTACAGGAATAATTTAATTAAATGCTTTTTAGCCCTGGAATGTCCCTGAGGGACCCCAGCACCGAGGCTATGGGGGTCAGGGTATTTCTACCCTTCCCCCTTTTTTTATTTTTTACTTTATTTTTGGGACTCAGCTGAGTCTGAGTCCCAAATGGCTGCCAACACTTCTTGGTTGAAGTGTTGACAGCCAATCAGATATCAGCATCAGGAGTGTTGGATCCGCAGACGATCCACGTCCCTAGATATCTATATTTCTTTTTCCTTTGATATCTCAAAAACTACTGAATTGATTTACACCAAATCACAAAAGGCATGCTTTCTGGACCAAGAGTTAACTTTCTGCCAAATTGGCATATTCCATCCAGCGGTTTGTGCTGTAGTCATGTCTAAAAATCCCTATGGAAATTGCATGGGGAAAAATGCATTTTGAGACCCCACTTGACGGATCACCCTGAAACATTCAAGACAACAGCTGAAGTGATTGGCGTACTGGTTTTGAAAATTTCATAAAGATCCAGCAAAAGACAATAAAGTTATCGGCAAAATGAAAAAAGCTTTTCCTGTGGAAACTAGGTCCTAACTGTAACTACCTACTGGTGACTGCCTATATATGTAACATATATGTAATATTGCAACATAGACAAATGTCTATTTTCGATTCCACCTGTATTGGGGTGCTGACCAGATATGGAAGGGAATCATTAATTGTTTCTCTGAGTAATACATGGAAAATTCTGTGTTTATCTGAAGAGGACAGAGTGGAACAAAACAAACAACAGCACTAACAACCTAAATATTGAGGGGCATATTTACAAGAATAGTGGTGCAGAACACCACAACAAGTTACTTTTATGAAATACTGTTCATACCTGTCCTTTCCCCCTGCGCTGGCGCCATTTAGACTGCCTAGTACCAATGCCGGCACCCTAGCACCATGGTGCAAAGGTGCCTGTGTTGTCGGCAGTATTGTTTATGTGCAGGAAGGGTCACCTCCCTGTACAGAAACAATCGAAGGAGGCATTTTCTTCTATATATGTGTACTGCAGAAGAGAAATAGATATTTCTCCTTTTACGTCTGCCCCGGGGAGCAGTAGGATTTTGACACATTCCCAGGTTTACAAGTCCTTGCAAATCTGGGAATGTGTCAAAACCTATGGGTGTTGCATGGGAAAACCCACTACAACGCCAATAGAACATCCCCTGATGCAAAGTAAGGCAACACAGCGACTTGTGCTGCCTTACCTTATTCCATATCTATGAGACCATGAAAAGCCACACAAAGTAGCTTTATGTAGCCTCATAGATAGGGCTCTGCAGTGTGCACCATTGGAGTGTCAAAAAAGTGATGTTCCGGCAGTGGGCGTGGCTTATAAATATGCCCCTCTATCCCGCAAACTGTCATGGTTTATTCCCATTGTATACTGCAATGAGAAATGTGTTGATAAATCATAAGGAGAGGAAAAAGGAGACTTAAATAAAACAATAGTAGTTATGTCAACATGCATTAATTAATTAATATAGACCATATATTGAATGTGAATTTTATTTTTGGCCCAAATTATTCCTTAATGGTAACAAACTTTGATTAATGATAACATGCAAGGATGTATCACTATTGAGAAGTGCAGATGTAAAGGTTTTAGTCAGACACCTTATTTTTCATGTATTCACAATAATGAAACAGGGCAACAATTTGTTTAAAAATGTTTGTTTTTTAGTTTTTTTATTTATTCAGAAGAGTGTGTGCTACAATGCTGAATTTCATAATTTTTTAAAACCTCTCCCCAGTCCCAGTGGAATCTGCAGAAAGTAAACAGTGCTCATCAAGGCTCTGTTTAAATTTTGTTTTTGGAGTAGCGGATGGTGATTTTTGAACACTGTGGGCTGTAATACTTACCCTGAATTGTAGCGAGTGAAGCGAGTGAGACTGAGATCTTCTAGGGAGGGCTCCATGGGCTCTCCCCTAAGAAAGTTTTGAAAGCATGGGACATAATACTGCATTTTAAATTTGCTTAAATCGCACAGACTTTGACATTACCTGCAATAAGGATTGAAGTAGTTCACGGTGTGCCAAGCCAATTTAACCTGATGCTCCCTAAGTGTTTACTCATTTTTTCGAAAAGTGTTGGGGTGCCACCATATGTCAAAAATAACCTCCATTGTGCCCTGTACCACTGCTGCCCTCGCTTATGCCAAAAATGTCCCTCAATGTGCCAGCGCTAGCCTTTTGCCATGGGTACCCCCATGCCAAGAATTTCCACCATTATGCCATGGCCAGCAGTTTTCAACAGGTGCCCCATGCTAAATTTTACATCCAGTATACTAGTGCCAGCTTTTTATCATGGGCATCCCCATATACCCGGTATAACTGCTAGTGTGCCCTCGGTTGCAACTATTTTGACACAGGTGCCTGCCATGGAAAGAACTATCTCCAGTATGCAAGTATACAAAAAGGTGTAATGTTTGAATTAATCTCAGCCACTAGTAAATACTCTGGCTCAATCCCAATCCATTGCAACTTTGCACAACATGGGACTTCAGTTGGACCTAGCTATATACAAATTAGTATTGACGCTGCTCCAGCTGGAACTGTCCAACCCGAACTGCCAAGCCAGGTCCTCCTTGAACCAGAACACAAGCAACCCAGGAACTGTTTTGTCCTAATTATGGACTCATCAGCCGGGTACAGCTTGATTCCAGTAATACAGTGTGCATGGGACCCACATCTGGGCATACCCGTCCCACTTATGGCAGTCCCTGGTAAAGTGGTACTACACATACATTGGACCTGTAAATTAAATTATACTAATGGGCCTGCAGCACTGGTTGTGCCACCCACTTAAGAAGCCTATTAAACATGTCTTAGGCCTGCCATTGCAGTCTAAACTGTCAAATTGACCTGCCAAATAAACCTTTTGCCAGGCCCAAACAGTCCTTTTTAATGCATTTAAGTTCCCTCTAGGTTAGGTCCTAAACAGCCCAGAGGGCAGGGTGCAGTGTATTTCAAATGTTGGCCATGTACTTTTAACTTTTACAAGTCCTGGTAGGGAAAAACGTTTCCATTTGTTTTTGACTACTGCAAAGCCTAGCTCTCCCATAGGATAACATTAGTATTAACTTATTACAATAATGTTTAATAGGGAGTATGCAGGAATGTTGAGTTTGGTGACTAAAGAATTATAATTTAAAGCTCTCTTTAATGATAAAGTTGGATTTTAAGTCACAATTCTGAAAATACCACTTTTAGAAAGTTGCCCTTTTCCTGTCCTAACCCGGCTCTGTAGCCTGCTTCTGGGTCACATGACTAGGTGAAGCTGGCAGTTGGCCCTTGTATATTGCTCCCAGACAGAAAAACAAAAGGACAAAAGTGTGGCAGGATGGGCGGTCTGTGATTTGATGAGGGGGATAAGCTGTCACCCACCATATTTGCACATTACCCAGGCTCTGCCTAAGCACACTCATAAAAGGTTTGGCACTAGTCTATTGTGACCCCACACAATCTGGGGCCAGGGCAGGGAGGCAGGGAGGCAGGGAGGCAGGGAGGCAGGGAGGCAGGAGGTTCCAAGCACCTCTGTGGGTGGAAACCTCCAGAACCTTCTCTTACTTAAGAGTTTAAAGTGGGCACCAGGTATAATTATTGGGCCCTCAGACCCACCTCTTCAATACACCTCTGGACCTGTGGAAGGCTCAGAAGGACTGCTGGGCTGCACTGCCAGAAGGACTGCTACTCTATTGCCCTGATGCCATGCTGTCTGAGTGAAGAACTGGACCTGCATCTTGAACCCAGGGCCACCAGAGTGACTCCAAGGGCTAGTTGGCCAGTCTTCTGACCAGAGCCTCAGAGACAGAAGGCTCCAACCACCTTGAACCCAGCACCTGGAAGCTGTCTGCCGTGAGTCCTACCCTCTCAATGAATAAATGAATAAAGGGATTTGTAAAGCAGGCGGCTACTCAAAAGAGTGTCCTGGAGCTATGTGGAGTGCAAGGAAGAAATGAAGTGCTGAGAGATTAAAGAGTGAAAAGCCAGGTTTTAAGTTTCTTTTTAAAATGCCCCTTCCCTTCAATTTGGCACAGTTCTGCTGGAAGCCTATTCCAAGCTTATGGACCAAGAAGGGAAAAAGATCGGCCTCCTACTTTAGCGAGGTGGACCCTAGGAACTGCAGCTTGATGGTTGCATGAAGAACACATATCCTGGATGACAGTAACCAGCCCAGTGTGGTTCTTCGCTCTGTGCATTAGAAGAAGGGTTTTAAATAAGATCTGCTTATTCAAAGGGAGTCAGTGCAGGTTCCTCAAATGCAGCAAGACATGAACCCTACTTGGTAGATTGAGCACCAGAAGAGCAGCCACAGTTTGAACCGTTTGCAGTTTCCTCACCAAATATTGTAAGAGACCTGCATATGGGGCACTAGAGTATTCCAGCCTGGAAATAATCAAGGACCGAATCACTTATCCTCATGGGTACAGAGAGGAAATGCAGACATTTGTTTGCTATAACCAACAGACCAAAACATGTGCTAGCTACCATGTTAATTTGGCTGTGCAAGACCATCAGTTTATCAATCATAACTTCCATGTTTTTTACCGCATCAACTTGCAGTTTGGGCGAGAGGCCCCATCCAGCCAGTGTGCATACAGGTTTAAGGTGAAATTATATCCAAAACTGAGAATCTCCAGCTTAAATAGGTTGGTAGTCATCCACTAAAAAACTGAGGATAGACAGGGTTTAATGGCATCTAGGGCAATGAGCTCGCCTTTCTTAAAGGAAAAGACAAGCTGTGTGTCATCAACATACAAGATTATCTTGGCTCCAAAAGACTCAACCAATACTGCAAAGGGTGTTAGATAGATGTTAAACATTGTGGGGCTAAGGGCCGAGCCCTGTGGGACTCCTACAGAGACACAACTGTTGCCAAACCAAAAAGAGGGTAGCCAGACTGTGTGACCTCTATCTTTGAGGAAAGATTTCGAACACCTCAGCGCAGTGCCTCTGATACCTTTATCATGATTGCGAGCGAGCAGTCTGGAATTAGGAATCATGCCAAAAACAGCTGACAGCTTTAACAATACCAGGGCTGCCTTACCTCTTGCGTTTAAAGTGCTTTTAATCAGTTCAGAGACTTCCAGAAGTGAGGTCTCTGTACTTAATTTTAGCATAAACCCAAACTGACTATGGTAAAGTAGCCCATTTGAGTCAATGTAGTTGGACAGCTCCCAGTTGACAAACATTTCCACAAGTTTTGGCGGCACTGGCAGCAAGGAAATAGGCCTGTATTTGCCTGGGATATTAGGGTCAGCATTGGGTTTTTAAGGAGGGGAAATATACTGGCCTGTTTCCAACAGGTGGGAACTATGCAGGATGCCAGAGACATATTTAACAGGGAGTTCATCACTGAATTGATGACATCCACTCACAGAGCTAGAAGAAAAGTGGGTCAGGGATCAGAGTGGGAGCCTGACTCAAGGTTTAAAATGGCCACTCTGGAGTCATTCATAGAGACTGGGTTAAAAGAAGAAAGAGCAGGATGCATTTTATGGAGACCTAGCTGGAGAGAAAGAACCTCCATCTGAAAATCCTGCTGTGGATAAGCTTTTCTGAATTTCATCTATTTTATTCTGAAAAAAACAGACCAGTTATTCACACCACTTGGCCGATGGAACCTTGCTTTAATGGCAGACAGCTGAATCAGAATTTCTTTGTTACTATTTTGAAAGTTTTTCTTGGTTTGTTTTTTGCTCTTTCAATCCTTCCCTCATAGAATTCCCTTTTTGTGGAATTAATTAGGGCTGAGTATTTCTTAAGTGCTATTTTGTACTTGGCTCTATCCTCAGAGCTGCAATTTTTGTGCCAGGCTTTCAGCCATTTTTCATATTTTTTCTCCGGTTTCAAGGTGTCAATAAACCAGGGGCAAGAGATCTTATTTCTGCCTGGCATACGTCCAGGGAAGCGGGTGGGGGGGGGGGGGCAATTCTATCACCAAGCTACGAATCCACTTACCAATCACCGGAGAGTCTGACTCAATTGACCCCAGAAGATTTGGCCTCATATTTTCCAGGACAGTAAGCAGGCTATTAGCAATTATCCTGCAATAAAGTCTAATTTGGCCCAGAGCCAGGCAATTGCCTTGATTTCCATATAGGGATATGCCAACTGAAATGTATCAGGTGGTGGTCGATCCATGGTAGTGTATGGGGTTTGGTCACGCTCAAAGACTTGTCAGAGAAAACTAGGTCAATTGTATGGCAAGCAATGTGAGTAGATTTGATGACAGCTTGAGAAAGGCCTAGAATGGACATATATTTTTAGGCTGATCGTATGTTTATGAGAGGAGCAGCCCCAATATATGTTAAAATCGCCAGCATAATACAATGCAAGAAATGCAGAAGTGCAAGAGAAACTGCTTCATTTAGGGGGTTCAAGAAATGGTCAGCTGATCCTGGTGGTCTATAAATCAAAATGCTACCAACAGACTGGTGAGCGTTCAGTGCAAGACATACGCCTAATGTTTCCGCATCAAGTGGATGCTTGTAAATGATGGCAATACCATCTCTTCTCCCATTGGCACGATTGAGATTCTGCATCTTGTATCGGAAGGAATAGACATTTCAATAATAGGCTTAGATGAAGCGGTAGCCAAGTTTTAGTAACAAATAGCAAATCTGGCCTCTCATCACAGGGGAGGTCGTGTACAAAGACCATGTGCTTTTGAAGGGACTCATGTTAATAAGAAGTTCTTTATTGGGATCTATGCCTTTATTAGGTGGGGCTTCAACAGCAATTTCTTATAATGCAGGTTTCTATCTCAAAACCACAGAGGTTGCAACTAGAGGCATTACACACCTCATGTGGGTTCACTATGTTGGGGCAGATGATGGGGCACCAAGGCCTAAAGGTTCAGCTTTAGAATACACCAATCTTACCCTGTGTCTCTCGAAAAATGGGCAGAGTGGCTTATGACAATCACTTCTGGGATGCCGATGGGCGCAGACGGGCTTTCCTCTGGTGCACCATTGGCACACCAGTGCGGGTCCACATTTTGGGCATGTTAAGTAGAATTGGGAGCAACAAATAAAAAGCTGCTCCGCCCGTTTTCAAAAACTGGATGGTGTGAAGCGATGCATTGAGGTTGAGCTAGACCACTGCCATTAGAAGTGTAAAACACTATCAGAGTTAAAAAAATGTAAAGATACTTCTTACACTCTCAAGGGGTGCCATCCCACTCCTTGGAAGCTTGCCTGAAGGTGCTCTGCCACCCCAACTGTGGTCCTAGCAGAATGGACGCAGTGCAAAGCATCATCTCACAAAACTCTTCATATGAACTTCTGCATGACGCATCTCTAACACAGGGCTCTGCTTCACAGCCTGCAGCACCATTGGAACCGCTGATGCACAATGCATCCTTGATGCAGGCCTACGCATTGCAAGACTCTCCTCAATGGCATCCTCAGTTATGATGCAGGACTCTGCTTTGCATGCCCCACAACTTCTTCAAAACCAGCCAATGCGCAACTCATTTTGGATGCAGGACTTCCCATCACATCAAATTAACTTATAGACATTAACCTGTGGATATTTGCCAGACTGTTCTTTGGTTAAAAACGTTTTAAGACATCCCACTGTATATATGTATCCATGTAAATACTTCACACCATTGAACTTCTGAGCGCTATTCTGTCTGCACTTTAATTGATTTTGTGTAACATTCACCTTATATTGCCTGAGAATAAATGGAGCAAAATATTTTGCATGCCAAGAGAGAGAGTTGGGCTGATTATATCTGAAAAACAGTCCCATCAAACTATTGTTGTTTACTTACGAGTTTGTGTACGGGTCAGAAAAATCTCTACTGAATGTGGGCCCAACACAGTAACTGTGTAACCAAACACAGTTCCTTTGCTTTGCTGAATTGCAAGACAAACTGCTGCTACTAACATTTGGAATCCAGGAAGTACGGCAGCAATTTGATCCAATGTGGCAGAAAAGTAAGCCATGGGCTTCCTAATTTTGCCATGTTTTTGGGTCAAAACTGACAAAACACAGGGGAAATATTTTTACTGATTTGACATTCCTAAAGAAGATGCACTACAAAGTTTGTTTCTGAGCTGAAGGAAGGCGCTCATGTGTTTGTCATCAAATGGCACCAGTTAATTTACATCACTGTATGTAAGCCTCAGTAAAGTGTTTGCAATGAGAGAAAAGATTGGAATCTACTATCTACAGAACCCAGCCATTCTGAAAAACATTCTCACTTCTCTTTGTGTGTTTGGAGAATTCATTTTCAGGAGTGCAGAAACACATTCTTTAGACATTTTTCTGACTCCTTTTCAATATGATGGCACAAATAGATAGCTTCTTTCATAAAGGACTGCATTATTGTGGGTATCACCTTATGCCCATCAACAGCAAGATGGTTCAAGAGTGCAATGGTATCAAATGTGCAATCTTCTTTTGTTTTGGATGCAACCATTAGGTGATCAATATTCTGCACCAGCACTGTTACAGAGCAGTTGCAGATTTTCCAAATCTTTATTTAGAATCTGGCTAAAGATTGAGGGGATTTCTGTGTACCCCTGTGGGATAAGACACCAAGGGCCAGATGTAGCAAAGGTTTTTACCCGTTCTGTGTCTATGGGAAAAAGTGTTTGTACATATGGCCCCAAATGAGAACTTTATTTATACATTTAAACATGAAAAGATATTGACTACCTTCATGAAGAAGAATGAGAAGAACACTTGGCACAAGTCAATGACTGTTTACCATTCTGTATCTGCAGAAATCAGAAACATAAATCACAACAGTTTTTGGTACCCCAGAACAACATGGGGCTACAACAGAGCCTAATTTGTAAATAAAAATGTGCCGGTGCCCAAAGCTCTTCTTTGAAACATGTGACTACTGCATTTAAATGTGAAGCACAGATTACTGAGGCATCTTGGGCCTCTTTAATCCATTTACAGCCACTCCCTGCCCCTTCAACTCACTCTTGCAGCTTTCTCCTTTTGTGATGCTTTTCCATCTTTCTCGTCCACCATCTTTCATTATGAACACAGTGGTTAACACCGCCGTGTTCATGCTGGCAGTCTTTCCAGTGACCGCCAGCTCCCCCGGAACCCCGCCGGACGTATAATGAACATTCCTCTGGGCCGGGACATTGCCGGCAGCTCCTATACCTTACCCGCTTAGCCCATACCCTTTCACTTTTCATAATTTAATTCCGCCACCAAAGAGCAACATTTGCCCCTTCCCCTCCCTCAGCTGTAGCCAAAATCTAATTAGAGCTACCGGGGCCATTATATCTCATGTCACCATACCTGACTCCAAACTCACAGCCAGTATTATAGCTGATGCCAGTAAGGACAGCAGGGTTTTTAGACACTTCCCCTCTTCCCTGTCCCAATCGATTTTACCACTTAAAAACTGCAGCTCAGCACCATATAAAAACTGCGAGGGTATCATGGCGGGATAGGCTTTTAGCAATAGTCTATGAGAAACCTCATTGTAGTCCCTATTCATTTTTTTCAGGCCACTTACCGAGGCGAGCACTTTTACCTTAGCTGATTCATTTTGCAAGCTCATCTCAAGGATGCCTCAAACCAGACCCTCAATTACTTATATTCCTTTACCTTCTCCAGCTTTGTACCACATAAATACCAACTAAATCTAGAGATTTTTCTTCCGGAGCTCAACACTTTAGCCTTTTCTCGATTTACCACTAGTTTTTCCCTTGATAGTATTCTGCAAAAGCATCCAACTTTCTTTGCAAGTCCAACTCCATTTGGCCAAATATTACAAGATCATCCACATATAAAAGACATGCCACGTGATTCCCATCCTTTTTTGGGCTAGAACTCCTTTCCACCACCAGAGCTGCAGGCAGGTCAGCAATAAACAAAGAGAAAGGTAGAGGGGCCAACACACAACCCTGCCGCAACCCATTATTGATTTCAATTTTCTTTGTTAGGGTCCCCTCCACATCTAGAATAATCTGTGCCCAATTCTTTGTATGTAGTTCTTGTACTAGCCTCAACAAACTCTTTGGGACACCCTGCTTAGTCAGAGTTTTCTTCAACACTTACGGTCCACCAGATCAAAGGAGGTGCGTAAATCAACGAAACAGCAGAACAACCTTTCTCCTTGGTCAATTGATTTCTGCGCAAGGGACCAAAAGGAAAAACAATGGTCAATAGTTGAATGGCCTCCCTTAAAACCACCCTGCTCCGGGACCCAGTACGCTTAAATTCTGCCCATTTTTAAGTCTCCCCAAAAGATTTTTTCAGAACAATTTTTCTCCAACATCTAACACGTTGATTAACCATTTTTTGGGTCTTTTTTTCTCCCCTTTTATAAATTGGTCTCACAATTGTACCTCTCAAATGTTCTGGGAGTTGCCCTGAGTGTAATATAATGTGAAACATCTGACCAAAAACTTCCGCCCACCAATCAGGTCTGGTCTTTATAATAATAGCCCAAAGATTATCGGGCCCAGCTGCCCTGGTCAATACTAGATCTGCTATCTTAAGTTTAACATTTATTACCGAAAATAGGGCTCTTGTATCTTCATCTATCCCCACCCACACAGCCATTGGCCTTAGTGCCTCCTCCGGCCCATCACTATACATCTTCTGCAAATATTGTGCCCAAGTATCTTCATCCACTACACCCATCATACCCCCTTAGGTTTTTCCTGAACCATCCTGTACCAGCTTCCAGAATTTTTGTTTTATGTTTTGTTTCAGTTGCTTTCAATAGGTTCCCCCAACACAGCTCTCCTTATACACTCTCTTCTGATTTCTCACCAAATATTTATACACTTATCAATATCCTGGAGGCGATTATAACTCATCCAATCATATCTCTTTCTAAGTCATTTCTCCTCTTTTCTAATCTGGAACTTTAATTTCCTGCACTCCTCATTAAACCAAGTGTTCCCTTTCCTCAAATGGTCCTGCGGTCTAGCCACTTGTACCCTGTCATCTTTCACGGCCCGCTTTAGGCAGATCACTATTTGACCAATAATGATCTTGTCCCACATTAAATTACTAATTGGTGCCTTACTCATTATAGTCTTCTGTTGTAGGGATGCTAATTTTGCCAGTGATTCCTCCATCATAAAGTTTGAGAATTGCTTGGGATAATAGACCTGAGCTGCAAGAACCCTTTCTCCCGTATTACTTACCCCCTGATTTAGTACCAGCTTTAAGGGATAATGATCACTTCCATCTTCACGCCCTACATAGAAACTTTTAATTTTGTGCATGCATGCATAAAGATTAACCAATTGGTCAAGACTGTGCCCCATACTTAAAAGTTTGATTAACTGGCAGATCGGACTCCATCCGTCTATTAATACAGAACAACCTCTTGGTACCCCGATATTTATTGAGTGCCTCATCTCATCCCTCGCCACTTTTTGCTGGAAAGCTGGCAAAGTTAAAATTATGTGCCAAAAGTAACTCCTTATACCAAGCATCAGTTCTACTATGGTTTAATGTATGGTTAACGGCCCCGGCTATGATGAATAAATCATTATGAAACTTAGCACAAAATAGGTCTACATCATCCTTAATTGTTCCCAATTCAGGGCTATATTCATCCCCTTGAGCCCCATGTATATACACAAAGTTGTACCTCCCGGCGGGTCCTGTAGGCTCACTCTACAGGCCATCAGCCATTTACATTTCACATCTACTGAGAAGACCTTCCTAGCTATTTTCGTGGAGATTAGGGCTATTAGACCCCAAGAGGGTCGCCCCTGTTGATTGCTCTTGGCAGCCCTATTTACCTGGACATATCCTTCAACTACACGAGAATCCTCACAAAGTCAGGTTTTCTGCATGCACACAATCTCATGAGACTTAACCACTCTTTCAAAACTTTTCACCTGTGACATACTCACTAACCCATTGACGTTTCATCCTAGTCAACATCTCTCAGACATTCCTCTCCAACTATAATTTAGTGAGGCTAAAGCTACATACATATTCCCATCCTTCTTATCCTTCCAAGAGGGAGTCTGCACATTTATTTCCAGGGCTTCCCTTTCTCCACACCCCTTCCAAGTCAGCCTAATTTTTCTTGGCCCCAGCCCTGCGAGTTATCTAAGAAACAAATTATTCTGGGATTCGGCCTCCATTATTTTAAATCTCAGGACCACCCTGATCCCTTCCTTTTGAACCTCCTTTTCAGCATTTGAAAGCAATGACTTTACCAACCCCGTACACAGCAAGACTAGGGTCACTTCCTACCCCTTTTCTAGTTTTCACAAAACACTCCTGTCCTAGGTCCTTAGTACCTAATTATTTCAGGCTAGGACACTTCGAGAAGGCAAATAAAAGTTTGGATCGATTTAGAGAGGCTAACTTGCTTGTGCGTTTTCCTTTTTCCCCTTTTTGTACTGGTTCCAGATACAACTAAAGGTCACTTCCAGCTCCATTCCCTTTACCCATGGTTACCACATCACTCCCCTGCTTTGGTATCACATTCTTAGTTCCTCCTCATTTAGTATTCTCTGCTAGTTCCTGGCATCGACTTTGGATGTTCCCTTCATTAAGATCCCTCCAGGGACTCCTTCACTCCCCTTTCGGGTTCCTCATCCTTCTAGTGTCCCTCATGAACTTGTTAGTTTGATCACTTTTTTTGCTCTTTTATTTTTATATTACTCCCATCCCTTGTCCGTGTACCTTTGTTTTCCCATTGTTTGTTCTTACTCTCTTACCTGGTCTTACTCTCTTTATCCTCGGTATGTACTGTCTATACTTGGTGACTTCCCTCTCTTTCTTCCCCAGAATGGACTGCCTAGACACATAGACACTTTGTGACCCCTCTGAGCTGGCTATGACTCCCCCAACCTCCAATTTACTAGATTCTTCCACGTCTTGCCTAATTCTTTCCCCAGAGCTAACCATGGTAGGCCTCAAGGCCTTTATCTGTTTTAGTTCCCCTGCATTAACCTGGAGTTGGTCCTGATGTACTTTCAAAATGTCATGGCTCATCACCGCCACCTCCAACAGCCCTTGCAAGGTCTTCTGCATAATCAGCATTATGTCTAGTATTGATGCCGATGGTGACTCAGTAAGATTTACATTTACAGTAGAATTTTGCCATACTCCTTCCAGAATTCCCTTTCTTCCTACAGCGCCTTTTCCAATCAACACCTCCTACACCCCCCATTTAATTAATGTGGTCTTCCTTTGGGGGACCTTTCCTCAATATCTCCATTCCTTTCTACCTCATACTGCCCTCCATACTCAAATAGGGAAGAAAGCCTAGGGAACTAGGATAATCTAGGTTCAATATGAAGTACATCATTACTCAATGAATCCTCCATTCTTATCGTTGGTAAACTTAAATCCAAAGATGGCCCACCAATCTCCATAACTTGATTTTTTTCTGTTGACCCCAGTTTATTTGAAGATTTAAGTGATTTCCTTTTAAAGTGTCAATCCACAAGGTTTTTATTGACTTAGACAGAGAAACTCACTCTGAAACATTCCGTGGAGTGTCTACATACTGATTTTGACTCACGTTCCTCCTCTTTTCCATGACCATCCAGATCTACCTCTGGCCTGTTGCCTGATGATGACATGGTTTCCTCATGTTGGTGACTCCTTGACCCTTTTTGCACTTTCCCTTTCCTGGGCACCATCTCCCCTTACTGTCTGTTCAAACGCTCAAGCTCTAGGCTTTCTATATACTTTAACTCCTCAATTCACGCACACCGGCTCTGTCCAATGGAGCTCCTCCAGGACCTACTATATTCCTACACCTTCGCCTTAGGTACCAAAAGTTCCATTTTAATGCAAAACATACTTTATGCTGAAATCACAGACAGGAACTTACCAATGCTTGTCTATGCCTAGGCCTTCCAAGAGACCGCTGAGCCCCTGACGCCGCTGCCACCACGCGACAGCCTCCAGCACCAGTTCCTATAAATCCAGTTTTAGCATCCAGGTGGGGCAATCACTCCTTATGAGCCAGCATTTTCACTACGGCCCCGTAGTCCCCCAGGTCTCCCCACTATCCAGCGAGCGCACCGCCATATGCTGCGCACCTTGCAGCTCCCCATGGGGGCCAGCACGGTTGTCCAATGCTGGTCAGAGGCTCACAGGAGGCTCAACAGGGGCCTTAAACATACCTTTTCAAGTTCCAAAAATCCAGGTTTCAAAAATCAGAAGTAAACTGACTTTAGTCGCGACTCTCAAGCTCACTCAGTTCTGACCGTTTCCCTGTGACTCCGTGTCTCGGCGTTTCAGATGGGCGCGGGCACAAGCACTGCAGCGTCTGCCTCCTCCTACAGGCCAGGCAGGCAACAGACCAGCAGAGGAATCATAAAATGATCTGGTAAGCTTCAAATTGTATAGGTCTATGTTGTGTTTTTCTCTCATACATCATACACTTTAAATACTGATTTCTTTCCACATTAAAAGTACCTTTTAAAGGAAATTGCATGTTCTTTTCATCAGATATGATCGCATTCCATTATTTTAACTAGATACACATCCAGAACCCACCATCATTTCATAGACAGGAGAATCTCCTGAATAAAACATTCACTCTCCCAATCACAGGCACTTTAGACTTTTTCAGTGCAGCACCCATTTTCACTCAATCCAATAGCACAGAAAACCATGTGATATAAACAATGATAATCCACAATTCACAGCGTGGTCACTACAAACGTTTAGAATTCACAGCCCAACATCACTGTCCAAAGTCACTGTAGGTCCCAAAAGCTTACCTGCTACAGCACAGCTCACCATAAGGATCAACCAATTGCAGCACGGCTCGCTATGACGAAATTCTGAAGTCACAGTGGAAACACCAGCAAAATAAACAATAAACTATTTCTTCTTTACTTAACCTAAACAAAGAAAGAAAGGGACGATTTCACACAGGAACAGAGCAGCACCTTTTTGCACTATTAATCACACAAAATCAAGTTTCCGACTAGCGACATACTCACCCTTTGAACAGCGAATTCATTCTTGTGCACCAAGGAGTAAACAAACACCAATCTAAGCTAGAACACATTCAGCAAAGTCTTTTAGTGATTCAGAAAATGTTCTATCCTGATATGAATGTGGCATCTAACAAAACACAACCCCACTTTGCATACAAGTTCAACATAAATATATCTTGCAGTCTTGGATTTTGACAAATCCGTTTACTAACCAAGAAAGAAAAGTTCACAATAACCCAATATGTTTGCCCCTGTTCAATACTGAGATTCCAACACATGTGGTGATGACACCCAAAATTAACTCTAATACCTAGTTTCAAAAATATGGCAAAACCATCAAAATCATAATTACTAAGACTTCAAATAGTCCACCAATCAGAACCGCATAGCCAAGAAGTTTGCCCGCACTATATTTCATGACACACATAAATTCTCATACATTCAAGCTACACATACCTCCAGTTTAATGCCAAATTCCATCGCAATGCAATGGGCCTATTTATACTCACTTTCCTTTGCTCAGGAACAGCTCAGGAATGCAAGAACACTGGAAATAATCCAAGCACATCTTAGGAACCTCCAGTACAGACAGAAATCCCGAAAAGAGGAACATTTTATCTCTGGATCTTATCTTATACCTTGTCTTGCCTGCATTCTCCACCAAAACGGTCAACTCTATCTTTGATAATCTGATAGAGGATAGATAAAGCTTCATTGCAAGATCGGGTGGCGTTGAACTCAAGAATAAATGAGGTAATGTCCCCTTACCAGGAATCAAATCATGTCAGTAAATCAATTAGGATTTCAAGTAGGCCTTCTTGATACAAGTAAAGTAAAAACCATTATTAGGATTTATTAAATATTCGAGTGCAATTCAGAAGGCAAACAATTATATTAAAAATGCATGTTAAATCAATATAGGGAATTATCATAATGCTGGATCTAACGCAGCAAAGAATCTGGAACAAATTCTTGAATCAAAACAAAAAAAAATCTCCGGCCCAAATCAAGAGACAGACTGACGAGGACCTGCTCTCTAAAGTCACAGCAAACCAGACTTGTCTCAACTCCCGAATAGAGACTTTTAATAACAAAATATGTCATTGGATGTGACACTACAAATTTATTCACACAGAAAACAATGACAGGCTTATACATGAATGTATAGATATGCTTGTGGAGGCACAGCCATGAAGTACCTTTAATTGTTATACAATAAAGGAAACGTTCATCAGCGTTCTTCAAGAAGAGCATGTCAATACTGAGCGTTCGATTAGTGCACATTTGGCTACGTTTGATGGGGGAAGAAATGAAAACACACACCATGGCGATGTTGAGATTCAAAATGGAGTTAGGGCTGATTTGTGCCTAGTTCAGAAAAGCCCAAGAAAATGTAATTTTGCAAAATGCAGTGTTTTCGTTTTTAATGTAAAATATCTACAATGTGAGGCACACATTATTTATAAATGAGATTTCGCTGATGTATGAACCAATAGTTTCGGCATATATCCTGTCCAGCAAAGCCACTGTGGGCTGCCTCCACAAAAGGTATCCTGGGCTTGCGGTGCCCCTAGGTTGAGCTTCAGGGGACGATGGTCCGAAATTCTGCATGCTGAAAATCTGAACCTCCAGTTATGGGGTGTGAAACATTAGGTTAATTCTAGAGTACAACCAATGCATGTGCGAATAATGTGAGTACTCCCTGTGGTCAGATTGTCTGTTCGATCCCAGGACTGTATCCATCATCTCAGTGCCGTGGAGGCACAGATAGACACTGTTCCTTGAAGAGGCAGATGAGAGCTATCCATATAAGCATTGTGAACCCTATTGGAATCTCCACACCAAATGAAAGGATGATTCTCCCCGATAACATCAAGAAGTGCAATTTATATGTGAAGTCCCATTGGGATATGGTGGGGGCATACATATTAGCTATCATTAATGTCCTACAATCTAATTCCCTGTCTAATGTTCCATCCCTCACTTCAAGATCTACATTAACTATGGGTTCTACGTACGGGATCCATGGCTCCACCCTTGTAAGTGCACCACTCTTGTACGAAAAGTATGTGGTGCAATGAAGCTGGCCCCTTCACCTCTTTCATAGTTTGCTCCCTTCTTCTTTAGTGAGGCTCATTTCTTGGAGACAGGCAAAGCTCAAACCCAGCTGTTGCAGGTAATTATGCACTCTACAATGTTTGGTTCGGCTTCTCATGCCTCTTGTGATTCAGGACATAATATTATATCTGTACTCAAGTCCCTGACCTGTGCCAGACATGAGATGTAGAGATTAACAGGTCAATACTTCCCACCAACTCATACATCTTTGTCTCATCCACATAATTGTGCTGCCTGTATTCTACACAATTCAATATTATGCTTCTTGTACCCCATATTTGAGTTTTGGTTACATGAACGACTATTTTTATATTCATCAAACTCCACAACAAACGTAAAAGACTAAATAAACACTTCCAGACTAAACAAAAACTAATTGTATCTTTTAAAACAACACAAACGTGTCTGAGATGCACAGTGTCCGCTTTCGTGCCCCTATGTACACTGGAAGAGGAGCTGGCCTCAGAATAATTAACTACATCTTTGTGATCCAGCAACTGAGTAAGGGACACTGCAGATAAAAGTGCCCACCCACTTCCCACTTGAGCCCAATCATTTCACAAGCACTAGGAATTCAGTGTGCATGTTATAAAAGCTAGCACCCCATGTACTTACTCACTAGCCATTGTCACCATTGTCTATCTTTCATATATTCACATGCTTGAATCTTTCCCATCGTCGAAGTGGGACTCCCACGGTATCAGTACAAAAGCAGTGCAACATACACTAATATAATACAATGCTATGGATAGCCAATGCAATAGCCTATCCGTAGCCTTTTGTAAAAATGAATCAAACCTAGGTCACAACCAATTGAGCAACTGCACCATGTAGAACACTCCCAAGAGAGGATGAGTTCCTCGGATTGTCTCCTGCACGTCGTGTGAGAGGGAGTCTCCTTGAGCTCTGCTCAGTATTTTTTCAAACGTCTGATATATTCAACTATTTCTCACCATGTCAGACTCTGCTAAGAAAGGACTCTTCAGATCATGTAGATCTTGTGGTAAGAAGAGGCTTCACCGGGAGGATCCCCATAAGGATTGTATACGTTGGTTGTACCCATAGCATGAGGTAAAGACTACATTTTGTAGGATTTTCTCAACTAAAACCCTAAAAGACAGAGAGGGTAGGTTGTTAATTTGGTTACAGAGCCTTAATATGAAACATGATGCCATCTCTGAAGATGAGGACACTGCTAGCTCTCATACCTCTTCCAAAAAGCATAAGAAGAGAGAGAGGTCATAAGAGTCTCCTGAGGGTCATAAAACGGTTACTAAGAAAATGCATCATGATACCTCACAAACTTCTTCACAAAAAGGAAAACCTTCTTCTCGATCTCCATCAAAGAAGAAACTTGGGCTCATATTTATACTTTATACAATTGTATGTTGTAAGTTTGCGCCGCTTTTCCGTCACAAAATGACGCAAACGCGGCTCTAAAAAAAGCATAAATATGGGCCTTGATTTAGTGGTGGTACCAAAAACCTCCAGTCTGTCACCAGAAAAAACCTCATCAACGAAACCTTCATGGACGAAGCACCCACTGTCGTCGAACCACCCACCATTACAAACTGTTCCACTGTCAATGGCAAGCTTCTCGTCAATGCCTCCATCATATAGAAAGAAAAGACCCTCAAGCTTGCAAGTTACCCCTCTTCTTCAAACATCATCATCCAGACAATTTTACCAAGATCCAGCACAGGTATCACCTTTACCTCCTGTCAATTTCCTGGAAAAATCTAATGAAGAAGGGTTATTGGGCCCAGCACACAGCCCATCACACCTGAATGTCAAATACCAAGATGACAATGATGATGAATATGACCAATATTACACCCAGGAGTTTCACCCACAATGTTCAGTGGCCAAGACCTAACAATATATAGAACCCATGCAGGAATCCATGGTTTAGCTTCTTGTGGCTTTTGTAGAAGACTTACACGCCATGTTACTGGACTACCTTAAACATTTCCCAACATCTGTGGGATAGCAACCACCTCCTCCGCCAATAACACTACCTCCTCTACCTCTTTCAACACCCAGGGTTGTTACACCTGCACACATAGCAGATCTACCCATGCAAGATCCGCCTTCAACTGATGATGAAGATGCAGAGGAGGGTGAAATTCAAGATGCCAAAAGATTCATGACCATCTCTGGGACTACGGTGCAGGCAGCCAATGTTTTAACAATATTGGTAAGATATGATCACCAAATGAGGTCAAATATTAACCTTTTCTAGACTTTCTGCCAGATGATAAAAAACAGGAGGCACGTAAAATCTTACAAGAAGGGGAGAAAGCAGGTTCTGAAATCGTTGACTCATCTATGGACATCGCTTCCCTTGCGTTCTGTCAGTTAGCTGGTGCAGCCGTCCCTACGCTCCAAGATTGGCTTAAGGCAACCACATTCCGCCCAGAGGTACGCAAGTAAGAATATGGACATGCCTTTCCATAGCGATATGCTTTTTGGCAAGCATTTAGATGATGCCTTTCAGACCATCAAGGCGGATACTGATACGGTTAGGTTCTTGGGAACACTACAATATACGAAAATACCCTTTCGTGGGGCACAAGGCCGCGGAACCTATGCCTTTTGTGGAACCTATCAAAGGTACCAACCTCAAAATTATCAATCATTTTGTTCCACGTCCCCGCACGACCAATATTGTACACCACTGCAAGCTGTATTTTCCAGACAGCAGCCCAGACAAAAGCAAACAGTACAGCCTATAGACAGGTCCAGGAATAAGTGACAATTCAGTGGAGTCTGCTACAGTTTTCCCTATCCTATCACGCAAGGGAGCACACATATCTTGATACTACAACCAATGGAAACAAATTACCACAGACAAATAGGTCTTGGATATCATAAAATATCGCCATACTTTGGAATTTGTTCAAAGTCCACCTCCTCATCAGCCACAAACACCATGTGTGGCACAAATCCACTTACTCAAGAAGGAAGCACCCATTATGTTACAAAAGGGCGCCCTTGAGAAAGTTCCTTATTCTCAGAGAGGAAGTGGGTTTTATTCTTGCTTCTTTCTAATAAAGAAAAAGTTGGGAGTATAGTGCCCCATTCTAGATCTCAGAAAGCTAAACAAATATACACAGAAAAAATAATTCCAAATCGTAATGCTCCAGGGGATATTACAGCTTCTTGATCATGCAGACTTCATAGCTACTCTCTATTTACAAGACGCCTATACAACTTAATTTCTATGCCTTACTGTGGCACGAGCTCACTTTCAGTTCAAAGTACTACCTTTCGATCTTCATTCAGCCCCCATGTGCTTACCAAACGCCTTGCCCCAGTAGTAGCACATTTGAGGATCAAAGGACTACAGCTTTTCCCCGATCTCGACGATTGGCTTGTGAACGCTCAGTTTCTTCACAAGGCATCAGAAGCCACGTCAATTTGCCACCGTCTGTTTCGCGCTCTCAGACTAACAGTACATTTACAAAAATCTGTACTTTCACCCTCTCAGAGAAAACATTTTCTTGGGAAAACTTTAGACACCATGCAAAACAAGGCATTCTTGTCTGCAGAAAGACAAAAGAACATAATATCACTGGCTCACAATCTATCCAGAAAAGAGTGCGTTTATGTCCGTATCCTTAACGTGCACACAACCCCTTCCCCAACAGATCAGGTATAAGGTCCAAATATGGGTCAAAGAGTGGGATCGACTTAAAGTCCAAGAAAGAGATGGTCAAACGGCCATCCAAACTGCTACCAGTTAACTCGTTACTTATATAGGTCCAATAAGAAGTTTTCGCAATGGAACTATGTGATTTCTCCAATCCCTGAGGATTTTCCCAAAAGCTTGTCATTCCTAAAATGTGAAACCATTTAGACACGTGTCTGGCCCATGGAATAGAAGTCACATTGGTTTTTTTCAAAAGGTCACAAAAGGAATCTCTGTATATGGCAAGTTCAGGTACCGTTCAAATCCTCACCCAGTATAATGGTCTTAGAATAATCAAATCCATTACTCGTTTGAACCCCAGATCCAGAAACAGAGGTTTTAACGGGGTACTCCTCGGGCAAGCAATTAAAGCCCTGGCAAAATGTTTTTCACCTACAGTTATTCTTTTACAATCAGAAAATCCCCATATTTCTGCACCATAAGCAGCCGCACCTTGAGCTTTAGCCAAATACATTTTGATAGCAGGGGATACAGCTTTAGACACAGAGCTTTTGTAAAAGCTCAGGATTGCGGCTTCTCTATTCTGGAGAAGCCCCACACTCTTCCCAATCTTTTACTCCCAAAGCACGTTACTTGAGATCCTCACTCCTTAATAATCAATAGAATTTACCCAGGTCAAAATAGACCCGTTTAGGCTAATGGAACATCTACCACAGGGTACTGAGCCGAACACCATTAACCTAGTTTTGTCGACATTCAACTCCAGACCATAGTCCGAACAGAAGGATTTACAGTGATCTACAAGGATTTGGAGACCCATTGGCGTCTTAGAAATAAGAAGGGAATCGTCAGCAAAAAGTAGAATGGGTATCTTTTGGGAATTCAGTATTGGGGCATCATTCTGGCAAGAGAGCAATATAGGGACTACCTCATTGATAAAAGTGAAAACAGAAGTGGAGCCAAACACAACCTTGGCGCACTCCCCTATAAGTGGGAATTATATCTGTCAACTCGCCCCGTTCACCCCATCTCACCTGTGCGTAAGTATTCTCATGTAACCGCCTCAGGTGATCAACTATATTATAGGGTATTTTTAGCCTAAATAATACTTACCATAACTTCTTCCTTGGGACCAGATCTAAAGCTGTTCGCAAATCCACAAGTACAACGTATAAAGGTTGTTTTTCAAGGACAACATACTTCCAATGCAGGAGGACCAATCTAAATACCTGGTCTATTGTGCTGATTTTTGGGCGAAAGCCCGCCTGCAATGGGGATAGAACCTGGTTGTGTTGTACCCATGCCCTCAGTCTATCCAGAAGTTGTTTAGAAAAAACTTTTTGCACGTTATCAATTAAACTGATTGGTCTATAGTTGACAGGTATATTGGGATTCAGTTTTTTATATATTGGAATGATTTCTGCACCTTTCCAAGTGCCCGGCATTGCACCCCCTGCAGCAATTTTATTGGAAATCAGGTTTATATACCAGGACCAGATTGTCGGTTCTGATTTGTATGAATCACATGGTATTTTATCGGGTCCTGGGGCCTTGCCTGGTTTTAGGGATGGAATCGCATTTGTTTTCTCCTCCAGGGAAAAATTCATACTATCCTCGAGTGTTTGAGGATCCTGGTCGGTTTGCTTGGAACTATCACAGAGGGTAACTCGGGATAAAAAAGCAAGGTCACACTCATTACTATTTGGTGACTCAGAGGGAGCAGCATAAAGTTGGGAGAAATGTGTCACCCAAACCTCTGCTTGAATGTGGTTCCTGAAACTGGATCTATTCCCTCTTTGTCTTTTAGATACCAGTTCCCAGAATAACCTATTATTTTTTAATTCTACTGCAGCGAGAAAATCCTGCCAAACAGCATCTTCCCATGACTTTTTCGCCTGCATTAATACTTTTTTATATGTGCATCTGGAGGAACGAAATTCCCCCAAGGTACCATCCATAATTGCAGTCTTAAGCGCCAGCTTCGCCTTTGCAGAGTCCTTGTTGAACCATGCATTGGCTGCTGTCATGTTGGAAGGTATGCGTTTAAGCAAAACGTTTTTATAGAAAATATTCTGGAGCCTGTTTAGCAGTGACTCATGTATATTAAGAATAGGGATACTATTTGCTTCATGATCTACGTAGTCCAATGTCTCATCGATAAAAGCTTTATAAATCCCCAATAGCAAATAAGGGGTAACGTAACCTTAGGCCAACAAACTCTAGTGCAATTGTTGCTCAATACGGGAGTTGGGACCGCTGACCTCTGCGCATGAGTGGACCTCCTAAATTCGTCTCCACTCAAAGTAAGGACTGGGGGATTGTGGTCGTTCTCAGGTCGAGCATCCACCTTCATATAGTTTAACATGGGCCACAATCTGACATCCACTGAAAAATAATCAATAATACTAGCGGAAATGCCTCTCTTAAATGTCGGCATCATGTCCATACCAGAAGATGTGCATCCATTGCATGCCCTAAGGCCATATTTTAAACATAATGCGGCCAGCTGAGAGGCCACTCGAGAACGAATACATAGAGTGGTTTTTGTTAATTGCGGAATTCCCCACAATTCGTCTTCTTCATCAGTTAACCCGCTATTCAAAATGGATGGTTCAAAGGTGCAATTCAAGTCACCTCCTATTACTACCAGAGTCGATGGAGGTAGGGAATCCAAGAATTCAGACAGTTGGCTTAATGTCTGGGATTCCAAGCCCCGTGAAACTGAACGGGTATATACATTTATTATTATGATCTTTAAGTCAGAACAAAAAGTAAGTTGAACTCCCATTAGATCCACCAAATCTATATTTAATAGCAAGTGGTGACAACATAGCTTCTTATTTAGTAGTAACAATAATCCTCCTTTGGCACGACCCGAACCTTTAACTGGCGGTTGAGCGGGGCTGCTAAATGAAGTAAACCCTTGAGTATGGGTCTGTTGCTCAACCCAGTTATCTTGAAATAGACAAATGTCCTGCCTACTTATGTAGGTAGTCCATTCTGCATCTCCCAGTTTCTTTCCCAATCCTGCTAAATTCCATGACATCAATGATAGCATTGTTTTTGTCAGCTCGAGGTCATCTGACGGAACAACGTTTCCCTCAAGATGTAAAACCCTATAGGGTGACCCCAGGGGCACTATTTGGGTAGGATTTAGTCATCCGGTTACTGGGGGCAGGGTCGTGGATCCCATTTCAGCTTGTGATAAACAGACGGAAGTAGGAGTAAAAATCTTCCTAGAGCCTAGAACGGGGGGCTGAACTGCACGGCTAATACCAGTTCCTCTCAAGGGATTCAAATAGCGTGTACGTGCTGGAGAAACAAACAGAGATGAAGTCATAGTTTGAACCCGCAGTGCCTTTTCACCAGGTAAATATCAGAGAGAATAACTGAAAGGCAGTTGTGCCGGGTACGTAGCCAATGGATAGATTCATTTATCAAAGACTTTTCATCTTCAATAACTTGGGTACGTTGATCCTATAAATAGTACGACTATTACGTCTACAATCCATCCTCTGATGTTGCTGGGGATCAAATGTTGTTTCGGATAGTGGGGAAGAGGGGAGAGTAGGAGAATTAACAATCCTATGGGGAAGAGGCTGGTTACCCTCTCTCCTAGGCCCTACTTCTACGACACAGGGCTGTGTAGAATATCCCTGATGAGACCTAGAAATAAGACCTTGGCTTTCTGGCTTCAGCATTACACTTGCATGTGCTTCCTGGTGTTTGACCCCTGTACTAGAAGTAGTTAGAATAGCAACAGACTGGACCGGGTCATTCACCTGTGGGAATGTATTGGTTCCTGGTACGGGCCTAGACATGGCAGATCTCCCACCGCCCCCTTCCTCCTGGTATAAAAGCTGGCACTTACAACTATTACTCTGTAATAAATTATTTTTCATGAGACCTGTTAATAATAACAGTATAGATTTTATCTCATCAATTTTCTGTAAAACAAGAGTCAACTCTAATAGTTTGTTTGAAGAATGCAGGCCCTCAGGAGCGGGAGCAAAGACAATAGGAACAGAATTTGTGATAGCATCCACAGCAACTCCCGGATCAGGATGAGATATACATGTAGACAAATCTTCGTCCTCATCCAGAGGCCCAAAAGGATTTACACACAAAATGTTAGGGACCACCTTGACCACAGGACTTAAAGGAATGGAAATAGGTTCGGCCCTTGAAAATGTAACATCTTTCTGGCAAGCAGGAGATCCCGGATCTCCCCCAGGAAATATCAGAGGAGTGTGAGGAGAAAACCCCTCTAATTCCTAGGGGGCATTGGCCTTCTCAATATTAGCATAAGCACTTGGCTTGTAGGCTCCCACTCTTGCTGAACATGGGTGAGATTTTCTGTTCCTTGAGCGTTCCACTACCAGTACAAAATGAGTGTGAATTACTATGTAATATGGCCTCAACCTCTTCGAATAACTGGTCGATAGCATGAAGAGCACTTAGGTATGCATTGGGCCCAGATCTCGTTTGGGTTCTTAACCTGGTTTTTACTTTTTTAACACCACTCCGAGGGGCGGCAATATCAATAGCTTTCCGTTTCCCCATTTTCTCCTGCTTTAAGAGAAAGTTATTAATCCTCCTTACTTGTAGATTTTCCACGGTGATTCACCCTGCTTGACCTCTTCCAGATGATGGTAAGCACGTGAAGTACGCTACAATTAAATCCAAAAAAGAGGAAGAGCCTGGGGGAAGAAATCCCACCCCAGGCTTGATGACCAGGGCGCTCCGATCAACGTCCCTTAACTACGGCACCGATGAAACATCAATCTTAATAGTCATGCTGATAAGTAATCGTGAGCCCACTGAGTTGGGGGGACTCAGAGGGATTGCCCAGCCTGGTCTCCAACGGGCTTTGACGGTTGTGGACGGGCTTGCCCTTAGCCCAGGCTTTGCCCGGGTGCGGCCGGTGCGCATCCCACACAGCGGAGCAGCGCAGCGTGCTTTATGTGCCCATTTTGATGGTCCGGCACCCATCAGCAAGCAGACCCCTGGAACAACGAGTCCCACCAGGAGTGGATGGCACCGGGAAAGAAGTGGAACAACCAGCAGAGCAGCGCGGCATGCTTTATGCGCCCCCGCCAATGGTCTGGCCCCCAGCAGCAAGCAGACTCCTGGGACAACTAGTCCCACAAGGAGTGGATGGCACCGGGAAAGAAGGGGAACCTGTGTACTTACCTAATAGAGGCTTCATATCTTTCTTTCCTCCTTTTCTCTCTCTGACTTCATACAAGGTTACATTGGAGCCACACCAACTTTCCTGGGCAGAAGAACAGAAGAAACATAAATAAGGGAGAAAGGACAATGAGGAAAAGTGAATAAGACGCAAGAGGACAGACATGAAGACATTGGAGTTTTTTTCCATTAAACAGACTTATTGGATAACTTGAGGAAGAGAAAAATAAAGTCTACTTTTTCCCTTTACCCGTGTAAAGGACTATTAAGATGATAGGTCACAAAGACGATATATTCCTACATATTACCATACCTGTCACAGTTATATCATATTATTACCCACTTCCACTAAAGGTATTCACGCTATTTACATTTGTGAACTTTTACTGCTCTCTATTCTATTCTAATTCACGCATGTGAATCTATGAAAGATCCAATACTGGGGAAGAAAACTAGTTACTTACCTGTAACTACAGTGCTTCAGTATTGGCATCTTTCATAGATTCACATGCAACCCACCCTCCTCCCCGGAGAGGCTTACCTTATTTCTTCATTTACACCTTTATCACACTTGTGCTTGAAAATCGGAGGAACTCAGCCTCTCTTAGGAGGGTTCTACAGGGTGCTATTGTTTGATTTGTTGTGACCTAGATTTGGTTCTTTTTAGATAAGGATAAGGATAGGCTATTGCAGTGGCTATCCATAGCATTGTATTATATTAGTGTTTGTTGCACTGCTCTTGTACTGATACTGTGGGACCCCCACTTCGACAACTGGGAAGATTTAAGCATGTGAATCTATGAAAGATATCAATACTGGAGAACTCTACGTACAAGTAAGTAACTTGCTTTCTTCCTCTGTAAGTCTACAGTAAATAATTTGCATTCATTGGTGTAATCTTCAACACATCTGTGTCCTGACCCATCTCATTTTGGTGTTAATCTGTATTCCTGCTTATATCCCCTTACATGGAGCTACCATCTTGACCAAAGTTCCATTGGTCTCTCCACTGTGATAGCTATTTCACTGCTGTAATTTGTTCAACTCTTGTCTGGCTCCTTGTGGAAAAAGAGGAACCTCCTTAATTTTCAAATCTGTTTCCTTTTGCTGTCTTTGGTGCCCTTTGGGTAATCCAGAGTTATTTATATTTCTGCTGTGTTTTGTTGTTCCCATCTCAGTGAATTACCAGGTGCCAGAAAAAAATGAAATTTCTTTTGGTACAATAGTCTGAAGTTGGAAGGCTACAGCAACATAAATTTGAGACCAAAATTCTGAGAATCTACTTAACTACTGAAAAGGCAATTTGATGTTGTTACACTGCTAGAGAGTAGTCCGGGAAAAGGGACACCATAGTACCCTTCAATTCATAAAGCCTATTTCATCTCACTGATTGAAATAAGTTATATCTGTCCCTTTGGTTTAGAAATTGTGCCACCAAAGGTCGACGGGGGAGCACCTGTTTCAGAGAGGGTCACCGGTACTCCTTGCGCATATTACATCGAGAAGAACATAGAAATACCCTTTGGCGTGACCACTTGTTGAAACCAATTTTCCAAATATAATTCTTCACTAGGACCCTCTATTTTCTCTGTCATCCTTAAAAATAAGAACATTAATTGTATGTGAGCTTCCCTCAAAATCCTCCTGTCTTTGTTAAAGTACAGACACCATGGTTTGAATCCCCGCAATATGCCTCTGCATCTCAGGCACTGTTGGGTGGGTGCTTGCCATTAGAGATTTGATTTCCATTACTCTTTTGAATACCTTTGCATCAGTTTACTCTTAGCAGGCCTGGATCCAAATCTACTCTGTCAACCTTGGCTTCTAATGCTTCCCGCATGGCAGCTATTGCCTCCAGGATTGTCCAGCTTGTCATGATTCCAGTCAGGGGATGCCAGCCCCTCAGTAAATTGCTGTGATTTGGAAAGACCAGGTGGCAATGTATGACATGCCTATCTCACTCCACTGGGCAGCTGCTGCGGTTCCCAAATGCAGAATACATTCTGCTTGCTTGTACATTGTGCTATCAGAACTTGTTTGTATGCTGTATAGAAATGAACCTCAAAATGTGTATGTCTGATTGGGTCACCCACAATTGCCATAAACTAACTTGCTGATAAGTCCCTAGTATATTGTACCAGGGGTACTTAAGGCCTGTAAGATAAGATGTCTCTCATGGATTGCAGTACTTTCTGTGCACCAGGAGTGTGACAATGCAATGTACGACTCCCAGCCCGCCACTGCCGTCTGGAGGAGCAGTTTAAACTTAGGGCAGGCCTACTGAGCCCTGAAGACAGGGGGAATGTTATTAAAAAGTTGGGCATGTAGTTTTCAACTTTACATGTCCTGACAGTAAAAACCCAACATTGTCGATTTTACTTTGGAAAGTTTAGCAACCCCATGGGCCAGTACAGTGTTACATGCTGACAATTCCGCAGTGCTAACTTCTGAAAGGGACTACTAAAAGTGATATTTCATGGTATCAAAAGAATTGTTGCATTAAACACACCTTGATGCTGAAGTCAAATTTAATGTAACTTTTGCACAAGAGGCAACTATTGACAACCAAAGAGTGTCAGTGACGGTTTGCGGTTGATTGCAATGAGAAACCCTTCTGCCCTCCTGGGGGGAGCTGTGAACATCTCTCAGAAAGGAACACACAAAGTGCATACCTTTGGGAGGATGAGTTCAGAGGAAGCTACTGGTAGTTAAGATTGTGTGGGTCCCAGGACCAAGCTTCAACAGTCAGACCAATTTTACCTGGCTCTGGCTTATGGGGCCTGGGTGCAGAGGTGTCCTGGCTGTCCTTGGTGCTGAACACAGGAGCCGGGGTGCTGGAAAATGGTACTTGTGACACTCTGTCACTTGCAGGTTGAGTTTGTTGGGAGCCACTGGGTTTAAGCTTGTGTGGGCCCCTGTACTAGGATTCACCAGGCAGAACAACTCCACCTAGCTTGGGTGTCTCGATTGCAGAGGTGTGCTTGGTGATCCTTGATGCTGAATGGAGGTTGACATTGCTGGTTTTATCACTAAGATGGTGCAGACAAGGAAATGGATGCGAAAACTCAATAACTAAGCCACAGATGACATCAGCTGAAGGTGATGTGGTGTGGCCTTTTGTTGCAGCATTGAAAAAAGGTAGCCGTAAACGGACTTGCCACCAACAATCTTTGGCAGTGGTAAGGTCGAGGAGAAGTTATCACCTCCCCTTCTCATTGACCAGAAGTCGTCCTTGGTAGATTATCAAACCATGATGGTTGGTGTTGGTTTTAGAAACGTGTGGCTCCTAAGGCCCTCCAAGACAAGCCGACCAGACAATAGACAATTTTGGAAAAGAAAGGAGAGGTCACCTACCTGGTGGACCTAGATACCCCAAATAACCCTCATTGGGTAATCCTTGTCAACAGGCTACAACTACACCATGTCAGAGCAGACATAACCATACTCATGGTGACAGATGGAGGGGAACATGAGGAAATTAAACATCTCCCTGACTTACTGTCCAGCAATGTCAGAGATGGGCCAGTGGATGGAGTTGTCCTCTCCTCCTTTTTGACAGAACAGCAACAAAGGGACTGTTACAACGTATTGAGACAGTCTGCTGGTCTGTTCTCCTTAAACCAAGGTCAGAAAACTTGGTGTGTCCATGATGTATACACAGGTGACAGCTTGCCTGTCAAGGGTAGACTTTATAGGCTGTCATTCCAGATCAAATCTAGTATCAAAGCTGAAGTTGCCAAGATGCTAGAGCTGGGGGTGATTAAGCCCTTGGACCAGCCTGTTAGAACGGGGGTCTCTAATTGGCAGAGGCATTCACCTTTGTCCAAATAGGGACCACAATCCTAGTCAGGGTAAGTCACACACAATCCAAATTATCCTGTGCCCACCCTCTGGTGGCTTGGCACTGAGCAGACAGGCTTAACTTAGAAGGCAATGTGTAAAGTATTTGTGCAATAAACCATGCCATAACACAGTGAAAACATTACAAAAATACACCACATAGGTTTAGAAAAATATAAGATATTTATCTGATTAAAATAAGGTCAAAACAATAAAGATTCGATAAGCGCAGGTTGAAATATCACTTGTGCAATGTTATGGAGAGTCTTAAGTCTTAAATATCAACAATTGTCTCTTGTGTGCACAAAGTACCTGGTTTGGGTCGAAATTACCAAGCACGGAGACCGCAGAGGAGGAGATGCGTGAAAAAATAGGGTGTGCGTCGGATTTTCCGATGTAGCACAGATGATGCGTTTGTTTCTTTCCATGCTGCAAGGGGCTTTGCTTTGATTTCCGGTGCGAGTCTTCGATCCTCACTGCGATACAGGGTTCTTTTGATGCCCAGGGATGACCCTGGGTAAAATCCTGGGCATGTGGGAAGAAGTCACAGGTGTTGCGTCGATCCGGTAGCTGATGCGTCAAGTTTTCTGTCACATGGCAGTCGCTGCGTTGATTTTTCTCTAAGGAAGTCGGGCTGTGTCGTTCCGGCTCGGAAGTGTGACAATTTTCTCGTCATAGGGCAAGCTATGCGTTGTTTCCGGCAGACTTTGCTTCGATGTTCGTGCACAAGGAGTTTCCTTGAACAGATTAAGTCTTTTTTGCCCTGAGACTTCAGAAAACAGGAGGCAAGCTCAATCCAAGCCCTTGGAGCGCACTTCTCAGAAAAGTCAGAAGCCAGCAAGGCAACAGGGCAACAGCAAGGCAGCAGTCCTTCACAGCAAAGCAGTCCAGGTGAATCCTTTGGACAGCCAGGCAGTTCCCCTTGACAGGCTGCAGGATCTGGTCCAGACGTGTCTTAACTGGTGGGGTCAGGGACCCAGTTTATGTACCCAAAACTGCCTTTGAAGTGGGGGAGACTTCAAAAAGTTGTTTTGAAGTGCACAAGGTCCCCTCTCAGTACAGATCTGTCTGCCACGGTCCCAGTAGGGGGTTTAGCAGACCATTGTGTGAGGGCAGGCTACTAGCCTTAGAAATGTAAGTGTCAGGCCCCTCCACCCTTGCAGCCCAGGAAGACATTAGTATGCAGATGAGTGCAGGTGTGACTGAGTATCCTGTGTTTGTGACTGTCTGGGTGAAATGCACAAGGAAGCTGTCACCCAGCCCAGACATTGATTAGAGACAGGCTATAAGGCACAGATGGATTTTAAGTGCAGAGAAATGCTCCCTTTCTAAAAGTGGCATTTCTGAAATAGTAATATAAAATCTAACCTCACCAATGAGCAGGATTTTTTATTACCATTCTGGCCATACTAAACATAACCTATTTACCCCTTTCTGATCAGAATCTACCACTCAAACAGTATATGAGGGTAGCCCTAATGCTAGCCTGTGAAAGGAGCAGGCCTCACAGTAGTGGAAAACAAATCTAGGAGTTTTCCACTACCAGTACATATAAAACACACAGGTATATGTCCTGCCTTTTACCTATTTAGCACCCTACCCTATTGGTTACCTACGGTCTACCTGTGAGGTTCCTTATATGTAGAAAAAGGGGAGTTTAAGGCTTGGCAAGCACTTTTAAATGCCAAGTTGAAGTGGCAGCGAAACTGCACGCACAGGCCTTGCAATGGCAGGCCTGAGACATGGTTAGGGGGCTACCTATGTGGGTGGCACAGTCAGTGCTGCAGGCCCACTAGTAGCATTTAATCTACAGGCCCTGGCCACATGTAGTGCACTTTACTAGAGACTTACAGGTAAATTAAATATGCCAGTTGGATATGAGCCAATGTTACCATGTTTAAGGGAGAGAGCATATGCACTTTAGCACTGGTTAGCAGTGGTAAAGTGCACAGAGTCCTAAAACCAGCAAAAACAGTGTCAGGAAAGTGGAGGGGGGCACGCAAATTGTTGGGGGATGACCACCCTAAGGCTGTCAAGTCTAACACAGCCCAGTTGTGCTGGTATCAAAGTCAAACCCAAAAGGTTTGAAACCTGTGATGAGGTTCTGTGTAGATTACAGAGGCCTAAATGCCTTCA
Organism: Pleurodeles waltl; assembly: GCF_031143425.1. NCBI lineage: Eukaryota > Metazoa > Chordata > Amphibia > Caudata > Salamandridae > Pleurodeles > Pleurodeles waltl. The sequence continues at coordinate 698,669,763 of NC_090447.1, forward strand.
TCAAGACTGATGCTCACCCCATACCTAGAGTTGATGAACTCAAAGATATGTTGGGGGCTGCCAAGCACCAAAGTATCTTTGATTTGACTTAAGGGATACTGGCAGATATCCCTATCTCGAGGAGCTGAGGAAAGGTCTGTATTACCCACTCCTGAACCCCCTTTTAGTTTGAAATGATGCTCTTTGGGTTGAAGAATGCACTTGCCACCTTTGAAAGGTTATAGGAACAGAGTTCTTTCAGGCCTGGAACGTTTCAGTGCAGCTTATCTTGATGATATTGCTGTATTCAATTTCACCTTGCAGGATCACCTGGTCCACCTTAAGGAAGTGCTGCAGGCCCTGCAGTAGGCAGGCCAGACTATTAAGGCAGATAATTGCCTAATCCGGCAGGGCTCAGTGGTGCTCTTGGGCCAACAAGCCGGTGGAGGCCATGTATACCCTCTTCAGCCCAAGATCCAGACCATCCTGACTTCAGATGCTACTAAGAGTCAGACCTTTTCAAGGGCTGACTGTGTACTTTATTAACGTTTTGGCCCTAATTTTAGCCGTGCCAATTGAGCTGACCCCTTGGTCTATTTTCTGATTCTATTTAGTCATTTTCATTTCACACTTTTATATTATTGTTTTTTGTTAGAGTATCTTATCCTTACTCTTTAGAATGTGATTAAGTATTATTACACACTCGACCCAATGGTAGCTTCCTTTTAAAATGTTTTTGAAATGCACCTATTTGGGAGGACCTGATTAGGGAAGCTTTTCTCATGGATGGTAACCATCCATGTCCATACTGGGTTAGTGCATGGTATTGGAGCAGTGTAATTCAGGCACCACCCTTTATACATTACAATATACTTGTATATACTCATATACAACATCAATATTGAAAGTGTGACAACTTTATTAATGTGCGTGATGCATTAAACCGATTAATAAAATTAATCATTGTAGTCAATAAGAATCTATACATAAGTGTAGTCGCTCGATTAATTGATCGATTGTAACTGTGGTCTTTGCATATTCATGTTTAACATTTATATTTTAATGTATACATATGTATGCATAATATTATAACTAAAGCTCATTTTGATTCTTGAGTTAAATTAGCCTGACTCCAGGCCTCAACTGAAATGTGTTCCTAATTATTGCCTGTAGGCTGTTTTCTGACTTTTTGCAGGTGTGTTATGTTTGTTGTTAGGGAGAAAGGTTTATTGTTTGCATTAGAAGACTGATAGAGAGGCCTCAGGAAGAAAGCTGGCAGAGAACTCAGAGAAATAATGGTCAAAGGAGACCACATGTTTATCACCTACCAGGGTGGTGGGGTGCTCAAGGTTGACAACTGAAGTCCCAGTTTTGATGAGAGGAGAACTTAAGGGAGTATGCCAATTCCCCTCACATTCCACAATTTGGTTGCTTCTTGGTGGTGAGAAAAGAGGTCTGGATGTTTTTGAAGCAACTGTTATATTTAATTGGCAGATTTCCCGCCCCCCCCAACACTCTGAGAGGGAGCATCTCTCTCTCTCTTGCTGGGATTTTCCATGAGTGTAAAGCTTTTATGCTGAATATTTATTTATTTCCCTGAACTTCTACAGAAATTCTATTTTGTGGTGACACCTTCTATGCTCCCTGGATAGAAATCCCCATTATCGAATCCTGTTCTCAATCTATGTTTAAAATAGAAAAGGTAAGTTCCTTCATGAAACACCTGTTTGCAACAATTTGCTTTATTTCCTTTGTGGCTGTTACCACCCTGTATCTCATATTATTACAGCTCAATTTATGTGCACATTTCAGCCACCAGACTATTTTGTTGTATCTTGGGAATCTATTTTACTTTGTTAATATACTGGATGAATTCATATCCTAAAAGAATCCCAACTGATTAAAAATATTGATTCCTAGTCCTTATTGTGGAATCACATTGGCTTCACAAGTTGGAAATGTTTATCTGATGTTATCTCCCTTACAGCACTTCAAGTAAAGGTCCATACGACCAATGGTGAACTAGGTTTGATGATTTTACAAAGAGACTCAGGAGTAACTATCCGCCTGCCACCAGTATGATGTACATTTAAATTCTCACATGGTTTGATGCATCCTCACCCGCCCTATACTACATGGACATATTGCTTAGTGTGTACTCCATTCCTTCCATGCTTCTTTGTTATGCTGTTTTTCAGCATGCACCATTACTTCTTGTGGGTTGCAGCATATGCATATTTGGATATGGTTTGCAGTGTCAGCTGATGATAAAACTAAGAACCTAAGTTTAAATAATTTAATAAGGCTTTTTTTGTCCTAGAATGTTTATGGTGGCTATTGACTTTGGCATTTGTCATGATTAAGATCCCACCTATTTTGCTTTGGGGTTGAAACACTGAAGGGGGATTTAACATATATATTTCGAGCTTCATAAGATCTAGGAGGGATTTTACATCGATATGCATCTCTGGGGTATCCTGTGGTTCCACCCATGATGATCAGTGGAAGCTGCCAATGATGAACCCCTTTTTATTTATGAGCCTTACCTACTTCGTCTGACCCAACAGGACACATGATATTCTTCTCTGTTCTCTCATAGTAAAGTGGGTGACTTTGCTTCTCTGGTGTTCATATGTCTTTCAGAATCAGGAAGTTGAATAGGAGGGCATGAGGCAGTCAGTACATCCAGCAAACACTCCAAGCAGTGCACATCCAGTCATTTTGAAGTATTAGTAGTAGTCTGTAGCAAAATAATTCAACTGAGATCTCCATGCTCCCTGAGACTGTAAACCAGTTAATTTACAGAATCCATGGGGAGGGGAAGATGTGTATAGTAAACCTAAGTTGACAAGTCATCAAATCTCATCAGATGCATATTTTGCATTGTGGCCTAGGATGCATAATGAGAGTGGGTCATAGCCTATGTCACAAAACCTCATTCAACCTCTATTTTATTTGAAAAATTGGAGGTCTTATTAATCAAAGCTGTTCTCTACCATTCTCTGTTGAGAATTTTACCCGTTGGTGGACACTCAGAAACTCATTTTTAATTTTCACTTCTTTTCCACAGGTAACGTCTGCAGTCCGAAATCATTTCCTGATGAAAACATATCCTTTCTACCAATTATAGTGGGCACTAATGGCAATTCTATCAATGTATGCCCAACAGGCACATACAATGGTGAGTTATATCTTTGTTGGCATTGAAAAGTGTGATAGCCTCACATACATTTAGTATATAATTTTTAAAGTAACTGAACACATAGGTTGTTTTGACAGATTCATTTTATACCATCATTTATAACGCCAGATAGTTAATATAGGCTTATTTCGTACATGTTCTATAGCATCACATGCATTTGTGAATGTCCTGCCCTGCACCGTTTCTGACTGACTTGAGGATACCAGAGCAGTTTAAAATGAGGACCATTTGCTCTTCCATAGCATCAAATTACAAAACTTACAAAATACAATTGTATTTTGTAAGTTTGCACCGCTTTTGTGTAAAAAAATGACGCAAATGCAGTGCTAAAAAAGTATAAATATGGGCTTTTGTTTGGTGTCTGCTTCCTCCCCGCCCAAGTCCTTCACTATATGAGGCGATCCTGCCCTGCCCATCCGACAGTCCCATACCTACGCAAGTCCATTCTTTATGTTTCTGATACTCTTTACCGACAAAAGGCTCCTCCTTTCTCTATACAGTTCTTTTTTTAAGTGAAAGTGCAGTGCATATTTATAATATGTTTGCCCCGGATTTGCATCATTTTTTTACGCAAATCCGGCGCAAACTTAACTCCATATTTATATATTGGCACTAGACATGTCTAGAGCCAAAATATTGGAGTTCAAGTCATTTTTTGCCTGCAGAAAACTACCTTGCGTCAATGAGATGCAAGGTATGCGTTCCCAGGCAAAAAATGACTCTGAGGCCCTAGCGCCTTATTTTATCCTCCCATGCAAAAATCACGCACGGGGGGAGGAGGGGTCACAAAATGGTTCAGGGCAGGCGTTAGGGGACCTGTGGGCCTATTTCCATGGTGGAACTCCATGGAATAAGTCCACAGGTACCTTACCCACGCCCCAGGACACCCCCCACACACACCAGAGGGACAACGGAGGATGGGGGATCCCATCCCAGGTAAGTATCAGTAAGTACTTTTTTTTTTTTTTTTTAAGTGCCATTGGGGACCCTGAATGGGCCCCGCTGCATGGCACTGGGTGCAATGGCCATGACCATGGGACCCTCGTCCCCCTGTGCTGGCCATTGGAGTGGTGGGAATGACTACTGTCTTTTCTAAGACAAGAGTCATGTGGTATGGATGGTTTTATGTCAGAAAATGACTCTAGGCAGGTTAGAGTCATTTTTTTTTTACTCTAACCTGCCTAACGTCATTTTTTGGTGCAAAACCCCCTGCTTCCATACCGCCAACCCCACCCAACTAACGTAATTTTTTTATGGCAGCCTACCCTTTGCATCGGCTTGCACCATTCCATAAATATGGTGCCCGGCTGGTGCACAGAAATGGTGCAAGGCGGTGCTAAACTTTTTGGTGCAAAACTGCGTTAGTGCAGTTTTGCACCACAATGTATAAATCAGAGCCTGTGTTTCTTAATTTTATTGTGATGTTCTGGCTTTCGTTACTGTGGAGTGAGGCAAGCGGTTTTGTTTCCTGCACCTCAAAGCTGCGATCCCCACCCATGTACGATATTGGGGAGGCTCAGCTGCTACTTCCTGAAGTCATGGAGTTTGCTGGCTGAAGAAAGAAAGCTGACAATCTGCATAATATCAATCAGCTTAAGGAAGGGGATACTCTTCAGATTTCCAGGTTAGACTTGCAGCAGTTCATAAATAAAGCTGTTGATGATGTGGTTAATGATCCTAAAGCCAAAAGGTTGGGGTTAGACCATGGTGATTTGGATACATCTCCAAGGGGAACATTTGTGCAAGGAAAAACTCTTTCTGAAATGTTATCTCACGTAAGAGGGGTATGGGGCCTTGACGAAAAGGTACAAGATTAGAAGAATTCTGCACCAATTACAATGGGTTGTTTCATGAGATTATAAACAACATCATTTTAAAATAGTGGAAGGACGTAAACATTCCATATTTTCTGAATAGGATATATTTGTTAAGGAATTTCTAGAAGGGCTTTTCTTAGATTCCAAAAGTTGATTCTATTCTTTCATCTATAGCATCTTCTTCACATTTGTCATTCAAGGATTCCACCGTGCCTGATCCGATTGATAGAGAAGTTGAATCAGCATTTAAAAAGTAATGTGTTGCTACTAATTTTGGCATAAGAGCCAGCTCTTATGAAGTTTAAGTTTCACAAGTTATTTTGAACGATTTGCAACTATAGTATACAGGAGAGTTATGATCCTTCAGCTGTTCTTGCACGGACTGAGGTACTTTACTAGTTCCTTTCGGTGTTACTTTAGATAATCTGTGGGATTTGACTTTGGCTGCAGGGGGCAGAGATTGGTATAAAGAGAACTCTGTGGATGAAACCATGGAAATTTGAATCAACAGAGAGATCCTCAGTATGAAAGCATCCATGGATCAAAGCTCTTTGGGGAAGAGCTGGATGACATGGTGCAGAGATCTGCTGAGCAGGAAAATATTTTAAAGCCATTTTAGCTTTAGCAAGGGAAGACATTTTTTGCACAGAAACAGAATCAGCAGTCATAAGAGGGCAAACGTTCTTTAACTTTTTGTGGCTGGGCTTGAGGTCAGGAAGTTGCATTTGCCAAAAAATCCTTACCACAAAGACATTGTGATAAAGATGGAAATGTTGAATGACTATATGGAAGTGGGAGCCAGGTTTAGACTCTTCCTCTCACAGTGGACTGTTCATGTTACAGATTGCTGGGTACTCCTGATAATTCTGGAAGGGTGCAAGAGTACTTCTCACATGACCTCCTCCCCTCTCTCTGTTCAGACTAACATCTTTGTCTAAGGACAGGATTAAGGGAGAAGACTAGAAATGTTGCTACTCAAGAGGGTGATTCCTCTCATCAGGCAGGAAAGAGGTTTTATTAATCTCTGTTATTGGTACTGAAAGCAGACTAAAACATCAGCCTGCCTTCAATACCAAGCACAGAGTCGAATAAAAGCCTCTCAGTTTGTGCAGAGGGGAGGAGGAGCCTTTTTGGGTAAAGAGGGGCAGAACCATAAAGGAAAGTATTTCGTAGGTATGGGCCTGTTGGGTGGGCCGGGCCGCCTCATGTAGTGAAAGACTGGGATGAGGAGAACCTAATTTGTGGTAATTAAATTTACCTGCAAGACATGGTTTATTAACAAGCAAAGTTCACAAAAAGGCCACCACTCAACCAGCTGCAGTAAAAACATTGGAGGTTTGGCTAGTTGTCATATGGCTACATCACAAAACAAAATAAAATGATGGACAGAGTGTTGAAACTTTTCAAACACTCACCCCCAGTCATGGAACAGGGTTTAATCCATCGTTATTTTGCTCACCACGTCACCCCAGTTTAGACCCAGCCACATGCAAATCAGTCTTAACCACGTTTCCCATGGGAACAGTCCAGCCCGAACTGCCAGGCCAGGTCTTCCTTCGACAGGAAACAAGCATCCTGGGACCAGGTCCAGTGTATCACCCTTCATCAGCCAGGCTAGCTAGAATCCAGTGGTGCAGTGAGCAAGGGGCCTACGTCTGGGCATGCCCTAACCACTTAGGGCGCACAAGGCAACATCACAAAACAAAATAAAATGATGGACGGAGTGTTTAAACTTTTCAGACACTCACCCCCAGTCACAGATCTGGGTTTAATCCATCGTTATTTTGCTTGCCACATAACTCCATTTAGACACAGCCACATGCAAATCAGTCTTGACCCTGTTCCCCATGGGAACAGTCCAGCCCGAACTGCCAGGCCAGGTTTCCTTGGACAGGAAACAAGCATCCTGGTTGTCATAGGCACAAGCCTAATCTATTAGTGCTTCCCCATGTGGGAATTCACATTAGTAATATGAATTGGGTATTGTATTGACGTCGAGAGTACAATGGGAATACAGTTGATAATAAGGCAAGTAGAAAAACGATTAAACAGTCTGCTTGTTTACGGATCCTCAGGATGGTAAGGTGTTTGGAGAGAAAAATATTGCTTGTGTGAGTAATCTCACTTCATCTTTGAATGCATAAGTCAATGCCATTGACTACTCCATCATGTGTTTGACTAGCTCTCTATTTTGGGTTTATTCTATCAGAGACAATGAACTTGATGCATCTCTTAGTAGCCAATAGTCAAATCCCTGCTAAGTTACATCGAATATTCAATTTTTATTGGCTGTGGTTTTAAACCTAACAGACTGCATTCACGATCAAGGAGTACCATGCACACACAGTGCTTTGTAATTTTTAGACCAGAATCCTAACAGTCAGTCTGCCTCTGACATTTACATAAACCAATGAACCATCGAACGTTTGAGATGTACATGTTTACCCAAATGTTTCAATTGTAGGTTCATTTAACAAAGGGAGACTGGGAACCTCACCTGGGGCCATATGTACGAACACATTTTCCCATTGACACAGAATGGGAAAAACCCTTTGCTACATCTGGCCCCTAGTTCCTAGTTTTACTGAATGAGGGATACACTCCATTGACAAAGGCACAGGTCTTTAGATCTGGTAAAAAAGATTCACTCAAGATATAAACCCAGGTCCCACCCATGTCATGGGAAGGCCTGACCAAGTAAAAACAGCACACAAGATGAGAGGTCTTTTATTTATTTAATGCTATTGCTGCTAGAGATGATTTAGGGCCTGATATAGATATTGGCGGACAAGTTACTCTGTCACAGCAGTGACCGATATTCCGTCCGCCGAAATCTAAATCCAGTAGTTCATAAGGGTTTTTAGATTTCGGTGGACTGGATATCCATCACTGTTGTGACACAGTAACTCGTCTGCCAATATCTAAATCATGCCCTTAATCTAATCGATTAATTATAATATGGCAGAGATGAAATCCTACTTCCAGTAAAACCAGGCTGGTTAGAACACATGAGTTTTTAACAACTGGAACTTTTTCCCTCTGTCTGCGGGTAATCTGCAGTCCTTTTGCACAGACCTTACAACCGCCATAAAATATCATATTAGACAGTGCATTTGTTGTAAGTAGTAAGCCCTGCTGCCCTGCTGAACGAAGTGAGCATTACTTCAAAGAAAATGTTATATGTATTGTATTATTTATATTGCAATTCATACTCTGTTGTAAGGCCAAAATTGTATAATTGCATGGGTAGCATGCTGCACCGTGTGTGGATGGCACAGTGATGCATCAGTTGTGATCCTGTATGGGAAGCACTTTGGTATCATGTGTGAGTGATTACACAGGTGGTCTTACTTTGTCTTGGGGTTCAGGGCCTACTTTTGTGGTGGCAGAGGAGTTGTGAGAGCTAGGTGCTGAAATTATAATCCTAATTACAGTGATCATTTACTCTGCAGGTCCTGAGCTGTTTTCTGTTATGCTTCCAGTTCATATCCCATCCCCACTATAGTAGTTGGGTCAAAGACCGTGAGGTTTTGTGAGCCTTGGAGGAGAGCTGGCAGAGAAAGGAGGAAAGAGGCAGGAGGAAGAAGCAGATATCTACCGTGATGGTCTGTGTTGTATATATAGGCTGTCCAATCAGGGGGGAAAGGTGAGGAGGGGATCTAAAATATATAGGCGGCTACAGCACCAATTGAGCCAGAGGGGCAGTGAGTTGCACTTTGCAAGTGCACCAAAAAGTGGGTAATCATGGGTGGCTATTTTCTCTGTTGGTCTGAACTGGCCTAAATTTAAATTATACAACAGAACATGTGTATCACTGCATTCCGGGTAGACTGTAATAACTTCTCTATACTTTTAATAATGTAAGTCACCCCCTTAGAAATGTCATAGTGCTGACATCCTGCATTATTTGTTGGTGTAAGTATAGCTGCTTCTATAATAATAGGGGCTCTAAAAATGTCATATTTGTCACCTTACTTTTGCCAGTTTAAGGATTTTGGAAGCTCTGGGCAAAACATATTTGGTAGCCGCTCTTTGGAATGAATGTAAATTGTATTACACATTTCTAGCTAAATCAAGCCTTCATGATGCCAAACATTACTAACTTTTATGTAAAACTTTAACATGGTCACAACAAAGTTGAAATACAACTTGACAGTCAGAGACAGAGCTAGCTAGGGAGGAGGAGAGTTTTAAAAAGAGAAATTGTATAGAAAGAGGTCATATAGATAAAAGTTCACTTTCCCAGGGGGCTGGTTGGAAGGCGGAGCCCCTGGGCAGTTCCCTCAAATGCCATTGGGGCTTTGATTGCGTTTGCCTTGCAATCCTTACCCTTTGGATCCATAATATTTGGATTTTTTGTTTATTATTAAGTCAGTCAGAGCTTAAGAAATCAACTCCAAACGTAAGCGTTCATCTGAACTGTAACCAGAGAAGAAGAGACCAGTTCAGCAGAACCCCAAAAAATCTTTTACAGATGAGTGATAGCACTGTGGTAATTAGAGAATATGCCTTTTAGGTGTGATACCAGAATACTGTAAATAAAATATCGTCTGACAAGAATTTTGGCGAATCTGCTCAGTAAAAAAAAAAAGAATATTTTGTTCTAAATTCTGTTTCCAAAATATCTCCACTTTGGATAGAAAATCTAAATCCGATTGGAGGATACTTTCAAACCAATATTTAGTTATAAAATGTCTGTTAGACAATATTGTTGCTAATAATATTCTTACATACAATAGAGTATGACATCATGACCATAAGACTACAATAAAGATGAAGATGGATCATTGAGAGGAGCTCCTATGAATGTGGTACTCAAGTGTATTGATTGCGAAGAGCACCCTTGTTCCCTGCAATATTTTCTCAATTGGTCGGCCCTTGACATTTATGGTTATTTCTGTGGATGGGAAAGAGATGCTAATAAGGTGGTGTGGGACAAGAGTGTTACTTGGTACGATCAAAATGGTCTGAACACTTTTGAGCAGCGGCAGAAGGCTTTAGGAACAAAGGAAGAGGGACGATGGCAAATCTGTAGATATGTGATGCAGAGGTTCCATTCAGGTGTGTTTGAGATGGGTGCACAGACATCAACTTTAGGGGAAGCTGTCAGTGTGTGTCAGGACATTGCTTTCAGCAACAGGAGGTTCTTCAGACCTTTCACACTCTCTGGAAGGTTTCTTCAAGTCCAAAGAGAGTGTAGGAATTTTGTAGGTGGAGATTTGTATGTTGACAGATCGGCCCAAATCTTCTTTTATTTAGTTTGATGGATGGCTAGTCAGTCCAGAGCGGCTGCTGTTATGCTGCGCTGTGGGACCTGGTCTAGAGTGCAGCGCATAGACAGAGGTGCCAACACCATATTTGCTTTCTGGCCACGAGGTCTGGGTCCTCAGGCCCTTTATTAATGAACACCGCCTGCATCATGGTCATTACCATCATGACCTGACTCAGCGGGGTACAACACAAAACACCCCTTTCATTTCAACATGCGATGGACGAAACCCATCACAAACATAACATTCGTCCTTTACCCAGGGAAATAAAAAGAACAAAAAAGAGGACATAAAAACAGATATATATGAAGAGATCATCTCAGTGGCTTCTAGGTGCCAAAACCACGATTGTGCAATCATTTGATAAAAGGTTGGCCAGTTAAGCCAGATCTGCTGGTTGGCAGACAGCCCACTATGAACTCTTTCAACCTTGTGGATGTTACGGGCTTTGGATGCAGATTGTATCTATCAGTGTCTTGTCTCTGGGACTCAGGACCCTCCTCAACTGTTCCACCTCCTTTGGGGATGATCTCTTCCTGCCGATCATTCTGTGTCCCATCAGGTGTTATTCTCGGTTGGGGTGGCTCTCAGTGTCATCATGCAGAGGACGTTGTGGCGCTAGCACCCCATCAGGTCGGTCCCTGGCACTGTCTTTGTCTTCTCCAGACAGACACTCTATTTGGGCATTATCACTATTCCCTGATACAAGATCAGGATGCCAGTATCGGTTGAAAAACTAGATGTTTCTTTAGATGGAATCATTACCTTTCTGGGTTGTGATCATAGTTCCTTTTAGGGCCCTTACCCTCCATGGTTTCTTCTCAAACGGCAACCTGAACATACTCTCAGCACGTCGATTCTTCATCAATTCTGATCTCACGCTGTCTGGCTCGCCTTTTCTTTGACATGCGATCATGTAGACCTTTCATTTGTCTGGCTCGCCCACATGAGGGATAGTATCTCCTGCCATCTGATTCATGCACCATGTAGTGGGAAGTATCTCAGTGATGGTGTGAGGGGTGAGTCGGTATTCACAGCGAAAAGCATAGAGGGCACACTGTATGTTCTGATTGCTAGCCTGAGCGATCCTTAAGACTTTTTTCAGCGTTCTCATGAAGTGCTCTGCTTCACCATTGGCCTGTGGCCAGCGAGGCGTGATCTTTCTATGAGTGACGTCCCTGGATGCTAGGTACTCTGCAAATTCTTGACTGTAGAACGGGGTACCATTGTCCATCCTGATCTCGTTCAGTATCCAGTGAGTGGCCATTATTTTCTCCAGATGTGGAATAGCTTGAGCTGCTGTGTTGGAGTTCATGATTTCTACTTCTGGATACTCTGAAAAGATATTTATCACCACAAACATGTGCTGGTTCTGAGCCATGGTATGGAAAGATTGTTTCTGTGATGATAGGCATGGGAGGCTGAGCATGACCAGCCACTTTACACATCCAGCAGCATGTCACGGCACATTCAACTTGATCATCCAGACCTTGGAACCACACCTTACTTTGGAGTCTAGCCTTTGTCTTCACCATTCCTTGGTGTGAGGAGTGGGCCAGGACCACCACTCATCTTTGTAGGGACGTCAGAATTACTAGTCGTGGACCTCTTAGAAGGCATCCTTCACGGGAGATAGCCAGCTCATGCATGACCTTGTGCAAGGAAGATACTTTTAGGTGGCTCCTTCAGTCCTGCAAGCCACATTATGTAAGAGTAAGAGTAAGTGCCAGTTTCCAGATGTGAGGGCAGAAATAGCTAGCTGAAGTTATACATCGGATGTGGTTGCTGCTCTGTTATTTCTAATGAGATCGGAAGAGATCGGGAACGCTCTACCACCAGCCACACATATTCCTCTACATCTTCAGCTTCAGAGGCTTCACTGGCAGTGGCTGGCCTCACATGCCTTAATAAGTAATCTGAGGTATTTTGGGATCCTAATCGGTACACCACTGAAAATCAATAGTCTTGTAACTATGAAATCCATTTTTCGATTCTGGAAGGTGGTTTAGATGAGGATCCATTAAAGAGGGGTATGGGTGGCTTGTGGCCAGCGTGAACAATAGACAGTTGTCAGTAAAGGTACAAATGAAAATGGTGACAGCCCTGGTGGACGGCAATGGCTTCTTTCTCGATATGAGAATATCGCTGTTCGATGTCGGTTAGTGCATGGCTGGCATATGCAACCGGAGCCCAACCACCATTGTCTTGCTTCTGAAATAGGACTACTCCCAGGCCAGTGGGGCTTGCTTCTACTGACAGTTCTGATTTTTTGTTGGGATCAAAATAGACAAATGTGGTGTGCTAGGACAGAGCTGTCTTGATGCCTTAATACAACACGTTCTGATTGGGCCCCATTTCCACATTGCATTGGTTATTGTTAGCTCTTTCAGAGGGGTGGTTAGTGTGGTGAGGTTTCAAATGAACCTCCTGCAGTAAGTGACCATTCCCAGGAAACTGCAAACGCCTGATACATTAATGGGTGCCACGGTGGACTGAATGCCCTGAACCTTTGCAAGGTCTGGAATGACCCCCTACCCTGAGAACCGATAGCCAAGGAAAGCAACTTCCTGTTGTTTTATGTAGAGTAAGCTCTCTTACAATTGCTTAAATGTTGCTTTCAGACAATGAAGGTGTGACTCAGTGGTTGGAGCATGCAATAAAATGTCATCACTGGCGTTGATGACTCCCTGTTGTCCTGCCAGCACCCTCCAAATAGTGTCCTTGATTACTTCTGCTGCATTAGATACCCCAAAATTGAGGTGCTTGTATCTCCATATATAAACATGAGTGGAAAATGTTGTGATGGCTCTGGGGCTAAAAGTAGTTGAGGACAGCCAGCTCGCAAATCCATTTTTGAGAACCACCGTGATCCACTCACTTTGGAAACAATTACATCTATCGTAGGTGTCAGGTGTTGCTCGCGTTTTATGGTCAGGTTGGGCAGACGCATGTCAACACATATCCTGACCTCACCTGGTTGTTTGGACTTACAAGCGACAATAATTGGGGATACTCAGGGTGTTGGGCCCTCCACCTATTCAGTGATGTCTGCTTGTTCCAGCTTCCTCGGTTCCTCTTCCACTTTTGTCGAAGATGGAATGCCACTTGACGATGTTTTAGTCAACCAGCTGAATTGATCCGTCATTGTGCAAATGTATGAGATGGCTCTTCACACAGGCAATTCCTTCAAACAGTTGGGAGAACTCAGCTAGCAGATTGTTTACACTCCCCAGGTGTTCACTGAAAGCAAAAGAAATTAGGTTGAGTTGCTCTGCTGTCTTGCAGCTCAGCAGCATTCCAGACCCTGTCTTGGTCTTGTACACTTTGGCGTGTGTGGCGTGTGTCTCATGGGCAATTCCCGTAGTGAATGCTCCTGCCAGTGGTAGTGGGGTAGATGACCCAAAAGCATAGACTTGAGTGTTGGTAGGACGCAGGTGTGACTGTAAGGTTAGGGTCTGTAGTACTGACTATGCCAGAGGTTTTATGGATGCTTCGGTATCAATCAGTGCTGGTACCTGTTGGCCCGATAGGAGTATGGTGCCTTTGGTCCCTACGGTACTACTTTGATAGTACTATGTGAACATTGTTTCCTTTTTTGTATATCAAATTATTAATGTCAACATACTACAACAATTGTTATATTCTTATTATCTAAAATTGTTTTAGTCCTATTATGTTATTTTGATTAGTTTTTTGATGTATTGTCTCACTTGTACATAAGACACGTTTATTTATTTGCATCGTTTAGTGTGCATGTGGTATGCTTGAATTAGGTGTTTTATATGTTCCCTTTATTATTATTTTTTTTTTGACTTAATGTATATTTTTTATGATTGTTGAATAATAAAATATTTGTATTCATAAAATAAGTCTATATCTATTATGAAATAGGATTACTCTGTATGAGATTAAGTACCTAAGTATAGCAGCTTGATATCAAGAGTATATATCTGGTCATTAGTATATAACTAGTATTATTTGAAACCACATTGTTGGCACGTGAAAATGATGGTATTTTCATGCCTATTTGAGTAGCTTTTATAGTAGTTTTCTCTACATTTCGGTATGCGTCTTCGGGTGTATCCTCCTAGCTGTATGGCATGCACAGCATGCACAGTTCCCTTGGTATCTTCATCCATGCCCTCTTCCTCTCCCGTGGACATCGGTGGCTGAACTACATTGATCGGCTTAAGTTTCTGTTGTTTCTGAGGTGCAGATGACGGCATACTTTGGAGAAGTGGTTAATCTTGTTGCAGTGCAAGCACTTCTTGCCTTGGGCAGGGCGTGGCCCTGGATGAGGGTAGGGCCTGCCACACATGTAGCATGTTTTCGTGTTTGTAGCAGATTTTTGACAATTCTTTTCTCTTCTCGTAGACATTACTGCATTCACAAGTTCTGTTTTAGTTTGGCACTGCAGGGCTGCTTCCATGTGTGCAGTACACACTTTTCAGAGTAAATTTGATCACCCTAGCGTGAGAATATTGGCCATGGATATTCCTGGCACCTGAAGGATATTCTCTCTAAACTTGACTGGGTGCACCCTTGGGAGAACTGCATACGGATTTCCTTGTCAGCATCCGGTAGTGTGCATGTGCTGGTGAGCTCCTTTAGTCTGGTGTAAAAAGGTGTCCACAGATTCTTCAGGAAGTTGTCTGGCTTGGCGTAACAGGAACCGCTCGTTGTCCAGGTTTGTGAGCTGTTCGAAGTGTGCAGTGAGGGCCCTCTTCAGGGACTGGTATGTCAAGGGAGGACCTTCTTCGACCACTGACTTTCCTAGCATGCTGATGGTAGCACAGCTTAGATGTAGGAGCATGGGGCGTTGCCTTTCACTGTTCAGAGCCACTGCTGCAAAGTAGTTCTCTAGTCTCTCCACCCAGTCTTTCCATCTCGCGACTTGGGCTGACGTGGGACCTTCAAAAACGAAGGGCTCAGGGTCTAGAATAGATGCCATTGGGGACCAACTGATGGTCAGTGGATAGAAGTAGTGAGTGTTAGGGTGGTTGAAGAGATTTTCCTCATGCAAGAACAGTGGTTGTTCAGGTGCCACAATGTCAAGTTACTTTGATTTTCATTATATACGTTTATGCTGTATGAATCCTTGTTGCGCATAAGGGGCTCATGTAGGAATTTATAGAAGAAACTCTCAGTTGGAGGAGGTTCATTCACTGGTGTTGAATATGAATAATATAGCTTCTTTCTGGGCTTTCATTGAATGCACAATTTGAGCCTGGAGAGGAACTTGGCAGCATGCTCTTGCAGGAATAATGCTTCCTTATGTTGAGACATCTGAGGCACTGCAAACTGTTAATTTTGTATTGCAGTGTTTGCATGGAATTTTCACCATGTGGTGGAGCAGCCTGCCTTCCCAGCACGAACAGCTGCTCTCACCATATTCTGGGCATGGCCGGCATTACCACAACCTCACCCAGGTCTGTAGATAAACAGAGCAGCCCGCCTTCCCAGCACGAGCAGCTGCTCCGAGGTCACAGCCACCCGTGACAAAAACGCACCCAGGTGTGCGTCGTCTGAAGACTGAAGCGTGCCGATGGAGGCAGAGAGCAGGGTCAGCCGGTCAGCAAAATCCTGGGAGCAGGCGTTACGGAGGATACATGGGATTGAAATCCAACCTACCTCGTCGCCAGTTTGTTATGCTGCGCTGTGGGGCCTAATCTAGAACGCAGCACAGTGACAGTGATGCAGACACCGTATTTGCTTACTGGCCATGAGGTCCGGGTCCCCAGGCCCTTTATTAATGAACCACGACTGTGTCATGGTCATTACCATCATGACCTAACTCAGCGGGGTACAACACAAAACACCCCTTTCATTTCAGCATGCGATGGGCAAAACCCATCACAAACATAACAGCTGCCTTTAGGTGTGGGGTCAGACAGTATTTCTTATAAATTGTGAAGCAATATGCAGAGTACTGTCTCGTAGGATCCTGTGATCTACATGCTGCATTTTAAAGTACATTACTTCTGTTATCACTGGCCACTGAAAGGTTATTAAGGCTGGAGATTTCATGTTAGTCCAGAAAGTAGAAACTACATTAATCATTTTTACAAGACAAGAGCAGATTCAGACCAGCTCTTAGTCTCAACTTGATGATCACAGACACTGTTTATATCTTCATTTCCTCACAAACTGGATACCTGACAGTGTCTTGTAGCAGTGGATTCAAGGCACTAGAATTGGGATGTTTCGAATAATATCCCAAGTTACAGCAAGATCTCTCCATTGCCTTAATTAGGTACACCCACCACATTGCTATTCTGGTCACCTGCAAAAGTCTGTTGTCTCAGCTCTCAGATGATTTACTCTCTTGCTACAGAGGAAGAACAATGAACATTCTGTAAGCACAGCCAGGGAAGAGTTAAATGAAGAAATGAGAGTATCAAAATGATCAACAAAAAAGTGTATATGCTCTACTGAAAAAGGATAAAGATAGAGGTTATAAGGGTTTGTAAGGATTTACAAGCGGCCATAAAGAAGAAACAATGTTATAGATGTGGCAGTATGAGACACTTAGCAAAGTCCCGTGCAAGGCCGGCTGCTAAAGCCGGATGTTACAGGTTGGGACATTTCTACAGAGAGTGCAATGGATGGTGATAAATCTAGAGTGAATTGGTTTAAAAAGGATCAAAGCAGCAAAGCAGATGATGTTGGAGACACCAATAGTGATGAGGTGGAAGTGTTGGTGGTATGTGGCATTGACACCCAGGAGGAGGGAGCAATTCAACACTGTGAGGTGTACCATCTGTCTAAATGTGTAACTGAGGCGAATGGTTTGGAGTTGGAGTTCCCATGTGGGTGGATTTGTGTTCTCTGTATACCTTGATTGACAAAGTCACCTAGGAAAATTTAAGTGACTGTGAACTAACCTCCACAGATGTGGAGCCACAGGAGCATTGTGGGGTCAAATTGCTGGTCAAGGGTTATTTTGATGCTGTTTTGATGTACCAAAACAAGGAAGTTGTTGGGAGGGTGTAGGTAGAAGAGAAAAGAGAAAAACTCTGCTGGGCTGGAAAGAGCAACATGTTTTGGAATTGTACTTGACCCTAATCATCCAGAACAAGTGCTACTCACCTCACAGAACATACAGGAGAAGTGGAAGTCTAACTAACCCAAGTAATTTGCCCAGAAATTAGGTTGCTTGCAAAAATTTGAACATTGTAGTATACTGAAAAGTGGGGCCATACCTAAAGTACACAGAGTACGCAACGTTCTTTTGGCGTTGCGTGGTCCGTTGAAAGAAGAATTGGTTTGTTTGTGTAGAGAAGTGGTTATCGAGCCAATAGTACCTTCTGAATGGCTCAGTCCCTTTCTGTTGGCAAGGAATGCAATGGGAGTCTGTGCATGTGTATAGATTTGAGGGATCTGAACAAGAGTATGTGGGTGGAAAGACATCCTCTGCCCGAATCAAAGAAAGGTTGATGAATGTACGGAGGCCAAGTATGCTTCTACATTGGAATTATAGAGTGCTTATCACCAGGTGCGATTACATCCCAAGTCCAAGCACATGACATCCTTTATCACACCTGAAGGGGCATTCTAGTTTGTGCGCATGCGTTTTGGTTTGGCCTTTGCGTCTGCAGTTTTGCCGAGAATTAAGCAAGGTGTGTTTAGTGGCCTCACCAATGTGTTGTTTTTTTTCAAGACAACATTTAGGTTTGGGGGTTCTAATGAGGAATAACCTGCCTAAGCTTTGGAGAAGGTACTTAAGACATTGGAACAGGCTGGTTTGACTGTTGAGGTAGACAAGTGTAGGTTTGATGAAGAGGAGTATCTGGGACACACATAATCTTTTCAGGGGGCTACACCTAAGCTGTTGGAAGCCATTGAAAAAGCATCTGCACTGAGAGATAAAGAAAATTAAAAATATTTTTCAGGATTAGCAAAGTACTACTCTATGTTTGTTGAACACTTTTCTGAAAAGGTACATGTTCATTGATGACGAAGAGAGCCAAGTATGAATGGTGTCAAGTATCATTTCATGAAATGAAGAAAGCAATTGTCAATGCAGATGTTCTCAAGCTATTTGATCACACGGATGCATCTATTGTGGTGATGAATGCCAGTGCACATGGGCTTGGGGCGGTGTTGATGCAAGTGAAGAAGAAACATGAGAGAGTTGATGATCTTCTACTTCTGGATACTCTGAAAAGATATTTATCACCACAAACATGTGGTGACCATCAGGTAGGCTCCCAAAATCCGTGCTGGTTCTGAGCCATGGTATGGAAAGATTGTTTCTGTGATGATAGGCATGGGAGGCTGAGCAGGACCAGCCACTTTACACATCCAGCAGCATGTCATGGCACATTCAACTTGATCATCCAGACCTTGGAACCACACCTTACTTTGGAGTCTAGCCTTTGTCTTCACCATTCCTTGGTGTGAGGAGTGGGCCAGGACCACCACTCATCTTTGTAGGGACGTCAGAATTACTAGTCGTGGACCTCTTAGAAGGCATCCTTCACGGGAGATAGCCAGCTCATGCATGACCTTGTGCAAGGAAGATACTTTTAGGTGGCTCCTTCAGTCCTGCAAGCCACATTATGTAAGAGTAAGAGTAAGTGCCAGTTTCCAGATGTGAGGGCAGAAATAGCTAGCTGAAGTTATACATCGGATGTGGTTGCTGCTCTGTTATTTCTAATGAGATCGGAAGAGATCGGGAACGCTCTACCACCAGCCACACATATTCCTCTACATCTTCAGCTTCAGAGGCTTCACTGGCAGTGGCTGGCCTCACATGCCTTAATAAGTAATCTGAGGTATTGTGGGATCCTAATCGGTACACCACTGAAAATCAATAGTCTTGTAACTATGAAATCCATTTTTCGATTCTGGAAGGTGGTTTAGATGAGGATCCATTAAAGAGGGGTATGGGTGGCTTGTGGCCAGCGTGAACAATAGACAGTTGTCAGTAAAGGTACAAATGAAAATGGTGACAGCCCTGGTGGACGGCAATGGCTTCTTTCTCGATATGAGAATATCGCTGTTCGATGTCGGTTAGTGCATGGCTGGCATATGCAACCGGAGCCCAACCACCATTGTCTTGCTTCTGAAATAGGACTACTCCCAGGCCAGTGGGGCTTGCTTCTACTGACAGTTCTGATTTTTTGTTGGGATCAAAATAGACAAATGTGGTGTGCTAGGACAGAGCTGTCTTGATGCCTTAATACAACACGTTCTGATTGGGCCCCATTTCCACATTGCATTGGTTATTGTTAGCTCTTTCAGAGGGGTGGTTAGTGTGGTGAGGTTTCAAATGAACCTCCTGCAGTAAGTGACCATTCCCAGGAAACTGCAAACGCCTGATACATTAATGGGTGCCACAGTGGACTGAATGCCCTGAACCTTTGCAAGGTCTGGAATGACCCCCTACCCTGAGAACCGATAGCCAAGGAAAGCAACTTCCTGTTGTTTTATGTAGAGTAAGCTCTCTTACAATTGCTTAAATGTTGCTTTCAGACAATGAAGGTGTGACTCAGTGGTTGGAGCATGCAATAAAATGTCATCATTGGCGTTGATGACTCCCTGTTGTCCTGCCAGCACCCTCCAAATAGTGTCCTTGATTCCTTCTGCTGCATTAGATACCCCAAAATTGAGGTGCTTGTATCTCCATATATAAACATGAGTGGAAAATGTTGTGATGGCTCTGGGGCTAAAAGTAGTTGAGGACAGCCAGCTCGCAAATCCATTTTTGAGAACCACCGTGATCCACTCACTTTGGAAACAATGTCATCTATCGTAGGTGTCAGGTGTTGCTCGCGTTTTATGGTCAGGTTGGGCAGACGCATGTCAACACATATCCTGACCTCACCTGGTTGTTTGGACTTACAAGCGACAATAATTGGGGATACTCAGGGTGTTGGGCCCTCCACCTATTCAGTGATGTCTGCTTGTTCCAGCTTCCTCGGTTCCTCTTCCACTTTTGTCGAAGATGGAATGCCACTTGACGATGTTTTAGTCAACCAGCTGAATTGATCCGTCATTGTGCAAATGTATGAGATGGCTCTTCACACAGGCAATTCCTTCAAACAGTTGGGAGAACTCAGCTAGCAGATTGTTTACACTCCCCAGGTGTTCACTGAAAGCAAAAGAAATTAGGTTGAGTTGCTCTGCTGTCTTGCAGCTCAGCAGCATTCCAGACCCTGTCTTGGTCTTGTACACTTTGGCGTGTGTGGCGTGTGTCTCATGGGCAATTCCCGTAGTGAATGCTCCTGCCAGTGGTAGTGGGGTAGATGACCCAAAAGCATAGACTTGAGTGTTGGTAGGACGCAGGTGTGACTGTATGGTTAGGGTCTGTAGTACTGACTATGCCAGAGTTTTTATGGATGCTTCGGTATCAATCAGTGCTGGTACCTGTTGGCCCGATAGGAGTATGGTGCCTTTGGTCCCTACGGTACTACTTTGATAGTACTATGTGAACATTGTTTCCTTTTTTGTATATCAAATTATTAATGTCAACATACTACAACAATTGTTATATTCTTATTATCTAAAATTGTTTTAGTCCTATTATGTTATTTTGATTAGTTTTTTGATGTATTGTCTCACTTGTACATAAGACACGTTTATTCATTTGCATCGTTTAGTGTGCATGTGGTATGCTTGAATTAGGTGTTTTATATGTTCCCTTTATTATTATTTTTTTTTTTTTTGACTTAATGTATATTTTTTATGATTGTT
This sequence comes from Pleurodeles waltl, assembly GCF_031143425.1. NCBI lineage: Eukaryota > Metazoa > Chordata > Amphibia > Caudata > Salamandridae > Pleurodeles > Pleurodeles waltl. Next base: position 698,690,729 of record NC_090447.1, read on the forward strand.
GAATAATAAAATATTTGTATTCATAAAATAAGTCTATATCTATTATGAAATAGGATTACTCTGTATGAGATAAAGTACCTATGTATAGCAGCCTGATATCACGAGTATATATCTGGTCATTAGTATATAACTAGTATTATTTGAAACCACATTGTTGGCACGTGAAAATGATGGTATTTTCATGCCTATTTTAGTAGCTTTTATAGTAGTTTTCTCTACATTTCGGTATGCGTCTTCGGGTGTATCCTCCTAGCTGTATGGCATGCACAGCATGCACAGTTCCCTTGGTATCTTCATCCATGCCCTCTTCCTCTCCCGTGGACATCGGTGGCTGAACTACATTGATCGGCTTAAGTTTCTGTTGTTTCTGAGGTGCAGATGACGGCATACTTTGGAGAAGTGGTTAATCTTGTTGCAGTGCAAGCACTTCTTGCCTTGGGCAGGGCGTGGCCCTTGATGAGGGTAGGGCCTGCCACACATGTAGCATGTTTTTGTGTTTGTAGCAGATTTTTGACAATTCTTTTCTCTTCCTGTAGACATTACTGCATTCACAAGTTCTGTTTTAGTTTGGCACTGCAGGGCTGCTTCCATGTGTGCAGTACACACTTTTCAGAGTAAATTTGATCACCCTAGCGTGAGAATATTGGCCATGGATATTCCTGGCACCTGAAGGATATTCTCTCTAAACTTGACTCGGTGCACCCTTGGGAGAACTGCATACGGATTTCCTTGTCAGCATCCGGTAGTGTGCATGTGCTGGTGAGCTCCTTTAGTCTGGTGTAAAAAGGTGTCCACAGATTCTTCAGGAAGTTGTCTGGCTTGGCGTAACAGGAACCGCTCGTTGTCCAGGTTTGTGAGCTGTTCGAAGTGTGCAGTGAGGGCCCTCTTCAGGGACTGGTATGTCAAGGGAGGACCTTCTTCGACCACTGACTTTCCTAGCATGTTGATGGTAGCACAGCTTAGATGTAGGAGCATGGGGCGTTGCCTTTCACTGTTCAGAGCCACTGCTGCAAAGTAGTTCTCTAGTCTCTCCACCCAGTCTTTCCATCTCGCGACTTGGGCTGACGTGGGACCTTCAAAAACGAAGGGCTCAGGGTCTAGAATAGATGCCATTGGGGACCAACTAACGGTCAGTGGATAGAAGTAGTGAGCGTTAGGGTGGTTGAAGAGATTTTCCTCATGCAAGAACAGTGGTTGTTCAGGTGCCACAATGTCAAGTTACTTTGATTTTCATTATATATGTTTATACTGTATGAATCCTTGTTGCGCATAAGGGGCTCATGTAGGAATTTATAGAAGAAACTCTCAGTTGGAGGAGGTTCATTCACTGGTGTTGAATATGAATAATATAGCTCCTTTCTGGGCTTTCATTGAATGCACAGTTTGAGTCTGGAGAGGAACTTGGCAGCATGCTCTTGCAGGAATAATGCTTCCTTATGTTGAGACATCTGAGGCACTGCAAACTGTTAATTTTGTATTGCAGTGTTTGCATGGAATTTTCACCATGTGGTGGAGCAGCCTGCCTTCCCAGCACGAACAGCTGCTCTCACCATATTCTGGGCATGGCCGGCATTACCACAACCTCACCCAGGTCTGTAGATAAACAGAGCAGCCCGCCTTCCCAGCACGAGCAGCTGCTCCGAGGTCACAGCCACCCGTGACAAAAACGCACCAAGGTGTGCGTCGTCTGAAGACTGAAGCGTGCCGATGGAGGCAGAAGCAGGGTCAGCCGGTCAGCAAAATCCTGGGAGCAGGCGTTACGGAGGATACATGGGATTGAAATCCAACCTACCTCGTCGCCAGTTTGTTATGCTGCGCTGTGGGGCCTAATCTAGAACGCAGCACAGTGACAGTGATGCAGACACCGTATTTGCTTACTGGCCATGAGGTCCGGGTCCCCAGGCCCTTTATTAATGAACCACGACTGTGTCATGGTCATTACCATCATGACCTAACTCAGCGGGGTACAACACAAAACACCCCTTTCATTTCAGCATGCGATGGGCAAAACCCATCACAAACATAACAGCTGCCTTTAGGTGTGGGGTCAGACAGTATTTCTTATAAATTGTGAAGCGATATGCAGAGTACTGTCTCGTAGGATCCTGTGATCTACATGCTGCATTTTAAAGTACATTACTTCTGTTATCACTGGCCACTGAAAGGTTATTAAGGCTGGAGATTTCATGTTAGTCCAGAAAGTAGAAACTACATTAATCATTTTTACAAGACAAGAGCAGATTCAGACCAGCTCTTAGTCGCAACTTGATGATCACAGACACTGTTTATATCTTCATTTCCTCACAAACTGGATACCTGACAGTGTCTTGTAGCAGTGGATTCAAGGCACTAGAATTGGGATGTTTCGAATAATATCCCAAGTTACAGCAAGATCTCTCCATTGCCTTAATTAGGTACACCCACCACATTGCTATTCTGGTCACCTGCAAAAGTCTGTTGTCTCAGCTCTCAGATGATTTACTCTCTTGCTACAGAGGAAGCACAATGAACATTCTGTAAGCACAGCCAGGGAAGAGTTAAATGAAGAAATGAGAGTATCAAAATGATCAACAAAAAAGTGTATATGCTCTACTGAAAAAGGATAAAGATAGAGGTTATAAGGGTTTGTAAGGATTTACAAGCGGCCATAAAGAAGAAACAATGTTATAGATGTGGCAGTATGAGACACTTAGCAAAGTCCCGTGCAAGGCCGGCTGCTAAAGCCGGATGTTACAGGTTGGGACATTTCTACAGAGAGTGCAATGGATGGTGATAAATCTAGAGTGAATTGGTTTAAAAAGGATCAAAGCAGCAAAGCAGATGATGTTGGAGACACCAATAGTGATGAGGTGGAAGTGTTGGTGGTATGTGGCATTGACACCCAGGAGGAGGGAGCAATTCAACACTGTGAGGTGTACCATCTGTCTAAATGTGTAACTGAGGCGAATGGTTTGGAGTTGGGTGGATTTGTGTTCTCTGTATACCTTGATTGACAAAGTCACCTAGGAAAATTTAAGTGACTGTGAACTAACCTCCACAGATGTGGAGCCACAGGAGCATTGTGGGGTCAAATTGCTGGTCAAGGGTTATTTTGATGCTGTTTTGATGTACCAAAACAAGGAAGTTGTTGGGAGGGTGTAGGTAGTAGAGAAAAGAGAAAAACTCTGCTGGGCTGGAAAGAGCAACATGTTTTGGAATTGTACTTGACCCTAATCATCCAGAACAAGTGCTACTCACCTCACAGAACATACAGGAGAAGTGGAAGTCTAACTAACCCAAGTAATTTGCCCAGAAATTAGGTTGCTTGCAAAAATTTGAACATTGTAGTATACTGAAAAGTGGGGCCATACCTAAAGTACACGGAGTACGCAACGTTCTTTTGGCGTTGCGTGGTCCGTTGAAAGAAGAATTGGTTTGTTTGTGTAGAGAAGTGGTTATCAAGCCAATAGTACCTTCTGAATGGCTCAGTCCCTTTCTGTTGGCAAGGAATGCAATGGGAGTCTTTGCATGTGTATAGATTTGAGGGATCTGAACAAGAGTATGTGGGTGGAAAGACATCCTCTGCCCGAATCAAAGAAAGGTTGATGAACGTACGGAGGCCAAGTATGCTTCTACATTGGAATTATAGAGTGCTTATCCCCAGGTGCGATTACATCCCAAGTCCAAGCACATGACATCCTTTATCACACCTGAAGGGGCATTCTAGTTTGTGCGCATGGGTTTTGGTTTGGCCTTTGCGTCTGCAGTTTTGCCGAGAATTAAGCAAGGTGTGTTTAGTGGCCTCACCAATGTGTTGTTTTTTTTCAAGACAACATTTAGGTTTGGGGGTTCTAATGAGGAATAACCTGCCTCAGCTTTGGAGAAGGTACTTAAGACATTGGAACAGGCTGGTTTGACCGTTGAGGTAGACAAGTGTAGGTTTGATGAAGAGGAGTATCTGGGACACACATAATCTTTTCAGGGGGCTACACCTAAGCTGTTGGAAGCCATTGAAAAAGCATCTGCACTGAGAGATAAAGAAAATTTAAAATATTTTTCAGGATTAGCAAAGTACTACTCTATGTTTGTTGAACACTTTTCTGAAAAGGTACATGTTCATTGATGACGAAGAGAGCCAAGTATGAATGGTGTCAAGTATCATTTCATGAAATGAAGAAAGCAATTGTCAATGCAGATGTTCTCAAGCTATTTGATCACACGGATGCATCTATTGTGGTGATGAATGCCAGTGCACATGGGCTTGGGGCGGTGTTGATGCAAGTGAAGAAGAAACATGAGAGAGTTGATGATCTTCTACTTCTGGATACTCTGAAAAGATATTTATCACCACAAACATGTGGTGACCATCAGGTAGGCTCCCAAAATCCGTGCTGGTTCTGAGCCATGGTATGGAAAGATTGTTTCTGTGATGATAGGCATGGGAGGCTGAGCAGGACCAGCCACTTTACACATCCAGCAGCATGTCATGGCACATTCAACTTGATCATCCAGACCTTGGAACCAGACCTTACTTTGGAGTCTAGCCTTTGTCTTCACCATTCCTTGGTGTGAGGAGTGGGCCAGGACCACCACTCATCTTTGTAGGGACGTCAGAATTACTAGTCGTGGACCTCTTAGAAGGCATCCTTCACGGGAGATAGCCAGCTCATGCATGACCTTGTGCAAGGAAGATACTTTTAGGTGGCTCCTTCAGTCCTGCAAGCCACATTATGTAAGAGTAAGAGTAAGTGCCAGTTTCCAGATGTGATGGCAGAAATAGCTAGCTGAAGTTATACATCGGATGTGGTTGCTGCTCTGTTATTTCTAATGAGATCGGAAGAGATCGGGAACGCTCTACCACCAGCCACACATATTCCTCTACATCTTCAGCTTCAGAGGCTTCACTGGCAGTGGCTGGCCTCACATGCCTTAATAAGTAATCTGAGGAATTGTGGGATCCTAATCGGTACACCAATGAAAATCAATAGTCTTGTAACTATGAAATCCATTTTTCGATTCTGGAAGGTGGTTTAGATGAGGATCCATTAAAGAGGGGTATGGGTGGCTTGTGGCCAGCGTGAACAATAGACAGTTGTCAGTAAAGGTACAAATGAAAATGGTGACAGCCCTGGTGGACGGCAATGGCTTCTTTCTCGATATGAGAATATCGCTGTTCGATGTCGGTTAGTGCATGGCTGGCATATGCAACCGGAGCCCAACCACCATTGTCTTGCTTCTGAAATAGGACTACTCCCAGGCCAGTGGGGCTTGCTTCTACTGACAGTTCTGATTTTTTGTTGGGATCAAAATAGACAAATGTGGTGTGCTAGGACAGAGCTGTCTTGATGCCTTAATACAACACGTTCTGATTGGGCCCCATTTCCACATTGCATTGGTTATTGTTAGCTCTTTCAGAGGGGTGGTTAGTGTGGTGAGGTTTCAAATGAACCTCCTGCAGTAAGTGACCATTCCCAGGAAACTGCAAACGCCTGATACATTAATGGGTGCCACAGTGGACTGAATGCCCTGAACCTTTGCAAGGTCTGGAATGACCCCCTACCCTGAGAACCGATAGCCAAGGAAAGCAACTTCCTGTTGTTTTATGTAGAGTAAGCTCTCTTACAATTGCTTAAATGTTGCTTTCAGACAATGAAGGTGTGACTCAGTGGTTGGAGCATGCAATAAAATGTCATCATTGGCGTTGATGACTCCCTGTTGTCCTGCCAGCACCCTCCAAATAGTGTCCTTGATTACTTCTGCTGCATTAGATACCCCAAAATTGAGGTGCTTGTATCTCCATATATAAACATGAGTGGAAAATGTTGTGATGGCTCTGGGGCTAAAAGTAGTTGAGGACAGCCAGCTCGCAAATCCATTTTTGAGAACCACCGTGATCCACTCACTTTGGAAACAATGTCATCTATCGTAGGTGTCAGGTGTTGCTCGCGTTTTATGGTCAGGTTGGGCAGACGCATGTCAACACATATCCTGACCTCACCTGGTTGTTTGGACTTACAAGCGACAATAATTGGGGATACTCAGGGTGTTGGGCCCTCCACCTATTCAGTGATGTCTGCTTGTTCCAGCTTCCTCGGTTCCTCTTCCACTTTTGTCGAAGATGGAATGCCACTTGACGATGTTTTAGTCAACCAGCTGAATTGATCCGTCATTGTGCAAATGTATGAGATGGCTCTTCACACAGGCAATTCCTTCAAACAGTTGGGAGAACTCAGCTAGCAGATTGTTTACACTCCCCAGGTGTTCACTGAAAGCAAAAGAAATTAGGTTGAGTTGCTCTGCTGTCTTGCAGCTCAGCAGCATTCCAGACCCTGTCTTGGTCTTGTACACTTTGGCGTGTGTGGCGTGTGTCTCATGGGCAATTCCCGTAGTGAATGCTCCTGCCAGTGGTAGTGGGGTAGATGACCCAAAAGCATAGACTTGAGTGTTGGTAGGACGCAGGTGTGACTGTATGGTTAGGGTCTGTAGTACTGACTATGCCAGAGTTTTTATGGATGCTTCGGTATCAATCAGTGCTGGTACCTGTTGGCCCGATAGGAGTATGGTGCCTTTGGTCCCTACGGTACTACTTTGATAGTACTATGTGAACATTGTTTCCTTTTTTGTATATCAAATTATTAATGTCAACATACTACAACAATTGTTATATTCTTATTATCTAAAATTGTTTTAGTCCTATTATGTTATTTTGATTAGTTTTTTGATGTATTGTCTCACTTGTACATAAGACACGTTTATTCATTTGCATCGTTTAGTGTGCATGTGGTATGCTTAAATTAGGTGTTTTATATGTTCCCTTTATTATTATTATTTTTTTTTTTTGACTTAATGTATATTTTTTATGATTGTTGAATAATAAAATATTTGTATTCATAAAATAAGTCTATATCTATTATGAAATAGGATTACTCTGTATGAGATAAAGTACCTAAGTATAGCAGCCTGATATCACGAGTATATATCTGGTCATTAGTATATAACTAGTATTATTTGAAACCACATTGTTGGCACGTGAAAATGATGGTATTTTCATGCCTATTTTAGTAGCTTTTATAGTAGTTTTCTCTACATTTCGGTATGCGTCTTCGGGTGTATCCTCCTAGCTGTATGGCATGCACAGCATGCACAGTTCCCTTGGTATCTTCATCCATGCCCTCTTCCTCTCCCGTGGACATCGGTGGCTGAACTACATTGATCGGCTTAAGTTTCTGTTGTTTCTGAGGTGCAGATGACGGCATACTTTGGAGAAGTGGTTAATCTTGTTGCAGTGCAAGCACTTCTTGCCTTGGGCAGGGCGTGGCCCTTGATGAGGGTAGGGCCTGCCACACATGTAGCATGTTTTTGTGTTTGTAGCAGATTTTTGACAATTCTTTTCTCTTCCTGTAGACATTACTGCATTCACAAGTTCTGTTTTAGTTTGGCACTGCAGGGCTGCTTCCATGTGTGCAGTACACACTTTTCAGAGTAAATTTGATCACCCTAGCGTGAGAATATTGGCCATGGATATTCCTGGCACCTGAAGGATATTCTCTCTAAACTTGACTGGGTGCACCCTTGGGAGAACTGCATACGGATTTCCTTGTCAGCATCCGGTAGTGTGCATGTGCTGGTGAGCTCCTTTAGTCTGGTGTAAAATGGTGTCCACAGATTCTTCAGGAAGTTGTCTGGCTTGGCGTAACAGGAACCGCTCGTTGTCCAGGTTTGTGAGCTGTTCGAAGTGTGCAGTGAGGGCCCTCTTCAGGGACTGGTATGTCAAGGGAGGACCTTCTTCGACCACTGACTTTCCTAGCATGTTGATGGTAGCACAGCTTAGATGTAGGAGCATGGGGCGTTGCCTTTCACTGTTCAGAGCCACTGCTGCAAAGTAGTTCTCTAGTCTCTCCACCCAGTCTTTCCATCTCGCGACTTGGGCTGACGTGGGACCTTCAAAAACGAAGGGCTCAGGGTCTAGAATAGATGCCATTGGGGACCAACTAACGGTCAGTGGATAGAAGTAGTGAGCGTTAGGGTGGTTGAAGAGATTTTCCTCATGCAAGAACAGTGGTTGTTCAGGTGCCACAATGTCAAGTTACTTTGATTTTCATTATATATGTTTATACTGTATGAATCCTTGTTGCGCATAAGGGGCTCATGTAGGAATTTATAGAAGAAACTCTCAGTTGGAGGAGGTTCATTCACTGGTGTTGAATATGAATAATATAGCTCCTTTCTGGGCTTTCATTGAATGCACAGTTTGAGTCTGGAGAGGAACTTGGCAGCATGCTCTTGCAGGAATAATGCTTCCTTATGTTGAGACATCTGAGGCACTGCAAACTGTTAATTTTGTATTGCAGTGTTTGCATGGAATTTTCACCATGTGGTGGAGCAGCCTGCCTTCCCAGCACGAACAGCTGCTCTCACCATATTCTGGGCATGGCCGGCATTACCACAACCTCACCCAGGTCTGTAGATAAACAGAGCAGCCCGCCTTCCCAGCACAAGCAGCTGCTCCGAGGTCACAGCCACCCGTGACAAAAACGCACCAAGGTGTGCGTCGTCTGAAGACTGAAGCGTGCCGATGGAGGCAGAGAGCAGGGTCAGCCGGTCAGCAAAATCCTGGGAGCAGGCGTTACGGAGGATACATGGGATTGAAATCCAACCTACCTCGTCGCCAGTTTGTTATGCTGCGCTGTGGGGCCTAATCTAGAACGCAGCACAGTGACAGTGATGCAGACACCGTATTTGCTTACTGGCCATGAGGTCCGGGTCCCCAGGCCCTTTATTAATGAACCACGACTGTGTCATGGTCATTACCATCATGACCTAACTCAGCGGGGTACAACACAAAACACCCCTTTCATTTCAGCATGCGATGGGCAAAACCCATCACAAACATAACAGCTGCCTTTAGGTGTGGGGTCAGACAGTATTTCTTATAAATTGTGAAGCGATATGCAGAGTACTGTCTCGTAGGATCCTGTGATCTACATGCTGCATTTTAAAGTACATTACTTCTGTTATCACTGGCCACTGAAAGGTTATTAAGGCTGGAGATTTCATGTTAGTCCAGAAAGTAGAAACTACATTAATCATTTTTACAAGACAAGAGCAGATTCAGACCAGCTCTTAGTCGCAACTTGATGATCACAGACACTGTTTATATCTTCATTTCCTCACAAACTGGATACCTGACAGTGTCTTGTAGCAGTGGATTCAAGGCACTAGAATTGGGATGTTTCGAATAATATCCCAAGTTACAGCAAGATCTCTCCATTGCCTTAATTAGGTACACCCACCACATTGCTATTCTGGTCACCTGCAAAAGTCTGTTGTCTCAGCTCTCAGATGATTTACTCTCTTGCTACAGAGGAAGCACAATGAACATTCTGTAAGCACAGCCAGGGAAGAGTTAAATGAAGAAATGAGAGTATCAAAATGATCAACAAAAAAGTGTATATGCTCTACTGAAAAAGGATAAAGATAGAGGTTATAAGGGTTTGTAAGGATTTACAAGCGGCCATAAAGAAGAAACAATGTTATAGATGTGGCAGTATGAGACACTTAGCAAAGTCCCGTGCAAGGCCGGCTGCTAAAGCCGGATGTTACAGGTTGGGACATTTCTACAGAGAGTGCAATGGATGGTGATAAATCTAGAGTGAATTGGTTTAAAAAGGATCAAAGCAGCAAAGCAGATGATGTTGGAGACACCAATAGTGATGAGGTGGAAGTGTTGGTGGTATGTGGCATTGACACCCAGGAGGAGGGAGCAATTCAACACTGTGAGGTGTACCATCTGTCTAAATGTGTAACTGAGGCGAATGGTTTGGAGTTGGAGTTCCCATGTGGGTGGATTTGTGTTCTCTGTATACCTTGATTGACAAAGTCACCTAGGAAAATTTAAGTGACTGTGAACTAACCTCCACAGATGTGGAGCCACAGGAGCATTGTGGGGTCAAATTGCTGGTCAAGGGTTATTTTGATGCTGTTTTGATGTACCAAAACAAGGAAGTTGTTGGGAGGGTGTAGGTAGTAGAGAAAAGAGAAAAACTCTGCTGGGCTGGAAAGAGCAACATGTTTTGGAATTGTACTTGACCCTAATCATCCAGAACAAGTGCTACTCACCTCACAGAACATACAGGAGAAGTGGAAGTCTAACTAACCCAAGTAATTTGCCCAGAAATTAGGTTGCTTGCAAAAATTTGAACATTGTCGTATACTGAAAAGTGGGGCCATACCTAAAGTACACGGAGTACGCAACGTTCTTTTGGCGTTGCGTGGTCCGTTGAAAGAAGAATTGGTTTGTTTGTGTAGAGAAGTGGTTATCAAGCCAATAGTACCTTCTGAATGGCTCAGTCCCTTTCTGTTGGCAAGGAATGCAATGGGAGTCTGTGCATGTGTATAGATTTGAGGGATCTGAACAAGAGTATGTGGGTGGAAAGACATCCTCTGCCCGAATCAAAGAAAGGTTGATGAATGTACGGAGGCCAAGTATGCTTCTACATTGGAATTATAGAGTGCTTATCACCAGGTGCGATTACATCCCAAGTCCAAGCACATGACATCCTTTATCACACCTGAAGGGGCATTCTAGTTTGTGCGCATGCGTTTTGGTTTGGCCTTTGCGTCTGCAGTTTTGCCGAGAATTAAGCAAGGTGTGTTTAGTGGCCTCACCAATGTGTTGTTTTTTTTCAAGACAACATTTAGGTTTGGGGGTTCTAATGAGGAATAACCTGCCTCAGCTTTGGAGAAGGTACTTAAGACATTGGAACAGGCTGGTTTGACCGTTGAGGTAGACAAGTGTAGGTTTGATGAAGAGGAGTATCTGGGACACACATAATCTTTTCAGGGGGCTACACCTAAGCTGTTGGAAGCCATTGAAAAAGCATCTGCACTGAGAGATAAAGAAAATTTAAAATCTTTTTCAGGATTAGCAAAGTACTATATGTTTGTTGAACACTTTTCTGAAAAGGTGCATGTTCATTGATGACGAAGAGAGCCAAGTATGAATGGTGTCAAGTATCATTTCATGAAATGAAGAAAGCAATTGTCAATGCAGATGTTCTCAAGCTATTTGATCACACGGATGCATCTATTGTGGTGATGAATGCCAGTGCACATGGGCTTGGGGCGGTGTTGATGCAAGTGAAGAAGAAACATGAGAGAGTTGTGGCATTTGCTTTGCATACTCTAGGTTGGGCTGAAAGTAGGTATTCCACCATGAAAAAACGAGCATTGATATGCTGGTGGGGTGTGCAGTATTTCAGAGCATATATGTGGGTTGCTTGCTTCGAATTATGTACAGACCACAGTCCATTGATTGACCTGTTTACCGCTAAAGGAGGTGGGAAAATGACACATCACATAGCCAAATAGCTGCATCACCTTCGAGAATTTACATTCATCATCAAATTTGTGTCAGGATCTGAAATTTCAATGCTGATTGTTTGTCCCGATTACCTTCATTTGTTGATACTGAACTTGAGGAGGAGGAGTGGGTGGTTGGTGAAATCGATGATGTTTGTAAGGGGGCCATCTGGAAGAAAGAGTGGAAGGAGGCAGTGTTGAAAGATGAAGCTATGCAGTTATTGATTTCCAAGTTACATGATACAGAGAGCGTGAGTCAAAATGCGAAGTCCAGAATAAGTGAGTTTCTACCTGGGTGGAACAAATAGTCTGTAATGAAGGGCATTGTGAGTAGATGTGGCAGGTTGGTGGTGCTAAAGGGTTTACATCAATGGTTATTTATGCTGTTACATGAAGGACATGGTGGCATATCTGCTATGAAAAGAAGGTTACGCAGTGATTTTTGGTGGCATGAAATGAACAATCTGGTTAAGGGATTTGTCTGTGATTGTGTGCCTTGCATGTGTAGTGGTAAAATACATAAAGTTTCAGAGACCTCTATTGAACCAGTGGCTTTTCTCAGGAGAGCTTACGAAATAGTCCCTATTGACACTTGTGGCCTGTTTGAGTGTCTAGATCCTGACAGTAAATTTGCCCTTGTACTTGTGGATTGTTTCTCCAAGTGGCTAGAGGTTGCTTTTCTTAAGGAGGTGACGATGGCTAATGCAATTTCATTTTGTGAAGAGATATTCGGAAGACACGGTTGTCCGGACGTGATTGTGTCAGCAATGGTCTACAATTTGTTGATAAGGATTTTAGCAGATTTCTTGAGAAGGAGGTAAAAACATTTTAGAACCACTGCTTATAATCCCTGTGAAAATGGCCTTGTAGAACTGTTCAATAGAGTGTTGGAAGGTAACATCCAGTTAGCTTTACGAAAATGTCTGAACTGGAAAAAGGTGAGAAACATGTTGTGAAGGTTATAGAAGCACACCCTATTCTAGAACAGGAGAAACTCTGTTTTTCCTGTTGCAGAGAACAATGGTGTGTACTGATGCAGTACCTGCCTGGATGGAAATGACTTTGCATGAGTCTTTTGCCAAAGAAGCATTGAGAAACTGGATGGAGGAATATCAATGTCAGTATGCATGCAAACAATGCAGGGTTAAAAAAAGAGAATTAGTAGAAAGAGATTGGGTAAGAGTGGTGTTTAGAGCACATCACAAAGAGAGGTTCTAAATGGACTAATTCCCCGAGATTGTGTGAGAGTAAGGGTTGTGTGGTGCGTCTGGAGGATGGAAAGTGGTGGAATATGAAGAAGATGACAAAGTGCCATGTATCAGAGCCAGAACTTTTGGCCACATTCAAAACGTCTACTTCAAAATGTAGATCTGATTCTGGTGTACATGTTCACCCACAGAAGGTAAGATCTGAACCTCCTGCTAGAAGGAGGTCTAAGAAATTAGGTGATTATATGTGTGACTGAGAAATTTCATAGTGCACGCACATGTTAACAAGTTTATCTGTTACTATTTTCTTTCTTTTGTGCAGGGCAACTTACTTCTTCTAGTGTTTCATTATTTTATTAGATAGGTGGTTGTGCTGTATATTACACACTATGCTTGATGGGACTGTCTGGTAATGAAAAAGTATCATTCGGTGAGGGTTCTAATCTGGGGAGTTCTGGAAAGTTCAGATATCAGCCTAGCATTGTACTTGCTAACTGTTACTCTTAAGTAAACTTCATTTTTTTCTATAATTCCTGCGTTTGGGTCTCAACACCTATCAGCTATCAAAGAGCCTGATCTGACAGCAAGGTGATCTCTATCCTTACATCTGATTTGAGAGGAGGTGCTCAAAATGTTCTTAAGAAATCCAACACTGGCCATGATAACAACTATAATGCTGCTCTGGCAGTTCTAAATGGACAATTCAACACGCAGTTAAACACAGAGAATGAACTGATCATTGTCTAGCAAAGCAAGACCTAAATTAACTAATCAACACACTGTATGCTCGCCTCAAAGGCGTAGTCAGCACCTGTGATTTGGATAATCCCACAGAAGAAAGTATGGCCCAAGTAATCCAAGGAGACCATTCTCCTCAACTAATGTGAGAAATGTTGAGACAAGCCAAGATGATATTGCCTACCAAGCACACATTGGGCTGATCGCATAAACTTGCTGAAGTATGTGCGATGAAAATGGGAACCTCTCTAACTTCTTTAACTATAAAGACTGAACCAGCTACACATATAGCAGTAGCTTCATGAAAACCTGGCAACCTCAACAAAATCCCTAGTGTTCTCCTGAAGGCAGGCAGTGCATGGACATGAGGAACGGACCAGGAAACAGCTTTACAAATAACAAAATAAATAAATCCTTGTCTTCTGAAGCAACAATTCAATTCTATGACAACAATAAACCCACCAAACTATCCTTCAATGCCAGTCACACAGGAATACGAGTGGTGCTTCTCTAACATGAGCCCAATGAACTGTCTCTCCTGTGATGTTTTGTAATTTGGTACGCTCCTGATTCTGTCAGGGGGATGTTGTGAGTAAGCAGGCCCCAAACAGTTGAGTAGTGTGGAAGAGAGCCACAAATTAATCACTGCAGGCTGTTTACTTATTATTGAGGCCCTTTGAGCCCAGTTCCTTAACACAGCCCCATTAGTTTGCAGAGTGATCGACTCTAACACATCAGACACTATAGAAAATGTTCTGGAATCTTATATAATATTTACAACTGCCAAAAAGGGACCTGCAGCACAAACCATTGCTGCCTGCAGTTGTAGCCTCCTCCCCAACTTGGGTATTCCTAAATGAACATGCCACACATGGAGCTTGTTCTTACACGTCTTTATTCTTCCACATGCAAGCTCAAACTCAATATTCTAAAGCTGAAATCCAGTCACCACACCCAAAAACACACGTCACAGTTCTACAGAATTTTTCAGGAGCCAAACGGGCCAACATCATTACCACTCACACAATTCTACATCTCCCCCTTATTAAACAAAAACAACACTTTTACACAAATATTACAACTCTTCTATGAATCTCTTTGTAGCTTTTACCAAACGCTAAGATTGTGTCCTTTGAAACTGGGAAGAGAGACAAGTAGCGTCCACTACTGACACAGGTGATGTGGGAACAGATGAGGTCAGGTGTTGCTTTTCAGTCTCACTTGACTCAGTCTCTGCTAGGACATTAAGAACTGCTGAAGGTTGAGGCAGAGGTCTAACGTGCAAAGAATCTCACGTAACAGGCTTTCCAAGACGGTGAGCAGTCACCATGTTTCCCTTACCAGTGACAACTGCAAACGGTTCAGCATCAAAGGGATCATCATATTTTCACTTTCCCTTTTGTTGCACCAACACACTATCTCCTTCACAAAAAGTAATGTTCTTGGCACCTCTATGTTATCAGCATACACTTGTTCACACCCCCAGTATTTCTGACAAAGTTCTGTTGGTCCATTGTGGTAACTTGGTCGTCATGGCTCTCCGAAATATCAGGGTGCAAGTACTTTCACCTGTCTTTGAATGAGGAGTCGATCTGTATGCTACAAAAGTAGAATGGAGAGCTGACTTCAAAATAAGACTCTCTAATTTTGCATGCTGTACGGTCTTTTTCAAGGTGCTCATAAAGCGTTTGACAATGCCATTTGCTCGTGGCCAAAGAGGTGTGGTTTTCTGATGCTTCACATTTAGTTGTGTAAGAAAGTCTCTGAATTCTCCACTAAAATATGGACCATTGTCAGATTTCAAAGTTGAAAGAACACCCCATATTGCAAAGATTCAATCTAATCTTTTAATCACTTTCTTTGGAGTAATCGCTGAAAGATCTTCGATGAGTAGAAAATGAGAGTACTCATCGATAAACACCAGAAGGTGATGTCTATTGTCAAGAGGACTAAAGAAGTTCACAGCAACTCTCTCCCATACATGTTTAGGCAAGTCTGCCATATTCAAGGGATGTGGAGTGACTTTGGGACATAAGGATTTGCACAAATGACAGTCTTTCAATTTTTTTCAACTCCCTTATCACGATGAGGAAACCAAATTCGGTCTCGAAGAGCTCCTTTGGTATCAACAATTCCATGATGTACTTCGTGGGCCACTTCAATTACTGGTCACAGACTCTCTGGTATGACAATTCTTGAACCTTGTAAAACAATTCCTCCTCAAGTAACTAATAGTTCATTTTTTACATTCTTGAATACCTGATATTCACAGTCATGTGTGACAGGTTGAGTGTGCTGTCTCCAGGATTGATGTGTCATGATATCTTTTAGTATCAGCATGTCACTATCTTTGCTTGTTGTAGAATCATTTGTTCCAAAGAAATAGCAACAGGAGCACTTTCTTAACTTAATGTAGGCTTCAGCTGCTTTGTAAGGGGTACCTTGACACTGTACTGGCACTCATGAAAAGTAGCCAGCAGAGTCTTGAACCCACGCTGGTTAATGCACAATAGTATAGTCATATTCCTGTAGTCACAAACCCCAACATTCAATTCTGGGAAGCATCTTGGCTTTCGGACTGCAAAAGATAGTAAGCAAAGCTTGATGATCAGTTACAAGAGTGAATGGTTTGCCATATTAGAATACGTGGGAATATACCCAAGCCCAGACTACTTCTAAACTCTTTTTAAGGTTATGAGTAGACACGCTCAGTTTATGACAAACTTCCACTTGCATAAGCCACAATATTTCTTCTGGCATTGGGGTGCCATTGTGTTGGGCAAGGACCGTGTTTAACCTGACTGGGCTTGCGTCAACGACAACCTCCGTTTGCAGCATTGGATCAAAATAGGACATATCAGTGGCATTCTCAGTTGCACGTTTGATTTTTTAAAAGTTTTGTGCACATTCATGTGACCAGTAAAATGGAAATTTTTTGTTAATTTCCTTAAGGGAGCATCCCACTCTGGCAAAGTTACTTATGTATCTAGAATAGTAACTGTTTACGCCAAGGAATGAACATAACATGGCAACATCTTGTACAGGATAAGTAGCCGATAAGGCTGGATCTGGCAGCATACCCCCATCAGAAAAGATATGGCCCAAAAAAATAAATTTTGTTTTGTGGAACTCACACTTTTCTGCATTCAAGGTTAAACCTGCATCAGCAAGTAGTACACAAACTTGTGTAAGTGCTTCATCCCGTTCATTTCATGTGGCCCCAAAAACCAATGTGTCATCACCTTAAATGAACTCATTTGTGACAGGTTGTAATATATGTTGAATGACATCTTGAAACAGTTCTGCAGCTGATGACACACTGAAACTTAATCTTTCATATCTGAACACACTCACATGAGTAGAATAGGTTGTTATGTACCCACAATTTTCTTTACGTTCTAATCAATGATATCCTGTACTCAGATCAAGATGAGAGAAATCTTTGACATCATTTAACTGTGTGATTATAGCGGCAATGTGCGAAACGTTTTAACACTTCGTCTATCATCCTTTTGTGTTGCTAAAGTTGCCCTATTCTCTTTCAATTGCCTTGTTGGTTTGATGCATATCAGCACATACAGCTCCTTCACTGCCCTTTTTAGGTACTACCACTGTTGGAGAAACCCACAAAGTTGGACAAGTGGATCACTCATTGATATCATGCTCTAGTAAGATCTCAAGCTCTTTCTCAACAGTTTTTTGTAAATTAAATGCAATTTGTCTATGCCTTTCAGCAACAGGACAAACGTTCTCATTGATATGAAGATGCACTTTCATGGTTCCTAATACATGAAACAATATAGGGAACTGACTACTGTTTCAGGATGAGCATTCATGTTGTAGGTCACCAATATCAGTCCCATTTCAGCAGCAGTATTTAAACTGAGTAAACAGGCACCTGACGCAGTACCATGAAGTATATGAAACGGTGCTTGCACCTTTGTCTTTTTATGTTTCAGGGTTGCTACGACTGCGTCTTGACATCAATGCAGCTCATGTATACACTTTAGTTTTCAACGGTGTGAAGCGGGGAAATGGAGACAGTTCATTGTATTTCTCCTGAGGCCTCAGTGTTTATAGATGCACCACTGTCAAAAGTTGTGGAACAGCTGTTTATTTTTTGATTTTTTGATTTTTGGACAATGTTTTACTGACTTTTGTCATTTTCTCATTGACTTTTCTTCGACTCGTATTTTACTTACATGCAGCTAGTCCAACATGTGGGAATTTTTCTGAAGTAAACATCAACATCGCACATCCATCTTCTTCACTATCACTTGACACTGAAACTGAAGAACTCTTACACGAAGATTTAGATGACAACCATCTTCTTTTAGTATTGATTTGCCACAGCTGATGTTGCCGCTTGGTCTTGTGGGTGCACGTAGACTACCACTTCTGGAACATTTAGCCATCCATTTTGTTTTCTCTGTGTGATGCACTTAGGAGGTCATTCTGACCCCGGCGGGCGGCAGTCGCCGCCCGCCTGGCGGGAACCGCCATTTGGCCGCACCGCGGTCAAAAGACCACTGGTGCCATTCCAACTTTCCAGCTGGGCCGGCGGGCGCTACCCAAGGTAGCGCCCGCCGGCCCAGCGGGAAAGAGGCCTGCAACACTGAAGCGGCTCCGAATGGAGACGGCGGTGTTGCAGGCGTGCGATGGGTGCAGTTGCAAACCATTACAAAATGGTTCTCTTTCCCGCAGCCTTTGCATATTTGTCCAATGGCTGGACATTTACCTATGTTGAAATGAATTGATCTAAAGCACAGTTTCTTTTTCTCCAAAGACATCACTTTGTGTCCTTCAGCGTTGCGCTTTTGCTTAATTTTCATGTTTTGACTGACTCACTTTGAGCACCTCCGGCCTCCATGTCAGCAGCTCGACGTTCTGTATATTCCTCAGTTCTGGCAGCCATGAGTACTCACTCCATACTAAAGGCCTCATTATGACCCTGGCGAAAGCACTGCCAATGTTTGACTGCCAGACAGGCTGTTGGTGCCAGCAGTCCCAATCACCCATGGCAGTGCTGCAAGCAGCGCTGCCCTGGGGATTACAATCCCTTTGCTGCCCTGCACCCATCCATCCAGTGCTTTATTGGAGAAATCATAACAATCTACCCAAGTTTGTGTGGAAAGTTTGGTGCTGTCCCTAAACCTCTGATGGTATTTTTCAGGGGTCAGCCCAAACTTGGCCAGTAAAGCGGCTTCCATGGATGCATAGACATTCTCATGATGTGGAGCTAGTGTAAGAAGTGTGTCCCTCCCCACTGCTGGTACATAAAACCAAAAGGCTGCCCCCAGTGCTCCTCAAAGGTCCCTTGGGCCCTTAGTGCAACTTCATAGGCAGCGAATCACTTGTCAATGTCATCTCCCACCCCAAAACTTGGCACCACATTCTTGGGTATACAAACCTTTTTCTCCCCAGTAGGTCCCTCATTTATGCTGCCACCATCACTGCTGGACTCGCCTTGATCTCCAGCTCCTTGAGACTCAGTTCATGTGCCAACAAAATATTTTTCTCAGCCAAGGCTCTCTCAGCTGCAGCCTGACTGGCTGCTCTCTCAGCTTCAGCCTGTTTGGCTTCCCTCTCTGCTCTCCTTTCCTCCTGTTGAGTCTCAGTTTTCAACCTGGCCATCTGCAATGGTAACTCTCTCTCCTCTCTCCTTTACTTTGCGGTCAGGCCTTGATTGGAGACACTGCTTTCTGGTTTGGCAGGGGGCACAATTGCAGTGGTAACATCATCCACTGCCAGAAAATCCTCTGAGGGGCCATCCTCTGGACCCTCCTCCATAACATCCTCCTCTGTATGGGCTTCTACCCAGGCCCTCAGTGCCATTTGGAATTCCTCCTTCCTGGAGGCTTTCTGGGTAGATACACCCATCTCCCTGCAGAACACCCTCAGCTGTTTAACAGTGTAGGTCTCCAGCATAGCCAGATCAAAATCTTCATCTCATGCTTGAGACCCAGCCAGAGACATGTTAAATGAGGTTTTAGTCAAAAATTGTCAGGAAAAACAAACTAGCAGAAAAAGATTAAAAAAATCAAGTTGACCTATAACTGTGGGTAGGTAGTGAAATACTTAGCTACTGTATGTCACTGCACAAATACAAGTCCTATCCTCATCGCTGATCACCAATGTTAGAAATGGGGTCTTTGGTTGGCAGCCAGATTACCCCCTGTCCAAGCAAGGACCCTCACTCTAGTCAGGGAAAGTCACACACGATCCAAATTATCCTGTGCCCACCCTCTGGTAGCTTGGCACTGAGCAGTCAGGCTGAACTTAGAAGGTAATGTTTAAAGTATTTGTGCAATAAGTCATACAATAACACCATATAGCACCACAAAAATACACTACACAGTGTTTAGCAAAGTATATAATATTTATCTGGATAAATGCAGGTCAAAACAATTAAAGGTGCAATAAGTAAATGTTGAGATATCACTGAAAAGTGATATAAAGTGTCTTAAGTCCTTTAAAAAGCAAACAAAGTCTCTTTCACACACAAAGTACCCGGTTTGCGTGAGAAATCTCAGCAAAGAACCGCAGAGGAGGAGATGCGTGGAAACAAAGGGGTGTGTGTCAATTTCTCAGGTTGCACACAATGATGCGTTGTTTAGTTTTCACGCAGGGACAGCTGTGCGTCGATTTCCGGCGCTTGGTCATGGATCCTAATCGGGTTGCAGGGTTTTTAGATGACCCGGGGACGATGCGTGGATTTCCTGCACTGGCAGGACGAAGTCACAGAAGCTTTCGATTCGGTGGGTGTTGCATCTAATTTTCTACCTCACGGCAGATGCTGAATCGATTCCTCCCTGGAAGTCGGGTTGCGTCATTCCAGTTCAGCTGTGTGTTGTTCCGGTGGGCCGTGCGTTAAAATTTCCGGTTGCTATGCTGGCACTGCGTCGATCATCTTGTTGCGAAGTTGGGCTGTGTCGTTCCGGATCTGCTTGTGGTGACATTTTCACCAGAGTGCAGGCGGTGTGTCGTTTTTTGGCAGGCTGTGCGTGAAATTTCGCCACACAAGGAGTCCTTCTTGGAGAGATGAAGTCTTTTGGTCCTGAAACTTCAGGGAACAGGAGGCAAGCTCTATCCAAGCCTTTGGAGAGCACTTTTTCACCACAGCCAGAGAGCATCAAGGCAGCAGGGCATCAGCAAGGCAGCAGTCCTCACAGAAAGCAGACAGGTGAGTCCTTTGGGCAGCCAGGCAGTTCTTCTTAGCAGGATGCAGATTCTGGATTAGGTTGCTTCTCCAGGAAGTGTCTGAGTTGGTAGGGGGAGAGGCCCTGTTTATATACCCAAACGTGTCTTTGAAGTGGGGAGACTTCAAAGAGTGTCTTAGAAGTGCAACAGGTCCCCTTTCAGTTCAATCCTGTCTGACAGGGTCCCAGTAGGGGTGTGTGGCAGTCCTTTGTGTGAAGGCAGGCCCTCGACCCTCCCAGCCCAGGAAGACCCATTCAAAATGCAGATGTATGCAAGTGAGGCTGAGTATCCTGTGTTTGGGGTGTGTCTGAGTGAATGCACAAGGAGCTGTCAACTAAACCGAGCCAGACGTGGATTGTAAGGCACAGAAAGATTTAAGTGCAGATAAATGCTCACTTTCTAAAAGTGGCATTTCTAAAATAGTAATATTATATCCAACTTCACCAGTCAGCAAGATTTTGTATCACCATTCTGGCCATACTAAATAGGACCTTCCTACTCCTTTCAGATCAGCAGCTACCATTCAAACAATGTAGGAGCGCAGCCCCAATGTTAGCCTATGAAGGGAGCAAGCAGTGTGAAAACGAATTTAGGAGTTTTACACTACCAGGACATGTAAACTACACAGGTACAGGTCCTGCATTTTGCCTACACAGCACCCTGCCCTATGGGTTACCAACAGCATACCTTAGGGGTGTCTTATATGTAGAAAAAGGGGAGTGTCAGGCTTGGCAAGTACTTTTAAATGCCAAGTCGAATTGGCAGTGAAACTGCACACACAGGCCTTGCAATGGCAGGCCTGAGACAAGGTTAAGAGGCTCCTTAAGTGCATGGTAATCAGTGACTCAGACCCACTTGTAGAATTTATTCTACAGGCCCTTGGCACATATAGTGCACTCTACTAGGGACTTATAAGTAAATTAGTCCAATTGGGTAAGATGCAATGTTACCATGTTTAAAGGGAGAGAGCATATGCACTTTAGCACTGGTTAGCAGTGGTAAAGTATGCAGAGTCTTAAAACCAGCAAAAACAGTATCTAAAAAATGGAGGGAGGCAGGCAAAAAGTTAGGGGTGACCACCTTAAGGCTGTCAGGTCTAACAGTAATGTACCTAGTTTTCACTGCCTTTAGCGTTTCTTTGTATCGGGCTATCACTGCTTTTAGTGCTTATTTGCATTCAGCTATCACTTCCTGTCTGTACCTGGTGATCACTGCCTTTAGTGTTATCGTTCCATATAGCTCTGTGATGTTCTATGGCACATTACCTCTATTATTGTTTTACCCGCGGGTTACTGGCCAATATGTTATAGATTTCGCTGTAAGGCCTTCGTCGTCTTTAAAAGCTCATCATTGGCTGGGGTGATGCTTTGACTCTACATATGGCAAACGCCGATCTTCACTTTGACTGAGGAGCTTGTTGCATGCACAAGCAGTTTTCTGTACCATAGCAAACTCTCTGGGAAAGCACTGTCTGTTCTTTGGGTTACGTATCCCCTATCTTATTACCACTTGTAGAGTTCTCCCCAGCCTGGGTACTCGTAACTAAACAGGCAACACACAGAGCTTAATCTTACATTTCTATATTATTCTGTGTGGAAGTGCAAGCTCAGCATTCTAACACTGAAATCCAGTCACTGCACCAAAACACTCACATCACAGTTCTACGGAGTCCTTCAGGAATTAAGAGGGTCCCGTTATTACCACTCACACAACACTACAGCACTGACAGTGTACTTCCTAGTAGAGTTAGACAAGTTAAAGGTGATTTGCCTAAATTGGGTTTAAAGTTATGGTTTTTAGGTTCAGTGGGTGCAGAGGCAGGAATGTTTTCTTCTTGGACTTTGGGAAATGATAGGGTGGAAGTGGTGAAAGTTTATCCATACCTTGGCAGAAACTTCTCTAGTAATTGTTTAAGTAATGATCATATCAGTCAGTGTAGCAGTAAGGCATTGTCCCAGGCCTCAGCCATTGGGAGACTGCAAAAGTGGTGTGGGCAAAGGCACTTTGCCCATGTTCTTGCAATTATAAGATTACAATACAGTCCTCTTTGGGCTATGCCTGTGAAGTAATGGAGGAGCAGTATTGGTCCTTTTTTTAGAAGGTGGAAGGGCGCATTTGGTGCCAGATTTGTAATTTGAATAATTTGGCTGCCCCTGCCACCATCCAGCTTGTGTTTGACCTCTGCGACTGTGTTTGTTATAGCAGCTGTTTTGTGGTGGGGGAACAATTTAAAGACTAGTTATTCGGGTTCCATTTGTGCAGCTTTGAAACATGATATATTCTATAATCTGAAGGAAAGAGTACGCTTTTCACAAATTACTTGAAAGCTCTGGATATGTTTGATATTGTTCAGAATGATATGGCATCTCTGCCCAAGTGTCTGTTAAAAAATCTGATTAAAAAATGTATGAAGTGAGTCGAAAAAGAGGACATTTTGATTTCTGCTCAGCATGCACGGAACAGTATCGTTGTGAAGAGCAGCATTAATTAAAAACCTCAACGTTATGTGGTATGGAACCTTTCTCATGGTGTGTGTAGAATAATCTTATCATTAAGGTTGAATTTGCTTCCGCTATGAGTTGTTACCAGTGCTTGGGAGGATATACCAGGGAGGAAAGGCTTTGTGATCTTTGCCTGAGTTATGTCCAAGATTTAAATCATGTGATATTTGTGTGTCCTTCTCTTTATACACCACATCATCAATTGTTAAGACCATTATTCTTAAAGTACAGTAGAACTTTGGTGGCAGAAGGTCATCACTGCTTATTTGCTCCTCACCCCGGAACAGATTGTACCAAAAATTTCAAATTTTACAAATACTTTTTAAATATTTTTTAAATGTGTTTACATAATTTCTTCTCAAAGCTATATTTTTATATGCTATTTATCAAGTTAGGCCCTTTCATTCATGATAGAAGCATTATATTAGTATTTCTTCTTAATGTTAAATGAATGCTATTGTCTGGCTTTGTACTGTAACAATAGTTTATTATGTAGCTTATGATTTGCACTGTTCCTTGAATTAATGTCTTGCATTTGCACTTTACTATCATTTTATATGCATTTGTGGTTTAATTGTAAAGTATGGTAATAGAGAGCATGCTCCTCTCCGTATTTTATAATTTGTATTATTTTTATTGTTAGTTACTTTTGCATAATTTGTTTGTATTTATGTGACCCTCCTGGAAGCGCCAAAACATAATAAAATACTTGACTTGACAGCATACTTCAAACTGTACGTTGGGCATCTATCTCCTCACATATACTTGTTCAGCACACCGCTAAGTATTGGGTCTCATAACATGATAACCTCTTCTTGATAGTCATCACACTTGGCATTCAAACACTTCCAACACTAAGGCAAAACTCTTCCAAATACACACCTTCATACTGTAGCATGTTACCCAAGTGGGCAAGCACTTCGGCACCCCACATGAACATTGAATTAGGAAAATGACAGGGGTAGAGGACATCACATCACATATGCTTTGACCCTAAAGACATTACAGGAGTGATATCACATGACCCTTGACTCTGCTTTTTTCTAGGAAGGCATATTACGTGACCCCAACATCACACTGACGCTCTCTTATAACCCCTTGCACTCATTCTTACTCCTCAATCACTCATTTGCATTTACTCCGAATCTCACTCATACTCACTCATAATTATTGACACTCATACGCAGGTTTACTAATGCTATGCACCGTGTTTGTGTCACTTTTGTGTTAGGGTGGGATATACTATCCAGCATAAATGCTGATTAATGTTGGATCGTCCCCAAAGTAATGCAAAATTGAAATAAACACTGCTTTGCATTATTTTGCTTCAAGTGGGCGTTCCATAGGTAGTGAATGCATGGGTGTTCTCATGCAACAAGCCATGGGTTTGATGCAATCCCCTATTTACATACATTGGTAGGGACAAATTTGAGGCAAACAACTCCTCAAGGCAGACATAATGAGGAAAAACATTTTAATTTACCCTAGTTTTTCAACTTTGCACGTGTGCTGCATTGTACAGCACACATACAAAGTGGGAAAAGCCTTAAAGCTTAGTTTATGTACTGGAAAAATCCCTTTCAGCACAAAACCTATGCTTCAGAGAGAGTACACACACTAACACTATGGTTGCCAAAAGTGCACCAGTACACAAGGAGAGAAACAATGCAACATATCTTGTAACAAATAATGCATTTATTCTCTTTCCATTTGATGAAAGGAAGTGAAGCATCTTTGGTGGAATGTTTCCTTGCATCAAAAAATATTACATCTGGGCCTCAGTCTCTCACAGACTCACACACAAATGCTTACACATACAGCCACATGCCCACACAGAGACGCTGTCTTTCACATAAACACAGTCTCACCCGCAAGCATGCAAACATACATTTAAAAACATTTGTACTTCTGCCGCTGAATAATAAAATATTATTCACCACTGGTGTAAAGAAAAACAGGTCAGAAATAAGGAATAGAGAGCCACCTCTGTGTTCTGGGTACTGATTTTGCCACCTCTGAGGCCAGGGGTTGCAAAGGCAGTGCCATGAGTAGCAAGGGGCAAGCCTGGGTTGCAGCTGCTACTGTAAGCGAACCCTAAATGATGTCCATGGCGCTCTATCTAGCAGTACTACGCACGATCTAAGTATAACAATATATAACAAATTAAAGATTGTTTTGATTCAGTCTTTAATTATAATAATGTATTTTTGGTTGGAACACTCCCACCAGTGCTCTGCCACCCTTGATCCTAGGCCTGCAGGATTCCAAACTACAAAGCACAGGAGCAGCAAGCAGGCGCACAAACCGCATTGGTCTTTTTCAACTTACTAGAGCAAGACCTCAAAGCATGGGTGCCCATTGGGGGTCTCTTCTGTGCACAAGCTTTGTCGTCAGTTATCATGACTGAATGTCAACCAATGGCTTATGAATGTGGACTGATCAATATATCGACATAACCTACAACAAACATTGGCCGAATGGGGCTAATCTTTTCCCCCTCTCTCGGTAGGTCGCAATAATACCCTGAACAAGGTGTAAGTAATCAAAGTTTATTAGTCAATCAAAACCATAAACATTGTAAAACATGCAGATAAAAGACCCACTAATAAGCAATAAATAATGTGAGGAATGATCAGCCCTTAAACCTATACAGTGTGCAAAGTTGAGCTAAAGTGCAGATGTCTTATACGTAATATACAAGGGTGGCACCAACCCATGTAATGTGCAAATACGCAATACATGCAACAAATGTAATACATTATTCTATGAAAGGCTAAAAAACAGCAATCCTAATGTCCAAACTAACTTGATGTCAGGCCAACGAAATTACATTTTCCTAACAGCCCCACCATATACTAAATAGATTTCAAGAGCTTCTCTCAGGACCCTCCTGCACGCTTTATCTTAAGCTGTTCCCCCGTAGATGAATAGTAGGTAAAACAACACTGAAAACATGATCAATCATATACAAACAGTGTAACTTGGCGCAGGCAAAAAATAATAAAGTGCAACTGTATCGATCTTTGCCCTCATCTGGTCATCGGCCAACAGATTAATTATAATAGGCCATGGTTCCATCTAACCTCTTCATAGTGACCTACTGTTATACTTGACTGATCTCGGCTTGTGCAGGGTGCACAAATTATACAAAAGTGCAGGTGTGCTTGTAGATTATGTATGAGGCTGGCAGCGATTTGTATAAAATGCCAGAATGCATAAGGCATTCAGCTGACACTGGTATTACCTCTTACAAATAGTTAAAGAAAACAGAAACAGGCATAATATTTAAAATGACGGGATAGGGAGCCAGTCAAGTTGCGAGATTCGTAGCAACCCGCCATAATTAGTCACAGCCTATACGACTAACAGAATAACGCAAGTAAGCAATTCTACTTAGCTATAGAGTATGAGGCTGGCAAAAGCTTATAAGATGCACAAAACAGTCAGCAGAGCAGGGCAAATGCCATGCAGCAAGCCTATAAACACCTCTTCCATCATTTATTACAAAACAAGTTGACATTGCTTAAAAATGTTGGCACATTGCTGCTCTTAGCCAAATCATTATCATTTGAGATCAGATGAAGTACAGTCTGCAATAGTTACACCTAAGCCTTTCGTTTATGGGTTAAATGACTGTAAATGTACGCCTGGGCAACAACAGCAATATGCTTCATGCAGCCTGTTGAAGTGCTCTCTATTCCCAACAACTATTTATTTCTTGCAGTGCCCCAATGAGCTGTTTGACCATTTGAGTGATTATAGCATGATCATGCAGAAGACATGTTTTCAGGGACTTTTGTTACAAATGTGGGAATTAACGTAAATGTATTTTTTTCAGCGGGTCTTCCGAGAGCAACTGTGTTCTGTGCAGAAGACCTTACTTTAGGTAACCCGGTTATCATGGACTGTGGAAAGACGCTTGATGTTCTTTTGGAAGAGGTAAACCATCTATGAAATATTATATCCCATTTCAGCCATCCTTGTGTTGATGTGGTTTGAATAGCTTAGTATTTTAACATGGGGGTGTACTGCCAATTGGCCCTATGCCTCCAAAGATCAAGCAATGGCAAAGCCAATGGGTCTGGTATTTCGCAGAGATGCAGGATTTCAGCTCCTTATTAGATGTCCCTCGCTAGTCAGCAGCAATAGCTTGTAGTCTTTCACAAAGCTGCAGTACCTTAAATCTTCACTAGAGGTCCTTTCAGGTTAAAAACAACTGAAAACAACTGCTTTCAAAATGTCTTTATGAAAGCTTCAGTGCGTCAAGGTATTGCTAGTTGTTCCTCTCTAGTCAGATCCAACTGCTTTCAGGACATTCACAAACCTGCAGTACCTCAGATTGTTACTATATCTCCCTCTAGACTTATGTGCAACAGCATTTAAAGTCTTTTGCAAAGCTGCTGTATTTCAGACGGCTACTTGATATCCTATTGAGTCAGACATCACTGCCTAATGTCTTCACAAAGCTGCAGTGCCTGAAGTCATTACCAGATGTACCTCTAAATTCAGAAGCAAATGATTCAAATGTCCTTCACAAAGATGAGAGAATGTGGCTCCAAAATAAAAATTTGCATATACACTTTTGTTATTTTAATGATTTGTTTTTGGTTTTTTTAAGAACGTTTCCAAAGATGGTTTGATGATGATTTCATATTGCATCGTCTTACATACTAAAGGGGAGAGAGGTAATGTACGTGGGCCTTCCTCCTCCAATTGTACCAAAATACACATCAAAAAGGCCAGATATCATAAAGGTCTCCTGACAGTATACTCGGACAGACTTTCGCTGGGAAATGCAAGGCCTTCATCCAGAGACCATTCTGTCCGAGTAAACAGATAGTGCACCCTTAGGAAACCTGGCCTTTGATGTGTATTTTGAGTTCATATTGCAGCCTTCTATTAATATTCTGATTATGCTAGAAGTAGGTGATGACACCCTCCTATAGATAGGTACTAGCAGTCACTGGTATGATCAAGAGTGTAAGTAGACTTCTTTTTAACTGGTGCAGAGTGTGCGTGCTTTTGCATTGTAAGTACTTATAGTGAGACTAGCTTATGGCTGCAGTGTTAGATCCATTGCTGTGAGGTTGTCAGACACAAGGGAATAATGTGAACTTGGAGATTCGCTTCTGGGACTGGTTGCCATAAAATATGGTTGAGGACGCCAAGAAGGTTGGGGAGGACTGGTTTATAGCAGTCAGGCATCAGAAACATCACTGGTGGAAGTCACAGGAAGGGACTTCTAGGTCTTGAGTGGTACACCACGCAATACACAGTAGCAGCTAATGCTCGTCTAAATCCACACTCAGTGCTCGTACCCTTTATCTGTGCACAAATACGTTCCATGAAGTCTAGTACTGATGCAATCATAAAGGGGTCTGCCACTACAAAAAAAACTACTCATGTCGTCATGTGACCAAATTTCAAAATTAATTTCATTGTAATGTGCTCTAAGTGAGTCCAGTTAATAACGATTACATTAATAAGTGGCATAACACCATTATAGCCAAACGCAGATAACCAGTCAAGATATAATTCAGATTTTTTTTTAAAAAAAGGCTTCTCCTTATTCTTTTTATTTCTGTAAGGTATACATTTGTTAATTGCCATCAATTTTTTGTCTCAGAACCAGCCTTTTTCAAACACAATTTTCGTCCCCTTGGGGACTTTCTTGTTATTGTAAACAATGAATATACACAAGATTTTTATAATTACAATAAATATAAAGACAATTAAAACAGAACTCCTACATCAGCGTTGGCACAATTTGAAAATATAAATGGCCAACAAGTAGATTAGTCTGACTAATCCTTCTGATCCAGCGGTAAGGTAACTTTACCAAATGGCATACATTCATCGTGATTGTAGAGCATAGACAATCATTTGGGCACCGCTATTTACACAGATAATGTAGATTTCCCTAGTAATTTATGAAGGAAAGTCTTATGTTTATTAAAGACACAGAGGCGAGTACTATGCCTTCTTTTCTTGTTTATTTTAAATAGCAGCAGTCAAGACGAAGAACTACAAATCCCAAGAGGCAAACAATAGTAGCCAATGGGAAAAAACATGTAGTTCCAAATAACACACCAATCGCGACCAAGCTGCCCCCATAATACTTTTCTTGACCATGGACAGCCCTCTTTTCTCGTGCGAGGGTTTAGAAAGTAACAAATAATGGAATGACAGAACAACAAATGCAGATTTCCATGAGTACAGATAAAAGTTCTTGTAAAAAGTACACAACTCTGGAAACAAAACTTGTACGAACCCATAAGTCTGAGTGAACATCGTTGCGCTGGACTGTCGATGTTGCCGGAGCTCCCATAAGGCGTTGCTTAGAGATGAAGTCTTTATGAGGAAGCCTGAGAAGTTGTCGATGATGCTGTTAGGGAGGGAAAAAACAACTTGTAAGAAATCGTACATGTGGGATAATACTTGCCTCCGTGTCTTTAATAAAATTAAGACTTTCCTTCAAAAATTGGTGGGAAAATCGACATTTTATGACAAGACCGGAGGCTCCTATTATGCTTGTTTAAAGGGAATCTATTACATTAACAAGGCATGTTGTACTGTTGTACAGGTATACAATAAAATACTTTAAAAACATTATCGTTAGACCAGTCAGACAATCTGAGAATGTCCTCAAGCCGTGAACCAGCCCCGAAAGCTTTAGAAGCCATAGCTCCTCTAGCTGAATGGGCACCAAAGGAAGAAGTATCAATGCCCACTAAGGACATAATCCACTTAACCCATCGAGCCAGAGTGGAGGGAGACACAGGTTTGAAAGTTTCCTGAATGAGTTGGGATGCTGAAGAATTTCTCAAGCCGGCTTTCTGTTGTTCATAAACTTTTAAATGTTGACCCACTCATAACTTAGGACGGTCAGGAAAATAGGGATAAAATACAGATGAAAGATTAGTTTTAGGACGTCTACGGATATTAAACAAAACACCTGTTGGAGTAAAATGACGAGCAGTGATATCTTACATCTGACAGTCATTTAAAAGACACAAGGTATAATAACATGGTGAGTTTTTGCAGATAACATTTTCAAAGTAAGCATTGAATTATCTGGCCAGAAATGAATAGGTTTAAAACATCATTGACATACCACAATGAACTGTATTTTGTTTGTGTAGGATTGGGAAATTTTACTCCCTTTAAAAGACAGCATACCAACAAGTGTTCTCCAACCAGCTTTCCAGTAATGTAAAAGTGAGAGGAGGAAATGGCTGACCTGTACTAATGAATGGCACGATAAGTCTTACAGTTACTAGCTTCCGCTGCAAGGAAATTACCAAAAAAGGTTACATTTCTCAAAAGGAATCAATATGTTTTCCCATGCACCAGTTGTGCCACAGTGACCAAGCTGGTCTATATGCCTTTTTTGTGTTCCTGGAGCACAAGAGAGTTCGATGAAGTTTGAAGCTTCTGTCAAAATAGTAGGGAGTGACTTGGGTTCCCTGATATTTTCCAGGCAGAGAGGGTGAGGAGATTCTCTAAGATTAAGCTGTGAGAGAGACCGAGGGGAGAGGACAGCAGTTCCGGAAAGGAGGGAAGAAGAAAGGTAAAGTCTATTGATAGTTCCAGAAGGGTGGAAAGCCACACCTGGGATTGCCAAAAGGGAGCTATGACAACCATCACAGCTCGTTGGCTTCTTGCTTGTGCTGGCAACCTGGTGATCATAATGAAAGCATAATTGAAAGAGGTTGACCAATCCTGAGAAAAAGCTTTGAAGGCTAGTGCTAAGGGATCAGGGAGCCAACTGAAGAACTGGGGAAGCTGTGCATTGAGACGAGAAGCAAAGAGATCTATGTGAAAGGTACCCCATTTCTGATGAATGGTCTCGAAAATCTTGGGATGGAGCTTCCAATTGCTTGAGTCGAGAAGATGGTGAGAATGCCAATCTACTACTGAATTCAGATTGCCTGGTAAGTACCCTGCATGAACTGAAATCCTGTTTCGGAGGCAAAAATCCCAAAACCCTTTTACTAATTCCACTAAAGGTTTGGATTTTGTGCCCCCCAAATGGTTGATGTAACAGACCACTGAAATGTTGTCCATTCTGAGAAAAACTGAACAGCAAACGCTGTCTCTTGCCAGGCTTTTGATCGCAAAGGAGCCGTCAAGCATCTCTAAACAACTGATATGCAATTTTGACTCCTCTAGAGACCATGCACCTCCAGTTGAGATTGGACGACACCAGGCCCCCCAACCCAACAGGCTTGCATCTGATTCTAATACAAGATCTGGGGTTGATGCAAAGATGTTCCTGCCATTCCAGGTGTCTAAATGGTCTATCCACCACTGCAATTCTATTCGAGATTCTTGACCTAGGGCGATAGAGTCTGAGTAAGCGAGAACTTTTTGAAGATGATGTATCTTCAACATTTGAAGGGCCTGATAATGCAACAGGCCTGGAAAAATTGCTTGAATTGACGAAGACAAAAGGCCTACTACCCTTGCTAGAGATCTGATGGAAATAAAGGAACTGCATAAAGTTTGAAGAATTTCTGATTTTATGGATTTTATTTTCGCTGGAGGTAGAAGAAGAGTAGCCGAGAAGGAATCCACAAAAAAACCTAAAAACTCTATCTGTTGAACAGGAACTAGAGAAGATTTTTAGACATTGATAATAAAACTGAGAACTGTCAAAAGAGTTAGTTGGACGTGAGATAGAAGAGACATATGATTTTGGTTCATAGGAAGGATATCGTCCAAGTAAATAATCAACCTGACTCCCTGAGCTCTTAAAAAAGCTACTACTGGCTTCATGAGTTTTGTGAAACACCATGGAGTGGAAGAAAGACCGAAAGGTAGGGATGCAAAATGATAAGACTGGTTTAGCCATTGGAATTGTAAAAACTTCCTTGAATCCGGATGCATGGGGACGGTGAGATACGCGTCCTGAAGATCTAAGGGAACCATCCTGTCGCCCTGAAGTAAAGAATCCCTGAGATGTAATATGGTTTCCATTTTGAAGTGTCGATAAACAACAAAGTGGTTGAACTGTTTCAAATTGATAACAGGGTTAATTTTTTTGTTTTTGTTTTGAATTAGAAAGACCGAACTGACGAAGCCTGAAGGATCGAGTGGAAAAGAGACAATTGCTCGCTTTTGAAGAAGAGTTTGAATTTCTGTGGAGATTGTTTGCTGTTTCTGTAGAAAACTGGGGAGGATGAGGAAGATTTAACTGAAAAGGCTTTGAGTAAAGCTCGATAGTATATCCCTGAACAGTTTTTGAAACCCACGGATTCGCTGTTAGTGACTGCCATTTTGAAAGAAATAGTAAAGGCCGACCTCCTACAATAGGAAGACCAGAAGATTGACTTACCAGGCTTGAAAGTGTATCTGGAACCTCTGTTGCCTTTATTTCAGAAACCATGGCTTCTCTGTGGATAGAAATGTGGTCTGTACTCCTGGTAGGAGTTGTTGTAGGCACCACGGGAACCTTGGTTGTTGTATGCACAGGCGGCAAAGCAGTTCCTGCCTCCGTGGGGCTTTGCTAAAACCCGACTAGAAAACATCTTCTTAAGCGATTGCTGAGCGTTGTCCAATGATGCGAACGTCACCACATATTTGCTAAGCTCCTTTATAAATGAGTCCCCAAATAGGAGACCTTCTGCTTTAATCCACGGATCTGAAACTGCCAGACTCATCAGTTTTGGATCGAGCTTGAGCAGGAGTCCTTTCCTGCACTCGTGGGGTAATCGCTGAGTTGGCATTACTCAGTAGACATACAGTTCGCTGCACCCATAAAGACAGATCAACAGGGTTACAGTAGCATTATCCAAGCGAGCTGCCTCAGCCATGTCGAAAATGCAGGTTAAAGGACCCAAAATGTCCAACATTTTGTCCTGGCATATGGACCATGCCTTATCCACTCCCTTGCAGGGATCCTTGCCGAACATTTTAAAAAAGGTAATGAGGGAAGAGTCAATAGTAGGAGTTACAGATATTTTTGAATGTAGGGATGGACGAGGTCATTCTGACTTTAATTTTAGTCTGACTTGCTTATCTAGATGAGTGCGTAGTCTGGAAGCTACGTTTTCAGCCACATAGTCCGCTGGAAACCATTCAGTAGAATGTGGATGCTAAATATTATTTGGGTCGAACATAGGAACCCCTTCAGTGTCAGTAATTTTAGATAATTCTTGAGCCACAAGTTTGGGTTTCTTGGGAGGAGGGTGGAAAACAAATTCCCATTATCATTGTCGGATATCCGAATCTAGGTCAGCATCATGTAACTCCTCATCAGTGTCAAGGATTTTTTAAATAATAATCGGGTAAGATAAGTGCTTGGACTTAGACGCACATTTTTTAGATGATTTATTTATGGTTAACCCTTCACTAGGTCCTTTGAGGAACCACGTCCTCTGCCTTTTGTGAGAAGCCCTCATCAACCAATAGCGTAACCTTGGAGTTTTTTGTTGAATGAGGACGCTTTCTGCTATCCCCCGCAGACTGGGCTGAAACCAACTTGACAACAGAGCTTTCTAAATCTTTGGACAGTTTTTCTAATGAAGCAGAGACTGCATGCTCCACCGAAAACTGAATAAAATCATTTAAATTTACTTTGATAGCCTCTTCCTCCTCATTCAGGGCATGGGAAATAGGAGAATTGTCCATCTGCATAATAAATAAAGAGCAAACTGTAAACCTGAGAATGCTGGTGAGGAAAGGGTCAACAGCCTCACTATTGCTAGAGAAATGGCTAAGCTCCACCAATGGGTGGAGAAATGTCAGTGGCCGGCTGAGGAGAAATGTGAGAGCGAAGGAGGAATGACGTTCAGAAGGACCGCACTGCCAGTGGTTGGAAAATCAAAGCCCCAAGCCGACGACACCGGAGTGCAAAATATGCGGAAGGCGCAGCGGTAAGAATTTGCCGTTTCCTCTCAACCGTCGCCTAAAATGGTGACCGAAAGCTGAGGGGAAAACAGAAGATTCTGAGCTATCGGTGCTCGCGATGTAAGATCGAAAGTAAATGTGCAGCTACAAGCCGTCTAAAAAGAAAAAGCTGCGCGATAAGCAGACGCACATACACTGATATATATAAAGCTATGACCCACATTAAAACATTGCTTTGTAATAACATGCAAATAAATATACCTATCTTGACAGCGAGCAGCAAGAAAAGAGGGCTGTTCACGGTCAAGATAAGTATTAAGGGGGCAGCTTGGTCGTGATTGGTGTGTTATTTAGAACTAAAGGTTTTTTCCCATTGTCTACTATCATTTGCCTCTTGGGATTTGTAGTTCTTCGCATTGACTGCTGCAATTTAAAAAAAACGTGAAAGGAAGGCTCAATAGGAGCCTCCGGCCTTGTCATAAAATGATTACGTATTTCATACAGTCTATTAAGTGCTCCTTTATGTTTATTACCTATATCATTTCATTTCATATTGTTACATTTTATTTAATTTAATTAAATAACATGAACTATTCCCTCCATATATTCCACTAATTGACCACTATAAATGTAATTGGTCACACTCCTCCACATCGGACAACCTTAACCATAAAAAAAATAAGTGAAGCAGAAAAGTGCTACATTTGTTCCAAACAAAGCTGCATTGCTTATTTTATATTTATTTGGTTACACCCCTTCACAGCGGACAGCCTCAACCATCAAAGTGGAAGAAAAGTGCTTCATTTGTTCCAGGCAAACCCACATTGCCTATTTTATTTGATAAATCATTTGAACGTTACCTAATACTATAAAAAGATATCGATTTTAGGCTTGTCGAAGACATACCTTAAACAGTAATATATCGAAATCTTGTTTCACATGTGTATTCCTTTCCCAGATAGCCAATTATATCATGAACTTCTGCAACAGAAAGTATTTATGTTGCCCTGTCTTATCAGACCATAACATGTTATCATAAAAAACTTCATAATATTAGTCTTAATTTACATCTCTTATGCCGTAGGGAAAATAGCAATTTGGAGAAAAATGGATAGTAAGAATGATTACTTCCAGTACTATCATTTCCCATTCATATTTTATATAATTTAAATATGGAAATTATTTTAAAATAATGATTCAAATGCCTTCACTTTGAAATATTTTCCAAATAATGATTCAAACTCAAATCTGGTCAGTACTTAAGGAACAGTGTCCCTCTTGGACGTATATTATTTCAAACTGGGTAATAATTACATATCAACAAAGTGATCAATTGAGCACTTCTAAATTGATTTGCAAAAGTCAATACTCCTCCTATACTGCGAGCAGGCAATGCACCATCTGCAGCCATACCAGAAAACACACTCCTCACTAATTCCACATGAGGAAATACATGACCGAGATGACGGCTAACTCCCACCCCCTGTACTATCACGCAGGACCATTCACTCATGGAACTGAATCCCCAAATAGCTAATTTACAAAGAGTTCTGTATTTGTGAACAATGGGGCACTCACCATGCATAAATCTGCCTGTTTTTTCCTCCTCCAGGATCAGGGCATTAGAAAATGTGTGCCATTCCATATTCAAATTGAAACCCCAGCATTTAGTCATGTGATTCTTTTCTGACTAGCAAGTAATCGGGCAAGAGTGGTGGCCGTCTTAAACGTTCAATGAGATACAATACATTCATTGCAACGTATGGATGTCCTCTACGATATAATGTAACCAGTTACTCGCAATAAAGAATCTCTTTCCAATCATCATATTTTACTTATGTGATCTTTAGGCCACTGTATGACTATATAAACAATGTCGGACCATAATCAAATTTGAATCCGACACTGCATGATATGATCCTATTTCACCTGGCTCATCAGTTCATATGTGCTCTGACTATCTTGGACTTCCTATGACCACAATTAAGTTTAAATCCCCACTGAGTAGCTGTACTGGCAGACATGACCCCATTCAAATCATGATTTAACATGTGCGGTGGCCATTTTGAATATCCTATGACAGTGGTTCCAACCTTTTGACTTCTGTGGACCCCCACTTTCTCATCACTGGAACCTGGGGACCCCAATGAATCCTTACTGGAATCCGGGACCACCCCCCATGAGTCATTACTGAAAGCTGGGGACCTAGGGCCGGATGTAGGTAGGTTTCATTTTGCGATTTGCAAATTGCGAGTCCCAGCGACTCGCAATTTGCAACTCGCAAAATGAAATGCAGAAAGGTGTTTCAGACACCTTCTGCGACTCGCTATGGGGTCGCAAAGACCCATCTCATGAAAATTAATGAGGTGGGTCGCAGTTTGCGACCCCATAGCGAGTCTAGGCACTCACAGGGATGGTGGCCTGCTGGAGACAGCAGTCCTCCATGTCTGTGACTGCTTTTAAATAAAGCAGTATTTTCTTTTCTTCTTTTTGCAGCCCGTTTTCCTTAAAGGCAAACAAGCTGCAAAAAGAAAAAATACAGAAACCATTTAGTTTCAGTGTTTTCTGAGTAGGCAGTGGTCCATAGGACCACTGCCTGCTCTAAAAAATATTTTTTGTGGCATTCACAAAGGGGAAGGGGTCCCATGGGGATCCCTTCCCTTTTCCTAATGAGTTACCATCCACTTCAAGTGGATGGTAACTGCGAGTTGGTTTGCGACCGCTTTCATGGTTACAAAGCAACTCTACATCGCGATGCGGTCGCAAATAGGAAGGGAACACCCCTTCCTATTTGCGAGTCTGAATCACATTTTGCGAGTCGGTACCGACTTGCAAAATGTGACTCTGCATCGCTTAAGGCCTTTTGCGCCTCGCAAACTGCGTTTTCCGCCGTTTGCGAGGCGCAAAAGGCTTCCTACATCTGGCCCCTAATGTGTTAATATTATTTCATTTTCAAAGCAGTCGCGGACCCCCTGAGGAGGCTTAGCGGACCCCCAGGGTTCCCCGGACCACATGTTGGGAACCACTATCCCATGACATAAGCTATAAGCAAGTCATGAAATTATGGTGAAATCATTGCAAAATAATGGGCTATCATCTGTAATGTGACAAACATCTAGTAAAATTTTTACCCTTATAAAAAGTTTGCTTTTAAAAAGTAGTGAAATTAGTTGTTTGTATTGATGCCATTGATAGTAGCCATTGGTCTACATATCCATTTGGCCTTTCTCTGACGCAGATGTAACTCTCTATTTCCACTTCTAGGGTTTGGTTTCACATCATCTATACCATGAAAACAGATGTTTGCCTTACCATCATGAACTTTA
The DNA here is from genome assembly GCF_031143425.1 of Pleurodeles waltl. Lineage (NCBI taxonomy): Eukaryota > Metazoa > Chordata > Amphibia > Caudata > Salamandridae > Pleurodeles > Pleurodeles waltl. The sequence goes on from NC_090447.1 coordinate 698,727,893, forward strand.
CTGCAATGTACGGCCATAGGATATTTTTGATCCTTATTTTTAATGGCTTGTTCGTATTCCTGAATGTGTGATTTTAATTGCTTCACCAAACTACCCACATAAATGTTATCACATGGGCATCTTAAAACATAAACCAAATAAGTTGGTTTTGCAGGGTGAACATTTTTGGCAATTTTATTTGGGTAGGACAGCCATTGTCACCCTTATACACTCTACGTGTTATGTTCTAATCATGTTACTAGTACCCATGTAGTAAAAGGAAATATCCTCAGGTATACCAGGGGACATTTTTAGCTATCTGGATCCCTGCTTTAATATCCATTAGAAATGTGTTTAAAAACTCCTACATAAGGTTAGATCAGTCATATTGGTATTCACCTACTGTGGTGATAGGCGCCTATGATGAAGGATGCCACGATAAATTGTAGGTGAGGTGTCTATTCCAAAATCTCTTCTGAAAATGTATAAGGGTTTGACCACTAGTTGAGATATAGTCACTCATGTGTTTAGCTGTTGAAGGTGCACTGGTGGCATGCAGGATACTATTACATGATGCAGACTTTCTATGTAATCTGCTCTGAATCTCAACATTTATAGTATAAACGTATATATTTAAGAATTTAATCCAGTCAGCATAGTAATTCATTATTAATTTCACAATTAAAAATATTGTTCAGATACTCGTGTTATCCTTTACGCTGTCCCACTGTCCCTTTCCAAATGACTATAATATTGTTGCTATATCGACCCCAAAAATAAATGCAATCAATCCATTCTGCAGCTGATGTGCCCCAAGTTTGCTCCCTCTCATACCACCCCATAAAGAGGTTGCTATACGAGAGAGCAAACCTGGAACCCATCGCAGTACCTTATACCTGATGGTACAACATGCCATTATGCAAAAAATAGTTGTTTGATAAAATAATTTCAACCATTTCAGTAAGCATCTCTGTTTGGCCATAAAAACTGGCCTTTCTTCTATTTGACAAGAAATATTGTAATGCCATCATGCCAAGTTCCTTTTCAATACAAGTATATAGACGTGTAACATCACAAGTAACACATATCATCTCATTTTGTATCTGCTGAACATCTTCAAATGTATTAATTACATCCTCACTGTCCTGCATGTATGCAGGTAAATTTTTTACAAATGGATGCTGAAAACCATCCATATATTCTGAAAGGTATTCCATGAGTGATTCATTGCCAAAAATAACTTGCCTGCCTGGCGGAAATGGTAACCCTCTATGTACATTTAGTAAGATTCCTATGCAGGGATATCTTGGATATTGTTACACCTGTCAGCTCTTTTTTTTTTTAAAAGTTTTATTGGTTTTACATTTCAGAGACATAATGCAGGCTTTTATCATGTCTTCAACAGGATCACATTTATCTGATTAAGTTACATTCAAACAACTAAACCCCCCTAATTGCACACATTTCAAATCCGCTTGTATCATTCAATATTATTTCCTGCTGTAGTTGCTAGGTTCTTAAGCGTGTATTGTGGTGCTGAGGATCCCCTCATGCACTAACTAGGATGATCCAACTTCTGCTGAGCCTAACCTTTGTAGTGGCTAGTGGTACCCTTTCGTGGGTTCAGTAATAGGAAGCGATGGCGATACTTGAGTATTTGCACTGTATGTTGTCTAGTACACGAGCTAGTGAGCGAGCAAGCAACTGTCGCGAGGGGGTGTGGGAGCTTACGCCTTGTCAGTGAGTTACGCATCAGGGTGTCGCTCTGTCGTGGTATGTATGGGCAGGTTTCTACTGAGTGCATTTTACTTGATGTATTCCCCACTTCATGGAGTTTTATCATCATTTTTGGCCTCGAGTTTGGTTACCAATGTTTCCCAAGTGTCGCTCCCTGTATGTTGTTGACCATCACATGCCAGTTTTTTTAGTACCTGATATTCTGCGCGGGCCCAGCGCAATGTGAGGGTGTGCCAGGATTTCTGATCAGGTGCTTTGGGTGATTTCCAGTGCATTGCTATCAGTCTTTTATACATCAGGCAGGCTAGGTCTACAAATTTGTGTAAATGCCTGTGTTTTTTTACTCTTGTCCTCAGCTCCAATAGGCAGGACCTAGGATCTGCTGCTAACACGAGTCCTGTCAATTCCGAGATCTCTTTTACCACCTCGTTCCATACTATTTGTATTCGGGGGCACTCCCAGACCATATGGTGAAAGTGTGCCAGTGGCACTTTGCATCTAGGGCATGCCGGCTCCGTTTCGGGGAACATTCGCTTTATCCTGGCTGGGGATAAATACGTTTGATGTGTGAAATTAAACTGGGTGTAGTGAAATCTGGGGTTCCTTGACACTCCCCGAGCATGATACAGAGCTTTTGGCCAGTCTTCTTGAGGGATCGGGTCAGGGAGGACAGTGTTCCACCTCTCCCTGGCCCTCTCCAAGTGAGGCTCAGAGGGCTTGCTAAGGATCTTGTATAGGCTCGATATTACTTTTGTTTGGGCATCGTATTGTCGTATGTGGTGTATTATGGGAGAGGTCTCTGGTTCTAGGGCTCCTGCCCCCCACGTTTTTTTGATTGCGTTACATATGGCATGGTAGGCCAAGAATTGTCCGGGGTTCACTGCAGTGAGAGCCTGCATGGCTTCAAATGACATTAGCTTACCGTCTTCAAAGCAGTCACCCACTGACTGTATGCCCATCTCCGACCACACAGACGGTGGGTGCGTCGCGGGCGTGTGCCACCCCAGGAGACGGTCCAGTGGGATATGCGGGGTGTAGGGGAGCGTCTTATGCCCCTTCTGAACATATTTCCCCCAGCATGCATGTGCCACTGCCAGCAGTGGGTTGACAGATTCGCTTTTGGGGTGTTTGTTTGTCAGCCATGTTAACAGTGGGGTCCCTTGTTGCCGGGTCTGCAGCCATACAGACTCAGCTAACGCTGGTCTGTGGATCCAGTTCTGTAACCACTGCAGCTGTGCTGCTGCATAATAAAGTTCAAAGTTGGGAGCTCCCAATCCGCCCGCATCCACTGGGCGTTGCAGTGTAGTTAGTGCCACATGTGCTCTGCCCCCACCCCATATGAGTTGCAGCAACGTTGCATTCAGATTACTGAAAAAACGTTTGGGGATGTTAATTGGCAAGGCTGCAAAATAATATAACAGCCTAGGCAATATCAGCATGTTCACGACTGCCACCCTGCTGGGCGGCGATAGCAGCAGTTTATTCCAGAAGTGTAACGAGCCCTTCATGGAGGCCAGCGCTCTCCCCAGATTACCGTCTCTGAGGTCCTCTGTATTGTGATATATGTGTACCCCGAGGTATTTGAATGTTTCGAAGCACCATTTCAGATGCCTCAGCGGAGCAGTCTCCTGTCTTTCCAGTGGCCACCTGACCAATGGGAACACACACGACTTTTCCCAATTTACCACTAAGACGGACATCCCTCCATACTCAGCCAGTAATTATATTACTGAGGGTATCACCTCGTTACCTTTCCGGGTGTATATTAAGGCATCATCAGCATATAGCGAGATTGCATGATATATCCCATTCCTGATTATTCCCCATCTGTTTTCCATGGAGCGTACTCTTGACGCTAATGGTTCCATTGCAATAGCGAACAATAATGGGGAGAGGGGGCAGCCCTGTCTCGTGCCCCTGGAGATTGGGAAACTGTCGGATATGACTCCGCCCGTTTTCACTCTGGCTTGTGGATTGGAGTATAGTGTCTGGACCCAACGCGTATAATTGGGGCCTACTCCCATTCACTGCATTGTGGCTAGGAGGAAGTCCCAATCTAGCGTATCAAATGCCTTTTCAATATCAAGTGATAGCACCATTTCGTCATATGCATCCGGGGGAGTGTATCCCATTATGCTCAGCAGTCTGCGGATATTTAAGAAGGTGTTACGCTTCGGGATGAATCCGTTTTGGTCGTCATTTATTAGGGTGTGCACAATGGGAACTAGTCTATTTCCCAGTATTTTACCCAATATTTTGCAGTCTAAGTTTAAGAGCAAGAGTGGTCTGTAAGATTTGACATCTGTGGGGTCCCGGCCCTGTTTGGGGAGTACCACTATCATTGCTTCTCTCTGGGATATGGGCAGCAGTTCATTGGCCCATGCCTCTTCGAACACCTTCAACAGTTGGGGCTTCAAGCGAGACGAGTAGGTAGTGTAATACTCTATCAGGAGGCCATCTATGCCCGGCGCTTTATTCCTGGGCATCTGCGCTAGAGCTAAGTCTATTTCCCCCGTTGTCACAGGAGCTTCGAGTGTGTCCCTGTCTGTTTGAGATAGTTGCAGTAGGGGTGATCCCCCAAGGAAGGACTCGAGTTGTAGAGACGTACACAAGGTGCATTTGGTATATAAATTCGCGTAATATTCTCTAAACGTTTCGTTTATCTCATCTTGTGTAGTGACCGTAGTGTGTGTGCCAACCCGTATAACCCCGATGGGGGATTGCTGTCTATCCTCCCGTAGCAGCCACGCCAGCAGTCTTCCCGACCTATCGCCTTCTGTTTGCAGTCGCATTAAATGATAGTTATAATCGTGACAACGAAGTCTACTGTCTACCTCGTTATATTTTGTGCGCACTCCTTTTAGTGCTGTGTAGAGAGCTTCCCTACTTGCTACTGCTATTTCTGCTATTCTAAGCTCCTTTTCTAATTTACCAATTTCCGCATGCAAGGTGCGTCCCCATGTGGTGGAGATACATTGCCCTCTTACCACCGCTTTGTGGGCATCCCACTCTACAGCTCGTGAGTTTGCAGTTGAGTCATTTGTTTCCCAGTAGTGTCTCAATGTGGTGTTCAGTGTTTCTACAAATGCCTGGTCTTGAAGAGCGTCCACCTGCAGGCGCCATGTGGGGATCCCCTGTCGTCTCCTGCCCCAATCTAATGTTACTCTCAATGGTGAGTGATCTGATAATGTCTTTGCTAAGTATTCTGTCCCATTGACTAGTGCTCCTATGTCCTGAGTTCCCCATATTATATCTATTCTAGTGTGTGTTTTGTGTGGGGCTGAATAGAGTGAGTATTCCCTCTGTTGCGGATGTCTCATGCGCCATATATCATAGAGTCTCATATCGCCTGCCCATATCTGCAGTGGACTTGTGGTGTTACTCTTCGCTATCGAGCTCTCTTGGACGTTGGACCTGTCTAGTGTTGCAGTCGGTGTGCTGTTAAAGTCTCCGCCCCAGATGGCCGGAGCCAATGGATTTGTCAGTAATATCGGCGTGAGCGTGCCCAGGAATCCTGCTATCCCGCTGTTTGGGGCATATATGCCAACTACAGACAGCTGTCTGCCATCCAGCTGGCCTTCCACCACCACGAATCTGCCCCGTGATCTATTCTGTGTGCCGTTTGAAGGAATGGGACACCACCTGCGATCCATATCAATACTCCTCTTGCGAAAGCTGAGTATGTTGTGCCTATCAACTGTCCTCCCCACTTCGCGCGCAGCTCCCGCAGGTCTGGCTCCAGCAAGTGTGTCTCTTGTAAAATAGCGATATGTATGCCCAGTCGCCTGAGGCGCGCATAAAATCGAGATCTTTTACTCAGCGCTTCCATGACCCTCACATTCCATGTCACTATATCATACTGATTTATGTTGCGTTTCGCGTGTGGCGCCATGTGAGTTTATAAAGTATGCCTATTCATGGATTTCCGCCTTTCAACATGGCCTTCCAGTCTGCAGCCCCTCCAGCAGTGCTATTTATTAAAGTTACCTTTTGCAGCAGTGTTCCCTGTGTTTTGAATGGATCTGTAGTGTGCATTTTTACTGGTTTACTTCTCCCACCCACCCCAACTGATTCCCCAACCCAACTATCAACTTGTGTGAAACTACTCAACCCGTGAGTGTATGAAAAAACCTGTATCCGTCTGGATATCCGTGGTGGTATTATCATGTCGACCAGACGTGGCTCTTTTGCGGGGCTCACATCTTTCCGCAGACTTAGGGGGTCATTCTGACCTCGGCGGTAAAAGGCCCTTACCGCCGGTCAGAAGTCCGCCATTCTACCGCCGTGGTAAACCGCCACGGTCATTCTGACCACCAACTGTGAAACCGCCAAAAACCCGACATCCAAGGAAGGCCGCCTCATCAGCGGGCCGCGGAAAACTGGAGATGACCAAACCTCCACCGTCACGCCAACACAAACACGCCCATGCCATTCTGACCCACGAATCCACGCGGCAGTCTTTCAACCGCAGTATTCCATTGGCGGTACACACCGCTGCGCTCAAAATACACACACAGCTCCAAAATACTGCCACATTGGACAATTTGAAATACACACACCTGACACACATACAAACAACACTCCCACACATCCAATCAACTATAAAACACACACCCACATCACCCACAAACCCCCACTAGTTGGAAATCGGAGAGAAGGTGATAGAGATAGAGATAGAGAGAGCGAGCACAGCAATCGAAAACCCCAACACACACAGGAACCCAACTTCATCACCCACACCACATTTACGCACACATCACCACATATCACCACGCACATCACCACAAACACCACCCCACACCTCACCCACACCACCCCATGGCACCCCAAAAACACCCCAGGTTCTCGGACCAAGAACTCAGGGTCATGGTGGAGGAAATTATAAGGGTTGAGCCCCAGCTCTTCGGCACACAGGTGCAGCACACCACTATAGCAAGGAAGGCTGAGCTATGGCAAAGGATCGTAGACAGGGTCAACGCTGTGGGACAGCATCCCAGAAATCGGGAAGATATCAGAAAGCAATGGAACGACCTACGGGGGAAGGTGCGCTCGATGGTGTCGCGACACAACATCGCTGTGCAGAAGACTGGCGGCGGACCCCCACCCACTCCACCCCAATTCACAGCATGGGAGCAAGAGGTAGTAAACATCCTGCATCCTGATGGCCTCGCTGGAGTACACGGAGGAATGGACTCTGGTAAGTCGAATCTCAACTACTTCACCGCCCCCAACCACCAGCATGCCAACCCCCCCTCACCCCCAATCTCAACCCCCCAGCACACAACCTCCCTGCCAATGTCTCACCAGCACAACCCACCCTAAACCACACCAACCCCTGAATGCCAACACAAACCATAGACAGCCACCACCAAAGCATGACCATTGCACATACCCATACACCCTCCCCCCCCACCACCCTCACAACACCTCCCACAAGGGAATGCCAGCACTGGGGGACAAGGGCACTCAAAATGCACGCCATGGCACACACAGAAACAATAACCATACTCCTTTACCCCTGCAGGGCCCGAACGCCAACACACCGCCACGGAGGGTCCAGATTTGTCCATCCCACCCCCAGAACAGTCCCCCAGCGAGGACAGCAGCTCTGTCGACCAAGAACCTGATGACCAGCCCGGACCATCGGGGACCTCTGGACAGTCGGTTCCCCACACACAGACACAGGCCACAGCAGACCCAACCCCCTCTGGGAACACCAGCACAGCTCCCACCCAGCGGGCCCATGCCTCTGTCTCCAGGACGCATCAATCAGCGGTGTGTCCGCCACTACAGGGCACCCAGGCTGACTCAACACCCCAACAACAACAGGGACCTGGGGGCAGTGGTAGTGGGCACACCGTCCAGGGGACAGAGGCCCGGGGAAACAGGGCAACTGGGAGGGCTGCTGTGCAACAGGGGGGGGAGGACAGGCCCAGGGAACCCACTCTCCAAGAGGCCCTCACCACCATCATGGGAGCATACCATCACTCCCAGGAGACAATGGCGACGGTACTGGCCAGGTTCACCGAGATCCAGGCACAGCAGGAGGAACGGTACATGGGGTTCAGCAATGAACTCAGGAACATCGCTACCGCTATGGGGACCATAGTCCAGGCCCTCAACCAGATAGAAACCACATTGCGGGACAATGTGGCACCACAAAGGGCCCCTGTCACTAGCCAGGAACAGCCTACCACCTCCGCCGGCGCTAGTGGTCAGGAGGCCCCCACAGAACGACGGGCCACCAGAACCCCACCTCCTGCTGAAGAACAACCACCCCGCAAGAGGAACCTGAGATCTCACAGGAAGACAGAGTAGGATGCCAACACCCCCGCCAGCATAAGATACCCCCTGATGTCATCCCACTGTCCCACAGTGTCACCCTGTCCAACCTTGAACTGCCCCTGCTCCATCCTTCCACAGGCATATGGAAAATGCACCTGTGAAACTGAGAACTGGGCTCTGCCATGGACATAACTCCACCCTCACCCATCACCGTTTTAATATCATGTACCAATATCTAGCACTAAAAATAAATCACTCATTGCACTGAAATCATTCAGGAGTCAGCCTATATTATTTACAAATGTATAACACATTACTGATCAATAATGTTCTGTTATTTTTGTGATGCAACATACCGATGTCAATAAGCATTAGTCCATGGGCTAACCAAGCAGAAGTCACGCAGTGGGTCATACAGCACTGAAAAGGGAAGGGAAAATCAAACATCAGTTTAAAAGAACTGGGGGGAAATACACAAAGTAAAGATGCACGGGGCTTTCAGGAAATGTTAAATGGCGTGGGTGATTCTTACCTGTGTGCTACTGAAAATACTGTTGGATAACTCTGTCCCTGTTGTCTGTGTCGTCCTCTTCGTCTTCCTCCTCTTCACTCTCCGCAGGCTCCACAGCTGCTTCAACACCACCATCTGGACCATCGTCCTGCAGGAAAGGCACCTGACGTCGCAATGCCAGATTGTGAAGCATACAGCAGGCCACATTGATCTGGCACACCTTCTTTGGTGAGTACATCAGGGATCCCCCTGTCATATGCAGACACCTAAACCTGGCCTTCAGGAGGCCAAAGGTTCTTTCTATGATCCTCCTAGTTCGCCCATGGGCCTCACTGTACCGTTCCTCTGCCCTGGTCCGGGGATTCCTCACTGGGGTCAATAGCCAAGGCAGGTTGGGGTAACCAGAGTCACCAATTAGCCACACACGTTGTCTCTGTAGCTGTTCCATCACATAAGGGATGCTGCTATTACGCATCACATACGCGTCATGCACTGACCCAGGGAACTTGGCATTCACATGGGAGATGTACTGGTCAGCCAAACAGACCACCTGGACGTTCATAGAATGGTAACTTTTCCTGTTTCTGTACACCTGCTCATTGTCTTTTGGGGGTACTAAAGCCACATGGGTCCCATCAATGGCACCAATTATGTTGGGGATATGTCCAAGGGCATAAAAATCACCCTTCACAGTGCCCAAATCAACCTCCTCAGGGAATACAATGTAGCTCCGCATGTGTTTCGTCAGGGCAGACAACACTCTAGACAAAATTTTTGAAAACATAGGCTGAGACATTCCAGATGACATGGCCACTGTTGTCTGGAATGAGCCACTTGCCAAAAAATGGAGGACTGACAGAACCTGCACTAGAGGGGGAATTCCTGTGGGTTGGCGGATGGGGGACATCAGGGCTGGCTCCAGCTGGGCACACAGTTCATGTATAGTGGCTCGGTCAAGTCGGTATCGTAGTATGATATGGCGTTCTTCCATTGTCGACAGGTCCACCAGCGGTCGGTACACGCGAGGATTCATCCTTCTCCGCGCAAGTCCCAGCGGACGGTGCCTAGGAAGGACAACATGGAGCACAGAGTCAAGCAAATCACAGGTACGTTCACCACAGCATGCCTAGCACACGATTATCTATGTATTGAAAGGCGTGTATGTGTGGCAATGCAAGGCCTAGGCCTGTGTGACGCAGTACAAATTATGCCATGTGGGCCCTTGAAATGGCCGCTGCCTGACCTGTGAAGTGGGACAATGGGATGTGAGGTCAATGCGCTGGCGTGGCACACCGTGGCGGTAGGCGGTCGAAGACCGCTATACGAAGCTGCATTGGTTAACATTGAAGCCTATGGGTTTCAGGAGCCAATGACGAGGTGCGCCGGCGGTCGCGGTAGGCACCGCCGCGGGCGTGACCGCCATTTTCTATCTGCTTAATCACTCGAGACCTGATCATCCACAGGAGAGGACCTATACTGCAAGTGCTGCTGTGACCTCGGTCTGGAAGTGACAATGGCTGCTGCGACTGGGGAAAGGGCCCCTGCCTTCACGTCTGAGGAGTTGGAGAAACTTGTGGATGGGGCCCTCCCCCAGTATGCGTTACTCTACGGTCCTCCAGACCAACAGGTAAGTACACTGGGTGCACATTGAATGGGCTATGCCTGTGTGGAGTGGGGTGGGGTGGATGTAAGTTGGTGGGGTGGGGGGCGAATGGGGAGTGCAACGCACGACAGATGAGAGCATGTGCCATATGGCAAGGTTGGGGAGGGGGGGCCAATCACATCTAACATGCAGAAAATTGATGAATTTTTCCTTCCCACCCTGTACATGTCAAATAGGTCAGCGCCCATCAGAAAGTGGACATTTGGCGTGCCATCGCCAAGGAAGTCCGGGCCCTGGGGGTCCACGTCAGACGGGGCACCCACTGCCGCAAGAGGTGGGAGGACATCCGCCGCAGGACCAGGAAAACCGCCGAGTCACTGCTGGGGATGGCCTCCCAACCTAGGAGGGGTGCCAGTCATACCCTGACCCCCCTGATGTCCCGGATCCTGGCGGTGGCCTACCCTGATTTGGATGGGCTCTTGAGGACATCACAGCAGACACAAGGGGGTGAGTATCAGCACATTCTGCTATCTTTCTGCGCAGTGGAGGCGTCTGGGTGGGGGAGGAGGGTTGTGGGTGACATTAGGCCAGGGCGCTTTCTGTAGTGTAGTCCTCTCCTTTAGGCATGGCCCTGTGCTCCCGGACCCCACCTCTGTAGGGTGACAAGTACAGCTATCGATGGTCCAGCATCACACATGTGCATGTTTGTCGTCTCTAGACCTGTTGTCCTAGTCAGAAGTACTGAGTAGTGTACCCCGAATGCGCGGCTTAGTGCATGAGGCTCCTGTGTCTGTCCTCTCCGCCAACGGTGTTGACATTGCATGCACTCAACCTGGTCTTCGTTTTTCTTCCCCCACCCTTTTTCTTTATCTTCTTGTGCATGTGTGCATTAGCATCATCAGGCGGAGGAGAATTGGCATCGGAGCACGAGGGAGCTGCAAGTCACAAGGCCCCGGTGGGCCCAGGAACAGACACCGAGGGCACCAGTGATCCGGAGGGCGAGGGGAGCACCACAACGGGGACCGGTGGTGACACCAGCGACACCGACACGTCCTCGGATGGGAGCTCCCTAGCGGTGGCGGCAACATCCGGGCCCCCCGCCTCTACAGGTACAGCCGCCACCCAGCGCACCAGCCCCGCCCTCCCAGCAGCCCCTCAGCCTACGCTCCGTGCCCGCTCGCCCAGGAAGGCGGGCGTCTCCTTCGCCCCAGGCACCTCAGCCCCTGCCCCTGTCACCCCTGCTGCCCTCAGTGAGGAGGTCATTGACCTCCTTCAGACCATCATTGTTGGGCAGACTACCCTTTTGAATGCCATCCAGGGGGTAGAAAGGGAGGTGCATCGGAGCAATGCCTACCTGGAGGGCATTCATTCGGGTCAGGCTGCCCATCAACGATCGTTCAATGCTCTGGCCTCAGCACTGACGGCAGCCATTGTCCCTGTTTCCAGCCTCCCTCTTCTAACTGCCTCCACCCTGTCTCTGTCTCCTGTTCCTCAGCCTATCCCATCCACACCATCAGACCAGCCTGCACACACCTCAACACCCAAGGGCAGCTCATCCAGACACAAGCACCACAGAACCCACAAGCATTCACACAAGCAACACCCAGATGCAGACATTCCAACAGTCACTACCACCTCTGTGTCCCCCTCCTCCTCGTCTCCCTCCTCCCTCCCTGTGACGTCTACACTCACACCTGCATGCACACCACCATCAGCCAGTGCTTCCATCACCAGCACACCCTCCATTACAGTCCGCACACGTGCAGTCACCACCCCCACTACCATTTACACGTCCCCTGTGTCCTCTCCTACTGTGTCTGTCACCCCCTCATCCAAGACACACAAACGCAGGCAGACACCCACCCAACAGCCATCCACCTCACGACAGCCTCCAGCACAAGCACCTGCACCCAAAGACAGCACACCTGACTCTCCTACAACCACATCCTCTTCCTCCACTCCCATCACCACTTCTCCTACCCTTTACCTTGGTCCTAAAAAACGTTTCCTCGCTAATCTTAACCTCTTTCCCTCCCATGACCCACCCCCTCCATCTGCAAAGAGTCCCAAGAGCACCTCAGCCACCACCAGCCCAGCTTCGAGTGTCACTGTGGTGCATGGGTTCTGGAGTCCACCCTTTGCCAGCAGTGACACTTCAATCAGCAGCCAGGGGACAGCCAGCCCCCCCCCAGGCAAGAGGACCAGGAAACTAAATGGCCGCCGTGAGAGGACTGACACGGCTGCCCCCAAGGAGCAAAGTTCGCCCACTTCACCAGCCACAACATCTAGGGGAGGCAAGGGCCCGAGAGCCCCATCTAAGGAGCGAAAGGGCAGCAGGGCGGAGAAGTCAGCCAGCAGGAGCGCGGAGCAGGAGGGCCCCACAAGCCCCATCCCGGGTGTTAGGGAGGACACCAAAGGGCCCAGGACTCCGTCACCGAAGGGTCCAGCAACAGCACGGTCGGAGGGCGACTGAGCAGGGAGTCCAGGCCAGGTCTGGCTCCCTTGACTTACTGGACGAGCACCGCTGAAGAGGGCCCCGCCGTGCAGAAGAGCACCGCTGAACAGGGCCCCGCCGTGCAGAAGAGCACCGCTGAAGAGGGCCCCTGCCGTGCAGAAGAGCACCGCTGAAGAGGGCCCGCCGTGCAGAAGAGCACTGCTGAAGAGGGCCCCGCCGTGCAGAAGAGCACCGCTGAACAGGGCCCCGCCGTGCAAAAGAGCACCGCTGAACAGGGCCCCGCCGTGCAGAAGAGCAACGCTGAACAGGGCCCCGCCGTGCAGAAGAGCACCGCTGAACAGGGTCCCGCCGTGCAGAAGAGCACCGCTGAACAGGGCCCCGCCGTGCAGAAGAGCACCGCTGAACAGGGCCCCGCCGTGCAGAAGAGCACCACTGAAGAGGGCCCCGCCGTGCAGAAGAGCACCGCTGAACAGGGCCCCGCCGTGCAGAAGAGCACCGCTGAACAGGGCCCCGCCGTGCAGAAGAGCACCGCTGAACAGGGCCCCGCCGTGCAGAAGAGCACCGCTGAACAGGGCCCTTCCTGTCAAGCACCGCTCCGCTGGGCCCTTCCTGTCAAGCACCGCTCCACTGGGCCCTTCCTGTCAAGCACCGCTCCGCTGGGCACCGCCGTCTCAAGCACCGCTCCGCTGGGCCCTTCCTGTCAAGCACCGCTCGGCTGGGCCCCGCCGTCTCAAGCACCGCTCCGCTGGGCCCTTCCTGTCAAGCACTGCTCCGCTGGGCCCCGCCGTCTCAAGCACCGCTCCGCTGGGCACCGCCGTCTCAAGCACCGCTCCGCTGGGCCCTTCCTGTCAAGCACCGCTCCGCTGGTCCCCGCCGTCTCAAGCACCGCTCCGCTGGTCCCCGCTGTCTCAAGCACCGCTCCGCTGGGCCCTTCCTGTCAAGCACCGCTCCACTGGGCCCTTCCTGTCAAGCACCGCTCCGCTGGGCCCCGCCGTCTCAAGCACCGCTCCGCTGGGCCCCGCCGTCTCAAGCACCGCTCCGCTGGGCACCGCCGTCTCAAGCACCGCTCCGCTGGGCCCTTCCTGTCAAGCACCGCTCCGCTGGGCCCCGCCGTCTCAAGCACCGCTCCGCTGGTCCCTTCCTGTCAATCACCGCTCCGCTGGGGTCCGCCGTCTCAAGCACCGCTCCGCTGGTCCCTTCCTGTCAAGCACCGCTCCGCTGGGCCCTTCCTGTCAAGCACCGCTCCGCTGGGCCCCGCCGTCTCAAGCACCGCTCCGCTGGGCCCCGCCGTTTCAAGCACCGCTCCGCTGGGCCCTTCCTGCATGCACTGTTAACGGTTCACTGTGCCCACCATGCCTCCTCCTTGACCAGTGGAGACTGTAATCCACCTGATGGACTGTGGCTTTGCACTCCCCAGGATGGTACAGTGGGCAACCCACCCACTGTATAGACTTGAGAGACTGTGGCTTTGCACTCCCCAGGATGTAACAGTGGGCAACCCACCCACTGTAGAGACTTGAGAGACTGTGGCTTTGCACTCCCCAGGATGGTACAGTGGGCAACCCACCCACTGTATAGACTTGAGAGACTGTGGCTTTGCACTCCCCAGGATGTAACAGTGGGCAACCCACCCACTGTAGAGACTTGAGAGACTGTGGCTTTGCACTCCCCAGGATGGTACAGTGGGCAACCCACCCACTGTATAGACTTGAGAGACTGTGGCTTTGCACTCCCCAGGATGGCACAGTAGGCATGGTGGCCCCTTCGTGGGTCTGGCGTCGTGGACTCTAGTGGCTGTGGTGCCCCCCCCTTCCCTTCCCCCTGAGGTGCCTGTAGTTTTTTCATCAGATGCCCCTGCAGTGTTCTCTCCAAAGGACTCAGGTCTCCTGTGTGGGCTTTGCCCTTGTGTTGTTACACTTTGGCCCACGGACACTTTGATTTTCTTTTGATGTGCAGGACTAATTGCCTCGGTTATCCATTGCATTGTATATAGAATTATTTTGATATTGATTTTTTGGCTAGTTGACCAATACTTTTCAGAGCCTATTTTGTACATAAATTTTTATTCACAATTTAATTATGTCTTTGCATTTTTCAGGGGGGTTTGGGTGGTGTCATTGTGACTTGTTTCTCTGCATTGGTGTGTACATAGTTTGGTGGGGTGGGGGTCGCATATGTGTGTGCCGTAAGCTTTCCTCCTCCCCCCTCCCGTGTGTCGTAGGTGCAGTACTCGCCGTTGTCGTCTGCGCCGGCGTTCGTACTCGTGGTAGATGAGCAGGTAGACGAGAGCAGGTAGGATGTTTAATTCGGCTTCCATGCTGTCCTCTTTCCTCGTGGAGTGCGTAGAGGTGCGCGTTTTCCCGTTCGTAGTCTGTTTCCGCCGTGTTTTTATCGGCGGTGCTCCCGCCCCGGAAAAGGTGGCGGATTGGTGAGTTATGATACTGTGGGCGGTACATTGTCTGCCGCCTGTCTGTTGGCGGTGACCGCCGCGCTGTTTGTCTGTACCGCCGTGGCGGGCGGAGTGTTAATGTGGCGGGCTGTGTTGGCGGTTCCCGCCAGGGTCAGAATTCAATTTTTTGGACCGCCAGACTGTTGGTGGGTTGGCCGCCGCTTTATCACCGACCGCCAGGGTTAGAATCACCCCCTTAGTCTGCTAATGCAATTGGGCACCCCCAGAGTGTCTGATCCCCCTCCCCCGCACCCCCTCCTTCAGCCCTTGAACTACACTTCATCAGACAGATGTGAGTTTGTGCGAAAGATACTCGTTGTTGGGGGTACGCGGTCTCCGGCGTCCTCCGCTGCCCTGGAACCTTCCGTGCCATCCAGCCACATCTACTATGAGTGCTGGTGAGGAGGTGATACGGTTATGTGTGGTTAGAGTTCGTCTGCAGTTCTGGGTGTAACTTTCGGTCCTTTCAGCTCTCCTGTTATTGTAGAGTCAGAGCTGGCCGTGTCGGAGTCCATGCTAATCTCAGGGGTCATCCTGATTACCTCAAAGTTGTTTTGCGTCAGTAGGGGAGCTCTTTCAACACTTTTGCTCTTTCTTCTGCTACTTGTTGGTCAGTAGGTTGTCCCCTGGTGCGCCTCCTGGATCGCCTCCTTGAGGCGGAGGCTAGCCATTCCTCATCTCCTTCCGTGCCCTCTCGGGGCGCGCAAGGCCCTTGGGGTGCAGCCATGTCCAGGCGTCCTCAGGAGAAGTAAATATGTGGGTTCGATCCTCCAATACCACTCTTAGTTTAGTAGGGAACAATAAAGCGTATTTAATATTGTGTTCACGCAGACGCTGCTTGATTTTAACATAAGAGTTATGCTGTCTTTGCACCTCCTGTGTGAAGTCTGGGTATGCATTAATAACTGAGTCTTCATAATTAAATGGGCCTTTGTTGCGGAGCTGTTGCAAGATTGCGTCTTGATCCCTATAATTAAAAAATCTTGCAATCAATGGTCTGGGTGGTGGTCCTGGGGCCGGAGGTCTGCCCGGAATTCTGTGCACCCTTTCCACAGAAAAGAACTTGGATGGAGCCCCATTTAGTACTTCTTTAATTAGCCATTGTTCTAGGGATATTTCCGTGCTTAGTCGCTGCATATTTTCAGGAAACCCCTAAAAGCGAACGTTGTTGCGGCGCGATCTACTCTCCGCCTCCTCCGTCCATCTCCATAGCACCTTCAGCTCCGCATTCAGATGTTGGATTTGTTTTTGATTATCCTGGGCCATAGGAGTTAGTTCGGACATCCCCTCTTCTGCTGTTTTCACTCTTTCCGACAATTTGCGATGATCCACTCGAAGTAAATTCAGGTCTTGTGAAACCGCATCTATTCTCTTTTCCAGAGAGGATTTAGGGGGTTATTACAACTTTGGAGGAGGTGTTAATCCGTCCCAAAAGTGGCGGTAAAGTGACGGATTTACCACCAGCTGTATTACGAGTTCCATAGGATATAATGGACTTGTAATACGGCTGGTGGTATATCCGTCACTTTACCGTCACTTTTGGGACGGATTAACACCTCCTCCAAAGTTGTAATAACCCCCTTAGTGTCCATAATCGCCTGTAATACTTTCTCGAATTGTGCGGAGTGTGTCATGAGTGTGCTCTCTAGTGTTTGTAGGGTCGGGTTTGTCTGTTGGTCGTTGGGTGCCGGTCAATGAGTATTTTGGTCTTCATTCTTGATTGATTTGGGCCTACCAGCCATTGTGCCAGTCTGAAAGGTGTCTTGTGAGGTGCAGCGGAGTACGTCTTAGCGCTGTTCTCGCAGAAAATTGCCCTTTTACCATTCGTTATTGACTCAGTGTGTACTCCCCTGCATTCTGGGTTCCACGTAGGCCAGTGGAGCTTAGACAGGGCTTGTTCTTAACTTTAGCTGTCCAGTTCGTGCTCCTGCTTGTTCACGGGCTAATGCGGGGCTACCGACCAGTCGGACGTCCCCAGCGTTGAGTTGCCCTAGAAATGTATGATGTACCCCTAGTGGTATCGGAGTCATATGCCTCCTGAGCTAGTATGCCAATTGCCCTGGAGACATCGGTGAAGACGGGCAGCAGTTGCTCGACGGGGGGAGCAGCAGGGAATAGAGCTAGGGAAGCAAAGCAAATCAGAAGGGGAGAAGGGATCTGTCCCCCAGACAGACTCGCATCCACCCACTTGTCTGTTTGACCGAAATCCGAGGGCTCCCGAGGCGGGAGGGGGATCAGCTGGCTATATCCGCCCGGTGGCAGCATGCTCGGAACTTAGTTGTGTCCTCCACACTCACTACCCAAGACCGCTCCCTCACTTGGTGACCTCCTGGGCTGGGACCAGAAAGTCTACTGTGTACAGCTCTGTTAGCAATGCGCTGCAATCACAGGGGCAGAGTCTCGCGTATGATGCACCGTTGTCCGAGTTTCCAAATGTCGGTGCCTCAATGGAGGTGGCCGATTCAACTCCTGGTAAGTTGTTTCTTTTCACAATGCCCCAACCGGGTGCCACCCGGGCAACAGTTGCATGCGCCACTCCGCACCGCGGGCGCGCCAAGAGCCGCTCCGGCCCTCCGTTCCGCACGAAGGAGCTCCAGCCGGGGGGCGAGAGAGAGGACTTCCCTCAATCCAAGCGCACCGACAGCGCCGATCACTCACCAATGTGAGCAGTTTCGCGACGGCACTGCGCCCGTGCTCCTCAGGGGCACGTGATCGGGTCCTCCGATCACAGTCCGCGTCTCGCCGAGCGCCGCCAGCCCAGGCGCCTCGTGTGCCGTCTCCCGGCCGCGGGACAGTCTCTGACGCCACGGCACCGATTCCACCGGTTCTCGCCTCTTCCGGTCCGCGGTGGTCCGTCGGAGGCAGAACTCGCACTCCCAAGCGCCGATGGGGCTCTGGGGGCGCCCTACAGGATGTTTTTGGCGAGTCTGGGACGGAGCTCACGAATTAGGCGTCCTTCCCGGCCGCCATTTTGGCTCCTGCCCTACACCTGTCAGCTCTTGGCATTGTTTTTGCTAATGGCCTCCTGTTGTTGGTCCTGTGTTGAATTTTGTTTTGCTGGCTTTAGAACTCTGGGCACTTTACCACTGCTGACCTGTGCTAAAGTGCAAGTGCTCTCTGCCTAAATTGTATTGTTGGTGATTGGTAAATCCATGATTGACATATTTGATTTACTTGCAAGTCCCTAGAGAAGGGTGGCATGTGTGCCCAGGGCCTGTAAATCAAATGCTATTAGTGGGCCCGTAACACTGATTGTGCCACCCACATGACTAGCCCTGTAAACATGTCCCAGACCTGCCACTGCAGTGTCTGTGTGGGCAGTTTTAAACAGCCATCTCGAACTGGCAAATGCACTCACTTGTTAGGCCCAAACCTTCCCTTTTGTTACATGTAAGTCACCCCTAAGGTAGGCCCAGGGCAGCCTAATGGGCAGTGTTGGACCTGGCCCTTTTTGCGGGCTCCTCCCCAGACTTTTTGCCTCCTTCCTCTTATTTTTTCTGACTTCCTGTTGTTGGCTCTAGGACTCTGAGATTTTTATCACTGCTGATAAGTGCTAAAGTGCAGGTACTCCCCCTTCTAAAAGTTGGTATGATTGGCTTATACCTAATTGGCATTTTTCATTTACCTGTAAGTCCCTTGCACAGTGGTATCCCTATACCCAGGGCCTGTAAATTGAATGCCTGCAGTGCTGCTTTCACCACCCACATAAGTAGCCTTTCAAACCTGTCTCAGGCCTGCTAGTGCAGAGCCTGAGTGTGCAGTTCTCTGCCACAGGGACCTGGCATCTAAATTTAGTCTCAAGGCCAAGAACTCCCCTTTTACTACATGGAAGTCACCCCTAAGGGAGGCCCTAGCAAGCCCTATGGGCGGGGTGGTATGTATGTATAAGGCAGGATATTTGCTTGGTTGCGTGGACTGTCTTGATAGTGACAAACAGCCTATTTGGTTTCTCTCTGTTGTGAGTGCTGCCTTCTCATAGGATGGCATTGGAAATACCCTGCCTTATGTCTAGGGGATAATGTCTGATTTATGAGAGGTAGTGTAGGCATGTTTGGTATGGTTGTAATTGTAGTGAGAAATGCTGCTTACTGGTGTAGGTGGTTTTTTTATTATCATTATCGAAATGCCACAGTGAGCATTTCTCTGTGCTTATGACTCTGGCATTTTGCAGCTTGACTCTAATCCACATCTGGGCAGAGTGACAGTTGAGCTTTGTGCGTACTTTTCAGACAGCCTGTCCACAGAGAGGATGGAAGTGTCACATGGGTGCATCTACATTTTGAATGGTCTTCCTGGGCTGAGAGAAGGGGAAGCGGGGCACACTTGCATCTGTAAAGGCTGTGCCCTGGCCTCACTCAAAGGGCTCATTTACCCCCAACTGATGTCTGAAGCCTGTGCTGGAGGAGAGAGGGGACACTCCTAGAACCAGTTGTAACTGGTTGTAACTGCCTCTCCCCCTCTTTGTTAAACCTTTGCAAAACTGAGTATAAGTACAGGGGATTTTTCCCCACAATTTGGTGAGACACTCTGGACACTTGAACAAGCTTGTAACCGGACACAGAATGCTGCTGGAGGGACTCACCAGGAACCGCCTTGGAATGCTGCTTCTGTGCTGACCTGTGACCTGCTGGGTCACTTGGTGGACTGCCACTGTCTGCATCCCTTTTATGCTGGCCTGCTGCTGGGCCCTGCCGCCCTGTGCTCCACCTTTGTGTCCCCAGAGGCTGGGTGTTGTGGCCCCTGCAACCTTTGGAATTCCAGTGCTAAATACATAAGGAGCACTCTACTTTACTCTCCTAAAGTGCCTTCAGAGTGCCTTCTTCAAACCTGCCGAGGTGCCTGGAGAGCGATTTTTGTTTTATTGATTGAGTGCCTTGAAAGCACTTCCTCTGTTCTGTTAAGCAGAAAAAGCACTGCTGCAACCAGGTCAGCTTGTCGGACGAAACGCGTCCGAAGCGCGCTGTGTTGTGTGATCCCGGGGCACCGGGAGCCAAAGAGTGTAGTGACCCTGCTCCTGGTGGTGCTTCCAGGGCGAGGCACACTGAGGGAGGCACCCCCAGGGCACAGGCAGGAATCCACTTTGGTGTCTGTTCACTGCTGCGGTCCGGGCAGCTGCTCTTGGGATCTCGCACCATGTTGGGTGCCATCTGAGCCGGGAGGAGGCCTCATCGGAGGCCACCTCGCTCTGTGGAGGCACCTGTAGTTGCATAGGAGCCGCTGGTGGGGTGGAAGCCTCATCAGAGGCCCCCCACACCACTGGGCCCCTTCCTTTGACCCCACTGGAGTTGCGTGCAGGGTGGAAGCCTCATCAGAGGCCTCCCCACCGCTTGGCCCTGTATTCTATTTTTGAGTTCTGCACCCCCTGTTGGGAGGACCTCTTGTGGCCTGGGGGAGTGGAGAGGGCTACAGAAATTATAAGTGCCTGGTTTGGGCGCGGGACTCAGGAGGGGCCCCTGTGTAAAAACAGAGGGGGTGCGTGCCACCACCCTCCCCCAATCACCAAACAGCCCCTGCTTTAGTGCTGAAGAGTGCTGGGGGCCCCCTTTACCTGTGGCATTCGATGTGCCTACAACATATAAAGACAGCTATAATTTTACTGGCAACGTACCGTTTTGGGGCATTCTGGTAATATAATGCTAATCTGTTTTCTTTTTATGATGTGCCATATGCTTTCTAATGTTCCGTTTATGGGCATTATGGTCCTCATTACAACCCTGGTGGTCGGTGTTAAAGCGGTGGTAAGACCGCCAACAGGCCGGCGGTAAACAAATTTAATCACGACCATGGCGGAAACCGCCAACATAGACAGCCACTTTAACACTCCGACCGCCACAGCGGTAGAAACAAACACATCGGCTGTCACCGCCAACAAACAGGCGGAAGAGAATGTACCACCCACAAGCGTATTAGAGTCCAATCCACCACCTTTTCCGGGGCGGATTCAACGTGAAAAAAAACACGGCGGAAACAGGACTTGGAAGGGGAAACACTCACCTCTACACAACCCACGAGGAACCAGGACGCCATGGAGCCAGAACTCCAAATACTCCCTGCGATAGTATTCCTGCTCCTCTACATGGAGCACGAAAGACGGCGGCGATGACCACAGTGAGTACTGCACCTACAACACAGGGGAGGGGGGAGGGAAAAGAGAGTGACACGCAACACGCAACACCCCCGCACCCTCACACACAACATACACACAAATACATGCTGCAACATTACATTTACACCCCCCAACGCCCCCTGGAAGAACGCAATGACAAAAGGAAATGATTGTAACAATTGTAATCAATTAAAATCCATTAGTCAAAACCTTAAATACAGTATAAACAATTATGTACATCAACTATTCAAGTCCAGGTAGTGCACCATTCATAGTCCGAGGACCACTGGGCCCAAAATTCATGGGTGAGGCCCACACTCGATACCAGACTCAAAACTGAGAGAATACTGCTGGGACATCAGATCAACATGAGACAGGCACCTCAGGGGGAAGGGAAGGGAGGGGTGCACCTCAGCCGGATGAGTGCACGATGCCAGCTCCACGAGGGGGCTCCATGCCCATTGAGGTATCCTGGGGAGTGCAACGCCACAGTCTCTCAAGTCTCTCCAGTGGGTGGGTTGCCCACTGCTTTATCCTGGGGAGTACAAAGCCACAATCTCCCAAGTCTCTCCAGTGGGTGGGTTGCCCACTGCTTTATCCTGGGGAGTGCAAAGCCACAGTCTCTCAAGTCTCTCCAGTGGGTGGGTTGCCCACTGCTTTATCCTGGGGAGTGCAAAACCACAGTCTCTCAAGTCTTTCCAGTGGGTGGGTTGCCCACTGCTTTATCCTGGGGAGCACAAAGCCACAGTCTCTCAAGTGGATAACAGTCTCCACTGGTTCTGGAGGGGGCTTTGTGCCCAGAGTGCTTCATCCTGCCAAGGACTGAGGTAGTGGATGTGATACTCCACTGGTTCTGGAGGTGGCTTTGTACCCAGAGTGCTTCATCCTGCCAAGGGCTGAGGTAGTGGATGTGATACTCCACTGGTTCTGGAGGGGGCTTTGTGCCCAGAGTACTTCATCCTGCCAAGGGCTGAGGTAGTGGATGTGATACTCCACTGGTTCTGGAGGGGACTTTGTGCCCAGAGTGCTTCAACCTGCCAAGGACTGAGATAGTGGATGTCAATCTCCACTGGTTCTGGAGGGGGCTTTGTGCCCAGAGTGCTTCATCCTGCCAAGGACTGAGGTAGTGGATGTCAATCTCCAGTGGTTCTGGAGGGGGCTTTGTGCCCAGAGTGCTTCATCCTGCCAAGGACTGAGGTAGTGGATGTCAATCTCCACTGGTTCTGGAGGGGCTTTGTGCCCAGAGTGCTTCATCCTGCCAAGGACTGTGGTAGTGGATGTATCTCTCCACTGGTTCTGGAGGGGGTTTGTGCCCAGAGTGCTTCATCCTGCCAAGGACTGAGGTAGTGGATGTGATACTCCACTGGTTCTGGAGGGGGCTTTGTGCCCAGAGTGCTTCATCCTGCCAAGGACTGAGGTAGTGAATGTATTTCTCCACCAGTTCTGGAGGGGGCTTTGTGCCCCGAGTGCTTCATTATGCCAAGGACTGAGGTAGTGGATGTGATACTCCAATGGTTCTGGAGGGGGCTTTGTGCCCAGAGTGCTTCATCCTGCCAAGGACTGAGGTAGTGGATGTCAATCTCCACTGACGGTGGTGCAACATGCGAGCTGCCCAAGCTCCTGGAACTGACCACCAGCCTTGTACGACTGATGGCGGGCTCACTGACTGCGGTGCTGGTGAAGGGCAAAGTGTCTGCAGTGCTGGTGAAGGGCTCAGTGCCTGGGGTGCTGGCGGCGGTGCAGGTGGCGGTGCCGGTGACGTTCTTGTCCGCCATGCAGGTTGGCGTCGACGTGGACCTGCCGTGGATTTTCAGGCCCTTCCCCACCTTGGATGGTGGGGCAGCTGTCTTGCCAATTTCAACTTTTGTCTTGCCTGAGTCCTTGGTGGCAGGTGTTTTTGCCTTCTCCCTCCGGGATGTGGGCAACTTTTTCTGTTTTGGACGTGGGGGAATGTCCTTGCCCTCGCTCCTTGGGACACTGGCAGCCCTTTTTCTTGGCATACTCCAGAATCCCGCTATTGCTGGCCCCACTGTGCCAGGTGATGTGGTGCTGGGTTGGGACCTGGAAAGGCGGGCCCTAAGGGACGGACGGAGGGGGGGAGGTGTAGGGAAGAGGTCAACATTTGATAGGAAAAGCTTTTTAGACAGTCTGGGACGGGTAGATGGAGGGGGTTTGGGAGTGGAAAAGAGGTGGTGGAAGTAGGAGGTGTACGTTTGCTGACTTTGGGTGAAGGTGCATGGGCTGGAGGCTGTTGTGAGGTGGATGGCTGTTGGGTGGGTGTGTGACTGCGTTTGTGTACTTTGGGAGGAGGGCTCACAGACACACTGGGAGAGGACACAGGGGATGTGTGAATGGTAGTGGGGGTGGTGAGTGCACGTGAGCGGTGTGTGGTGATGGGCGTGCTGGTGATGGAGGTAGTGGCTGAGGACGTAGTGCATGCAGGTGTGAGTGGAGACATGACAGGGAGGGAGACATGGAGGAGGGGGACACAGTGGAGGCAGTGGATATTGGCATGTGTGCATGGGTATGATGCTTGTGTGAGTGCCTGTGGGATGTGTGGTGCTTATGTTTGCCTGAGCCAACCTTGTGTGTTGATGTGTGTGCATGCTGGTCTGATGGTGTGCTTGGGATAGGCTGAGGTACAGGGGATTCGGTCTGGGTGGAGGAAGTTGGAGGGGGGAGGCTGGACACAGGGACAATGGCTGCCATCAGTGCTGAGACCGGAGCCTGAAATGCTCTCTGTTGGGCTGCCTGGCCAGAATGAATGCCCTCCAGGTATGCATTTGTTTGTTGCAACTGCCTCTTTACACCCTGGATGGCATTCAGAACGGTAGACTGCCCAACAGTGAGGGATCTCAGGAGGTCAATGGCCTCCTCACTGAGGGCAGCAGGGCTGACTGGGGCAGGGCCTGAGGTGCCTGGGGCGAAGGAGATGCCCACCCTCCTGGGTGGGCGGCCACGGGACACACGCTGAGGGGCTGCTGGGAGGGCCGTGCTGGTGGCTGTACCTGTAGATGCAGTGGGCACAGAGGGGCCCGCCACCGCAAGGGAGCTCCCATCAGAGGAGGAGTCGGTGTCGCTGGTCTCTGCTCCTGTCCCCGCCGTGGAGCTCCCCTCCGTCCCCATGGTGACTTCAGACTCCGTTGTCTCGCCCTCCAGGGCCATGTGGGATGCAGCTCCCTCCTGCTCCGTGGCACTGCTCCCCGCCTGATGATGCTAATGCACACAAGAACAGGGAGACCACAAAATGGGGGGGAGGATACAAGAAAGACATGTTCAGTGCATGCAATACCGCTACTGTTGCCGGACACTGCAGACACAGCAGCCCTCTGCACTACGCCATGCACTTAGAGTTCCCTAATTATTCACAGGGACATGGGATACAGGGTCTATGCCCGATTGCTGCACACATGGAAGTCACAGAAGCCTGACTAGGTGTAGATGGCTCTTACCACTGGTGGGGTTGGAGTGCCACATAGCCTGCCTCACAAAGGGTCCTTGCCTGCAAAGCTGGCCCTGGCCTAGGGTAACCCACTGCCCACCTCCCCCAACCAGACACCTCCTAATGCGCGCAGAGTCAGATGGATGTGACAGTACTCACCCCCTTGTGGCTGCTGTGATGCCCTCAAGTGCCCATCCAACTCCGTATACGCCACCACCAGGATCCGGAACATCAGGGGGGTCATGGTGCGACAGGCACCCTTCCCACATTGGGAGGCCATCCCCAGCTGGGCCTCCGCCATCTTCTTGCTCCAGCGGCGAATGTCTTCCCATCTTTTACGGCAGTGGGTGCTCCGTCTGTGGTGGACCCCCAGGGTCCGGACGTCCTTGGCGATGGCACGCCAAATACCCTTCTTCTGGTGGGCGCTGACCTAGAGGAATAGTACAGGGGAAAATGAAAAACTTTAGCCTTCTGGACTGTCACAGTCATTGTCCTACGTTCCCACCCTTGCCCTAACGCACATATACTCACCGTCCGCTCATGCAGGCCCCAGTGCCCCACCCCCCACTGTATCTTCCATCCACACTATTCCAAAAAGGCATTGCTCATGCAGCATGCTGACAAGGTACTCACCTGTTTGTCTGGAGGACTGTAGAGTAGCGTGTACTGGGGGAGGACCCCATCCACTAACTTCTCCAACTCCTCCGAAGTGAAGGCAGAGACCCTTTCCCCAGGCACATGAGCCATCGTTGCTTCCAGACACAGGTCACAGCAGCACTTGCAGTGTAGGTCCTCTCCTGTTGAAGGTCAGGTACCAAGTGAGTGAACAGACAGAAAATGGCGGTCACGTCCGCAGCGGTGCGTACCGTCACCGCCGGCGTACATCGTCATTGGCTCCTGGGACCCATAGGGCCCAATGTTAACCAATGCAGGATTGCACTGTGGTCTTCGACCGCCTACCGCAACGGTGTACAACGCCAGAGCAGTTACCTCATATCCCCTTGTCCTACATTACAGGTCAGGCAGCCGCCATTTCAGCAGGCCACATGGCATTATTTTTAAATGTGTAACACATATCTAGGCCTTGCATACACACAGAGACAGGCACATTGCGGATTTACAAATGTATGCTAATGACGTGTAGTAATACCTCAGTGTTGGCTGACTCTGTGCTCGCTGTTCACGTCCATAGGACACGTCCGCTGGGGCAGGTGAGGAGATGGCAACTCTGGTGTACAGACCGCTGGTGGACCTGTCGACAATGGAAGAGAGACATGTAATAGTCACCTACAGACTTGATCGTGCCACAATCCAGGAACTGTGTGCCCAGTTGGAGCCAGACCTGATGTCAGCTATCCGCCATCCCACAGGAATCCACCCTCTAGTGCAGGTCCTGTCAGTACTCCATTTCCTGGCAAGTGGGTCTTTTCAAACAACAGTGGCCATTGCATGAGGGATGTCCCAGCCTATGTTCTCAAACGTGTTGTCCAGAGTGTTGTCTGCCCTGCTGAAACACACGCGTAGCTACATTGTTTTCCTCAGGTGGAGGATTTGCCCACAGTGAAAGGTTACCTCTATGCCCTGGGACATATCCCCAACATCATAGGTGCCATTGATGGGACACATGTGGCCTTGGTACCCCCCACAGGAGTGAACAGGTGTACAGAAACCGGAAGAGCTACCATTCAATGAATGTGCAGATAGTGTGTTTGGCCTACCAGTACACGTAGGAAAGTACTGTAGTGAATCCTGGTTTGTTTTAACGGGATAACAGGAGTTAGCTTAGCCGTAGGCTTGTAAACATGTGCCCCCGTCACCCAGTGACTTTTAACCTACTTAGCTTGCTCTGTCTTAGTCCATTTAAATATTTATTTCCGTTAAGATGGCGGCCTTGTTTATAGTTAGGCCACATGTTATGGGTTCTATTATCAGTGTCACTGCGCCAAGGCGTCAAGATCAAGCACGAAAGACAAACATACAGTAGGCATTCACACTTAGGGATTTTTCCTCTCTATACTTTCGAGGGATTGTTGATATTAATTGCCGTCCCAAGCATGCCTGTTATCTATTGTTATGAATAACACTTATGTCAGGGGACCTTGTAGATCTGTATAAATACAACACACTTTTAGACAGATAATCAGAGGGATTCCGACCAGAGGGCATCGCCACCATCGCTGATACCGATGCTGCAGTCATCTTGACGCTGACCCAGTCTTCGTGTCCCTGCGGAGTCTGAGATAGAGACCTCATTCCAAGGTAACGAGGGTTGGGGGCTCCTCTCATGGACACGGCTTTGGCAGATTAGGTTTAACGAACCCAGCTCTCCTTTTAGGTAGGAGGTTAGACCTATTCTCCTTAGGGTATTAGGGCTTATTCCATCTTATACATATACATATATTTCTTTCATATGTTGCACAATGGTGGGGGTCTTTATAACAATGACTCTCTTCTTCACAATACTGTTGCTTGGTATATTCATTCTCCTAATCATTGCAGTTCATGCAACTTATCACAAATTGCAGTTATGTTGAATAAAAACTATTATAACTTCACTGCATCTGTGTTATTGCCTTTGTTTGTATGAGACATAATAAATCTGTGAGAAAAGGGTAATTTCCGTTTAACCACGACAACCCTGAGAGATATTACTTTGAGTCCATGCGTAAGCGACTGCTACAAATCACCTTTTACTATTGTGTTTCTGGTGAGGTACTGCTAGTAAGCCGGTAAGGTTTGGACAACAGTTACAACTAGTTATAGGAAGAAACTTAGGGGGTCATTCTGACCCTGGCGGTCGGGGTTAAAGCGGCGGCCAACCCGCAAACAGGCAGGCAGTCAAAAAAATTGAATTCTGACCCTGGCGGGAACCGCCACCACAGACCGCCACTTTAACGCTCAGACCGCCACGGCGGGACAAACCAACAGGCAGGCGGCAGACAATGTACCGCCCACACTATCACGACTCACCAATCCGCCACCTTTTCCGGGGCGGGAGCCCCGCCGATAAAAACACGGCGGAAACAGACATTTCCAATGGAAAACGCTCACCTCGATACACTCAACGCGGAATCGGGACAGCATGGAACCGGAACTCCACATCCTCCCAGCCATTGCCTTCCTGCTCTTCTTCCAGGATCACGAACCTCGGCGCAGACGACAACGGTGAGTACTGCACCTACGACACAGGGAAGGGGGGAGGAGGAATGGTTACGGGCACACACATACGCCACACACCCACCCCCACCCTCACCCCCACCGATATACCTACACACCAATGCAGATTAAAAAGTCAGAGTGACACCCCCAAACCCCCACAAAAAAAAAGCCAAGACAAAAGGCAATGATTGTAAAATTAGAACTATATTATTGCAACAATAAAATAAAGCGATCTTAGCAATATATAAAGAATGATAACACATCTAGAACCATATCCGTACAAGTAGCAAAAGTCCGGCACAGTTATACAAAGTTCAAATGTCCGTGGGCCAATGTTCAGCAACACATGGGCAAAGCCCACACACGAGATCGAGTCCATTGGAGAGAACACTGCTGGGGCATCACAAAAATTTAAAACAGGCACCTCAGGGGGAAGGGATGGGGGGGCACCTCAGCCACATGAGTCCACGACGCCAGATCCACGAAGGGCCTCCATGCCCACTGTGCCATCCTGGGGAGTGCAAAGCCACAGTCTCTCAAGTCTCTACAGTGGGTGGCTTGCCCACTGTGCCATCCTGGGGAATGCAAAGCCACAGTCTCTCAAGTCTCTACAGTGGGTGGCTTGCCCACTGTGCCATCCTGGGGAGTGAAAAGCCACAGTCTCTCAAGTCTCTACAGTGGGTGGGTTGCCCACTGTGCCATCCTGGGGAGTGCAAAGCCACAGTCTCTCAAGTCTCTACAGTGGGTGATTTGCCCACT
Source organism: Pleurodeles waltl (assembly GCF_031143425.1). NCBI lineage: Eukaryota > Metazoa > Chordata > Amphibia > Caudata > Salamandridae > Pleurodeles > Pleurodeles waltl. Next base: position 698,756,378 of record NC_090447.1, read on the forward strand.
GTGCCATCCTGGGGAGTGCAAAGCCACAGTCCATCAGGTGGATAACAGAGTCCACTGGTCATGGAGGAGGCATGGTGGGCAGAGTGCCCCGTGAAGCCCTGCCCGACACAGAACCAGGACTGCCAATGGGCCAGTGGTGCTTGACAGGAAGGGCCCAGCGGAGCGGTGCTTGAGACGGCGGTGCCCAGCGGAGCGGTGCTTGACAGGAAGGGCCCAGCGGAGCAGTGCTTGACAGAAAGGGCCCAGCGGAGTGGTGCTTGAGACGGCGGTGCCCAGCGGAGCGGTGTTTGACAGGAAGGACCCAGCGGAGCGGTGCTTGAGACGGCGGTGCCCAGCGGAGCGGTGCTTGACAGGAAGGGCCCAGCGGAGCGGTGCTTGACAGGAAGGGCCCAGCGGAGCGGTGCTTGAGACGGCGGTGCCCCGCGGAGCGGTGCTTGACAGGAAGGGCCCAGCGGAGCGGTGCTTGACAGGAAGGGCCCAGCGGAGCGGTGCTTGAGACGGCGGTGGCCAGCGGAGCAGTGCTTGACAGGAAGGGCCCAGCAGAGCGGTGCTTGACAGGAAGGGCCCAGCGGAGCGGTGCTTGAGACGGCGGTGCCCAGCGGAGTGGTGCTTGACAGGAAGGGCCCAGCGGAGCGGTGCTTGACAGGAAGGGCCCAGCGGAGCGGTGCTTGAGACGGCGGTGCCCAGCGGAGCGGTGCTTGACAGGAAGGGCCCAGCGGAGCGGTGCTTGAGACGGCGGTGCCCAGCGGAGCGGTGCTTGACAGGAAGGGCCCAGCGGAGCGGTGCTTGACAGGAAGGGCCCAGCGGAGCGGTGCTTGAGACGGCGGTGCCCAGCGGAGCGGTGCTTGACAGGAAGGGCCCAGCGGAGCAGTGCTTGAGACGGCGGTGCCCAGCGGAGCGGTGCTTGACAGGAAGGGCCCAGCGGAGCGGTGCTTGACAGGAAGGGCCTAGCGGAGCGGTGCTTGAGACGGCGGTGCCCAGCAGAGCGGTGCTTGACAGGAAGGGCCCAGCGGAGCGGTGCTTGAGACTGCGGTACCCAGCGGAGCGGTGCTTGACAGGAGGGCCCTGTTCAGCGGTGCTCCTCACGGCGGGGCCCTGTTCAGCGGTGCTTCTCACCTCCTTGGCAGACTCTCCCTGGCCCTTGGCTCCCCTACCCGATGTGGCAGGTGACGGTGCAAGGCTACCCTCCTTGGGGGCAGGCGTATCAGGCCTGTCGCGCCTGGCCTACAGTTTTTTGCTCCTCTTCCCAGGGGGGGGGGGGCTGGCTGTGCCTTTGCTGCTGGACGATGTCCCAGCCCAAGGAAAGGGTGGACTCCAAAAACCAGACACAACGTTCTTGGGAGTTGCTGGGCTGGTGGTGGCTGAGGTGTTTGTGGAACTCTTACGGGATGGAGGGGGTGGGTCAGGTGAGGAAAAGAGGTCCACTTTAGAGAGGAAAAGTTTTTTAGGAGCCATGGGAAGGGTAGCTGGAGTGGGTATGGGAGTGGAGGAAGAGGATGTGGTTGTAGGAGAGTCAAGTGTGCTGTCTTTGGGTGCAGGTGCTTGGGCTGGAGGCTGACGTGAGGTGGATGGCTGTTGGGTGGGTGCCTGCCTGCGTTTGTGTGGTTTGGAAGCAGGGGTGACACACACACTGGGAGAGGACACAGGGGACGTGTACATGGCAGTGGGGGTGGTGACTGCACGTGTGCGGACTGTACTGGAGGGTGTGCTGGTGATGGGTGTAATGGCTGATGGTGGTGTGCTTGCAGGTGTGAGTGGAGACGTCACAGGGAGGGAGGAGGGAGACGAGGAGGTGGGGAACACAGAGGAGGTAGTGGCTGTTGGCATGTTTGCATCTGTATGTTGCTTGGGTGAATGCTTGTGTGTTCTGTGGTGCTTATGTCTGGATGAGCTGCCCTTGGGTGTTGAGGTGTGTGCAGGCTGGTCTGTAGGTGTGGATGGGATAGGCAGAGGAACAGGGGAGTGGGACTGGGTGGAGGGAGTTAGAAGAGGGAGGCTGGAGACAGGGACAATTGCTGCCGTCAGTGCTGAGGCCAGAGCGTTGAACGATCGCTGCTGGGCAGCCTGACCCGAATGAAGGCCCTCCAGGTATGCATTGCTTTGATGCACCTCCCTCTCCACACCCTGGATGGCATTCAAAAGGGTACACTGCCCAACAATGATGGTCCTCAGGAGGTCAATGACCTCCTCACTGAGGGCAGCAGGGGTGACTGGGGCAGGGCCTGAGGTGCCTGGGGCGAAGGAGATGGCTGGCTTCCTGGCCGTGCAGGCACGGGCCGAAGGTCGAGGGGCTGCTGGGAGGGCGGTGCTGGTGCGCTGGGTGGCGGCTGTACCTGTAGTATCGGTGGGCACGGATGTTGCCGCCACCGCAAGGGAGCTCCCATCCGAGGACGTGTCGGTGTCACTGACGTCTGCACGGGTCCCCGTGGTGGAGCCCCCCTCGCCCTCCGTCTCACTGGTCATGTCGGAGTCCGTTGCATGGCCCTCCGGGGCCATGTGAGATGCAGCTCCCTCTTGCGCCGATGCCACTTCTCCTCCGCCTGATGATGCTAATGCACACAATCACAGAAAAACAAAGAAAATGGGGGGGGTGGAAAACATAAAGACAAGTTGAGTGCATGCATTGGGGACACCGTTGGCGGAGAGGACAGACACAGAAGGCCCCTGCACTACGCTGCGCACTTGGGGTACACAACTCATTCCATGCCCACACAGAATACACAGGTCCATGAATCGCGTTACTAGGCACCCTACTGAGGTGGGGGGCGGGGGCACAGGACCATACCTCACGGAGGGGCCTATCATACTGAAATCGCCCTGGCCTAGGGATACCCACAGCCCTCCTCCCCCACCCAGGCACCTCCACTGCGCGCTAAATAGCTGAATGTGCTGGTACTCACCCCCTTGTGTCTGCTGTGATGTCCTCAAACGCCCATCTAAATCGGGGTAGGCCACCGCCAGAATCCGGGACATCAGGGGGGTCAAGGTACGACTGGCACCCCTCCTAGGTTGGGAGGCCATCCCCAGCAGAGCCTCGGCGGTCTTCCTGCTCCCGCGGCGGATGTCCTCCCACCTCTTGCGGCAGTGGGTGCCCCGTCTGTTGTGGACCCCCAGGGCCCGGACGTCCTTGGCGATGGCACGCCAAATGTCGATCTTCTGATGGGCGCTGACCTATGTGACATGTACAGGGGGGAAGAGAAACATCATCACTTTTCTGCATGCTCGATGTGAGTGGCCCCCCCTCCCCAAACTAGACCTGTGGCACATGCTCTCATCTGTCGTGCCATGCATTTGTCAGTCGCTGCCCTCCCCTCCATCGTACATCCTCACCACTCATCACAGGCATACCCACTATGCATTGCCCCCTGTGTACTCACCTGTTGGTCTGGAGGACCGTAGAGTAGCGCATACTGGGGGAGGACCCCGTCCACGAGCTTCTCCAACTCTTCAGAACTGAAGGCGGGGGCCCTTTCCCCAGTCGCAGCAGCCATTGTCACTTCCAGACTGAGGTCACAGCAGCACTTGCAGTATGGGTCCTCTCCTGTGGATGCTCAGGTCTCGTGTGATTAAGCATAGAGAAAATGGCGGTTACAGCCGCGGCGGTGCGTACCACGGCGGTGCGTACCGCGACCGCCGGCGCTCATCGCCATTGGCTCCTGAAACCCATAGGGTTCAATGTTGTCCAATGCGGCTTTGCGCCGCGGACTGCGACCGCCTACCGCCACGGTGTGCCACGCCAGCGCAATGACCTTACTTCACATTGTCACACTTCACAGGTCAGGCAGCCGCCATTTCGAGGGCCCACATGGCTTAATTCCTACTGCGTCACACATGGCTAGGCCTTGCACCGACATTCATACTAGCCATTCAATCCCGAGAGATTCGTGTTATGTGCATGCTGTGGGCACTTACCTGTGGGTTGATTGACTCTGTGCTCCATGTTGTCCTTCCTAGGCACCGTCCGCTGGGACTTGCGAGGAGACGGAGGAATCTTCCCGTGTACAGACCGCTGGTGGACCTGTCGACAATGGAAGAAAGACACGTCATACTCACCTACAGACTCAACCGTGCCACTATACAGGAACTGTGTGCCCAGCTGGAGCCAGACCTGATGTCACCCATCCGCCAACCCACAGAGATTCTGCCTCTAGTGCAGGTGCTGTCAGTACTGCATTTTCTTGCCAGTGGATCATTTCAAACTACAGTGGCCATTTCATCTGGGATGTCTCAGCCTATGTTTTCAAAGGTGTTGTCCAGAGTGTTGTCTGCCCTGATGAAATACATGCGGAGCTACATCATTTTCCCTGAGGTGGGTGACTTGCCTACAGTGAAGGGTGATTTCTATGTCCTTGGACACATTCCCAATATCATTGGTGCCATTGATGGTACCCATGTGGCTTTGGTTCCCCCAAAAGACAATGAACAGGTGTACAGGAACCGAAAAAATTATCATTCGATGAATGTCCAGGTGGTCTGTTTGGCTGACCAGTACATCTCCCATTTAAATGCCAAGTTCCCTGGGTCAGTGCATGACGCGTACATCATGCGAAATAGCAGCATCCCTTATGTGATGGAACAGCTACAGAGACACCGTGTGTGGCTAATTGGTGACTCTGGTTACCCCAACCTGCCTTGGTTATTGACCCCAGTGAGGAATCCCAGGACCAGGGCAGAGGAACGGTACAATGAGGCCCATGGGCGTACTAGGAGGGTGATTGAGCGGACCTTCGGCCTCCTGAAGGCCAGGTTTAGGTGCCTGCATATGACTGGTGGATCCCTAATGTACTCACCAAAGAAGGTGTGTCATATCATCGTGGCCTGCTGCATGCTTCACAACCTGGCTTTGCGATGCCAGGTGCCTTTCCTGCAGGAGGATGGTCCAGATGGTGGTGTTGTGGCCGCTGTGGAGCCTGCAGAGAGTGAAGAGGAGGAAGACGAAGAGGACGACACAGACAACAGGGACAGAGTGATACTGCAGTATTTCCAGTAACACACAGGTATGAATCTACTCCTGCATTGTATTATATCTGTAACTGTGGTGGCTCTCTACTGTCTGACCTTTCACCCCAATGTATGGTAACTTAGTTGTGTATTTCACTTCCTATTTCAGTGATCTGATCCCCACGGAGTGCCCTCTGGTTTTTTTCCCCATGGACTACCGCTGTGTGACACTGGTATGTTGTCATCACAATGTAAATAGAACTGTTTTGTTGGTTATATAAAATACATTTGGTTTAAATAAATAGATAGCAGAATCCAGTTGGTTTTTGTGCAATAATTGTGTTTATTGAAGTTTTAAAATAGGTGTATAGTTCAAAAAGGGTGATGGGTGATGGTGGAGGCATGTCCATGGCAGAGTCCAGACTGTCGTTCCTACAGGTCCATTGTCCATATGCCTGTGGAAGGTGGAGCTGGGGCAGTTCAAGGTTAGACAGGGTGAACAAGTGGGACAGTGGGATGACATCCGGGGGGATCCGTACATGGCGGGGGTCTTGACATCCTACTCTGTCTTCTTCCTAGATCTCAGGCCTTTCTTGCGGGGTGGTTCTTGTTCTGCAGGGGGTGGGGTCCGGGTGGGCCGTTGCTGTTGTGTCGGGGCATCCTGACCACTAGCACCGGCGGAGGTGGTGGGCTGTTCTTCCTCCATGCTAGTGGCAGGGGTGCTTTGGGGGGCCACATGGTCCCGCAAAGTGGTGACAATCTGGTTGAGTGCCACCACCATTGTACCCATTGCGGAACTGATGCTGCGCAGTTCTTCCCGGAACCCCATATTCTGTTGCTCATGCAGAACCAGGATCTCCTGCAACCTGGCCAGGACCGTCGCCATCGTCTCTTGCGAGTGGTGGTACGCTCCCATGATAGTGGTGAGGGCCTCTTGGACAGTGGGTTCCCTAGGCCTGTCCTCCCTCTGTCGCACAGCAGCCCTCCCAGTTCCCCTTTGTTCCTGGGCCTCTGTCCCCTGGACGGTGTGCCCACTACCACTGCCCCCAGGTCCCTGTTGTTGTTGGGGTGGTGGGTTACCCTGGGTGCCCTGTAGTGGTAGACACACCGCTGCTTGACCTGTCCTGGAGACAGAGGCATGGGCCCGCTGGGTGGGTGCTGTGCTGGTGTTTCCAGAGGGGGGTAGGTCTGCTGTGGCCTGTGGCTGACTGAGGGTAACCGACTGTCCAGAGGTCCCCGATGGTCCGGGCTGGTCATCAGGTTCTAGGTCGACAGAGCTGCTGTCATCACTGGGGGCCTGTTCTGGGGGTGGGATGGACAAATCTGGACCCTCCTGGCCGGTGTGTTGGCGTTCGGGCCCTGCAGGGGTAAAAGAGTATGGTTATTGCTTTTGTGTGTGCCATGGCGTGCGATTTGTGGGTGCCCTTGTCCTCCAGTGCTGGCAGTCCCTTGTGGGAGGAGTTGTGAGGGTGGTTTGGGGGGGGATGGGTATGTGCAGTGGTCATGCTTAGGTGATGGGTGTCCATGGTTTGTGTTGGCATTCAAGGGTTGGTTGGGTTGTGCTGGTGAGACATTAATAGGGAGGATGTGTGCTGAGGGTTGGGGGTGAGGGTGGGGGTGTGTGTTGGTATGCTGGTGGTTGGGGGGGGTAAAGTAGTTGAGATTAGACTTACCAGAGTCCATTCCTCCGCCTACTCCAGCGAGGCCCTCAGGATGCAGGATGTTAAAGACCTCTTGCTCCCATGCTGTGAATTCGGGTGGAGTGGGTGGGGGTCCGCCGCTAGTCTTCTGCACAGCAATGTTGTGTCTTGACACCATCGACCGCACCTTCCCCCGTAGGTCGTTCCAGCGCTTTCGGATGTCTTCCCGATTTCTGGGATGCTGTCCCACAGCGTTGACCCTGTCGACGATCCTTTGCCATAGCTCCGCCTTCCTGGCTATTGTGGGGTGCTGCACCTGTGTGCCGAAGAGCTGGGGCTCTACCCTAATTATTTCCTCCACCATGACCCTGAGTTCCTGGTCCGAGAACCTGGGGTGTCTTTGGGGTGCCATGGGGTGGTGTGGATGAGGTGTGGGGTGGTGTTTGTGGTGATGAGTGTGGTGGTGTGTGGTGTTTTGTGCGTAGATGTGGTGTGGGTGATGATGTTGGGTTCCTGTGTGTGTTGTGGTTTGCGTTCCCTGTGCTCTCTCTCTGTGTGTTGCGCCTTGTCTCTGAATTTCGATTTGTGGGGGTTTGTGGGTGATGTGGGTGTGTGTTTTATATAGTGATGGGTGTGTGGGTGTGTTGTTTGTATGTGTATCAGGTGTGTGTATTTCAAATTGTCCAATGTGGCTGTGTTTTGTAAGGGTGTGTGTATTTTGAGTGCGGCGGTGTGTACCGCCAATGGAATACCGCGGTTGTAAGACCGCCGCGTGGATTCGTGGGTCGTAATGGCATGGGCGTGTTTGTGTTGGCGTGACGGTGGAGGTTTGGTCATCTCCAGTTTATCGCTGACCGCTGATGTGGCGGGCTTCAGTGGAAGTCGGGTTTTTGGCGGTTTGGCAGTTGTGGGTCAGAATGATCGTGGCGGTTTACCGCGGCCGCGGCGGTGTAATGGCGGTCTTCTGACCAGCGGTAAGTGCCTTTTACCGCCAGGGTCAGAATGACCCCCCTTAGTCACCTACAAACGAAAGTACTGTCATCCTGAGACCAACAGTCTTGCTCAGAGCAAGAGTCCAAACTACGACATGGCGCCACCAACGATGGTGTTTAGGCACTAATTTACGGATACCTTGACTATCACTGTCTCACAGACAACAGGTACCCTCAGTACCATTATACGGAGACGTCCGTGGTCTTTGGGAAAATCCTCCTCAGCCGAACAGGTAACACCTAATTAGGCTGTAGGTTGTTCGAGCTCGAACTCACAAAAGGAAAAACTTCCCCTATTTTGGTGTTCCGTTTCTCTAAAACAACTATGGCTAATACCATAGACATTCCTGCAAATGCTAGACATGCACTTACACAACATTTATTAGCGCATGGCCTTACGGAAGAGGGCGGGGAGGTTACTCTGATTATAGAAGCAACTGAAGCTTACCAAACAGAAACATTTTACTGTTGGGTTGCCTTTCCTGAGGCTGACCAACGAACGCACACATTTCACACTTATGACATTGCGGACATACCAGTAAGATACAAAGCTTACCAGTATCATGAGATATCGCTCACATATCAAGAGCATCAGAGCTGGTTTGAAGGCGCCCTACCACATGTACTACGACGGGTAAGGCTAGGTCCTTTAAGTAATGAAAGGCCTTCATGGCCCATGTTTGCCACATTTACACCTCACCCAGGCATACAGACTATGCCGATTGTAGATTTAAGAATATTATATAATGAATTAGTGGCATTATATAGACGATTGGTTCAGTTCGTAATGCGAACATTGAACACTACACCAGCGCGTCCAGCACCACCAGTACCTGGTGGATATCAATTGGCTACTGGGATTAATCCACAAACAGTGCATACTATTATGGGTAAAGTGCCCAAGGAACGGGAAAAAATACCGTTCTGGATTGCTCAGAAAACGAATCAGCTGGAAGCTGTGTTCCCCCATACGGGGCCACAGGAGAAACATAGATTGCTCACTATGTGCTTGCCATTCGGGATGGTTCCCTCGGTGGATGAATGTGCCACTTGGGGTACAGTCTTCGCTGCCGTATATACTACCACACATGGTACCCCTACACTTGCCAATTTACCGGAAGTGTTAAAACAAATACAAAATGAGCATGGGGCTGCACCGGCCCTGGATCTGGGGATGAAATTGATGCGTAACTTTGACGCCGTCTCCTCGATAATACTAAGTAATATTAAAGGGGAAGCGGTGGCACTGGCAATGCGCCAGCGTCTCCGGGAAACTCCAAATGTGGAACGAGAGAGACAGCTACCGAAAATAATATCGGATACCTATACTAGTATAGGACGGGATGGGTTGGGAGCCAAACCTAAAAAATTGGACATACCAAGTACCGCTCATAAGGAAGGTACGAAGCAAGCACAAGAGGGCTCTAAGAAGCGCTGGGACAAACAAAAAGATTTCAAAGATAGGAGAAATAAAAGAGCTGATTCTCCACATCCGGAGTACTCCGAACGGAGGTATAATCTCAGGAATAGGGATAACATTAGAACTCCAGACAGATATACTGATTCACGTCCCTCTCGTTCCTTTCAGGACG